>NC_141685.1:195861738-197061738 GCF_964263255.1 Lissotriton vulgaris
CTATTGCACTCTATCTATCTATCGCCCTCACTCTATCTATCTATCGCCATCTATCTATCTATCTATCTATCTATCTATCTATCTATCTATCTATCTATCTATCTATCTATCTATCTATCTATCTATCTATCTATATATCTATATATCTATCTATCTATCTATCTATCTATCGCCCTCACTCTATCTATCGCCCTCACTCTATCTATCTATCGCCCTCACTCTATCGCCCTCACTCTATCTATCTATCTATCGCCCTCACTCTATCTATCTATCGCCCCTCACTCTATCAATCTATCTATCTATCGCCCTCACTCCATCTACGCCCTCACTCTATCTATCTATCTATCTATCTATCTATCTATCTATCTATCTATCTATCTATCTATCTATCTATCTATCTATCGCCCTCACTCTATCTATCGCCCTCACTCTATCTATCTATCTATCGCCCTCACTCTATCTATCTATTGCACTCTATCTATCTATCGCCCTCACTCTATCTATCTATCGCCATCACTCTATCTATCTATCTATCTATCTATCTATCTATCTATCTATATATCTATCTATCTATCTATCTATCTATCTATCTATCTATCTATCTATCTATCACCCTCACTCTGTCTATCATCTATCGCCCTCACTCTATCTATCTATCTATCGCCCTCACTCTATTTATCTATCACCCCCACTCTATCTATCACCCTCCCTCTATCTATCTATCGCCCTACCTCTATCTATCTATCACCCTCACTCTATCTATCGCACTCACTCAATCTATCTATCACACTCACTCTATCTATAGCATCACAACAGTATCACTCAGCATCACCACAGCATAACTCAGGGGCACCACAACATCACTATGCGCTACCACAGCATCACTCGTCGCCACCACAACATCATCAGCGCCACCACAGCATCAATCTGTGCAACCATTCAACAACAACTGGTTCAAATATGTTCTCTCAATGTTTCAAGCTTTATTACAAATGTCACAAAAGATGTTAATATTTCACTTCTGTTCTTGGATTTTCTTCACAATTAAAGACAATGAACATAATCTTCACAAAAGTTTAAGCTATTGCCATTATAAATTACAATGGGGCTGATTCACAGAACTAACTTAAGACAAAATCCTAAACTTACTACTTTTGGTATTCACAGAAGTTAGGATTTTGTCTTAAGACAGACTTAAGACAGAATCCTAACTTAAGTCTGTCTTAAGTCTGTCTTAAGACAAAATCCTAATTTCTGTGAATACCAAAAGTAGTAAGTTTAGGATTTTGTCTTAAGTTAGTTCTGTGAATTGGGCCCAATAACTTTTATTTAAGTATTAATTATTTAAAAAAATTAAAAGCCATTGTTATTTGTAATATCAATACATCTAAGTCACGTAAATACAACACATATTGCATTACAAATGCTATAGGTGTCACATTTGCGAAAGATATACCTATTGGCATTGTAAATGAGAAAGCTATTAATTTAGCTATTTCCAAAACCCACACATTAATAAAAAATGTGTAATTTACAATACCAATAGTTCAAACGTATCTAATGCGAGACCTATTGCATTGCTAATGCTTGTTGTTTGCAGGGCATTGCTCTTGTGTCAGGATAGAGGGTAAAGAAGTAGAGTAAGTACACCGAATAATGAATGAGAATGGGGTGAGAAAAGGAGATTTGAGGCGGCAACTTATAATTTATGAAGTTGTTCATAGTATTTCTTTGCTCCTATTTTTAATTCTGTTGCTCATGATCCATCTAGAAGGGTTCCAGTCACTTTTTTATTGTTTTAGAAATTCCTGTTTTTTTGTAGGAGTAGTACATAGACAAGACTGCATTTTAGAAGCACATAAATGAAAATTAAAATCTGTAAAAATTATGACTGTAGGAACTTTCTGCCAACATGATGTGCTGAGGCAGTTCTTAACTTTTTGAATTCTGGGAGCCCCCAATGATCACTATTGGAATCTAAGAACATATAACTTAGCAATTACTATGATATAAACCACAAAGAAACACACAAAACTACAGAAACAAGTATACATCAAAAAAATACACAGATGATGAAATATTTTCTTAAATTCACAAATGGAAAAAAATAGAAATTGTAATGAGAAAAGTGGAGCGTTTCTAAATTTGATTTTATTTCTGAAAGGTAAAGCGCTATGATAGGAATCAGGGATGTGGATTTTTTTTAATAATCTATTCGGGCAAAGGTCAAAATGCTACTGAGATCTACATGTCCTATAAAAACCACTTGACTTACTTACTCTCTACTCTCTACATCAATTATATTTATAAGCGCTGACAGAGAAATGTTTTATATATTTTTATTTTGTTTTATTAGAATCAATGAATAATTCAATACTTTATAATAATGTTGAAGAAAAACTTGAGAACCGATATTATATTCATTATCCAAATGTATAGAAGTCTTGCATGGAAGGCGGCTCTAAGACTCATATTGACAATACTTCAATAGTTATGACAGATGTGGCCTCTTATGTCCGCAATCGTGCTTTGTGCCTCCTGTTGTAAGCCAGAGATGAATAGCTCTGCTGGGATCATATTTCTCAAAGTTGGGTCCTTCTATATTACAAATCATTAGGGTTTGGAGACCATCTTGATTTAATCATGTTCTTAGCGACTTCTTACTGATATTCATTGCAGAAAACACGAGTTTGGCTTTTCTTGTAGATACACTAAATATGAACATCATCTCCACAAGCTTTAATATAGTAGTCAACATATAGCACTGAATTGTTGATGTTGTCTGTGCTCGACGAGCCTAGAGTTATGGCCGATAACAAAAAAACAAGCGCCCTGATTCTGTTAGATCTGTCAGCGGCGTTCAACACGGTCAATCAGGCACAGCTTCTGGCCCAGAATGCCGACTTGGGCATTCGTGGGTTGGCACACCAGTTGCTTGAGTACTTCATGTCAGGACAGGGTCCAACTAGGTGAGCAAGTGTCGAACAGTGGGGCCCTCACATGTGGCGTCCCCCAGGGCTCAGCACTGTTCCCACTCCTTTTAACCATGTATCTCCAGCCACTAGTGGCAGCTCTGGTCCTAATTAAGTGTCAAGTCTTTAACTACGTGGATGATAACCAACTTATTCTCCAGATCGAGAACTCTCCTCAAGCAAACACTCTTGTGCAAAACATCCTCAGATACAAAGTGAACTGGATGAAAGCTAACTCGCTAAAGGTCAACCCAGACAAAACTGATGTCCTAGTCGTCTCCTTTAAAAACAACCCCTGTAACAACCGCTTTTGGCCACAGGAGCTTGGCACCTCCCCTACGCTGGTCCCTGTTGTAAAAAGTTTGGGCATTAAGATTGATGCCAATCTCTCTATTGCCAATCAAGGAGCCACGGTGGTCGGTACCTGTACAGGTTTAATGAGACAGCTATATAAACTTGCCCCCTTCTCTCACCTGCCACTCTACAGATGATCGTATCTGCCACGATCGTGTCTAGATTGGACTAAGGCAAAGTCATATACATTGCCCTCCATTAGAAACTCATCAGAAACTACTGGTGACCTTGAATGACGCAGCTAGGCTGCTTTTCAGGCTCCCTAGAAGGGCTCATGCTACCCCATTGCTGCGTAAGCTGCACTCTCTCCCGATCAAACAGAGAGCAAAGTACAAGGGCCTTTGCACTGCTCACAAAGCCATTCATGGCCAGGTCCCAGCCTATATCAAAGAGCGCCTGGGGAGTTATGTGCCGGGACGTACTCTTCGGTTGTCTGAGGCAGGCCTTCTGGCTTAGTCACAAGTCAACACCGCATCTAAAGGTGGCAGAGCTTTGTCTGTCTTAATTCCCCAACTTTGGAATCTACTGCCTGAGAACCTTTATAAAGAATCAGCACTCCTCCCTTTTAGGAAACAACTCAAGACTCTTCTGTTTAGGGAGGGTCTGGGCACAGTCTAAATCATACGCGAAGTGCTTATCGGCGATTGCAGGTGGACTTTGGTCTTCTCAAAGCGCTAAGAGACCTGCTGGTAATTACGTGCTATACAAACCTCAGTTAACATAACATAACCTAAAGCACCTAGAATCCCAAGCCGAAACTTGTGAGCTACATAGAAGAATGGCAGAAAAAAAGGGATGTCTTTCTTTAGGAGTGCTGCACCCCCTCCCTTAGATCCCAACATAACTGCAGCACCATAACAATTATTAGTGATGGACCTGGATGTTCTGTAGACCTCATACCTACTAAATCCAACAATAACCTTTTGACTCCTCTACCTATACCATACAGAATTCCTTTAGCATGTGCATGTTCAAGTGGAATAGGATCGGCAAATTAGGTGCAGTGGTTCCCACCATTGACTACTCTCATCAGCACAGTTTCTTGTTCAATGATGGTGCTAATATGTGCAACTGTCAGCAACATTGCAGATGAAGCAAGAATTTGAAACTATTTTTTGATGCCCTATTAAAGTATATCTGCCTCACATCTTATAAACTCTGAGGCTTTTTCGCAGTTTGTTTAATGTTCTCCTATATCCACACCTGCTTTCTTCATAGCCCTACATAGGTTTTCCAAGTATGAGATTGGCTTACCTTTTTTGCCATTAGGTAAGCATTGGTAAGCAAGATGGCCAGTTTATTTCTTTCTCTTTCCTTCAGTTTCTGCAGTGCTTGCATGATGAGGAGTGGCTGTGTAGGAGCACAGGAATTTGAGGTACTCGCTGTAAGAGTCTGAGATTGCAAGGCTGTTTCTTGCATTTCCTGGTGGTGCCATGAAACACGTCATGTGTGCCTTACTAGTTTCAAGAGCTCTGATTAGTTGAATGTGTAACTGTTCACATCTACTTAGAAATGCGTTTCTACCTTAACCCAAAAGACTGACTGCTACAGTATGATATTTTTGGTAAACACTTCAGTACATTTTTAGTCCTTCTTCTTCCGTCTTACCTTCAGGGCTAGCTATGGCTAGAATTCCATCCAACGAGACTTAAAAAAAGTATTTTATTTTTTCAGCATCGTACATTTGATTTTTGTTTTTTGTATTATTATGTGGGGTGGTACAAGGCCCAACCTCAGTTGGTTATTATGGTTTCCTTCTCCTAGCTTCTCTTTATCAGTGCCTTTCCTTTTTTTTAATCAAAGTGGAAAGACTTTGCTGAGACATATTTGTCCGTCAACAGGACAAACTGATCAAATCTACCAGTAAGTGAATAATTGATGTAGTTTTAAACTAACTGTCCAGAATTGTTAAGCTATTTATGGGAACAAGCATTAAATCCTAATACAGTTTTCCTCTGACACTTTTCCAAACTCTTTCAAAATAAGGGTTGAGGCTGCCTACGGCAATGAATGTTGGTAGTACGGTTTGTAGTGATTCTGTTTCATGCCAAGTTGGTAGCACACTGAGGTCTGGTGCTAGATTGGCTGAATTCTAGACCCAGAAACTAAGAAATGATTTACACTAAGAACAAGGATTTGAGTGTTGGAAAAGTACAAGCTTACATAAAGGCAATTCTAATATACCTTCCACGTTTTCATAAAAACATCTAAAACATTACAATTTATGTGTAATTGGCTGTTGAAGAAAGGTGGATAAGAAGGCAATAAAGAATGAAGTAAAGAGAGAAATTAAAAAAGGAAGAAGGCATGAACAAAGACAGCAAGTAGGAAAGAATGCAAAAAAAGAAAGAATGGGGTTAAAAGCAAGGAAGGCAAGAAATAAAGATGCAAGAAAGGAAAGAAGGAAAAAAAAGGAATGAATTAAAAAAAAGAAATAAGGTGGACAATCGGGAAAGAAGGCCTAAAAGAAGGAAAGAAAAATGAAAATCAGGCAAAAAAGAAAAGGAAATAATGAAAGAAGATGCATAAGTAAGGAAAGCAAAGGGGAAGAAGGCAAACAAAGGAAAGCAAAAGGGAAAGGCAAAAAGAAAGAAGGAACAAAAGGAGGAAGGCAAAAAGGAAAGAAAAAAGATGAATGGAAGGAAAGAGGGTTCTTAGTATAACATATTGGATATTAAAATCCAAATTATCCTCATCTATGTTTAAATAAAACTGTTACAAGTGTTCTGCACATTAAACAGAATAAAAAAAAATAATCCAGGGCAAAGTTTATCAAAGAACTATAGGTGAAACACAGTCCAGGAACACAATATAGCATGCTATGAAATAGCAGCAGTCCACTTTAAAGGGAATTTAGAAAAGCAATAAAGAAAGATAGGAACTGATAAAACTGGAATGTGCTCACTTAAAATGTTTCCTACAATCATATCAGGCAACACTGGTACTAAAGAGAGCTCATTGTGAGCAGATGTGCACCTTGTGAAAGTGAAAAATGCAGTCACTCAGAATGACTTTAAACAGAGTCTTAAGTATAACAGCATTATAAAATCTTCTTTTCCTGAGGCTTGTGGCACCTGCCTGGGCTGCCCGTTGTCACCATTAATATTTGCCATCGCCATGGAGCCTCTTGCTGCGAGATTGCTGCAGCATCACTCGCATCGATGGCTGGGATTTACGCAGCAAGGAGTCCTAGTGTCCATGTACGCAGATGATGTGACAGTATATGCCACGTGAAAATTTGGACTCGCTAATCCGCAAGTTCTCTAGGTTTGGAGGCCTGTCTGGCATTAATATAAACTGAACAAAACACACTATACTTTAGGTAGGGTCAGAGGCCAACATTTATAGACAAACCGGGATATGCAGCCCCATTGTAAACTTATAACACACAAAGTATATCCTGAAGTCTAAAGGAAATGAACCAAAATACTGTAACTAGTCAAGATTCTAAAGGAATATGCAGAAATTGTATGGATTCCCATCACTCACCATTCCAGGTGACATACTTCATCATCTGGGTCTCCTTTAACCGGGCTGACACTCCACCCTAGTGACGGAGGAGCCCAAGGATGTTTTCAAAGGTGTGGAAACAGATGTGAGCAGATGTAATTTCTAAAGTGTATGGGAAAAAGTGCAGTGCAAAAAGTGATGTGATTTGTAAAATTGAAGCGTAATCAGACCCCAGACTTTATTTTTGTCTGATACGATCAAGAGTTAAAAACAGTGCAGAGGGACAGTTTCAATAGATAGCTGTCCACTGATAGTTAGTCGGTCAACATGTTTCAGCACTCAAAGGTAGATGTACACCTAGTGCTTTCGTCAGGACCTAATAGATATTAATGATACTGCTAAGTGTAAAAAGTGATATGACCACAAAAAAAGTAAAACCATAAAGGATACACTGTGGACCAGTATTCTCACAGTTAATGATCCTCGTGCCTCTTGAAAGATCTGTGAAAAATACAAGAGGTACAGACAGAGTTTCAAAGAACAGTATATATGTCTTAATTGTCATCTATGTAGCTATAATTCGCTATCAGACCTGCCCTCAAAGTGGGCTACATATACCATCAAGTCTTACCTCAAGAGTATGGAGAAAAAGCCTCACCCCACCTGGCAACAGCTCAGGCCAAAGGAGGCACCGCTCTAAAAAGGAAACACAATACACCAAAACTATAATTTATATGGTTAATTGTTTACCCTAAACATTTTAACACAATCCTAATGCCCGTGACATTAGTATAAGCCCTCACCACTCAAACTCTCTCTCGGTTGCAATGTAAAATTTCCCCCATAGAGGTGGAATGTTATGAAGTAGAATAAAGGCACCTAAGGAATGATTGGTGCCAAGATCAAGAGAATAATAGGTGTATTGCGGGTAGAACATCACCAAAGTAACACCTCTTTACAACTAGAAATCCTTGTCAAACATCAAACCCCCAGAAGTAACAGGTGGGCTAAGAACGTATATGTAAACAACTTGTGTTTTTAATTTTTTTTGTTTTACCCACAGATATAAACGAACCATGCCCCACCAATAGGAGTGAACCCTAGTTTTGATTGTTTCAAGAGGATCACATCAAAAAGGTACTTCAGAAGAGTCATAGATTCAAGTGGGAGCATACCAAGAGACGATCTTGCACGCCCAAACAGAGAAACAGAGCCAGATTACAAGCAGAAAGGCGCACGCTCTTACCTAACCGTCGGTACCTCTGACGGTCTTCCAAGCCGTCCGGGAGGTATCGACAGGAGGGCTTCAAGATGTTTATAAAGAGCCATTGCTAATCGGCTCCAATCTCGTCTTGGAATGCGTGATCCCGTTTTTCGCGGGATCTCGCTACTCGCGCGACCTATCGCGAGACTAAGTGAGAAACTACCAATATTGAGCCGGCAACATGGAAAATGTAGTTCAGTTCACCTCGCTCAGTATTAGTGCCCAAGGGACATATGATCTCGTAGCTAGCGAGACTCCGCGAAGATCCCTTGTTGTGAACTAAGAATCATGGGAATAGTAGTCCCTAAGGCTGCCAAATACAATATAAACATATGATCTATCATACAAAGCCCAGGCAGCTCTATGTTGTAAAGATACAGCCACGGAACACAGTCAGACCTATAATTAATCACGAATAAGATGTTTTAAAAGGACCCAACATTCCAAACAACAGACAACCAACGGCGACAACGTGATTAGGCGGTTATCGTGTTTGATGTAAACATTATGTTTTTGCAACAATTTTTTTTTTTTTTTTTGGAAGACCTTTATTACAAGTCATTAATCATACACAGCCTTGTGCATACAACCCTGGGGCCGGCTGCCAATCATTAAACAGGATATTTTGACTTATTATTCATACAGTTCTAAACATTATCATGTTAAGTCCGGCATCCTAATGCAGATCATGAGGTCTAGAGTTTTTATCCTTTTGTAGATTGTCAACTTCAAATACGAAAGAAATAAAACAGTAACATAAAAAAAAGAGAGACTCTTACAGGTTACCAAGTTCAGTAGTAGTATGAAAGTGATTCATGGTGTTTTATAGACTCATGGGATCAAATGCCCCACCACTCCCCCCAAAGTAGTTCTTACAACTGGGTCAATCCTCCACGTCCGCATTCAGTGTCAGTAAGTAGTTCGAGAGGTAGCACCAGAAGTCCTTGGGTCTGGATTTTGCAGGCAATTCTTCTTCGTAGGTCTGTAGTTTGTCTCTACAGCTGGCCATATCTAGCAACCATTTGGATGTTTTGGGCACCTGTTTACTGTGCCAGCATTGTGCAATCTGTCTCTTGGCCAACAGTAGCGCTATCGCACAAAATTTACGTTGTGTAGCTCTGAGTTGCTGTATCACACCCAGCAGACAAGTGCGGATTGTGCATTCCATCTCAACCTCTAACATAGTGGACAGCACAGCGACCACTTCCAACCAGTAAGCATGTACCGCAGGACAGTACCAGGCCAAATGTGCAAACCCCGCCCTTTCCTGATTACATCGTTTACACCTGTCCGTATCCCGTAGACCAAATTTGTACATGCGCTCAGGTGTGTAGTATGCCTGATGTATAAACTTGTAATGAATAATTCTTAAATTACCATTTGGAGTAAGTATTCGTGTTAAGGCACAGGTTTGTTGCCATTCGATTTCTGATAGTGGTTCCTCCAGTACCTCATCCCATCTTGCTTTGGCCTTGTCAATGGTGAACGGTATCTCAGCCATCGCTGTGGTGTACAATCTAGACACCAGGTGAGACAGATCTTGTGTGGTAATGATCAGCTGTAGTGTGTTCAGACTATCGGGTTCAATTGGAAATGTTGGGTAGTGTGCCTGCACTGCACGTTTCAACCTATAATGCGTGAATCGAAACAAGGGCGTTTTATTTTGGACATACTTCAGGTCTTCTGTGTTAACAAAGGAACTCTCATGGAACATGTCCCCCATTTTTTCAACACCTACTTGTTGCAGTAGGGCCATGCCTACTTTTTCCCCCGTGACTGATAATGCTTGATGGTAAGGTAAAGGCATTGCGGGTGCGTATAATGGTGTCTTATGCGCTAATCGTCCCAATTTCCTCCAAGCCTTAACAGTTGTGTCGATTGTGTTAATGTCCTGTGCATGTAGGGGCTGTCGGATATGGGAGAGGATCGATGTCAATGGTATTGGTGATGCATCTCCCTCCTCAATAGCGGTGTGCGTGAGATATGGTACTTCGTGGAACCAATATGCGGCGTATTGCGATTGAGCGCATAAGTAGTACAATAGAAAGTCTGGCACCCCGAAGCCTCCCCTAATATACAGAAGTGTCAGTCTCCTAAGGTCTACACATGCTTGCTTACCAGCCCATATAAGTTTTAGTACAAGTGACTTTATACGACGGAACACTGCTGCTGGCGGTTCAATAGGGATGTTGTTAAAGATGTACAACAGTTTAGGTAGAATGTTCATCTTTACGATCGCTATACGATCCGCCAATGATAGGGGTAGTTGTATCCAGCGTGTTATCTTATCTTCCAGTTTGGATATGACTGTGCCATAGTTTGACCTGATAACCACTTCGGGGTCTCTATGGTACAACACACCTAGATACCTCACAGGGTCCGACTGCCACTCTAATGGGTATTCAGTTTCTTGAGGGGTTGTCATGTCTGTCAGGGGTATAATGGAAGATTTGGACCAATTTATGGCCAGTCCCGAGTGTCCACCAAATTTGATGTATTCACGCAAGATTGGATTTAAATGTGTGCTGGGGTCGCGGACATATAGCAACATGTCATCTGCGTATAAAGAGATGTGCAGTGGTCTGGATGGAAACTGAAGCGCCGATTCCTTTTAATTTTGTCGTATTATGCAGGCTAGAGGTTCGAGTGCTAACGCGAATAATAGCGGTGAGAGTGGGCATCCCTGCCTGGTGCCACGCTGAATAAGAAATGAATCTGAAACATAACCATTGATGCGTACTCTGGCACACGGTTTTGTGTATATGAGTGATACCCACTGTACAAATCGTTTGGGGAATCCCATTCTATGTAAAATAGTAATTAAATATTCCCACTCTATGGAGTCGAAGGCCTTAGCGGCATCTAGCATAACCGCCACTGCTCTTGTTGATGGGTGCAGATAATGCGAAAGGGCAAACAATGATCTGGTATTATGGGAAGTGGATCGTGTAGGAATAAACCCTGCCTGATCTGGCAGGACCAGACTCGTCATTAGTGGTTTCATTCGCATGGCAAGTAACTTCGCCAGTATTTTAGAGTCTGTGTTAATTAGCGATAGAGGCCTGTACGAGTCACACACCTCCGGGTCTTTAGTAGGCTTGAGAAGCGCTATAATTGCCGCTTCACGCAGTGTTGGGGGTAATTCTGACTGTTCGAATGCTGCTCCATACATTTCTACCATGTGTGGGGCGAGGATGACTACAAATCGTTTGTAAAATTCATTAGTGTACCCATCCGGGCCTGGTGCCTTCCCATTCGGAAGAGACCCAATTACTTCAGTCACCTCCTCTACCGTGATGAGTGATGCAAGCATTTCCCTCTGTCCGTCCGAGAGCCAGCCTATTGCCACATCTTCTAAATAGTTAAAAGTGTCATCCCTTGATGCTATCGGTCGTGACCTGTACAGCTCTTCGTACCCTTCCGTAAAACATTTTAAGATGTCCGTAGCCTGTGTGTGGAGCGAATCATGCTCCGTTTTAATACGTAGGACAGGTGTGTGCCCTTTGCCATCACAGATTTTGGCCGCCAGTATACTGCCTGGTCTGCCCCCCTCCCCGTATGATCTGGCTGAGTGTTTCTTATCTAAATACTTAATTTCGTCGTCCACGAATCTCTGATGTTCTGAATGTAGTGTTCTCAGGTCACCCAAAATGGTGATATCTTGTGTGGTTTCGTAGGCCAACTCCAGTTCCCTCATGCGTGCTTCACAACGTGCAATTTGCCTTCGTATATCTTTTAGAATACCTATCGTGGTGCTCATGCATACACCTCGTATCGTGGCCTTAAATGCTTCCCATAATAGACCCGGGTCCTCTACCATAGGTTCATTCTTTAAGAAGTATTCTTTGATCGCTTTGTGAATTGTGTCTGCGTAGACCGTGTCCCTGAGTGCGCGGGAGTTAAATCTCCAGTGAAAAGGGGGTGTGATATAATTCGGCAGCACAAGGGCCAATAACACAGGATTGTGGTCCGAAAGAGTCCTGGGCAAGATCTTTATATCTCTTGACTACAACGTAATGCCGTCCGCACCCAGCCAGTAGTCTAAGCGTGACCAGCTATGATGGGCCGCAGAAATGTGAGTGGCTCCCGGGGTATCTGGGAATCTGTGCCTCCATATGTCTGTCAATGAGAGGTCTGAAAGCATTTGTAGCAGTTTAGCCCTGGCCTGCTTATGTGGTTCTAATGAGTGTGAGGAACGATCCACCCCCTCTGCAATCGTCACATTCCAGTCCCCCCCGCATATTATGTGAGTGTTCGCTAGTGCTTGGAGATGTACCCACAGTTCCTGGAAGAACTCTGGGGCGTCCGTGTTCGGGCCGTACACATTGAGAAGCGATATCTTATGCCCACGTAGCATGCCTGATACAATAACATATCTGCCATTGGGATCACTTATAACCTTATGCACCGTAAAGTTCACGCCCCTGCGGATCAGCGTGATCACTCCTCTCGAGTAAGATGAGTAGTTAGCCATGTATGAGGATTCCGACCACCGTCCTCCTATCCTCGCATGTGTGTTAGGTGCAATATGTGTCTCCTGCAATACAGCAATATCCACTTCCCATCTTTTTAAGTAAGCAAATACCTGCCTTATTTTTTTCGGTTGAGTTAAACCTCGGACATTCCACGTGAGGAGGTTGATAAGATTCTACTAGTACCTCCAGCTACTTGTGCCATCTGTAAAACCTAGGGATCCCTCTAAGTAGCACATGACACTTAAATACAGAACATGACTCCATTTCCCCAGTTGATATCATTTGCACTCCATCCGCCCCTTGCCCTCCAACATCTCGTAGATGAACATATGGTACCTGCTTTAGTCTCAGAACCCGAATAGGCCTCCCATTCCCCCCGCCCCCACCCACTTCAGCATCCCAATTCTGCCGAAGCCATTTACCCAATGTAAACATCCCTTACAAAACAGTCAAATACAATCAACTTTGGTGGGGATTACCCTTTTGGAGGTCCGCCTGGGGCACAACTCTACACCCAACTGAATGGGTGCGGACGACTCACATGTTCACGATACATATATGCGTGTTATATCTATACAACTCGAAACCACCCACAGATCCCTGTAGTTCTGGAGAAATCGGGTAGTTCTCGGAAGCAGGTGGTGTCCCACGTACATTTTAGTGACGGTACTCCACCACATTGGTAGGGTGGGCCTGCAGCACTAACCCAGTAGTGCGACACAGTGTTTTATAGTTTCGCAATCTAGACTCCCCCGTATGTGGTCATCCACGCAGGAGAGCCATAGCGCTCTATGCCACACAGTTCGGGTCCCTCATATAAGTGTTTCTGCAGTGCAATCTCTCAGAAATATGCAAAGTTCTAGTTGCCGCCATGCATTTAGCTCCATTCGTGCCATTTTTGAGATCGTGCCAGTTCAGATGCACGCTAGCAGCGAGCCCACAAGTCTGCAGCCCACAGGGTCCGTGCATGTAGGTCTCATGGGGTTATAGAAACAGAGAGTCTTACCATAAGTCTGCAGATTTCCACCGCCATTCTTACTCTGCTCCGTCTGAGTCCGTGTGTTTATCATCTCGTGCTCGCTGCTTGTTTTGCTGTACCACCTTTTTAACGAAGTCCTGAGCTGCTTTTGGGGACGGTAACACCACTGCTTTGTCATTCCATGTCACCCGCAGCCTCGCCGGGTACAGCATGGAATATCCCACGTTTAGTTCTCTGAGTTTGGCCTTAACTGATGCGAATTCCTTCCTCGCTTGTTGAACCGCCACCGTGTGATCCGGGTAGAACTCAAGGGTGTTTCCCTGATGTGTGATTTTCCCTTTCTCTCGTGCCAGTCGCAGAATGGTGTCTCTGTCGCGATAGTTGAGGATTCTTGCCACTATCGGCCTCGGTGTTGCTCCTGGTTTCGGTCTGGGCGCCAAGGATCTGTGAGCTCTCTCAACTATGAAAATGTGAGCTAGGGCCTCTGCTCCAAAGATATCTCAGCATAGTTGCTCTATGTAGATCTCCATCTTGCCCGTGTTTGTGGACTCTGGCAGGCCCGTGATGCGCACATTATTGCGTCTTGAGCGCGCTTCCAAATCCTCCTCACGCGCTTTAATCACCTCCAGGACGCGTTCCATTCCGGTGCATTTGCTGGTCGTGGCGTGCGATTCATCCTCCACGGTGGATATTCTTGATTCGGCGCTATCTAGTCGTTCGCCATGTTTCTCAAGTTTGTCTGACATTCCGTCCATTCTACATGTTAGGTTATCCAGTTTCCCGTTGATATCTTGTACATTCGCTTGTATGGACAGTAATATCTTCTCCATGTTGGATGTAGGTTCCATAGTTGGCGCCCCTTGCCCCTCTGGCGCGTGCTCCGTGATTTTTGGTGCTTTCTTGTTCTCAAAGGATATTTTCTGTTGCTGTTTATCCGGTTTCCCCATCCTAGATGTTCCAGGAGGTCCAGTAACCGCCAATTGCTGTTTGGGTCTGGTGGTCCTGGCCGCCGCCGCCGCAGTCGCACCCCGAGTAGCGATCCCGGGGGGCACCACAGCGCAGCGGTCCCCCAGTTTTCTCCAGTGTTTGTTTACTCCTCCCGTCTGTCAAGAGCTGTGAGGCTGTGTGTGAGTATAGTTCTCCTGCGGTGGGTACCTGCCTCTGTCGGCTCTGTCACTTCGGAGCAACCCCTTATCACCACTCCGAATTGTTTGTGCTATATTTTTATCTGGCCTCTCTCCTACCAATCTCTCCGATGCTACAGGTTACGTTTTACAAGGATCCTGTGCGTGGCAGCACGTGAATGTTTGATGACCACAGAGTTACGGGGTGACCATGCTCGTGACTCGCCGCCTGGTGTCTGCACCCTCCTTAACAAGGTTCACATTTGTTTAGACTGAACCGATCCGGCGTCCATGCTGCTGGGAGTCGTCACCAATCTCTTCACTCCCGTGCTGCGTTCTCTACGCTACCATGCCCAGTGCTGTGTTCCACAGCACGCCTCCTCAGTGGCACTGTGTCTCAGTACGCAGTACAGCTACTCCGCGGAAGCTTTGGCATAGACCGATAGCCCCACAATCGCATTCATGCGCTGGCCGCCGCTGTAATGTAAACGCCAGGTCCCCAGTCCCACACTCCGCAATTACCTGGGCGTTCAATCGGAGGCGGCCGGCATTGGCGTCGCGCCGTGTCCCCGATCCGGCTTTCAAGGTGTTTCGCTGACCAGGGATCGGGATGACATCATTTCGGGCCTAAATCACCCTCCGAATGGTACCACTCTGCTTGCTCCAGGTCAAACGTGCTATCGTTGGTGGGAAGTGCACTAGTCTTCAACGTCGCCGTCCGTCACATCCAGCCTTAATTTTGCCTGTCTCCGGACCACACAACAACAATCTGCGCCGTGCTAATGGGCGCCGCCATTTTGGTCATCGCCGATCAGAAGTTCTTAAAGGGGCCGCTCGCGGTTTCTCCGCTGCACTTCCTGGACACTCAATATGTTTATGCCCGGAGAGTCTGTGGTCATGTGGGCAGTACTCACATATCCTCGCTGTATTAGTCGCAGGGGCCAGAGGGATCGCGGTGTCTTAGCGTTCAGCAGACGCTCGCGGCGTCGGACGCCATCTTGTCACCTCGCGCTGGTCACTTCAGAGATTTTCGCCGTTCCATGGCGATAGAAGGTAGTATGGGCACTTGCACTCATCACATTCAGGGCTGGATGTATTTACATTCCCGAATCTGCATTTTCCGGCGATCGCGGGGGCCGATACAGACTTCTCAGGCCGCGTTTTCTGAGCCGTCCGGCGGAGCTGTGGAGTCACCCAGCCATTCCGCTGTGCGCCCCCTAGCGCCTCCCCTTTTTTTGCAACAACTTCATTGAAAATTAGGTGTATGATTACGCTACGATCGACAGAATCTATAAGAAATTCATAATGCTAAAAAGTAAAAGCCAAAAGCATTGCTTGGGAGAAGCTTACACTTCCCTTTGAGCAGGGAGGGCTGGGGTTGCCAAATATGAATTTGAATTATCGCTGCACACAGACGCAATTTGCCCATTATCTGCTTTTTCCCACGGAATTCATGGCGCACACTGCACCAGAAGAGGATCATGCTGCCCCTTGCCGTCTTTCGACAGCTCTTTACTGAAAACCTAGATGTTCAAGTACCTCTGTTGATACTTTTGCCTGCACTGTGTGGGCATAGAATGACCTGAGGGAGAGGACCCGATTTGATATTCTATGTGCCCCATCATTGCCCATAAAAGACCACCATTCCCTACCTTTCACATAAGATTCAGACACCTGCTCCAGGCTGCGGAACTTTCAGTTAACGACCATGCTAATGCTCTATCGGAAGGAACTTTCATCATCCGCAGCAGTTGCTTCAGGGAGCGAACGCCACCCCACTAGACACGCTCAAATATCAGCTGTGTGCCACGCTCCTGTCACTACATGACTCCTTACCCATGGAACCCTGCACTTTCTAAGTCCTGGAGACTACACTCACCTACCCCCAACCCGTGCAGACTAGTAACCAGACTCTGTGCCAAAATGCAGGCCACCTCGAGAGGAGTGAATGGGAAACTGACCTCAACATTACATTCACTGATGACCACTGGAGATATTGCTGTGCTCAGTCCATGGTCTTTCCCCCAATTGAAGACTACACCTGGTACATTTCAATTTCATACATCACATAAACCACACCCCTGCACGTCTCCATAGAATGGGCCTAATTGAGGACACGCGCTGTTTACAATGTTCTGTGCCCACAGAAGATTTCATACACCTAGCGTGGAGATGTCCTGATATATAAAGCTTCAGGTTACAGATTTTTAACACCATTGAAGAAATATGGCCATTGCGCAATAGAGCGCTCACCGCGCCTTGCACTACAAGGATATGGCAAGGATATTCTGCCTTGGGAGCGCAGACTAAGGGGGCAATGCTGCTATTGCTTGCCAAACGCCAAATTGCGCTACAATGGGGATGACAATCCACTCCACATATTGGGATCTGATGCCGGTGCGTTCCTGACCCAAAGACCTCTGGGCTCCTTTAGAGGCGTATTTGGGGGAAAGTCCGGAGGTGCACAATGTCGAGTTGGTTGCACATGTGAGCCCTGAAGCAAACTATCTGGTCTGCGGAGCGCTCCTCCTGTGTAGTGGCTCGGCTAGGTCATGGTAGCTCACAATCCAACTACAACCACATATCAAATGCAACTGCTAATAGTTCTTTGGTCTGGCTGAGTGGTACCTTTCCCTTTTCCCCCCTTCTTCTCTTCCCTCACCCAGCTTTGACAGACAAGATGCACCAATTGTGGTATAATATAAATATTTGCCTGCTCTCTCATGATAACCTGTTTGTTGAAAGAAGCATCTCCTTATTGTCTGTTACTGTTTTTTTGTAAAACCCAATAAACAAATGTAATAAAACACACACAAAAACAGAGGCTTATTGTAAGAATTCAATCCAGAAGCTTTTAAAAAGTTTAAAGGATGGCAGCAGGATACAGCTGCCTAACCAGTACAGAATGCTACATTAACAAAACTCTGTTTAGAATGCAGAGTCAATTACAGAAGATAAAAAGTCTCATGCCTTAAATTGAAATATCTAAATACATGTAAATAATATACTAGCACGAAATATACAGAATATAACACATCTCCCCTTTTAAATAAAACACATATATGAATGAATAAACACAATAACTATATAAAATCATGTAAGGAAACAGGCCTGTTTCTGACCCGAACATTACTTTTGATTCTAGATGCTACGGAATCACAAATTGGTACATCCACACCCTTGTTTTCATGCATAGAATCTTCTTGATACCGTTTGATATTTTGTACAGGACACTTAGCTACCCTTCTTGAATTCCAAACTTTAACGTCTTGGGTGATAACAGTATTTCTGAAACCTTTTCTAATTTGAATTGGTCTACCATATTTACTCATTCCTTTACTGACAAGAAAAGGTTTGAGAATCCTCACCCAATCACCAACTGCAAAGTCATGTTCTTTAGCCTTCCATTTATTATTGTACCATGACGTGGCTTTGTCCTGTTTACAAACAACTTTATCAGCAACTTCCTGAAGATCAACCTTGTTTTCCATTACTTTAGTACACTTTTCCTTAAACCACCAAGGGCAAATAGCCGAAGCTGGTTCTCGACCCTTAAGCAATCTAAAAGGGCTAACCTCCGTGGTGGTATGTGGAGTGATGCGATAAGTCCATAATTTTTCTCTAACAATATTCAACCAATCACCCTTTTCCTTAACTGCATCCGCTACAAACCCTTTCAAAACCCGGTTAAAGCGCTCAACCTGTCCATTCTCATGGGGTTCTTACAAAGAAGTGAGTAAATGTTTAATCTGACAACCCTTCAGAAAACTTTCCATCTCTGCAGAAGTTAATTGCACAACATTATCCGAGACCAAAATAGAAGGACGACCCTCCCGTGCAAAAACTTCTCTAAAAAAACAAATGACCGCACTCATAGTAGCCTTGGCAACAAATTTTACCTCAGGCCACTTCGAGTGATAGTCAATCATGACCAGTGCAAAACGTGAGGTTTCTGGTAGGATAGAAAAGGGACCAGAGATGTCAAAAGCAATTTTACTCCAAGGAGCTTGAGGCCATTGAACAGGTTTAAGCGGTGGAACATGAACTCTTAACATTTTGTCCTTATCACAACATTCACAACAATCCCTGACCGTACGATCTATGAATCTGTCCATGCCTGGCCACCATAAATGCAATCTTATCAAACGTTTGTGTGCCAACTTTAAAATCAATTCTCGCAGACCATGTGGTAGAATACATTTCCCGGATTTAAATAGGAAATCTCCTTCTAAAAATAATTCATCAGCAATATGGAAAAATGGTAACAAATCTGACCTAATACAATTTGTTTTAGGCCAGCCTTCCAGCACATATTTCTTGAGAAAATCAAACACTTAATCTGTATCTTGTGACTCTTTCCACTTACTTTCAGTAATCTCTTGATAATGGGATGGAATTACATCCGTCATACCCAATACAAAATCCATATCATTAACTACATTCACCTTGTCTGAACAAACACTACAAGGAAGACGTGAAAGAAAATCCGCAGTGACATTTTTCTTCCCAGGAATATACTCCACAGTAAAATTATATTCTTGCAATTTAGATGCCAAACGTGCAATCCTTGCCGTAGAATTCCATCCTCCACCTACTGATAATATGTGTATAAGAGGTTTATGGTCTGTCCTAAGTACAAAATTGCTGCCCCAAACATAAATTCTAAAATGTTCCACCGCTCACACACATGCAAGCAACTCTTTCTCCATGACCGCATATCTCCGTTCAGTTTCATTCAGAGTTCTAGATGAAAAAGCAACATTCCACTCAGTATTTCCATCCCGTTGGGACAGAAAACAACCCAGCCCATACAAGCTAGCGTCCGTAGTTATAATGCACTTATGGCCCATCCTAAAAGGTTTCAATGTAGGAGCACTAACAATATCATTCTTAATATCCTGGAATGCCTTGTCTTGTTCATCTTTCCACTCAAAAGTTACCTTCTGTCTCAACAACTTTCTTAACGGTTCCATTTTGGTTGCAAAATTTTCTACAAACTTACTGTAGTATTCGCACATGCCTGATAAAGAGAGTAGTTGTTCTTAATTTACTGGAGCTGGTGCTTTAAGAATAGCCTCTACATTAGATTTCTTGGGAACTAAACCTTCACCTGATAATGTATGTCCTAAATACTCAACTGACTTACAAAATAGCTTACATTTATGTGCTTTTAAGGTGAGGCCACTATCCTCCAGTCTTTTGCAAACCTGATCCAGATGTGACACATGTTCAAGTTCATTTTTAGAAAATACTAAAATGTCATCTTGGAAACACTTGACAAAGGAATCCATGTCTCTAAATATTTGAAACATTACTCTCTGAAAAACAGAGGCCGCTGAGGCTAACCCAAAAGGCATTCTCTTATATTGAAATAGCCCCATCGGTGTGATAAATGCAGTGTACTTCTTGGATTCCTCAGTTAACTCTATTTGATGATACGCTGATCTGAGATCAAGTGTGGTAAAGATCTGTGCACCATCAAATAAAGAAACCAGCTCATTGATGTTGGGAAGAGGATGACAGTCTATTATGATATTTGAATTTAACACCTTGGATGCTACAGCTAATTCTCCTGGATGCTGACTTTTCTGAATTCCCATTGTTCATGACGAGCTCAGCTCGTCATGAGTGTATGGAGGTGTACATCATGACGAGCTGAGCTCGTCATGAGCGTCCAAGGGGTTAATGCTCTTAAATCAATGCATACACACAATTTTTGATCAGGTTTTCGCACTAGAACAATGGAAGAAACCCATTCTGAGGACTCAATTGGTTCTATTATATCCTCTTTAAGAAGGTCATTCAACATCTCCTTCAACTCATCTCTCACATTAAGAGGAACACCTCTCAATTTCTGTTTAACAGGAACTGCATCGTTTTTCAACACAATTTTGTGTGCAAAATGTTTTAACCTTCCCAAATCATCACTAAACACTTTGCTATATTTGAGACTCCAATATTTCGTGTCCTCCCTTATATCTTCTTTTCCAACCACTTCATGACTAGTAGTGCTTACCATGTCTTTTTCACTACATAAAGATACTGGATCTTTTGAACGTGGGTTGAGAATGATACCTAACTCATATTGATCATGCCAACCTAAAACATTAACACCCTTGACCGCAATATATAAATTAATCATAGCAGTTCTTTTCCTGAAAGTAAGCGGTACCTTTAACTCCTTGGACGCTCATGACAAGCTCAGCTCGTCATGATGTACACCTCCATACACTCATGACGAGCTGAGCTCGTCATGAACAATGGGAATCAAGAAAAGTCAGCATCCTGGAGGATTACCTTTAGCATTCATGTGGTTAAGAAACCCTCAATATCTATGATAGATCAATTGAAACTTTCAGCAATGATATCAGACGGTAGTAAACATCTAATATCACATACATCTGCAAGTCTCTCACTAAAGTGTTCTTTAGTAATGATCGTCCATGGCGATCCTGAATCAACCATAAGATTTATTTCCTTACTATAAACATAAAAAGAACAAATAGGAGACTTCATGCTACCTATAACAACACAACCCCTTTGTACAATAGAAACAACAAAACCTTTGTCGAGTTCTTGAGTTTGATTAACTTCTGTACTTTCACTAATATAAGACACTTTTGTGGGGTCTAATTTGTTGGAAGAAGTGCGTGTCTGGTTAAAACGTCTGTCTCTACAAACATTGCTAAAATGTCCAATCCTTCCACAAATCTTACACTCCTTGTTGATAGCCGGATATCCCTGAAAAGAAGCAATATGTGACTTACTACCACACCTAAAACAAGAAAAAGAATTATTATAATTATCTTGTCTTCTATAAAGGAAATTATTAACATTCCCTTTATTCTTTCCTTGCGCCAAATAAAAACCTTTGTTATCAGATTTTGGTTTAATAACGCAAACTTCTTCTTCAGAAATGGATTTGTTACTATTAGAGTTTTGCTTTACGACAACCATCCATTTCTCAGACATTTCGATGGATTTAGCTACCGCAATAGTTTCTTCTAAATTGGGATCCCCCATGCACCAGAGTTTCTCCTGGATTTTTTTATTTTTAACATGGACGATGATTTGATCCCAAAGCATTTCATCACACATTGTCCCGAAGTTACAATGTAGGCTAAGAGACCTTAAAGCCGTGAGAAAGTCATCAAAAGATTCATCATTTTTTTGTGCTCTGGTGTAGAATTTAAATCTATTTAAAGCAATACTAGCAGTTGTCTTAAATCTTTTCTCAAGTCTAGACAATGCTTCAACATACACATTAAAAGTATCACCTTCCCCAATGCGTGAAGCAGATTGTGGCAAAGTTCAGAAAATTTCTTGGCCTTCTGAGCCAAGACAGTGAAGCAAAATGCTTTTCTTTCTTTCAGCACCCATGCGTTCCCCATCAATAGCCTTCATGTAGTTAAAGAGTTCCTCCTTCCATCTGGACAATGGCATAGGAGGATCACCTTTGTTTTGTAAAAATTTGGCTGGGGGATCAAATTGCATTTTTTTTTAACACAAATTGAAAATACAGTAGAAAAATAAAAATAAATATGATGGTATGATTATATCCAGATACTGAATAATAACTTAGATATAATAAAAATAAATGGATTAACAATACTTCATTTAAAATAGCATGTTACTGTGTGAAAACTTCAGTAATTCAAAGCACAGAAATAAGTAAACTACAAGAAACAGTTGAGTGTGCTTTAACTGTGTTTAAAAGCGCTTCCGTGTTATTAAATTTGCTGAAATGTAAAGAATAATGGCAGAAACTGCTTCTGTGTCATTTGCCGAGCAACAACACGAAGGAATGATTAGCACGACTGCTTCCGTGTTTTTTATTCAGTTGCCAGGTAACCACACGATGCAAGACGTTCTGATTGTTAAGTCAAGTGCAAAGAAACCAGCGTCTTGTTACCAGGCGGCAACGCGATCAGCGTCGTTGGAAGAAGCGTCTTGTTTCCAGGCAGCAGCGCGGATGCACGAAGATTTCAATCTCTCATGCGTCAACAAGACGGTGAGATTTAAAGGATGCAGTCTTGGTGGCGCTGGAAATAACGAGCTTGGAAAACAATGTTGACAATGCAGGTACAATTTTGAAAGAATTTTAAAGGGTAAATTCGGTCCGGTAAAATGGATGTGGAACAATCCAATGAAGTTTCAACATGGTGGCAAATTGAAAAACAAGGTCAAATAACTCGTTAAAAATGTAATGAAAAAGGCCAGTTTAAAAGGTAGTAATAACCAGAGAAACAATGTAAAAGAACAGTACCTTGAATAATGAAGCATCTTTAAGGAATATCCATAAAAGTGAAAAATAGTTGTAAAATTTCCATGGGTTCAATTTATACTCCGCTCCTGTGCTGAAAAAGGCAGGAGTAATGGGTCCTCGTTGCCAAAATTTGTAAGAATTCAATCCAGAAGCTTTTAAGAAGTTTAATTGAGGAAACAGCACAGCATAAGTCCTGACTGGATGGCAGCAGGATACAACTGCCTAACCAGTACAGAATGCTACATTAACAAAACTCTGTTTAGAATGCAGAGTCAATTACAGAAGATAACAAGTCTCATGCCTTAAAGTGAAATATCTAAATACATGTAAATAATATACTAGCACTAAATATACAGAAAATAACACTTATGTATGCTGACCAATTGCCACTTGATGTATTCTGTAGTGGGTGAAAGCAAAATGGGAATGACACAACAACAGACAGATGGATGAAGCGAGGTGGCTGAAAGTCTCTTTAGGCAGCATAATATACATATTATTTTAATAAAACCAAAAGTTCTTGGCTAAAACCAGACCTAAAAAGCACTGATGGCGAACTGCATCATGCCATTGCAATTCCAAGGCATGCATGATGATGTAAACATGTGCATGTGTCAGAACGCATAAGAGTAGAATGATTGAATTGGCATTTGTTTTTT
This sequence comes from Lissotriton vulgaris, assembly GCF_964263255.1. Classification (NCBI taxonomy): domain Eukaryota; kingdom Metazoa; phylum Chordata; class Amphibia; order Caudata; family Salamandridae; genus Lissotriton; species Lissotriton vulgaris. The sequence goes on from NC_141685.1 coordinate 195,885,282, forward strand.
AATGTACTGATCTGAGATAGAGCAGTGAACAAACTAAATTAACACGAAAAGCACGTAAGTGCTTTTTAAGATTAACTGTATTTACACACACACCAGCCTACATTACTAGGCCTTTGAGGGTAGCTTATATGCTGTGCTGTGTCACTCATAACATTATTGCAAAACTAGGCAACTGCCATCCGCTGACAATGAGGAAGAATAGCTGCCATGGATGTCAACAATTGCAAACAATATAGACTAATTTAACAAGCCATACCCTCCCCCGCCCTGAATTTGAGTGATTTCTTCATGGTAATATTAAGGGCTCGATTACGACCTTGGCAGACGGGATAATCCGTCACAAACAAGAAGGATATCCTGTACACCAAATTACAATATTTATCGGATGCAGGAGGGCAAGTAGAGCCAAATTTGTGTGGGGGGGGGGCTGAAAAAGATTTCAGGGCGGGGGGGGGGGCTAATTCTTCCAGCCATAGGAAGAGTGGCTCTAAGAAGTGGTGAAAACACAACAAAAACCTCATTAACAAGTTAATAAGATTTTAAAGACCGGTGAAGTACTCGGGTGCGGCTGCAATTAAAGGGTTCCCAGCTTGTGAAGCTGTCTCAGACGGGATGACACACATGATCGAGGGGGTGGGGGGGGGGGGGGTGGGCTTTGAAGCTCGGTGAGCCAAATGGGTGTTGCGCGCCTGTTAGGATGTATTGGGATTGTTATTTGGTGGGCGGGATTGCCATCATGCTTGTGATGGAGTAACCCGGTCTGCCAAGATCAAAATTAGGGCCTTAATCCCAAGATTTGGGTGGGCCTATGATAACCCTTAGACATCAGCTTGCCATGAATAATGACGGTCGCAACTGTAGTATTGCAGGCCCTAGGCCCACATGCTGCCGAAATCATGGTCACTGACACGGCTGGTATAGTACTACAACTGGCCTCGGGCACGAGCGCATGGCCCCTTTTATTAACAGGGTCACCTGACTGGTGACGCCTGTGGTGGGTGGGCTAAAAGTGTGTGACATCATGGGCTGACCACTAGACTGTATCCAGCTGGATACTACAGCATCAAGCTGAGCTTCCCAGTAAATCCCGCCTCTTTCTGTCATGATCTGCAGCAGACTGACTTTCCTTTTGGAATCCTCACCTGCGTACACTGTGTCAGAGACATCAACCTTCCTCTCCCCGTTCCAGGAATTGCGCTGTAAAGCACCAAAGACAAGTGGCCTACCTCTAACGGAGCGGGAGGCCGAGACAGACACCACAGGCCTCGGAGGTTGAGCCATGCAGCAACACATGGTCGAGAGACCACACGACTGCCCCGCCCTTGCAGAGAAAATGCGACATAGGTGTTGTGAAGCACCGGCAGAGGAATCATCGGCCTTGTGAGCGCCAGATGTGCAGCGCTTGAACCTTGCAGATGAGACAACTTTTCCTGCCTTGGGGCCTTCCTTTGCACGTTCGACAGCTGGGTTGGGCTACGAAGATCTGGTGGGCTGCGCCACTTTAAAACCTGCACCAGCTGATGTCTGACTTGTTGATGTGGCTGTTATACTTGTAGCAGAGTTGCCAATAAAGAAGTTAAACCTTGATTTGAGAAGAGTTGACTTTACAAAGTGGCGACGGAGGATAGGCAACTCTGCGAGGACCCACTGACGAAGAAGAATTCTAAGATCTTAAGGAGAGGTTAAGGATTTAAAAAAAGATTGAATTAAGGAAGAACTGAGGTGAGGAGTAAGGGGAGAAAAAAGAGAATCGCTGAACGGAAATAGTCGCTGAGAGGAAAAGTTACGAGCGGCATTTTAAAGAGAAATAACGAGAATGCTACAGTACCTTGAGCGAGGAAAATAGAGCGCGAGGCGTGGAGCGGATGATGTGCACGAGGAAGAGAGTCTCGGGCAAGAGCGTCATTTGCAGCGCGATTGAGGACTGATTGAAGACACGCAAGCACGAGATCTGACAAGGAAGTTATCGCGTGTAAGAAGCAGATAATGTATGAAGAGGAAGCGTATGTCGTCATCACGTTGGCGGCCATTTTGAGGTGTTGGAAAGACTCGCTTTGATTTTAGTGAAAAAAACTACATTAAAAGTATCGTGAATATCGTGGAAACATCGTTAAAGAGTAAAAACACAGCAGAGTGTTATTAGTGGACAGAAGTAGTCATATGTCAACATAAGAAAACAATTGAGATATTGTGAGGTAAAAAATAAAAAGAATCTAAACAAGGTAGAAGAAACGCATTGTGATCGAAGAAAAGACTGTTAAGAAGAAAAAACACGAGATAAAGGAAGTAAAAGGGACAGCAAGGGAATTAGGAAAAGAAACGTTATTAGAAAGTAGTGTTAGTGTTGTTATTCACAACAAACGCTAACGAGGAAGGAAAAGAGAATTACAAGCCTTACTTTGAAAATAAAAAGGATATGTGTGCATCACAGACATTTTCATTAACGCCACCAATACCATTTTTAACAGAACCTGGAGAACCAAAAATAAGATGGCAAGAATGGAAAGTATATTTCAATAATTACATGTTCACTATCAAAAATGAAGAAATGACACCTGAAATTAAAAAAGGGATTTTGCTACATTCCTTAGGACCAGAGGGAATCGGGCAATATGTGCGGATGCAAAAGAAGGAAAGAAGTGAAGAAGAAACGGATGTATATGAGAATGCTTTGGACGATTCAGAGAGATATTATGCACCAACGGTATGTGTGGCAATTGACAGATACAAGTTTTTCAGGAGGAAGCAAGAACAGGATGAGAAGATTGATGATTACTTGAGCGTTTTGAAAAGAATGGCGGAGAAATGTAGATTTGGACAGATAGAAGAGGAGTTAATAAGGGATCAAGTCATTATGCTCACGAACAATAAAAGGGTGCAAGAAAGATTATGGACCATGGGAGATGGAACACTGAATAAGGTGCTAGCGGTAGTAGGAAAGGTTGAAGTATCAGTCAGATGTGCAAAAGCAGCCCTGGAAGAAGACAAAGGAAAAGATAAAGAAGAAGTGTGTGCTGTGAGAAAAACTATAAGAGCAAGCAGCGTTGGTGCAGAGAAGAGAGATAAATTTGATGAAGAAAAGACGGGAAAAAATTATTTTCAAGCAACAAAAAATGAATATAGAAGCGGAAGCACAACTAATTTAGCATGTTTTAGGTGTGGAAGTTATACACATTTGGCGAACAGTCAAGCATGTAGAGCAAGAGATCAAAAATTTACAGTATGTGGTTTAATTGGTCATTATGCAAGAGTTTGTTATAGAGGAGATAAAACTACAAGGATAAAGTATGTGACCAAGGGAGAAGATGAGTTGAGGAAACATTAACACTCTTGAACACTGGCCTTCCATCACCCTGGAATCACTCAACTCCATCCTTAGAACTGTCAAATCAAGTTCCCCTCGTGATCCGATACCCGCCTCTGTTCTTAAGCAATTGGACGTCCCCTCTCTGACTATTATCGCTGAAACTTTAAATTCCTCTCTTCAGCTTTCCGCAGTTCCCTCACTCTGGAAACACGCCATGGCCAGCCCACTTCTGAAAAAACCGACAGCCAAGCCTGAACTTCTCGCAAATTACCGACCAATATCTCTTCTCCCAATTTTTGCCAAACTGCTTGAAAGACACATTCACTCCGCCCTCACTCTCTTTACCGAAGATAACTCCCTCCTCCACCCATCACAGTCCGGCTTCAGAGCGGGGTTTTCTACCGAAACAGCCCTACTAGGAGTAACCGAAAACATCAAGAAACTCCTAGATGATGGCCAGACAGTCGCACTCATTCTGTTAGATTTGAGTGCGGCTTTCGACACCATCTCCCATTCCAAACTTCTGGCCACCCTAGAGAGAAACGGCATTCGTGGTGACGCACTCAAATGGATTGAGTCTTTTCTGTCACATAGAACATTCCAAATCACATCCTCAATAGCCTGCTCAGAGTCGGTTAACGCTCCTCACGGAGTACCACAGGGCTCTATCCTGAGCCCTTTGTTCTTTAATCTCTACCTCAGACCCCTGGCTGATTTAGTTGACAAATCAGGACTCACTCTTATGACATACGCTGATGACTCCCAAATCATCTTCTCCCTATCAGAGTCAAACCCAATGGTCCCATCCTGTCTCAAACAAGGACTCCAAAATATCTTCAGCTGGATGTCAACTAACCAGCTAAAGTTAAATGGAGATAAGACTGAGGTCCTTCTCCTGGGAAAAAATAAAGACCTATGGAACTCAACTCACTGGCCTTCCGAGCTTGGTACCATCCCCACCCCGGCTACACACGTAAGAAATCTGGGGGTTACCATTGATAACACCCTTTCAATGAAGCAACAGGCAAACAAAGTGGTCGGCCTCTGCTTCACCATCATGAAATGGTTGAAAAAGATCCTATGGATGCTGCCCCTCGCCACTCAAAAGACCGTAGTCAATGCACTCATTACATCTCGTCTTGACTACGGCAACATCCTTTACCTGGGCTCTAACAAAGCAGTCATCAAACGTCTGCAATTGGTCCAGAATGCGGCTGCAAGACTACTTTGCAACATTCCTAAAAAATCCAGTGTGTCTAAACATCTGAATGACCTACATTGGCTCAGGTTAGAAAACCGCATCAGGTTCAAAGCCATGAGCTATATGTTTAGGATCAAATCTGGCACTGCACCCAAGTATCTACAATCTCTTGCAACCCCCTACTTTCCAGCAAGAGAACTGCGTTCTCAGACCTCTGCATTCTTTACAACCCCGAGGTTCAAATTTGTGAGAATGGGAGGGAGATCATTCTCTGTACTAGGGCCCACTCTTTGGAACAAACTCCCTCTTCACATTCGCAAGGAAGACAACTATGCCAGTTTCAGAAAGAACCTGAAAACCTGGCTTTTCCAGAAATAAACACCCTGTCCTTTGTCATTTTCCTCCCATTTTGTCCAATCTGTCATCGGCGCCGGGAAACTCTTGTTGGGTAGCTGTGCGCCATACAAATATAAAAAATAAATAAATAAATAATAAGCTAAGGAAGACGATTCAGATGAAGACGATGACATTTTTATGATAAGAGATTTTATCTTGGATGTAAAAAGTAAAGGGAAATATAAACCCAGATGTGAAGTTGAAGTGGCAGGGGTAAAAGTGATATTAGTAGCAGATTCAGGATCGCCATATACTATAGTTAATTTGGATATGTGGAAGGAAAAATTTGAGAAGGGAATTGGTGTTGAACTAATGGAAAGTGACATAAATCCTAGAGGATTCACTGGGAAAAGCATTCCTATGGTGGGGTGTAGAGATGTCACATTTGAGTTTAAGGGGAGTGTAGCAGAGGGAAGAATGTATGTTGCGGAATATGGACCAAGTGTTTTAGGGTGGAAAGATCAGGCAAGCTTGGATATAATACTAAATCCTAATGCAAAAGAGCAAGTTATGGTGTTGGGTGAATTCAAACATGATATAATACTAAATCCGAATGCAAAAGAGCAAGTTATGGTGTTGGGTGAATTCAAACATGAGATAAAATTGGAAGAGAATGATGTTCGTTTAAATTATAAAGTCAGAAACGTCATGTTTACAGGAAGGAATGAATTGGGAAAAGAACTAATAAGGTTGGTAACATCAGGTATAATTGAGAAGTTTGAGTCATCGGTATGCATGGATGCGGTTTTAACAAAAAATGAAGGTGGAAAGGAAGAAGTAGTTATTGGATTTGCATCTAGGAGTTTGACACCAGCAGAAGTTCTTTTTAATGCAACAGAAAGGAAGACCCTTGATTTGAGTAGTGTGCCCTTACGATTAAAAAAGTACCTTGGGGTGAGTGGGATGAGTATCAAATTGCTGTTGTGGAGGAAGAGTTCGAGAAGTCAATTGATAAAGAAGAGTGGCTTCTGCATTATGGAAGAGATGAGTTGATGAAGGGAATAAAGGAGAACATTTTAGAAGGTTGGAGTGAAAGGAAACCGAATGTAGATTGGGAAGTGAAGAATGAGTTGAGTGTAAAATCAGGTTTTATTTACAGAGGAGGAAAAGTCATACCACCTAGAACTTTGAGGAAAAGAGTAGTAGATTTATGTCATGAAGGACATTTCGGAGTAGTTAGGACAAGGAAGAGTGGGAAAAGTTCATATTCGTGGCCAGGTGTAGATATTGAGGTGGAAAGTGTAATGAGGGACTGCAAGGAGTGTGCTGATTCGGGTTTAAGTTTAACACCATTGTCACCTGTTGAAGGTCCTGAGATGGTTTGGAATTCGACTGACATTGATTTTGTAGAGGAGTTTTTAAAAAAAAGTGGAATTACACATTGGGAAGTTGAGGTGGAGAAGATGTTGTGGGATTATCGTTTCACACCTTCTCTCACTAGGTTGAAACCATTTGTGACGACAAGAGGTAGGAAGCCGGTTACGAGAGACAACATGAAATGGATGGAAAGTACCGAGCATGTAAAATGGTCACCGGGAAGAGAAGTGCAGCAAGTGTACAAAGAGAACTTTAAAGACTTGATGTTAGTTAGGTTTTGCTCATTTCCTTTTTATTTTATTTTATTCTTGCAGACTATTATGTTGTATATAGTTTTTCCTTTGCTAGAATGTCAAGGGAAACATCATTAAGGCACAACAAGTGTGCAATATACAGGAGATGGATGTTGGTGGAGCTGGAGCTGCGGGTGGAGCTGCAGACGTGTTTGATGAATGGCTGTGGGAGGATGAAGTAGAGGAAGGAATGGGAAAGGAAGAGAAGAGTGGTCCAGGAAGTGGACAGGCTGATGATTTGGATAATAATGAATTGTGTGAACCACGAGATTTTGAAGGTTCATAGAGACTGGGAAAGTTGGGTAGAGTTATTAAGGATTCAAGGAGTTTGGGAAAATTTGGAAGAATTATTCGTACTCCTCACAAGTTCTGAGATTATATGCTGGATTAAGATTTTTTCACAAACTCAGAGATTATATGTTAGATTTAGGTTTTTCTTGTTTTTATAATACTGTATATAGTTTTTTTTAATTTATTTTGTGAGGGGGAAGATGTGTGGTGTTGGAGCATTCCATGCTTGGAATGCTAGAGGCATCACCAATGGAATAAGAATGTACGGGAATAGGAATGTACGGGGGGATTCTTTTCGTGACAGTTTTTGAGGCGTCTCCCCTTGTTGATGTGGCTGTTATACTTGTAGCAGAGTTGCCAATAAAGAAGTTAAACCTTGATTTGAGAAGAGTTGACTTTACAGACTCCATGTTCGTGGGGGCACAAAATCCTTCAGAGCAGTGAATGTAGGCCGCCATAAGTGGGACAGTGTCATTGACAGGCGGTCACAAACTGCCTCTTGCTGAGGGGGAAGCTGTTTCACACAAGGGACTTATAACGTTTTACTGGGGCTCAAGACTCCCCAGCCAATCACTTGCTAGAGCCCAGCAAGATCTTCTAGCCAATTAGAGACCTCAAATAGTTCTCTAAGATATTTCTTTCAGCATTTCTGATTGGCTGTAATTATTTACGTGATCTAAAGTCTAGTTCAGTTCAGTTCATAAAGCTTTATTTCGATAAGTAAATATCTTGAAAGCTATACAATACAGTATAAAAAGTATACAAAGTAGACCATAATGCACACATTGTAAAAACGTAATATATAAAAAGAGCGTTAAAATTGATCAGTTCAAAAAGCAATAAACAATAAATAGTAATAAAAAGTTATGACGCTTTTGCCGGACGCTGCACTTTGCTGCCCTTTAGCCGCCAAATCGACCTGTGAACCCCTGAGGCCCTGGGACGCCGCAGCCTGCCGCCAACTGCCATCTGACGGGGACCACAGCACCATAGAGCCCACTGAGCGCGCCGGGACCACAACATCCAGAGTCCCCGGGGCGTGCTCAGATAGCGTCACCACCAGCGCCAGGAGGCGCATAAATACAGAGCGGCCCTCCCGCAGCGCAGGACGCTTTTGCCGGACGCTCCACTTTGCTGCCCTTTAGCCGCCAAATCGACCTGTGAACCCCTGAGGCCCTGGGACGCCGCAGCCTGCCGCCAACTGCCATCTGACGGGGACCACAGCACCACAGAGCCCACTGAGCGCGCCGGGACCACAACATCCAGAGTCCCCGGGGCGTGCTCAGATTGCGTCACCACCAGCGCCAGGAGGCGCATTAATACAGAGCGGCCCTCCCGCAGCGCGGGACGCGCACGGGCGTGCCCGGGCCAAGGGCGGGCCAAGGGCGCGACCGACGGAGGCCGTGCTGGGCAAGTTCTCTAACTCCTTATTTTCGGACTGGGACTTGAGTACTGAGAAGTAAGCCAAAGATATTTACAGTTTCTGTGGCATTGTACTGGGAAGTTGTATGCTACACATTGGCTCTTATTTAGTTGATAAGTTCTTATAGTCCATCTCCTATTTGGTAAAGATTAGCGTCTTTTGCAGGGACCTCTGGTCTAAAGTTTTGCAGTTCCATTTTCCCCTTATCATGAGCAAAACTGCTCGCAAAGGGGGTACTGGGGCTGGGGACACTAGACACTTTTTTCCTACGGGTAGAATCGGCATTAATTAAGGAGATTGAGCTTACAGAGAGGAGGCTCCCTCTGGAACGATTAAATTACGCTTGCCAATCCTGTATCTATGCCAGAATTAATTGCCACACAGCAAGCATGCCCTATTACCCCGCATGTAATAATATCCTCCCCACAGCAGGGTTCCTTGCAGTCCACACAGATGACTAATACCTCATGTTCCTTCCCACCTATCTCTCCCCTGTCCACACGTACTAGGCAGTCAAGGGCCCTACCTGCTACTAGAGTAAGAGAACAGCCTGGTAAAAGGAAAGCTCGTAGTGCTCCCAAAGGCAGCCATCAGAACTCAAAACAGGCAAGGCACAAAAATTCCATCAACGGGCCGGGGATACAAACAGAAATAGTTGTAGAGTAAGGATATAATTCAAGGGCCAATGGAGGGGATAAGGCTCTGGGACCTACGTCAGGTCATAGTCCCCCAAGTGACAACCATGAGATTACAAAACTGCTGGAGGAAAAGCTATTGGGACTTATCAATCCAGTCATGGCAAAACTGGAATTAATTGACCTAAGATTAAAAAATCTTGAAAAACATATATTAAAAGAACATCCCATTACCATCATGCCACAAGTAAATGACACACTAACTACTGTAGCCGATAGAAACCCTATCATTAGGCAGAGGTGCCCCCCACTTGTTCAAAAATCTAACGCACATGTCCCACAAAATCAAAATGACTTAGGAGTAAGGTCGGGGCCACAGGGTTCCTCATGGAGATTACATGGAGTGGGAAATGGCACAAGAGGGGACGTGTACCTTCATCTCCAACCGGAGGTGTGTCCCTATTCTGTCAAGTCAAGTCAAAAGATCTTTATTCGGAATAAAAACATCCATAAAAGTACAGACAAAATACATTTAAAACATTCAGTTCAATAATGACATTTGAAAAATAAATCCGAGAACGATCAAGCATAATCAAATTTCATTTGCAATTTCGCATCTAGACAAGATTTGTCCCTGCATAATCCAAAATGGGTTTTTAAAAGAAAGATATTTAGCAACACTGTTTAAGAAACACTGTTTAAAAACATAGTTTTAACGACCATAGTTAAAAAGGATGGCTAGGACAATATCATAATTATATCTACATACACATGAAAATACTGTTACAGACAGATAAAAATTCTCTAAAATGCGTAATAAAAAGTGCAGTGTGCGATGGTTATACCTCAATATTAAGAGTGATTCTCAATCTGACAGCAGCTTTGAGAAAACAGCTCACCCTAAAAGTAACTTCATCTGATCCCAATAATAAGAAAGACCGCAGTGCTGATTTAAAATTAGTCAAACCATTTTTTCTGCAATAAGGCATTAGATAATGTCCAGTGAGATTTTTGTAGAAACCACAAAAGAACAAGGAATGCATAAGGTTTTGCTTCATGTCGGGGTTACAAGGGCAATTTAAAGTTTCAAGGTGTTTATTGTATCCCAGCGGGAAATTCAGTAGATTAACTATACTCCCATCTCGGAAACGAAACAGTAAACCCCTAACCCATCTGCCGAGATGCAGACGTAAATATCTGTATGGTGGGCCAGGTTTTTTGGTATGTGGTTCAGAATAGGCCAAATATTTTACAACAGTGCATTTAGTCCAGTTCTTTCTATCGCGCTCTTCGCTGTACAGATCATACAATTCCCTTAGAGTGATGGTCTTGTGGGAGCGATTTATTAAATTTGGTGATGTAAACAGAGAACCCAACCCCACACTTACAAGGCACTCTTTTACTGCTTTCAGCCATGGTATATGGTGTCCCCTATCACATTTTAGGCAATCCAAAATAATTTCACGGGTCAGGGTAGCAGCCGTATTGTTCCATATCTTTATCCAGAATAATACTGGTCTGGATCTCACAAAATCCTCTATGTATGGAATATTTAATTCGTTGTGACATACATAGTTGGGAGAACAAATAACCCCCCCCAGCACCTTCCGGCAAAATCTATTTTCTTCTCTTTGAATATGGGAGCAGTTGGTATAACCCCAGACTTCGGCGCCGTAAGTGCCGGTTGGCATACATTGGGTTTGATAGATCTTAACCAGGGGAGTTATTACATCAGCGTGGTTGGGTTGTCTCAAGGAGGTTACACAGTTAATGGCCTTACCCAACTTATTCCTGGCGTAAGATACATGTGCATGCCACGTGCCGCTATTTGAAAATAGCAGCCCTAGATAGGGGAAAGTGCTGGTGCTTTTTAAAACATTTGACCCTGAATTGATCTGGGAAATTTTGTGATTTTTAGGACCACAACTCATGATCAACGATTTTTTAAAATTAGTTGTCAGGTCTAAATCGGCCATAAAAAGGACAAAACCTGAAATTAAAATACGGAGTGCCTTTGGAGTGCGGCCCATCAGGACCGCATCGTCTGCATAAAGGAGGGTGGGTATGGGGACTCCATTTACGTGAGGCACATCACTAGTTAGAGTGCTCAGAGAGCCACTTAGCTTGTTGATGTACAAAATAAACAGGAGGGGGGCCAGCACACACCCTTGTCTGACCCCCCTGCCAATGCTAATATCATCAGAGACTTCACCCATTTGATTCACACGCACACATGCTTTAAGGTCGCGATGTAAAAAAGCTAAAAAATGTACCAGATGGTCGTCTAAGCCATATTCAAGAAGGGTAGACCAAAGGCGGGAGCGATTAACAAAATCAAAAGCCGAGCTCAAGTCCATGAAACCAAAATATAAAGGGGATTTCTTAGCAATGTTATATTTTGCCATGATCAGGTTCAAGTTCAAGCATTGTTCCACCGTTCCGACACTGCTACGGAACCCAAGCTGGCTAGGGTGTAGGATGTTATTCTCATCAGTCCAAGTTCTAATCCTTTTAAATATGATCCATCCCAAAACTTTCAAGGTGTTATCAATTAAAGAAATTGGGCGGTAGCACCCAGGATCCAGCCTATCGCCCTTTTTAAAAATGGGAACAATAATGCTACGTGACCATGTTTCTGGAATTTGCCCGTCTGTTAAATTGTTAAAAACATTGCAAAGCAATGGGGCCCAAAAATCGGGCTCACATTTTAACTGGTCAATAGAGAGCCCATCAGAGCCGGGCGCTTTATTCCCGGCGCTTTCTAGTATAGCGTCAGCTACCTGGGATACAGAAATATACAATGGGTGTAGGGAGGGTAGCGACAGAGGAGGATTATCTGGTGTTGCTTAGATTTTTCCAAAATGTGCAACCCAGGTAGGACCAGTGATGTTACAATTAATTTCGGTCAAGTTGGAACCAATAGATCTTATCACCTTTACCTCCTTCCAGAACCCAGTGGTATCTTTCAGGTCAGCAGATCGTGCCAGGGAATCCCAGTGGGTTTTAAGTAGTTTGTTTGATCTGGTGCGTAGGGCACGCTTGTACTCTGCTCTGAGCAACCTTACTCGTGGTATGTCCCTCGGTTCAGCTTTTAGGGCAGCTCTAAGCATCCTATTTGCTTTAGAACATGGGGCGTCAAACCATCTAGGCGTTTCCTCAGCCTTACTAGAGGCTGGTCTGGAAATCTCACCTTTAATTACAGAACAGAGTTCAGAGAATGATTTAATCACGTTAGCCCCATAGTCCTCGATAGTAAGACAATTTTCGATCAAGGTTGGGTATTTTTTACAAATTCCTGCTAGGATTCCCTTATTGTCTGCTCCCTTCCAGATTACCCTCAATTTATCTGTCGAGACTTCCAAATCCCTTGCACCTATTTCATGTCTTGGACACTTACCCCTCGGCAATGATAAGTGGATGGCAATCGGATAATGATCACTGTAAATTTTACACACTACTTCGGCCCTTATTAGAGCCTTGGCAACAGTGGGTGAGACGAAAACGTAGTCAATTGTGGTGCCTCCCCCATGTCCAATAAAGGTGGGAAATGGGGAGGCACTGTTTTCCATACCCACATATTCCATGCAGTTAACAAGTTCACTAGTAGCAAGAAAGTTTAACAGTTCTATGCCTCTTTTACAGGGGGGATTTCTTGAATGAACATGTGCGTTAAAATCCCCTCCTAAACAAATGCCATCAAATTTCCCATGTACCTGTCCTTCCATAATTTCATTAATAAAATCAAATAAAAGAATAAAATTTGGGTTAGGTTGGGACAAAAAATCATTGTTATAGAAGTTGATTAGACATAGTTTTATCCTCTGAGTATATGAGAGTGCCATAAAGCTAGGACAATTGGTTAGTAGTTTATCAACTTTAACTTCTGCAGAGATCTTTATCCAAATGGACAATCCTCCACTAGGACGGCCAGACAGGGGGGCGAAAACAGTCCTGTTATGGCAGCTATACCCCTCGAGCAACAAGTCCTCAACACACCAAGTTTCTTGAAACATTAATATGTCGTAACAATTGACACAATCCCTCCAGGAGGGGATTCCCATCTTGGTCTTCAGACCCGCGATGTTCCAACTGAGAATTTTTAAGTTATTATCATTCCTCAAACAAGGACCCTGGTTGATTCTTAAGACGGGTTTAGTTGTGACATGCCCCTGATGATCACATAATGTACTAGATGGAGAGGTCTCCAATGTTAACGGGGCTGCCTCTGGAGGTGTTTCCACTAGCTGGACTGCCTCAATGCACACAGAAGGCAGTTCGGTGCTTTCGGAAGGCAGTCAGTCCAATGTGTCCAGGTCCTGAAATATTCCAAACCTATTATATAGCGGAAAAACTGGTGGAGGTTGCATCATCTTGTGGGGAGGACGATAGAAATAATTTAGCGGTAGGGGTGTCACCACAGTAGATGGACCGTGTCGAACAAAGTTGTTGTTCAGCAGGAATTTTGCAGTGCCCGGGTTTCTGAAGTTAATTACAATACAGTCCCCGTTGATATTTTTGAAAAGAGGACCGACCCAGGTTACTCGCCGTGTGGTTATGATCTCTTTAGAAATATCATAACCCACCCCCTTATGTTTTGTTAACCAGTCTATACACTTATTGTGCAATTGAACCCATGATTCGCCTTGACCTTCCCTAAGCGGTGGGATACCAGCCAGAACTAAAACATATGGACAAGCCTCAGGTGGAAGGTGTAAGGCAGGGCCTTGATGTTTTATAGGCCTGGTGTCCTCATGCGAGGTCTTCTTATCGCGCTGGCTGGGATTGGCAGAGGCCTTCTGTGCTATGGTGGTCTGCATCGCTGTATTACTCTTTTTGTTAGTGTTAGTTAATGGTCCGTTTGCAGCGTTAGCAGAAACAGAGGGTTTGGACGAGGTGACAGGTCCACGTGTAACATTGCGTGGAGGTAAGGGGGTGTCAGTTAGAGGGTCAGGTGGGTTACTGCCTGTTGTGCCTTTACTTTTAATCACCGTGGGTGTAACAGACGACATTGGATTAGTAATAGCTTGTTGTTCCACAACCCTGTTAATGCCATGGTCACTGCTAGTGAGGACACGGGTGGTGGATTCAAGGTCTTTTAGCAGACGTTCTACTCTCATTTTGTCCAGGTTCGCTGTACCTTTTTTCTTGGCATCCTCATTTTTAATTAGGTTTTCCAATTTGTCAAGTCTTTTAAAAATATTATTAAATTGTTTGATCATTTGACCTTCCAGGTTTTTAAAAATGGTATCTGCAATAGTCTCAATAAGGTTCCCCTCAGATTTGGAGTGGTGACTGGATTTGTCAATTTCGTTGGGGGATTCAGTCTGGGTGGAAATAGATATTAAATTTGAGCCGTCGTTATTTATAACGACGACGTCACCCAGATGCGGTTGTTCCTGTGTGGGTACTATATGTTGAACCAGCTTCTGTCTCTCCCCCTTATTACACATGCTTTGTGGGGTTGGTTGGTTTATAATCCTTGGTGGCTGCTTCCTTTTGTTATGAGTTAATTTAGCAGGGCCCCTCTTTCTTTTGGCTACAACTTTATCAGATACCTTATTGGTAGCCTCTGTGGATGTTGTTACCGAGGCAGGGCCAAGAGCTACATCTGGTGCTGTGTACATAACAGTGTCATCATCATCTAAGACAATTGGTACATCAACAGCAGGATTTGAGGGTTTTACCACAATTACTTCAGGATTTATGTGGGTGTTACCATTGAGGCTGCTCATGGCATGTGGGTGGTTGATACTCATAGGACCCATAGAGAATCTCCTTTCAGTCTCAACTATCTCATTGAATGCGGTATCTATCAGTGCCTCAAACGACGTTAGCAATGATACAGGGGACTCTGCATCCTGGGTGAGGATATCCACATTATGACTTATAGCGGTGCACTCAGCCATTGTATAAACCTGTTAGGGGACTGACCTTTTAGAGAGATGTTGGAGGGGTGGCCCGCCCGACCACTGTTGACCTCTGAGGGCCTCAGAGGGCCCGCCCTTTGCCCGGGCTTCGCCCCGGGCGTCCCGCTCGCGTCCCGCGACGCGGGGGCTCTCCTCCCTTTGAAGGGCTCTGGCGCCCTCAGCAGCGCGACCCGCGTCACTGCGTACGCGCCGCCGCGAGGCCTGCCGGGATTTGTGGTCTCCCGGAGCGGCGGCGCGGAGTCCGGTATCCTGGGACTCTTGGCAGTGGCGGCGGAGATGGCGGCGTTCCCTCGAGCCTGCTGGCTTCTGCTGGCTGCTTTCTGACTCGTGGCGGTGGCGGCAATCAGGTACGTAGCGTTTCCCCCCGCTCTGCCGGGGCTCTCCTCCCTTTGAAGGGCTCTGGCGCCCTCAGCAGCGCGACCCGAGTCACTGCGTACGCGCTGCCGCGAGGCCTGCCGGGATTTGTGGTCTCCCGGAGCGGCGGCGCGGAGTCCGGTATCCTGGGACTCTTGGCAGTGGCGGCGGAGATGGCGGCGTTCCCTCGAGCCTGCTGGCTGCTGCTGGCTGCTTTCTGACTCGTGGCGGTGGCGGCAATCAGGTACGTAGCGTTTCCCCCCGCTCTGCCGGGGCTCTCCTCCCTTTGAAGGGCTCTGGCGCCCTCAGCAGCGCGACCCGCGTCACTGCGTACGCGCCGCCGCGAGGCCTGCCGGGATTTGTGGTCTCCCGGAGCGGCGGCGAGGAGTCCGGTATCCTGGGACTCTTGGCAGTGGCGGCGGAGATGGCGGCGTTCCCTCGAGCCTGCTGGCTGCTGCTGGCTGCTTTCTGACTCGTGGCGGTGGCGGCAATCAGGTACGTAGCGTTTCCCCCTATTCTGTCATTTTGGCAAATGTCCCGAAAACTCAAGATGGGGAGGAGGAGCACTGGTCCTCTTTAAGAAATAAAGCGCTACACTTCCTCAACGGTAAGACAGTGCTTGGGATTGTCTCTTTTAGGAGTTTAAAATGGTGCGAAGAGTCGCATGGGTAGGACAATCACAGAAGGGCTTGGTAGGTGATTGTGTAGTTTTAAGTTTTAGGTCCCCAGTGATGGTGAAGCACATTTTGAGGCAGGCAGGGACTCTTAGGATCCGCCCAGATAGTATTAATGTATTACCCTTGGGTTTTATTTTACCAGCCACGTAGTCTTTTTGAAAACAACCCAGGTTTACGCTATCCAACCCCGGGAGGCCCCCCTACCAGTTCTATCGCATTGAACAATAGCTTCGAGGTGTTCAGTACGCTGGATGCTAATGACTGATTGCCATGTAGACCTGAAAAGAATCTAACTAGGATAAGCCCAGCACAATCTGGTAGAGAATTAATAGACTTAGGACCAGGCACCAATACAGCAATAACTATAACCATGGTAAAAGATGTATCACTTGGTAGTGCCAATATAAATGGTAAGACCCAAGAAACATCACACTCAGGGGGGTCACTTATTAATACGGCACCAGGGGAAAGTCAACCTATCATTGGTATAGAGTCTGGTGTTACGGCCCTGGTCTCATGGAATATATCAGTGCTAAAAAGTAAGGTAACCTCCCAAGACTGGCTGTCCTTTGTAGACAGTAATGACCTAGTATTATTTCAGGAAACATGGTTGGTTGCTCCGGAGCATAGACTGGGATATTTAAATTTTTACAAATCTGCTATTCCCAGTCATCGAGGGAGACTGAAGGGGGGTTTAACTACATGGAAAGAGTAGTAGCTATGGAGTCAAGCAATTGGACTCTAACAGTAATGATACTTTGCTCAGACCCCCCAGGATATAGCGGCATGGATTAGCAAATTTAGCGGCACAAAAATGGAAATTTAGCGGCACAAATATGGAAATTTAGCGGCAATTTTGCGGCATTTTATGTGGCCATTTTTCCTACAACAAACACAGATATCTTAGTTTTTTTAGTTATTTAACAACATGAAGCTATGTATATTTGATTTATTTACAATGTAGACACTTTGATTCCCTCGAGCGTGTGCTTCACAATTATGGGCTGCTGCAGTTTCACAGCAAATCTACAACTAGGAAGGAATATTTCTTTCCTGTCCTGAGAGGCCCCAGTCTGGATCTCAGCTGCCTCAGCCTGTTAATAAATTACGATAATAGTACTAGTCAGGACAGCTGACATACTCACTGACTCAGAGCGTGGCTGCATCACCAGGCAAGCCTCAGGATTACCAATGTCTGTCCTTACGCCTGTGCAGATATTTCGGCACGTGACAGGTGCAGCAAGGCCCACCTTGGCATTTACTCTGAATTTAAGGACTGTGTTCAATATATTCTGGAAGGCCTCGCTACTCTCCCTAACTGTGAGAAAAAGCAAGGGTCACGTGGCCGAGGCAGAGCGGCCCTGCTGCGGCTTGCTGACAGTGCAGATTTATGAATTTGAAATCAGGATGAATCAGAACTTGCAGATACCTCGATAATAAGGGGACGGAGCAGACCTACATGCAGATTTTAATAGTTAGGGTGTCTGAAATTATCGATGCAGATCTACAATGGTGGTGCGCTCTGTGGTGCAGGCGCTGTGTGACTGAAGTTTACAGTGTACACTTAAAACTAAGCAGTGGCCGCAGGCTGCCTGGTGTCAGCTTCGGGCTAATGTACTTACTTTTCAGTGACTGCACAGGTGTCTCCCTATCTACGAGTGAGTCCCCGGTCCGGCGGGCGCGGTGGTGAGCCGCAAGGGTCCCGCGGCCGCATAACTGCAGCACGGCCATCAGAGCTGCTAAGTGTGAGTGTCACTCACTGTTTGTCGATGCTGTTCAGACTCCTGCCGCAGGCCGGGCCCAACGCTTTAATTTATGCGCACCTGGAGTACTCACGGAGGACTCGACTCTCAGATTGGAGTCCCCCACGGCCGCTGCTTTTCCTTTCACAACTGATAATAGGCACGTGCGAAACTCTAATCAGACACCCCCCGGATATAGCGGCTTTTGTAAAAATGCCGCGCGATTTCTACAAAAGTGCCGATTTCGCGGGCACTTTTGTAAAAATCGCGGCATTTTTACAAAAGTGCCGATTTCGCGGCAAACCGCGAAATCGCGAAATCGCGATATCCTGGAGGGTCTGTAATTGCTGATACTAATTAAGTCCCCAGAGTCCAAGGATCTCTACATTTTTAATATCTATGCAAGGGGTTTGTCCGGGGGTAAATCTTCGGACACAATTGCTCAGTTAGAAGTACTCCTTACTTTTTAAAATGGGAAAGGCAATGTTTTAGTCGCAGATGATTTGAATTGTTGCTTTGAACCACTTGATTGTAATGATATTGATCTTACAATGGAAGAGGATCTTTCTTGAAACATCCCTCAGCTGTCCCTATTGCTGATCAAAAGGTGGACTGAGGCTGCCCTCCAGCTCAAAATGCTATGTATTGAGCAAGGATTACGGGCCCTAAATGGCAGAACTGCTTCAGACAAATTGGGGGCACCCACGTTCAATAATGGTTTACGAAAGAGCCATATTGATTATATCCTCACTAATAAGGACAATTGGCTCACTATTAAGGATATGTCAGTAGTTGAAAGGGTAGAAAGTGACCATGACCCACTACTTCCATCATTCCAATTGTTTAAATCTAATCACCAGGAGGCTCACATCGATGGCGTAGACATCTTCCTTTCAAATGATACAAGGAGAATTAAATGGGCGAAGTGTCTACTAAAACAGGGTAATTTACTGGCAATGAGGGAACTTACACTTCAGGCGACAATTGATCTCCAGAGATGCATTACACAGGAGGATGTGGTAGTAAATGCTATTCCTATCCATACTAAATTTTTTAATCAACTTAGGGGATTTTTTTTTTTAAAAGGTATCTCACACACATAAGAGGCCTGCTAATAGGGAAGAACAATGGTTTGGGAAATCATGTAGGGCTGCATATAAAGTCCTGGCTGAGTCAGTAAAATAGAAAGATAGGGACGGGATTAAGCAGGCCCGTGTTCTATATATGGGAGTTCAACATGATGCAAAACGAGCTTGGGATGAGGATTACTGGAGGGAGCTCTGTTGTGCCAGCAGAGAACGGACCATGAGCACCTTATGGGATTTAGTTAAATGGGGACGGGTGATTCAAAGGGGCGAACCCACCAACCTTGTCCCACCTAACCTCTGGGTCTCTCACTTTGCGACATAGTTTGCCCTTCCGGACACTGAAAGTGTGACGGAGGAACTTGTTTTTATAACTAACGATATCTCTCCACTACATTTTGATAGAACCGAGGTGAAAAAAAATATTGAAAGTCATCCCAAAGGGAAGAGTTCCAGGTCTTGATCAAGTACCCGCTCATCTATTTATGCATGATAAGGATGTATGGGTGCCGTACATCCAGTCCCTAGCTAATTGTATTGCCAAAGAGTCACCCATACCGGAAAGGCGCTGAAATCATTCCGATCTTCAAAAAGGGGGAGTGCTCGGATCCAGGAAACTATAGGCCGATCAGCCTAATAGATTGTATTCAGAAGGTAATCGCTAGGCTTGTTCTGCAGAGAATCCAGGGGTGGATTGAGGAGGAAGATATACTCTCACCCCTTCAAGCAGGATTTCGCAGTCACACAAGTACAATAGACCAAGTTTTTAGATTTGTTTTAATATACTGGCGTGTGTTATATCTGGGGGGAGGCTTGCTTTATGCTGCATTTGTTGACCCTAAGTTAGCATTCGACTTGGTGCCCCAAGCTAAAATGTGGAGGGTCCTTGTAGGACACGGCATGCCGCTAGACATACTGGCCTTCCTAATGAAACTACACAAGGAAAATTTTGCTCAAGTGCACTGGAACCAAGAAGGAAGGGTGACAGATAAATTTCCGATCTCCAGGGGAGTGCGCCAAGGATGCGTATTGGCCCCGACTCTCTTTTCATTGTACATCAACAGGGTGATCCAATATTTTGACATCCACCCAACTGATGCCCCCAAGTTGGATGGTAAATTGATCCCTCTGCTGATGTTTGCAGATGACACCTTACTAATCTCTAAAACATGGCAAGGCCTCCAGAAGGCTATTGATCAATTTGAGGTGTCCTGCAAGGACCACAGACTTTTTATTAATGTGAGTAAGACCAAGTTTATGGTCCTAAATAAGACCAAACATGTAAAAGGGGGGGGTGATTATGAACGGAGCCCAGTTGGAACAGACACAAGTCTTTTCTTATCTGGGCATAACCCTGGGATCGAAACTGAACTGGAAGCACCATACTAACCAGCTGGCGGTGAAGCATGCCCAGTTAGCAGGTGCCCTAAAAAAAGAGCTTCTTCTCTCCCATACACATCCAATTGCTCCAGTATTAAAAAATTATGATGCAAAGGTTAGTGCAGCAGTCCTCTACGGGACTGAACTATGGGGGTATAGCAATCTTGCTATACTGACTAGCGCCCAGAACAAGTTTTTGAGGGGCATAACGGGCCTTCCAGCATCTACCCCTCTAGTTCCTCTCCTCTATGACTTGGGATGCCAACGTCTGGAAGACCTGGCACGGTACAGACCAGTGGCATACTGGAGGAGACTTTGGGTCACTCCAGAGCTCTCTCAGTATGCCCGTGCATTCAAGGAGGTCAAAGAAGCAGATAGGGCACACAAGATCCGTTGGATGCGGGAGGCAAGGGAAACCTATATTGCTATGGGATTGGGCCCTTTATGGGCAGATCCTACAGCAAATCCCTTTCCGCCTAGGAAAGTGTTTAGAGAATTATATTGGAGCATGGTTTCATCAAGAAGGTTCAGGAACTCTACTAGCCCCTCACTTACAGCTGAATTTTTGCAATTAAAACATTCAATTGCTCTAGAGGGCTATTGGGATTTTATTTTGGTTCCTGGTGATAGAAAGAGGTACCACCAGTTTAGGGTTGAGACGCTTCCTATAAACTCCTTTATTTCTAAATGGAGTATAAACCAAAATCCTGATTGTCCTTTTTGCCCAACAAAACGGGAAAGTATTGCCCACATCCTATTTATCTGCCCAGAATACACACCTCCAAGGCAGATGTGGTTAAAGCCTATCTGCTTGCATTTGGGGCTTACAACTGGTTGTGAGGCTCTAAGAATTCTTAAAACTAATCGCTCTGAGCCCGTGGCCATAGCCGTTGCTACATTTTTACATTGGATGTGGATAATTCGAGCACGCAAATTAAGTCTCCATTGATTGTCTGTCTTTTTAGAGTTTTAAACATTTGTATGATCTAGCTGCTAAAAAATTCCTTCTGAGATACAACTGCATATGGACTATGTGTGTTCTTTTGTCTTTCTTCTGACTATTTTTATCTCTTAGTAAAAATGTAACAGAATGCTTTTATACATATATATTTTAAAAAAAAAGTAAATGTATTTAATTTTTTTTTATGGATGGACTACATAATTGCCATATCCCACGATATCTGATTGTGCAATATCACTGGACTAATGAAATGCCATGTACTTGATTACCATTCCTTTTTAATATATATAATGTATGTCTTTTATGATGTTGTTATCGAAATAAAGACTTTATGAATGAGTGAAAGAATGAATAAAAAGTTATCTCTGCAACTGCGCGGTGGTACAAGAAAAAGGAGCATTGTTGGAGACTAAGTCCATTTTCAGATTTCATGCTTCAGGAGTTAGACTTTATTTTTTGGGCTCTAATGCTCAATGCCCATTTAAGGTATTTAGCTAATCCACAAACGTAGAGGTCCCGGGTGTCAGATTTTAGGATACGCAGTGCAGCTCGATGGCTGCCAGTGCCCATCTCATTGCATATTGGTTTCAGCCAACACCCCCTAGGGACTTTATATGCTGGACAGACAAAAATAAAGTGTGCAATTGACTCTGTGGGAGCCTCGCAGCTTTGGCAAAGAGCTGTGGTTTGATGGTTAGGCTTCCACTGAGCAGTCATCTCTCTCGTAAGAACTGAGCCTGTGCTGAACTCAAAGTAAAGGGCTCTATTGTGTGGTGTTTGTATGAAATCTAAATAGGGCTCATAGCGAATAAGGAGCATATACTGCATGAACTCTTCTGTGAGCCTGCCTATTCTTGGGTTGAGCAGATCATTTTTAGCAACCCACTGCCAGTACAGCCTCTTGACCTCAGCCTTGGGCCGGCCAGTTCTATTTTGCCACTCCTCGTCGAGGTCCAAATCATACAGAAGTTTCTTTATGCTTTTGAGCCAATGGACCTTGTGCCACCCGTCCATATCCATTATCTCCCTCAGCCCTGCCGCATATTTCGATAGCTCTGGGGTCCCCCACAGGCATACCCAAAGCAAGAGTGGGGGAAGTCTTACTGTATCCCTGAACGAATGACAGCCTAAATCATATAGAAGGGGCTTGGTGGGTATCCTCTGAGGGAGCATCATAAGACCTTTTAGGAATTTAGTCTCAGATTTTACAATTTGGTCTATATTAGAAAAACCCCACAGTTCAGCACCGTAAAGGGCCGAACTTACTGCCTTAGCCTTGTAAATTGTGAGGGCGGGGGCAATTGGTCTGCTCGTTGAAGAGCAATGCTCTTTTAGTATTGAACCCACCACCCTTTTGAGAGACAGAAGCATTTTCTGAGTGTGCAGTGACCAGTTCATAGAATCGGAGATAAGGATGCCCAGAAAATCGAAGGTGGTGACCCTTTCTAGTTGGACGGAGTTTAGCAATGGAGGGTTCCTGAAGGTTCTAGATGGATTAAGCATAAGCAACTTAGTCTTCAGGGTGTTGATGGACAGCCCTCTAGTAGTGCAAAACCGTTGGAAACTGTCCAAAAGGGTCTGCAGGCCATTTGGGGTTTTTGAGATGAGGAGGGTGTCGTCGGCGAACAGGAGTGTTGGAATTCTTTCGCCCGCCAGGGATGGGGCATCAGATGGTATTTGCTGTAAGTAATCAACCACCCCATTCACATATAAAGAGAATAGGGTGGGAGCTAGCATACATCCCCGGCGGACTCCCCTGTTCACCGGTATCCGAGCTGTTTTTTCCCCTTGTGTCCCCCATCTCATTTGGGCATAATTGCCCTCGTGAAGGCAAATCAGTATGTTCACGATGTGCCTAGGAACCCCCTGTTCTAACAAGACCTGCCGCTCGCAGTTGTGTGTTCTGCTGGTGTTCGTGACTTTGTGTTTGGGGCATTATCCTACGGTGGAACTGCGATGACCAGCAGCCCGTGCTTGACCTCAGCTGCGCCTCTTCCCGCCCTCCCACGCCAAGACTGATTTAACTGCTTGCGGCCCCCGCTTCGCGGGAACCGCTCGCAGTGGTGTGTTCTGCTGGTGTTCGTGACTTTGTGTTTGGGGCATTATCCTATGGTGGAACTGCGACGATCAGCAGCCCGTGCTTGACCTCAGCTGTGCCTCTTCCCGCCCCTCCCACTTACACGTATTTCTATCAGGCCCCTCCCCGCTTCGCGGTACGCGCGAGGGTGCGCTCCGGGCGAAGCCCGGGCCAAGGGAGGGCCCGTTTTAGCCCGTTCTAGACCAAGAAAGACCGGACCGGGCCATTTCCCTTTTGCCCGCTTTAGGCAAATTGCGTACATCATGGCCTAGTAGTAAGTCCGTCCGGAGACTCATACAATTAATATGTCAGTACGCGAGAGTAGGAGTAAGGCCACAACTGCAAGGACTCCCTTAACAGGTACATTGGATAACTTCATAACGAGAGCTAATTCTGTAATAGATCAAGGGATATTCTTAATGGAACGTCGGGTGTCACAAGATTTGGCCATGGCTAAAAGATCTTCTATGGGCCTTTTTGCGACAGCTCGTACACCTGAGCCCACTACAAGAGCTATTACCACCGAAGCCCAAGTACATATATATAGCCCGTCCAGCTCCCAGGATCAGTCTTATATTTCGCCTGTGACTAACCTACACTTATTAGCAAGCACAGAGGCCGCCGCAGCACCAATAAGGGTTAGTTCGCCAGAGAAAATGAACACTAGGCAACTACGGGAGAGACGCGAGGGAGCAATACCGAAGAGGAAGCGGGCTAACACGATCGTTACTGGTGGTAGGAAACCCAAAGTAGCTAAAGGCACAGGTAAAAGCGATATATCATCCAAGCCTAAGGGGGATAATGCCCGGAATACTCCGACTAGGCTTGTACTTTCGCCTCCAATTGTACCAAGTTAAGACTTAGTTTCCGGAAGCTGTGTAAGCAGTTCGGGCAGATTCGAGATCGAGATGGATGATGATCCCTTGTTCCAAAAATTGGGGGCATTGTTGAGATGTTTCCTTCAATCACTGGAAACTAGACTTCTATGTATCGAGCAACAGCTCTCCCTGTTAAAATTAGCCACAAGGGGTTTGTCGGATATTACGAAGGCAAAAATGCCAGTTAAGTACTGTACCCGATGCACAAGTAATTTATAAATCCCCGCCCTCTGTTGAGCAACCCAATTTAAACAGCTCCACTCTACAGAGGACAAAATCTTCGGAAAAATGATCTAGTCCTACCCATCCATCTGGAAGTGGAACTTTATCTTCTAGAACTAATCATAAATAGTCTGGAGGGGTCCTGTCTGTGGGGGTACCATCGGGGGTTCCTAGAATTAATCTACCACCTGAAACTAGCCCATACCTGGTAGTACTGACTGGAGTGCCAGAACTAAGTAACCCCATTTAGGAATCTTTCAAGTCTTTAAAGAATAAAGTGACTCATTGGCTCAATATAAATCAACCCTTACCCCCACATATTATGAGTGAAATACTGATGGTACGTAGAATTGCATGGGTGGGAAATAGTCCAAAAACTATCTCAGGTGACTGCATACTGGTAAACTTTAGGGACCCACGTACGGTGGATTATATCTGCACTTGGAGAAATCATAATGCAAGGGTATCCATAGAACCTCATCCACTCTCATACTTTTATCCATTAACTAACTTACCTGACTGTGGAGGCGATTGGACACGGGTTATGCACCACGGTCAGGGCAGGTTAGAAAATGGATGGTATGGTTCATTAAATGGCCGGAGAGACATTCCCACCCAAAATAGATTTAGTTGCCTCGAAATGGTGGACTGAATACGGTCGACTAGGGAAAATATACTAAGGGATGTACAGGGGGAGGAAATCAAAATCAAAACCCTTTTAATACGCATAGTATAACAAAGAAAAGTGACTTAGTGGACCATCATATTGAAACCAGTTTGGGTAACATAGGTAAGGGCCCTCAAAATATATACGTTGTAACAGGAGAAGGGGGACTGAGGAGGGACCTTAACATTCACGAGCACAATGCAGGTATCCCTTGTAAACTGTTGGCAACACCCTTGGATGTCGATCAAGAACAAGTCCTGTTAGACCACCAACAGGACATAGGAGACCATCTGGACCCCATGCTTTATGGCAATAGCTTAGTCGATTCCAAGATGGATAAGGCCCCAAATAAGATCTCAGATAAGGAAGACATCATTACATTTCTATCTTGGAACGTAGCGGGTTTATCTAATAAGCTTCAGGATCCAGCGTTCTTACCCTTTATACGAAGTTTTTCCTTTATTTGTCTTCAGGGGTGTTGGGAGCGGGAAGAGATCCATATTAATGGTTACCGTACCTTTCACACTCCCGCTAAGTTGTCAACAAGGGGCAGAAATGCAAGGGGTCTTTGTACCTATATATATCAAACACTATAAATGTTACGGTCAAAAAATCTAACTTGGGATCAAACTACCATCAGTCTCTGGTATTTAGTGTGGGAGGAAATCAAGTTATTAACTTGACCAACTTTTATAATAATATTCCAAAGATAGAACTAACCAATGCTCTTGAGGAACTCTCACAAAGTATGTAGAACCCTGATGAAAATTGTTCTGTGGGGAAATGTGCTGTATGGACGGGGGACTTCAATTGTTATTTATGTCCAAATAGTCATACAAGCGCTTGTGGGTTGGATAATCTTAAAGGTGACCCTTGCACTCATTTTGCACATACTACTACTGGGACCTTTTTTAATAACCTATTGTTCCAGTTGGATTTGGGATTCGTAAACGAACTTTGTAGCCCACAGGCTGCTTTTGTACCAACATTTAACGGTAGGGGGCACAATTCATTGATAGATTTTGCTTTGGTTTTGAACAGTCACTGTAGGAACTGGGGTCACCAGTTCCCCGGGGGTAGCCTGGCACGAGCAGGTAGGCACCCGAAAGCTTAGGTGTTAAGTGACTACACAGCACACGCATCCACTGAGACAATAAAATGCACGTAATGACTGACGCCACTCCAGTGAGTTTTGATTAAAACGATAAACTTTTATCTAAGATCAAGGTTCAGGAGTGGAAAATCACAGTATCAATTACTCATCAAAGCATTTCATCAGAGGGGAGTAAAGGGAGCAGTTCAATATCCAATTAAACTTTTCTTTAAAGAATTAACATGGACAACCAGCTCATCAGGCAAGGATGAGCATATACTGTAGCAAGAGTCCACAGGTCATCAGGTAAGTAACCTGTTCAGTAGGCACAACAACTAACTTCTCACCAAGCAAGGGTGAACATTTCGTTAAACTCCTTTGCAAGAGTAAAACATTTCCTTCAGCAGAAATAAGCAGTGCATTAAATGATGATAAAACATTTAATTAAATGTAAAACATTTCATTAGGCAGGAAGTAATCACCATTTCAGGGTAAACCCCTGCAGTCTTCTGCAGAATGCAGGCATGAACTTTTCATGAGGAAATAACCATTTGAGCAGGAAATCATAACTATTCCATTACTCAGCATTAAACATTTCCTGGAGTAGCTAAAGGTACTTAGGGAACACTGCATTAGGCAGGGACATATAACACTTCTTTACACCAGGGTGCACATTTCCTTGACTAGGAAGAACATTTCAGTAATCATTTCATGGCAGGAGTAAAGGGGGTGATTCCTTAATCACACAGCATAATGCAATAACCCTGTCAGGGAAGAAATAACGTTTCCTGTCACCGCAGTAACCAGGTCAGTAGGTAACTGTAGGCTTTTGGGAAAGATGTCACTAACCAGGAGTAACCATTACATTGAAGGTATAGCATTTCATACCAGTCCCTAATCAGGGGTTACCTTTTCATGAAATGAGGCCTATGGACTGTGGGCCTTGGGACCTCTAACACAGCCTAATACCAGGGTCAACATCTCCTTAATCCAGGAGGAACAGTTCATTAGAAATAATCCTGTTCGCAGGTGAGACCAAACATTTCACGGAGCCCGCCCCTGCAAAGAATTCATTAAAGAATCATTTGAGGACAGTTCATGTAGAGCCATCACTATTCACCTGCAGGCATTCAGGGGATGCAGCGGGAAACAGGAGCCTAAACATTTCATTCAAGGTAGAACATTCAATTATCCGTCAAGGTAGCAGGAATAAATCATTTCCTTATATCACTGTAGGCATTCGGGAACCCCTACCCTAGACAGGAGAAAAACCTTTAATTAATTAGGAGTAAACCTTTCTTTCCTCAAGAGTAAACATCTCCCTAGGTAGAAATAGCCATTTTCATTAAAGGAGCAGACCAAGAGTTACGCAGAGGCTTCCATTCAGCCCCTCCTTTGGCAGGTGTAGAACATTCTATGAAGCCAAAGTAAAATATTTCCTTAGGCCAGAATTAACCATCCCATCAGGTAAACATAAACAGTTCCTTAAGCATATAAAACTGTCCTTAGGCATATAGGACTGTGGGCCTAGGGACCATTAGAACAGCCCAATACCAGGGTTACCTCTCAGATCCTGCCTAGGGGCCGGGGTGAAAACCTTTCTATGTGAAAGAACTGGGCAACAATTTTGTACCCAGGCCTCCCTGGCAAGTATCCTGAGCGAGGTCGCCAAATCAGCAGGGCACATCCATGATGTCCACATGGCTCCTCCAGTCTGGTGATAACAATCCCCTAGTCAGGGGTTAACTCTGGCAACTATCAGCCCCTGGGGGCCTAATTAAGGTCCGGGCCCGGTTCAGAGGACTCTTCCCCCACATCGGAGGCCAACCGGGCCCCAACAACAGTCTCCCCCAGGGGAGGGGCGAGC
Organism: Lissotriton vulgaris; assembly: GCF_964263255.1. Lineage (NCBI taxonomy): Eukaryota > Metazoa > Chordata > Amphibia > Caudata > Salamandridae > Lissotriton > Lissotriton vulgaris. Next base: position 195,913,075 of record NC_141685.1, read on the forward strand.
TCAGGACCTCCTCAAGTCCTCCGCCCTCCCCCGGGCTTACCTGACATCTTCGGCTCCCGCGGGAGCCCTTGCGGAGATGCGCAGCCGGAGGGGTTTAATCGTGCTCTTTTAAGAGCCCTCTGGTGGATTGTGGGCCAGTCAGGGGAGGCCTGCGCTACTCCGGCGCTCTTCTCGGGGCCTCCCCGCAGCCCCGATGTTGCTCCGGTCTTCTGGGGTCTCCTTCGTGGTCCCAGGCCGGGGACCAATCAGCGGCTTCTGGGAGGTGGCGCGCCTGCGGCTGGCAATGGCAACGCGGCTCGCAGGGCGTCCCCGCCCTCCTTCAATCGCCAGCAATCATGGGCGATGACGCGGCAGGCATCCCCCACACCACGTGACGGGGGAGCTGCCGGCTTCGGCCTAACGCGGCCTAGGGCAGCCTGACTGAAATTCGCGGCGGCCCTCTCCTGGCTCCGAGGGCCGCCGAAGGGGGGTTCCTCTCACTCGTGGGCCGGGCATTGCCCTCAGCGACACGGCGGCGGCCCTCTTTGGCTACCGGGGGCCGCCGGGGGTGATGCTGGCAGCAGTGGGACCTGGACAGCGCTAGCAGGGACACAGGTATGCAGCGCTTCCTTCGATACAGCGCTTCCAGGCCCGACAGTGGTCTCTGGCGGCACAGCGCTTCAGCAGGCAGTAGGGGCACAGCACTAGAAGGCGCAACAGCAGTTCTGGGCACTCGAGGTTCCAGCGCTTCGGCAGGGGCAATTACCACAGCGCCTCGGACAGCAGTCTCAGGCAGAGTCAGCGCTGGGGCAGTCTCCACAACAGCGCTTATCAAAGGGCACCGCAGTTCAGTCAGCTGTAGTCGATGAGGCAGTTCTGGGGGCTAGCGCTATGACGGAGAAGCACTTAGCAGTACAGGCAGATTAGTTATGGGAATGATGCAGGACAGGCCACACAACCGTGGCAGGATAGCGCAGGGACCCAGGTCAATACCAAGAGGGCAGAAGGAGCACAGCCCAATACCTGGTTGATCCCCAGTAGTCCTTGTTGCATCCGAAAGGGGTCTTCTTCTTGGTGCTTGATGGTTCCTGCGCCCTTTGTAAATAGCAGTTTCTTGGTTTCTTGAAGGGGGGTTGAGTTGAGGGCTGCTGACAGGAATCCTCAGCAGTTCCCTGTAGATGGTCCCTGGGTTCCCCTCCCGCCGGGCCAGATCAGTGGGCTAGCTCAGGGTACCTCACTCAACTTGGAAGGCAGCACCTAAGCCCTGTCACTCCCAGTGGCATAAGTCCCTGACTAGGCCCTACCACCTAAATCTCCTGCGTGGGTCCCCAGGTCAGTGATGCCCCAACTGACTGGAAAGTTTCCCTCCCTTTCCTTTTATAGGCCCAGGTCAGGTGACCACCCTCTAAGGCTGCAAAACTAGGCTCCACCTCTATTCTAGAAGGTGCCAGGAGCTTCCCTACTCTAACTGTGGGCAGGCAAGGCAGGCTGGAACGGCAACAATGTTGGGAGTCCCTGCCAGCTCCGGGCAACTAGAATGCGCCTTAACAAGACCATGCTGCAGTAACAGGGGTCAGTGGCAGCCATGTTGAGGGTAGAGGGGACCTGCACTTAGCATTGATTTTAACATTACCCAGGGCATTTTAACCTCACAGGGCCTATACAACTTTATTACGAGGGGGGGGGGGGGCATCCAGAATTAGGGGAGCTTAAAGCAAATAATTTCTGTGAAAAGGGCCAAGTCCAACAGTCACTCTTGCAATGTTCTTAATTTTAAAACATGTGACATTGCAATAAGTGACCATTTCCCCAATAGTTTTCCCTAATCTTTACAGTAAGAAATAGCAAGAACAATGATGTAATTACCAATCTATATAGCCACAGGATAACATTAGCAAAATTGAATGGCTATTCCATAAAATGGAATAAAGTAGAGCCCACTGCCTTCTTTGAAAACTTATTAAAAAACAAGTATAAAGATTTCATTACTTGCCTCTCAGAAAATAATGATTGTGTTTTAGTTATCTCGGCTTTTCGTAGTATTTCAGAGGAAATTTGTAAAGCCCTCACAGGAACTATGAGGAAATGTTCGAGAACTAAGGTTGAGGGTTGGTTCGATTCAGCATGCAGCAAAGCACACGCAATCTTAAAGCTGACTCTTAAAAGAGAACCAAAAAATGTCACTGAGATAAGAAAGGCCAGAGGCATATATTACAATGCAATAAAAAATCGGAAGGAGTTGAAGCAGGAGGCGTGGCGTGTCTTACATCAAGCTTGTCTTTTGAAAGATAACATTTGATTCTAGAAGGCGGTGAATGCCCCTTTCTTTGTGGATTGGAAAACAGATTCCATAGAGATGGCAATAGAAGAAGGCATTTGTGTGGATCATTTTACTGAGTTATTTAACAAAGACGACCTTGTAGGGAGCAGACATGTTGAAACATTTGGGGCGGTGGAAAACAATCCACAGGGATTGTTCCCTATAGACATTGATTTTGCATTGTCTGAAGTAGAAGTAGCCATAGTTGAAAGCGCCCCAGGTAAAGCCCAGGGCCAGACGGGGTCCCTGTAGATATTTACAAGTCTAATATTAAACTATGGGCATCCCTTCTGACTAACGTTTTAAACAGCGGTAGCAAAACAGGGTTTCTTCCCACATGGCAAGAGGCCATTGTGGTTCCAATTTTTAAGAAGGGGGACCGTAACGATCCAAAGTGCTACAGGCCAATTTCGTTACTGGAGTCCCTGATGAAAGTAGCAGGAAGAGTCATATTAAACAGATTGCAGATATGGGCAGAAGACACAGGCATCCTCTCAAAGTTTCAGTATGGTTTTAAAGCAGGACTAGGCACTGTGGAACAAGGGTTAAATTTGGCAATAATAATAGGTAAACATGTGGTGGCAAAAAAGGATAAGCTATTTTTATCATTCGTCGACCTAAGTTCGGCATTTGATTGTCTGAGCCATGAAATCCTATGGTATACCCTGTTACAACTAGGCATTGAATCAAACATGTTGAATTTTATCAAAGAACTATATCGGGGGGGCTGGAGCAAAAGTACGATTTGGAAGTAAGGGTGAATGTACATCTAATTTCCCCATAAAAAAAGGAGTCCGACAGGGCTGCATTCTCGCGCCTATTTTATTTAATCTTTATATAAATAGCGTGGCATCCCATCTCACGCAAGATAAACAGGACTACCGCCATATCAGAGGATGCCCAGCCCCGATTTTACTTTACGCAGATGGCGCTGTAATCATGGCCAGGACCCAAGTGGGCCTCCAGAGAGCGCTTATTACCTTTTCAGACTACATGGATGCCAGAGGTCTAAAAATGAATACTGGTAAAACCTTTAGTATGTGCTGCACAACAAAGAGAAATGTCAAATGCAACATTTTTTTAAGCAAAATCGAAGATTGAATCAACTAATACTTTTTCCTATCTGGGGATTAATTTCAATAAGAAGGGAACATGGTCATCAGCTGTCAACACGAGGAAACTAGCTTTTTCCTGTGCAATCGGTGCGGTGCGACATTTTGCCATTGTTAGAAATGGGATCCCTGGCTGGCCAGGGCTTGCGCCAAAATCAGTCAGAGACCACCACTTCCACGTCAGGGCAAGGGAGTCACACGGCAAGATAACCCCTGCTCACCCCCTTGGTAAAGCAGCACGAGCAGTAAGGCTAAACTCGGAGGCAATGTGAGTTTAAGTGTTTGCGCACTCACCCCCAGCAACAACACCCAAGGCCCACCACAAAGGAAACTCCACACAAGGTTATATATAAAAATAGCCTTTGTATTATACCAAAACAAATTAGATAAAAACACACACTTTACAATGTGCCAACAGGCACGGGCAGAATTTACAGGGGATATGTACAAGACAGGCCACCTGGACCACTGTCAGGAATCAGCACTTTTAGAACTAGAAATACTGTTAGAAATAGCACGTTGTAGATCATAGAATAATAAATCACTTTAGCACACAACCAGTAACTACTGGTACCAGGTAAGTACCACCTACGCAATCCTATACACCTCAGGCAAATATCACACAGGGAACTAGGACCTCACTAGCACCACCTGTACTCGGAGAAAAACACCACCTAAGTATCACCATACATTTAGGGGTATAAGCATAGGAACATTACACATGATGCATAAACATTCAGAGGTGTGGGGAAGGAAAACACATGATGCATCAACAACACATTCAGAGGTGTAAGAACAAGGCACATGATGCATAAACAACACATTCAGAGGTGCAGCAACACACAATTGCGCAAAGCTTCACATGAGCCACCACCTGTGGCAGTACCTAGGCCAACTGGCCTCTCTAGGGCTCGGACGCCCTGTGTCCCAGTGTCAGGGGGGGCCTAAACGGAGCAGCTACCCACGAAGTGCTGGGCAGCTGTAGCAAGGATGATGGGGGCCAACGTTGGAGCCTCCCATGCTCTAAGCAAATAGAATGTCCCCTGAGCCTCTCAGGCTCTGAATATAAAATGCCCCCACAAGCCTCTCTGGGCTCGCAAAACCAAGAAATGCTGCGCACGTTGGAGTGCCTCTTCTGGGGAATCGAAATGAGACAATGGCCCTTGAGAGCCTCGGGCTCCACAAACAAAATATGCCCCCGGGGCCCTTTGTGGGCTAAAAATGACCAAATGCCCCCGGAGTGAGCCTCGCAGGCTCTGCAGCAACAAATGCCCTCTGTCGTTGGAGCCTTTCAGGCTCAAGAACTGCCTTCAATGCCCCCGATTTGGTAGAGTCTCTCTCGGGGGACTCAAACCAAAATACTGCCCCCGGGAGCCTTGGGCGGCTCTTACCAGGCAATTTCCCTCACTCGGGGAGTGTGGTACTGAAAATTCTGGACCAGTGTCATGAAACATGTCGTATCATGACGAATTTCGTATCAGCAGACCGGAAATGACAAGTATACTATGCACAATCATTTTCGTTGCATTCGGGTGAAGAAAGCACCCTGAAATCAGAGTTTCTGTCTTGAACCCTCGGGTTCCATTTTGTGAACGGCAGCCATTTTGTGGATTGCCCTCACATAAACTGATGACTACAGGATGACTGTGGCCAAACAGGTCTCCAGGGACACATACACCTTAGCTGACTTCTGTGTGACCTGAGCAAGCTGACTCCCTTGCCCGAGGCTGACCTCGTTGTGCCAGTTCCTTGTTAGGCAGCTGGTCAGATAGAGATCAAAGAGCAGGACATTGCAATGTTTATTGTACACGCACACACCCCTTTATCTTGCTCCTATCTGTTTCTGTTCCTTCTTTATGGTCTATTTATGATGTGGGCTGCGGGCCTTTTCATTATGGGTCTTGTCCAGCTTGTCTAAAGAAGAATGTTTATTATGGGTTGTTTGATGATTAATTATGGCCTGGATTCATCTTGAAAATGGGTTTGTACAGAGCTTTGTGTGCACGTCCTGGGAGTGACCAACAATAATATATTACAAAGAGAAAATGTTTGCCTAGGGCATAATAAACGGTAGAAAAGGTCTGTGCGGAGACCATTCAGGAGGCTACCTCATTCAGCTACTTTAGGTGTGACTGGGCGACGTAGCCGCACAATTAATTGTAATAAAGATGTCTTTTCATATTTCAGATTCTCTGTTGATTTCTTTGCTGCTTCTGAATGGATTACTTATTGGTAAGACCCCTGAGAAGGAGTTTGTGGATTTCAAATACCACAAATGGCGAACCAACGCGGGCCTCATCAAGAAGTGACTATCTGGAGGAGTAATCTTGTCAGAGGACAGAAATCTACTGGGGAAGGCAGGACAGAAATCTACTAAAAAAGAGGTACTCTGTGCACAGAGGTTCTGGGGGATTCTCTGTCTTTGCAGCCCAGTATATTTTTGATTTTTCTGACTTAAAATCTCCAAAAGATGTCACTCATGACTGAGGAACCTTTTTGGCGTAAGTTTTTTTTTAAAAAAGAGACTATTAGTACAGTCAGAACTTGGCAGTTAGAATTTGGACAACTATTTGTTTGGTATAGCTTTGATAAGTTTGTATAGGTTTGTATATGCAAATTGCAATTTGTATAGGCAGGTAATGAAGAGACTTTTCTCCATCTGCTTTTGTTGAAGTATAAGTGGGTCGCTCCAAGTCCTCAGTTCTTAGTTCTTTGATGTTTGGTCCTTAGTTTATTTGAAGATTGCAATTTTCAATAACCAAGAGTCTTGTATATTTACAAGTGTATCGATAGAGATAGCCCCTTGAAGTTTGAAGCTAGATTAGTGAGCTATAAGATGCCTGATCTTAGCAAATTTGAAGGTTTGTGTTGGCCAACTTTGTATACGTTTGGATTCGCCGGCTTCCCCTAAAGGGAATATCTAAATAGGTTAGATATGCAAACATATTTCTTCCTTGGTGATTTTGTATCCCCAGGGAATTAAAATATGACATAATGCAAAACAAGGATCCTTTGCTCTGTGCAGAACGATTTTTGGTGTTCTGCCAGCTAAAGCTAGTGTATTGAGTGTATTTTTGGTTTCCTGCACATACAGTGGTCTGTTGAGCTGTGTATGCAGTCTTTAGGAACACTATTGAGAAGTGCTTCTTGTAAATATGGTTACAGCTACTATTTACAAATGGTTTGGTTTTGAGTACAGTCTGGGCTGTCCTGTTTTCGTCCTGAGTGTTGATTTGTGGGTTTGATGTATGTTTAAATGTTTATGTAGCTTTTTTTCATTAGTGCAACTTCGGTATGTGAATAGCGTTCGCACAATTTATGAAACAAATACGTATAGCACTGTATTGTGTGTCCTGAGTGTTTAATCTCCTTTCTGTTTGTGTATGGAGTGGGCCCAATGTGTGTTTGTTGGTTTTCTTGATGTTCTCAGTCTGTTAAGTAAAATGCTGGTTGGTTAATGTTGAGTAGAAACTTGAGTAAAAGATACAGAAATTAAACATGTAATGTGCTAAGATGGGTATGTGTTGCTCTTTAGTTTGTAGAATGAGCAATTGTGCACATATACAAAACTACCGTTACACGCTTAAAGGATAAAATTAGGAAAACATTCAATGGATATAAATAAGGCCCCAAAAGACAAATACGAAATTGTCTATTTTTGCAAAAATAAATACTTTACAGCATTTTCCTTAAATGCACTGTATTAGATGTTCACAGGCAAACCTTTTCAGCTGCAGTATATTTGATAGGAATGTTCATTCAGCCAGCACTTTTTCCAGTTAAACACGGGTGGAATTTTGCATAACCGTCCTTTTAAATAAATGTGGCGCAAAAATGTGACGCAGGAATGTGACCCGTTTTAAGTTAGGCATATGCGCTCAGGTTTGTGAGTTAATGCATCTAAATGATAGGCAAGGGATGCAGCGGGCTCTTACATGTAGAACAATCACAGAGAGGAATAATTGGTTTTATTAGAAGGATTTTTTTTATTAATTATGAAAAATAATTATTAAAAATAAGTGCTACAAAAATCGTTTTTTAATATTTATAAAGCTTAACACTCATACTATGACCTCCTAGCATTAAAATTTGATTTAAGTTATGTTGCATCACTAAAATGACAAGCATTTGTGTGTATAATTTCCCCTTGGCATAGGCGCAAGCAAGCTCATTTTTATAAAGTATAAGTTGTTATTTTCAAATGCCTGACTCATGGGTTATGTAATAGACATTCTAGTAATACATATTATGCACGAAAATTGTAGGATATTCATTTTTTAATGCCCAAAATATGAAAATCGATTTTGAGTAAAAGCACTGTTTAAACGGCATTTTGCTTTCATTCAGAGTACCTTTTAAAGTGTCTCAGGTTTAAGCAAATGCATACATTTAGGTTTTGATATATATTTGCAGGTTGTGCCTTCTTATGATTCAGTGGGTTAATGTGCCAGTACAAAGGATTGTTTTAATATCAGGGTTGAAGGTTCCAGCTTCAGCTAGGCCTACGGGAAGTTTGTTTATTTACTGATGAAGTGTGTATCATAGGATTGCAACAAGCATTTACTATAAAAAAGTGGTCTGTGTGTCTTTAGGTCTTGAGAAACATTAACAGTAAATGTAGTTTAATGATCTGGGAATAGAGATAATTTTAGCGCCTAAAAAAAGAGAATTTATTTTTCAAAATAGAGTGAATTATTGCAGGTTAGAGCCTTCTGGCTTTGACAGCGTCAGTGTGGCAGGAGCTGAGGGCTGAGAGATTGCAGAGGCTGCCTCAGCGCTGCTGAGATGTTATCTTCTAGTTTCCCTGTAAACAATGGAGAAGGCTGTCATGTTGACTTTTTAATTAGGACCTTGCCTCCGAGGAATGCAGAATGACCTTGCCGAACGAACCTCTAAGGGTGGGGTTTCTGGTTTCTCCGTGAGAACATTAATAAAATGAAAGAACTTAATTTAATAGAGAAAATAAAATGAAAGTCGCAAAGAACGTGTTAAATGCTCTGCAGAACTGATACATTTGTGTCTCCAAGCTAAGAAAATGAATGTTTGCCAGCTGCGTTTATTTGACAGAAAAAGAAGTGTTGCATTAAGTCTTAGATATTAAAATAAGATGCAGCCCTTTTCCAAAATTTTGAAGGCTACAGGCTACAGGCCTAAGTAAAAAAAAGGATTTGCTAAAAAGGAATTATTTTTCACCATGGAAATTATAGGTGCCAAATTAATATGGAATGTCAGTGTAACAAGAGGGCTTGATATTGCGAGGTGAACTGACAAAAGAGTAACAGTTAAGTAATGAAAATGTATTTATGTGTATGTTAAAATGTGTTTTTTTTTGTGTGTTGTGTATTTTTCTGCCTCTGCCTACAGATTATTCATGGATTGTTCTGAGGCTGACAAGACACGTGAGTTTGGTTAAATTGAAAGGTAATGTGTTTTTGCGTGATTTCTTTAAAAAAAAAAAGATTCATGTTTTTATTTGTGTATTTAGCCATATCGTGAAATGTTTTAGTTGGTCCTGTATGATTAGAAGAGAGACAGTACATTTGACAGTGGACTCCAACTGCGTTGTGTTCTACTGTCAAAAGGAGGGTACAGGCCTACAGGCCCAAATATTGGGTTTTTGGCTGCAGGTTTACAGTGCATAAAATACATGTGCCATGGTGCTGTTGTTTTATTTTGTGTATGTTTTGTTTTATGTTGTTACTATTACAAGTTCCCCGGTGTTGTGAAGGGACCCGTATGACGATACGTATCGTTACACAACAGTTGGACGAATTTGGTATAATGATAAATTTCACAGATATGGGTTTTCATACTGTGAGGAAGACAGGCAGCATTTTTATCAGTGCATGCCTAAAATTGGCTATAATGATATTGAAGAAAACGAAAAGATATACAGGTTCAAAATGTATCACCTGATGTTAGTCACTTACCTCACATTCCCCTAAAGGAATAGGCAGCCCTACATTTTTATGCATCCTTGATTGGACCTAAGGATACAATTATAGATCTGTGACTCAAGGTGGCCTAATTTCTATATTGCATTACTTAATCATGTTCTGTTTCCCAAATAGCATATGGCTTTGTCCCTTGAAAGGAAACCAGGTTTCATTTTTCTCTCCCTGAAGAGAGAACAGGAACATTAGTTAGGATTACCGTATATGGTGTAGTTGCCAGCGGTAGAATTAACATTTGTGTAACTTTGGTCTTTTGTGTATTCCCTGTGCTCTTGGTGCTGTGTCACATGCCCGAGGCACCCAAGCAAACTCTTGTTTTTCCTATAGATTTTTATTTTGTTGCCCCCCCCGACCGATGTCGCATCATGCTTAGTTATTGAGGATTTTAGTTTCCCATATTCCTTTCACCAGTCAGCCCATTTATTATTATGGGTGTATTGTTTATGTTCACACTTTTTAGACTACAGTGATGTATCAGGGACCCCCCATGTTATGTATAATTCCCTTTTGTATGACCAGACTGGTTTTTAAGAATTTTCCTTAGGCCTACTTCAATGTTTTTTTCAGACTAACTGTCGGGGTAGTGATAGTCTGGTTAACTGACCCAATATTATAGTAAGACACGTTTTCCATCTCAATAGGAGATATCTTAAGTTTACCCTTTTGAACATGACGAATTTTCAATGTCTATTTTCATTTTTCAGTTCTCTTTTGTTCCTGCTGCTTTAATTTTTGCTGGGATCAGATGTGTTTTAATCATGCAAATACCAGGACTTTCTAGTGCTAGTCCTTTGTCTGCACATTTGATCATTAGCCTTTGTATTGAATAGTGCACCTGATGCACAATTTTTAAGGGACTTTTCTTCATGTTCTTGATAATCTGTATTATGTCATTTCTATATTTGAGATGTTCTAGATAAGGAATTTAGGAACACCTAGGCCTAAACATTGAGGAAAATATGTATTTACCCCATTAGACAATGCCACTGTGTGAGGACATCCATTTAGATTCCTATGGCGTATTGCCACCCCCTTGCAGATTGCAGGCCACCTGCTTACAGTCCCCTTGTTAAAAAAAACATGAACTGTTTTTTGTGCTTGATTTGAAGGAAACTAACAATTGTGTTACATTTCCTATATCACTAGGTTCTGCGGGATCTTCCGGAGTCAAAGGAAGAGTTATACCCTGAAGACCTGTGATCGAGACTAAGCCCACTCCCCATCAGTGACCGCTACAGATGAATGACAGATTTCTTGGCTCTACAATTTCTGCAACCAGGAAGTCGCGAGGATGGACAGCAATCATCAGCGTGACATCAATGCTACCTCCCAAGCAAGGCATTTGCCTAATCGGAAAGCATTGCAGAAAAAAAGAGAGGAGCTGGTTCTTTGTTTGCCACAGAATCAGAGCTACTGTTTGTTTGAGCTTTGTACCTGTTATGTGCTGGAAACCTCTGTCAGTGTACAGTCCCTTGAGCTCTTGGCCCGAGTTTTGGCCATACACACACCTCTTTTCCCTTTGCTCCGACGGAAAGGCACTACATTCTGGCGTCCATGGGAGAGCAGCTTGAGCGTCCTCTGATACTAAATAATGAGTGTTGGAGTCTGAAAGTGCTGCTGATCTTGAAAGGTTGTTTCTCAGTAGTGCTTGGATCTGCACGAGATGCTTTGTGCTCACGATCAATGAAGAGCACATCATTTCTAGTGTCTGCCACAAAGAAGAGACACTGGTGCATTGTTTTGAGACATTGAGACTTTCAAGTGAGCTGTGGGTGTCTGCCAGGAGGGCACTCCAACTAAGCAGTACTTTTACTCATGAAAAGGCCTGAAATCGAGAGGCCCAACGCGGAGAAGACACTGGAAGCGGATGTGATGGACAATAGAAGCCTTCCAAAGAGGCTTATAACGGACTTTGGGCACAGTTGGTTTCACAAACGGTTTCCGTGCGATTTCATATAATAGGTGTTAGGAAACTAATTTTTGCTGCTTTGCTGGCATTGTTTTAAAGTACTATTCTGGTAAAGTAAAAGCAGAATAAAGTCCACTCTCTGTGGAAGAGTATCCCTTTTCATCTGAAAGCATTGATAAGGAACACCACTGTTTCATTTGAACATATAATAAATTACTGAAATGCATAGGAAGCTATATAAAATGTTATTAGATAATTCTAGGATTTGCTTTCTGCTTAGGATTGTGAAAAATTATGATTTCATTTGTAATAGTGGTCACCACCTTCTCCTGTTGGCTACATGTTCTTAACAACGTGTTTTCTAGTGTTTTTTTCTAAAAAATGACATTGTCTTTTATGGGTGGGATTGTTTTCGTTGCTACCCAATTGACATCTGTACCGACCTCCCAACCTATGTCTCTTCCTACTATTACTCCTTTGCATTCTTTTCATATTTTACCTGAACATGAACTGGTTAGGTCAGAGTTTACTGATAATTGCTTTTGTACAGTTTCTACATCAACACCAGTTAGTAGTGAACATCACTAATTGTGGGGTGTGTGATCTCATACCACATACTACAGATAGAGGTATTCCCTATTTTGGTCCTGCCATATATGGCCTTTGTGCCACTACGTGTGTAAGGAGACCTGTCCCGAGAGAGTTGCTAAGTAATAAGATGATACTACAGCAACACCTTGATGATCTGATGAGTATAGACCTAGATTCAGAATGACATGGGTTTAGGCCATTGCCTATGTAAGGGCAAAAGGAGCGTCTGAGGTACTGAAAATTCTGGACCAGTGTCATGAAACATGTCGTATCATGACGAATTTGGTATCAGCAGACCGGAAATGACAAGTATACTATGCACAATCATTTTCGTCGCATTCGGGTGAAGAAAGCACCCTGAAATCAGAGTTTCTGTCTTGAACCCTCGGGTTCCATTTTGTGAACGGCAGCCATTTTGTGGATTGCCCTCACATAAGCTGATGACTACAGGATGACTGTGGCCAAACAGGTCTCCAGGGACACATACACCTTAGCTGACTTCTGTGTGACCTGAGCAAGCTGACTCCCTTGCCCGAGGCTGACCTCGTTGAGCCAGTTCCTTGTTAGGCAGCTGGTCAGATAGACATCAAAGAGCAGGACATTGCAATGTTTATTGTACATGCACACACCCCTTTATCTTGCTCCTATCTGTTTCTGTCCTTCTTTATGGTCTATTTATGATGTGGGCTGCGGGCCTTTTCATTATGGGTCTTGTCCAGCTTGTCTAAAGAAGAATGTTTATTATGGGTTGTTTGATGATTAATTATGGCCTGGATTCATCTTGAAAGTGGGTTTGTACAGAGCTTTGTGTGCACGTCCTGGGAGTGACCAACAATAATATATTACAAAGAGAAAATGTTTGCCTAGGGCATAATAAACGGTATAAAAGGTCTGTGCGGAGACCATTCAGGAGGCTACCTCATTCAGCTACTTTAGGTGTGACTGGGCGACGTAGCCTCACAATTAATTGTAATAAAGATGTCTTTTCATATTTCAGATTCTCTGTTGATTTCTTTGCTGCTTCTGAATGGATTACTTATTGGTAAGACCCCTGAGAAGGAGTTTGTGGATTTCAAATACCACAGGAGAGAGCGCTGGGGGGGGCGGGGGCAAGCACCGGCAATGTGCCCCGACGCCTCCCCCTTCTTCGGAACAACCACTGCGGCACTCACCCGGTCCTGCGGCGGCGATGGCAGGAGAGCTCCTCGGGGCTCTTTGATGCTGCGGCGGCCATTGCTTCTCCTGGGGCGGCTCTCCTCCACCCTTGGGAGCCTCGCTCCCGGCAGGACTCCTCCGGTGTTCGCTCTGGTGCCGGTCACCACAGGGCTCTCCCTTACTCCTGGGAGCCCCGTGGAAGGCGCTGGCTGCGGCCCTCTTCTTCTCTCCTTTCAGGAGGTCCTGCGAGGCGGGGTAGGCTCCCGTCCTCGCTTTCTTCTACCACTACCTCTTGTCCCGCTCGTCCCGCCCCCGGCCTGCCTGACTTCCGGATCGGCCGGGCGGCGACGGGGACAATCTCGGGGTTGGCTCCCGAATAGGGAATTAAATAAATAATACTGCCGGCAAGGTCCCTGGCAGGGCGGGCACCCGTCAGGGGTCACCAAAGGGGCAAACACACGGCAAAACGCGGCGTGGGCAGCCGCAAAAGGGGAATCAGGCGCTCTCAAGTGCTAACGGCACACAGAGCGCTTCAGCGCGATAAAAACAGATAAAGCGCTCCCAGGCGCTCGGGGGAGAAATAAAGCGCTTCCAGGCGCTTTGCAGGAAAAAGAAGGTCTCTGTCAAAGTAAAGCGCTCCCCCAGCGCTATGGCAAAAAGTAAAGCTCCAGCAGGGTCTGGAGGCAGGCAGGGGGGGCGGCTCTCCTCCACCCACGGGAGCCTCGCTCCCGGCAGGACTCCTCCGGCGGTAGCTCTGGTGCCGGTCACCACGGGGCTCTCCCTTACTCCTGGGAGCCCCGTGGAAGGTGCCAGCTGTGGCCCTCTTCTTCTCTCCTTTCAGGACGTCCTGCGAGGCGGGGTAGGCTCCCGTCCTCGCTTTCTTCTACCACTACCTCTTGTCCCGTTCGTCCCGCCCCCGGCCTGTGGTTCTGAAAATTCTGGACTCGTGCAACAAACTTTGTTGTAGCATGACGATTTTTATATCAAAAGACCGATAATGACTAGTACACTATGCACAAGCATTTTCGTCATAATCGAGTAACGATTTCACCTCGAAATTGTCATTTTCGTTTTTGAACCCTTGGGTTCCATTTTACCCTTGGCGGCCATTTTGTGAGTTGCCCTTCAAATAGGCTTGTAACCACAGCTGAATTCGATATCAAAGGACACATACACCTTGATTGACTTTTCTTTGACCTGGGCAAGCTGGAACCATTGTCCCAAGCCAAACCTGTTTGGTCAGTTCCTCTCCCAGTGGCCGAACGAGATAGCATCAAAGCACAACAGGCCATAAACTGTTCCCATCGCACACACCCCCGCCCAAATCTTGCTCACACCTGTCCCTGCTCTTTTCTCTTCTTTTGCTTTATGATGAGGAGGAGCCCGGTTTTATTTAGGGTACACCGATATCTGATGGAAATGTTGGGCCTTGCCGGGTAATTTATTACGAACTGGACACACTGAAATGTGGACTTGTCATCATGACTTTGCTTTTTCTTTGTAGTGAAAATATGTGAATAGCCCACTGTAAATCTAAGAATGTTTGCACTGTAAATCTAAGAATGTTTGCCTGCAGTTTAATATTTAGTATAAAAAGAGGAGCCTGGCTTTGTAAGGTTGAGCAGTCTCCTGAGAATATACACACCGTGTTGTTGTACTTCTAGGATGCTTGTTACTTGGTTGCAGCCAATAAATTCGATCTTTGACTTCACCTAGTAGACTCGTGTTTCTGTGGTCCGAATCAGGAAAGTACTCGAGGTCTTTGGGTGTTGTCCCTGGCACCGCTGGGTTACCGGATCAGTACCGGTTCTGAAAAACCCAGTACCTCAGTTGGCGGCCAGCGTAGGGCGGTATCAGCGGTACCGGTCCAAGTCAGAGGTTCGTGAGGAGCTTCGTGTGAAAATTCCGGAGGACGGCCAGCCACTTCAGCGAACCCTGTATGTCGACGTGGTTCCAAAGGTCTTTGCTGCGAGGTTCCCCGCGTCCCAACGGCTACGAAGGACTGCTGCCCTGACTATCGCCCTGATTTGGACCCTTGATGTTTGGTAGAGCGAAACGATAGACGAGTCTTCTGGTGACGTCATCGATATTTCAGTTAAGTATAAGTGGAGCGTCTCACAGTCCTTAGTTTGTTTGGTGTCCCCTTTGGGACCACTTTTTATTTGGAACTTGCGCAAGCGCCAAAGCCAAAGGACTCGTGTATTCACGAGAATATCGTAATCGATAATCCTTTGAAGTTTGAAGCTAGACTAAAGAGCGAAGATGCCTGATCTTAGCAGACTTGGAAATTTGTTTTGTCTTGGTTGTAATAATAGGGACTCCCGATTGCAGGACTCGTGTCCGGTTCCTCCGATTGGAACTCCAACCTATGAACTATATGTGAAACATGGGGTAGGCCCCATCACATACAATGAAGTCTGGATCAAATACACCAGAAAAGATGGTGTCTTAAAATGGCCCCAATATGGTAGCTTTGATACGGAAATCCTAGATAATCTCGAAGTTAAACTTTTTAAGAAGAAAGCCTGGCCGGCGATGTTTGACTATTTCCGCCTATGGCGTAAGGAGGCCAAACAAAAGGAAATTAAATTAGCGAAGAAAAATAAGAGAGAAAGGGGTATCTCAGTAATGCAAGCAGCTATGCAGTATAAAGACAATGAAGAAGAATAGATGAGTGAGCAGTTGCACAGGCAACGTAAAATGGTAATAGATAAATGCTACCCAGTTTTGCCGCATCTTCAGCAAGAAGCAGCAAAAGAGCTTGAAAAAGACCCCCTAATGTCGCATTTGTTAAGTTCACCACCACCCTATGCGCAAAATGCTACAGCGCCTCCACAACCTTTAGTTGTGCAACCCCTGGTTGTTGTGCCTCCTGTTCCTCCACAGCACCCACCAGCTATTCTTCAGCTGGCTCCTATTCCTCCGGTGTAGCCTTCCCAAGGGTCACCGGCTTTTACACCTGCTCTTCCTATACTTCCTACAACTTTAACTACTGTATCGACTACCACTCCTGGTACTGCTCCTCCCACTGCCTCTGCATCTGCCTCGTCTCATCCTGCCTTCCCACTTGTCTTTTCCTCGACTTCTCCGTCTGTCCGCCAGAGAGTGGCAAGCACTGTTTCTAGTCTTCTATACCCTTTGTTTGGAGCGGCAAGCCCGACTCATGCCCCTGAACACAAGCAGTTGCGTAGTCAACAGCCTGATTCTAGGGAGAAAGAAATGTTAAGTCATTTGGCACATAGATGGGTGACTAACCCGATGATATATGATTTAGAATCTGTTATGGATGTCTTCCATCAGTGGGAAGCATCAAAGCAGTGGTACGTTTTCGAGAAAATGTGTGTTTTCCTATGCAAAGATTTAGAAGAAAATGATTTGGACTCTAATCCACCTGAGTTGAACCATGTACGGTTCGAATTTTCAAAAGGTACAATTGTGGGTTCAGATGTTAGGAAAGCCGTTGCGACGTTGTTATCACTTAGGACTGAAGGTGTTTCCAAGTCATTGTTTGATTATGATTCCTCTGTCAAGAAGAAGGGAAGACAATATCCCATGAGAGAGGTCCCCCCAGTTTGGAGGGAAGGGGATGCAAATGCTGTTCCCGCCGTTTTGCCACATTTTCAGCGTGTGTGGGTACACCTCCCATGGAAGCGAGCTGAAGTTTTGGCCCTTAAACAGACATTGCCTGATCCCCGTAAAAATCCTGCAGGATATTATAAGGAGTTATCAGACTGCAAGCTCCTGTATCATGAATTTAGCCGACGTAGACATGTTGTTTGGAAATGTTGTTCTACAGCCTTTATGGGGAAAGATTCGTCATGCGGATCATGATCAAGAGTTAGGCGACACATGGGTGAATATTGCCGCTGCTGATGCTAGACAAGTTGGTGGTGCTAAACCTGAGCCTTTAGTAGCAGAACTTCCTGGTAGGATTATTACATATATGAAGACTTTGATGCCCGAATTGCGTGTAAATTAGGATAAGTTGTCTGCATGTAAGCAGAAGAAAGATGAAACGGTGTCCGATTTCTTCACCAGGTTTGAAGAAACGTTTGTCGACCACAGTGGTCAAGATATGAGCACAGAAGGTGGTCAGCGACTGTTCGTCGATAAATTCGTGCACAATCTACTTCCAGATTTGTGTAAGAAGTTGAAGGATTCAGAGAGCTCATGGGCAGTTTCTTCTTCAGCACAGATATTGGCTACCGCGCAATATTATGAAAATAGAGACAAAGATGAGAAAGATAGAGCAGAAAAGAAAACGAAAGAGTTGAAAACTAAGGTCCTGTTACAGCAAGCATACCCGCCACGTGGTGGTAGTGGTCAGAATAATGGTGGGCAGAATAACTATCAGAATAATTATCAGCAACCTCAACAGTTTCAAAAGCCAAGAGTAGAGTATGCTCAGCCACGCGTTCCCGTGGGTCCCAATCAGTGTTCGGATTGCAAGGAAGAGGGTCATTTTAAGTATATTTGCCCTATCCTGTTACAGCACGCAAATGGTGTGTCAAACACAAGAGGTAGAGGTGTTCAGCAAACACCTAGAGGTAGAGGACGTGGAAACGTCCCTCAGAATGCACGCTCCCTTCCGCCTCAGGATTCTATAAATTAGTTTGATCAGCAGAATAACGAATCTGGTAGGACAGCTCAGTACTACGCTGATGATTATTATGCAGAAGATGAGTATATGGAAGGTAATGATTGCTAGGACAGCCATAGACAAAGAGAGGGAGTTGTTTCAGTTCCAGTAGATCAGAGTGGACCATACATTGAGGTGATTACATCAGGTGTGTCAGAACCTTTTCTGTTGGATACTGGTGCTACAAAGAGTTCTATGATGCACTCAAAACTCCCTGGCGCACCATTGTCTGGCGAAATGAATGTTTCTGTAGGTTTTTCTGGCGCCCCTGTTAGGAACCCGATTTCATGTCCTATGTCCCTGTCTGTTGGTCCTTGTGAATTCGAAGCACCCCTTATTCTAACAACAGGTTGTGGTGAAAACTTGTTGGGATTGGACCTGTTAAAAAGATTGTATGCAACTCTGCACTGTTCTCCTGCGGGAGTACAACTTACACTAGGTAAGAAAGTCGTTTCTCCAATGTATTTGTCAAGGGATAAAATTCCGACAGAATTGCTGTCTCTACCTGATATTCTTTGGGCTACTGGCCCTAACAATGTGGGCCTCTTGGAAATACCACCATATGTTGTGACATTAAAAGCTAATGTTAGGATGCCACGAATTCCCCAATACAAAATTTCTAGTGAAGGTGAAAAAGCGTTGTTAGCGATCATTTATGATTTGATTGAAAAAGATGTGATTGAAGAGACAAGAGGCAACGTTTGCAATAGTCCTGTTCTGCCTGTCTTAAAACGAACTGACCCCTCTCAGCCAACCTGTGTACAGATTTGTGATTGATCTTAGAGAGGTCAATAAAATAGTTGTGCCACAATTTCCAGTTGTTCCTGACATTACTGCCCTGTTGAATATGATCCCAGCCTCTGCAACTTAGTTTTCGGTGATTGACTTGAAGAATGCTTTCTTCAGCATCCCAATTGCTGAAGAAAGTAGGGATATTTTTGGCTTCAGTTTAGGAGGACGAAGCTTCCGCTTTAAACGCGCTCCCCAGGGCTACTGTGAAAGTCCATCAATATATAGTCAAGCTCTAAAAACACAGCTTGACACAATTGTTTTACCTGAAGGCGCTACACTTATTCAGTATGTTGATGACTTGCTTATTGCTGCAGATTCTGAGGAAATTTGTAAAGAAGCAACGTTGTCATTGTTGCGTCATTTGTGTGATCTGCATCACAAAGTGTCCCTGTCTAAATTACAATATTGTCGACAAGAAGTGACCTACTTAGGTCATCTCTTATCGAAGGAGGGAAGGAAACTGACCCCAGAAAGAATTCAGGCAATAGCAAATTTAAGTGTGCTAAAAACACAGACAGAAGTGCGTGCTTTCTTGGGTATTACATCGTACTGTAGACAGTTGATTCCAAATTTGTCTTTACTGGCCAAACCATTGGTGGCATTAACATGTAAAGATACACCCAATCCTGTGCCTTGGTCTGAAAAGTGTTAGAAAAGTTTTTCTGAATTGCGCACAACATTATGTTCGGCTCCTGTGTTGGGTACCCCCAACTACAGTAAGCCTTTTACATTGTATGTCCATGAGCAAGAAGGTTGTGCATTATCAGTGTTGACACAGTTGTTTGGAGACAAGCAGCGTCCATGTGCATATTTTTCATCGACTTTGGATCCAGTAGCTAAAGCATTGCCAAGTTGTTTAAGAGCAACAGCGGCAGCAGCTGTTTCGATTCGACAGGCTGCTGGTTTAGTGATAATTAACACGTTAGTGGTCATGGTTCCACATGCAGTGGACACGTTATTGAACAGAACCAAGACACAGCACTTAACTAGCGCTCGATTGTCTGGTTATGAACTAACTTTGTTAGCGAGCCATGTGCACATCAAAAGATGTAGTACACTAAACCCAGTCACATTATTGCCAATTCCAGTTGAGACAGAGAATGCTGAAGGACAGCATGATTGTTTTCTTAGAACAGAAGAAGAAACAAAAGGGAGAATAGACCTCCAAGATACTCCGCTTGCTGAATGCGATGGTACCTTATGGGTGGATGGTTCATGCTTCAAGCTTCGGAATGGTGACACGACTGCAGCATATGCTGTCACCACTTTGCATACAGTCGTTGAAACTGCACGTATTCCACATAACTCAGCTCAAGCAGCAGAATTGATTGCACTTACGAGGGCGTGTGTGTTGTCAAAAGGAATGAAAGTGAATGTGTACACCGACAGTCAATATGCCTTCGGTGTGGCTCATAGTTTTGGACGTCTGTGGCGCCAACGTGGGTTCATGACTTTGCATGGAGCCAAGATCCAGCATGGTCAGTTGGTGAATGAACTTCTTGAATCACTGACCTTGCCTCTACAAGTTGCGATTGTAAAATGTAGTGCTCACAAGAAGGTGACTGATGATGTCGGTCGTGGGAATGCATTTGCTGATGAAGTCGCGAAAGAAACAGCAAGGAATGTGATGAGCAGAATGTATGTTGCAGGTCCTGCAAGATGGGTTGGTGATGTTGGAATGTGTGAGGACACGATAGAGAGTGTGAAATCGATTCAATCTGAGGCTACAGAGAAAGAGTTGAACACGTGGAGAGAAAGTACGGGTTAAATGGATGCGAATGGTTGTTGGGTTGAGTTGTCAGAGCATCAGAGATGGCTGCTACCCGATGCGTACGTGCTTGCAGTGGTTACAATGGCTCATGGAATGGCTCATATCAGCGTGAAAGGGATTTGCAAGTTGTTGGCTCCAGTATGGCAAAATACAGGAATTCCTAAGTGTGCAGAGAATGTGGTCAAGAATTGCATGGTGTGTCTGAAACACAATCCTGGTAGGGGAACCCGAACTCCAGCTGGTCATTTTGCACCTCCTACGTATCCGTTTGAGGTTTTGCAGCTAGATTTCATCCACATGGAGAGGTGCAACAATTTAAAATACAAACTCGTTATTGTCTGTTCCTTCTCAAGATGGGTAGAAGCATATCCCCTAAAGGACAATACTGCCTTGTCCACAGCGAAAGCCCTTGTCAAAGAATTCTACCCCAGGTTTGGAATGCCGAGAGTGGTCTGGAGTGATAATGGGAGTGAATTTGTGGGACGAGCGATGAAGGAAGTGTCTGAAGGGCTAGGCATCAGACAAAAGTTCCACGACGCAAATCACCCCCAATCAGCTGGATTAGTAGAATGCTACAACGGCACCCTAAAACTAAAGTTGGCCAAGATCCAAGCGAGCACTGGTCTTAAATGGCCTGACGCTCTGCCCTTAGCACTCCTATCCACCAGAATGACCGTGCACTCCAGAGTGAAACTTAGTCACTATGAAATTGTTTTCGGCCGTCCGGCCAACATATGAGGGGTGCCAAGACCCACCAAGTTTAGCGAAATAGAACACCCTGTTTTGCTTGACTACTTGTACGAATTGACGGCTAAATTGCGTGTTTTACACCAACAGGTCCATGACTCTCTGCCTCCGGTCTCTGAAGCTCCTGGACATCAAATCGATCCTGGATCCTGGGTGTTGGTGAAAAACTTTCAGCGAACAAAGAACGAGCAGCCCAGGTGGACCGGCCCACACCTCGTCCTTCTTTCCACAAGATCAGCCGTTCCTGTGGAGGGAAAGAAGAACTGGATCCACGGGATCCACTGCAAACGGATCCCTCTGCCTCTGCCCTATGACCGGTGGGTCCAGGAGGGTGTCGCCGACTCAGAGACTGAATCTGTGCCACGATTTGTACCTTTCAGTGATGCTCGTGTGAAAGGAACAATTACTGAACAAGAGAGCGACCACATTTTGCAACCAGCTGTACCATCATCAGCCCGATTGGACACTACAGAACCTGAAGTCTTGTTTCAAGACCATACAGTACCGGGAAAACAACGGTATAATCTGAGGCCAAGAAAAACTAACTAATAAAAGTGAACTAATAAAAAAAAAATTTCTCCCAAGCACTATTTTTGGAAAACGCAGCTCTCCCATCTGAGGAACTTGCTTATTTTTGATTTTTCGAACCGCCATCCGGGTTCCGCTGCTAGGGCCGCGATTGCCCAAAGTCTTTGGGGTGCAGCTGGCGACGTTAGGTCGACAGTTCTGGTTGGTCTAAGGGAGTTGCCCTAAATCAACAGAAGCATTCCTTAGCAGAATCAACCTCCCATCGCGGGCAGCATTGTAGAGAGGATGGAGTTTTTCAAGATGGAGAGACCTGCCAAAACTTTGAACTTTAAGGCCAGAATATGTAAATTAATGACAAAGAAACGTTTTTTATTATTATGCATTTTCCTGTTATTCAGTGCAATAATGTTTTTAGTAGGATATGTATTATTTTCTTTACAAGCGACATTTGCACCCACTACATCGCCCGTACCTCCTCCTACTGTTTCTTCACATTCTTTTCAACCCCTTTCTGAATATGAGTCAGCTAGGAGATTAGAGTTTATTAATAACTCTTTCATTCAGCTCTTGCACTAACACCAACTAGTAATGAACACGACTAACTGTTGGGTGTGTGGTCTTATGCCTCACGCGACGGATAAAGGTATCCCTTACCTTGTCCTGCCATTCAGCCACAATGGTTCTGTGTGGGCATACAGAACAATGTTCATTTATGCACATGAAGTCTACCCCCTACGTTCTGTAACAGACAATCCTAAGAATAGTGCTCTAGTTAAGGGTATAGTAAATATGATTAAGGAAGATATTTCCTATGAGACTATTCCAAGAGATGGATCCTATATATGGCAACCATAAATGTGGGACATGCCACATTTGTCCACAGGCCATAGTGGGGGATACAGTCATTACCAACACACGTACCATCTCAGTTGGCAGGAATGCCACGCTAACCAACTGTCGCACAAAAAACATCATTTACCTTATTTTGTGCCCGTGCAATCTCCCGTATGTTGGAGAAACTGGTCGAGAATGCCGGGTACGCATAGGTGAGCATAAGTCCAACATAAGGAACAAAAAGATGGCAGCCCCTATTGTGACTCATTGGCTAGAGAAAAATCACAATGATGGAGAAATTCGCTGGTTTATCTTAGAAAAGATAAAAGCCAACCCCGGAATTGACCCTACGTGCCTCCGAAAGAAACGGGAGGTCTTTTGGATTTTTTGGACTCTGTTAAAAAAGGCCTGAATGAGGAATGCCCCTGGCATCAGGCGTTTTTATAACTACATGATGGTAGATCAAAGGTTATAGAGAGAGTAGTCTTATTAGGACACTTAGACTAATGATTTAAAGACCACTATCCCTTCCGATATTCATAACTATTCGTACTGTAACAACAGGACCCATTGGTTGGGGAAAGTAGGTTTTTTGACGATCGGTTGCCCCATTATGACCGTCTCTCTATCTAACATAATATTCTCTAAATAAAAGCACTTTCGATATATAAAACATGATGAGTTAGTAGTCGACGATTTTGACAACACAACCCAGCTATATTATTATAGCTATTGAGACAAGAGACGATTGGTTACACCATTATGGCCGCCATACCTTCTCAAAGTACATTAAAGCCCTCGGTATACATAAGATGGCGACCAGGTATACAGAAACAGTGAGAGTCCGTCCTCTGTGTTTACCATGTTAATCGGGGCCAGCTGAGGGAAAGCCCAGAAAGCGCGAACTTGACAATACTTAAACGGGACGCCGGTCATAAGAAAGAACTCGACATCCGCTAACTGGCCGACAGACCAAGTCGACGGAATCCCAACTTTAGGACATTGGCGTCGGATACAAAGGTAAGCACTTTGACCGAGTCCCTGGAATATTGGAACGACACTGGGGGCCTCTTCCGTTGTAAAATACCCTTTACCATCTCCCTTTAGGTGATGTAGCAGTTTGCTCCTCCTAAAGTGGACCGGTGTTATTAGACGTTTTCGCCCCTATTGACGAGCAGGAAACAGATCATGACTGAAACCGCCATCTAGAAACGGCCGTTCCCGTTTAAAAAAGGTAAACAGTATAGGTATAACTCTGTAAAACTAAGCGGTAAAGTGTGGTCTTACTAGATGTCTCAAACCGATGTTTATATTCGTAGGCTCGAAGGTGCCCATCTGTATATTGTATCACTGTGCTCCCTGAATGCGCTTAGAGACAAGAACATATATACCAAAGGAACCAGAATGACAACACCGCGTTAAAACCTGGAAGGTAAACAAATTCAGATAAAGACCTTAATTCATTGTAGATCCTAGGGTTGTTGGTATTCGTTCCCTAAACACTTTGTCCCACGCAAAAGGAATGCTAAGACTATATACAGGTATATACCCCTATGCCACGGGAACTTGGAAGAGAAATAAAAGGGGAATAGCGATATAATGTGTTAGCAATTTGTCCCTTAAATCTCCTCACAGTGATAATGATCTTCTTAGGGTGGCCAGAATATTAAATTGATCTGTGTTTTACTCGATAGGCTTGGTGTCTGGCAGCTACTATCTAGAACCCTGATGATCATTAAAACCACAAGGTGCCATTAAACACAACGCCGAGAAGTTAAACTATCCTGGTAGGTGGTTAGAACATCAATAAAAACATATTAGGCGCTATTGACTATAGGTTTGTTCCATCAAGCAGTAGTCTAGATAAATAGTTTCCATCTAGCCTAAAAATGAAACAAAAGATATAGAGGTACTTTTATAAATCTAGTATAGCATAAGGCATAAAAAATAGTTTTGCTTTAAGTGAATCTCCAAATTCTGACCGATCTAGAAATAAAAGAGGTTTCCCTTTGCTCTTTACAGGATTCGAACTATAAATAAACCTGTCTTATGAAATTACCACAGTGCACACGCCTTTTGTACCCTATGACGCTACCCTAAGCCTGCTACTTCTGAACAGCAGGACGTAATAAGAAATCAAGGTAATATGTGGAAAGTATTGACTCTATGTGGTGCAGGAATCTTTCATTAATTGTACATATGGCCTGATGGTTTTGACTAGGATCTGCTCTGAATGACTAGCGGTATTTGGTCTTATTGCCGTCCTAAAACTCCTTGTTGGACTATAGTAACAAATCATGTGTGTACCCTAGTGGAGTATTTGAAGAAATTCAAATCTGGGTGTATGTGTGTTAAAAATGGATATATCTGTATGTAAGTGAAGATGCGTCTTAAATGTGCTCTTTGGTCCATACAGTCAAGGCTACCATGATGCCTTTTGGATTCCACGTAATAGGGAATCCCTTTAAGGGAGTGTTTTTAGAGGGTTGACATGACATGACAATTACCGGTCAAATATAGGAGCTTTGCTCCAAAACAGATGAGAGTGAATAAATTAACTTACTGAAATGTTTAAAATATGCTTTTCTTAACATTTGGGGAAAAAGAATATGAATCTATGTTGATGAAAACTGATTGTTGTTTTGAAAAAGAACGATATCTTGAATATATTCATGGTTAAACAGAATAGTAAAATGAATCTTGGTTTGTTTTTATATTACAGAATTTTTATCTTTGTGCCCGCCCCAGTTTACTGCCCCTTGCCCTGACGAAGGTGCGGCTTTATTAGCCGGTCACCGAAACGCGCGTCGGCGCTTGTCTCCTGGAATACGGCTACTGTCCTCATTACATCAGGACCCGTAGCTAAAAACAACTATTCGGATGAACATCCCGATTTGACCATCTATGTGCTATAATTGCAAGGAAAAGTAGAATGAATGATAGAGTGAATGGTGTATGAAATTTGGAGAGATAGTGTTAGTGAGGATTGAAGTGAATGATGTTGTGTGTGTAAATATAGGCTGTTACTGGGTAGGACGAATTGTTGTGACATTTCTTCCCATATATAATTGTCTGTCTTATTTATGTCCTATATGTATCTATGATATATAAAAAAAAACATATATTTGTTTACAAAAAAAAAATCTTTTTAACTCCTATCACCAAGAAACAGAAATAAAAAATATATTTTCTAAAATACCTGAATTGTTCAGTCTTCCTGATTTGACTATGTGATTGGTGATATGTTGTGTCAACCCCTAGGTTAATCACCCCTCCAAATATATCAGTTAGGACCCCCTAGTTAGGGCCTATATATCTTGAGGCAGGGTACTCTTCTCTTCTATTTTGGCTTCTTCCCCCTTACTACCTGCCTATATCCTAAAGATACCCAAGGGGAACCCCCTTCTTTGTCTAGCCTATTCCAAGAGATGAGACACTAGTATACATAGGATGGAACGCGACCGGATATGGAGCTACTCTAAGTGAGAAACAGCAAGCTAAGAGATCTTCCCTGATTTGGATTGTACCCCATCAGGGTCACCTATGTCTGCAAGGTACTGGCAAGAATCCCAGAGCTCAGTTAGGGAAGACTGTCTGTACTGAAACATATGTTTTCGCATCTCAGACTTCCCCCTTGTTTTTAGCAGCTAAGGGTACCTATTTAATCTGCCATGATAGAGCCTATACATGGTTGCCCCCTGACTTTTTGGGCACATGTTTTGTTTCGTTCCTGTTGCCTCCCACCTACACAGCAGCGGCAGATTACCATAAGACAAGGATAGTTAGAGGTGTCTTGAGTAATGAAGACACTGCGGGACAAGAATTTGGGGATTTCGCAAAGGGTTTTCTGCCGTTCTGGGGACCGATGGTTAACAGCAGAAACATAAGGCAATTAGCAAGGGTGGTTGAATCCACCGTAATTGAAACTGCTGGTGCCCTTAGTAACTTGACTGCTGAGCTCCAATCCGATCGTCTTATGACCCTACAGAACAGGGTCGCATTAGATGTCATACTTGCAGACCGAGGTGGGGTATGTAAACTGATCCAATCGAGTTGAGGTGTCTTTATTCCAGATAACGCTCCAACAGTGTACCAGGCCATCTCCAAACTGCATAAAATTTCCGAATCTATTCATGTGGATAAAGGAGATTGGTCTTTTATAGGATGGTTCTGGGAACTGATATCCGGCTGGGGATGGAAAATTCTGATGGTCTTTGGGATGGTCTTAGCCATTCTTTTCCTGTTCTGTCTGTGCGTGCAGTGCGCTCCTGCAATATGCGGCCTCTGTGCTACATCATGTGTAAGGAAGCCTGTGTCAAAAGACGAACTAAGTACCAGAATGATGTTACAGCAACATCTCAATGACTTTAGGAATATAGACCTGGACTCAGATTAGCATGAGATTAGGTTAAATTGCCTATGTAAGGGCAAAAGGAGGGTTTGTGGTTCTGAAAATTCTGGACTCGTGCAACAAACTTTGTCGTAGCATGACGATTTTTATATCAAAAGACCGCTAATGACTAGTACACTATGCACAAGCATTTTTGTCATAATCGAGTAACGATTTCACCTCGAAATCGTCATTTTCGTTTTTGAACCCTTGGCTTCCATTTTACGCTTGGCAGCCATTTTGTGAGTTGCCCTTCACATAGGCTTGTAACCACAGCTGAATTCGATATCAAAGGACACATACACCTTGATTGACTTTTCTTTGACCTGGGCAAGCTGGAACCATTGCCCCAAACCAAACCTGTTTGGTCAGTTCCTCTCCCAGTGGCCGAACGAGATAGCATCAAAGCACAACAGGCCATAAACTGTTCCCATCGCACACACCCCCGCCCAAATCTTGCTCACACCTGTCCCTGCTCTTTTCTCTTCTTTTGCTTTATGATGAGGAGGAGCCCGGTTTTATTGAGGGTACACCGATATCTGATGGAAATGTTGGGCCTTGCCGGGTAATTTATTACGAACTGGACACACTGAAATGTGGACTTGTCATCATGACTTTGCTTTTTCTTTGTAGTGAAAATATGTGAATAGCCCACTGTAAATCTAAGAATGTTTGCACTGTAAATCTAAGAATGTTTGCCTGCAGCTTAATATTTAGTATAAAAAGAGGAGCCTGGCTTTGTAAGGTTGAGCAGTCTCCTGAGAATATACACACCGTGTTGTTGTACTTCTAGGACGCTTGTTACTTGGTTGCAGCCAATAAATTCGATCTTTGACTTCACCTAGAAGACTCGTGTTTCTGTGGTCTGAATCAGGAAAGTACTCAAGGTCTTTGGGTGTTGTCCCTGGCACCGCTGGGTTACCGGATCAGTACCGGTTCTGAAAAACCCAGTACCTCAGGCCTGCCTGACTTCCGGATCGGCCGGGCGGCGACAGGGACAATCTCGGGGTTGGCTCCCGATTAGGGAATTAAATAAATAATACTACCGGCAAGGTCCCTGGCAGGGCGGGCACCCGTCAGGGGTCACAAAAGGGGCAAACACACAGCAAAACGCGGCGTGGGCAGCCGCGAAAGGGGAATCAGGCGCTCTCAAGCGCTAACGGCACACAGAGCGCTCCCAGCGCGATAAAAACAGATAAAGCACTCCCAGGCGCTCGGGGAAGAAATAAAGGAAAAAGAAGGTCTCTGTCAAATTAAAGCGCTCCCCCAGCGCTATGGCAAAAAGTAAAGCTCCAGCAGGATCTGGAGGCAGGCAGGGGGGGCAAGGCTGGGCCCAGAGCCAGCTCACTGGGCCACCAGGCAGGGAGGCAGTCCAAGTGGCGGTCCTCCTGGCGCCCAGCAACAGCAACAGCCCCCCTCAGACAGGATCCTGGAACAAAACAGTTTGTGTGGGGACACAGCCCCATTTTTATACAGGCCAATCCTTTGTTCTGGCACAGGGTGAGGGGGCAAACCAGTCGCAGCTGGTTGGTGAGCACTCTTGATGTGCTCAGCCCCTCACTCTATTCACTGGCAGGGCTAGGATCATTAGATGCACCACAGATGGCGGAGCAAGCATTGTGTGGGGAAAAACCCAGCCCTATGCAGGACCCAGGTGCACCACTCCCTCACATCAGCATGCTAATTTCAACACTCACCACCGGGCAGACCCATCCAGACTCCTGGAGCCAGGCTCACCAGCCAATCACACGCCAGCACACTTACTGCACACACACACCAATGTCCAGAAGTGGCGCTTCCACACTAGACACAATCATGCAGCATACATAATTTCGCAGCATTCAATCACACGAGTCCGTACATACCAAACTCGAGCCTGCACACCTCATGCATCAGGAACAACCAGGGACACAGACATTCCCTATGTATTCCTATGGGAGGCCAGGCCAGCCTTACTCCAAGCACTCAGAGTTTGAGTTTGAGTTTGAAAGTTCTTGTAAAGCGCACGTATACCAGCGGCTTCTTGGCGGCTTCTTGGCTAGAGTGCGCACGCACTTTCCACTGGGACACAGTGAAGGTGCGCAGAAACCAAAAATCACTACCACCAGTTCACATTCATAAGCAAAAAGTTTTAGGGGTGAATCTGCCAGGAGGGCCAAGTCCAACAGCCATCAAATTAGGGTGCCGACCAGTACACATTTTGGTGAACATTTATAAATCAAAATTTGTGTCCACCGCAATATATGGAGCTGGAATATGGGGGATTGCAGATACCCGTGATATCCAATCATGTGAAAATGCCTTCCTTCGTTATTTACTACTTGTCCCTAAGTCAACCTCTACATATGTATGCCACAAGGAATTAGGTCTGGATTAAAGTGAGCCCTATTTTGCTGTGGCAAAAGGTATGGATCTCTGATGAAAGCGAATTAAATAGGGATATAATCCATGATTGTCTAACCCTACAGGGAGTCTTTAAAAGTGATTGGTTTATATATGTTAAGGGCTTACTAAAAGAGATTGGACACCCCGAATATTTTGACTCCCCGACTTCTCTAACAACAATATCAAGGAAAAACCTGAAAGAAATTTGTCTTCTTTTGCTAGAGAACAAACAATGGCAGCTAGAGGGCAATAAGGTTTCTGTTTTGGAGAATCAATTAATTTCGCAGAGACAGGGTATTCAGCAATATCTAATTCTCACCCAGAGTAGTTACACTCGGATGTTATTAACACGCTTCAGGGGGGGAAGTTTCCTTAGACTAATTACATTCCCCGAAACCAATACCTGGTCTAAAAATCAGACTTTGTGCCCCTGCGATGACACATCACAACAGTCGATGATACATTGTATTCTGTTTTGTACATTTTACTCACTGCCTAGGAAAAAGTATTTAAATTTCTTGTTGAAGAAAGGGGGCCTGAGACAGTGTAGACCTGCCCTACTGAAACTTCAAATGTTAGAAGATGAGATGTCTATGTACTTAGTATCCATGTTTTAAAAAAATGTAGTTAGATGCAGACTAACAATGAATTGAATTCCTAACAGAACTACATCTTGGTATAGCTTTGTTCAAAATGATTTTTTAAATTCTCATCGATGAATAAATATTACTGTTTTCTATCCATCAGCTAAAAATGACATTAAATCATCTTGTCCATCATAAAAATCAACATGTTTCGGGCATTGTGCAAAATAAATCCCCCACCTGAGGCATATTGTTTTCTGTTTTTTGTCCCCAATGCAGCCTCTCTTTTCTTGTATATACTAGTACTTCAATTCAGGCTGCCAATCATCCAAACAACTGTCTACTATTCTTGCACTGCTCCCACGAATTAAGCATAGGATACCAACTTCATTTTTAGCCTCCAATTTGAATTCCTTAACATTAACAGAGCATTAAGAAGAATCAGTATTCAGTTTTGACTTTTTTATGTGTGTACACTTTATTAATCAGCTAATATTAGTTACCTTTCTAAATAAACATGGAGCTCCATAGTAGGCATTACCGACTCATACAGGGCCCAGCGACCACACTGCTAAGTGGCACTGGCTGCTGGGGCCTTCAAGTCTGAAATGATTATGAGTGAGTGCACATTTGTGTGTGTGGGCGTGTGTGTAATTTATGTGATGTGTGTTTCATTTATGTTGTCAGAGGGAAGGCAATAAATCAGAAGCAAGGTTTGCTCATCTACATGGCTGTGAATGGTTTTAAGCACATTTCAAAAGTGCCTGCCCTTTGCCTGCAAGTAATCTACCATAATAAATAATACACACCCTGATCCATCGATAATGGAGCTTGTTCCGTTGGGATGGGGGAGGACTTTTCCTCCTCCATCCGAAGGAACTGCTGCCAAATTTTAAGAAGTCCTCCTGGCTCACAGACATCACTCTATTTTCTAGTTCCAGTCCTGCATTCAGTAGTCTGAAGACATCAGTATTACATGTGAATGTCTCAGGTGATTGTGTGTCTGCCCATTAAATAGTCTTTTCTGTTCCAATCAGGTCTCAGGAGGATGATGTAGACTTTGGGGATGAAGATACAGCCCAGGAGTCCAGCGCTGGAAGTCAGAATGGCAAAGACCTCGACGGCCACCATGTACTTGCCTTTGGAGCTCAGGTATGCTGGGATGAAGGCGACCCAGACGCTGCAGAACACCAGCATGCTGAAGGTGATTAACTTGGCTTCGTTGAAAGTAGATGGTAACTTTCTAGCTATGGAGGCGACAGCAAAGCTCAAAACAGACATAATTCCCATATAACCAACCACAGCATAAAAAGCAAAGACAGAGCCCTCATTACACTGCAAGATCATCTTCCCAGTTTCTGATCGGGTATCAATGTTTGGGAATGGAGCAGAGAGAGTGAGCCAAATACCACAGATCAACACCGCCCCCAGTGAGCAGAGAAGCACCAAACAGCTTGGAATTCGGGGTCCAACCCACTTTCTAAACATACTTCCTGGCTTTGTGGCATTAAAGGCGATGAGAACTGTGATGGTCTTTGCTAGTACAGAGGACACAGCAATTGTGAAAATGATCCCGAAGGCAGCTTGGCGAAAAAGGCATGACATCTTTGAAGGACGTCCAATAAACAGGAAGGAGCAGAGGAAAGACAGCATTAGGGAGAGGAGAAGGGTGTAGCTGAGTTCCTGGTTATTGGCTTTCACTAGTGGTGTGATCCGGTACTTAATGAAGATTCCCAGCACTCCCACAGTGACAACGGAGAAGAAACTTGCAATGCAGGATAAGGCCAAACCCAAAGCATCCTCAAAGGACAGAAACTCCACAATCCGTGGAATGCAGGCATCTCTCTGCTCATTGGACCACTGGTCTTCAAGGCACGTCATACAGTTTTCCATATCTGCAAATAAACCATCAAAAGGAGTTAAGAAAGCCATCCATTCAAAGTGATATATGAAAATAGTCACCAGAAGTCGCCTTCTTAGTTTGTGGTTTAACCATCAATTCAGTTCAGGTCTTGACAAACTGCTGCAGTTAAGGAATAGCTATCCATTCATTCCTATGGGCCAAGAGGCCCATATTTGCGAATTTGCAGTTTGAAATTGCATCATGCATTGCAGTTAGGGAATCGCAATTTGTGATTCCCTAAATGCATTTGCAATTTATGTAATTGCACATTTTGCGATTACTTAAATTGCAATATTATATTTGGGTTGAGGCTCCCAAATGTTCGTTACTGCATGTACCCCTTAGTTCTTCATGAGGATTTAGGGCCAATTTAGAGTTTGGTGGACAGGGAACTCCATTGCAAATGTGATGGAGTATACCCTCTCTGCGAAAATTCTGCACTGTCCACCTCATTTAAGGATGGGCATACAGTGAGTATTCTATAGACAGAGCCCCCATTGACTCTATCGAAGAATACTTTCTCCGATGACGCAACAGAGTGGGAACCATCAGATGAAGGATATTTCACTGTCAACCCTTAAGGTGGGCAGTGTGATGTCTTTTTTCCTGTCTAGTAAAGAAAAACATAACAGTAACAGATAAAACAAGCCAAACATCCATGATGGCAGATCCTGTCAATGTAGAAGGATGTCCATGTGGCCAGCAGACATTTCTAAATTTGGTGGCCCAAAGCTCCTTGGAATGGTGGATGTGTTCTAAGGAGCTGAGGGTGTGGTGCCATGTTTGTACAATGCGCCAGCCAGTGGGTGGGGGTGACTCCTGGACACTCTCTAACCAATGGGCAGCCAGTTCCCAAGGGAAAACTTCCCTGTTTTCAGTATAACCTATTTGCCTTATTATAAACTATCCCACGGCATTCTAAAGAAAACTTAATAGCCCCTAGAAGTGGTGCCAGAATGGATGGAATTTCTTGGGGTCAAAAGGCCCTTCACCAGATCTCATTTTATAATAAACAATGAATAGGCAGGCCTCACCGTGATTTTTCCCAATGTCTATTCCTGGAATAGGTTGACCAGCATACTTCACATCCAGTCTGTCATGTAAAAAGACCCGAACTTTTGTGTCCCCTCTTGGTGTGCTTTCACATCTCCTCAACGAGTGAAGCACTGCCACCAAAAATAATGTGTCTACTGGAGCTTCGTTTAGGAAAATTATAGCTTTCTAGAGGTAACATTTTCTGTACATTTATCAAAAATCCAACATCAAGAAAGATTTATATTTTGATAGATATTAAAACAACAGCTGAATAGACTCAATAGTTTTTTCCAGACCAAAGTTTCAAAAATAGTGCTTTAATTCTACTTCTGTTTTTCTCACAGAAAATAGCACAGTATGTATACAGTGGACATTCCTTGTGAGGGATAGTCATTGTAAGAGCATGGCAACCATACATTTCTTCATCCCCAACTCTTAAATACCAATCCCTGTGTTTTGTGGGTGGCTCAGCCTATTTAGGAGGGATTTACTTTTTATTTAAAAGTATGTTGTTTTCTGGTCAAAAGGGTTATTTTCACAGTTCTGCTGATCTAAAAGCTGCACCACTCAGGCTACAAATGTAGGCATCAAACCATACTTTACTGGTCAGCCTGCTAGCTGGTATAAAACATACTGCAGTACACAGGTGAAATTAAATTCCATGCCATCAATGTATTTCCTGCCCCATATAATATTGCTGTACTGGAAAGCTAAATATACCAATAGGTGATTAGACAAATTTACTATATTTTAGGGTTCTAAGCCCACACACTGGGAATTGGACAAAGGTGCCCGAGTTTGAAGACTTTAAAAAAACAGCAGCATCACTGCACAGAAAATAGGTCTGAGCATGCAAAAGAGGCATTAATAGCGACACTGGCTATAAATCTCTTAAGTGCGGCATTCGTCCAATGACCAACGCTGCAATACCTCCTCAGTGCGTCTGTCGGCCATTGGCAGACCCTAGGGAGAGCTATAAGGGCCATGCCTTTTTTCTTTTTATTTCAACAGGCTACTCGGAAAAGCTTTCGGAGCAACCTGATCATTTTTTTTGTATTTCCTATAATGATGATAGGCGTGCAGGGTGTGCTGACGTAGTTACAGGAAACTGAAAGTGAAATGAGCCTATGGGCTCATTTTGCTTTAAATGAATCAGGGCTAGTGGGCATATATCAGTCTTCCCTTTCCAATGCCACCTCTGCTCAGTGGATCCCTGCTTGGTGATTTTCTCAGGTGAGGGATCCTCAAGCTTGCAGCTACCAACTAGCTTACAGGGATAGGAGCGTGGACCCTCAGGCAAGAGCGTGTGCTCCCCATTGGCAACTTTACAATGTCAGTCTTTCTGTACCCCCAGGAGCCCGATGTGGGCAATTACCCAGGGACAGCAGGTATATTTTGTAATAAAATATAGTGGTGGGGGCTGTGTGTACAAGCATGGTCATGCCTCCACCCTATATTAATGAGGCAACAGTCTTTCTGTCTGTCTGGGGCAGACAAATGGGGTTATTATCCTTGATCTGCCATCCAGGGGGCAGAAATCCCCCTAGACACCAGAGATATGATTTTAATAAAAAGATAGGGGTGGGGCTGCCCAACATGGTCATGGCCATGCCCTCAACCCAAGTAATCGGGGCAACAGTCTTTCTGTCACACCTGGGGGCAGATGAAGTAAATACCTCTGATCTGCCCTCTGGGGGAGCAGAAAGCCTACTAGATGCCAAAGAATGTTTGTTTTTAATATAATGGTGGGAGCTGCCCAGCATGGGCATGGCCATGTCCTCACCCAAAGTAAATGGTAAAAAAGTATTTCAGTCCCCCTGGGGTAAAATGGGGTAATGACCCCTAATCCATTCCCCAGGGGGTAGAAAGCCCACCAGACACCAGGGAACATTTTTAAGAAAAAGTATGGGGTGAGGGCTGCCCATCATTGGGGTGGCTATGCCCTCACCAAAACTAAATGGGGCAACAGTCTCTTTGCACCCCTTGGGGGGCAGATGATGTAAGTAAACTTGAACTGCCACCTGAGGGGAGGCGATACCAAAGGGGATGATGGACGGAAAGTTTGAGCAAATCAGACACTCACTCCCAGTCAACTGATCTTGGTTCAATCCATCATCATTCTTTGGCTCACTCCACCACCCCAGTTCAGACATGCAAATCAGTCTGACCCTGTGCCTCATGGGAACAGTCCAGCCTGAACTGCCAAGCCATGTCTTCCCTGGACCGGAAACATGCATCCTGGGACCGGTTTCTGGCTAAGCAGCCGTCATCAACCAGGCTAGCTTGAATCCAGTGGCAAAGTGAGCAAGAAACCCACGTCTGGGCATACCCTGCCAACTTAGGGCGAACAAAGCGATACCAAAGGGGATGATGGACGGAGCGTTTGAGCAAATCAGACACTTACCCCCAGTCAACTGATCTGGGTTTAATCCATCATCATTCTGTAGCTCGCTCCACCACCCCAGTTCAGACATGGCTATATGCAAATCAGTCTGACCCTGTGCCTCATGGGAACAGTCCAGCCCGAACTGCCAAACCATGTCTTTCCTGGACCGGAAACAAGCATCCTGGGACTGGTTTCTGGCTAATCAGCCTTCATCAACCAGGCTATCTTTAATCCAGTGAGGAGAGGGGCTGAAAGCCCACTCGACACCAGGGATTTGTTTTAAATAGAAAGATAGGTGTGGGTGCTTCCCAGCATTGGGATGGACATCCCACACACAACAAAAATGGGCAGATAGTCTTTCTTACACACATGGGGGCAGAGGGGGGTAATTATCTTTGCTCTGTCCTCCGGGAGATCGGGCGGGCAGGAAGCCCCCAAGACACTAGGGGCAGAATTCATGCAATATTTTGGGAATGTGTGCTCCCCCGGGCATGGGCCCGTACTCCTCTCCCTCCAGTGGCCAAATGGACTTTCTGCCCCTCTTGGGGGGTGGCTAGGATATTGACCCCCATTTTGCCACCCTAGAATCAAGCCATACCCCAGCCACAGTGGGGTCAATAGAGTCTTACTGCTCTCCTAGGAGGCTATTACTAAGGGCAAGTTTGCCATCGGGGGGTTGAAAATCCACCTGACATCAAGGGATTTTACCTTTGGGAGAAAAGCAAATTATGTGGGAGTTGAACTGTGGCATTGGCCACTACCCACCCCAAAAAGGACAACCCAGTCTTTTTCCCGTAGACAGGAGGTGCGCCTCCAAGGTGTCCCTAGGGGGGCAAATATCCCACTGTATGGTAGGAATATATATTTTTAAATAAAATAATGGGATGGGTCATGCCCATCCTTATATCCGGCCCCACCTTCATCTCTAAAACCTCAACAGTCTTTTGTCTTTCCTGCGGATTAACCCATCCCATCCCAATGGCAAGTGAGAAGACATTTTAATCTTTTTACAGTTTTTTTTAACATATGGGCCAGGAGTGTGAGGCTAACTCCCAATATTGTCCACTAGCAATGGTGAACGGCTGAACATTTTCGGTTTGAGCAGGCTGCTACTGGAAAAACCTACCACTCCCAGACAGGTCTAAAAACTAGACATTCTGGGGAGTCCAGGGTGGTGTGCTTCACATGCATCCCACACCATTTTATTACCCACAATTAAGTGAATGCAGGGTAGAAGGAGGTTTGTGGCTCCCCTCAGATCCCAGAAGTTTCCATCACAGAAATTTGGAGAAAATGTTTTTTCTTAGTCAGAGTTTGAGGTTTGCAAGGATTCTGTATAACAAAAAATCTAGTGGGAACCACACAAGTCCCCCCAAGCTGGATTCCCTTAGATGTCCAGTTTAAATAAATGTGCAAATGTGCTATGTTTCCACAAATGTCAACTGAGCTACGGCCCAAAATCCACAGCTACCCATTTTACACAAAAAGGTAAATTTTGAGTGAAACAATTTGATGTATCATGTTGGTGTTTGGGCCATTTCCAAGACTTGGGGGAATGCTGGGTGTAAGGAAGTTTCCCACAGGTTCCAAAACTTTCCATCATAGTAATGTGAGGAAAATGTTTTTAGTCAAAGTTTGAGGTATGCAAGGGATTTTAGGTTAAACATCCTGATGAGAGCTACATAAGACACCCCAGTCAAAGTTTGAGGTTTGCAAGAGATTTTGGGTCAAGAATCCTGATGAGAGCCACACAAATCACCCCACCCTGAATAAGTTTCACAACGTATCAGCATTAGCTTAGCCCAATGACCCTTTCTCAATGACTGAGAAGATAAATGTGCCTATGATGTGCATATCCTAAATCATATGTTGGCTGATGACTTACCAGTTGAGTTGGTGATTTCTCCCTCTGGGCAGCGGGCGCAGTCATAGCAGCAGACTGGGCCCATCTTCCAAGGAACTTTTCTGTATCCGGCAGGACAGCTCTCAGTGCACACAGAACGAGGGATCTGAGGAGCAGGACACACTGGGTGAATGTAATAACATAAGGCATCAGAGAAGTGAGAGGCAAAGACCATACTGATTAATAAAGCGATAAATAGAACATGTAATAATAGAGTGAGTGGGCTGATGAGCACAAGACGAAGGGCTTATGTGAAAACACATTGTGGGATTAGGAAAAAGAGACAAAGGATATATGTGATTATACATTGAGTGATTAGGAGGAATAGACCAAAGATATATATATATATGTGATAATACAGAGCTAGAGTTATGAGGGCAAATATACAGTGGATATGTAATAATAGAGCAAGAGACACGATGAAGAAGAGAGAAAGGATATATATGTGATAACAGAGCAAGGCATATAATACGGAACAAGGGGCATGCAGAGTAAGAGACAAATGATATGAGTGATAACAGGGTTTGATCAAAATATTGAATTACTAATATTGTGAGTCACAAACATCACAGCCATAATATTGTGATATCACAAATAACATGTGACATTAATAATGAAGGCAAGAATATTGTGTGTTGGATAGATATTTATCTTTTTTTTTTAAATACAGGTTTGTATAATTATGTTTTATTTAATTTTGTTGTAAAACATTTCTTTTTTAATTATTTTGACAGGTAGTTATTTCAGCATTATTTAGCACTATAAGTTATTTGTGTTATAAAGATATTTGTGTCAAATTTTGGTATTTATGGTTTCTAAGTTTTTATATTAAATATCTTTATTCAATTTATTTAGAAATTGTTACTTTTGTTACAGGTTTTTGCATTTGTGCAGGATTAGGGTGGAAAGGCTTTTAAAAATGAAAATGATTGTTGTTAATTTACAGTGACGTGCATAGTAAATCTACCCGCTCCAAAATTCAACCCTTTCCCTACTTTTGCTTGTGTTTTATTGGGAATAGAAAATCTGACCCCTCCAAAGCACAAACCTTTCCCTAGTGTTGCTAAGATTTTATTCAAAATAGTAAATCTAATCTGATTCATTCAAAGACCAACAATCTCTGTATATCCAAACCTTTACCTATTTTTGCTTAAGTTTCATCGGGAATAGTAAATCTGACCCCTCCAAAATCCAACCCTTCCCCAACTTTTGCTTGTATTTTATTAGGAATAGGACATCTGACCCCTCCAAAGCACAAACCTTTACCTAGTGTTGGTAAGATTTTAATCAAAATAGTAAATCTGATTCGCAATAATAAATCTGATTCCTTCAAAGACCAACAATTTCTGTATATCCAAACCTTTACCTACTTCTGCTTAAGTTGCATTGGGAATAGTCAATCTGACCCCTCCAAAATCCAACCCTTTCCCAACTTTTGCTTGTATTGTATTGGGAATAGTAAATCTGACCCCTCCAAAGCACAAACCTTTCCCTAGTGTTGCTAAGATTTTAATCAAAATTGTAAATCTGATTCCCAATAATAAATCTGATTCCTTCAAAGACCAACAATCGCTGTACTATTGCTCAGTTAGGATTGTTAATATTTATTTTGAAGGTTTCATTGTTTTTAAATATTTTTTTAATTAAATTATTTATATTTTAAAGTGTCTTTTTTTATTCTTTTGTTTAATGAATCGTTCAATATTATTTTTGTTCACTTTTAATTACAGGATTTTATAAATGCTATTTCTAACTTTATTATGATGCCGCATATAATAAATTCAATATATTTAGCTGTTTTTATTTGGACAATATTCTGGCCTATGATATTGTTATCTATATATTTTTAAAGTTTGCATGCTTGATATGTAAACACATATTTTTGGTTTCGGATATTTTTTGCAATATTTGTTTATCACAATATTTTGATTCTCAACAGCTCACTGGGCCACCAGGCAGGGAGGCAGTCCAAGTGGCGGTCCTCCTGGCGCCCAGCAACAGCAACAGCCCCCCTCAGACAGGATCCTGGAACAAAACAGTTTGTGTGGGGACACAGCCCCATTTTTATACAAGCCAATCCTTTGTTCTGGCACAGGGTGAGGGGGCAAACCAGTCGCAGCTGGTTAGTGAGCACTCTTGATGTGCTCAGCCCCTCACTCTATTCACTGGCAGGGCTAGGATCATTAGATGCACCACAGATGGCGGAGCAAGCATTGTGTGGGGAAAAACCCAGCCCTATGCAGGACCCAGGTGCACCACTCCCTCACATCAGCATGCTAATTTCAACACTCACCACCGGGCAGACCCATCCAGACTCCTGGAGCCAGGCTCACCAGCCAATCACACGCCAGCACACTTACTGCACACACACACCAATGTCCAGAAGTGGCGCTTCCACACTAGACACAATCATGCAGCATACATAATTTCGCAGCATTCAATCACACGAGTCCGTACATACCAAACTCGAGCCTGCACACCTCATGCATCAGGAACAACCAGGGACACAGACATTCCCTATGTATTCCTATGGGAGGCCAGGCCAGCCTTACTCCAAGCACTCAGAGTTTGAGTTTGAGTTTGAAAGTTCTTGTAAAGCGCACGTATACCAGCGGCTTCTTGGCGGCTTCTTGGCTAGAGTGCGCACGCACTTTCCACTGGGACACAGTGAAGGTGCGCAGAAACCAAAAATCACTACCACCAGTTCACATTCATAAGCAAAAAGTTTTAGGGGTGAATCTGCCAGGAGGGCCAAGTCCAACAGCCATCAAATTAGGGTGCCGACCAGTACACATTTTGGTGAACATTTATAAATCAAAATTTGTGTCCACCGCAATATATGGAGCTGGAATATGGGGGATTGCAGATACCCGTGATATCCAATCATGTGAAAATGCCTTCCTTCGTTATTTACTACTTGTCCCTAAGTCAACCTCTACATATGTATGCCACAAGGAATTAGGTCTGGATTAAAGTGAGCCCTATTTTGCTGTGGCAAAAGGTATGGATCTCTGATGAAACCGAATTAAATAGGGATATAATCCATGATTGTCTAACCCTACAGGGAGTCTTTAAAAGTGATTGGTTTATATATGTTAAGGGCTTACTAAAAGAGATTGGACACCCCGAATATTTTGACTCCCCGACTTCTCTAACAACAATATCAAGGAAAAACCTGAAAGAAATTTGTCTTCTTTTGCTAGAGAACAAACAATGGCAGCTAGAGGGCAATAAGGTTTCTGTTTTGGAGAATCAATTAATTTCGCAGAGACAGGGTATTCAGCAATATCTAATTCTCACCCAGAGTAGTTACACTCGGATGTTATTAACACGCTTCAGGGGGGGAAGTTTCCTTAGACTAATTACATTCCCCGAAACCAATACCTGGTCTAAAAATCAGACTTTGTGCCCCTGCGATGACACATCACAACAGTCGATGATACATTGTATTCTGTTTTGTACATTTTACTCACTGCCTAGGAAAAAGTATTTAAATTTCTTGTTGAAGAAAGGGGGCCTGAGACAGTGTAGACCTGCCCTACTGAAACTTCAAATGTTAGAAGATGAGATGTCTATGTACTTAGTATCCATGTTTTAAAAAAATGTAGTTAGATGCAGACTAACAATGAATTGAATTCCTAACAGAACTACATCTTGGTATAGCTTTGTTCAAAATGATTTTTTAAATTCTCATCGATGAATAAATATTACTGTTTTCTATCCATCAGCTAAAAATGACATTAAATCATCTTGTCCATCATAAAAATCAACATGTTTCGGGCATTGTGCAAAATAAATCCCCCACCTGAGGCATATTGTTTTCTGTTTTTTGTCCCCAATGCAGCCTCTCTTTTCTTGTATATACTAGTACTTCAATTCAGGCTGCCAATCATCCAAACAACTGTCTACTATTCTTGCACTGCTCCCACGAATTAAGCATAGGATACCAACTTCATTTTTAGCCTCCAATTTGAATTCCTTAACATTAACAGAGCATTAACAAGAATCAGTATTCAGTTTTGACTTTTTTATGTGTGTACACTTTATTAATCAGCTAATATTAGTTACCTTTCTAAATAAACATGGAGCTCCATAGTAGGCATTACCGACTCATACAGGGCCCAGCGACCACACTGCTAAGTGGCACTGGCTGCTGGGGCCTTCAAGTCTGAAATGATTATGAGTGAGTGCACATTTGTGTGTGTGGGCGTGTGTGTAATTTATGTGATGTGTGTTTCATTTATGTTGTCAGAGGGAAGGCAATAAATCAGAAGCAAGGTTTGCTCATCTACATGGCTGTGAATGGTTTTAAGCACATTTCAAAAGTGCCTGCCCTTTGCCTGCAAGTAATCTACCATAATAAATAATACACACCCTGATCCATCGATAATGGAGCTTGTTCCGTTGGGATGGGGGAGGACTTTTCCTCCTCCATCCGAAGGAACTGCTGCCAAATTTTAAGAAGTCCTCCTGGCTCACAGACATCACTCTATTTTCTAGTTCCAGTCCTGCATTCAGTAGTCTGAAGACATCAGTATTACATGTGAATGTCTCAGGTGATTGTGTGTCTGCCCATTAAATAGTCTTTTCTGTTCCAATCAGGTCTCAGGAGGATGATGTAGACTTTGGGGATGAAGATACAGCCCAGGAGTCCAGCGCTGGAAGTCAGAATGGCAAAGACCTCGACGGCCACCATGTACTTGCCTTTGGAGCTCAGGTATGCTGGGATGAAGGCGACCCAGACGCTGCAGAACACCAGCATGCTGAAGGTGATTAACTTGGCTTCGTTGAAAGTAGATGGTAACTTTCTAGCTATGGAGGCGACAGCAAAGCTCAAAACAGACATAAATCCCATATAACCAACCACAGCATAAAAAGCAAAGACAGAGCCCTCATTACACTGCAAGATCATCTTCCCAGTTTCTGATCGGGTATCAATGTTTGGGAATGGAGCAGAGAGAGTGAGCCAAATACCACAGATCAACACCGCCCCCAGTGAGCAGAGAAGCACCAAACAGCTTGGAATTCGGGGTCCAACCCACTTTCTAAACATACTTCCTGGCTTTGTGGCATTAAAGGCGATGAGAACTGTGATGGTCTTTGCTAGTACAGAGGACACAGCAATTGTGAAAATGATCCCGAAGGCAGCTTGGCGAAAAAGGCATGACATCTTTGAAGGACGTCCAATAAACAGGAAGGAGCAGAGGAAAGACAGCATTAGGGAGAGGAGAAGGGTGTAGCTGAGTTCCTGGTTATTGGCTTTCACTAGTGGTGTGATCCGGTACTTAATGAAGATTCCCAGCACTCCCACAGTGACAACGGAGAAGAAACTTGCAATGCAGGATAAGGCCAAACCCAAAGCATCCTCAAAGGACAGAAACTCCACAATCCGTGGAATGCAGGCATCTCTCTGCTCATTGGACCACTGGTCTTCAAGGCACGTCATACAGTTTTCCATATCTGCAAATAAACCATCAAAAGGAGTTAAGAAA
Organism: Lissotriton vulgaris; assembly: GCF_964263255.1. NCBI lineage: Eukaryota > Metazoa > Chordata > Amphibia > Caudata > Salamandridae > Lissotriton > Lissotriton vulgaris. The sequence goes on from NC_141685.1 coordinate 195,955,484, forward strand.
GCCATCCATTCAAAGTGATATATGAAAATAGTCACCAGAAGTCGCCTTCTTAGTTTGTGGTTTAACCATCAATTCAGTTCAGGTCTTGACAAACTGCTGCAGTTAAGGAATAGCTATCCATTCATTCCTATGGGCCAAGAGGCCCATATTTGCGAATTTGCAGTTTGAAATTGCATCATGCATTGCAGTTAGGGATTTATGTAATTGCACATTTTGCGATTACTTAAATTGCAATATTATATTTGGGTTGAGGCTCCCAAATGTTCGTTACTGCATGTACCCCTTAGTTCTTCATGAGGATTTAGGGCCAATTTAGAGTTTGGTGGACAGGGAACTCCATTGCAAATGTGATGGAGTATACCCTCTCTGCGAAAATTCTGCACTGTCCACCTCATTTAAGGATGGGCATACAGTGAGTATTCTATAGACAGAGCCCCCATTGACTCTATCGAAGAATACTTTCTCCGATGACGCAACAGAGTGGGAACCATCAGATGAAGGATATTTCACTGTCAACCCTTAAGGTGGGCAGTGTGATGTCTTTTTTCCTGTCTAGTAAAGAAAAACATAACAGTAACAGATAAAACAAGCCAAACATCCATGATGGCAGATCCTGTCAATGTAGAAGGATGTCCATGTGGCCAGCAGACATTTCTAAATTTGGTGGCCCAAAGCTCCTTGGAATGGTGGATGTGTTCTAAGGAGCTGAGGGTGTGGTGCCATGTTTGTACAATGCGCCAGCCAGTGGGTGGGGGTGACTCCTGGACACTCTCTAACCAATGGGCAGCCAGTTCCCAAGGGAAAACTTCCCTGTTTTCAGTATAACCTATTTGCCTTATTATAAACTATCCCACGGCATTCTAAAGAAAACTTAATAGCCCCTAGAAGTGGTGCCAGAATGGATGGAATTTCTTGGGGTCAAAAGGCCCTTCACCAGATCTCATTTTATAATAAACAATGAATAGGCAGGCCTCACCGTGATTTTTCCCAATGTCTATTCCTGGAATAGGTTGACCAGCATACTTCACATCCAGTCTGTCATGTAAAAAGACCCGAACTTTTGTGTCCCCTCTTGGTGTGCTTTCACATCTCCTCAACGAGTGAAGCACTGCCACCAAAAATAATGTGTCTACTGGAGCTTCGTTTAGGAAAATTATAGCTTTCTAGAGGTAACATTTTCTGTACATTTATCAAAAATCCAACATCAAGAAAGATTTATATTTTGATAGATATTAAAACAACAGCTGAATAGACTCAATAGTTTTTTCCAGACCAAAGTTTCAAAAATAGTGCTTTAATTCTACTTCTGTTTTTCTCACAGAAAATAGCACAGTATGTATACAGTGGACATTCCTTGTGAGGGATAGTCATTGTAAGAGCATGGCAACCATACATTTCTTCATCCCCAACTCTTAAATACCAATCCCTGTGTTTTGTGGGTGGCTCAGCCTATTTAGGAGGGATTTACTTTTTATTTAAAAGTATGTTGTTTTCTGGTCAAAAGGGTTATTTTCACAGTTCTGCTGATCTAAAAGCTGCACCACTCAGGCTACAAATGTAGGCATCAAACCATACTTTACTGGTCAGCCTGCTAGCTGGTATAAAACATACTGCAGTACACAGGTGAAATTAAATTCCATGCCATCAATGTATTTCCTGCCCCATATAATATTGCTGTACTGGAAAGCTAAATATACCAATAGGTGATTAGACAAATTTACTATATTTTAGGGTTCTAAGCCCACACACTGGGAATTGGACAAAGGTGCCCGAGTTTGAAGACTTTAAAAAAACAGCAGCATCACTGCACAGAAAATAGGTCTGAGCATGCAAAAGAGGCATTAATAGCGACACTGGCTATAAATCTCTTAAGTGCGGCATTCGTCCAATGACCAACGCTGCAATACCTCCTCAGTGCGTCTGTCGGCCATTGGCAGACCCTAGGGAGAGCTATAAGGGCCATGCCTTTTTTCTTTTTATTTCAACAGGCTACTCGGAAAAGCTTTCGGAGCAACCTGATCATTTTTTTTGTATTTACTATAATGATGATAGGCGTGCAGGGTGTGCTGACGTAGTTACAGGAAACTGAAAGTGAAATGAGCCTATGGGCTCATTTTGCTTTAAATGAATCAGGGCTAGTGGGCATATATCAGTCTTCCCTTTCCAATGCCACCTCTGCTCAGTGGATCCCTGCTTGGTGATTTTCTCAGGTGAGGGATCCTCAAGCTTGCAGCTACCAACTAGCTTACAGGGATAGGAGCGTGGACCCTCAGGCAAGAGCGTGTGCTCCCCATTGGCAACTTTACAATGTCAGTCTTTCTGTACCCCCAGGAGCCCGATGTGGGCAATTACCCAGGGACAGCAGGTATATTTTGTAATAAAATATAGTGGTGGGGGCTGTGTGTACAAGCATGGTCATGCCTCCACCCTATATTAATGAGGCAACAGTCTTTCTGTCTGTCTGGGGCAGACAAATGGGGTTATTATCCTTGATCTGCCATCCAGGGGGCAGAAATCCCCCTAGACACCAGAGATATGATTTTAATAAAAAGATAGGGGTGGGGCTGCCCAACATGGTCATGGCCATGCCCTCAACCCAAGTAATCGGGGCAACAGTCTTTCTGTCACACCTGGGGGCAGATGAAGTAAATACCTCTGATCTGCCCTCTGGGGGAGCAGAAAGCCTACTAGATGCCAAAGAATGTTTGTTTTTAATATAATGGTGGGAGCTGCCCAGCATGGGCATGGCCATGTCCTCACCCAAAGTAAATGGTAAAAAAGTATTTCAGTCCCCCTGGAGTAAAATGGGGTAATGACCCCTAATCCATTCCCCAGGGGGTAGAAAGCCCACCAGACACCAGGGAACATTTTTAAGAAAAAGTATGGGGTGAGGGCTGCCCATCATTGGGGTGGCTATGCCCTCACCAAAACTAAATGGGGCAACAGTCTCTTTGCACCCCTTGGGGGGCAGATGATGTAAGTAAACTTGAACTGCCACCTGAGGGGAGGCGATACCAAAGGGGATGATGGACGGAAAGTTTGAGCAAATCAGACACTCACTCCCAGTCAACTGATCTTGGTTCAATCCATCATCATTCTTTAGCTCACTCCACCACCCCAGTTCAGACATGCAAATCAGTCTGACCCTGTGCCTCATGGGAACAGTCCAGCCTGAACTGCCAAGCCATGTCTTCCCTGGACCGGAAACATGCATCCTGGGACCGGTTTCTGGCTAAGCAGCCGTCATCAACCAGGCTAGCTTGAATCCAGTGGCAAAGTGAGCAAGAAACCCACGTCTGGGCATACCCTGCCAACTTAGGGCGAACAAAGCGATACCAAAGGGGATGATGGACGGAGCGTTTGAGCAAATCAGACACTTACCCCCAGTCAACTGATCTGGGTTTAATCCATCATCATTCTGTAGCTCGCTCCACCACCCCAGTTCAGACATGGCTATATGCAAATCAGTCTGACCCTGTGCCTCATGGGAACAGTCCAGCCCGAACTGCCAAACCATGTCTTTCCTGGACCGGAAACAAGCATCCTGGGACTGGTTTCTGGCTAATCAGCCTTCATCAACCAGGCTATCTTTAATCCAGTGAGGAGAGGGGCTGAAAGCCCACTCGACACCAGGGATTTGTTTTAAATAGAAAGATAGGTGTGGGTGCTTCCCAGCATTGGGATGGACATCCCACACACAACAAAAATGGGCAGATAGTCTTTCTTACACACATGGGGGCAGAGGGGGGTAATTATCTTTGCTCTGTCCTCCGGGAGATCGGGCGGGCAGGAAGCCCCCAAGACACTAGGGGCAGAATTCATGCAATATTTTGGGAATGTGTGCTCCCCCGGGCATGGGCCCGTACTCCTCTCCCTCCAGTGGCCAAATGGACTTTCTGCCCCTCTTGGGGGGTGGCTAGGATATTGACCCCCATTTTGCCACCCTAGAATCAAGCCATACCCCAGCCACAGTGGGGTCAATAGAGTCTTACTGCTCTCCTAGGAGGCTGGTACTAAGGGCAAGTTTGCCATCGGGGGGTTGAAAATCCACCTGACATCAAGGGATTTTACCTTTGGGAGAAAAGCAAATGATGTGGGAGTTGAACTGTGGCATTGGCCACTACCCACCCCAAAAAGGACAACCCAGTCTTTTTCCCGTAGACAGGAGGTGCGCCTCCAAGGTGTCCCTAGGGGGGCAAATATCCCACTGTATGGTAGGAATATATATTTTTAAATAAAATAATGGGATGGGTCATGCCCATCCTTATATCCGGCCCCACCTTCATCTCTAAAACCTCAACAGTCTTTTGTCTTTCCTGCGGATTAACCCATCCCATCCCAATGGCAAGTGAGAAGACATTTTAATCTTTTTACAGTTTTTTTTAACATATGGGCCAGGAGTGTGAGGCTAACTCCCAATATTGTCCACTAGCAATGGTGAACGGCTGAACATTTTCGGTTTGAGCAGGCTGCTACCTGGAAAAACCTACCACTCCCAGACAGGTCTAAAAACTAGACATTCTGGGGAGTCCAGGGTGGTGTGCTTCACATGCATCCCACACCATTTTATTACCCACAATTAAGTGAATGCAGGGTAGAAGGAGGTTTGTGGCTCCCCTCAGATCCCAGAAGTTTCCATCACAGAAATTTGGAGAAAATGTTTTTTCTTAGTCAGAGTTTGAGGTTTGCAAGGATTCTGTATAACAAAAAATCTAGTGGGAACCACACAAGTCCCCCCAAGCTGGATTCCCTTAGATGTCCAGTTTAAATAAATGTGCAAATGTGCTATGTTTCCACAAATGTCAACTGAGCTACGGCCCAAAATCCACAGCTACCCATTTTACACAAAAAGGTAAATTTTGAGTGAAACAATTTGATGTATCATGTTGGTGTTTGGGCCATTTCCAAGACTTGGGGGAATGCTGGGTGTAAGGAAGTTTCCCACAGGTTCCAAAACTTTCCATCATAGTAATGTGAGGAAAATGTTTTTAGTCAAAGTTTGAGGTATGCAAGGGATTTTAGGTTAAACATCCTGATGAGAGCTACACAAGACACCCCAGTCAAAGTTTGAGGTTTGCAAGAGATTTTGGGTCAAGAATCCTGATGAGAGCCACACAAATCACCCCACCCTGAATAAGTTTCACAACGTATCAGCATTAGCTTAGCCCAATGACCCTTTCTCAATGACTGAGAAGATAAATGTGCCTATGATGTGCATATCCTAAATCATATGTTGGCTGATGACCTACCAGTTGAGTTGGTGATTTCTCCCTCTGGGCAGCGGGCGCAGTCATAGCAGCAGACTGGGCCCATCTTCCAAGGAACTTTTCTGTATCCGGCAGGACAGCTCTCAGTGCACACAGAACGAGGGATCTGAGGAGCAGGACACACTGGGTGAATGTAATAACATAAGGCATCAGAGAAGTGAGAGGCAAAGACCATACTGATTAATAAAGCGATAAATAGAACATGTAATAATAGAGTGAGTGGGCTGATGAGCACAAGACGAAGGGCTTATGTGAAAACACATTGTGGGATTAGGAAAAAGAGACAAAGGATATATGTGATTATACATTGAGTGATTAGGAGGAATAGACCAAAGATATATATATATATGTGATAATACAGAGCTAGAGTTATGAGGGCAAATATACAGTGGATATGTAATAATAGAGCAAGAGACACGATGAAGAAGAGAGAAAGGATATATATGTGATAACAGAGCAAGGCATATAATACGGAACAAGGGGCATGCAGAGTAAGAGACAAATGATATGAGTGATAACAGGGTTTGATCAAAATATTGAATTACTAATATTGTGAGTCACAAACATCACAGCCATAATATTGTGATATCACAAATAACATGTGACATTAATAATGAAGGCAAGAATATTGTGTGTTGGATAGATATTTATCTTTTTTTTTTAAATACAGGTTTGTATAATTATGTTTTATTTAATTTTGTTGTAAAACATTTCTTTTTTAATTATTTTGACAGGTAGTTATTTCAGCATTATTTAGCACTATAAGTTATTTGTGTTATAAAGATATTTGTGTCAAATTTTGGTATTTATGGTTTCTAAGTTTTTATATTAAATATCTTTATTCAATTTATTTAGAAATTGGTACTTTTGTTACAGGTTTTTGCATTTGTGCAGGATTAGGGTGGAAAGGCTTTTAAAAATGAAAATGATTGTTGTTAATTTACAGTGACGTGCATAGTAAATCTACCCGCTCCAAAATTCAACCCTTTCCCTACTTTTGCTTGTGTTTTATTGGGAATAGAAAATCTGACCCCTCCAAAGCACAAACCTTTCCCTAGTGTTGCTAAGATTTTATTCAAAATAGTAAATCTAATCTGATTCATTCAAAGACCAACAATCTCTGTATATCCAAACCTTTACCTATTTTTGCTTAAGTTTCATCGGGAATAGTAAATCTGACCCCTCCAAAATCCAACCCTTCCCCAACTTTTGCTTGTATTTTATTAGGAATAGGACATCTGACCCCTCCAAAGCACAAACCTTTACCTAGTGTTGGTAAGATTTTAATCAAAATAGTAAATCTGATTCGCAATAATAAATCTGATTCCTTCAAAGACCAACAATTTCTGTATATCCAAACCTTTACCTACTTCTGCTTAAGTTGCATTGGGAATAGTCAATCTGACCCCTCCAAAATCCAACCCTTTCCCAACTTTTGCTTGTATTGTATTGGGAATAGTAAATCTGACCCCTCCAAAGCACAAACCTTTCCCTAGTGTTGCTAAGATTTTAATCAAAATTGTAAATCTGATTCCCCATAATAAATCTGATTCCTTCAAAGACCAACAATCGCTGTACTATTGCTCAGTTAGGATTGTTAATATTTATTTTGAAGGTTTCATTGTTTTTAAATATTTTTTTAATTAAATTATTTATATTTTAAAGTGTCTTTTTTTATTCTTTTGTTTAATGAATCGTTCAATATTATTTTTGTTCACTTTTAATTACAGGATTTTATAAATGCTATTTCTAACTTTATTATGATGCCGCATATAATAAATTCAATATATTTAGCTGGTTTTTTTGGACAATATTCTGGCCTATGATATTGTTATCTATATATTTTTAAAGTTTGCATGCTTGATATGTAAACACATATTTTTGGTTTCGGATATTTTTTGCAATATTTGTTTATCACAATATTTTGATTCTCAACATTGTGTCATACAATTATAACAGTTTTCATCGGAGGAACAACAAGCAATAGGCATGTACAATACAGCTGTGGCCCCTACAGGTAAGAGCGGTGAGGCCGCGTGGGGGGGATTTCGATAGACGACGATGAGGGAAAATTAAATAAATAATACATTTTCACAAACACAGTGCAATACTTCTTATTCGGATCAATACAGAGAAGTCATCTATACAATGGTACCAGGAGGATCTATCAGTTTTAGTGCAGTCATAAGGTATTTGTTTTTCTTTACAAATAAAAAAAAAACATTATCATACTCAAAGGTAATATCTCACATACCAATGTATCACTAATCATATTCCTTTTGAGGTCTCACCTGCAGACAGCACATGCACTGTCCACTGAGAGAGGTACTGTTCACAGTAAAGGGCTTGCACATGCCCAATGCTCACCATTCCTTGGCCTCATTGTCACTCCTCTTTGCTACCTCTGTAGTAGCCAGTGTGTGCCAGATGTTCCTTCCTTTTCTTTATGTGGAGCACGTACCATGCACAAATTGATTTATCTTAGTACTATTTCTTTCACTGCTGCTACCTGAGTCGATCTTGTTTTTCACCAACTGACATGATATATGCTGCTCCTTTGCCCACTAGCCCTCCCAGTCTGCAACACAATTAATTGAAAACAGCAACCCTACATCAGGAGAACTGCATTTTACCACCATCCTCACTATTTCACAAAAAGATGAGATTCTGAGAAAATCAAGAATTTTTCACAAGGGAAAATTTGGAGTACTTGCAAACCAGAAAAGTCAAATAAAATGACTGAGTGCTCCAGCTAAAAAAAAAAAAAAAATGCTCCTACATCGGATTAAAGGCGTCAGATGTTGACATGGATCATAGGTCATGATAATTAGGAACAAATTGGAGATGAATAAATTTACGGTGATTCAACATCAATTGACACTGGTAACCTATCGTATACAGCCCTATTTGGTTTGGTGCATTGGAGGGTACGATAGATACCACCTTACAAGGTTTAGGTTTGACTGTTTTCACCGTCTGGTCAGTTTTCCCTCCATCAATAAATGGTCTAGAAATTGTGTCATTGCCTGTATGATAATATCTCAAAGCAATCAACCATTCATGTGATTCTCTTTTGTAAAATATATTCTAATGAAAGAGTCGGATGTATTCTGCCTTTTTTTAAATAAGGGGGCTGGAGGCAATGTCAACCTGCCTTTTTATATCTGCAATTATTGGGATATGTTTATTGTGTGACGATTATGACTGGCCTTTTGAAAAGTATAATGAAAAAAAGAAAGAGTATGACTCGGTTATGGCCCCTATTTTAAAAATGCATAAAATATATCAATGGTCCAATATGCTTAGGTTCCCAGATAAAAATATTAATTGGAAAAATAATAGTAAATGAAAGTTCTTTTAAAGAGATAATTTTGTATAATGCATTTCTAAACTTCTATGAATGTTTTAACTGTGGCTTTCATGATTTTAATATGACTTGAAATCGAATAAAGTATATTCTGATTCTGATTTATCTTAGTACTATTTCTTTCACTGCTGCTACCTGAGTCGATCTTGTTTATCACCAACTGACATGATATATGTTGCTCCTTTGCCAACTAGCCCTCCCAGTCTACAACACATCTAATTGAAAACAGCAAACTTGCACCAGGAGAGCTGCTTTTTACCACCATCTTCACTATTTCACAAAAAGGTGAGATTCTGAGCAAATCAAGAATTTTTCTCAAGGGAAAATTTGGAGTACTTGCAAACCCGAAAAAGTAAACTAAATTGACTGAGTGCTCCATCTTTAAAAAAACTCTCCTACATCGCATTAAAGGCTTCAGACGTTGACATGGATCATAGATAAATAGGAACACATTGGATTACAATTGCTTTTATATAGCTCGAGGATTTGATGTGAGATCGGGCAATTTATTGCAAACATCTGCAACTTTGTATACCACACAATGCCTCTCCACTCCATACTGCACAATCACACTGCTCCATGTCACAAAAGTCCACTACAGTAGCACTCCATGCCACACAATTCCATGCCAAACAATTCCACTCCACACTACACAATTCCACTCCACTTCACACAATTCCACTCCACGCCACACAGTGCCAAATCACAAAACTCGACTCCACACAATTCCACTCCAGGCAATCCCTTAAAGATCCACACAATTCCACTCTCTTTTATGCCACACAATTCCACTGAATTCCTCTCCACTCAATTCCACTCCACTGCATGCCACACAGTCGCACTCCATTCCACACAATTCCTCTCCACACCACACAAATCCACTCCATGCCACACAAATCCACTCCATGCCACACAAATTGATGGCACACAATTTAACACCAAACAATTCCAATCCATGCCACACACTTATACCCAACTCCATTCCACACAATTCAACTCCATTCAACACAATTCCATCCCACTCCATGCCGCACAGTTCTGTGCTATAAAATTCCACTCCACACATCTAATTGAATGGCTCACAATTACACTGTAGTCCACACAATTACACTCAACAATAAAAAATCACTCCACATCATACAATCCCACTACACAACACACAATTCCATACATTTCTATTCTCTCCATGCCACAACATTCCATGCCACACAGTTCCAAGTGAAAACATTCTACTCCATTCCACACAGTTTTGCTGCACACGATTCCACTCCACACAACACAATTCCACTCCACGCAACACCATTCTACACTATTCCATGCCATACAATTCCACTCCACTCCATGTGACACAACTCCACGGCTCATATTTGCACACCACACAATTCCACTTAACTCCACAACGCAAAATCCCACTGCATGAAACACAGCTCCACTTCACTTCAATGGAACCCACTCCACAACACTCAATTCCATGCCACACAATTCTATTCCACCTCACGCCAGGAAGTTGCACACCACACAATTCCACTTCATCCAATGTCACAGTTTCACGTGACAACATTCCACTCCAATCCAAGCCAAGCCACACAATGCCACTCCATATAATTCCACTACATGCCGCACAATTCCACACGACAAAACTCTGGTTCACACAATTCCAGTCCACTCCCCTCAACACAGTTCCAATTCACTCCATGCCATACAATTCCACTCCACAAAATTTAACTACACACCATTCCAATCCACTCAATGCCACACAATTGTACTCCATGTTAAACAATTCCACAACTTACAAGCCCACTCCCCTCCAAAACATACAATTCCACTCAACATAATTCCATGCAATACATTCCACTGCATGCCATATAATTCCATGTCAACACATTCACTCCATGCCACACAATGCCACTGCATGCCATACAATTCCATTTGACCCAATTCCAAACCATTCCAAATAATTCTACTCCATTCCGCACCTTGCCACACAATTCCAACACATGTCACACAATTCTACTCCACTCTGTGCCACACAATTTAACACTACACAATTCCAAACCTTGCCACACAATTATACTCAACTCCATGCCACACAATTATACTCTACTCCACACAATTTAATTCCATTCCACTTGATTCCACACAATTGAATGCCACATAATACCACAGCACACACTTACACTTTACTCCACACAATTACACTCCACTCCACTAAAGAAAATCACTCCAAACCACTCAATACCACTTCAATCAATCAATCAATCAATCAAGGGTTTATAAAGTGCACTACTCACCCGTGAGGGTCTTAAGGCGCTAGCGGAAGGGGTAGGCAGCTCTGGCTCAGTCAAAGAGCAAGGTCTTGAGGTCCTCCCTGAAGATGTGCAGGTTAGGGGAGCGCCTGATGCTGACCGGTAGCTCGTTCCAGGTGTTGGATGTGATGTGGAGAGATTTATAGGTGTGAGTGAGAAGCTTAAATCCACAACATACAATTCATTCCACTCCACACAGTTCCAAGCGACAACATTCCACTCCGTGCCACAAAAATGTGCTGCTCACGATTCCACTCCATGCAGCACAGTTCCACTCCATGCAACATATGTTTCACTCTACTCCATGCCATACAATTCCAGTCCACTCCATGGCACACAATTCTATGCCACAAAATGTGACTCAATGTCACACAACTCCAAGCCTCATATTTACACAACACTCCACAACAGAAAATCCCACTTCTTGACAATTCCATTCCACTCAACACTTAATTTCATGCCACACATTTCCATCCCACTTCATGAAGTTTCAAACAACACAGTTCCACTTCACCCAATGCCACACAGTTCTAAGCGACAACATTCCACTTCATGGCACACAATTGCAATCCACACCATTTCACTCCATGCAGCACAATTCCATGCCACAGTATTCCAGTTCACACAATTCCTATCCTCTCCCCTGCACACAATTCCAATTCCATTCCACTCCACACAATTCAAGTACACATCATTCCAATCCACTTGACACCACACAATTCCACTTGAAGCTAAAGAATTCCACAGCTAACAATCCCCCTACCCTCCAAAATACACAGTTCCATACCACACAATTTCACTCCACATAATTACAGGCAACACATTCTACTGCATGCACATAATTCCACATGAACACATTTCGCTTGATGCCACAATTCAACTCCATTCCATATAATTCCAAACCACTCCAAGTAATTCTACTCCACTCATTGCCACACAATTACACTACATGCCTCACAATTTAATGCCAAACAATTACACTCCATGCCACACAATTATATTTGACTCTACAGCACAGAATTCCATGCAACACAATTTTATGCCAGATAATTTCACTTCACTCCACACAATTCCACTCCATGCCACACAATTGCACAGCTCACAATTCCACTCTTCTCCAAACAATCCCACAATTAAACTTTACAAATTCCACACCACTTATTACACTCCAAGCCACACAATTCCACTTCCCCCCCACATCACACACGTCCAAGCTACTGCTGGAAGAAGAGCGCCTAGAGGCTCTCTTCATTACTGAAAGTTGGCTTAGAGATAGTTCAGCCCCAGATATTGCAGAAGCATTACCCCCTGGCTATAAAATTGCCCGCCTCGATAGGGAAGGAGCACTGGGAGAAGGACTGGCTATCATATACCAGGCACAACTTGAATGCACAATATCTCCCCTTAATATCAACAACTCCGAATCCTTTGGCTTCAGACTATCCTTCTCAGCAACAAGCTCCTTCATGGGAGGGCTAATCTATAGGCCCCCCGACCCTCCACTGGGTTCCTGAATTCATCCCCAGACCAACTGGCAAGTATGCTCATAGAGAAAAACTCAATAACAGTGTTAGGTGACTTCAATCTCCACTTGGATGATCTCCATGACTCCTGTGCTAAGAGGTGCCTAACCGACATGGAAGTTTTACAGCTCCCACAACAGGTCCCCTCCACCACACATGAGAAAGGACACCTTTTAGACCCCATTTTCTCAAATGACCAAAGACTAAAAGTATCCGACCCTATCTGGATGCCATGGACAGATCATGCCTTGATTCCATTCCACCTCCAGATCCCCATTACAGTACCTAACAAAACCTGTATAGTTACAGGACAGAAATGGCCCAAAAGTGTACCGGAGGCCTGGATCCGTGATCTGGAATCCTCTACACCCCCCGAAACTAAAGATCTGCACGAGGCCCACAGTAACTGCCATATATGGAAAAATAGCTCTATCAATAGGAACTTCCGGAAGCCAGGCCCCCTATCGCATAAAAACACCAACCGATCCTCCTCGTTCTCTCCCACGCTAGTTCAGCAGAAAAAGGACTGTAAAAAACGAGAACGATAGTGGAGGAAGTCGTATGACCCCGAACTAAAAACAACATATAGAGTCTTCATACGGCGCTATCAAACAAGCGTCCGGAAATCACAGGCCATCTTCTATGAAGAAAGAATTGCCAAATCCTCTAATTCTCCGAGGGAACTTTTTAAGATTGTAAAAACCCTCACTAGCTCAATCCAAGAGCCTAACAGCCCAGAACATTCCAAAGAAAGGTGCAATGGGTTGGCAACCTTTTTTAAAAACAAAATTGAAATCATCTATAATTCTTTCCAGCCCAAATCCCCAGGGCCATTGGGAAACCTCCCCCCCCCCTTATCACCCGAATTTCAGACCTTAGTTCCGCGGGACGAACCAGTCCTAATGACTATCCCCCCATAAAATCAGATCAGGTATCCGCACTACTAAAAAAAATTAAATCAGGCTCTCCCTTAGACCCAGCGCCTCCCAACATTCTCGCCCAAGGTGGGGAATCTGTCACCACTCAACTGAGGAACCTCCTCAACCTTTCGTTTGAACAGGGCGTGGTCCCAAAGGAATGGAAACACGCCATTATCAAACCCCTGCTGAAAAAATCACACCTGGACCCAGTTGAATTGTCTAATTATTGTCCAATATCCCTCCTGCCAATAGTGGGCAAAATGGCAGAAAAACATGTGAACTCCGCAATCTCCACCTTCCTCGAAAACAATAATGTCATCCATCAAACACAAATGGGGTTTAGACCCAAACATAGCACAGACTCAGCAATGTTAGGTGTCACAGTGAAAAACTCAAAGCCATATTAGACCAGGGAAAAATGGCTGCTGTGGTGCTCCTCGATCTGAGTGCTGCATTTGATACGGTTGACCACACTAACCCAGAGAATGGAAGAGGTGGGCATAAAAGGTACAGCGAAAGAATGGGTGGCCTCTTTTTTGAGGGACAGGTCATTCCAATGTGTGGAGGGTGGGTTCATGTCAGATCCGTTCCCAGCACCCTGGGGAGTGCCTCAGGGCTCATCCCTGAGCCCTACCCTTTTTAACATTTACCTTAGTCCACTAGCCCTGATTATTCAAGAATTTGGTATGTCTGTCGTGTCTTACGCGGATGATACACAACTAATTTTTTCTATCTTAAACACCTTAAATTCTGACCTCCGACAGCTTGTCCCCTGCCTCGAGAAAATCAGATCTTGGATGACAGACTGTAAACCTAAATTAAACGGTGACAAAACTGAGCTGATGATTCTGGGTAACAACCTCAATCCCCACATGGACATCCCATGACCCGTCAGCTGGGGACTACCTCCTTCACCCAACCCGGCCATAAAAAACCTCGGCATGTGGCTAGATAAAAATCTCACAATGGAGATACAGGCTAAAAAGCTATCCTGTACCTGCTTTGGGACATTACGTCTGCTCAGGAAGATCATGCCCCTGCTCCCAGAGGATGGTAAGAAAACAGTGGTCCAGGCCCTGGTGGTCTCAAGGCTGGACTACCGCAACTCCCTCTTTCTGGGTTCCCCGAAATATGTAGTCAACCGTCTCCAAGTCGTCCAAAACGCAGCAGCACGGCTACTACTAAACATACCCAGACGTCAGTCAATTAAACCCAGACTGAAGTAACTACAATGGCTCCCTGTTCAAGCCAGAATTAAATTTAAATCCCTCAACCTGGCTCATCATGCCATGCACGGAAGGGGCCCGGCACTCAAATTCAAAAGTATTTTGTTCGTTTTTTTTTGTACAAAACCATAAAAGTTCATAGAACAGAATATATTTCAAGCTTTCAGTTAACATACATGATACATTATACACCAGTTAAAACACATTTTTCCTGATGTTAAAATACAGCTAATGTACATTAAAGAGAGCATCATTCAGGAAATTACCCATACAGATCTAGTTATCCAGATATTTTCTATATTTCATTGAGCTTTTTAAAAAGCCGGCCACATGGGGTATGCAATCAGGTTTCAACAATTGTAAATACAGTAGGGCAGGGCGAACTTGTTCAAATTGCAATCTTTTTAAAATAGGTTTAAGATAAATAGCCCTAGGGAATTCATAATATTTACAAAATAACATAATGTGCAGCAGATCCTGTGGAGACAGATTGTCGCAGCCACAGGATGCTAACACTGTCCCTATATGACATCCCCTTGGGACTGCTATTAAAAAATGAAACAAGTTAAACCTAAACCTAATTAGTAAAAAACACTCATAGGCTGGTAGTGGTCAAAGTAGATATGGTTCCTCACCTGGCGAGGTTTTGAGCATCATATGGAGATGCACGTTGGGCTTCAACAGATCCTTTTCCTGCCTTTCCATTTTTTTTCGTGCAATGAAGGACTGTTTAATATATGCTACGTTTTTTCTAGTGATTCCTTCCGGGTTTGAAAACAAATCCAGGCATCCCTCCTTACCAAAACTAGTTTTAAGTTATTTCATCCAGGGAATTTTGGTCATACAATCTAGGCTCAATATCTCTTTTAAGAGGCTATGAGTTAGACCAAGCTGTTTATTGAGCCAGCATTGTAGCCAAAAGGTAAGGGGACGCAAGGACAGGGTGTCACTGATAAAAGGCATGCCCATCTCTTCATGCACAGATATATTCAGAGTCCCCTGTGGTACACATAAAAACTGTTTTAGGAATTTGTTTTCGACCACCTGGAGGCCCTCTAGGTTACAGTACCCCCATAGTTCGCTTCCGTAGCTAGCTATCGGCATGCTCTTTGCACGATAAACCTTCAACATGGCCCCCACTGGTCTATTGCCCATTCTCGCAGCAAAGTCAAAGAGTGCTGCGTTAGCCCTGATAACTTCTTCCCTTTTTTTATTCAAGAGTGAGGCCCAGTTCAGCTGATGATCCTAGAGAACGCCCAGGTAGAAAAAAGAGGTACAAGTAGGCACCCAGGTGCCATTTACCCTAAATAGGTACTGTTTTTTTGTTCCTTTCCCCACCTGCATTTTGTATTATTTATGGATAGGTCGCGACTAGCCATAAACCTGTGAAAGGCGTCGAGAAATGTTTGTAGCCCTTTCGGAGTGCGGGCTAGGAGGACGGCATTGTCTGCATACAGCAGAACGGGCAGTCCCCGACATCCCACATAGGAGTAATCCGCCCCTGTGTGAACCAGTGTTTCTTCAAGGCCATTTATATAAAGGTGAAAAAGAAAGGGGGCCAGGATGGACCCTTGCCTGACCCCCGGCTAGTACTAAAATTTCTTGTTACCTTGAGATCCATGGTGTATCTAACATTTGCCTTTGTTTCTCTGTGTAGGTCTTTTAGGAAATTCCCCAGGTGTTGCTCTACCCCCATGGCCTCCATGGACTGCCACAGCTTTCCCCGGTTGACACAGTCAAAAGCAGAGGAAAGGTCCATGAAGGCCATGTAGATGGTCCCAGGACGTGAAAGGGTGTACTTGCCCAAAATCAAATAGAGGTTTAGGCATTGGGCCAAGGTTGAGTGCCCTGTGCGGAACCCATACTGGACGTCTGAAATTATCTCTTTCTCCTCCACCCAGTTAGTCAGCCTCTTTAATATAACGCCCCCTAGAACTTTTACAATAGAGTCGCAATTTGCCTAGGGGAGACGTCTCATTGTGACCAGATATTAGAGCATTTTAACAGAATAGCTTCTGAAATTAAAAACAGCCTGTGGGTGGAGGCAAAGAAAAGGACTAAGGGCACTAAAAGCTGGTTTGATAACGCTTGCACAAGGGCACTAACTGACCTGAAACACGCTGTTCACAGGTCACCCAGAGAACCGCTAGTAATAAGAGAGTTGAGGAAAACATATAATGAGGCTTTAAAAAATAGAAAAAATGCTATAAAAAAGGAGGTCCTAGAAGCCCTTTGTGAGGCCTCACAGTCGAAGGATGCATCTGCATTTTGGCGGGCCGTTAACACCCCTTTCCTCTTTGATAATCTCAAGGCTCGTATGGAGATAGCGATTACTGAGGATGAATGGGTAGAACATTTTTCAAACCTCTATAGGTCCCAAGATGAATCTCACACTATAGATGCTTCTAAAATGGGTAATGGTGGATTGGGGGATGAAAAACTGGTGATAACTCTGGAGGAAGTCATGATGGGTCTGAAAGCTACGAAGGGAGGCAAGGCCGCAGGCCCCGATGGGATCCCAGCAGACCTATATAAAGCAAACAATGAGATCTGGGGCCCTATGCTGGTGCAGCTTTTTAATGCTGCGCTTGCCAAGGGTTTAAATCCATCCTGGTTTACCTCGGTCATTGTACCGATATATAAGAAGGGAGACAGACAAAACTGTGCTTGTTATAGGCCAATCTCCCTCCTTGATTCATCTGTAAAAATCCTTGGAAGAATCATCCTGGCTAGACTCCAGAATTGGGTTGAGGAAAATGAAATAATGAGCGACCTATAGTATGGATTCCAGAAGGGTATGGGAACTGTTGAACAATGTTTAAATTTAATGATCGTTCAGCAAAAGTATACCAGGGTAAAAGGTGAACGGTTATATCTTACGTTTGTCGACCTTTCGTCGGCATTTGATTGTGTGTCACATACCAAATTGTGGGAAATTTTGAAAGGGCTGGGCGTGGAAGATCCCATCATCCGCTTTCTGAGAGAATTATACTCAGGAGCCACAGCTTCAGTACGATATGGCAGAGGGGGGAATGTACGAGGAAATTCGGAGTGGGACGCGGAGTACACTAGGGTTGTGTTCTGGCCCCCTTTCTATTTCTGCTCTACATAAATGGACTTGAGCATCGTCTCCTGCAGGAGTGCAGGGATATGCCTAGGGTTGGTAAGAGACCGATCCCTGCACTCCTGTATGCGGACGATGCAGTCTTAATGGCTCGTACTCCCTTGGCCCTCCAAAAATTGCTAATATCCTTTGAGAAGTTCATGTTGAGTTTATATCTGAAAATCAATTGTAGCAAACCTACTCCATGAACTGTGGCACTAGATCTGGGAAACAGATGAAAAGAATGTTCATAAACAACGTTCCTCTGGAAAACACCACAACTTTCCCTTACCTTGGTAATTTGTTCCATGATTCTGGGGGATGGACAAGTGCTGTAAAGGCCAGAACTCTTTTGTTCCAAAAAACAATAATGGCCATAAAGACTTTTATAAAAAAGTTGGGCAACAAACCAATAAGAGAAATCTTGACTATATACAATGCTACATGCACATCGGTAGCCTTGTACAGTGCGGGTCTTTGGGAGTATTCTAATATAGAACCATTACAAATAGCCGAAACTAAATTCCTGAGGGATGTCCTAGCAATACCACAGAGTGTTTCGACCTACATTTGTCACACTGAACTGGGTCAACCCCATATTTCAGATCTAATTAGAATACAACCCATCCTCTTGTGGCACAGGGTATGGACAACTAATGAATGAGTAGTGAATCGGGCTATGCTACAGGATGTACTAAAAATGGAAAATGTGGGTAGTTTTGATTGGCTAGATTATGTCAAACGTTTCATGATCGAAATGGGATGCCGACAATACTACGAGGACCCACCTTCAATGGGAAACATACCCAGAAAATTGTTGAAAAATCTGAGTTTGGAATACCTTGAAGACAAGAGAAGGCGAGTGGAAATGAGCAAAAAGACAGTTACCTCGCACAGCTTAATATTAACTGGTGTCAAAGTACAGCCTTACTTAACCCTGCCGATGTCTAATTATGATCAATTCCTCTTGACCCGTTTTAGATTAAATATTGTTTTTAGACTCTTGTCCTTCCCAGAAATGAATTCATGGTTGCGTAATTTACCTACTTGCCCGTGTGATGATTCCCCCCCCCCAATCTGATATCCATGTGTTATTTTTTTGTAAATTTTATATCATGCCTCGTAGGAAATGTATAATCCCATTCCTTAAAGAAATGAATTTAAACAGATGTCGCCCAGCTTTTCTAGAATGTCAGAGAATGGACACAGTTTTAACTGTTGTTGTACTTTTAAGCTTTTTTAAACATTTATTTAAATTACGGAAATCTATTGGTGCTAATGTAATATAATAGACTTGTTATTTTTAAATTGCCCTGTGTAAAAAGTAAATTTCATGTTGATACTATTATGGTTATTGTTTTTTTTTAACCGAATAAAGTACTTTTTGAACTTTGAGTCAATTAAGGAGATAGGCCTATATTTTAAAGTACAGTTTCGATCTCCCTTCTTGAAAACGGGTACAATTGTTGATAGTCCCCAGGTGGTTGGACAACCCTTTTCCGCTGCGGCATTTCCCACTGCTGTCAGGATTGGGACCCAAAATAGAGGACTAGATTTAAATAAGTCAGGGGGGATGCCGTCTGGACCTGGGGCCTTCTTGTTTGAGAGGTTATTGATCCCCTCCGTCATTTGCACTACTGAGAACTCCATAGAGGCCAACCCCAGCACCTCTTTTGGTGGGGCAAGACACGTTACGGTATCCTTAAAAATTGTAGTAAAATGGGAGACCCATTCATCCTCCGTGATATTTGACCCCACTTCTTTAATCCCTGACGTTAATAAAGTTGAGCGGTTAATTGTAGACCAGAATCTTGAATTGCTTGCTAGGGTCGAAGGATCTAGAAGCTCCTTCCAAAGTGCATTTTTCAACTCCTTTTTCCTATTAGCCAGCACACTTTTATAAGTTGATCGAAGTGTGCGGTTCATTAATCTCTCCCGGGGAATTATTTTAAGGGCCTTCTTCAAGTCTCTGGCTGCTTTAGAGCATTTGTAGCAGAACCATTTAGGGTCTCCGGGTGGAGTTTTTCCCCCCGGGGCATGTAACATCTTTCCTATATGAAGGGCAATACTTTCGAAGGCTGTAAGTACTGCTGCGCCCAAGGGATCAGGGCTGAGGAAGGTTGAAAGGTCAGCAGCGCAATCTTTTTTAAGTCTGTCAAGGAAAACAGGCGGTATGACCTGGTTCCATTTAATGCGCCGCCCTCCATTTATAGGTTGCAGCATATTTGCTCCTACGATTTTATCCTTTTTTTTTCATAAGGTTCCCTCCTAACAACACACAGACTGGGTTTTGGTCGCTGTGTGCGCTCGGCATTATACAGAAAGCCAAGAGGAGACTCATAATAGTTCTAGAAACTAGAATAAAGTCTAAAAAGGTCCCATGACTTCTACCCTTAAAAGTGGGTTCCTTTTGTGTGGATAATGGGGGTGCAATACTCATAGTAAACAAAAGGTCATGCTCATCTACCATGAGGTTCAGCGCATTTCCCTGTTTTGTGTGTTCAAAATGTAACCCTGTTATCGTACTGCAACCCATGGTCGCTAAAATATTTAACATAGGGTCGCCTCAAGGGTGTACGTTGAAGTCGCCTGTAAGTAGCAGGTTCCTTCTTGTTGGTCCACAACACTGTGTAATAAAATTATGCAGTTCAGTGATCCTACATCCCTCGCCCTGGTTACTTGCGTTATGAAAGTGTATCGCACACAGGCTGCTGTCTTCTTTCCCCAAGATAATGGCCTGGATGTTTCTGTTACATGAAGAGAAGGCCCTTATGCTGCATCTTAATGCCAGGGAGGTAAAGATGACCAATCCTCCCGATGCAAGACCGCTATTCAAGCTTATTGCTGGAACACAAAATGATTTATAGCCCTCCAATGGAATATTGCAGTTGGTAGCCCATGTCTCTTGGAGACAGATAATAGAGTGTTGGCTTACAAGCTGCACCCCGAAGGGGTCTGAAACCGTTCCTGACAGCCCCGCAACATTCCATGAGAGAACATTAAATTCTGAGTTAGCCTCTATGGTCACAGGAACAGGCTTTCTGGGTAAATCAAGTTGGGTTGTTCTAAAGTGGTTAACCTCACTGGAGCATTCTTCTACTGTTGGTACCGTTTTGTCAGGGATCACAACAACTGGATTATTAAAACCTCTCACCGAACTAACCAGGGGTAAGGGATGTACAGGCAAGGTGCTACGGCCGGTATGAGGGGGGTAATGAGTGTGATTACCACACAGTCAATCGCAATCATTAAGGCCCGAGAGGGCATTAAATCTGTTTGTGACCTCCATATAAGGGAGATATCCTGGTCCACCCCTCATCTGGACTCCGTTAGACCTCAGAGGTATTGTGTCCCACCCATCTGGTCCTCTAGGGTAAGGTAGTTTGTTGGCAAACATCCTGTTCCTATTGTTAAAAGCACCCTGCTGCCCTGGCCTATAGAAAAACCCTAGGGGCAGTATTTCTATACCCTGTCCCCCTGAGGTGTACCTCCCTCTCCTTCCCTAAGTATCCTTTCCACTGATTCCAGACTTGTAAAGTTTATTACTATACAGTCTCCATCTCTGGTTTTCCTAGAATATCCCAGCCAGGCTACTCGTCAGGCCATGATTATGTTATGCCCTACCTTATGGCCTCCTGCTGTATTTTGGGATAGCCAATATGTAACCTTGTTTTTGATCTGGGAGAAGTCCTCTCTTTCTCCTTGACGGAGGGGGGGAACGTTTCCCAGGACTATCACTAAAGGGGTACTTTGTGAGGGTAGGTCTAGGATAGTTCGATTACTCACACCCTGGGTCAACTTATTATTCTGTATGGATCCATTAGTCAGTAAGGCTGGTTGTGTGCCCTCTTCCTGTTGTGTCTGAGGTGCCCCCACAAGACTGAGGCTTCCCTCCTAGCCCTGAGGTCTGACCTTTGTGTCCACTGATCTGATATCCCCGTTAGTCAAAGTCCCTCTTTCGATTGACGTTATAGGTTGAGTGGGGGTGGGTACGGGGGATTGGTTAGAATCGATCTGTTTGCTTGGGTGTATAGCTTGTCCCCCCGACCTCTTGATGCCTGTTAGGGAATGTAACAGTTGGGTATTATTCAATGTGGCCTGTTGTAGCTTGCCTAGGTTTTCGTTAATTATTTTCAGTCTCTCAATGAGGGGGAGCATTAGGGACTTTACAATCCGTTCCACCTGCCCTATCAGCCCACCATCTCCCTGTACGGTTATTGGCAATCTTTTCAGCGACTGATGATGGCCATTTTTAGATGGAAGGGGAACGCTCTTAATCTGGGCAGGAGCGGCGACCTGTGTGTGCTTATGTGTACTCGATGGGTTAACCATTTTGTTCGCTAGTTTAGGGATCTTTGCCCGTTTGCCTTTCTGCCCGCCCCCTCTTTTCCCTGTTAGTTTGGTGCTTGTGGTTATCGTTTCTACAGCGGGACATACATGTATCTTCATGGGAGGTGTCTTACATGGCCCGCTTTCCTCATGAGTGGTATTACAATTCTGTGTACTATTCCCCAGGGTGCTGATACTTTGTGTATCCGACCCTATGCTGATCTCTGGCAATCCTAAATCAACAAGACGTTGATTTAATCGGTTTTCAGGGGTTATGCAGCTCTTGATATTTCCCAGTGAGGAACGTTTGGAAAATATTTCTAGTGAGAGCCGTTTTTCGGTGTCTGCTATCTCCCGATCGAGGGCAGCTGCTGCCCGGATGATATAATTATCTAGAGTTCCGAATAAACTTCCACCAGTGGGTTTAGATGTTGACTTTCCCCCTTTATCTTATTGCGTTTTATCTGATTGCGTGGACATGATTAATAATACTGCACGTGCCTATAATATACACAGGTAGCAAATATTTTAAACAGATATCAACTCAGTCCTCTAGTATTCACAATCGTCTTAGTCACCTGCTTTACAGTCACACCGATATTCGAGACCTTAGGGGCGTGGCCCAGCCCGGCCTCCTCTGGCCTCTGACGGCCCCGCCCTTGTCCCGCGCTTCTCCCAAGACACTCCCGCGCCGCGGGGATGGGAGTTTGTTTAAATCTCGCCCGAGTCTGTGGGAGTGTCGGGTCTCCGGACCAGGTGTGCGGCAGCAAAGCGTCCTGGGACTTGCTGTCCCCCAAGGGTAACAGGAGGTAGAACCGGCTAGAAACAAACAAAGAAGCGCCTCTCCCACTCAGGGCACTATGGATGAAGTCAGTCTTTCGCAAATTCCCTCAGCAGCAGCAAACCAGATTGCAAAGGGAACACGCCACAAACCACCTCAAGCTCTGCGGCACCCGTGATAGCGGGTGCGGCGAGGTGTTATGAAGGCGCCTGAGTCTGTGGGAGTGTCGGGTCTCCGGACCAGGTGTGCGGCAGCAAAGCGTCCTGGGACTTGCAGTTCCCCAAGGGTAACGGGAGGTAGTACCGACTGGAAACGAACAAAGAAGCGCCTCTCCCGCTCAGGGCACTATGGATGAAGTCAGTCTTTCGCAAATCCCCTCAGCAGCAGCAAACCAGATTGCGAAGGGAACACACCACAAACCACCTCAAGTGCTTCAGCTCATTCAAAACCTGGTCACCCACTATACTCCCCAACGACAACTTAGGTCCAGTTCAAAGTTTCTCATGAAAAGCACTGTAACCAAAAGAGCCAGATGGGGGAGGGTCTTTCTCCCATTTGATACCTACACTCTGGAACAGCCTAGATCCCGACATCCGATCTATCCAAGAAGAAACTCAGTTCAAGAAAAAACTTAAGACCTGGCTTTTCTCACAGGACTTGTCTCCCTCTCTCGCTGTACTGCTTCTTAGCGCTGAGATGCCCAAGGGTAGTCACGCGCTCTACAAATCCCATAAACATAAACATAAACATTCCACTCCACTCCATTTTATACAATTTTGCTCCTCACAATTCAGATCAACAGTATAACTCCACTCCATGCCATACAGTTCCATGCCACACAACTCCACACCACACAATTCCAATCTAATCTAGGTCACACAAATCCACTCCTTGCAAGATAAATCCACTGTACAGCATACAATTTCACTCCACTCTATTCCACACAATTCTACTACATGCCACGAAATTCCATGGCACACAGTACCAATCCACTCCATGCTACACAATTCCATACCAACTGGTTCCATTCCACTTCAAGCCACACAATTCAATGTCAATCCACAGAATTCCACTCTGTTCCATTCCAATCCACTCTGTCTACCAATCCACTCTATGCCACACAATACCACACCACACAATTCTACTCCACATAATTCCACTCCACACAATCCCACTCCACTCCAAACAATTATACTCTGCTTCGCTCCATACCACACAATTCCACTACACACCATACAATTTCACTTCACCCACACCACACATGTCCACAAAACAACATTCCACTCTAATCAATTCCACTCTATGCCCCACAATTCCACATCACACATTTCCACTCCATGCCACACAAATGTATTCCATGCCAGGACATTCCACCCCCTTCCACACCTATCCCACTCCACTCCTCCTCCACTCCTCCTCCACTCCTCCCCACACAATTGCACTACACTCCATGCCATGTAATTCCAATTCACGCAACACAAATCCACTCCATGCTACACAAATCCACACCACAAAACTTCACTCTACGCCACACTATACAATTTCACACCACACAATTCCACTCCTTATTGCTCTGCTCAATTCCATTCCATGCCCCACCATGGCACTCCAATTTCACTGCACATAACACAATTACCTACTACACAATTCTACTTCACTCCATACAATTCCCCTCCACTGCAAACCACACAATTGCACTCCGCACCACAAAATGCCACACAATTCTGCTACACACCAACAATTTCACTCCACTCCTCCTCCACACTACTCTACCCCACGCAATTCCACTCCACTCCATGCCATGCAATTCCACTTCTCAAAACACAGTTTCTCTCCCCACCATTCCACATAATTCCACTCCACGCCACACTATTCCACACCACACAATTCCAGGACACTGCACAACACACAATTCCCCTCTTCTCCAACTAAATTTTGCTGCACTCCATGCTACACAATTTCACACCATACTATTCCACTCCATTCCACAAAATTTCAAGTCAC
Organism: Lissotriton vulgaris; assembly: GCF_964263255.1. Lineage (NCBI taxonomy): Eukaryota > Metazoa > Chordata > Amphibia > Caudata > Salamandridae > Lissotriton > Lissotriton vulgaris. Next base: position 195,980,310 of record NC_141685.1, read on the forward strand.
AAAATTCCACTCTGCCGAATGCTGCACAATTGTACAATTGCACAATACAATTCCACTCCACTCAATTCCACTGCACAGCACATGAGTCCAGTCCAGTTCCCTTCACTCCACACTACCCAATTCAACTCCTCCCAACACAATTCCAAACCACAAATTCCATTCCACTCCATGCCACACAGTTGTGCTTCATAAATCCAATCAATGCAAAAAATTCCACATAATACCTTCAAATTGGTGAGCAGTCAAATTATCGATTTTTTTACCGCTTCACCGCGGCGCGAATTACGCCGCGGTGCGGGGCCGAGTTGGACAACGGCCGGGAGCAGCACTACCGAGGTAGTGCTCGCGATGGCCGTTGGCTGACGGAAGCTTGGAAGGGGTAATATCGACCTACAGTAATATAGAGTTTTTTATATTGTAGGTACAGAATATCGATGTCAAGAATTTCGTTGAGCAGAATATCGACCTTAAGGTAAGTAATATTGTGTTTTTTTATATCGGAGTAAGTAATATCAAAGTCAGTAATATCGAAGTAAGTAACATTGTTAGCAAAAATGTTGTTAATACTATCAATATTTTTATTAGTGTTATAAGTATTTTAGTATGTATTTTATATGTATGTTTAACATTTTTTGGAATGTACTTTTATTATTTTTAAATATATGTATAAAATGTTTAGAAATTAGTAATTTTTTTAAAGTAAATTTTGCATTTTAGTATCAGAGCGGGTAGTGGTTTTATATGGGAATAGGGTGGGAAGTAATTTAAATATAATGAATTAATAGTTGTTATTCATTGTTAGTGATTATTAATGTATTGTTAATTAATTATTAATTGATAATTGATTTTTTATTGATTAATTTATCATCATATTAAATGTATATTTTTTTAATTTATTGTTATTGTTAATTAATGTATTGTTAATGATTAATTAGTAATTTATTTGATTGAGTAATTGATAATTACATCAATATTGTCAATTTTTTATGTGTCGCGGATTGTAGGTTTATAGGGGAATAGGGTGGGAAGTAATTTAATTATCATAAATTAATTATTTTCATTTAATGTTATTGATAATTAATTTATTGTTAATTAATTATTAATTGGAAATTTATTTTCAATAATTGATAATTCCGTTAATTATGTTCATTTTTATGTGTAGCAGGTTGTGTGTTTATGGGGGAATGGGATGGGAAGTAATTTAATTTTAATTAAGTAAATATGAATGTAATGTTATTGCTATTTATTATTAATTTCTTAGTTAATTAATTTTTAATGTGTTATTTATTTTTCAAATATTATTTAATTAATATGTATGTTAATGTAACCCCTACGGTGTCCTACATTTTCAACACTGTTACATTCACTGGAGTTGGAATATTAACTTTAAGCCCTATGCTATCTAACACTTTCCCTATTGTTGCACTCACTGGAGTGGGAATAGTAATTTTTACCCTATCCTTGTTAACAACCTGCATGACCGAGTTATGAATAAGAACTTGCCATATCAGTCCTTCAAACAAGCAATAAACAAATCAGCAAAATTTCATTCACTACTGTTCGACAAAAATATATTCTGCCGATGTTATGTCAAACCATTTGGCCGAATGACGCACCACCCAATGGCCCTCAACAGAATAGAGGTAAGAATTTAGGCATCAAATTTGATCATGCTCTGTCTTTTCAAGTACAAACTCAATCAGTGGTATGAACTTGTTTTAGGATGCTACGCTTCTGAAAAAGGTTCCTTCTTTTACTTAACTTTCCCGCTAAAAAACAGTTATTCAGGCTATGATAACGTCCAGATTGTACTATGGAAATGCATTATACTTGGGTCTTCCAGATTACCATCTTAAAAAACTTCAAGTTTTCCAGAATTCTACAGCTCGAATTCTTTTGAATGTCCCTCTAAGGCAGATTTCTTCAAACTTTTGGATGCCGAGACCCTGCTGTCAAAACTTTCAGGTGAGAGGACCTCCTCCTTACAAAATTTTCTAGAACTTGGTACTCCTCATAATCGACAACTATAACCACCCACAGTTCCCACAGCAAATCATTTTTATGGTGGGGAAATATTAAACCGAGTTTAGCAAATCAGAAGTTTGTGGGTGACTGTGCTTCAGATTCACAGGCTTACTACACAGAATTGTCCAAATTACCCAAAACATTTACTTTATTTTTCCCAAACAAAACACAATTTGACAACGCTTATTTGAATAATAACGCATTTCTGAACTAATGTGATGGGTGTGACTGTTTTTCTTCAGAGAGACGGTCCATTTGGGGATTTATTCTTGCTACTGCCATCCTCAGGTTGTTCTCCACCCCAAGTCTTGAACAGTACTTTGTCTTCATTACTGCCAATGCTGAGAACCCAATCTCACATAAATAGAATGAACTTAAAGGCAGATAAGCCTTGACTGCAATTTTTGACAAACACAAATGTTCTTCAGACATTTTCAGCCAAAATTCCCCTAATGAGATTTAGCTGAATTGCATCTGGAGCATGCGGTCACCTCGGACCTCAATTAGGTCTTCCTGAAGGTGCACTGGGAGACGAGTACCTGCATCCACTAGAAAAGGGTGACAGACTCAATCATTTTCATGGTCAGTGTCCTTAGGAAAGTACGTTTCTAAACCATCCCTGAGAGAGACGTCAAGTGATTTCTTATGACCTCAGCAGCACTTTCAAGTTACATCCTGTGTCCTCAACAGCTTCTGATAAACATAGGAATGCCTCCAGCAGGCCATCTTGAATTAGTCTTCTCCACAACTCCAGCTTTTTTTTAAAGCAGATATTTTTGTACATCATGAAAGAAGAACTTTCTGCTCCTTGCAAAGACAAATTCAGGGAATTCAATTCATAAAAGATGCCTGCAAGGTATGCTAAATGCACAAGCCAACGGGTATTACACAACTGTTCTGCTTTGTATGGGTCCAAATCCAGAACGAATTGTCGTACTTCATTTCTCAGTTCAAACATTTGATTCAGAAACTTCCCTCTGGATAACCCATGGACTTCTTTATGGAAAAGCAAACCATAATGTTCAGATCCAATTTCTGCAAATAGATTGCAAACAGAAAAGCTCTAGTGGGGTGAGCCTTTATCAAATTAGCAATTTTCACAGCAGAATTCTACACATCCCCAAGTTCTCTATCAATATTTCAGACTGCAAGGTCTTCCCATTGTATCATACAGTGGGTCCATAAAATATGAGAAGCCACTTTGAACAATTTGACCCCCATTAGGATGGCGGGCAGACTTTGTCCGCCCGCCATCCTCGCGGAAAACGGGACTGCCCGCGAGCTGAGCGGCGGTCCCGCCATGCATATTATGATGCACCCGCCACAGTGGCAGGCGCATCATGCATTTATAACATTGCGGTGGGAGGTGTTTAGACCAGCACCCGCCGCAATGCTTTAAATGCATGGCATGCATTTGCATACACAAAGCGGCAGGCACCGCCCGGTGCCTACCACATTGTGTATGCAAATGCAGGGGGGTACCACAGGTACCCCCCATGTGCACCCCCACCCTGTCTTCACCATGGGGGCCCCCACAGTAAAGACCGCCATTGCCGCCACGGAAAGGCATCTCACGAAGCCCATGCTAATATGGCTGGCAGTGTCTGATAGACACCACCACCATATAAACCCTTTTCCGCCCCGGCCACAAGGCGACGGGGCGGAAAAGTGTTTCCGTCCGCCGCAGTCCCCCCACCATAGTATTATGGCGGAGGAAACGGGTGGCGGGTGGGCCCATTTGTCTATTCAGCCTCTCCTAGCCCCACACATGAAAGGAACACCATCCTTACAGATCCCAATACAGCTGTCCCATTTTAAGCCATTGGAGCACAGGAAGTAATTAAGAATATCAAACAGAGCTGATGCTGTTTCCTGTCAGTTTTGTGGAAGTATTGGACATAAGCAATAAAGTGAGCTTCCTTAATTAAGTCAATTGCTTCATCCAATTGCAAATCAAACAAACTCAATTTTAGGTTTGCTAGGAGTTGTCTGTTGCTATCCTCTGACATGTCAGAGATGTGGCGGGAAATTGTTGTGTCAACTTCTCTGCCGCTTTTTCACCAAGCATTGCCTTTGTCACATCAAGAATTGCTGGAAGAATCACCTTTTTCCCACCTGTAAAAGGTTTTTGTTTGTTTGTGAAAGTGTGGTATGCCACTTTATAAGATGCTTCCATGGCATTTGTTGGTGTGGCGACCACATTTTATACTGCGTCTTTTTGGTAGATGATGCCTTCCACCTTTCTCGCAAAAAAATCTGTATTCTTTCCTACCCTTTACCCATGTTTAGTTTCCAAGTGGGGCTTTATTTTGTTTGGTTTCAGAATTTGGTTAGCTATGGTCTTGCCACCAACCACACACTGCGTCCAGGTAGGAGGTATCATACTCCCTAATCTTTGCAGCTCTTTTCTCACCATCTGTTTTGGCCTTCCATTTCGGTACATTACCATCTTTTGGCAGCAAGAAATGACCCATGTCAAATGTGTGTTTGGTCTATGATACAAAATTCCAAAGTTAAAAAATTAATGACTACCACAGACTTGCTGCTGCATGACGTATAGTTGTCTTTTTTTTAACTCTTTGTAATGTCTCAAGATGCCTTAAAAATCTTCTCATCTGTAACGCGAATACCACATGAGGTTCCTTCCACATGTTTAAAACAGAAATTACAGCTGGTCCTAGCTTCCATTACGAGAGCTGGCATTGTGGTTCTTTGCCAAGGCTCCCCTTCCTTTGAGTGCACACACATTGATAGCAATAGGTAACACTGGCGAATGACATGCTTAGAATTCACATCCTTCCTACTAATGAGATTAAAGGTCTGCTGTTTGTGCCCAACTTGATTGTGGAGGCTAGTGCAATTCCTGATCTCCTGCAACCTTCTTCATGAAAGCTAGAAGGACTACAAGGTTGTTGGCTTTGTCATAATTGATCTTGGAAGAAGTAAGACCACTGCTATTCAGCGGGGAACATCCATTACGACGCAGTGTTTACACCGCACTACCATTACAACGCTAGTTTTACAACGAATGAAGGGCGCTCTAGGCTAAGGAATAGTAGATTTACTATTCCAACACCTTCCCTACTGTACGTAGGCTGGTGTTGGAATATAAAATGTTACTAGTCCTAAGTCCAGCACCCTACAGCGCAAGTCGTGGTAACGACTTGCGTTGTAAAACCAGAGTTGTAATGGTAGTGCGGTGTAAACACCGCGTTGTATTGACGTACAACCCTATTCAGCAAAAGCCGGCCTTGTAGTGTTTACTTGGAAACCTTGCCAGACAAGTGTAGGGTGCTAGTGTAGGGTGTTGTGGTAGACTCTTGGTTACTCAGTGATACATTGCATTCCTCTCTTGTAGATGCTCTATTGAATTTCTAGTTTTTGCTCTCATATTCCATCTCCTTCCTTGTATTTAATTCCTCTTTTAGACAGGGCTACTGGAATTATAAGGCAGGGGAGGAGGAGGTGTTGCCTACATTGTGTGGAAAGAAAATGTAAATAATGATATGTGATGCAGCATATTTTGGGATAGTATTGCTTTATTATTCATGATAACACTGGGCAAACATTGTACCTCATCAGTACCAGTTTGTAACCAAAATACAGCAGTAAACAGAAAGATGTTTAGTCAACCTTTGTGAAGGGCCTTCCACTCTGCAGGAATACGTGTTCCCACATTAGAATCTCACCTGGCCCTGGCAGAAAGCAGCAGGGGCCCATTAAAACCCTTGTGGTCCTGTACAGAGTTAATCAGTTGTCCCAAGCCTCTTTCCTCCCACCCCCTCCATCTCACCTATAAGGATTTGGCAGTAGTAGTATTTTTGTTCACTGATCAATCTAAGAAACAGAGTGATCCTCTCCGTGACAGCATGGTACATGAATCTGAAAAGATATAGAGGTATGTAAAATTCTGTATTTCTTTTCAAGAAATTTCACGAAAATGCCTCCACTTCCCAAAGATGTGGTTTTAGTTCGAAATGTGGCTTGCTGGTATGTGACTTTTTCAGGTGGGGACAAAACTAGACTAAAAAAGTCATTAGATACCGGCAGGAGACTGGTTTGAGTAGAAAATGTTTCTCAGCAAGACTTTTTAAGCACACCCTACTCTCCCACTACCCTCCTTTAGCCTCACTGCTGCATGTGAAACCTGCCTCCCAGTCCTTACTTTCCCTAATCTCAGGGTTGCTACCCTCAGAGATCAGGACCTTGGCCATGGCCCACAAGGCAACCACAGATAGCACAGCACCTAGGATGGACTCTCACCTACCTATCTCTGTTCCTTAGGGTGCACGCCAACAGCCACTGCTTCTTGCCTTTACCCAGGTTCAATTCTACCCCATCAATGAAAATTGGGACGCAAACCACCACCTGCTTACTCCTCATGGATAAACTCCATACTACCAGAGGGGTGCTTTGGAGCAGACCACCCAGTTCCTACCTCTTCGGGGCACACCTTACTTTCTCTAAGGAACTACATCACATCACTCTTTCCTGAGAGGCCAGGCTTTGAATCCAGCCTTAGAGTGCTTCAAAGAATCCTAGTTTGCACTGGGATGCTAAATTGCACTATGCTACCAGGGCACTATGGATTCAGATCGCGGCATGAATGCCATATATTGTGGCATTTATTCACTAAAGTATGCATTGCAGTGTGCATAATACAAAGCAATAAATAGTCCAGCTATGGCTGAGAGGGCGTCCCCTGATCACAGTTTTGAACGCTTCCCACAGCGTAGAAGAAGATTGTACTGTGCCATCAATGTCCTGAAAATAATGGTCGATGTTTTGGATTAGTGTAGCTTTAACCTCTGGATTACGGAGATACCACAGGTTGATGGGCCCCAAACATCCCACCCTTTTTTCACCAATAGTGAGGTGCACCCGCAGGGGAGAGTGGTCCCAGATACCCCTCGCCAAGTGTCTGATATCTTGTGTAATAATGTTGTGTTGTACGGGCATAAGAATATAGCCTATTCTAGAGAATGTGTGATTGGACCCTGAAAAGAAGGTGTACTGTTGGAGGTCTGGATAGCACATTCTCCAGAGGTCAGTGAGGCCAAATGCCTCAGTGAAGGTGGGAAGCCAGTTGTGGCTGGGGTTGATGTCTCAGGGTGGGTGGAGGTCTGAACCCCCGATACAAACGCATTGAAGTATTTACCCAGTATGAGTTGTCCTTCAGGAAGGGAGAGCAAGAGCGTCCCTAAGTCTCTATATGATTGAGTCTGAAGACATGGTGGGATATATACCGCTAGTAGTGTGAGGGTTTGCCCCTCCCACTTCAGAATGCCACTTCTGGACCATTTGATTCTGGGGGTGTCGATTAAGTGAAGTTCGTCCAAGCAAAGCTTTCTTCTCGCTTTATATGGTCAAATTATAGCTGAGATAAGAGGAGGGCCCGTCCTCTGTAGGGATCTATGGACGATGCAGAGGGATTTGAAGGTAATTCGCTCTTTCACTGGAAGCCAATGTAGGAGGCAGAGGGTCGGTTTTGCAGAGAGGAATATGGATGTTCCCGCAGCAATATAGCTGCGCAGTTCTGGACAGTCTGCAATTTGTTAATTACTGAAATCGGGGCTCCTAGATAGAGCTCATTCCCGTAGTCCAACCTTGAGAGTACGAGGGATTGTACCAACATTTTTTTGGCTTGGGGAGGGAGTAGGGGAAGCACTTTTCTGGCCATTCTAATCAGGCCAAAACAGGTTGCGGCTGTCTTCCTAGCCAGCGCCTTGAATGTCAGATTCTGGTCTAACCAGATGCCCAGACTCTTTATTTACGGCTTAGGTGCTTGCACCGGGCCCATGCATGCTGGCCAGATGGTTCTGAATGTCGTCTTGTCAAAATTGCCCAGAGTCAAAATCTCTGACTTTTCACCATTTAGATTCAGATGGGAGGACCCCATCCAGTTTACGACTTCCGTTAGGCATGCTTTCAGGGTCGTAGAGTATTGTGTGGTTTTGTTCAAGGGTACGACCAGTTGGGTGTCGTCAGCGTAGGTAACTACGTGGATTCCAAAAGGAGCCACAATCGAGGCCAGAGGGGCCATATATGCGTTAAAAAGCTTAGGGCTCAAAGATGAGCCCTGCGGTACGCCACACAGAAGAGGCCGGGATTTGGACCTCACACCCTCTTCAAAAACCTGGAAGGAGCGTCCTTTCATGAAGGATCGTAGCCAACTCAGGCCAGTCCCGGCTACTCCCAAGTTGCTGAGACGATGGATCAGGACATGGTGATTCACCGCACTCGGGTCCACTATGATGGGTGCTGAGCACCCAGGTTCTTCCTGCTTTCCTCCACAACCGCTAACAGGGTGGTTTCCGTGCTCTGCTGTGGCCGGAAACCTGTTTGGGAGGGATGTAGCAGGTTAAAGGTTTCAAGGAAATTCAAAAGAATGTGGTTGGCATATTTTCTGTGATTTTTGCAATCCCTGGAAGAAGGGAGATGGGGCAATAGTTGCCAAGGCCTGCGGGATCCAGTTGGGGCTTCTTAAGAAGAATTTTGACCATTGCCCCTTTCCGGAGAGGGGGGCTACTCCTGTATTAAGTGAGGTGTTGATAACATCTGTGATCGTGGGTCCAATTGTGAATGCTGCCTTTGTTAGGATGTTCATGGGAGCTGGGTCTCTCTGCAATCAGTTTTTCACTGAGGACATTAGGGTCAGGAACATTTCATGGGGGAGAGGAGGGAAGAGCTCCAGACGATGATTGGTGGGGGGATCATGAACAGAGCTCATGCTTGCAGGTTGTGGGTGATGAATGTTATTTTTAGTCAATTTAAGCATTCCTATTGTCAAAGTGGGAGGGGGAAGGTTCTGAGGGTGGATTTCTGGTCATGCAGGAACTGTCATTACACGCTTTGGTTGTACCACATCTTTTGCAGGCATGATATCGGCTGGAGGATTTTTTACAGCGACTATGCAGTGGGATAGAAGTTTAAAACTCATCAGTTGGAATGTCAATTGTCTTGGTGATAAGTTCAAAAGAAGCATAGTGCTTCAATACATAAAGCGTCATTCCCCAGACATTGCCTTGCTCCAAGAGACTCACTAATTGGCAACTCATGTAAGGCTTTAAACAGGTGGGGCTACACATTGGTGGCACATGCTGGCTTCACCTCCAGTTCCTGTGGAGTAGGTATCCTTTTTAGATGCACATTCCCATTCAGCATCAAACGCGCATGGGCCGATCCACTCGGGAGATTCACTGGGGTCTCGGGGCAATGGGAAGGGCAAACCCTCACACTACTAGCGGTATATATCCCACCAGGTCTTCAGACTCAATCATATAGAGACTTCGGGACGCTCTTGCTCTCCCTTCCTGAAGGACAACTCATACTGGGTGGGTACTTCAATGCAGTTGTATCGGTGGGAAGCCAGTTGTGGCTGGGGTTGATGTCTCAGGGTGGGTGGAGGTCTGAACCCCCGATACAACCGCAGATGGTCACATGTGAGCGCGACCTGGTTCGACTCGGCAGGCCAAATGGTTCGACTCGAGGAGGAGGCAAAAGAAGGCAGTGACCAGGCCACTCTCCATAGACTGCAGCTCAAGGAAGCCGAATACAGAGCGTTAGCAACAGAGGCTGCCAAACCCCTAGCAAGAGATAAGGACGGTCGCCTGTCCGACATAGGAGATAAAGCAGGCAAACTGATTGCCTGGTTGGACAAAAAGGAAAGGGCAAATAGGTTGGTCCCGGAGCTTAAGAGCAATACGGGTACTACGTTAACAGAACCCCACGACATAGTACACAAGTTCGCCACTTACTTTGCACAAGTGTACCGAAGCAGCTCAGCCCTCCTGGAAGAAGACTCCATAGCCCTCCTGGCAGACATCCAACTACCTACCCTTTCTGACTCTTAAGCAGAGGTGTTAGAGAGTCCTTTCATGACCGATGAGATAGCCATGGCGATCAGAGCATTAAAACCAGGGTAAGCTCTGGGCCCTAATGGTCTGCCAATTGAACTCTGTAAGCATAGACCTGACAAATTGGCCCCATATTTATAAAGTATGTTTGAAGACAGCAGGGAAATGGGCAAACTCCCACGAGATCAGCGTTTTGCCACTCTCGTGGCTATACCCAAAGCAGGTAAACCAAAACAGGATTGTACCTCATATAGGCCCTTCTCCTTAGTGAACGCTGAGCCAAAAATCCTTGCGAAGCTGTTGGGACACGACGAATAATGACTAAACTAGTTCACCCAGACCAATCGGGCTTCATGTTGCACAGAAACCCCATGCTTAATCTCAGAAGGCTTCACAGGGTGTTGGGGCAACCCGCCTCCATTCAAGAGGACGCTATTGTGGTATCGCTGGACGCAACAATGGCTTTCGACACCCTAGAATGGGCATACCTAATGGCAGTTCTGCAAAACCTGGGATTTGGGCCCAACTTCATAGGATGGCTGTGGCTCCTGTATAATGAACCGCTGGCACAAGTGGTAGTTAATAATAAAATATAAACCGTCTTTACCCTTGAATGAGGGACACAACAGGGGTGTCCCCTCTCACCACTATTTTTTGCGCTTTCCCTTGAGCCACTGACGGCCCGGATACAGAGAGACACTTCCATTAGGGGACAGAGGTGGGAAGCAGGGTGGGAGGATCGAATCCCATTATATGCAGACGAGAGCCTCCTGTATCTGGCCTCCCCTCGGAAGTCACTGACAGTGGTCCTTGATATCTTTACGAGTTTCAGAAGAAACTCTGGCTATAGAATCAACTGGAGCAAATCAGAGATCTATGTCCTGCACAGTAACCCTCCCAGGGTCCCGAACGACTGCCCAATTCAAACAGTAACGAACGGATTCAAATACTTAGGTATCTTCATCTCCACAGATGCCAAGCTCCGTTATGAACAAAACCTCCTTCCACCCATACAGAGGTTCAAGAGTGACACCGATGCCTGGAAAACGCTCCCGATATAGTTTTGGGTCGTGCAACCCTCTTTAAAATGATGGCACTGCCTGGTTTCCTTTATGCCCTCCAGAATTTCCCCGACCCAGTCCCAGTCCCACAAAAGTATTTCAAGGACATCGAATCCACCCAGAGAGCCCTACTCTGGATGGTAAGCCGCGTATATCGCTCCAGAAATTGACGCTTGGCTGGTATGATGGAGGTATAGTACTCCCAGATATCCGAAAATTTTATTGGCAGCTCACCTCTCAGCCATAAATCAGTGTATTCACTGTGGGGATGATGATCCAGGATACAAGATGGACAGGTGGATACTCCCAGGTGGTGGCTACACAAGGGCACTATACTCCAGACCAAACAACTTCCATCTGACAGGCCCCACACAGCTCTCAGTGCAAATCTGGCCCACAGCAAACCACACTCTAGGATGGGGAAATCGACTTACACTTGCCACCCCACTATGGGAATCTGAAGCCCTGGGCATGCTGGGTTCCACTAAAGGGTGTGTCAAATGGGACCTAATTGGACTCTGACAAATTGTGGACCTTTGGGGACGCAACGGGATGATCACCTTCGCCGCATTGCAACAGACACACGAGTTAGCTGCCTCAGAGTATTTCCGATACGTGCAGATCAGACACTCCCTTCAGGCTAACATCCCGGCTTGCTCCGACCTACCAGAGTCCTCCCCGCGCGAGGACAGACTGCTGGATGGACATCTATCCGAGAAAGCTATCTCACTCACATACAAGAAATGAGTATGCAGTACCCCAGATCCTCTCATAGTACTAAGGGAGAAGTGGGGGCGGGACGACCTGGAACTAGATGACGAAGAATGGCAGGAGGCGCTCTCGCGGAAGGAGGTAGCCAACTCAGCAAAACTTAGGTTGGTTCAATTAAAAATCCTGCATCGTGTATATCTCTCCGGTCCCATGGGCAGGAGCGAAGAGGGGATGTGTAGAAGGAACTGTGGTCAGGAGGGGTCCTTCCTCCACATTATTTGGGAGTGTCCTTTGATCCATGACTACTGGAAGGAGATACATAAATGTTATAAGTGATGTTTGAGGGGTTGAAATGCGGCTCGAAGTCAAAAGGTGTCTTCTAAATGTATTGGAGCGAACGGACCTCAGCACCAAAGGCAAACTCTGGTCAACGCTAAGTGGAATATCGCTCGCTTATGGGGAGCAACAACACCACCAACGCTTGCTTCATGGAAAACCGATATGGACTGGTGTATGATACAGGAAAAAACTGTGTATGTGTCACGTGGCTGTCCCCGAAAATGGATAGCACTCTGGACAAAATGGAAAACTATTGTGGCAACATATGTGAACCCCTGTATGTACCCCCCCTTGACGAACCACTGACTCCTTGATGTGTATTTCTGTTATCCTAACTATTCTTTCTCACTGTCCTTATGATCAAAGCAACCTCTCACTGCATTAATGTGCGACACCTGTACCTCATGACCTACTAATTGTAAGCATTAACCGCTCCACCTGTTTTGTTAATAAAAAGAATTTAAAAAAAAAAGAAAAGTAGATTGGCATGAAATTTTGTGTTGCCGCAACATTAGTAAAAGAGGGTCCATGCATCCACACCCAGGCTTTTTTATTTTTACAAATTATTGTCATCAGGTGCAGCAATCCAACTGATCCCTAACATTGAAAGGCTACAATTACCTGAAAGCAATACTTTGTTCAAATAAACGGGCAGAACAGGAAACACAGTGTTCCTTTCTAAAGAGAGGCTAGGTTCTACACAAGGTTTGAGGCAAACTAAAAAAGGGGTATAATCCACCAGTTCTCCAGAAAACCGGTAATGTCCAAACATAGGGGGTAATATCCGATGGCAGAAGGACAGCCCCCACCAGCTGTGCAGTCGTGATCCGTCCACCATCGAATGTGGATTTACCGCCTCCTAGATTAGGATGGCGGGTAGATCCAGACTGTGACCGTGGTGGATGCAAAGACCAGCGGAGCAGTCTGCATATGTAAAATGGTAGCGGTGCTTAGCAGGCACATCCACCAAATTACGATGCAGGCTACATCCAGCCTTTCCATGATGGCAAAACCATCATGGAAAGGCTGGCAGGATTGGTTTTGGGGGCTCCTAATGTGTTGGCGGAGGTGTTTGTGCACTGTGGGGTAAACATGGTACCCCCCTACATTTCAGTGCACTAAGTGGTAGGCACTGTGTGGTGCCTGCCACGTAGTGCAGAGAAATGCACAACATGCGTTTTCAACATCGTGGCGGGTGTTGTTGTCAGCAGCACCCACTGCAATGTTAAAATGCAAGATGCAACTGCCATGGCGGTCGCATCCTAAATTGGTGTGCGGAACCGCCGCATGCATTGGGGACGGTCCTGATCACCGCCACGATGGCAGATGGACTCCAGTCTGTCTGCCTTGGTAATCAGACTCATAGTATTCCCTGACTAATATGTTGGATAATAATGGTTGAAATATTTTATATAACTAGGCAATTAAAGTTCACTTGAATAGCATGTAAAGACTGAGAGAGGAACCGAGAAGATGGGCATTTCCTTTCTGTCTGTGGAGGCTTTGCATCTGCCAGTCCCGGCTGTTTTACCAAATAGTTAGTTGCACTCTGGAACTTGTAGTTTTATAATTAATATATAACTAGGCCCAAATGTTCTAAATGTTCTGTTGATTGGAAGGTCAGGTCAAGCTGAAGGAGTCAAACATGAAATAGAACCGTGTGACAAATATGTGTTCGGAATTCAGTAGTGCTGGTGAGTGAAGTGCACCATCTCACCACGGCTGCTAGTGACGCATGTCAATGGCCTTGCTTTCGGCGGCGCCATTTTGTAGCTGGGACTTGTAGTTGAGCATATTCATATGGGATTTGCGTCTCCTCCACGGAGCAGTGCTACAGGAAAGCCTTTTTTTCTCTAGAGAATGCATCTTTAGGGATACAATCGTCTGCTGCTGCCAAAAGGAAAGAATTTAATCAGAGTCAAAAAAACTGCCATTATCCTTTCTAACGGATCCCCATTGTCTGGCTCTTACTTTCTGTATGGGGTTGTTCCTAGCTTTATTTAGTGCTTTGAAGTGCTTGGGGGTGAGCATGATGCTTTATCAATTAGAACAAAAACGTAAATAAAAAATTAACCACAGCTTATTCTTGAACCATCCCAGAGGTCATATAGGACTTTATAAGGTATTGGATTTGAAGTCATTGGTCCACAGCAAGCATGCCTGAAACATCGTTAGGCCTGCGTTGAAACAAGGCGTTCTGTAGAGAAACATTCAAATATGGTAGGTCCAGCTTCTGGGGCTATCTAGTCGCATAATATCTGCTAACTGCCTTCTCATTGATAAATTGTGCACGAGCGAAAAGAATAGGCACTGGGCAATAATGCACCTCTTCCACTGATGTTCCAGTGAAATTCATAAAGGATTGTCATTAAAAAGCCATTAATGTGCATGAAGACGTCTTCTAGAAAAAATCCATATTTTTCTTTTAATTAAAAGCTTGGATTTAGGTTATGCATTGATCTGTCCCTTAACATTATGTGGGCTTTTTCATAGATGGATAAAATAATAGGTATACTTTACATTTTAAAGGAAGAGATTGGATGCAGAGAAAGATCAAAGTTGAGCATTAGTCTTCACTATGAATTGAGCAGAGTGATTTTGAGGAAGATCATATTGGACCTGGTGTTTCTGAACAGATTCTCACTTGTATTTCAACTGAGAACTCCGGCTGCAGTACTTATTCTATTTATCCTGATGGGCTTGTTATCTCTGGTTACTTACACCTGCAACATTAAAGGAGCAACAAGTGCTAAGTAACATAGCATTTACAATGCAATGGTCTCGGCATTGTTAAAGTTAGAGCTATTGGCATTGCTCATGACATTATTTGTATTTATGTTTTTGTTTTTAAAACATAAATGAATGGCATAGTCATTTACAATGCCAATAGCTTAATCGTTCGCAAATGCGAGACCTATTGCTTTTGCACCCACACAGAGCCACCCACACACACATACAGAGCCACCCACACAGAGTCATACACACAGATCCACCCACACACACAGAGCCACCTACACACACACACACAGAGCCACCTACACACACAGAGTGACCCACACATAGAGCCACCTACAAAAAAATCTAGCCACCCCACACACACAGACAGAGCCCCACACACACAGACAGAGCCCCACACACAGCCACACACAGAGCCACACACAGAGCCACACACAGAGCCACACACACAAGGCAAGAAAAGCGGCACAATCAGGGGCAGAAGGCAAGAAAAACGGCACAATCAGGGGAACAGAGGCAAGAAAAACGGCACAATCAGGGGAACAGAGGCAAGAAAAACGGCACAATCAGGGGGCAGAAGGCAAGAAAAGCAGCACAATCAGGGGGCAGAAGGCAAGAAAAGACTGGTGTCTGATTAAAATGTATACATACACACGCATTTGCAATGCAATAGGTCTCGCATTAGGAAAGTTTGAGCTATTGGTCTTGTAAATGACACATTTTTTATTTATGTGTTCGTTTTGAAAATAGCGAAATTAATAGCTTTGTCATTTACAATGCCAAAACCTTTAACTTTTGCAAATGTGACACCTATACCATTTGTAATGCAACGTGTTTTGTATTTACGTGACTTAGATGTATTGATATTACGAATAACAATTGATTTTAATTTCTTTCAATAATTAATTTTTAAATAAAAGTTATTGTAATTTATAATGGCAATAGCTTAAACTTTTGTAAATAACTTTTGCGAAGATTATGTTCAGTGTATTTTTTTGTGTGAAAATCCAAGAACAGAAGTGAAATATTAACATCTTTTTGTGACATTTGTAATAAATCTTGAAATATTGAGAGAACATATTTGAACCAGTTGTTGAATGGTTGCACAGATTGATACTGTGGTAGCGCTGAGTGATGTTGTGGTGGCAACGAGTGATGCTGTGGTGGTGCGATAGATAGATAGAGTGAGGGCGATAGATAGCTAGAGATAGGGTGAAAGATAGATAGAGTGAGGGCGATAAATAGATAGAGGGTGATAGATAGATGTGTGTGGTTGTGTGTGTGTGGTTGTGTGTGTGTGTGTGGTTGTGTGTGTGGTTGGGTGTGTGGTTGTGTGTGTGGTTGTGTGTTTGGTTGTGTGTGTGTTTGGGTGTGGTTGTGTGTGTGGTTGGGTGTGGTTGTGTGTGTGTGTGGTGTTGTATGTGTGGCTGCGTGTGTGGTTGTTGTTCTGTGTGTAGTTGTGTGTGTGGTTGTATGTGTGGTTGTATGTGTGGTTGTGTGTGTGGTTGTATGTGTGGTTGTGTGTGTGTGGTTGTGTGTGTGGTTGTATGTGTGGTTGTGTGTGTGGTTGTGTGTGTGGTTGTGTGTGTGGTGGTGTGTGTGTGGTTGTGTGTGTGGTTGTGTGTATGTGTGGTTGGGTGTGGTGATGTGTGTGGTTGGGTGTGTGGTGGTTGGACGTGACTGTGTGTGTGTGGTTGTGTGTGAGATTGTATGTGTGGTGTGTGTGTGGTTGTGTGTGGTTGTATGTGTGCGTGGTTGTATGTATGTGTGTGTGCAGCTAGAGAAGGATGTATGTGGAAGAGAGCAGCAGATCAGCACAGCAGAAGAGAACAGGGAGTTAAAGAAGGAGGCGGGTGGAAGAGAGCAGCAGATCAGCACAGGAGAAGAGAACAGGGAGTTAGAGAAGGAGGCTGTGAATGGGAACAGCAGATCAGCACAGGAGAAGAGAACAGGGAGTTGGAGAAGGGGCGGGTGGAAGAGAGCAACAGATCAGCAGGGAGGACAGAACAGGGAGTTAAAGAAGGAGGCGGGTGGAAGAGAGCAGCAGATCAGCACAGGAGAAGAGAAGAGAACAGGGAGTTAAAGAAGGTGGTGGGGTGGAAGAGAGCAGCAGATCAGCACAGGAGAAGAGAACAGGGAGGCAAAGAAGGAAGCGGGTGGAAGAGAACAGCAGATCAGCATGGGAGAAAAGAACAGGGAGTTAAAGAAGGAGGTGGGTGGAAGAGAGCAGCAGATCAGCATGAGAGAAAAGAACAGGGAGGTAAAGAAGGAGGTGGGGTGGAAGAGAGCAGCAGATCAGCACAGGAGAAGAGAACAGGGAGTTAAAGAAGGAGTCGGGTGGAAGAGAACAGCAGATTGGCACAGGAGAAGAGAACAGGGAGTTAGAGAAAGAGGCGGGTAGAGGAGAACAGCAGATTAGCACAGGAGAAAAGAACAGGGAGTTAAAGAAGGAGGCGGGGTGAAAGAGCAGCAGATCAGCACAGGTGAAGAGAACATGGAGTTACAGGAGAAAAGAAAAGGGAGTTAGAGAAGGATGCGGGGTGAAGGAGAACAGCAGATCAGCACAGGAGAAGAGAACAGGGAGTTAGAGAATGAGGCGGGAGGAAGAGAACAGCAGATCAGCATGGGAGAAGAGAACATGGAGTTAAAAAAGAAGGCGGGGTGGAAGAGAGCAGCAGATTAGCACAGGTTAAGAGAACATGGAGTTAGAGAAGGAGGCGGGTGAAAGAGAAGAGCAGATCATCACAAGAGAACAGAAGGAAACAGGGATTTAAAGAAGGAGGTGGGGTGGATGAGAGCAGCAGATCAGCACAGGAGAAGAGAACAGGGAGTTAGAGAAGGAGTTGGGTGGAAGAGAGCAGCAGATCAGCACAGCAGAAGAGAACAGGTAATTAAAGGAGGAGTTGGGTGGAAGAGAGCAGCAGATTAGCACAGGAGAAGAGAACAGGGAGTTAAAGAAGGGGGTGGAGTGGAAGAGAGCAGCAGAACAGCACGGGAGAAGAGAACAGGGAGGCAGAGAAGGAGGCGGGCTGAAGAGAGCAGCAGATCAGCTCTGGAGAAGAGAAGTGAACAGGGATTTTGAGAAGGAGGTGGGTGGAAGAGAGCAGCATAACAGCACAGTAGAAGAGAACATGGAGTTAAAGAAGGAGGTGGGTGGAAGAGAGCAGCAGTTCAGCACAGGAGAAGAGAACAGGGAGTTAGAGAAAGAGGCGGTGGAAGAGAACAGCAGATTAGCGCAGGAGAAGAAAACAGGAAGTTAAAGAAGGAGGCGGGGTGGAAGAGAGCAGCAGATCATCACAGGCGAAGAGAACAGGGAGTTAGAGAAGGAGGCAGGGTGGAAGAGAGCGGCAGAGGGCATGAGAGCAGTAGAGTGGTAGAGTGAGGGCGGTATAGTGAGGGTCGTAGAGTGAGGGCGATAGAGTGGTAGAGTGAGGGCGGTAGAGTGTGGGCGGTAGAGTGGTAGAGAGGGCGTGAGGGCGGTAGAGTGAGGGCGGTAGAGTGGTACAGTGAGGGCGGTAGAGTGGTAAAGTGAGGGCGGTAGAGTGGTAGATAGGGCGTGAGGGCGGTAGAGTGAGGGCGGTAGAGTGGTACAGTGAGGGCAGTCGAGTGAGGGCGGTAGAGTGGTAGAGTGAGGGCAGTATAGTGAGGGCAGAATGAGGGCGGTAGAGTGGTAGTGAGGGCGGTAGAGTGGTAGAGTGAGGGTGGTAGAGTAAGGTTAGTAGAGTGGTAGAGGGAGGGCAGTAGAGTGAGGGCGGTAGAGTGGTAGAGAGAGGGCAGTAGAGGGGTAGAGTGATGGCGGTAGAGGGGTAGAGTGAGGGCGGTAGAGTGAGGGTGGTAGAGTGAGGTCAGTAGAGTGGTAGAGTGAGGGCAGTAGAGTGAGGGCGGTAGAGTGAGGGTGGTAGAGTGGTAGAGTGAGGGTGGTAGTGTGAGGGCGGTGGTAGAGTGGTAGAGTGAGGGCGGTAGAGTGAAGGCAGTAGAGTGAGGGCAGTAGAGTGGTAGAGTGAGGGCGGTAGAGTGGTAGAGTGAGGGCGGTTGAGTGAGGGCGGTAGAGTGGTAGAGTGAGGGCGGTTGAGTGAGAGCGGTAGAGTGAGGGCGGTCAGTGAGGGCAGTAGAGTGGTAGAGTGAGGGTGGTAGAGTGGTAGAGTGAGGGCAGTAGAGTGGTAGAGTGAGGGCGGTAGAGTGAGGGCGGTAGATTGGTAGAGTCAGAGGTGTTGGTAGGGGTACGTGTCAGACAGTGCTTTATGAGTTGAATGTGCGCTGCGATTGTTTCCTGAGGTGGGAAAGCTGGTATGTGTAAAGCAGTGTGCCCAGAGGTGGTAATGGGGCACGTGCGAAGCAAAGCTTCCAGAGTGACATTTGTGATTAAGTTGTCCCCTTCTTCACATTACATAGTGCTTTGCTTACATTTTTATCTCTTGTGGTACAGGATGAATTCATGAAAAGAAATCGTGAATTGGAGCACCTCATCGTAGCAAAATGTCAAAAATAAAACTCAGGAGATTAACAACATCCACGAAACCAACAGAGTCCTGGGAGGTTGAAGAAGTGTTTGAAAAAAATGAAATGGGAATAAACAAGAGAGGGTCAGTAGTGTGTTGACGAGGGAGAAGAGAAGTGGGGGCAGAGCGTTGAGTAGGGCTAGCAGCAGTGCGAGGAGGAAGGGGAGCAGTAGCACATGGAGGAAAGGGGAAAAGCATTGCCACTAGGTGTTGGAGAGCAACAAAGGAGACGGTGGGGGGAACAATGGTTAGTCGGCGGGTGAGGGAGCAACGGAGGTGCTTGAGACTGACCAGCTGCACGAAGAGGAAGAAAGTATTGGCAGAACGTTAAAAACCGTAACATGCTCCTTGGAAAATGCATTTACAGTGAAGAAATTTGTGAACTTGTTTGGGTTAAGTTTTAAGTGAATTTTACGTTACCCTACGGTGAAGTTACTGACCTTCTAGAATATAAGAGAGCCAGACTGCAGAAAGAGATGAAACAAACAAGTGGGGGGCTGCTGGTGGAGCACTCATGGAGTGCTTAAACAACAAAAAAAGTGCTTGGCGCGGCGCAGCCTGCAGTGGCCTGCAGTGGCCCGGAGAGGACAAGTAGTTCACGCAATCTGAACACATATAATATTAAATGTACAAAAGCAGCATGTGTCAGTGTTCATACAGCGTGCTCGGCTGGCTCCTGCATGCAAATGAGATATGTGTTACTGTTTCCCTTATCAGATCAAGAACATCGCCGAAAGAAAAAACAAGAAAGGCCAGAGCTAATAATACATGTAAACGATTCATGTTCAACAGCAAAGCCAGGAATCCGGCACATGTTCTGCCGGCACTTGGAGAACGCGCAGCACAAACAGGGGCATAGAGGCCAGGTTCTTTGCGCAAAATAATGGTTTCGTTGTTTCATCCCACCGCTGCCCCTCAAAAACATCAAAGTTGGTCTGCAGTCAGAGCGAGGAAGCCCCTCAGCAGAGCTCTTGAGCCCCGAGCTGCTCCCAGCATGGGCACAGAGACAGCTTACTACTTTTTGAAGTCTCTTTTTTTCTGCTTTTGTTGCACGCTTCACCTTCACCGGGGAGCAAGGAGGGGGGAGGGGCTGGGTTGCAAATTCACATTCGCTACGAGTAACTGGGTCTCAGACATCAAAGGGTAGTGTGGTCAGAGGCAGGAAATGGATAGTAAGGGGACCAAAAAAGTTTGGGGTGACTTTCAAAAAACACAATGGCAGACTGTGCAGTTCAGCAACCCATTAGCGAGATCAGCTCACTGAGGCTGGTCCGTATGAGGTAAAGGGCAGCGTGCTGGGTCTTTGTGGGTTCCCCTTGAACCTATTATTTGAAAGGGTGCTGACCACAGCAAGTAGCACTGCCGGGGTGGGAGGAACTCAGCTTGCAATTTCAGGGACATTGTAGCCTCTCACTGTATGTAGCATAGGGAATAGCGTTACTGGAAGAGAGAGTAGCAACACGTCAAACAAGTAAACATGAATTGCAAACTGTACATGAGGAACATAGTTTGATTAAGGGAAATGGGATAATGGAAGAAAAGAGGAAGAAAGAATGTGAAGTCAGAGTGGGGCGGGGGAGAGGAGGCGGGGGAGAGCTCTTTGAAATGTGAAGCTCTGGGCGAGGGGGGAGGAGAAGTGAGCGGATCCCTTTGAAGCACGCACGGCCTCCCGGCCGTGAAAGAAGTGTGAACAAGCAACAAATGGCTTTCATGTGGTGATGCGAGGCAGGCGGATAGAAGCGCGTTCACAAGACCACATGCACTTCTGGAAATACGCATTTTTCAGAGCTTAGTTTAGTCCCAATAGTCTCATCCTATTTATTCCTTGCGGAATGGAATAGGACGAGGCCTAAAAAGAGCTAAGAGTGCACTCATAAAATGGGTATAAACCATGTGTAGAACTACTGTGCACTCAAAACCAGATATAATGCAATTAGAATGAAAGTGTTTAACTCTTCAAAAAGCTGCCGCAGTGCTCTGAAAAAGAAGGCACATAGCTATCAAAAACCAGCATTAGCGCATTAAAAGAGCAGCTGGAGCTTCACAAAAGAAACAATAAAAGACAATGGTGCCTTAAAAGTAACAATATGAAACAAATAAAAAAAAGGTTGAGGGGCATAAAAAATAGTCATTGTGCCCAAGACTTCTTTCCAAAATGAAAAAAAATCACCTAAGCTACAAACACACAGGTCAATAAACGCTGGTAAGACAGCTCTGTGGGTTAATACATGAAATGAGGAAATCAAAGAGCAGAATTCGAATTCTGATCGGTGGCCTCAGCTTTTCAGCCTTCAGAGGTTGATTAAAAAAAAGCGTACTGCGTCTGATAGGTAAAATCACTCTTCTGAATCAATAAAGCGCCTGCCAAGAAAACTGCATCAAAAAGATATTTGGTAGCGCTCACTGTCATTAATGAAACTGTTAACTCGTATATATGGTATAAAGAAAATATAGAAATACACTTAATTTGTGCAACCAAGCCCTACTTGAGCATTTACGTTCATGAATAACTAGCCATGTACAGATAAACTTACCAATGACCAAAATGTCGGTGGGCACGCACTTTTAAACATACTGGACATATTAAAGTGTAACGTATGGGGACTCAGTACTCAATCACGTGCTCACTCAGCTAGTGTTGATGTTCTTTACAGAGGAGCGGGCGTGCACGCATGTCACACTCTCCAGCACAGCCCATGCACAGCCTATGCAGCAGGGCCCCTCCCTGCAGAAGGAAGGCCGCCCGTCCAGCAGGGTGGCACCGGGGCCACTGTGCACTGCACCTGCACCTGCAATGCGGATGGCATGCTGCTTTCCTGCGCACGCCTAGCCCAGGAAGCATCTGCCACCACAATAAAGATATCAATGGGCACCCGCAGTGCACAGCAGCATCTCTCGGTCCCCATCAGCTGCGGGAGTGGACGCCCTGGCACAGCCCACGGCTGGTCCCCCGTAGTAGTAAACAGAAGAGAAGCATCTACCCCCAACCCCTCTCTAGCCCTAAATACTTGCCCTCCTCGCCTTAATCCTTCATTGGGATGCGTCTGCTCTGATAACCTCCATCTTCCGGAGCTCGTCGCTCAGCTGCTCTGCGCCCCGCCCGGCTAGGATGCAGCTCAGAGCCCCAGGAACGCCCTTTACCTTGTGAACAGATGATGCGCCCGGGAGCTCGAGCGGTCCACCTGCCCTGGCGCCGGCCCTAGGCTAGGGGCGCGGGATGGGACCTGATGCGGGCAGACGGCCGGGTCTCCGTGCGATGCATGCCAGCCCTACTCTGATCACAGAGGGCCAGGGAGGAGATAAGCTCGCTCCCAGAGGAGCGCTGATAGGCCTGCAGAAGGCAGCGCTGACAAGCTGCCTCCCAGGCTGGCCGTGACATCCGATCTGTAACCTTCAAGAGCCAAAATGGATTTAGTAAACATCGCAGACCTAGAGCCGGCATGTGTCTGCCTTTAGAGATGCACGCCTTCCCTGCCGCTCCTCAAAACAATCACCAAAGGGAGGGGCCACACAAACGGCGCTGTACAGATACATCCATAAAGTGATAACATTTCTAAAATCCCAATGAAAACCTATGTCATAACACCAAAAAACAAGTGAAGACACAAACTTAACTGTCTTTGAAAAATGACTGCCTGTACCTGATACACCCAACACCTAAGCATTAACAAGCTGAGGATCGCCGGGCGCGAAACAGTGCGTTGACGCAGCACGAGACGCAGTCGCCGTGAGCATGCACGGAGGCTGAGGATCGCCGACGAAGACACGCAGAGGTCCGAGTCTACCTGCTGCCGAGACTGACCCGAAGAGCCTGGTGAGTTTGGGGGTCGGTGAGTGTGTGTGGTGGGGGGTGTGTGAGTGTTGGGGGGGAGAGAGGGAGGGGATGTGTGTGTGCCTGTGTGTCTGTGTGTGTGCCTGTGTGTCTGTGTGTGCCTGTGTGTGTGTGTGCGCGCGCGTGCCTGTAGGTGAGGGTCCACAGACCAGAAACGCCACGTGTGTCCCGGTCTGTCTCCCTTCAGAGCTAGCTCGGCGACAATAGGTCTGGCTGCCGAGACCTAAAAAGTGCAAAAAGAAGTCTCTGTGCAAAATTTGTACAAACGTGTGGAAATTATACTTTAAAACAGAAACACACAATTAGCGCAGGTGCTAATAACATATTTAGAGAACGTTTAAATAGCCATAAAACACAGTGCAAAGTTTTGCCTGATATCAAGCAAACTATAAAAGGTCTGAAAGCACATCCAAGGCAAGTCAGCTGCTGCCTGGCAGAACATATGAGAAATGCTCCCCAGTTCACTATTCAAACCTCATGCTATTTGTTGTGTGACTACTTTACCAGAGGAATCCCAAAGACAGCAGTGAGGAAAGGGTGGGCATGAATTTGTCGAGATAAGTGTGTAAGTGTGTGTGCGTGTGTGTGTGTCTGTCTGTCTGTCTGCGGGGTGAAAAGCCAGGGCATTTTAAAAGAGGCGGGGAAGAGGGATCCTACTTACATGTTCCATGAAGCTTCGGTTGCCTAGGAAACAGCCAGGAGATCACGAAAAGGACACCAGCTGGAAAAACACAGCAGCAGCGAGGAAGTCCAGGAAAGACAGCAGGAGGGCAAGGCAGCAGGAACAAACAAATATTGAAGCACTCAAGAGCCTTACACAGGTGTATATTTATGGCCCCAGTTCCCAGCATTTCCTGGTGTTTAATTTGCAGTCTCCATGATTGGAGGGCAATCACCGATGACCTTGAATGCTTTCACGTTGTCCTCCAATCAGAGAGTGCCTGGAGATGCCACTAATTGGAATCCAAAACGAAGAGCAAACGTTTCGGTTTCCAGATCAAGCAAATTCCAGGCAGAAGTGAGACCGGGAATGCGCTACCCCATTTCTATGACTCCACGGCCCCCCTGGGGTTCACGCCCCATGAATTGAAGATCCCTGTCTTAAGGTCTCATATTTCCTCTCACTTGAAGGCTCTTCATTGCCTCCCAATTAAAAAAAATGATTTTTTTCAAAACCCTTGTACCTGCTCACAAAGCACTGAAGGCCACCGGGGCAAGCTCGCTCAGGGAATGGATTAAAGAGTATTCTCCTTCTAGATGTCCCCGATCTTCTACCAGTCAGTTGGCTATGATCCCAAAGATTCACCGAGCGAGAATTGGAGGCAGGCTTTTTTGCTTACCTCGGGTTGGTTACCTGGAATACACTTCCTTTGGAGCGACGCCCAACAGCTGAAACATCAATCTTTAACAAAAAATACAAACTTGGATGTTTCAACAGGAATAGTGTCACTATTTGCCTGTGCAGATAGCTTTAAAGCCAGCACCAGGACACTCAGTTGAGTATCTGTGTGCTTTATAAATCGCTTTATCATAGCTTATCATATCTTGGGCTGTTTTCTTATGCCCAATAATCCCGAGGTACCTAACAGGTTCCTCAAACCATTGGAAAGTCCAGTATCAATTTCGGAGTATGATCTCCAAGTTGGATTACACCTGACTTTTCCCAGTTATTTTGCATGTGGAATGTTGACTGAATGTGGTGTACTCCTGCATCACCGTATGCCATATTGTAGAAGAGTGCTTGACATAAAGAGTAATGTCATCAGTATATGTTGAAATCATATACTGTTTCCATAATATATTAACTACTCGCCGAGCATGTTTCCACTAGATTATGCTTATCAAGGACTCCAGGCCTGATTTAGATCTTGGCAGATCTGATTCCACTTTTCTGCCAATTAATCCTTACATCAAGTCCCACTGTCGCTACCAGAATTTTCTTCCCACGTCATCATAAGCAAAAGTGGATGTTGGAGGGAGTTCAGAGCATATTTCTGCCAGATCAATTATGAACTCTCTTCCCATCAACCTAACTCTGGCGGGTAAACCTCCAAACCTGAGTTGGGGGTTTCCAAGGGATAGAAGCTTGCCTTTTTTCATTTTTCCACTTCCCTTTGCATCATGAACCCAATCGCCTAAGTCATTCCTTTGCTGCTGCTACTTGACCAAGACGCAAAACAGCCACAGTGTCACCGGAATCGAAGGTAAGCCTCTTTTTAACTTCTTTTTTTTGTTATTGTCTGTTTAGATTTGTTCTGGACTTGTGCATTTTTTTTTATTTGACGTCAAGCAATTTTTATCTGTGTAATGCATATGTGTGTGTAATGTTGTCATTGCAAGAAATTTAAAGAAACACAACTGTATTCAATGTTATCTTTTTTCTCTAATTTGTTGCAACATTTCATCATGAACTTACACAAAATCTGACATTAATTAAAATGTAGAGTGTGTTCATACAAGTGTGTTTAAATATTTTTCATGAATTATCAAAGTTAAATCACTGTTAGTTCTGTTGTAATTTAACAGCGACTAGGTTAAGCATTAGCAGAAGACATCTTAGTTTTAGCTATTATCGTGACATTCAGTGGACTCCATTTTGTATTCGTGGCAGCCATTTTGTTTGCTACATGCTGCCGCGTGTCGACCATGTGCTTTGTCCTATCTTCCTGTTAACTGCACTTGAAATCTGCCCGGCAACGAGTTATATTTAGCATTCCCCACTTTCGCGCATGCCCAATAGGGTCTACATCTGTTAGTGATTAGTTCCAGACGGGAATGTGCTTACCAGTTCCCAAAACCGTTAGCTTCTCCCACTGATCGATTGTGCCTTTCAATATTACCTTATATGTACATAAATCTTGCTCTTGTGTTTGTACTGCCTTCTTTTGAGCCCCTGTGTGGGTATAAATGGACCATGCTCTTTTAGTTCGGTGTGCTACTTCTTGCAATACCGAAGGGTACTGTCTGAACCGTGGCACCACCTCATGAGGTGTAATAAATGTTATCTTTTCTATTCCAGTTTCTGTGCCAACTTCTTCCTATTGGTCTGAGGACTTTGCGCAGAGAAGGGCACTACTACAAATTGGCGCCCAATGTGGGGCTCATCGACGACTCGGATGCCCGAAGGAGTGGTCGCGACGAAGGATTGGGATCTCGCCGCAGACGATCATTGCCCGAGGAGACCCGAGTCTTGGCAAACCAAGGCGTTTTTCCCTTCTTTCTGATCTGACCATCCAGGTGGCGCCGGTCCTCGACTGAGATCTCTTCTGTTGATTCGCCGTGCAGTGACCGTTTGGTCGAATTTAGAACTTGGCAGTTGGAATCTGGACGCCCTGTGAGTGGTAAGAGACGTTTTTTTGGCACATACTATGGGTTTTGGATGCCCTTGTTTGGTAAGGTAGTTTTAGGAACACTTACCGTGGCATATTTGTTTGGAAAGACTAGTCAGATTTGTATCTTTTGAATTTGATATATGAGTTGCAACCCATATAGGCAGGTAATGTGGAGACTTTTCTCCAATATTTGATTTGAATTGGAATGGCACATCGTAATAGAAGTACTTTAAGTGCTATTTTGTTTATAATACTGCATATTTTGCACTATTTTTGGCATGCCTGCTCTTAGCGCACTTTGTAGGATGTGTTGCTTTTGTAGTGGTAGCAGTTTGAGACTTGAAGAATCGCAACCGGCTCCCCCAGAGGGGACGCCTAATAGAGACATGTATGTTAAACACGGTCTTTCTCCCATAATGTACAGCACATTGTGGAATAAATACACTCACAAGGATCCTGAGTTACATTGGCCTATACATGGGTCATTTGATATACGAAAGTTTGAGTATGTGGAACAATGTATGTTTGAGCAAAAGTCTAGATGTGATATGTTTGACTGTGTACGTATGTGGGAGGAAGAAGTGCGTGAGCGAGCGAAACGTGAGCAAGCATTGATTGACAAAGAGCAACGGAAGAATGTGTATGAGAAAGCGTTGGAGTTGAGAAAGAAAGAGGTGAAAGAATTGAAAGAGAGGGAAGAGAAAGAACACAGATTGCAGGTATCTGGCCAATACGCTATTCGACAACCTCTCTATCCTGTCCTTAATAAACCGCAAGATGATTTTCTGTTACACCTCCGTATGCCGTTCCATCTGCCCCATCTGAAGATGATGTGGATTCCGATTCAGATCAACAAAAGACGTGCGACACCCGTTCTAAGCTGTCCGCTGATCGTGCCTCCGAACTTAGACAGGCTGCTCGTAAAGCACGTCTTAGTTCAGCTCCTGCTTCCGATCTTTTAGATAGCATAAAGGGGTGGCAGGAAAGGGAACAGTTATATTTCACTGAGACGTTTTCCTCGGAAGTTATTAATTTTTTTGGAAATATTCTACAGACTTAGAACCTGATGATGTAGCAGCTGATGATTAAAACATGTGTGATGTTTTTTTTGTTCTCTCCCAGGTGACTGATGTGATCAGGCGTTTGGATAAATTACGAACTGAGGTGGCTCGCTTGAAGGAGGAGAAAAAGATTGCAGATGCAGCTGCACGGAAATCTCAGACCGGAGGGGCACAAGCTTCTATCTTCGGAACAGATAAGACACTGATAGTTCATGCGAAACCTATGCGGTAAGCCGCGCCACTGTATGTTCCTCCTAAAGGAACGGGTACAAGTGATGATAAAAATTCTGTTGATGCTAAAGGTTATTTTATCTATAATTGCGTGTATACTCCCTGGAATAGAGCAGATGTGATGGCTCTTAAAGCAGCATTACCTGATCCGCGGAAAAACCAAGCCGCTTTCTATGAGGAAGTTGAGGGAGCCATTAGCTCTTGCACTATGACTTTGTGTGATATTGATTTATTTTTCGGATTGATATTACCACCGGATATGTGGAGGACCGTTGGTAAAGTTAATGATCGTGCAACTTTTGGTGCGGAATGGAGGGATTTAGAACAAATGGATGAGGAAAGGGAACCCGCTCAAAAGCCATGTCAGTTGATATTAGATCTTCCCACAGCTATATTAGTTAAGCTAAAAACGTTTATCCCCCCTAAAAAAATAGATTGGACTGTTTTAGCATCGTGTAAGCAAAAGGTAGATGAATCAGTTTCTGATTTCTTTACGCGCTTTGAGGAAGCATTTCATAATTTTAGCGGTCAGTTCTTGACAGATGATACAGGCAGACATCTCTTTGTTGACAAATATGTTACAAACTTGTTACCAGGGATAGCTAGCCATTTAAAAGCCAGCGAAAGCTCTTGGACTACATCTTCTCCAGCATCTGTTTTGACTATGGCCCAATATTATGAGTGTCAGGAATTAGAAGCGAAAGGTAATGAGGACAAGAAATCTAAGGAATTAAAAACGAAGGTTATGTTGGTTCAAGCTTATGGGCCGCCTTCTGGAGGTTATGATAGAGGTGGACGTGGATCTTTTGGTTCTTCTTATACTCGTTCGAATTTTTCTATCAACCAATGTGCGTATTGTCAGAAATGTGGGCATTGGGCGGCCGATTGTCCAGTATTGCGTGCCCAACAGAATTCACGAGGTCGGGGACAAATGAGAAATCGCTCAGGATATTCAGGGCCTAGGGGAAACACGAATGATCGTGCTAGATTTGACACTAATGTACGAGCGCAGGATGGGTTTAACACTTTTGATAGACAAAACCAATACCAGATGTCTGATTATGTGCAGCCTGATTTTCACGATCCTGCTATGCATAGGATTTCCTAGGATGGGGTAAGGAATCAGTTGAAGTTCCAGTAGATCAGACGGGTCCCTATGTTACAGCACATGATTTAGGTTCTACTGATCAGTTTCTGGTTGATACAGGAGCTACTCGTAGCGCCTTGTCTAAACAATTGGTTCCAAGGGCTCCCCTGTCTGGCGTAACTATTACATCGATAGGTTTCCATGGAACACCTTCCCTTAGCCCATTATCACAACCACTTGCATTTCATGTTGATAAATTTAGTGCTCCATGTCCGTTTTTGCTTTCTCCAAACACACCAGACAATATTGTGGGTCTCGATATGCTCAAGCATTTCAGGGTACAATACGATGTTATCCTGAAGGAGTGTGTGTTATTTTGAACGATAATCATCCTGTGATTGAAAGAGCTTGTCTTGTTGAAGAGGATATTGCACTGGCCTCAGTCCCTAAAACCTTTTGGGCTGCTTCAGATACTGATGTGGGTCAAATGGTTATCCCACCGGTACATATTAGTGTCAAGGAGGGAGCTGTGTTGCCACGTTTGCCTCAATATAGGATATCAAAGGAGTGTGAAGAAGCACTCAGACGAATTGTACATGATCTGATTCAAGTTGGGGTTGTTGAGGAAGTTCCATTTATTATTTGTAACAGCCCAATTCTTCCGATTCTGAAAAAAGATACTAACACTAGGGTTTATAGGTTTATCATAGACCTGAGAGAGGTAAACAAGATTGTTGTACCACAGTACCCTGTGGTTTCTGACATTACGAGACTTCTTACTTTGGTTCCCCCAACTGCACCCATGTTCTCTGTTATAGACTTGAAGAACGCTTTCTTTTCGATCCCTATTCATCCTGATAGCCGATATTTGTTCGGTTTCATTTTGAATAATCGATCTTATAGATTTTGCAGAGTTCCTCAAGGCTATACTGAGAGTCCAAGTATTTACAGTCAAGCATTAAAAAAAGACAACTTGATTCTTTTGTTTTGCCTGAAGGTGTGGCTCTAATACAATATGTCGATGACATCTTGTTGGCAGCCGATACCCCTGAACAATGTGAAAAATGTACTCTGTCCTTGCTTTCTTTTCTTGCTTCACATCATCATAAAGTATCACGAAAGAAATTGCAATATTGGAGACCAAAGGTAACCTACTTAGGTCACCTTTTGTCTAAGGAGGGACGTGCACTCACATCAGATCGCATACAGGCAATTTTAGACACACCAGTACCTTCTACACAGAAAGAAGGGCGTGCATTTCTTGGCCTTACTTCTTTTTGCAGGCAATGGATATTGGGGTTTTCATACATTGTTAAACCTTTGCTAGCACTTTTGACAAAAGATACTCCAATACCCCTTCCATGGACAGATGAATGTGGGACTGCTTTTCGGCAGTTACGACAAGCCCTTTGTTCAGCATCAGTGTTAGGTACTCCAGATTATACGAAGCCTTTTACACTCGCATGAGAAAGAGGGATGTGCATTGTCAGTTTTAGTCTAGGCACATGGCGATAAGCAACGTCCCTGTGCATATTTTTCAGCAGTCCTTGATCCTGTTGCCCAAGCGTTGCCTGGGTGTTTCCGTTCAGTTGCGGCAACGGCTGTGTCAATACGTCAAAGTGAAGGAATAGTTTTGTCACATAAGCTGTTGGTGCTAGTACCCCATGCAGTTGAGGCCCTTTTAAATCAAACAAAGATGCAGCACTTAACTAGCGCTTGTCTGACTGGATATGAATTGACATTGCTAGCTCCTCACATTACATTGAAGAGATGTGCAACCCTAAACCCAGCTACCCTGTGCCGTATCCAGTGACTCAGCCTCAGTCTCAAGAAACACATGATTGTATATTCCTTACTGAAGAACAGACAAAGGGTCGCATTGATTTGCAGGATACGCCCGTTCCAGATGTGGACGGTGAATTGTGTGTTAATGGGTCCTGTTTGAAACTGCCAGATGGTATGACCTCAGCCGCATATGCAATCACCACGCTTGAGACAGTAGTGGAGACAGCTCGAATACCACAGAAATCGGCTCAAGCAGCTGAATTGATAGCTTTGACACAAGCATGTGAGCTTAGTACTGATTTATGTGTGAACATTTATACAGATAGCCACTATGCTTTTGGAGTGGTGCATGATTTTGGCCTGCTCTGGAAGTAAAGAGGTTTTCTTACATCCCATAGGATGCAAATAATGCATGGAGAACTAGTGCATAATCTTTTGACTGCACTGACATACCCAAAGAAAATAGCTATTGTGAATTGTAGTGCACATAAGAAAGTGACAGATAAAGTTGGACAAGGTAACGCTTTTGCGGACCACGTAGCACGTGAGACTGCGATACAGCGAAGCACTACTCCCATGTATGTAGTGAAGTCACAAACTGAGCATTGGCATGTTGCTAGACAAGGAGTACTAGAGATACAGAAATCTGCTTCTGTGAAAGAACGTGAACAGTGATCTGAAGAAGGAGAGTTGGATGATGAGGGTTGTTGGCGAATAAGCAGATGGATAGGTGGAAACTACCTACAGCCTTTGTACAACCTATGGTTCATATGGCACTTGGGCTAGCACATGTTGGAGCTTCAGCAATAACGAAATTGCTTACGCAAGTTTGGGAGCATCCAGAAATTGCTAGCACAGCTAAAAGAGTAGTACAGTCTTGTTTGATCCATCTACAATATAAACCTGGAAAAGGGACACAAACTGCAGCTGGAGGATTTGCTACACCAACCACACCTTTTGAAGTCTTGTAAATGGATTACATTCAGTTTGAGCGTTGCAACAACCTGAAGTATGTCTTGATGGTGGTCTGTGGCTTTAGTAAATGGATAGAGGCGTACCCCACAAAGTACAGTACTGCTATCACTACAGCAAAGGTGTTGTTGAAGGAGTTTTTCCCCAGATTCGGTGTTTGCAAACTCCTATGGAGTGATAACGGACCTCATTTTGTTGGGGAAATTATTAAATATGTCCTGAAAGGATTAGGGATTAAACAGAAGTTCCATGCGGTGTTCCATCCACAGTCAGCAGGATTGGTGGAAAGGTATAACGGTACTCTGAAGCTGAAAATAGCAAAAATACAGACTTCTACATCTTTGACTTAGCCAGATGTGTTGCCACTGGCATTGTTGTCCATCAGATCAGTACCACATTCTCGAACAGGTCTCACTCCCTATGAGGTTGTTTTTGGGAGGCCAATGAATATTTGGGGAGTTTCGAAACCGAGTTCTGTATATGATGTACCTTGTGTCCTGATGAATGACTATTTGGCACAGTTAACTGATAGCTTGCTTTCTATTCATCAACAGGTCCGAGAAGCACTTCCTGACAGATCTACAGGTGAAGGCCATGAACTCCGACCTGGACACTACGTTATGGTGAAGTCGTTCGAATGATCGAGCAGCCTGGAACCAAGGTGGCGAGGACCAGAACAAGTACTCTTGACCACAAAAACAGCAGTTCGAGTGACGAACCGGAAAAATTGGGTACACAGTACCCATTGCAGAAGAATATTTCCTACCTTGGTGGAACCTGCTGTGCTGACCGATCATCGAGAGATCCTGACTACGGAGAAAGGCCAAGCTGTATCACCTGACGAATCTGTGGAGTTCTTCCCAGACCAAACGATTCCTGGAGCATCACGATACTACTTGAGACCAAGAAAAGAATCTGCAGTTTTGAAAAAGACAGGTTGAGCAACCGCCCTGGGTAGTGGAAACGGAATGCCGATATGACAAGGGGGGGGTCAGCCCTGCCTAGTTTAGCGACACCTTCTTGTTCTTCGGTGAAGAAATCAGCGGCTGCCCACGGGATAAGAGCTCCCACATTTGTTTTTTTAGTTTTTGGAAAGAATAGATTTTTTATTGCTGCTAAAATGAATAAGAGAAAGATCATTGGTGCTATAGGGGATGTTGCTGTTTTGATGATTATGGCAGCAATCACTTGGTCTATTGAGAAAATGGCCCCTGCTTGTGAGCTTTTTGTTGTTACTACTCCAGTCCCAGAGGGTCACCACTACTACACTTTTCCGTATCATGAGCAGAAGCATTGTCAATCCTATCTTAATAACACTTTTGTTCAGATGTTGCATCATACTCATAATGCCACAAACACTACCAACTGTTGGGTATGTGGAATGATACCGGCGCATCAAAAGAAAGGAGGAACACCTTTAATTCCTCTTCCTTTCTCTCTTAATGGTTCTTGTCAAGCCTGGTACACGCTTTTGTTTGCATCTAGAATGTAGACTTCTTTTTCGTCTAAATAAAGTGTGTTATCAAGACAAAGATGGGTATCCTCAAGCTAATGAAACTAAATGGGAATGGGAGGAATACCGACCGGACAATATTTCCACGCCATATGTCTTCGCCAACACAAGAGACTCTGCCGAAAGTGAACAATTTGTGATTACTGTTACAAAGACTAAAGCAGATTTATGTGTACGAAGTATTGGATGAATTCCAGTTGGAATAAGTGATTGTATCACAATTTTAGATATCGAGGGAGTAAATGAGAGTTCTTCTTTAGCTTCACATAGCACATACCTTGTATGTGGCAATTATGGATATCATCGACTACCAATTGGGTGGTCGGTGTAGTTTATGTATCTTTTTTATTACCTCCTGTTTTCCTGGCACCTGCATCATATCATCAAGATTTTAAACTGTTTAATGATATTATTATAAACAGATATAAGAGGACAATAAGTACTGATGAAGTAGACCAAACAGATACTAATCTACAGCAATATGTCGATTTAAATTTGGGTTTGTTCTCTTTTGTAGGTGCTGCATTAAATAGTAGGAAAGTGAGACGATTAACTAGGGTTGTAGAAGCTGTTACTAATCAGACTGCTATAGCGCTTGGAAATATTACTGAGGAACTTCAAATTGCAAGAATTGTAGCGCTCCAAAATCTTATGGTATTAGATGATGTTAGCTGATCGAGGTGGTGCATGTCGAATTATCGGTAGTAGTTGCTGTGTCTTCATTCCCGATAATTTGCCCTCATTATATGATGCAATATTTAAGCTACATAAAATTGCTGCAGATATTCATACAAAGAATGGTACCTGGACTTTTCCTGGATGGTTTTGGGCTCTAGTCTCTGCTTGGGATTGGAAATTACTGACTATTCTATGTATTGTAATTGTAGTATTTTTCACCTGTTGTATGTGTATTAATTGTGGTCCCATACTTTGCTCCATGTGTATTACTGCCTGTATACCAGCCAAGAAGGATGTTGCAGAAATGAAAGCACAACACATGTTAGATAAGGAAATAGGTGAAATGATGTGTATAGATATACAGGATGAATATTTAGATTATCCTTGAAAAGCAAATATCTTCAGCTAATGCTGAAAGGGTCGTCTGTTGTAATTTAACAGCGACTAGGTTAAGCATTAGCAGAAGACATCTTAGTTTTAGCTATTATCGTGAGATTCATTTGACTCCATTTTGTATTTGTGGCAGCCATTTTGTTTGCTACATGCTGCCGCATGTTGACCATGCGCTTTGTCCTATCTTCCTGTTAACTGCGCTTGAAATCTGCCCGGCAATGAGTTATATTTAGCATCCCCCACTTTCGCGCATACCCAATAGGGTCTACATCTGTTAGTGATTAGTTCCAGACAGGAATGTGTTTACCAGTTCCCAAAACTGTTAGCGCCTCCCACTGATCGATTGTGCCTTTCAATATTACCTTATATGTACATAAATCTTGCTCTTGTGTTTGTACCGCCTTCTTTTGAGCCCCTGTGTGGGTATAAATGGACCATGCTCTTTTAGTTCGGTGGGCTACTTCTTGCAATACTGAAGGGTACTGTCTGAACCGTAGCACCACCTCATGAGATGTAACAAATGTTATCTTTTCTATTCCAGTTACTGCGCCAACCTCTTCCTATTGGTCTGAGGACTTTGTGCAGAGAAGAGCGAACCCCTTGCAATGGTGGGCCTTGCTGAGGCCTGCTACTACAGTTCTAAACTTTAAGTAACATTTCCCCTTGTCTAGTGTATTTTCTGTATTTCATCAAACTGTATTCCTTTTTTAAAGGTGTAATGCATATGTGTTTATTTTTTCACTTATCAAATTAAAATAAACATACCTGCATTAACACTCAAAAATAAATATTTCAATTGTTCAGTGTAGGTGTCCCTTATCAAGATGAATGCTTGCACAGACATTTTAATGTCCATTACATTTTTTAATAATGCTTGAACTTTACACTTAATTTAAAAAAATTGTTTGTGTTTTCTGTTATAAATGTAAGTAAGAAGATGTATTTCACATTTTCTTCCTTAACATTTTAATAATCAATACATTGTAAATTAATATTTATATTAGGACAAACTTTGTAAAATGTAAATTACTTATTCATATTGGAGATATTCTCACATTAAATTATTTTTCAATAAAAGAAAACAAGAAAACAAGGGTCTTCCAAACCATCACCTTGTGGCTTTGTTGCCCATTACCTGACTCTTAAATATAGTCCAAAGGGTTACCTACTAAGAAAGGGGCATCTATTAGGCACAGAGCAGGCACCTGAAGCATTTTTCTTGGACGGGGTGGGTTTAGATTTGGTAGGAGTCAAGGACAGATAAGAGGTGAATTTGGAAGGAGTAGGAAGGAGTAGGAGGGGATTGGCTTTTGGAGCTAGAGGGAGCCACAGTGGGTCAGGTGCTTGTGCCTGTTTGTTAGGAAGTTGCATGTGGGTCTGGTGTTTGTTGTGCATGTTTGAATGGGTGTTTTTTGGCTGGTGTTTAATATTCTGGTGAGTATGTGTGTTTCCTTTTTGTTGGTGTTGTTTTGTGTATAGGTGTGCTATTGTGTGAGTGTGTTGTTTCTGATGAGTGTGTTGTGGTGATGGTGTGGTGTTTGTGTCCAGTTGCATGTGGTTCTGGTGTTCGTTGTGTATATTTGAACGTATGTTTCTAAGCTGGTGTTTGATAATCTGATGAGTGTGCGCATTTCCTTTTGGCTGGTGTTTTTTTGTGTGTAGGTGTGCTTTCATGTGAGTGTGTTGGTTTTGATGAGTGTGTTGTTGTGCATGAAGAGGATGTGGCACTTTTGGGTGTGGTGGTGGTTGTGCGTGTGAAGGTGATTGAGGTGTTTGAACCTGTGGTGGTGTTTGTTAGTGTTGTGGTAGTTGTAGTGCTTGTAGGTGTGGTGTTTGTGGGTGTTGTGCTTGTGGAAGTAGTTTCAATAGTGTGTATCTGTTGAGTGTGTGCTTCTTTGTGTGTTTGTTTGAGAGATTGTGCTGCTTGTGTCTGTAGGAGTGGATGCCTGCAAAGAAGTGAGTGAGCTTGGGGTGGAATTTTGAAAATGGGTTGAGAAACGGATCTGAGTTGGGACAGTAGGTTGGGCTGGCTGGGAGGCTGGAGTGAGTGAGGAGGGTGCCATTTTGGCAAGCAATCTCTGCATGCCAGCCATTGATCTGTAACTGGCATTCAGAAATGCAAACATTGTTGCATTTGTCAGGTTAGCACCTTGATGCCATTCTCTATTGCAGTCTGGCCTACAGAGATGCTACATAATAAATCAATAGCCTCCTCACTCCATATAGCTATGGTTACGGATACAGGGGATGAGGTCCCTAGGGCAAAGGAGACCCCAGCCCTTTTAGGGGTTCAGGTTTGAATTACTGTGGGGGGAGCTAGAGGGAGGAAGGTGATGTCTCTGGGTGGTGGACAAGGATGAGGTTGTTACAGTTCCAGTAGGGTCCACCACCACTCGTAACTTGTCTCTGGTAGAGGCCCTCAAAGAAGATGACAATGTGGTGTCCTCCGCTCTAGTCCCCTCACCCCCTGTGTCACTGTGTACATCAGTGTCTGACGTTTCACCACCAGA
Organism: Lissotriton vulgaris; assembly: GCF_964263255.1. Taxonomy (NCBI): domain Eukaryota; kingdom Metazoa; phylum Chordata; class Amphibia; order Caudata; family Salamandridae; genus Lissotriton; species Lissotriton vulgaris. The sequence goes on from NC_141685.1 coordinate 196,016,931, forward strand.
AACACAGTAGCCAACTGCGTCCCTAACCTTCCTGGCCAATAACACCTTTGCCTGCTCTTGAAGACGCTGTAAAGACATCATTTTATTGTATCTGTGTAAATACAACTGATCATAAAGATTTTCTCAAAACATTTTTACAATTTTTATATTTCACCTGTTTTAAGGCTTTTAAACTTTTGTATATTTGTTATCTCCAGCATGGAGGGAACATCTTCAGAAACCGTTTAGTCAAAGTTTTGTAATTTTCTATTATTGCTCCTAATTTATTTTGATAGTTTTTCTTAACTATTTCTATTCTCTCCAGGAAAGGTTTTTACACTTCTGAATGGTTCTTATTTGTTATTTTGAATAGTGAATTTATGTTACAAAAATGTAATATAAAACAAAAAATCCATTTGCTCATTGTGTGTATAAGGCAAAAAAAGCTGCTTTTGTATTTTGTAAATTAAAAATATGAATCTCCCAGTTTAGCCAATAATATCCGCTTACAGGTGGTTAGTAGTGGCTGCCTCTGGCCCCGACTCCCATCCTCAATAGACGCCGGTGCTGATGCACTGTGGAGCTGCAGCTGCTTCTGTGGTGGTGCGAGAGAGACAGACTGGAATGGACAGCGATTACAAGGTTATTGCCTAAAACCTACGGCGGCATGCAGGAGTTTCCATTGTGAACTGCGGCAGTTTGTTCCTGTGTGAGGCAAGGTGAAGGGATTGGGAGGTGAATAGTTGGAGATACAGCAGTTTTCCTTTCTGAAGAGTAGGCAGAAGGAGCTTTGGACAAGGCGAGACGAGATGAGAGTGAAGTAGGAGAAGAGGGAAGGGAAGTAAACCTTTGCTGCACCAAAATGTTGATTTTTCATTGCACAGGGCTCCTCTATACTGGGGGCTGAGCAGCTTCAATTCAGATTTTTTGTAGCCAGGTGGAAGGTCTGGGAATGTGTGGCCACCATTGTGGCCTCCCATGAATATTTGATTTTGTGAAAAAGGGGGGAAAGAGGAGAAGAAAAGGAGCTCCTATGACTGGCAAAAGGGGAGATAAGGCGACTTGTAAAGTTAGTGCTTTGCACTGTTCCCGTCTTTTGGTTCACTAAGTGCCTTAATAGCTGTCAGTGCCAGTGACTGCAGGGATCCATGTGGGGATTCATGTTGCCCCATTATATCTAGAGCCAGACAGTTGTTTGAAATTCATTAACAGATAAGCGCCCTACTGTCATGCGACAACTCTGCACAAAAATTGCCTCACCAATTCCTCCTGTTCCCCTTAAACAATGCAAGACAGCCTCTCAAAGTAGAATGACTGGCTGGTGAGACAAGCAGATGGAGACCATTGTAGGCGTACCTACCTTATCCTTCAATCATGGCCAGTCTTTTGAAGAGGAGGTCAGGGGAGCAGTTGGTAGCGGGAAACAACCCTAACAACATGGGCATCACATCGCAATAGTATAGTTTACTATTCCTTCCCTACTGTTACGTCGGCTGGAGTTGAAATAGTAAATTATACATTTCTAATGTCAGAGCGCCATCTACTGCAATGTAACGACTTGCGTAGTAATGGCTTTGCGCTGTAACAAAGCGGTCGTTGTAACAACCGCGTTGTAATGGCATGCAAAGTAATGGCTTGCAATGTAATGAGTCAAATTCGTTGGTAGCTCACTTTCAAACAAGTTGGGCATGGCCGAAGCAGAAAAAGCACATATCTCCTCCTCAACTTCCAGCAGTTTAGATAATTCAACCCCTTCCTCAGTATCAGCTATGTCTGCTAAAAATGACAAGACCCGCTCTCTTCAAAATGTTTAAATATTTCCTTTATTTACAAATGTCGGGATATGCTTCCCAGTGAGGAGGTCAGGCTGGGGTTATCACCCGGGACAACAGCTGTAAGAGGGCCTAGGTCTTCAACATTTGAAAGGGACGCTACCAGCAATGGGAAAGAGGAAAGAGACTGTACTCCTCCAACTGCTTCAGATGAATCTTCCTCCAGGTTCTCCCTACTACAAAGCTCCAGCTCCAGCTCGCATGGGATAATTGATGCCAAACTCAATCCTCACTTGCAAGTGTCTGCTATCAATAACCCCTGTGCGTCCCAGGAGCTTTTGCCAGAGGCGGTGAAGAAGGTGTTCAATACAATCTTGGTGGAGATACGCAGGTTAAAGGTTCAGCAAGCTCTGGATACTAAGTTAATAAATCAAAGGCTCACTAAAATGGAGGAGACCTTATTGGCGCTCCCAAATCAGCTGTAGGCAGCAGAGAAAAGAATTTCAGACATTGAAGACAAATGGGCACTTCTGCAATCCCACTCGGAGCCTGCATCTGTAAAAATTGCAGAATTGGAGTTGAAATTAGAGTTAATGGAGAATAATACAAGATTTTCCAATCTTCGATTTACAGGGATTCCGGAAGGGAATGAATCCCAGGGTCAAATACAATCTGTTCCTAAGCTGATTAATATGCTGATCAAAGATCACATCTTGCCATCTGCTCCTGAAGATTTGACAAGCATGCATGCTCATAGAGTTCCTTTTCAATAGTCACCTGGAACAAACTATTCTGCTGAACTTTTCCGACTTCCGGATTAAGGAACAGGTCTTTACAAGAGCAATCCAGGAGAAATTGTTTATGGTCTTACAAAACGCCTTGTTGAAAATTTTTTCAGATCTTTCTGTGACCTCAGCTAGGTGAAGAAATGTGTTTTAACAACTTGATTTTGAATTTAGATCGATTGGTGCACAAGCCTCCCTGGTCCAATCTTCAAAACTCAAGGTTCTTAGGAAAGGACAATTTAAGATCGTCAATGTTCTTTCAGAAGCACAGGACTTTTTAAAATCAATCAGAAACTAATGATGCATGTAGGGTGACATTAACCCTTTTTTCTAACTGTTCTTATTTTTGCTTTTTTGTTTTCTTTCTCTCTCTATTCTTCAGCGGAGGGGGCAATTGGGTGGTGGTGGTTGGTGGACCGATTCCACCAGATCAGGATGGAATTTCATGGCATCCTTCAGATAGAGATTCCACATGGCGCGCTGTTAGGGGGACTTTCATCAGATGGGTGGGCAGGGTGGGGAAGGTAGGGGACAGGATGGGGTAGCAGGGAAAAAATGAGTGGATCAAAGTTTTCAATTGTACACACAGTTGTTTTTATCTATATTTCTATAGATATTTAATTTAATTTGGTTGTGGTGCAATGAGAGCTGAGATTTCTTTAGCAAATGGATAGCAGCCAAATAATTTTGTGCAAAGTGAATGGGTTGCTGAATTGAAGAAAAGCAAGCACAATGTTGACCTGGCTGCTATCCTTTTCCCCAGAGGTGTTGTTCATTCAGGAAACTCATTTTAGGTCTGATTCACCTAAGCTGAGCCTTCCCAAGGGGTTCAATTAAGCTTGTTTTGCTTCTCCAAACATGTCAGTTCGAGTGGTCACTATATATTACAACTGCAACTGCCAGGTACTAAAAGTTAGCAGTGATGTTCAAGGTCGGTGGATTTATCTACAAATTAACCTTAGGGGTGTAGTTTATGATCTCTTGAACTCCTACGTCCCTATATTTGATAAAACTTCGGCTCTGCTTCAAATTCATGACTTATTGGTGTTTCTGAGGTTTCCATAATTTGGGGTGGGTATTTTAATTGTATTCAGGATATTCGAATAAATACTTCTAACCCTACCAAGAAGCAATTACAACCCAAATAAAATAAATTGATCACGATGATGGAGCAAGACCTTGCTCTCCTGGAATTTATGTTTCATTTAAAAAATAGGTCAGCAAAATGTATAACAATTTTTAAATGTTTAAATGTAGACATTTGAACTCATGGAGAGTGAGAAGACAGTGGGCTCAAGTTATGACACCATTTCCAGACCTGCCCATCATGGAAGAAAGGTATATAATAAAAAAAAAACTGATTCATTAGGCTAACTATTATTGATTTATGTTGTCAGCTTCTGCCTCACAATGGGAATCCCACAATAATAACACCAAAATTAAAAATAATTACAGTACTCCATTTTGTGGCCATAGGCTCATTCCAATACACTGTTGCAGTATGTGGTGGAATGTCACAATCAACTTTCAGTGGTGTACTACTAGATGTTCTTTCTTCAATAATGAGACACATCAACAATTTCTCACAGTAGGATTTGGCTCCAGCTGAAGACATAAATCTGAACATTGCGATCCCTCGGCAACGCTTCATCTCCCAGAGCTCTGTAAGAATCTGGTCCATCATGTCTTGATACTGACTGAGGGATCCCAAGACTTGTTCGAAGGTGGCCTGGGTGACAATGAAAAAATTAAGAAAAAACTCCCACATGACCTGTATTCCTTCTCTGTAGGCTCACTAGAACTCTATGGGCTGCCCATTACAAGAGTTATCAGATCATTCACATAATCATGCTCATATTTATCATTTTATTATATTTTTGAACTTATTCATATTTTTTCAATTTTACTGATTGAACAAAAGTTAAAAACATGTTTATGAAACCTCGAGATATTCATTAATGCAAATGTACAATTGTTCCACATTGAAATACATCTGATGATTATTCTAATACACTGTTAACCTTTTGAAAATGATACTCTTTTAATACTCTGTTAAACTTTTGTAAATGATACATATCTGTTGAAACATTTAGTTTACAGAATTAACACTGTAAAATAACTTTATACAATTATTATATAAAAAATATTCAAAATGTTAATACAAATCAAATTACTTTACTTTCCACCCTACTCCCCTATCAACCCTCAACCACTCCTGAAAAAAGTACACAGTTAACATATTAACAAATTAATTATTAATAAATAATACCAAATAATAACTAATAATTAACTTGTTTAACACAATTAACATATTTACCATTAAAGTATTAATTATTAATAATCAATGTATAATTAATTATTAATTAATTAATTAACACAATTAACAATATAAATGATTGCATCCAAAAATATTAATTAAATAGTTTATTAATTTAAATTAAATTACTTCCCACCTTATTCCCCTATATATCCACAACCCGCTACAGAATAAAATTACACAAAAATGTATTAACATATAAGTCATTCATTGAAAAAAAATCTTAATTAATATATTATAATTAAATTACTTCCCACCCTATTCCCCTATAAACCCAAAACCCGCTACAGAACTAAAATAAGCAAAAATTATTTAACATAAAATTCATTACTTTAAAAAAATTAAAACAAGAATATATACTTTTAATCTTCCCCCTAGACCCCCTTCTGTCCCAAATCTTAAAACTCTTCACTGGCTTCCAGAGCAACAAAGAAGCCATTTATAATCTTAAGTCCCACACACAAGATAATGCATGACACCTGCCCTAATTACTTAGCAAAAAAACTTCAATGTACATACCAGGAAGATTGTTAAGGTCCTGTACTAAATCATACCTTGTTCAGCCTCGCATTCGTATGTCCCGTAATGGTAGCCGTTCTCTTTCTTATCTTGCCCCTTTGCTATGGAATACATTACAATCGCATCTCTTGTCCATAGTGAAAAAGAAAATGAGAACAGGCCACACAGCACTCCAACTAATGTCCAATTGCCGTCTTATCTAGGAAATCCTAGATCAGTGTTCCGAATGTATCGGAACCAAGTAATATATCTTATGCTCATCCACAATCATAAATATGTAATGTCCAATATTTTCCACAAACTTCGAATTCAGAGATCCAAGCCAAATCGTATTCTTCCAAATCTCTTGTCCATAGTGGACCACAAATGCTTTCGTAACAAGCTGAAAACCTGGCTCTTTCCTAAGTAAATATTCTGTCAGGTTCAGGTTGCTGTCGGTATCGCTGTTTTCTGTTGCAAGGACCTGGAGACCTTCCGGTGATAAATGCGCTCTACAAGAATATCTGACATGACATGACATATACTAACATTTAAAACACAGAAAAAAATTTATATTTTTAGCAACGATATTATCCCCTTGCGTGCTTCTGTCGGCCAACAGCCGTTGCGCGCACTACCTTCGTAGTGCTGCGCACGTCGGTAAACAGCAGTGGAGCCAAAATGTACCCTGGCAGGCTCCCGTCTTAACTAAATCATACCACAACCGGTGTATTTACGTGAACAGTGTGCAGGAAAGAGATCAGTTCAGCATCTAGCCCCATGTTACGCAGGATCAACCACAGCTTGGACCTATTGACAAGGTCAAAAGCTGAGGTTATGTCCATAAAGGCCAGGTGTAAGGCTCCCCCTTGGCAACAGTGTACTTCCCGATCACCAAATTGAGATTGAGGCATTGATCCAGTGTCCCTTTCCCCTGCCTGAATCCATATTGGAGATGGGAAATGATGTTAGCTTGATCAAGACAGACTGTTAGGCGATCCAATACTACTTTCCCCATGATTTTTGCCGCGTCTAGGAGCGAAATCGGTCTGTAGCATGCCGGGTCATCCCGGATGCCCTTTTTAAAAATGGGGATAATGACCACCTCGCCCATGATGAGGGAAAACCACAGGAACATGCAGCATTAAAAATATGTTAAAATCTTGGCCAGACTTTAGGAGTTGCCTTGTAAAGGTCAGCTGGTATCCCATCAGGGCCAGGATCCTTTCCACCTGAGGTTAAAGGGAAGGCTTTGTAAACCTCATCTATTTAGAAATGGAGGGAGGAACTTGCTAATCTGAGAACTGTTTGTCCCATGGCTTCGGCTAAGTTGGCATCACTATAAATGTTAACAAAGTGCTGGACCCATTTCTCTGCATGGACTATACAATCTCTGCTGGAGTTTAATGTGTGAGAAAAGAGAGGACTATTGACCTCAGACCAGAATTTGGAGCTATTGGTCAGCACACTGGCTTGGCTAAGCTCTTCGCAGTCTATCACAAAAACGGAGCTTAGAGGGAAAAACGGACAGGGTTGGCCTCCACTCAAAAAACTTATCAACAACAGAAACCCTGTCTTACGGACGTAGGTTATTTCAGTAATTTTTATAACGGATCAGTCAAAAAGTCCTGATCACCGTTATACTCCCCTATACCTTTTGTTTTGTTCGGAGATATTTTACTGCACTGCGTCCAGATTTTTGAATAGTAAAATGGAAAACCTAATGGCCAACAGTTCTTCCCAGGCCTGCTCCCTTAACTGTTTTTCCTCTTCTGAACTGTGAGTTTATAGGCCTTCCTGCTGCTCTTAGTTAATGGTATGTCCCTCAGTTTTTGCTTATGGGCCTGCATTAGCTCCTTATGGGTAGCCAAACAGGTATTGTCAAACCACCTTTTAAGTTTTGGACACTTCACTCTGGTTGTGATAGATAATTTAGAGGCAACCTGCTTAGTGATTTTATCAAAGGCATCTAGAATGGCTCCATCATGCGGTGCCTGGTCCATATAAACTTGAAACTCCGGAGCGCAGGTAGTTTACCAGTTATCTAGGAAACTCTCTGGGGTAATCCTTTCCCACCTCAATCTACATGCTTGGTCTTTGGTACTGATGTGTGTATTAGTAACTTGGCTCGTGACCCCCCCTTTAAGGGCATCTGGGAGGAGGAGAATCAATATTAAAGGGTTGTGGTCGCTAAAGCAATTCCAGGTAACACTTAAGTTCTTTGCAGGCGGTTTTAATAGAACTAATAGCAGAATGTGGTCAATTATACTTGGGCTATGATGGCCTGCATAGGTAGGGACCAGGGCTGATGTACCTGATTGCTGTTAACAATTCAGGATATTGGCTGATAGAAGGCCTTCCAAAAAGGTGCCTGATGGTGTGTGTTCAAAGTGGTTTTGCTCCTGTGAGCCATCTTTCTCCTCCAGCATTGAGAAGCAGTTGAGGGAACATTTGTGAATATTAAAATCCTCTAAGATTAACGTGCCATAATAGGCTTGTCTTCCATCCCCATAACTTTCCAGAAGATCCTCTAAGGCCAGAAGATGTTCGGCCTCATGAGTTCTAGAGAAGGAGTTATAAAAATTTCCCACTAGCACGGTAGGGAAATTCTTTCCTGACAGTTCCACAGCTAACACGTGGGGTGAACGAGAGTCAGCTTGGCTTGATAGGAAAATTTAAGGCTAAACATTAAAAGAAGACCCCCCTGATTCTACACATATATGATGGGATTGCAAATTTGCAGAATGAAATGAAGCCATTCAGATAAAAACAATCATTTGGCTCCCACGTTTCTTGAAAGGCAATAATGTGGTGTGTAGCAGGAAAGTGTTCCCAAGAGCTATCGCCCTTCTTTGACCTAAGGCCAGCTATGTTCCAGGACAATGCCTTTGTCGTGATGTTGTCAGTGATAGTTGAGGTAGGGGAGGGATTCAGTAAATTAACCAGTGGGAGTTGGTGTATGGGACAACAGTTGGCTCAGTGGGAGTTGGTGGGACCAGTGGGAGTTGGTGTATGGGTGCATACAGTTGGCTCAGTGGGAGCCTTAATGGTCGATTAGTATGGCGGGCGGACCTGAGTCCAGCTGCCATCCCTGCAGTGTTGGAACGGCTGCCAGACATGTGGAGGTACTACACAGCAAATTAGGATGCGACCGCCACCATGGTGGTTGCATTCCGCAGTTTAACATTGCGGAGGGTGCCTCTTACAGCAGCACCCGCCGCAATGTCAAATTGCCATGTTGTGCATTTCCATGCACAACATGGCAGGCACCGCACGGTGCCTGCCACCTTGTGCATGGAAATGGAGGGTGGTACCATGGGTAACCCCCAAGAGTATCCCCACCCCCCACTCCCCTTGGGGCCCGCAACGGGCCCCCAAAGCAAATCCCTGCCATTGAAAGGCCTTTCACCGCACACATCCTAATATGGATGGCGGTGCCTGCTAGGCACCGCCACCATATTAATGGCCCAAGTCAGCCCGGACAGCAATCGGAACGATTGCCGACCGGCAGAAAAGCAGCGGACACACTTTGCGTCCGCCACGATACCCCCGGCATTATAATATGGCGGGGGCATTACTCATTACGATGGCTGTGGCGATCGTTACGCCATCATAATGAGCCCTGTAGTCAACACCTTCTTGGTCTGTGTTGTCCCTACTGTCTTCGCTAGTCAGTCAATTTCACCAAGGCCCTGGGGGTTAGCTAGCGGTAGGTATCAATTTGTTAAAGGTAATATAGTGTTCACATTTCTAGCTTGGGGGGGCTTAACCGGCTCAAAAGGCAACTGCCAATCGTGGTTCACTATGGCACACCTAGGCCCGCCCGCGTGCGTCCTGCACTGTGGGAGCCCGCCAGAGATCTTGTAGCGCCTCCAGGCATGGGATGCTGGTGTCTGTGGTGGCGTGAGAAAGCCTGGGACTTGCAGTCCTGGTCCCGCTCCCTCCTTCTCAGTGGTGACACAAACAAGGGCTTCCCGCACTGCGGAAGCCCACCGGATATCTTGTAGCGACTTTAGGCGTAGGATGCTGGCGTCAGTGGTGGCACGAGGGGGCCTGGGACCCGCAGTCCTGGTCATGCTCCCTCCTTCTCAGTGGCGGTAGTGGCGGCACAAACATGGGCTTCCCGCGCTGCAGGAGCCCACCAGAGATCTTGTAGCACCTCCAGGCGCGGAATGCTGGCATCAGTGGTGGCGCGATGGATCCTGGGCTGATGTACCTGATTGCTGTTATCAATTCAGGATATTGGCTGATAGTGTGTGTTCTAAAAAGGTGCCTGGAGGTGTGTGTTCAAAGTGGTTTTGCTCCTGTGAGCCATCTTTCTCCTCCAGCATTGAGAAGCAGTTGAGGGAACATTTGTGAATATTAAAATCCCCTAATATTAACGTGTCATAATAGGCTTGTCTTCCATCCCTCTAACTTTCCAGAAGATACTCTAAGGCCAGAAGATGTTCGGTATCATGAGTTCTAGAGAAGGAGTTATAAAAATTTCCCACTAGCAGGGTGGGGAAATTTTTCCTGACAGTTCCACAGCTAACATGTGGGGTGAACGAGAGTCAGCTTGGCTTGATAGGAAAATTGAAGGCTAAACATTAAAAGAAGACCCCCTGGCTATACACATATATGATGGGATTGCAAATTTGCAGAATGAAATGAAGCCATTCAGATAAAAACAATCACTTGGCTCCCACGTTTCTTGAAAGGCAATACTTTGGTGTGTAGCAAGGAAGTGTTCCCAAGAGCTATCACCCTTCTTTGACCTAAGGCCAGCTATGTTCCAGGACAATGACTTCGTCGTGATGTTGTCAGTGATAGTTGAGGTAGGGGAGGGATTCAGTAAATTAACCAGTGGGAGTTGAAGTATGGGAGCAGATACAGTTGGCTCAGTGGGAGCCTTAGGGGTCGATTAGTATGGTGGGCGGACCTGAGTCCGGCTGCCATCCTTGCGGTGTAGGAAACCGGCTGCCAGACATGTGGAGAACCTGCACAGCGAATTAGGATGCGACCCCCACCATGGCGGTCGTATTCCGCAGTTTAACATTGCGGCGGGAGCCTCTTACAGCAGCACCTGCCGCAATGTCAAATTGCCATGTTATGTATTTTTATGCACAACATGGCAAGCACTGCGCTGTGCCTACCACCTTGTGCATGGAAATGGAGGGGGGTACCATGGGTACCCTCCAAGAGTACCCCCAACCCCCACTCCCCTTGGGGCCCGCAACGAGCCCCCAAAGCAAATCCCTGCCATGGAAAAGCGTTTGACCGCACACATCCTAATATGGATGGCGGTGCCTGCTAGGCACCGCCACCATATTAGTGGCCCAAATCTGCCCGGCCAGCAATCGGAACGATTGACAACCGGCAGAAAAGTGGCGGACACACTTTGCATCCGCCACGATACCCCCTACATTATAATATGGCGGGGGCATTACTCATTACGATGGTTGTGGCGATCGTTACGCCACCATAATGAGCCCTTTAGTTGACACCTTCTTGGTCTGTGTTGTTCCATCTGTTGTCGCTAGTCAGTCAATTTCATCAAGGCCCTGGGGGTTAGCTAGCGGTAGGTATCAATTTGTTAAAGGTAATATAGTGTTCATATTTCTAGCTTGGGGGGCTTAACCGGCTCAAAAGGCAACTGCCAATTGTGGTTCACTATGGCACACCTAGGCCCGCCCGCGTGCGTCCTGCACTGTGGGAGCGCCTCCATGCACGGGATGCTGGTGTCTGTGGTGGCGTGAGAGAGCCTGGGACTCGCAGTCCTGGTTCCACTCCCTCCTTCTCAATGGTGGCACAAACAAGGGCTTCCCGCCCTGCGGGAGCCCACCGGATATCTTGTAGCGCCTTTAGGCATAGGATGCTGGCGTCAGTGGTGGCACGAGGGAGCCTGGGATCCTGGTCCCGCTCCCTCCTTCTCAGTGGTGGCACAAACAAGGGCTTCCTGCTCTGCAGGAGCCCTCTGGAGATCTTGTAGCACCTCCAGGCGCGGGATGCTGGCATCGGTGGTGGCGCGATGGATCCTGGGACTCGCAGTCCTGGTACCGCTCCCTCCTCAGTGGCAGCAGTGGCGGCACAAACAAGGACTTCCCCTTAATCATTTGGGAGGAACACATTCCAAGGCACTGTTCGCACAGGCTTCAAATTTTTGGCAATACTGGCTCAGGCATCAGATTTCGGTTATGGCTAAGTACTTGCTGGGGCAGGGGAATCAAGTTGTGAACTGGCATTCCCGCAATTTCTGGGATCCCAGCTTTTGGAAGCTGGACCCGGACATCTTTTCTCTAATTCCGCGGTCTTGGGGCCATTTCTGGATTGACCTGTTTGCCTCCCAACAGGACCATCAGTTGCCCAGATTCCTCAATTGGAGGTCAGACCACATGGCGGTAGCCACAGATGTGTTCCTCCAGGATTGGAGCCAGGAGAAGGGGTATACCTTTCCCCCTTTGTAATGATTACTCAAGGTTTGGCTCAGATCAGGTGGCAGGGTGCAGAGTGCAGAGGTGGACATGGTCACCCCAATATGGACGTCTCAAGTGTGTTTTCCAGTTCTTTTGGAACTTTCTTTGGATTTTCCAATCCGACTCCCCCTGTTTCTGTCCCTCTTTCTGAATCCCAATCAGGTTCGACATCCAGTGATGCTGGGAGGACCCCTGCCCTTGATGGCTTAGCGGGTTTCGGGAGCAGATTGCCGGTCCGGGGCATTTTGCAAGAACCTGAGGATTTCTTCTCTAAAGCATGGGCCAGGAGCACAGTCAAGCTTTACAAGTCTGCTAGGTCGTGATTGACCAGTTGGTGTGTGCAACTGGGTTATGATCCTGTGGTCACCAATGTAGTTCAAGTGCTCAATTTTCTGGCTTCTTTGGTGTCAGAAGTGTTAGCTTATTGATCTATTAATACCTTCTGGTCGGCCATCTCAGCAGGGCATGTCCCAGTGGACGGCTCTCCTGTTGGTGAACATCCTTTTGTGTGCTGCCTTCTCAGTGGGGTTCGGTTGTCTCTTCCTCAAGAACCCAGGTACTCAGCCCTTTGTGATGTTAATCAGGTTCTGAACGTGTTTTTGTACTGGCAATGGAACTGATTTTTATCCAGAAAAGAGCTTTCGGCCATGCTAGCAATGCTTCTTTCTCTTGTATCATGCAGACAAGGATCTGATGTTAGAGCAGTAGTGGTCGGTGGTAGGAGTGCTGCCAGGCGATGACATGGGGAGGGGGAGGGGAAGGGTGGGGGTAGTAAACTACAGAATATGGACAAATACAGGTAAGTAAACATAAAAATAAATAAAACAAATTTCATTGTGCGCATTGCATCGCCAAATACAATGCAGTGCCCACAGCACAATTCGGTTTATTTATGTTTATGATTACTTACCTGTATTTGTCCATATTCCATAGTTTACTAACCCTCACCCTGCCCCTCCCCCTCCCCTCGTCACCACCCGGCAGCACTCCTACCACCGACCGGTACTGTGTTAGAGCCCTTGATATTACCGGCATACTCTTCTCCCCCTCTGGGATTTCTTTGAAAGCAGATGTACAAAATGCAACACCAGAGTCATTTCTTATCCAGCTTTTCCAGATTCTGTGAAGCTATGTGTAGTGCAGTATCTTAAAGAGTATGAGGAGCTGTCAGAAGAAATCCAGCCCCCAGGTGAGATCCAACTTTTGATTGGACTCCAGAAGCCACACAAGGCTGTCTCTTCTCCTATTATAGCTCGGTGGTTAAGGCGGGTGATGCAAGTGGCTGGCATTGATTTGAGGATTTTTGGAACACATTTGGCTCAGGGACCAATGGCTTCCAAGGCCTTTAGTTTAGGAGCAAGATTGGAGGATATTATTAACTCTGCAGGATGGTCATCTGATTCGACCTTTAAGAGGTTTTATTTTAACCTCTTCAATGCTCATGACGAGCTCAGCTCGTCATGCAGCACAGTGCTCCTGTGCTCATGACGAGCTGAGCTCGTCATGACCACACCTGTTTTTATTGCTGTCCAGCACAGCAGAGGAATAGGTGCAGCATCGATGTGGTTAAGCCTGTGGTTGATATGGCTCATCTGGTCCTGTAGAAGTTTTGAACATGAATAATCCACGCCTCCCTTCCTAAAATAGAATGAAAAATGTCCTAGCTATCGTAACAGAAAGTTTTAATTCTTTTAAGGACTTGGAGGTGAGGATTACTTCCCCTGGGGATTGTTAATCAGGATTCCCTAGTCAATAACTAGTAAGTATTTAGGTTTTCTCATTGAATTTGTGAAAAAAATTAGAAAATGAAAAAGCGCAATGTTTACTGATGTTGTGCTTGAATTTTGTTCTCTCTAGTTTATTTGCTTCCTATTCCTTTGTGGAACCTATTTTGCTATTGCATCTGAGTTTGTGACCTTTGGTAACTACTTCTGTTTGTTTCCCAGGCTCAGATTCTACCAGACACGATGCTTGACTTCACACGGTTGGCTTGGCTCAGGCAACGAAAGAGGACTGGGACACTGTTAATGGATTATGTGGCAACATGTAGAGTCCTGATTCACTGTTACTCTGGACTGTTGCTCTATTGGTTGAACTTTATGATCTTTACCCTCTTCCCAAGGACAGATGGGAATAGTAGATTTTGATGTGTTCTGTGACAATGCCAGCTGTTAATAGAAGCGAAGAGCATAATGCATAATCTTCGTCTCTGAGTCCTTATTAGAATTTTAACTTTCCATTAGGATAGCTAGGAAATGTTTCATTCTCCCTCAGTAAAACAGGGATTTCTCCTCCCTGCCATTATTAAATAATAAATGTAATAACCCACAAGAAACAAAATGGAAGATATAAAAAAATGAATAAGGAACAGGAAAGCAAAGAAATCTGACTTCACTGAAAAGTTCTCATAAAGCATATCAGTGGAATGGCACTGAAATGGAGTGTGTTTTATAGTGTGGTATGCAGGTGAAAACAATTAGCCAAAATACATCAGGTGTGTCATGCTAGAGACTATGGATTAGTTAGTTACCTGTAATCCTAGTTCTCATCCAGGGGTATACTCATCAAAGTCATAATCTATGAATAATCTTCGCCCATGTGAGGGATCCCAGAGCATATAGAAAATGCATATATATACGTATATATGCATATGTGAAACATATAACTGCAGCCTAAAAGGTTTCCAACCTGGCAAATGAAAAGCTGAAATTACATAGGTTTGCATTGTAGACACCATACCTTCCCAACCCATAAGGAAAAGCAGGAGCAGTAAACATTTGTCATACAAACAATGCTTTATTGCCATAGAGAAAACCTGTAATTGCAGGCATTTGCCAGTAGGCTGCAGCAGAATACTACGAAACAAAGAAAAACTGGCACCTTGCCTTTAAGGCATTAGAGTAAGGGTACTGTGCCTTTAAGACCTGCAGGAGACCACTTGCTCCCATGATGCATCACAGGTGACAGTTGGGTCAGTTCTTTTTGGAGGTGCCTATGCACCTGTGCAGATCCTTAATCATTAAACAAAACACTTCTAAATGCTCGTCCGGGGAGGTGGGTGGGTCACTTATGACTTTGATGAGTATACCCTTGGATGAGAACTAGGATTACAGGTAAGTAACTAATCCTTCTCATCCAGGGGATACTCATCAATAGTCATAATCTATGAATAAAGTAGCAAGCCCGTACCCAAAGTTTTGCAGACGAGCAACCAAGTACACCGAAAACATGAATCAATATCACATTTAAAATGCAGTTATGCAAAAAAATTCCTCAAAGAGGCCTGTCCCACTTGGGCATCGGACTGTGCATCTGAATCTAGGCAGTAATGGCGGGTAAAGGAATGTACTGAGCGCCATGTAGCCGCCTTGCAAATCTGAGATATCGGAATGTTGCGAAGGAGATCTGTGGTAGAAGCTTTCCCTCTAGTGGAACAGCCTTGGTATGACTCAGGCAGTTTCAACGTGCCAAACAGCACCACGATCGATTTCACATTTGAAGTTTTCAGGGGTAGATATTTAAAGATGTAACTTGATTACAATCAAGGGAACGGGAGACATCCACCTTGCTCCGTTCACACAACGCTGCCTCTGGAGCTGTGTCAGCGTACAGGAATGCGGAAGTGGTGTACACGCTGTTGCTAAAAGTTCTAGCAACGCGAGCGTCCACGTCATCGCTTAGAAAGCGTCCCTGCCTAGCAACCAATATGCGTCATAGAAATAAGGGGTCCTCTGCAGGAGCCTTGTATTTCTTCGCAATTCTGGAGGAAACAGAACCCACCGTCGCAGGGGTGAGGAAGGTGGTCAACATGGCCAACCTCAAGGCAGCCACCCGCAAACACCACCAACTGATTCGATCTGCCAAGAAATCAGCAATCAAGGATCGTCTCGACAACAACACTCACAACAGCAAGGAACTTTTCAACATCGTCAAAGAATTCACCAACCCCACCGCAGCATCTAACGACATCACTCCCTCCCAAGACCTCTGCGATGCGTTATCCTCCTTCTTCTACAACAAAATTGCCGACATCCACAACAGCTTCGAGAATACTCCCAGCGATCAACCCTCCCCACCCCCCTCAGATCCTACTCCGCCAACTAACAACCTTAGCGCCTGGAACCCAATCACCACTGAAGACACCATCCGCCTAATGAACTCAATCCA
This sequence comes from Lissotriton vulgaris, assembly GCF_964263255.1. Taxonomy (NCBI): domain Eukaryota; kingdom Metazoa; phylum Chordata; class Amphibia; order Caudata; family Salamandridae; genus Lissotriton; species Lissotriton vulgaris. The sequence continues at coordinate 196,032,904 of NC_141685.1, forward strand.
CTCTGGCTCGCCAACCGATCCCTACCCCCACCACATCTTCAACAAAGCTGACTCCATCATCGCACCCCATCTCCGTGATGTCATCAACTGCTCGTTCAACTCTGCCACCTTTCCAGAAAGCTGGAAACACGCCGAACTCAGCGCCCTTCTGAAGAAACCCACCGCAGACCCCTCTGAACTTAAAAACTACTGACCCATATCCCTCCTCCCATTCCCGGCCAAAGTCAATGAGAAAGCCGTCAACAGCCAGCACGCCGCCTTCCTTGAATCCAACAACTCCCTCGATCCATCTCAATCCGGGCTCCGAGCCAAACACAGCACCGAAACCACCCTCATTGCAGCGACTGACGACATCCGAACACTACTGGACAATGGAGAAACAGTGGCCCTCATTCTACTCAACCTCTCCGCCGCTTTCGACACAGTCTGCCACAGCACCCTTATACAACGCCTCAGCAACATCGGCATACAAGGAAAAGCCTTGGACTGGATCATCTCATTCCTCGCTGGGAGATCTCAAAGAGTCCGACTTCCCCCATTCAACTCAGAGGCCACTGAAGTCATCTGTGGTGTACCACAAGGATCTTCACTCAGCCCCACCCTCTTCAACGTTTACATGAGTCCACTCGCCTCCATCGCGCGTCAATACAACCTTAACACCATCTCTTACGCCGACGACACCCAGTTAATCCTTTCCCTCACCAAAGACCCTAACACCGCCAAAACCAATCTTCACGAAGGCATGAAAGAAGTAGCCGAATGGATGAAACATAGCCGCCTAAAACTCAACTCAGACAAAACGGAGGTGCTCATCCTAGGATCTTCCCCCTCGGCCTGGGACGACTCCTGGTGGCCTTCCGCTCTGGGCACAGCACCCACACCCACAGACCATGCACGTAACCTTGGCTTCATCCTAGACTCCTCTCTCTCGATGTCCAGACAAGTCAACGCAGTCTCATCCTCCTGCTTCAACGTACTTCGCATTCTCAAAAAGATCTTCCGCTGGATCCCCCTCGAGACAAGAAAAACTGTCACCCACGCACTGGTCACGAGTCGACTGGATTATGGTAACACACTAAACGCCGGAATCACAGCAAAATTACAGAAAAAACTCCAACGCATCCAAAACGCATCAGCGAGATTCATATTAGACATCCCTCGCCAAGATCACATCACCGGACACCTAAAAGACCTCCACTGGCTTCCCGTCAACAAAAGAATTACATTCCGCCTTCTCACCCACGCACACAAGGCCCTCTACAATCTAGGACCCGAATGCCTCAACACTCGACTGTCCTTTTACAAACCCACCCGCCAACTAAGATCGTCCAATCAAGCCCTCGCTGCAGTCCCGCGCATCCGAAAATCCACCATGGGTGGCAGATCCTTCTCCTTCCTTGCTGCTAAGACCAGGAACTCACTCCCCACTCACCTCCGCCTTACTCAAAACCACATCTCCTTCAGAAAAGAACTCAAAACCTGGCTATTCGACAAATAATGAACCCCTTCCCCAAGCGCCTTGAGACCCTCTGGGTGAGTAGTGCGCTATATAAATGCCCGAACTTGAACTTGAACTTGAACTTGTTTGCTGGAAAATGGTGGTCTGAGGCCTACATGACCACCACCCTGATGGCTTTTGTCCTTGTCCAGCAGTGCATTGAGTTTTATGCGTTCCCTGTTGTGTAGAGTCCACCTGGAGAACGTCTGGCATTGGTGGCACTGGTCAGAATTGTGTGAGGATGGAAGGCACACATTACACACTGAGTGTGGATCTGCCAGTGCCAACTTCTTGTCACAGGAAGGACATTTCCTGAATAAGGCTGGCATTCTGACTGGAAAATATTTATGGAAAACCACAAAACCATTAGAAGGAGCCTTTAGAAAGAAGAAAACATCGAATTTTCTGAAAAAATCTCTTAAAAAACAGTTTTAGTCACAAAAACTGAAGAGCTCAAGCTCCAAGATCCTCTCAGAAGGAGCCTGAAAAAAGAACTGACCCAACTGTCACCTGTGGTGCATCATGAAAGCAAGGGGTGTCTTGCAGGTCTTAAAGGCACAGTACCCTCACTCTAATGCCTTAAAGGCAAGGTGCCAGTTTTTCTTTGTTTCTTAGTATTCTGCTGCAGCCTACTGGCAAATGCCTGCAATTACAGGTTTTATCGATGGCAATAAAGCATTGTTTGTATGACAAATGTTTGCTGCTCCTGCTTTTCCTTATGGGTTGGGAAGGTATGGTGTCTACAATGCAAACATATGTAATTTCAGCTTTTCTTTTGCCAGGTTGGAAACTTTTTAGGCTGCAGTTATATGTTTCACATATTCATATATACATGTATTTTTGATATTCTCCGCGATCCCGCACATGGGCAGGGATTATTCATAGATTATGACTATTGATGAGTATCCCCTGGATGAGAACCAAAAGCAACAAGAATATGTTGAATGCATACCACTAGGAATCCCTCCATCAAGAATCAATTGCTAGGTAAACACCAGCACAACTGAGAAATCTAAGTATGCTCTGCGCAATCCCGCCAACCTGGCGGCGATCAAGTAATGTTAGCCAGCAGAGTAGTCCACTGCTTACGCAATGAAAAAACTCTGTCAATTCGAATGGAGGATCAGTCAGCCCAGATCTAAATAGGGCGGACGGGGATCTGTCAGCTTTAAGCATGGGCGGAAAATCTGTTCCGCTCGCGGATTTCGCGGATTTTCGTGCAAAATCCGCGAACGGAACGGATTGGGTTAAAAGTTCTACCTGACTTTTAGTAACTATTTTAGAATGGCGCCGGCAAGCTGCCAGAGCCTCTAAAATAGTTACAAAAGTCAGCTTTAACAGGAAGCACTAATAGATAAAGTAAAGCAGGTGCTAGAGTTGAATCTCAAATTCAGTTACACAATCATTAATCACCCCAAACTTGGGGTGATTAATGACTGTTTAACTTAATTTGACCTTCAACTCAAGCACCTGCTTTACTTTATCTATTAGTGCTTCCTGTTGAAGCTGACTTATGGCTGAGGGCAGAAGGGCACAAAGTGGGACAGAGGGCATGAGTTAGGCAGAGGGCAGAAGGGCACAGAAACCAGTAGGGCAGAGGGCAAAAGGGCACAAAACAAGAGTGGGGCAGAGGGCAGAAAGGCACAAAAACAAGTGGTAGAGAGGGCAGAAGGGCATAAAAAACAAGAGGGTGGCAGTGATGAACCAGGCAAAAAAAAAACGCGAACACGCAAAGCGCCCCGCAAATACGCAAAGTTCCCCGCAAACACCCGTGAACACCCGCGAACACGCGAAAATAAAAAATCGGCAAATTCGCGCGAATTTGCGAATTTTGCGGATTTGGAATTCGCAAATCCGCAAATTCGCGGATCGCAAATTCGCAAAATTTGCCCATGCTTAGTCAGCTTAACATAGTGCATGGAAAAGCCGCCATGGAGGGACAACAGGAGTCTGCCCATTATCTAAATCTGGCCTTCAGTTGCAAGAGCAAACCGAGGACACCTTCTGATCTGTATAGTAGAGAAAAGATATCCATTTTCCATTGAAATTGCTGAACAATAGAGCTATGCGGCCCATGATTCCAGCACCCAGTCCTGTGGAACAAATTGAAGGAGTCAAATGTTTGATGGATATCTAACATCGTAGACACCAAAGGAAGATTCAGGTCCACTTAATATGCCAGTGTGAAAAATGATCTCAAATTGAATATTGTGGATCTGCACGGTATGAACCCAGACTGTTCATGAGACAATAGACCTCACAAATATGGATAAAGTCAATTAGAAATTATTTTCACTAGTATTTTAGTGTCTAGGCTTAATTGGGATATTTATTAATGTGGATGAATGTCGCACACTTTTCAACAAATTACTCTTATGTTAATCGGTATGTGTGCTGCTCTGTATTAATGCCTGCCAAGCATTCTGAATAAACTAACCACCAGATCCCTCAACATCAAAACATTCAGACAAAAAACAAGACGCGGGAAAGGAGAAAGAAATAGAAAAAAAGACCGGATTGAGGAGTCAAGGGAAACCCTCTTAATAAACATTTCAAGGAAAACGTTAACTACATTTGAGGAGAAAGTCTTAAACAAAGGCACCTCGTTCGTGAACACATATAACACATCAGAATTAGAGACTGAAGTCTACGTTTGAGGCATTTCTTTACAAATGTTTGTCAAAATGTCGCACCACAAGAACCCATTACAACTTTTAAACCTAAAAGCAAATTCCAAGCACCTGTGTCCCACAAGACTCTGGACAATTTTGAGACATTGGTTAAAACAGACCTAAGCAAATTGAAATACAAAAGACAGTTGAGAAATTTGACACGTGCGGAATACAGTACGCTGCAAAAATTATCACAGGACAAATCTATCACTTTCCAGAAGGCTGACAAAGGAGGGGGCCTTGTCATGATGGATGTTGACTTTTACTTGAGAAAAGGCACTGAACACGTTACGGATGAAAACACTTACCTAAAGTTAGATCAAGACCCAACTACAGACATTTCAAAGACTCTGGACAAAATACTTGATCAAGCAGAAAAACTGAATTGGATTGATGACAAGACAAGACAATATTTACACCAAACACATACCAGACGACCTATGATTTATTTTCTGCCAAAGATTCATAAACATTTAAACAATCCACCGTTTCGACCAATCGTATCTGGTTGTGGATCGATTTTTGAAACTCCAGGTACATTCATCGACCATTTTCTTCAATCCTTTGTTCGTAAATGGTCAACCTACATTGAAGACACTTCGGATTTTCTGAGGAGTTTAACAGCAATCCCAGATAATCAAGATGACTGGATACTATGCACAATAGATGTTGTGGCGTTATATACATCAATTTCACATCAATATGGATTGGAAGCAGCTGAATGGGCACTACTCCAAGAAGACGGAACAGAGAGCCAAACATGTATGGTGTTACAACTATTAGAATTCTGTCTAATGAACAGTTATTTTGAATGGCAAGATGTATTCTATAATCAAATGTGTGGTACATCCATGGGTTTTCCAGGGGCACCTATGTACGCCAATACATTCATGGCGAAATTTGAACATGAGCATATATTGACTGATTCGCTTTGGCAAGAAGACCTTGTGTTTTTTCGACGTTACATTGATGACATCTTTGTAATTTGGCGACGTTCAGAAGACTCACTTGTGAACAACATCATTCGTCTCAATCAAGTAGATCCAAGGATACAGTTTACATTCACGAGAAGTCATGATGAAATTTCTTTTTTGGATGTCGTGGTAAAACTGAAAAATCAGGCCATTGAAACCAGGCTATTCAAAAAATCGACAGACAGAAATAATGCACTCTTATATAGCAGTTTTCACCCCAAAAAACTGATCGACAACTTGCCCACATCTCAATTCATGAGAATCAAACGCATTTCTTCCAATGAAATTGATTGTGCAGAATCATTGCTTGAACAAAAGGCTAGATATATCCAAAGAGGATATCCAGAATCCATACTCAACAGACAAATTACAAGGTCAATAACATGGCAAGAAGTTCGCTGCTTACAAAAAAAGTAAAAACCAACACTAACAGAATGATTTTTGTTTCAAAATACTCTTCAGCTTCCAGAGATATCAAAAAGATCATCTTACGTAGATGGGAACTATTGGAAGTGGAACCAGATTTTCGAAATTTGTTCATTGAAAAACCATTATGTGCATATACAAGAGCCCAAAACCTCAAAGAATTTCTCACAAAGCCAACAAAAGCCAAACTAAAAGGAGGATCTTTTCGTGGTACCACCAAATGCTGGAACTGTAACAACTGTAATAATGTGATATTAGGGAATACACTACTACACCCCAGGACTGGTGAAAAAGTACCACTATACCACACGTCCGACTGCAACACTGAATTCATTGTATATTCAATCAAATGTCCGTGCGGACTCTTATATGTTGGAAAAACCACAAGGAAACTCAAAACACGAGTATCTGAACATAAGAGCCGTATACGTAATCAGAATCGCACATCACCATTGGCTGTACATTGGATTGAGAAAAGACACACTATTGCACAAATTAAATGTCAGATCATTGAAGCAGTATCCCGATATGAAGGCAGAGACAATGACCAGGCACTGCTCCGCAGAGAGGCTTTCTGGATCAAAAAATTACAAACCTTGACCCCATTGGGGTTAAATGACAAATTTGAATTTAGTTGTTTTCCTTAAACACAACCCAATAGGCTTGATGACAGCCTTAAATAGCCTCTACGAATCCTATAACATAATATGTAAATACATTTAGGTACAGATCAGATGGTAACTGCAATGGATAGGGGTATGACATATGATGTTTATGCATGAAAGATTAAGCACTGTGTACACATCAGTTGTAAATAGAAGGCAGGTAATTCACAATGATCGACAACTTGCAATGAACATTAGGGTGTAAATAGGAGGCAGGTATTTCTTAGAATGCTCATTCACGTAGTTTTATTTACACATCACATTTATGTTCGCTGGTCCAATGTCTTTTGGTATAATTGAGAAGCAACCATTGTTTCTTTGGATTCCTTGTTCGTCACATAAAGTTATTTGCGTTTGAACTATGATGCTCGCTTTTTTGAGGAATGGCGACTTTTTCAGAGACGACTTTTTCAGAGAATATTTTTACAATTGTGATATTCGTAATACTATTCACGTATATGCGAAATGGGTGTTTTTTAAATATCACATTTGTAACGTGTAGTAACTTTCGCACTCAGAGTTCATTGTATTACTCAGGCGTAGTCTGTTGTCTATTGCGTCTGATCACCCAGCAACAATGCTTATAGGCTGAGCACGATGACACGGAAGTGCATCGTTCAAGCAGCCAGGCGGGTTAGTTTGGAACTACTCGGATTGCAAATAGGTAAGCCCCGGTCGCTAGTTGACTTGCGTTTCTGATTACTAGTCTTATTTTTAAAGGTACTGATGTTACCTTTATTTATTGTAGGTACCGACGATTCTACGTAGTGACTGACTATTGTTTCATTGATATAGAGGTGAGCGTATTGTCTAAGTAATGGCGACACGGAATATCTCACTCACTATCACGCTGTCACTAATCGCAGATACCTGTTCCTTTACAGAGTCGTCATCATTTAATTTTGTATGGTCATAGAACCACGACGTTTGTCTGTTCGTTAAGGTGAGCATATGGATTTTACGAGTATACGTAGGTCTAGGTATTCTCATCCATCAGTAATAGTGACTGTTTATTTTTTACTTCTTTTCGTTTTAGATAGAGTTCTTCACGTTTAGACAAGGTACTCTTTGGCTATATTCGTTATTTGGTAACTATTGAATTTAGTTTCAGTCATATGAACATATATGTTACAGCTATTTTTACACTTGATTTTTTACACTGGATCATCTACTTATTGTCTGAGATTTCACCTGTGATCTTTGTGAATTAAGTCTGGTTTTTATATTGAAGAAATGTTTCTTTCGAAATGTTTGTATTCCAAGCATGATGTTTAACTGTTATTGATTTGAAATATGCAATATGGCATCGTTTATATTGTTTCCTTGTTCTTTTTAGTTGACAACCTGAAACCCTGACGAAGGGACAAGGACGTCCCGAAATGCATTGGGTGGTGGTTCATGAAACATTGCAAAAATCATGTACATTATAAATGACATATGAATTGATTTTAGGAAAGGTCTTTTGATTCTATGATTCTATGATGGTCTAAATAAATGTTAATGTACTAAATACATTTTGGATCAATTGGAAAAGCTTTTTTGAATGTTTATAATTCATATTTAAGTAGTGCGCACTGTAGCCCTAGCAGCCCCCGTGGTGTTAGGCCTTAATTTATAGTTAATTGGGATATTGACTTATAAGAGGAAAGTTTCCCACATGGTTTGTCTGGCTTGAGCAAAATACAATAATTGCCTTTCTTAGTGTGACTGGCAGGGCCACACTCTCCCTCGTCTCTTCATATAATGTTCCCAAATGTGGAGGGAGGATATTGCCAGGAGGGAAATAAACATGTGCCAGCCCAGCTCACTGCATGAGAGAGTGAGAAGCATCAAGGAAGCACAGGAAACATGAAACATGAACAGAGCTTCAATCCTTCATGGGAAACTATCTGAATATGAAGGGAGATCCTCTCAGAGAGTTGTATAGAAGTCCAGGAAGCATTATATAAATATAGGGATCCTTCACCCTCCAGGGCACTTAGAAGGAATCTCGATGGGCCCCATTCACAGAACTAACGTAAGGCAAAATCCTAAACTTACTACCATTTTGGTATTCACAGAAGGCACTTACTCATTTTGGTATTCACAGAAGGCACTTACTCATTTCGGTATTCACAGAAGTTAGGAGTTCTAACTTTAGGACTACTAAATGCCTTCTGTGAATACCGAAAGTCTTAAAGTTAGGATTTTTCTCAATTTAGGAGTAGTAAAGTTAGGACTCCTAACTTTAGGACTCCTAAATGCCTTCTGTAAATACCAAAATTCTTAAAGTTACGATTTTTCTCAGTTTAGGAGTATTAAAGTTAGGGCTCCTCCTTCCGTATTCACAGAGGGCATTTAGGAGTCCTAAAGTTTGGAGTCCTAACTTTACTACTCCTTAACTGAGAGAAATCCTAACTTTAAGACTTTCGGTATTCACAGAAGGCATTTAGGAGTCCTAAAGTTAGGAGTCCTAACTTTGCTACTCCTAAACTGAGAAAAATCCTGACTTTAAGACTTTCGGTATTCACAGAAGGCATTTAGGAGTCCTAAAGATAGGACTCCTAACTTCTGTGAATACCGAAATGAGTAAGTGCCTTCTGTGAATACCAAAATGAGTAAGTGCCTTCTGTGAATACCATAATGGTAGTAAGTTTAGGATTTTGTTTTAAGTTAGTTCTGTGAATCGGGCCCTGGGAGATATGACTGGAGACTCTGGGAAATATTTAGCCCCACCATGGTGTAAGCTAGTACTGACTTGCAGAGCCTACAGGGAGCAGAAAGTCACACAGGGGCTCTGCCTGCCAGTGTGAGCCTAATACTAGCTTGAGTTGGCCATCAGTTTTTTCCAAAATAAATCTTGTTCAAAACTTCATCCCCAGGGGCGTGGCTTGACGGGCCAGCATGGTGGATGCGTCTTAACAGAGCTCCGTCCAGCCCGACGATTATCCTCCTAATATCCTGTCTCCCTCCCTCAATTTGTGGCCCCAGGGGTGACGATTACCTTTGCAAAGACCGGCTTCCCTCGATTCCTGGTGCCCGGTGAGTTTGGGTGGGCCCGGGGGCCGGAGCTGGGGTCTCCCGCGTGGTGAGGCTTTGAGACAGCGGCGAGGCCGGGGCCTCGAGTTTGGGGACCCAGGTGGCGGTGCGGGTCAGGGGGAGTGGGCGCTGGCGCCCTGTCAGGTCGGCCCCCGTGTTGGCAGCTCCGGCGGCGGTTGGTCGGGGGGGCACATCGGCCCCCGGGGGAAGGCTCCGACTGTGCATCTGACGTAGTTGAGACCTCGGGGGAGAGGCTGCGCTGGGTCCCGTGGCCCGGAAGAGGGCAGAGGCGGATGCCGGCGGGCGCAGCGGCCTGCCGCGAGTTCCTGCTTCTCCCTCGGCACCCCCGCGATCCTATCAAGGGGGCAGTGGTGCATCCGTCTTACAGTTGCCCACCCAGGCGATGGCTGGAGTCATGTTGGCCTCATGGAGATCGGACACAGTGTTTCCTCAGCTATTGAACTTCTCTGGCATATTTAACCCTGGAGGTACCTGAGGGTCCCTTGAACCTGGAGCCATGACCCTAGGGAGACAACGCAGTCCTGCGGTGGAGTGGTGCATGCCGGAAAGCAAAGACTCCAGCGGCGCTTTCGCTGTGGGTGTACAGTGAGTGGCGAGGCCTGAAGCGCCTAGGAGGAGTCGGGGTGTGGATTTTAGTGCTCCCCGGTGACTGTGGGGATCAGGCGGCCCGAGAACGGCTGTGCTGGGTGAGTGTCTGGAGCAGTGGACGTGGCCCCCCTGGGGATCTGGTGGCACAGCCGGTGCAGAGTGGCCTGGGGCTGTCCCGGGGGCCCTCTTGTGCGCCCAAGGGGCATCCGGTAACGAAGGCAGCGCCTGGGATATTGGACTGTTGGTGGCCTAGTCGGGGGGACAGAAGACACCCTTCCCTGATCCGGTGACTCTCTATGGTTTGGCGGCAGAATGGCGCCGCGTGGGGCGGTGTCCACGGAGTCTGCTGAATGGGCCTGGTGAGGACCGCCGCAGCGACACTTGGAGGCCGAGAGGCAGGGCCCAGCGACTTTGGCGTTATTTGAGACGGCAGTCTCCCTGGTTGGCCGGTGCCTGCTGGACTGTGAGGCTTCGGGACGGTGACCCGGGGGCCTGGTGGTGGTCGTGAGAGGGCGCTGCTGGTGGCGTGGGATCAGAGGGCGCCCGGGAACAGAGAAGTTGGACGCCGCAGTTGAGGAGTGGAGCCGGGTGGTGGGGCCCGTGCGGCGTCCCGTGGCCCTATCTGTGTATTGGCGACATCTGGACGGCATGTCAGATGCAAGGAGGGCGCCTGGCTGAGACACTTGCAGTGCAGACAGTAGTTGGGTGGATTGCTGGCCCTTGATCGAGGGTGCCTTCCTTCCAGGTGGGACCGGTCAGCGTTGGAGAGCTGTGGATAGTGCATTGAGTGGTGTCCAGGCGGGGTCGGACACTTGTGGATATGACGCAGGACAAGGGCCCTCGTGGTGGGGCTGGAGCGGCGGGAGGACAGCAGGAGCCAGGTCCGGATAATGCGGCGTTGATGGCGGCGATAACCCAGTCCCGTGACATGCTACACGCTGAGATTTTTGCGGTGGGCTCCGATGTTATACTGTTGCGCCAGGATTTGAGGAACGCCGTGCCCCGCATTACGGAAGCAGAGACCCGGATCTCCGGGGTGGAGGACGACGTGGCTGCCCTGAAGCACCAGGTGGCCAGCATGGCTAGCATTCAGAAAGGTCTGGTGTCGCGCGCCAAGGATGCCGAAGGACGGGCTCACCGGAACAATCGCCGTTTTGTTGGGTTTCCAGAGCACTGTGAGAAGGGCGACATGGAGGGCTTCCTAACTACTTGGTTGGAGAGCTGGCTCCCCCCTGACACCATGTCCCGGTGCTTCGTGATTGAGCGGGCCCACAGAGCACTTATTCAGAAACCTCCGGTTGGGGCCTGTCCGCAGCCAGTGATTGTAAAACTGCTGAACTATCACGACTGCGATGCCATCCTGAAGCAGGCTAGACTCAAGGAACCCCTGCTGTATGAGAACCGGCGTATCATGATCTTCCTGGACTACACATGCCTGGTGCAGCCACAGTGACAGTCGTTCATTGCCACCAAGGCCCGTCTCCGAGACCTCAAGCTCCCATATGCTTTGATGTTTCCGGCCTGCTTGCGGGTGGTTTTCCAGTCACGCACCCACTTCTTTGATACTCCGGAGGAGGTCTTTAAATGGACGGATGAGACGGTAAAGGTGCGGGTGCACACACCTCCGGGGCTGGACTCGGACTCCTCAGTGGGCGAGTCACAGTCGAAATCCTCTAGGGGGTCGCGCCGGCAGGGTAACTGGCGGTCCCGCTCCAGGCGATGCTCTGTATCCGGTGAGGCCTCTGTCCATGGGGGCCTGGCTACTGGACAACGAGCAGTGGATACTTGACTCATGTTACATATTGTTATGTGATGCCTGGCTATTCCTCATGAGGGGCTGATCGCTCTATTTGCAGTTGTGGGAGGGAGGGAGGGCTGATAAGGGCTGACTCCCCCTTAGTTTGGTGCTTCTGGGGGTGGACTTGCGTGCTATGGGTTGTAGGGTGGGAATCCATTGGCATGGGGGACTCTGGGCCCCACGTTGGGGGTCGGGGGCCAACGTTGCCGCAACAGGTACTTCAACGGCTTTGAGGTATGGGGTGAGGTGGGTGGGGGGTCAGTTTTTGGAGGGGTTTGTTCTGGTTGGGTAGGAGTCGCACTTAAACAAGGGGTTTTGTATACCTGTTCTGTACATGCCCACATGACCTGATGTCCGTGCGACTACTCTGGATGTTTCCTGATGGCAACGCGTATGGATAAGGTCCCAGGGTCCCATGGCACTCTTTGGATCCACAGCTGGAATGTGCGGGGTCTGTTAGATAAGATCAAGAGGGGAGCAGTGCTGCGCCAGGCGAAATGAGCGGGGACTGATATACTTCTGCTACAAGAAACTCATCTACTGGGTACTCAGGCATTGTGCTTACAGCGATATGGGTTTCAGAAGGTCTTCCATGCGGGATTTGTGAGGGGCTCCCAGCGGGTGGCCATAGTGAATTCCCTATATCCACTCCAAACAGTAGGTGGACACAGAGGGGCGATATTTGTTTATTAGGGGCATGGTTGGGGAGGACCCTCTGGTGCTGCGTTTATGCTCTGCCCCCTTTACAGTGGTCACTGGTGGAGAAATTATTTGAGATTTGGGCTATCATTCCTGACACGCTGTCGGTAATTGGGGGAGACTGGAATGTGGAATGATGTTCTAGATCATGCTAAAGATAGATTTAGGCCGGGGGTGGCGTTAGTGTGGGCCTCACTACAAAACTGAGGGATTAAGTGGCTGGGTTAGATTGGGTCGACACGTGGCTGCACATACACGGGGATCGCCGAGAGTTCACGTTCCTCTCTGCTGTACACAAATCCTTTTCTAGATTAGACTACCTTTTTGTCCATAGGGCACTGGCCGGAAGGGTTGAGTCGGCTGTGATCCTCCCACGAGGCCTCTCGGATCATTCACCTATCCCCATAGATATTAGAACTGGCAGGGGGAGGCATCCCTTTCGCTGGTGCCTGTCAGTGTGGCACTTGCAGCAGGAAGACTATGGGAGGTATATGAGCGAGGCGATTGCTGATTACTTGGTCGGGAATGTGGGCACCGTCTCTAGTGCTGCGCCGCTGTGGGAGGCTCTGAAACCCACGCTACGGGGGGTAGATATAGCTTGGTGTGGTGGCTCGAAAGCAGCGTAGAATGGAACTGGTGCGCGCAGAGGCGGAGATTGAGGAACTAGAGCATCAGAGTCGGGTGGCAGACGGGAGCCGCAGTATAAGTCAGCTCCTCCTAGCGCAACAGGCATACGCAGCCCTCCAGATAGATGAGGCTCGACAGATTTGGCTTGCGACGCTTAGCAGGATATGTCGGTGTTGGGACAAGTTTGGTACTATGCTGCACCGGCTCTGTCAAGGGGCCTTCCATGCACAGACTCTACCTGGGCTGCTCGATGGAACGGGCGCACGCGGCAGCAGAGGCAATCTGAGGCGATCCAAGGCACGGGGACCCGGGCAGCGCTTCTCCTCGTGGACATAGATTTGGCGTTTGACTCGCTGAGTTGGGTCTATTTGTTTGGACTGTTGCCGTGGCTCAATCTGGGGCCTCGTTTTTTGTCATATTTGCGTCTTCTCTACACGGATCTGATGGCTTTGGTCCGCGTGGCGGGAGCGATCTTGTCCCCCTTTCCCATTTGCCGCGGCACTCGGCAGGGCTGACCCCTCTCGCCCTACCTGTTTGCCTTGGCTATGGAGCCGCTGGCGGCGTGGGTGCGCATGGATGGGCAGTTGAAAGGCTTTGAATGGGCACAGGGGCCATCAGATAGGATCGCACTATATGCGGATGATGTTCTCTTTTTTCTTACGGACCTTGACAGGTCGGGCCCCGTCTCCTGCAAATAATGCAGATCTTCGGCGAGTCCTTGGGGCTCTACATGAATCCTCTCAAGTCCACGTTGTGGGTGCAGGGGGAGCAGGCACGAGTGGGTAATTGGGCAACTGTGCTGCAGGTAGCCATTGGGGGTCTTAAGTATCTGGGAGTTTTTCTGTCGGAGGTCCTGGCCATATCATGGGAGCGAAATCTGGCGTCGATCTGGGAGCGAGTCCGGGCGGATCTTAAAGTCTGGTCGCGGATGCCGCTTACTATTTATGGGCGATCAGCAATTTTTTAAACGGTGGCGCTTCCCGGCCTGTTGTATCAGTTGCAAAATCACCCGTATCCTATATCACACAGTTGGTTCAGGCAAGTAAACTCTGTCTTAGGGCAATTCTTGTGGGGGGGTGGGGCGGTCCGTGTAGCCATACGCACGTGCTTTCTCTCCACACATTGTGGTGGGCTAGCGACTTCAGACATCCTTTCCTATTACCAGGCCTACCATCATTTGGTCCTGAATGAATGGCGGTATAGCGATAGGAGGGACCCTGCGTATGCTATCGAACGTTACCTGATGGGTTCCCATACACTACACACCATTCTATGTACAGCGTTGATACGGAGTGAGCTACCAGCAGCCACTCAGCTGGTGTTCCGCATCTGGCGACAGGCTCTGTACCGGATGGGGTGGTGGAATACCCTGACTGGAGAAACTCCGCTATGGTACAATGGGCGGCTGCCTTGTCTGGCGGCACTGCAGGGCTTTCGGGGCTGGGACAATATAGGGATCTCGACATGAGGGGATGTGTTGAGGGGTACAACTCTCAAGTCCTTTCAGGAACTCCGGGAAGAATTTGACATGCCTCGCTCCCAGTTCTTTAGATACCTCCAGTTTCGTCATGCACTAACACTAAGTCTGGAAGGGCTGGAGGCCCTCCCCGAGTTTAGTCCGTTGGAAGCGAGATTATTCATGGGGGACCTAGGCACCAAGAAAATATCCTGCATTTATCAGGCGTTGGTCACCCACTGTTCCCCTACACTGCAGAGACTCCGGAAGCAATGGGACGAAGATGTAGGCGAGCTTGAAGAGGAGGATTGGAGGGAGGCACTGGCCGCCCCCAGGAGTGCGGCCATTGCAATGCGTCTCTGCCTTATTCAGTTTAAATACTTATACAGAGTGTGCTTTACAAGGGTTCGGCTGTAGCGGGCTGGACTGATTGTCTCACCGGTCTGTCTCCGTTGTAACAGGGAGGACGGGACATTTCTTCATACAGTATGGAGCTGTGAATCCCTGTCTTGGTTCTGGGGGGGGGTCCTAGCCTGCATGTCTGAGGTGTTGGGATGGATGCTCCCCTGTACGCCGAAGTTTGCCCGACTGCATGTCATGGAGGCGGTGGGTGGGCAATCTCTACAAGAGACACCTGATGCTCCTTACTCTTACACTGGCCAAAAGAGGCATCACTAAAGGATGGAAGGATTCACAAGCCCGGTCGGTGGTCGTTTGGAAGAAGGGGTTAGATTATTGTATGGGGTTGGAGCAGCCAATTTTCGTAGCTAGGGGGTGCCCGCGGAAACATTATAAAATTTGGAAGCGCTGAGCAGATTATAGGAGTCTGTGGCTTGACCCTTGGTGGAGCAGGATGATCTTCCGTGTGTGGGATGACGGGCACAGATAGTTCCGTGGAGGGGGTCATGGGAACGTGGGAGGAGGCTGTGCATATGCTGCGATGGTGTGTTTTTCCTATGCTTGTATCACTACGTATGGGTGGAACCTGGGGGGTTAGTGCGACTCGGGGGGAGGGAGTTGAGGGAGCAGGGGTAGGGGGGGTGGGTGCTAAGTTGCTTGTGACCCTTTGGTAATTTGTTTGTACTTGCATAAGAAAAGTCGATTGCCACTGGGATGATGTACTGTTTATTTCTATCTGCAGTCATCCCTTGGTTACAGGACTCTGCATAATATGTGCAATCTGACAATAAAATCTGTTTTCCAAAAAAATGTCATCTCCAACTAACATCCATTTTCTATGAAATGTAATTAGTGGGCTAGGAACAGGCCCAGTGATGCAGACGGTTTTCTTCTTAAATTGCAAATAAGAAAAAACAGACAATATCTACTGATCACACCACTAGTGTCACACCACTGCCCCAATCACTTATCAAGGGCTCCTTTGGGAATTGGTGGCACTGGGGAATTGCCCACGTTGTCTATGACTTAAAATGTCTCTAGGAGTATGTGATGACAGACTGAAAGATCATTGAAAGAAGAGACAAAAGGGTATCTTCATAACTCTGTGTCTAGTACATAAGGCACATTGTGTTCAATCGCCAACCCTTCTCACGAACATCTTTGCACCTTGCCCACTGAAGAAAAGAATCAGGTCTACCGACACGCCTCATAACTTCTGGAACTACTGGATACCAAATATTTGATGGTCAAATTTCACATGATCTGTTCAAATGTAGAACATTTCTTAACGCTCACCTACTCTTCCTGGCTTTTGGATGCTCTGTTATATGTATTTGTAGAGCACAAAAATCTCCTGGAAGGGTATACTGGTGTGGGTAAGCAGGTTTGACATAGGCTGTGTCCGTGCCATGCTTTTGCAGAGAGCCAGGTCCTCAGTTTCTTGCAAAACTCAAGTACTGAGGAGGAGGCTCCGATGCGGGGGTAGGTCATTTCAGACTTTGGCTGAAAGGTAGGCAAAGGAACGAATGCTGCCTCTGGTTTTACGTATGAGTGGGATGCATGCAAGCAGGCAACCGGCTGAGGGGAGGTGTCTGATGGGTGCCCTGGTTGTGGTAGATGGGGCCAAGTTTGTGCAGGGTCTTGTATATGGTTAAATTTAGAAGAACAGCAGTGTAGGCTAAGAAGGCTGCACAAGTGTAATAGTTCCCAAAAATATTCAACTCGAAATGCTCAACTTTTTGTAACCCCACCGCTATAGAAGTCACAATTCACAATATGCGAGAAAGAACTTCTCTTCAAATAATTAAATAATGAAAAGGAGAAAATAATCAGATATAATACATTTATAAATTATAAACAATCTCTTTTCAAATTCTTGCAATTCAAACACAATTATACTGCGGGGAGTCTTAAAATTTCTTTTCTTCCATTAATCTTTATTTTCATTTTCAATCAAATGCATCAAGCCCAGCCAACGCGCTGCATCCCAAAAATGGACTTCATCAGGATTGAAATTAGGACAGGAAGAACACCGAAGCAATCTAGTGATGTACAGTCATCTATATCGATGCTCTCGTGGCGTCTGTTAATTATTTCTATCTGTGCTAAAAATAAAAATAAAAAAGAGCAAATCTAGGGAAAAGCTCATGAAGATCACCAAAACAATATAGTTATGTTAATGCATATACATCGATATTCCAGTGATGCCAATATTCTCCTGAATTTCTAAGGACTATTGCATTCTATCCATGCCAGCATCATCTACTTTTGTGTCCCGAGTACCGTCTGTCCAGCTGTGTACATGGTTGTGAGGAGTTTGATGAGTACACTTTTCTGTACGGAGAGCCAGTGGAAGTCTTTGAGGTGCGGCGTGAATTGATTGTGGAGTTAGTCTGGGTGTGAGTCTGGCCTCTGAATTTTGTATTGTCTAAAGACTTCTGATTAGTTGGGCATTGTTTTGACAGTATGTTCCTGTAGTCCAATTTGCTTGTGATGTGGGCATTTGTGACTCTTCTGCGTTGGTTGCCTGGAAGCCACTTTCTTGAGTATTTTGAGGGTTTTAAGAAGGAGGCGAAGGCTGTATTCACTTAGCCTGTCAAGGCGAGCTAGGTGTCGACCACTATACCAAGGTCCTAAGCTTGGGTTGCCGGGCTAAGTGTGGTCTGAGTTCCGTAGGCCATTAGGCTGAGTTCAATTATGTTTGTGTCTTTGCTGGAGAGCACTGTTTCTGTTTTGTTTGTGTTGTGTTTTAGACAGTTGATTTTCACCAATCTGACAACAATGGTCATGCAAGAGGTGATTTTGTTCCAGGTGCTTTATGTTTTGTTGGAAATGAGCTGGGTGTCATAAGCAAAGGAGATGATGGTGATCACATAAGAAAGGATGATGCTGGTGAGAGTTGCTATGCAGGTGGTGAAGAGTGTGGGGCTGAGTGATGATCCTTTGAGAACTCCGCAGATGGAGTGACAGTGGCCGAGGAGGAGAGAGTCAGGCTGACTGACTGGGTTTGGTCTGTTAGGAAGGAGCAGGATTGGATAATCTATCCATCGTCATCATTCCTCCTCATTTAGTCTTCATAGCCTTAGCTGATCAGGTGCATTAGATCAGAATACCTTCTCCAACATTGGCTTTCAGAACTTTACTTTTAAGGTGTTTTCATCTTTTGGGACACATTTAAGCTGGTACATCCGACATTTACTTAGGGTTTTATATGGTTCTTCATCACCAGGTTCAGCAAAGTACTACCTGGTTTTCCTTATACATGCCACATCCCAGAATGCTATGAGGTCAGCATTGCAAGGTTAATAGGCCATAAAGGGCTGGCCATTGTTTCCAAACTCAGAGTATCTGAAGGGGCTGGTTCTAAGCTTTACTGTTCACATTATTTGAATTCCAGAGTTCTCCTTCTCACCTGCAATGTTCTGCATACCAGCAACCTTTATATGATCTCAGTAGTCGCTTCGAGCCACCACCACAGTACATTGTTTCTGTGAACCGTCATGAGTATTATGTCAGTTCTGCAGGTAGGGCAGTATCCATTATGGAAGAGGGTATTCCATGACAAAAAGGAAGGGGCAAGAAGGTTGGAAACTTAAGAACTGTATGATGACAGTTTTCTCACATGTTTTTCATAAACCAACCTACTTTTATGTACGCCTTCCGTAAATACTGGAAAATATTTGTCCAGTTGGAAAGCCGGTAATGATACCAGGGATATTAAAGTATATCGGTAGAGTATATTGCCCATAGGGTGTTCAATAAAAGCCACATAAAGAAGAACAGCAGTACAAAATGTGACCCTTAAAAACACAGGGTTCAAGTTCAGTTTTTTTGTAAATACTAAAGAAGACATGAAGGTCTTTTGTCTGTTGAGAGCCTTCATCTGTGAAGGTGTGACTCGTCCCATGGATTTTCAGAAGGAATCCTGCTTCATTATACTGATAAGCAAGGGTTTCTGTGACTTCCTCTGATCCGCCTCTGCATTGTATATAACTGATTACACCACTCACATCACTCAAATATGAAAAGGTCACCTTTATTGGAAGCAAGCTAAAAACCTAACTCATTTGACTAAACCACACATTCTAAACATTGTCCTGACAAATTGCTGAAATCAGAATACTAACCCTTCTACCTCTAACACACTGCCTAATCCTAAGTGCTCCCTCCCTTTACTTAACCTTTGGGACCAAAAACCAAAACCCTGTCTTAACAAACTAACTATACATTCTTGTATTCTTAAATCTCTGGGCTGGCCCTGCAGGAACTCAACTTCTCTGCTCCCCACCTACCTCGGTGCCTTTGAAAGGTATCTTCAAAGGGCCAGCCCTTTATGGCCTATTAACCATGCATTGGTGTCCTGAGGTTCCGTGACAATTGTAAGTGGTGTTTTCGACTCACCCGAATATGGTCGAGTCTGATATCTATGAACCGCAAATGATGAGTTTAGTGGGTGTACACGATTTCGCTGTGTTAGCCTAAACCGTTCGTTTGTTCCGTGGGTTTCTTCATCTGAACCCACGGGTTCCATTTTAGATATGGCATCCATTTTGTTTCTTGCCCTCAAGTAGCCAGCGAACGGACGCTGTCCGCTTCGTGACCCTGGGATTCCCAAACTCTTGCTGAAGACACGTGTTCCTTTGAGGGTGTCTTTATGATGAGGGGGATGATACTGTAAGGCAGAGGGCCCCGCTCGAGGCTCATCTTGCCATCCTGGTCTATTGTCTCAGTTGTGCATTCATTAGGCACGTCTCCTTTGATCCCCGCAATCGTGTTTCCTGATACCACCCCCTTTTACACTCTCTTTGATCTGTTCGCTATCCTCGCCTTCCTCTGCACCTGTTTCTGTCTCTTCCTTGATTCGTTTACAGCCGAACGGAATGTACTAATGGTGGGAAGATGTGCTTTTACAGTTGGGAACCGCCAAATGTTACTGTAATTATGTTCCGGGCCTTGAATACATGAAAGCGACCCCCTATGAAATGTACTGTGGGAGCCGAGTTGTAAACTTTTGTTCGCTATGTTATCTTATGACAAGAAAACTATATAAAAGGAGCGATCCACAGATGCAATTTGAAGCAGTCTCTCAGAACCTACATGCTATGTACTTCTCGTGACTTCTGTGTTCCCTGCAGTAAAATAAACCTCGAATCTTTGACGCCGAAGGAAGTGTCCCGTGTCTCTGTCATTTGTACGCCGGAACAGGTAACCCACGAAGGTTTCAGGTGTTATCCCTGGCACCGCTGGGTCTTAGCAGAACCCAGTCCTTCAGTCCTCAAAGCACTCTGGGATGTGGAATGTATAAGGAAAATCAGGTAGTACTTTGCTGAACTTGGTGATGAAGAACCATATAAAACCCTAAGTAAATGTAGTATGTACCAGCTTAAATGTGTCCCAAAAGATGAATACACCTTAAAAGTAAAGTTCTGAAAGCCAATGTTGGAGAAGGTATTCTGATCTAATGCACCATATCAGCTGAAGAACCGGCCCTTTGGGCCTGGCGGCGCAGGGCACGCCGGAAATCTTCGAGTTCACCTGCCTCGTTGCACAGAGACATGGAATACTCTATTGGCGTAGAAAACCAAGTTTTATTAGCTGCAGCTAAGCACAGTTGTCCAAGAAGTACATCAAGTAGGTTCTCAGGAGACTGCCACTTTACTTCGTGGCTCACAAGCTTTTATAGCTAAAATACATCTGTACAAACACACACCCAATGCACAAAGTTTTAGCCAATCAGAAGAGTTTGAAAACAAGGTGTTGTGCAACCAGAATGCTCTCTGCTTACATGTTGTGTTATCCATCCCCCCAGAGTTAATCAATACTGGTACCCATAGTTCAGTGTTGCAATGGCAGGACATGTCTGTATGCTTCAAAAGAAAGGTTGTGAAATGGAAAAACACAGGGAGAGAAAAGCGAAGGCCAAAAGATAAGATACGGCAAGAGAAGAATACTAAAGGCTAACAGATAGTTGATACAGGGATTAGGTAGTCCAGACAAAGATTAGTTAGGCCGGCTGGTGTCTGAGATTGGTTTCAAAACAGGTTTTTTTTTTGACAGGTTGCAGTTCAAGGGGCAGAGACACTTTGTGAATCGAGTAGCCTGTGTAAAGGCAACACAAAATGGCGGCTAATGTAAAATGGAGTCGAAATGAAAGAACCTCAGACCCTCCTTTTGCCATTACCCAGGCAAAACACAAAGACTCATGCTAATCTGAATCAATGTCGATGGTCATGAGGTCGTGAAGCTGTTGCTGCAACATCATCTTCATATTCTCTGTTTTCTGTGACCTGGGTCTTGGGACATACATAGTGGCACAAAGACCACAAATTGCGGGGCCACATTGCAAACAGAGGCAACACGAAAAGATGATGGCCAAAACTACTCCAACAAAAGTCAATACCTTCCATCCCCATGTGGACAGTAGTCCCCAAAGCCATCCCATCAGAGGCCAATTTCCTTCGTCCTGGTGGATGGACTCAGCAATGTGGTGTAATTTAGAGATGGCCTGGTATACTGTAGGGGCGTTATCAGGTATATAAATGCAACAACTGGATCCAATCAATTTACAGACTCCACCACGATCTGCAAGAATGATGTCTAACACTATTCTGTTTTGTAATGTCATAAGGCAGTCCGCCTGAAGCTCAGCAGTGATATTACCCAGTGCTCCGACAGTTTCATTTATTGTTGCTTCAACAACACAAATGAGATGCCTGATATTTCTACTATTGGCCATAGGGCCCCAAAATGGGAGGAATCCTTTAAGGAAGTCGCCTCCTTCTTGTCCTGCTGTGTCTTCCAAAGCAATAACCCCTCTACCGTACCTTGTCTTGTGATGTCCCGAAGGAGCTGTATATGTTGGAGGGAGGAGAAAAGCTATATAACAAGTTCCTGAGAAATCAGCTGGTAGCCATGTATAGGCTCTGTCATGACAAACGAAATATGTCCCTTGAGACTCTACCAGTGGTGGAGACATTCGGGATGTATAGGTATATGTAATGTTACAAATGCTCTTTCCCAATTGAGGCTTAGGACTTTGACCATTTTCTTGGAGACATAGGTGACCTTGGTGGGGTACAGTATATATAGGTGGGGATCTTTTCCTTTTGGCTCTGTCTGTAAGACTAGTGACGTAATGTGTCACATCCAGTTAATGTATGCTTGTCGTTTGTCAGTGGGGTATTCATTACATTTCTTATAATGTTTTGACATAGCCACTATTCCTTTTATCAGTGCGTCATGACTAACGTCAATTCCATCCCTATATGGACCAACAGGA
This sequence comes from Lissotriton vulgaris, assembly GCF_964263255.1. Classification (NCBI taxonomy): domain Eukaryota; kingdom Metazoa; phylum Chordata; class Amphibia; order Caudata; family Salamandridae; genus Lissotriton; species Lissotriton vulgaris. The sequence goes on from NC_141685.1 coordinate 196,055,024, forward strand.
TGTCGATGTTGGTTCTCATAGGCATTGGCAAACATAGAGGTGAAAGCCCAAGCAGATCCTTTCAGGGAGAAGGGTAAAACTAAATATGGCATTCCTTTATCTGTATTATGGGGTAAAAGTCCACATACCCAGCAATCGGTGGTATTGATCACCAATTGATGCTGGTGTAACAATTGAATGAAGGAATTGTTAAAATACTCCATTTTCCTAATTTACTCATGCTCTGGTAGCACATGAAATTGGTGTGGAGAAACAGTAGTGCAAAAAGGTATGGGCTGGGAGGTAGATATAGGTACAGATGTTGGCTGCAAAGTGTGATTAGCCCAACCCACACAAGCTAATAAAACACATAACAAAATTAAAACACATAGTACTACGCCACATCTATTATATAATAATTTACAATGCTTTTTCATTTTATTCTTCTCATCATTATTTTTTTAACTTAACAGAATCCATCTTCTATGTGTTGCTCGTGGCAGTCTTAGCCGTGATTATTAGCCGTCCTATGACACTGCAAGTCCCGCAGACCTATTGTCACGACTCGGGTCACTAACTAAGACTCTTACCACGACCCTGCAACCTAATTAGATAGACAACATCACCAAAAAAACACACACAAAAGAAAAATTCCCTAATTGTCCTTAGTTACTCTAGATCCAAATTATATCTAGTTTTGTTCGGTACAGTCTGATTCTGAAAAAGTGTCTCTGAATTAGTTGTATTCAATCTCAGATGCGGTGGGATAGCTTCTTGCAAAACGTCATCATCTTCTTTCTCAGATTGAGTCCATTCTAGGTGTGCATCGCTAAAAGGTACAAACCAGGGGACCCTCTCTCCTTCACAATCACCTATACCTTCGTGGACCCACTGATCAAAAAGCAAAGGCAAGGGCACCTTTTTGCAATGCACACCATGCACCCAATTCTTTTTCCCCACAACTTTCAGAGCTGTACGCGTGGTAAGCAAAACTTGTCTCGGCTCCAGCCAGCGAGGCTCCAAGTTCCTCTTCCTTTGAAAGTTTTCAGACACACCCAGTCACCAGGTTGAAGGGTGTGCCCATGATCCAAGGAAGCCTGCGGCAAAGCGTCTTGTACCTGCTGATGAAGAACACACAATTTAGTTGTGAGGTCATGCAAATAGTCAATTAACATCGGGTATTCTATGTCAGAGTACTTCTTAGGTCTAGGGACACCCCAGACATTTAGCCAGGCGTCCAAACACAATTTCATATGGGCTAAGTCCCACACGAGAATGAACAGTTGTTTGAGTTGACAGGAGGGCTAAAGGTTAAGCATCGGGCCAGGCATGACCCATGCTGGCCTGTATTTTCGCAAGTTAAAGCTTGAGAGTGCCATTATAGCACTCTACCAAACCCGCTGACTGCGGATGGTTTGCCGCATGGAATTTCTGCTTAATACCAAGACCTGCACATACTTTCTGCATGATTTGACCCACGAATTCACTTCCGTTGTCACTCCAGACAATTCGAGGTAAACCAAACCTCGGGAAGTATTCTTTCAGAAGGACCTTGGCTGTGGACAAGGCAATATTATCCTTTAGGGGGTAGGCCTCTATCCATCTAGAAAAGGCACACACCACCACAAGGACATACTTTAAGTTATTGCATCTCTCCATGTGAATGTAGTCTATTTGCAACACCTCAAAAGGATACGTCGGGGGAGCAAAATGGCCTGCTGGGGTTGGTGTCCCTCTTCCTGGGTTGTGCATCAAACAAACAATGCAATGTTTAACAAGATTGTCTGCACATTTAGGAATCACTGCATTCTGCCATACTGGAGCCAAAAGCTTGCATATTCATTTCGCACTGATGTGGGCTGGACCATGCGCCATAGTTACTACTGGAAGTACATAGGCATCTGGTAACAGCCAACGTTGGTGTTGCGACAATTCTATCCAACACCACGTCGCATCCAACATTCCCGTACCATCTCTCTACTTACTCAATTCTTTCTCTGTAGTCTCTTCCTGAATCATTTTCACACTTTCTATTGTGTCCTCACACATTCCTCCTTGACTGACCCATCTAGCAGGTCCAGCAACATACATATTACTCGTCACATCTCTCGCTGTCTCTTTCGCTATCTGATCCGCAAAAGCGTTTCCTTCACCCACATCATCAGTGATCCTCTTATGCGCACTACACTTTACAATTGCTATCTGAGTGGGCAAAGCAAGTGACTGTAGAAGGTCATTCACTAACTGACCATGCTGCATTTTAGTACCGTGGGAGGTAAAGAATCCTCTTTCCCTCCAGAGGCAGCCAAAACTATGGGCCACCCCAAATGCATACTGGCTATCAGTGAACACATTCACTCTTTTTCCTTTAGCCAATACGCAAGCTCTAGTCAGAGCTATCAATTCAGCTGCTTGGGCTGAATTCTGCCTAATGCGTGCTGTCTCTACAACTGTATGCAAAGTGGTAACAGCATAGGCTGCAGTCGTTTCACCATTGGGAAGCTTAAAACAAGAACCATCCACCCATAGGATCCCATCCGGTTCCAGGAGCGGCGTATCTTTTAAATCAATCCTACCTTTTGTCTCCTCCTCTGTACGGAGAAAACAATCATGTTGCTCTTGAATGTCTTTCTCTACTGGGATCGGTAACAGTATAGCTGGATTTAGGGTATTACATCATTTGATGTGTACGTGACTAGCCAAGAGCGCCAGCTCATACCCAGATAAGAGGGCGGTCGTAAGGTGCTGAGTTTTTGTCCTGTTCAGAAGTGTATCCACTGCATGTGGCACCATGACAATAAGTGTATTGTCTAGCACCAATCCAGCAGATTGGCGAATAGAAACTGCTGCTGCTGCTGTAGCTTTCTGACAACTAGGTAATGCTTTAGCTACAGGGTCTAACGTAGCCGAAAAATAAGCAAACGGGCGTTGCTTGTCACCAAATTGTTGTGTCAAAACTGACAACGCGCAACCTTCTCTCTCGTGCACATAAAGTGTGAAAGGTTTGCTGTAATCCGGAGTGCCCAACACAGGAGCAGAACACAGGGAAGTACGCAAATCAGTAAAACTTTTCTGGCATTCCTCTGTCCAAGGCAGAGGTTGGGGTGTATCTTTAAGGGTAAGTGCTAACAAAGGTTTCGCTAACAAAGAAAAATTCGGAATCCATTGTCTACAGTAAGAGGTAATGCCCAAAAAGGCAAGCACCTCTCTCTGTGTGCATGGTACAGACATTTGTGCAATTGCTTGGATTCTTTCTGGGGTCAATCGCCGTCCCTCCTTCGACAAGAGATGACCTAAGTAGGTAACCTCTTGGCGACAATATTGTAATTTAGAGGGCAAAACCTTATGATGAAGGTCAGACAAGTGATGCAACAGTGAAACAGTAACTTGTTTACAAACATCCTCAGAATCAGCAGCAACCAACAGATCATCCACATACTGAATAAGGGTGGCACCTGGAGGCAAAGTGAAAGCATCAAGCTGAGTTTTCAAAGCCTGACTATAAATGGAGGGACGTTTACAATAGCCTTGAGGTGCACGCTTGAACCGAAAACTTCGGCCTACTAAAGAGAAGCCAAAAATATCTCTACTTTCCTCAGCAATGGGAATGCTAAAGAAAGCATTCCTAAGGTCAATGACCGAAAACCAAGCAGCCGAAGCAGGTATCATTGTCAATAAAGCAGTGATATCTGGGACGACAGGAAACTGGGGTACAACAATCTTGTTGACCTCCCGGAGATCGATCACAAAACGATAAACAGGTGGCTGGGAAGAGTCAGTACGTTTAAGGACAGGTAGATCAGGACTATTGCACACATTTACTCTATTCTCTTCAACCACGCCTTTCTCAACCAAATCATAAATGATAGCCATCAGCGCTCTCTCACCATCACTCGAAATTCTGTACTGAGGAATGCGAGGTAACCTAACATTGAACTTGAGGGTGACAACATAGGGTGGAATCTGCAAGAGACCAACATCATTGGGGCCTGTAGCCCAAAGAGTGGCAGGCAGGGAGTGTAATTCAAGAGGGAGTTGGTCTCTAGACAAATATTTCGGGGAAATCAGTCTCTTCCCTAAAGTAAGATGCACACCAGAAGGAGAACAATGCAGTGTCGCATATAGTCTTTTCAACAAATCCAAACCCAACAAATTTTCACCACAACCAGTCGTCAAAATAAGCGGAGCCTCTAAATCATAAGGACCTATCGAAATGGGCAGAGGACAAGAAACTGGGTTACGAACTGGAGCGCCAGAAAATCCTACAGAAACATTTGTTAAGCCAGACAAAGGTGCCCCAGGGAGTTTAGAGTGGATGATAGAACTCTTCGTTGCACCAGTATCCAAGAGGAATGGCTCTGACACACCTAGCACAACAACTTCATCATAAGGCCCATTTTGGTCCACTGGAACTGAAATGACTCCCTCACTTTGTCTACGGCTGTCCTAGCTAGAGAAATCCTGATTCTCATCTTCCATATAATAATCGTCATTATAATAATGGGGAGACTGAGTATTTTGCTGATCAAAATAATTCATGGAATTTTTAGGCAGAAAGGAACGTTGATCCTGGGACATTGTACTTCACCCCCTCCCCCTAGGTGTTGACTGGAAGCCACCTCGGCCTCGCGGCCCAGGCGTACCACCATCACGCTGCAATAAAATTGGGCAATTATTATTGAAGTGACCTTCTTCCTTGCAATAGGCACATTGATTAGGACCCAGTGGATGCCGTGGAACAAAGGGCTCAGGTTTCTGAAACAACTTCTGAAATTGGGGAGTCGGCTGAAACTGACGCTGAGCAGGGCGAGGGGGATAAGCCTGTTGCAAAAGAACTTTCGTCTTTAATGCTTTGGTCTTTTTATCAAGTTTATCCTTCTCCTCCTTATCCCTATTTTCATAATACTGAGCAGTAGCCATTATCTGGGCAGAAGAAGAAACAGCCCATGAACTTTCGATATCTTTTCATTTATTAGAGAGTTCGGGAAGCAAATTAAATACAGATTTATCTACGAACAATCGCTGTCCCCCCTCTGTGCTCATATCCTGACCACTCTCATCCTTCTTCTGCTTACAGGCAGCTAACTTATCTCAATTAACTCACAGAGCGGGCATCATAGTTTTCATTAAGGTGATTATTCTACCAAGAAGTTCCGCAATTAAATCATCAGGTTTAGCACCACCCACTTGGAGTCTATCAGCAGCAACTATAGCATCCCAATCACCTCCTAATTCATTGGCGTGGTTCTCTTTCCGAATCCTAGCCCACAATGGTTGTGGGACAACATTTCCCATCAACATATCTATGTCAGCCAAATTCATAATGCAAGCATCAACAGTCTGAGATAATTCTTTGGAGTAACCAGCAGGGTTTTTACGGGGGTCAGGTAAGGACTGTTTAGGGCCAGAACCTCAGATCTCTTCCAAGGTACATGTACCCATATACGTTGGAAGTGAGCTGGTATAGGCTGATTACCATCCTGGGCTCCAACCGCTTCTCTCCACACTGGGGGAACCTCTTGCATAGGGTAGTGCTTCAGTTTGCGCCTAACAGAAGGATCAGGTTCAGACAAAAACCGAGAAAAGAACATTGATCTGAAGGTGACTGTATAGCATCCTCAACCTGAGGACCCCCAATAATTCCTTTATCAAAGTCAGCCCGAACATCCAGCAAACCCTGGGGAACCAACCCCAATCCTATGGCCTCCCATTCCTGACCTAGAATGCCACACATGGCATCAAAAACAAATCTTTGTATAGGGGCTTCCCACTGCTCAAAAGTATCCATAATATCTCGTACAGTATACTCAGGACCATTCATAATCCACTTGCGAGCAAGGAAATCTAGCGCATCTCGTTCTTGGGAACCTGGGAGTAAACTACGGGTCTACCTGCGGGGAAGGACAGGAGTCATGCTTACTGACCCAAAGAAAGGCGATGAAAGGCCAGAAACGGTATCAACCATCCGTTTACAAACTGAGGGGGAAGTTGACAGAAGGACAGGGGATAAAGTATGAGATGGAGCAGGAGAAGAGGCAACGGGTAGAACGGAGGTCGAGGGCAAAGGAGGCTGAGGCAAAGAAGTCGGAGGCAAAGGAGCTGGAAGGGAGGGAGCTGGAGGCAAAGGAAATGACGGTAGTGGTAGTGCCACAAAGGGCTGTGGTGGAGGTGCAGGAGCTGGAGCTGGTGGGAGAGTAACAGGTTGCTGGATGGGTAACAAAAGCGGGGGTGCATTAGCACTTTGTACATAGGGTGGGGGCGATCTTAACAAGTGGGACATTAAAGGATCCTTCTCAAGATCAGCATCAGTATTTGGGGGAGAAGTTGGAAGCACCGGGTAACATTTATCGATTGCCATGCGATGTTGCCTATCTGAGACCTCAACAGCATAATCTATTTCATCATCCTTAAACTGCTGGGCAGCCTGTATAACAGTCATGCGTCTTTCTTTCCTATCTCTTTTTGCCTGTTTAATTTCTTTCTGTTTGGCTTCCTTGCGCCAAAGGCGAAAAGAGTCAAACATAGCCGGCCGGGCTTTTCTTTTAAACAAAGTAGCTTCTAAATTATCTAAAATGTCAGGCTCAAAACTACCATTATGTGGCCACTGCAAAACACCATCTTTCTTTGTATAGCGGACCCACACTTCATTAAAGGTGATGGGGCCCACACCATGTTTAGAATAGAGCTCATAAGTTGGAGTTCCAACCGGAGGAATTGGACAAGAGTCCTCCAGTTGGGAGTCCCTATCGCAACCAAAACAACACAATTTCCTAAACTTACTGAAACCAGGCATCGTTATTTCACTGGCTCTTGTACAAACAACAAGGGGCTAATCAAAATAAAACAGCACAAACGTACTCACCCCTTGGCTTCGATTATTGCAATAATTGAATCAAAGAACCCAAAAACAAAGAAGTGGGCGCTACCCACGAATACTTAACAAAATGTCTTCTTACGCCAACAGAGGTCCGTCTAACGTCTCGCAATACCAGTCATCAACAAAAGGGACCAAGGCAGGACGGCAGTCAGGGCAGCAGTCACCAGCAGCCATTGGAAAGGAGAAGCCACACTTCAAAAGACCATCTGTCCACTTTTCGACATACAGGGGTCGCTGGTGTGGGGGCGCCTCCTCTGGAATTTTCCTGCAGGGCTCCTCACGATCCTTGGGCTCAACCGCTACCTCTAAAGCTGCCTAACGTTGGGCGCCAATTGAAGAACTGGGCCTTTGGGCCTGAAATCTTCGAGTTCACCTGCCTTGTTGCACAGAGACACGGAATACTCTGTTGGGGTAGAAAACCAAGTTTTATTAGCTGCAGCTAAGCACAGTTGTCCAAGAAGTACATCAAGTAGGTTCTCAGGAGACTGCCACTTTACTTCGTGGCTCACAAGCTTTTATAGCCAAAATACATCTGTACAAACATACACCCAATGCACAAAGTTTTAGCCAATCAGAAGAGTTTGAAAACAAGGTGCTGTGCAATCAGAATGCTCTCTGCTTACATGTTGTGTTATCCAGCCCCCGAGAGTTAATCAATACTGGTACCCATAGTTCAGTGTTGCAATGGCAGGACATCTCTGTATGCTTTAAAAGAAAAGTTGTGAAATGGGAAAACACAGGGAGAGAATAGCGAAGGCCAAAAGATAAGATACGGCAAGAGAAGAATACTAAAGGCTAACAGATAGTTGATACAGGGATTATGTAGTCCAGACAAGGATTAGTTAGGCCGGCTGGTGTCTGAGATTGGTTTCAAAACAAGGACAGAGAGGGGTTTTTGACATGTTGCAGTCCAAGGGGCATAGACACTTTGTGAATCGAGCAGCCTGTGTAAAGGCAACACAAAATGGCGCCGCATGTAAAATGGAGTCGAAATTAAATAACCTCACAGCTAAGGCTATGAAGACTAAATGAGGAGGAATGATGACGATGGATAGATTATCCAATCCTGCTCCTTCCTAACAGACCAAACCCAGTCAGTCAACCTGACTCTCTTCTCCTCGGCCACTGTCACCCCATCTGTGGAGTTCTCAAAGGATCATTACTCAGCCCCACACTCTTCAGCACCTGCACAGCAACTCTCACCAGCATCATCCTTTCTCATGTAGTCGCTGCCATCTCCTTTGCATAAGACACCCAGCTCATGATATCCCTTTCAACAAAACATAAAGCACCTGGAACAAAGTCACCTCTTGCATGACCATAATTGTCCGATTGGTGCAAATCAACTGTCTAAAACACAACACAAACAAAACAGAAACAGTACTCAGTACACAAAATCTACGATAATACAATACTCAGGCACAGAACATCTTAAACTACGAACACCTATTAATAAAGCCTGTACACACTTAAGATTTGAGATAATAGCAAACGCTTCTCTCAAAACCTGCTCATACTGTACGTTTAGACCATCCACCCATATAGGCGTCACCTCTCCATAGTATAGAAATAAAACTGAAAAGATTACAGCTGCCCTTATCAATGCACGTTCCTTAGGTAAACACAAGGACGAGATAGCAGAACTAATCACAGATTACCAACTCAATGTCCTCTTCATAGCAAAGGCCTGGACAGACCTCGCATCTGGACCAGACATCGTAGCAGCCACACCTGAGGGCTATTCGGCTCTAAAACAAGATAGAGTGCAAAAAAAAGGAGGTGGTCTAGCAATAATTTTTCGCAGCCATCTTACCACCAAGATAGACTCTATCTCCTCCTCAACCTGCGTAGCTCTTTACTTTTCAATTCTGCTTACGCCATCCCAAACATTCAAGGGATAATATTATACCGTCCTCCAGGCCCCAGAACAGAGTTTCTTTTGGGCCTAGGCAATCTCCTCGAATCCACTATAGCTGAAGATACTTTCTCTATACTAGGAGACTTCAACTTTCATTTAGAAAAAAAAACAGATAAAGATACCATATTACTACTGGCGGATTTAGAGGCAGTAGGCCTCTCACAGCAAGTTTCTAAAGCCACTCATTCTGCAGGTCATACGTTGGATGGCCTTTTCATGAATAACCAAAATATTCCAGTTAAAGAAATAATTCCCCTAGTATGGACCGACCATTATGCAATTGTGTTTAACATTCTTACTCCTAGTAAGCCTCCCCCAACTGCCAACATAGATAGGCCTGATGCAGTTAAAGCCTGGAAAAAGGTAGACAATCATCTTCTTTATGCCCAGCTGTCCTCCACCCGGCCAGAGGCCTCTCGAGACTCCAACCTAGCAGTAGCCAATTACACCAACTGTCTACAGAATGTCTTTAATCTGCTGGCACCAAATAAATCCTTCTCCAAAAATCGAACATCCCCGTCAGCCCCATGGTTTACTGAAATCCCAAGGGAACAAAAGAAAGTATGTAGAAATAGGGAAAGGCAATGGCGCAAATCCTACACTAGCGACAAAATACTCCTCTACAAAAATGAGCTAGCTAAATATAAATTGTTGATTACATGAGAAAAAAGCAAATACTACATCAATAAACATGAGAGAGCTCTCTCAGTAGCTCGCTACAACCCCCTTCTACTGAAGTAGAAACTGCGGTCGCCGACTACAATCAATGCGTTGCCGCTTCTTGCGATCCTTTAGCTCCTAGCAGAAAGTGGCTTCCTAAACGAGCTACGCCCTCAGCCCCCTGGTATTCAAAAGAACTTAGAGCTAGGAAATTGGAATGTAAACTATTGGAAAGGGCCTAGCGTAAAGTGTACACAGACACAGGTAAAGCAAAATATAAACAATCCATAACAAGCTATAAACAAAGCCTAGCTGAGGCTAAAAGACATTTGTTCTCTAAGCAGATAGCCATAGCCAAGTCCAACTCTAAGGAACTGTTTAATACCATAAACAAATTGACATTACCCCCCAGCCCTAAGAGTCATAGTAATCAATCATTTTGTAATTAAATTGCCGATTTCTTTAAACACAAAGTGGAAGCGATATTTTCCTCATTTACTGAGGCCGAGGAAAATACTCAGGCTAGTAACAACTTTAGTGGACTGGAAAGCAGAGATCCATCAATAACTTTTAACCAATTTATACCATTGGAGATTTCAGAATTTACTAAGGTTTTGACCCAAATTCGATCAGGAGCCCCTAGCGATCCCTGCCCTTCCTGGATCATTAAACAAGTTCCAGAGGTTATAGGATTGGCCTTAACCCCTGTGGCTAACAATATTTTTGCCTCTGGGATTTTTCCCAAGACCTGGAAAATAGCCTCCGTCCTCCCGCTCCTGAAAAAGCAGAGCTTAGATCCCAAAGATCCTAACAATTATAGGCCCATCTCACAGCTTCCTCTTCCTGCTAAAATTCTTGAAAGTGATGAACATCCAGCTCAGTGCTTTTCTTCATACCAACAACTCTATGGACCCTTGACAATATGGGTTCAGGGATGATCACAGCACTGAGCTGGCTCTGTTGAAGTCTACGGAGGAAATTAGAGAAGCCATAGATGGAGGAGGAAGTGCCGTTTTGATCTTGTTAGACCTGTTGGCGGCTTTTGACACGGTCCATCACAAAAGTTTGATGGACCGGTTGTCTGGGATTGGTGTGGCAGGACTTGCTTGGAAACTCATACAGTCCTTTTTATCCGACCGGTCCCAAACAGTGGATCTGGATGGCAATTCATCCAAGCCTTTCATACTCCTGTGTGGGGTGCCACAGGGCTCTTCTTTGAGCCCCACGCTTTTTAATATATATGTGGCTCCTCTAGCCGGAGTTATCAGGTCCTTTGGCTTCCGGCTCACCTCCTATGCTGACAGCTCAAACATTGTGCTGTCTATAAGCAAGGGAGGAGAGAAAGAAATGGGGAAACACTTTCACGAATGTATGAGTGCCATATCCTGTTGGATGTCCTCCAACTGTTTGAAACTTAACTTCAATAAGACCGAGGTGTTAAAATTTGGGAACAATCCTCTGGTGTGGACACCAGATTGGTGGCCAGAAGTACTAGGGCCCTCCCCACACCAACAAAGAAGGCTAAAAACCTGGGAGTAGTGGTGGATGGTAGGCTTATCATGGGGGACCAGGTTAGCCAGGTGACCTCAGCTTGCTTTATGATTCTTAGAATCATTAGGAAAATTAAGTTCTTTTTGACAGAGAACAGTTTGAAGACAGTGGTCATGGCTCTTATAACTTCGCGGCTGGACTAGTGTAATAGCCTGTATCTGAATCTACAAAAATGTCAGATGTACAGACTTCAGTTAGTCCAGAACGCAGCAGCCAGGCTGCTGTCTGGCGTCCCCAAGTTTGCCTCTGTCAAAGGCGAGCTTAGGAAGCTACATTGGCTTCCTATAAAACAAAGATCTCGCTTTAAAGCGCTCTGTATAGTTTTTAAGGCTATCAAAGGTATTGGTCCGGAATTCCTCAGACATAAGTTCCAATGGTATGTGCCCAGGAGGACACTGAGATCTACCAGTGCCAAACCTTCACATATTCTTCCCAGGATAAATAAACTCAACTGGGGAGGCAGGAGCTTTATACACTGTGCTTCAAGAGCCTGGAACGAGATTTAGTTGGCTCTAAATAATGCTCCAAATCTCCTTACGTTTTGGAAGAGTTTGAAGACGTGACTTTTCTCACAATGATATCTCAAATAGCTTCAAGGAGGCCAATGCTTAGCGCCAGGACACCCAAGGGTAATTGTGCGCTCTATAAGTGTTAATAACATAACATAACATAACATATCTCAAATTCAATCTGCAAAAAACTCTAACAAAAAGCTCTATCAAGTGGTATCTAAACTATCAGGTCACACCCCTACCTCGGTAACAATACCTTCTCAGTCACTATGTAATTCCTTAGCGGACTATTTTCACAAAAAAGTCAATGACATATATTTGGAATTTGCATCTCATTCCAAGCTGAATGATCAATCTCTGATCAACAATAATACAGAATTTTGTCTGAAGCAATTTGAAAATATCACAGCAGAAGAAATTCTGAAGACAATGTCCCCTATAAAGTCAGGCTCAATAAATGATCCTTGTCCTCCTGATGCACTTTCACCAGTTGCTGAGCAAGTAGCAGCTGTGCTAGCCAACATTTTTAATGTAATGTTCACCTCTGGAACTTACCCGACCATTTAGAAGAAGACTATTCTCAAACCTTTATTGAAAAAATCTAACCTTGACCCAGTAGATACCAAAAATTACAGGCCAATAGCCAATCTACACTTCCCAGCCAAAATTGTAGAGAAACTCATTAACACTCAACTCTCTATATACATAGAAGATCACCACCTCCTAGATGGGACCCAATTTTGGGTTCCGTAAAGGCCATGGCACTGAGACTGCGTTAATCAAAGCATCAGAAGACATTAGAGTTATCATGGACCAAGGAGGAGCAGCAATACTCATTTTGCTAGACTTATCAGCAGCCTTTGACACGGTTGATCATACCATTCTGATCAACCGTGTCACTAGCATGGGTATCCAACACAAGGCCAAAGAATTGCTGCAATCCTTTCTGGCAAACCGCACTCAGTTGGTACATTTAGGCAACTTCCATTCTGCCCAACTGGCCTTACCATATGGGGTCCCTCAAGGCTCATCCCTGAGTCCGACTCTTTTTAACATCTATGTGTATCAGTAGTTGGATGGCCAGCAATTGCCATAAATTAAACTCTGAAAAAATAGAGGTTATGACCTTTGGTAAACTACGCCCTTGCTGGTCCCAAACCTGGTGGCCCCCTTCCAAGGGCATCCCACCTATCCCAGTGACCAAGGTTAGGAATCTAGGCATCACATTTGACGAAAAACTGTCCTTTGTGTCACACGCTATTTCAGTAGCCTCAACGGCATTTTACGAACTATGCATGATTAAAAAACTTCTCCCATTCCTCCCCCTGGACGCAGGTAAAACACTAGTTAGTACCTTGGTGATGTCCTCTATTGATTACTGCAACAGACTGTTTGCTAATGCCCAAAAGAAGGTTTTTCAAAAACTTCAAACAGTTTAAAATGCAGCTGCTAGAATTTTATCAGGAACACCGAAATTCAAATCCATCTCCCACATTGTTAAGAACTATCACTGGTTATCGGTAAAGAACCGGATAAAGTTTAAGACACTCTGCATCACCTTTGAGGCATCTCGTAAATATGAACCTGAATTTCTAATAAATCATCTAAAAATTCATGCGCCCAACAGAGCACTCCGGTCATCCGCTGCTTTTTAGCTAAAGGTTCCACGCACGAAAACAGCCTCCTGGGGCGACAGAAGATTTGTGGTCACCACGGCTAAACTATGGAATACCATCCCATTGGAGATTAGATCTTGTCAATCTTTGCTCACTTTCAGAAAATTGATCAAAACTTGGCTGTTCAATCAATAAAATCTTTCTGGTTATTTACTTCTGTCCGTAGTGCCGAGACACCCCTTTCAAAATCTCAAAATAAATAAATAAATAAATAAACCCTGTGAGGAATCTCTCTATAGAACCCCAGCTGTCGACCCATCCAGATGCATTTTTAGCCAGGTTAGTTTTGACTTCGGAATAACAGAAGCAGTTACCCTTTGCCTCAACCACCCAGCCTGCACTCCATTCTCTCCCACCTTGCATCTTCCCCGTTTTCCTGGTGCATTGTAAGAGCAGGTGTCTCCCTCTGCATGTTGAACTATCATGAGAGAACTTACATGGGAACCGGTAGTAATCTTGTTTGTTTAGGTTCTAGCATGCTCCTGTAGGCTCCCTCTCTCACAGAGCCTCAAAAGGGCATGTAAGTTATGGGAAAGCAGCTAGCCGAGTGCATCAGCCTGGTTGGGTTCATATTTATCAACTACAGCTCGTTATGTATTTCGCCTATGATTTCCTAGTGGTCGTCCTTTTCTTTGCTCTGAACTACTCATCGGAATAGAGCCAACAGAGCCATGCCAGACCACTAAAACTGAGGTTCACTTCCAGAATGATGTCTACATATTTCCACAGCGTCACGCTACACTCAGGGGTCTTTTAAAAAATTTGGCTCGCATAGATAGTAAATACCACCATCCACGGCTGAGAAAACAGGTCCTTGTAGTTGATGGGAGGATGATTCGATGAACCTGAGATCAGAAACTGACCTGCACTTGAGATGGGCAGAAGTGAATGAAACTTCTGCAGCCCTTTCCACATCTTAATGTCTGTAGGCACTTTTGGCCTTTTAGCTAATTCCCTCTCTTCCACTTTTAAGCCTTCCTTGCATGGTAAGCTCTATGGAGTAGCTTAAACATGTCCTCATATTCATTGGGCCAGACATTTTCTTTCATGGCCATCAGTAGGTAAACCTCCAGATGCTGGTCAATGCTCATAAAGGAGAGGAGTGTCTCCCTTCTGGGTTCGGTAACATCCCCTTTCCTCCTTTGCTCCACTACCTGCCATGCTTTCCTGGCTTTCTGGCGTGGAGTTAGTTGGAGGTGTTTTTCCGGTGCTCCCTCAGGTAAGAGAGATGTGCTTCCCTCCGGCCATCCCTGTGTCCCTGAGAGGTGTCCCCTGCTGCCTCCACTGTCTGAACTGAGGCCGTCTTTTCATTTCCCTGGTGCACCAGGAAAAATTTGCAGGACTCCCTCCTTGATCTCTGTATGTTCTCAAACTCACCCACACTATCGCCTACTTGCGTCTTCATATTAGCCCATTCATGCCTTAGCCCATGCATCCACTCGCCCATGTGGCTGCCCGTGCATCCCTGTACTCATATCTTTGATCCCCACTTCACTCTTTCCAACTTTTCTCTCTTCTTGTCCGTTTATCCTGAGCCAACTTCTTCGCTTCCACTTGCCCCTAATTGAAAGCCTTCTTCTTTCTCTTGTGTCTGTCTCCCGACTGTCGCTGGTTTCCCTTCGAAGTCTGATGCCTGTATCTGGCACACCAGGTTTCTTACACCACCCCAGCCCTATAGGGCACCCGAGCCCTCTGCTGGGACTTCCCCTATCCCTGTCAGAGTCCGACTCCTCTTCATTTGAGTACTTATATCAAACCCTGCACCCACCTCCTACAAAGCACACCCCATGTGTCTGTGCTGTCTCCTCATGCTGCACTCTCACCACTGACCTGGGAGCAGCTCTGTGCTCCTCCATCTTTCTGACTACTTCGCTGCTTGGAAGCGCTGGTCCAAAGACTGCCCTTTGGGCCCCACGCCTGTTTTGTCTGGGCCAGCCCCTTTGTGAGGGGTGGCAGCCCGCCACCCACAGGACAGCCGGACCATGGTCCACCCCCCTCTATGTCGGAGCTTTCAGCAGCTACATCTTTCTGATTACGCAAGGAAAATGTGGCTTCCCCACTCCTCGTGTGGTGACCCCTGCGTCATGCTGCCGCATGCTCCTCCCCTTCTTCTCAAGACCCCTGCTATGGCAATCTCTATGATGCCCCACCGAGGCCCAGAATCTTACAGATTACTTGCCATCTTCTATGCATTTACAACATTGTTCTTAGCAGGGAATTTGCCGGAAGCAATACTAAAATGAGCCGTAGATGTAATACGTGCAGTGGTGGAGGGCATGTCCAGGGTGGCTCAGACTCCAGGTCAGAACCAGACAGGACCGTGCCCTGGAGCTGCAACCTCAGGAATCAAGAGGAACATAATTTGACAATCGGCAAAGTGTCAGGCTGAGAAAACAGGTCCTTGTGGTTGATGGGAGGATGATGCAGATGAACCTGAGAGCAGAGATTGACCTGCACTTGAGATGGGCAGCAATGAGTGCAAAAGGAAACATCTGCAGCCCTTTCCATGCCCTGCAGAGGCAGGACTCTCCTAAAGAGAAGACAGCTGAAAACAGGGACATTTACGGTGGTTAGAGACAGCAGAAGAACCCATCTGAGAATAGAATATCTGACAGCAAGACCTTGGAACTTCATGTGATTGCTCCACTTCTCAGTCTCAAGAAAGCCTCTGCCTCCTTTCTAACTGATGCTCATAGGTTTTCTTTTTTTTTATTTCAATAGATTTTATTAGAAGAAGTTTTTACAAAACAGTACAGAGTAAGCCGATCGAAGGCAACATTGGTAAGTGTAAACATAGGTATCGGTAATAATGCATACGGGCTTGTTATGGCGAATGTGAGCTGGTTGTACATAGGCTGCTTGATTCCTTGTCTTTACATACCGGTCATATGCATTGCCCCCTACGGTCAGAAGAGATAGTGTGAGAGGTAGGTAGGAGTGAGATGAGAGGGAGTGAGAGAGAGGACGAACACCGGTGCGGTGAATAGAGGTTGTATGGCCAGCGATACTTTGCAGACGGGTTGCATCACGGAGGGAGGGTGGGGGTGGTATGTGTAGGGACAAGAGGTGCATTCACTGTGGTTTTTGTGAGGCAAGGTATCTGTCCAGGGAGAGCCACATCTCGTTGCTGCGTCCAACTTGTGGTGTTTGGTTTTTCGTTATGTTGTCAGCACCCCTTAGGAAGGTGACCCAGTTGAACCATACTTTGAAAGTGGCCCTCCCTGTATCTTTCCAGTTAGACAGGGTTGCCGCCATGAGGAGCAGGTCAATGAGGCTCCTGTCATTGGCAGATTGAATCTGCGGTGCAGAGAATGCGTAAACTATGCTGAGGAGATCTATTTTTGGAGTGTACCCAGTTACATTGTGGATGAACTCTGTTACTTTCCCCAGAAATATTTTACTTTAGAGCAATGGACTATCATGTGTTCTTGGTCCCCTCTCTGTTTCTGACAATTCCAGCATACGTCGTTGTCAGTTAGGCCGACCGCTGCTAGGCATGCCAGGGGCCAGTGCGCCCTGTGTAGGAGCCAGAATTTTGTTTGCGCTGGTGTTGAGGTGACTTTGTGCCTGCTGGCCGAGGCCCAGAGGAGGGCTTTTTCTTTCTCGCTAAGCCGCCCCTCGTTTAGTGTCTCCCAGCGATCCATGACTTTCCTGTTCAAATTTGTTGTTTTTGCCCTAAGTAGTTTGTCGAGGTGTGATGTTTGGTGTCCAAGTTTGTTGAGATTTGACATGTATTGGTGTATTGTTGGCACCTCTTTGCTTAGTTTTGCTCTGGCTCTTTGATTTTGAGGAAGTTATATAGTTCTTTGTCAGGGAGGCCGTGCGCCTTTTGTAGATTGAAGAAGGTGGCCGGGGACCCTCGTTCCTCTAGTTTGGGATGGGGTGTGAATACCTCGCCGGAGCCAGGGGGTTATATTAAGTATGCTGTTCTTGTATTTGATTTTTGTGTTGAACCAAATGGATTCGTCTTTTGTGTTTTTTATACTTTTCTCCATTCTTTTGTCTACTTACAGGAGGGCCTTTTTGGTGTTTCTGAGGATTATGTTGGTGGCTGCCGGGTGTTTGTTAGCCGTGAGGAGGGCCACCGGGTTTATGTCTCCCATCAGAGCTTTCTCTAGCTCCAGCCAGGCTGGTGTGTAACCCTGTTCCTGCGTGAGCCAATATATGCCTTGTCTGGCCAGGCAGGCTGTTTGGAAAGTCTTAAAGTTTGTGACATTAAGCCCCCCTAGGTCCTTGCTGAGCCTGAGTTTCTGGAGACTGATCTTTGCTTTTTTACCCCTCCAGAGGAACGAGTTTATCATTGTGTTCAGTTTTTTGTGGAATTCTTCAGTGACTATCAGTGGCAGCATACTCAGCAGGTAGTTGACCATTGGGGTTAGCATCATTTTAATGGTTTCTACTCTGCCCCACCAACTAACGTACTTGGGGGACCACGTGTCAAGGCTGTCTTTTATTTTGTTTAGTATTGATTTTTCGTTATGCTCCAGTGTTGACCTGAGGCTGAAGTCCCTGTCAAAGTAGATACCTAGGTATTTCAGTGCCTTCTTCTGCCAGAGTAGGCCGGAGTTTCCTAACACCTCCCTGGTTGTGTGAACATTGAGAGGCTTGCATTCGGACTTGCTTCTGTTAAGCTTGTACCCTGCTACATTGGCATAAACTTCGATGGTGTTCATTAGTGCTTCTATTGAGGGTTCGGGGTCCTCTGTCACAATGAGTATGTCATCTGCATATGCTGCTAGTTTGACCGTGTTCCCATTGACCTCCACCCCCTTGATCTTGGTATTGTTCCTGATCATGGTCAGTAGGGGTTCTAGGGTCAGTAGGAACAGGGCCGGGGATAGTGGGCAACCTTGTCAGGTTCCTCTTTCCAGAGATAGGACCTCTGATGTGTTCAAAGAATTCTATGAGGTATTATACAAAGAAGACAAAGACCTTCAACCCCGACGGGGGAGCAACTCTCCTAATCAAACTCAGCCTACCCAAACTAACAGAGGCACAATGCGCATCACTAGAATCTGAAATAACAGGGGCAGAAATAGATCTAGCAGTAGCGGCCCTAAAAGGCAATAAGGCACCAGGTCCGGACGGATACACAGCCAAATTCTACAAACACTTCCTCCCCCATATTAGGAACACACTGAAAGAGGTTTTCGCACACTGTATCAGAGCAAGAAAGATGACAAACTCAATGGCAGAGGCCAATATCATTGTCACCCCCAAAGATGGCAAAGATATGCAATTTCCGCAGAACTATAGACATATCTCGCTAATTAACGTAGACTGCAAAATATACGCAAAAATACTAGCGGGTAGACTCAACGCACAACTCCCAAACCTCATACACAAAACGCAAGTGGGCTACCTTAAAAACAGACTATCCCAAGACAATACAAGACTCCTCTGCCATATAATTAACTGTGCCTCCTCCAACACCAAACTAGCAGTGATGATCGCGTTAGACGCAGAAAAGGCCTTTGACAGAGTTTCATGGCCCTTCCTGGACCAGTGTAGGAAGGGCCATTGTTTTCAGTCTCGTCTGATTCAGGCCTCTTTTTGAGTCTTGACTTACCCATGTGGATGATCTTACCTGCGTAAAGTTATGGTGCCACCAGATGGCGCTGTCGTTGAGTATGAACTGTGCCTCCCCCGATGAGCTGATACTGAAGCTTCCCACTTTGTTGGTCGTGACGTTTACATGAGAATAATAAATCCAGTTCAAAAGGTCAAACCTTGCAGGAAGCTCTCCTTGATCATTGAAGTGGATCTCTTCACCAGAGGTGGTTGTAAAATGAAGATTACGCATATAGTGATGTAACTGCCAAGGAGACATGAGACACAGCAATAGGATAAATCTATTATAAGCATCAAAGACACTGCCAGCTTCTTATACAGAGTTGAGCATGGTTAATGCTACACTTCTATCATTCATCTGTGTTGTCTTTGGGTAGTGGTGATTGCATTGTGTAGTCAGGGGTAGCACCAAATGTTTAAAGTCAGTTTGTTCCCCTTTAAGTGTTAGGTAGGGCTGCAGTTGAAATTATCTTAGTTGTGCCAGTCGCACGCCATTTATATGGGTTTTGCTTGAAGGAGTGCATGAGTACTCTTTGACTTCCATGCATGTTTGCAAGCATGTACGTGGGCACAAGAGTTCATTGTCTGCACCCATTTCCCATGTTTATGCGTGAGTTTCTACTCATGTGTTATTATATAAGTATTTTGTGTGTTTGCATGTGTGTGTATGCGTATCGACTCCATGCATCTGTACATGTCTACATGTGCATACGTGTGCTCAGGTGTCATTGTCTGTCTGCTTTCCAAGTGTGTTTGCATGTGCACATGAGTGTGTACGCATGTGTGCCTGTTCGTGTCTTTGTATGTGTCTGCATATGTGTGTGCCCATTTGGTGACTTGCATGCATCAGTGTATGTTTGCATGTGCACATGTGTGTACACACAACTCTGTGTCTGCGAATACATCCTTGTGTGTCTGTGCATGTGTCCCTCAGCGTCAGCGTATGTGTGTCTGTCTTTGTGTACATGTGTGGATTCATGGACTTCTGTGCATCTGTGTATGTGTACACAAGACCATTTTTCTGCATCAGTTTCCCTTGTGTGTTTTTTGTGCATGCATGTCTATGAATGTCTGCAAATGTATATATATGAGTGTTTGTGTGTATGTGTTTGTGTGTGTGGGTATGAGTGTTCCATAAGGTTGCGCCCCAAAGAGGCTACCTGGCTTGGATTTCCTTTTGGATTTAAATTCCGCAGAAGCCATCAGAACCGCCTCTAAGGCTCCTCCTGCCCAGCTGCTGACTCTCAGCAGCATACAAAAGACACATGTTTGTAACTGCTCTGGTATCGACCTGTGCCGATCGCCTCCATGTCATTTCCCAGGACCCAGAAGGGGGCCAGGGAATCCTTTACTGATTGAGAGGACCCTCACCGGGACTGACCCTTCCCGGCTCTTTGTCGCCGAGAGGTCTCTTGCTGGAACAAACACTTATAGCCTCCCTAACTGCTGAGTTCAGATCGTGGGCAGAGGGTTTGCTCTAGCCTCTTCACAAAGGGTCTCCCCTCGCCTCTCAGCCTGCCGAGAGGGCACTCAATGAGACAAACACTTCCCACCTCTCTACCTGCAGAGTACAGATTGTGGGCAGAGGGGTCGCTCTTGCCTCTTTACAAAGGGCCCCCCTCACCTCTCAGCCTGCCGAGAGGTCACTCACTGAGACAAACACTTCCCACCTCTCTACCTGTCGAGTACAGATTGTGGGCAGAGGGTGTGCGCTAGCCTCTTTACAAAGGGCCCCCCCTTGCCTTTCAACCTGCCGAGAGGTCCCTCACTGAAACAAATACTTCCCACCTCTCTGCCCGCCGTGTACAGATGGTGGGCAGATGGTTTGCTCTAGCCTCTTTGAAAAGGGTCCCCCCCTTGCCTCTCAGCCTGCCGAGAGGTCACTCACTGAGACAAACACTTCCCACCTCTCTACCTGTCGAGTACAGATTGTGGGCAGAGGGTTTGCTCTAGCCTATATACAAAGGGTCCCCCCTTGCCTCTCAGCCTGCCGAGAGGTCCCTCACTGAAACAAACACTTCCCACCTCTCTGCCTGCCGTGTACAGATTGTGGGCAGATGGTTTGCTCTAGCCTCTTTACAAAGAGCCCACCTTCGCCTCTCAGCCTGCCGACAGGTCACTCACTGAGAAAAACACTTCCCACCTCCTTGCCCGTCATGTACAGATTGTGGGCAGAGGGTTTGCTTCAGCTTCTTTACAAAGGGTCGCCCCTCACCTCTCAGCCTGCCAAAAGGTCACTCACTAAGACAAACACTTCCCACCTCTACCTGTTGAGTAAAGATTGTGGGCAGAGGGTTTGGTCTAGCCTCTTTACAAAGGGTCCCCCTTGCCTCTCAGCCTGCCAAGAGGTAACTCACTGAAACAAACACTTCCCACCTCTCTGCCCGCTGTGTACAGATTGTGAAATACATAAAGAAAGTGCCTGTCCTCAAAGTTATTTCAAAAAATTCTTCTAATGTGAAAAAAGATAAACAAAACTTTATACGTTTATCTTGGCAATTATTTATGCCTTTTATTTTAATGCTTATTTATGATTTTAAATATTTATTCATCAAGAAAGACACATCATCCTTATCACAGGATGCCACATTATTAAAACATATTTACAAAACAAGAGTGAATTGTGCATTTATCAAATCTGTAATAAATCATACAAGTGTTGTATATTTTTTAGAAAACAAACAAAAACAAAATGTCATGAACATTTATTATGAACTTATTTTTAGAACATATAAGATCTTTCATGTGCAGTTGCCTAATAAACAACTTGTTGACAACTAGAATAGCCTTGTTGCAAGAAACCTATTAATTGCCTCTATTTGATCAAGGAATTTTTGGGAATATGTATCCAGTTATCTGAATATTCACGGAATGAATGCCATTGCCGACGAGTTTCGAGATCTGGTTCAAAGTCACCGGACTCTCATCAGGGCTCTGTTGATCTTTTCATTAAACCACTATTCATGACAAAGAAACACAACATGTGGGATTTTATTTAAATCGCTGCCTCTATCTATTCAAGGTTGTCTTAATATATTTTGCATAAGTCAGGACCACATACCTTCATATTTTCACGAAGCTAGAGGATTTAAAATGTCGAATGTGTTGAAATTGCTGGTGGTATAGTTCTGCAACAAATTGCAGTTTTTATCAGGTTTTGCTCTCATAGTGTCACATCAACATTTACTTTTTGTAAAAAGGGGAATGGGCAAAGGTTCTAATCAAGTTTTACCTCATTCGTAAAATGTCAGATACAAATCGGGGTAATCGCCGGTAACAGCAGAATGAGGCAGAAAAATTGACTCGTTTACACAAAAAACATATAAGAACTGAGCTCCATGGCTACTTCCTTCTACAGCATTTGCGAGCAGGCACCATCCCATGGGGACTCCAAGTTAAAAATATTCCGGTCATCTTTATTGATGACCCCGAATATAAGAAAGGCTTCAGTTATATAAATACAAAATGTAGCCGGGATTTAATGGTACACACTATAGAAACTGCAGAGAGACTTTGTAGCCAGGAAGAGAGGGAAATTGAGGAACTAATTAAGACAATTTCAGGTAATCAAACTGCGACAGAAGCTAGAACTTTATTGGAAAAAATTGAAAAAGAAATTCCAACTTTTAAAGACAATACGATCAATCCCAAAACTGCTCAATTTGAAAAAGACTCGAAAACTTTCAATATTGAACAGGTTTACCCATTTCTAAAGGAGGACTATTACACCTTGGCAGAATCAAGAAGAGCTTTAACTTCCTTTCAGGGTAGATCCAGAAATAGATTCACCACTTTTTCAGAAACTTCATCATCTGATTCCTCACCTGACTCTAGACCAGGCACCTCTAAAAAACAAGGTTCTACTTCCTCGTCGTCTTTTTTAGACAAAGGCGGACAACCAAGGGTTTGTTTCAAACAACCCTGGGAGATGAGAACAAGAAGCAGGTACTACAAAAACTAGACAATTCAACTATAGTCAGCCTCTCGGACAAACAATTAATGAAGGATAAAGAAATGATTTTGAGCTTAGGACTAAAATTCGTCCCTTATAGGCGGACTGATTTCACTAAATTGAAACTAGAGGCATTGGATTTTTGCTGCAAGATTAGGCTAAAAACTATTTTTGCCGGTGCCGAATCCACATCAAGTACAGAAACTACTGGACTGAGGGTAAAATCTAAATTTTTTCCAACACAAAATATCCCTAAACAAATTCATGCTTTTGAGAAAGCTGTTCTATCGTCCATTACTTAACTGTAAAATATGAAAACCTTTGCCAAGAATAACATTAGCAAGGGACAAATAACAGCTATTCGTGATTTAAAGGCGGACACCTCGATTGTGATCAAACAGGCCGATAAGGGCGGGGCAGTAGTGATCTGGCCCGACCAATGTATATAACTGAGGGCCGACTTCATGTTGATAACCGAGAATGGTACAGACTGGTAAAAGAAGACCCTGTCCATGAAATTCAGGACAAAATTGCCAAAATAACCAAAGTGGGCCTGGAGGAAGGTTTCTTAGGCCCTGAAGAGTTCGAATTTTTGAACAAAAAACTGCCGAGAACACCTGTACTGTTTTTTTTGCCGAAAATACATAAGAATAGTAAAACCGGAAGACCGATTGTTTCGAGTTGTGACTCTGTACTAAAGCCAGTGTCAAAATATATTGACTTTTTTCTAAAACCATTTTTGCAGGGTGTCAAATCCTATATAAGAGACACAACTGACTTCATCACAAAGATTGAAGGGAAAGCATTTGACGATGAGATACAGTTAATGGTGACATTGGATGTCGCCTCTCTGTATACTCAGATCCCTCAGGATGAGGCACTCCAAGTAATGGAACTATACCTAGAACAGAGAGAAAGACCACACAGGGTTCCCACTTCATTTATCATCCTACTGGCAGAAATATCCCTCAGAAGTAATTACTTCTAGTTTGAAAATGACTTTTTTGTCCAAATCAAAGGGACAGCCATGGGTTGTCCTTATGCGCCGGAGATGGCAGTTCTATACATGGCACAATGCGAGGAAAGATTCATTAATAACAACAATCCGTTTACCAACAACATACTACAATGGCTCAGGTACATTGATGATATCTGGCTCCTGTGGCAGGGGAGCCAGATAGAGCTTAACCAGTTTCATGACTGGTTGAACGCAAGACATCAGGACATTAAGTTTTCCATCCAGTCCAGTAAGAGTAAGATGACGTTTCTTGATGTTCTAGTAGGCACTGACAAACAAAGGTTAACAACATCATTCTATAAGAAGGAGACAGATATAAATACCATACTCCATTATAAAAGCTCACATCCTCAGTGTCTTAAGGAAAATCTTCCTTATGGTCAGCTGTTAAGGATAAGAAGAAATTGCACAGATCTGGTCGACTTCCAAAATCATGCAACGTCATTCTGCAAAGAAATGGAGACGAGGGGTTACCCCAAGAAACTACTGAAGCATTCCAAAAAAAGAGCGAGATTCATCGCAAGGGAAAGTCTCATACAGACTAAAGAGAAAGATGGATTGGATAAACTTGTTTATGTGACTACATATGGGTCGCACACAAACAAGTTTTGACAAATCCTTTTAAGAAACTGGCACCTTTTAGAGAATCTAGAATATCCCCTACAAAAACCAATTTTTGCAATGCGTAAGAATCCAAGTATTGGCCAGCAAATTATTCGAGCTGATAGCCATATACCAAATCCAAAGAGTGACTTAATTGCACAATGGAATCTTAAACCTATATGTGGACACCACAAATGTGGTAAGTGTGTAGCTTGCAATTCCACTATAGAAGGCAATGAATTTATTCATAATGAAATCAAATGGAGACATGAGATGTTTACTAACTGCAGGACAATTTTTTTTATTTATGCTGTGGTATGTCCATGCAATAAAATATACATTGGGAAACCATGTCAGCAAATCAACTCAAGAATCACACAACACAGATCGAGGATTAAGAGAAAGGTACTGACGGCACCAATGGTTGAATATTTTTTGACCGAAAACCATACTAAAAATGATTTCCGCTGGACGGTGATAGCCGGGATTGATCCCAAACATCGATCTCCTTGTATTAAAAGTGCTTTGCTACGCAAAGAAGCGTATTTGATCATAACGTTTGATAGTATCAACCGGGGATTGAATTGTATGAGTGAACTTAATAAGGTATGAGATCTGCCTTTATAATATCTCAAACGGCTTCTCCGCTAATTTTCTAATTAATTCCCAGCAGACCAAACAGGAGACAACCTGTTTCTAAAATTTAGCAACTTAAGATGTACCATGAAATTCAAATCGACTATTGCGAACTTTACAATGCATTTATTTGCTATATGGACAAGTAACACTACAAATCCCAAAATGCATCACGCCTCAACAGGACATATGCTGCGCTGTGATTGGTGATTAAAACATATTTACAAAACAACAGTGAATTGTGCATTTATCAAATCTGTCATAAATCATACAAGTGTTGATTATTTGTTAGAAAACAAACAAAAACAAAATGTCATGAACATTTCTTATGAACATATTTTTAGAACATATAAGATCTTTCATGTGCAGATGCCCAATAAACAACTTGTTGACAACTAGAATAGCCTTGTTGCAAGAAACCTATTAACTGTCTCTATTTGATCAGGGAATTTTTGGGAATATGTATCCAGTTATCTGATTATTCACGGAATGAATGCCATTGCCGACGCGTTTCGAGTTCTGGTTCAAACTCACCGGACTCTCATCAGGGCTCTGTTGATATTTTCATTAAACCACTATTCATGACAAAGAAACACAACATGTGGGATTTTATTTAAATCGCTGCCTCTATCTATTCAAGGTTGTCTTAATATATTTCGCATAATTCAGGACCACATACCTTCATATTTTCACGAAGCTAGTGGATTTAAAATGTCGAAAGTGTCGAAATTGCTGGTGGCATAGTTCTGCAACAAAATGCAGTTTTTATCAGGTTTTGCTCTCATAGTGTCACATCAACCTTTACCTTTTGTAAAAAGGGGAATGGGCAAAGGTTCTAATCAAGTTTTACCTCATTCGTAAAATGTCAGACACAAATCGGGGTAATCGCCGGTAACAGCAGAATGAGGCAGAAAAATTGACTCGTTTACACAAAAAACATATAAGAACTGAGCTCCAAGGCTACTTCCTTCTACAGAATTTGCGAGCAGGCACCATCCCACGGGGACTCCAAGTTAAAAATATTCCGGTCATCTTTATTGATGACCCCTGTTGGACCCGGCCCTTTTGGCAGGTTCACCCCAAGACTTTTTGCTTTTTCCTAGCCTGTTTCTGTGACCTGGTGTTGGTGATTTTAGGCCTCTGTGCACTTTTTCACTGTGGTGCAGGGTAAAGTGCTTGAGCTCTCTGTGTATGTGTGGTGAGTGACCTGCCCTCCCATAGGAATGAATGGGGAATATGTATGCCCATGGTAGTTCCTGATGTGTGGGGAGTGCAGGGGCAAGTTTGATATGTGCAAACTCGTGAGATTGAATGCTGCATAATTGTATATGCGGCCTGATTGTGTCTAGTCTAGAAGTGCTACTTTTAGAAGTTGGCATATTTGTGTAATTTGTGTCTGGCGTGTGATTGGCTGGTGAGCCTGTTCCAGGAGTGCCTGGGCCTGCTTGTGGATTGACTGTCTGGTTTGAGGACGGCAGGGGCTGGGGAGCCCCAGGAGGTTGTCTGAGTCAGCCCGTGGATGAAAGGCTGCATCTGCTGCCAGGG
This sequence comes from Lissotriton vulgaris, assembly GCF_964263255.1. Classification (NCBI taxonomy): domain Eukaryota; kingdom Metazoa; phylum Chordata; class Amphibia; order Caudata; family Salamandridae; genus Lissotriton; species Lissotriton vulgaris. The sequence continues at coordinate 196,081,522 of NC_141685.1, forward strand.
AAGTGGGAGGAGATGGCACCTGGGAGTGACTAGGGCTGTGCCTACCTGACCACAATGCTGGCTCCACCTCCCGCTGGGCGACTGTCACCTCTGTCCCTGACACTGAAGAGAGTTACCTAAAACCAGTTCTAGCTGGTTCTCACACTGCCTACACAAAGACTTCAAATAATTTTCTCTGTATAAGAAGGGGGTGTGTCCCCTTCCAATTTGTTCTTGTTTTCTGACTTGAATCTGCCAGGGGCGTGCTGCTGCTTGGGCCCAGGGGAATCCCTGGCCCTGCCGAGCTCCTGGATGCCTGGAGGACTCCTGGGGGACCCCTCTGCCTTGCCTGGGCTGATGGGGGGGACTTTGCTTTGCCCCTGGGAATCTCTGGGACCTTTGCAGCATGGAGAAGCTGCATTTTCCTGCAGAAGCGCCTGACTTGCTATTTTAGCGCATGGAGCGCTTTAAATTTCCTTTAGCGCTTGGGGAGCGCTTTTATATGTTGAAGCAGGTGCCCACCCAGCATTTGCCCCGCAGCCATGCCGCTAGTCTTAACTTTCTAAATTCACCTCGAGGGAGCCCACCCCTCGGTGAAGTGATTCCCCGCCTGCCTGCCTAAGCAGGGCTGCTGCGCTGCCCGCAGCGACCCGGAAGTGGTTGGCCGGCCGGCCAATCCTGGCGCGACCGGCCGGAAGTACCGCCCCGCAGCCCGGGGGAAGAAGAAGCATAGCGGCCGGTGAACAGGGCTCTCGTGTGCCGAGGGAGCCCTGCGGAGAGAGAGAAGACCGGCGCACCGACCCGGTGAGTGCAGAGAAGGGGAGGGGGCGTCGGGGCACCTTTGCCGGTGCCTGCCCCTCCCCTCCAGTGGGCTGCTCGTTGTGCTCCTAGGCCCGTGGGGCTCCAAGGGATATCGAGTCCCCCGAGAGGGACTCCGCCTACCTGTTCCCGTCCGAGCCTGCGAGGCTCGGCCCCAGCCTCTTCATTGTTGAGCCCAGAGGGGCTTGAGTGCCAGTTTGGGTATTTAGAGCCTGAGAGAGGCTCATGGGCATTTGCAATTTAGAGCCCTGAGAGGCTCCAACGTGGGGGCATCATTGTTTAGAGAGCCTGTGTGGCTCAGAGGGGCCATATTTGTTTTAAAGAGCCTGAGTGGCTCAAGAGCATGTTCGCCCTAAGGAGCTAGATGGCTCCCTCGCCCCATGATGTCTTAAGAGCCTGTGTGGCTCCAGCATTTGGCCGCAGTATTTGTTTAAGAGCCTGTGTGGCTCCAACGTTTGGCTATGTGTATGGTCAGAGCATGTGTGGCTCCAACGTTCTGCGCAGTGTTGCCCAGAACCTGTGTGGCTCCAACGTGGGCGCAGTTTGCGCCTAAGGGCCAGTGAGGGCCCTGTCGCAGTTTTGATGATTCCCAGCTGCCCACCAATTAGTGGGCAGCTGCACCGTTTAGGTCTTGTGTGGTTCCCAGGTGCCCAGCAAGTAGTGGGCACCTGCTACGTTTAGGTTTTGCGCCAGTGGCGCACCCCTGACTGGCGCTGCATGGCAGCGCGCCCTGACATTCTGGACACAGGGCTCTTTTAGTCCCTTTTATTAGGTGGGGGCTGGTATGTGATTTAATTTAGGCGCAATGTGATTATCTATGTGATAGTAATTGCCTTATGTGAGTTTTGCGCAATGTGATGTGGTGCTAGGAAATGTAATGCATTTAATATGATTACGCACCTTGATCTTACACCTCTGAATGTTTTTATGCATCATGTGTTTTTGCCCTATTGAGTTATGTTCTGGCACCTCTGAATGTTTTCTATGCATCATGTGTCTTCCTTGATTTTACACCTCTGAATGTTTTTATGCATCATGTGTCTTTCTTTCCCTGCGCTGCACCTCTGAATGTTTTAGGCGTCATGTGTCTCCGAGCGCTGCACCTCTGAATGTGTTTGTGATGCATCATGTGCTTTATTCTTAACACCGCTGAATGTGTAGGTTTATGCATCATGTGTTTCCCTTTACTACTGCTCTGAATGTATATTTATGCATAATGGGTAATGTGTTCTTTCCTAGACCCCTAAACGCTGTGTGATACTTAGGTGGTTGTCCGTGCACCTCTGAATGTATTTAGGCATCATGTGTTTTCCTTTACTACTCCTCTGAATGTGTTTCATGCATCATGGGTAATGTTCTTGTTTATACCCCTAAATGTATTTTATTCTTAGGTGGTTGTTCTTTCTAATACAGGTGGTCCTAGTGAGGTCCTGGTTCCCTGCGTGACATTCTCCTAAGGTGTTTAGGGTTGCGTAGGTGGTACTTACCTGTTCCCAGTAGTTACTGGATGTGATTTATAACTGTTATTTTGTGCTATACTTATTCTAATTTCTACTAAGTGCTGATTCTGACAGGGGCCCAGGTGGCCCTGTCCTGTAAATAATCCCTTGTGAATATTGCCTGTGCCAGTTGGCACAATGTACATGTGTGATTTCTATCTGATGTGATTTGACAATACAAAAGTTATTTTATAAATAACCTTGTGTGGAGTTCCTTTTGTGGTGTGCCTAGGATGTTGTTGCTGTTGTGTGCTGGCGCAAATGCTTTACACATTGCCTCCGAGTTTAGCCTCACTGCTCGTGCCAAGCTACCAGGGGGTGAGCAGGGGTTATCTTGGCGTGTGACTCCCTTGCCCTGACTAGAATGGTGATTTCTGCCTAGCTTTGGCGTCAGCCTTAGCCAACCAGAAATAGCTAGTTCTAACAACCCCGAATATAAGAAAGGCTTCAGTTATATAAATACAAAATGTAGCCGGGATTTAATGGTACACACTATAGAAACAGCACAGAGACTTTGTAGCCAGGAAGAGAGGGAAATTGAGGAACTAATTAAGACAATTTCGGATAATCAAACTGCGACAGAAGCTAGAACTTTATTGGAAAAAATTGAAAAAGAAATCCAAACTTTTAAAGACAATACGATCAATGCTAAAACTGCTCAATTTGAAAAAGACTCGAAAACTTTCAATATTGAACAGGTTTACCCATTTCTAAAAGAGGACTATTACACCTTGGCAGAATAAAGAAGAGGTTTAACTTCCTTTCATGGTAGATCCAAAAATAGATTCACCACTTTTTCAGAAACTTCATCATCTGATTCCTCACCTGACTCTAGACCAGGCACCTCTAAAAAACAAGGTTCTACTTCCTCGTCGTCTTTTTTAGACAAAGGCGGACAACCAAGGGTTCGTTTCAAACAACCCTGGGAGATGAGAACAAGAAGCAGGTTCTACAAAAACTAGACAATTCAACTATAGTCAACCTCTCAGACAAACAATTAATGAAGGATGAAGAAATGATTTTGAGCTTAGGACTAAAATTTGTCCCTTATAGGCGGACTGATTTCACTAAATTGAAACTAGAGGCATTGGATTTTTGCTGCAAGATTAGGCTAAAAACCTTTTTTGCCGGTGCCAAATCCACATCTAGTACGGAAACTACTAGACTGAGGGTAAAATCAAATTTTTTTCCAACACAAAATATCCCTAAACAAATTCATGCTTTTGAGAAAGCTGTTCTATCGTCCATTACTAAACTGGAAAAAATGAAAACCTTTGCCAAGAATAACATTAGCAAGGGACAAATAACAGCTATTCGTGATTTAAAGACGGACACCTCGATTGTGATCAAACAGGCCGATAAGGGCGGGGCAGTAGTGATCTGGCCCGACCAATGTATATAACTGAGGGCCGACTTCATGTTGATAACCGAGAATGGTACAGACTGGTAAAAGAAGACCCTGTCCATGAAATTCAGGACAAAATTGCCAAAATAACCAAAGTGGGCCTGGAGGAAGGTTTCTTAGGCCCTAAAGAGTTCGAATTTTTGAACAAAAAACTGCCGAGAACACCTGTACTGTATTTTTTGCCGAAAATACATAAGAATAGTAAAACCGGAAGACCGATTGTTTCGGGTTGTGACTCTGTACTAAAGCCAGTGTCAAAATATATTGACTTTTTTCTAAAACCATTTTTGCAGGGTGTCAAATCCTATGTAAGAGACACAACTGACTTCATCACAAAGATTGAAGGGAAAGCATTTGACGATGAGATACAGTTAATGGCGACATTGGATGTCGCCTCTCTGTATACTCAGATCCCTCAGGATGAGGCACTCCAAGTAATGGAACTATACCTAGAACAGAGAGAAAGATCACACAGGGTTCCCACTTCATTTATCATCCTACTGGCAGAAATATCCCTCAGAAGTAATTACTTCAAGTTTGAAAATGACTTTTTTGTCCAAATCAAAGGGACAGCCATGGGTTGTCCTTATGCGCCGGAGATGGCAGTTCTATACATGGCACAATGCGAGGAAAGATTCATTAATAACAACAATCCGTTTACCAACAACATACTACAATGGCTCAGGTACATTGATGATATCTGGCTCCTGTGGCAGGGGAGCCAGATAGAGCTTAACCAGTTTCATGACTGGTTGAATGCAAGACATCAGGACATTAAGTTTTCCATCCAGTCCAGTAAGAGTAAGATGACGTTTCTTGATGTTCTAGTAGGCACTGACAAACAAAGGTTAACAACATCATTGTATAGGAAGGAGACAGATTCTCAATCTGTCACTGATTAGGGGTGTGGTTCCTGCGGTTTGGAAGCAGGCGATGGTTGTTCCACTACTCAAAAAGCCGGGTCTGGACCCCGAGCTACATGCCAATTATAGGCCGATTTCCCTCCTGCCTGCTCTCACAACGATTGTGGAGAAGCACGTGCACACTGTGCTCTCTACTTTCCTTGAAACCCACAGCCTGCTGCACCCCACCCAGTCGGGCTTCCAGACCAACCTAAGAACCGAGACGGCGCTTTTGGAGGTCAATGAGGCCATCAAGGAAGTGCTGGATGCAGGAGGAAGGGCCATGTTGGTAATGCTAGACCTGTCGGCGGCCTTCAACACCGTCCCTCATGAGGGTATCCTCAGCAGGCTCTATGAGATTGGTCTGAGAGGGACGGTGTTGAGCTGGTTTCGATCTTATTTGGCTGGTCGCCATCAGGTGGTCTGGGCCCCTCCGTACTCGGCCGAAGTACCGCCTCTGGAGGTTGGAGTCCCGCAGGGCTCGGTGCTGAGCCCGACTCTCTTTAATATCTTTATGACCCCTCTGGCGGTGCTGGCGGAGTCTTTTGGGGCTCAGATCGTGTCATATGCAGATGACACCCAGCTCCTTTTCACTTGTGGAAAGGGGGCTGAGTTTGACGGAGAGAGCATTCATGGGTGTCTTGGGGCTGTTTTCGAATGGTTTCAGCGAAACAGCCTCAAGTGCAACCCAGATAAATCGGAGGTGCTCTTCTTCGGGTGTCAGTCTGACCCGAGCTGGCAGGAGTGGTGGCCGGTGAACATGTTCCCTCCCGCGTCATCTTCTCTGATTGCCAAGAACTTGGGGGTCAAGATTGACAACGGCTTGACGCTTAAGTCCCAGATCCTTGGATTGGCCGGCACCTGTTAAGGCCTCCTCAAAATGCTACGCAAGTTCCTTCCCCTGCTCCCGTTGGCGCATAGGAAGATCACGGTCCAGGCCCTTATTGGTTGGAGACTGGACTATTTGAATGTCTTATATCTGGGTCTGCCTGAATATCTTCTCCAAAGACTACAGGTGGTCCAGAACTCGGCGCTCGAGCCATTTTCGGCCTACATCGCCGAGCGAGAGCTTCGGACCTTTTACACTCCTTACACTGGCTGCCTATTCGGAAGCAGATTGTTTTCAAAGCACTTACGCTGGCGCATAAGGCATTTCATGTTGTGGGAGCTGAATACATCCAGAAACGGCTTGCTTTCTACAAACCGGCTAGAGTCTTAAGATCGGAATCTCTTTGCCTTGCCGTTGTCCCTGCTGTCAAAAAAGCAAGGGTTGGGGGACGTTCTTTTAAACGCCTGGCGCCCCAGCTCTGGAATACCCTTCCTTTGTTGCTTCGCAGTACATCTAATTTGCTGGCCTTCAGAAAGGACCTGAAGACGTGGCTTTATGGTCAGTAATTTGCTCGCTCTTTTTCTCCTTTGTGCCTGCCCTTTGCAGTTTGTTGTGGGTTAGAAAGCGCCAGGACACTCTTCGGAGTAGCCGAGCGCTATTAAAGACACCCATAACATAACATAACATAACATAACATAACATAACAGATAAAAATACCATAATCCATTATAAAAGCTCACATCCTCAGTGTCTTAAGGAAAATCTTCCTTATGGTCAGCTGTTAAGGATATGAAGAAATTGCACAGATCTGGTCGACTTCGAAAATCATGCAACGTCATTCTGCAAAGAAATGGAGACGAGGGGTTACCCCAAGAAACTACTGAAGCGATCCAAAAAAAGAGCGAGATTCATCCCAAGGGAAAGTCTCCGACAGACTAAAGAGAAAGGTGGATTGGATAAACTTGTTTGTGTGACTACATATGGGTCACACACGAACAAGTTTAGACAAATCCTTTTAAGAAACTGGCACCTTTTAGAGAATCTAGAATATCCCCTACAAAAACCCATTTTTGCAATGCGTAAGAATCCAAGTATTGGCCAGCAAATTATTCGAGCTGATAGCCATATACCAAAACCGGATCACTGACATAATATAGAATGACAAAATATAGACTTACCAAAATATAGTCACCAAAATATAGAATGCCAAAATTTCGAATTCCTATCTACAAACAGGTAAGTACAAAAATATTGAATCCAAAATATAGTCTGTAAAAAATATAGTCAGTCAAAATATCGATTTTTTTTTAAATGTCTTAAAAGTAATTTAAAATTAATGAAATAATAAATATAATTAACTAAAACATATTTTTAAAAACTCAAATAACCTTATAATTAATTTAAGTTATTAATAAAAAATGTACAATATTTTACTGTAGGATAGCAGGAGGGTAACATTTAATATTACCACTCCAGTGAGTGCAACAGTAGGGAAAGCGTTGGATAGCGTAAGGGTAAAAAATACTATTCCCACTCCAGTGAGTGCAACAGTAGGGAAAGCGTTGGATAGCATAAGGGTAAAAATTACTATTCCCACTCCAGAGAGTGCAACAGTAGGGAAAGCGTTGGATAGCGTAGGGGTAAAAATTACTATTCCCACTCAAGAGAGTGCAACAGTAGGGAAAGCGTTGGATAGCATAGGGGTAAAAAATACTATTCCCACTCCAGAGAGTGCAACAGTAGGGAAAGCGTTGGATACCGGGAGGATAAAAAATACTATTCCCACTCCAGTGAGTGCAACAGTAGGGAAAGCGTTGGATAGCGTAGGGGTAAAAAATTACTATTCCCACTCCAGAAAGTGCAACAGTAGGGAATGCGTTGGATAGCGTAGGGGTAAAAATTAATATTCCCAATCCAGAGAGTGCAACAGTAGGGAAAGAGTTGGATAGCGTAGGGGTAAAAAATACTATTCCCACTCCAGTGAGTGCAACAGTAGGGAAAGCGTTGGATAGCATAAGGGTAAAAATTACTATTCCCACTCCAGAGAGTTCAACAGTAGGGAAATCGTTGGATAGCGGGAGGGTAAAAATTACTATTCCAACTCCAGAGCGTGCAACAGTAGGGAAAGCGTTGGATGGCGTAGGAGTAAAATTTACTATTCCCACTCCAGAGAGTGCAACAGTAGGGAAAGCGTTGGATATTTGAAGGGTAAAAATTACTATTTCAACTCCAGTGAGTACAACAGTAGGGAAAGCATTGGATAGCGTAGGGGTAAAAATTACTATTCCCACTCCAGAGAGTGCAACAGTAGGGAAAGCGTTGGATAGCGTAGGGGTAAAAAATACTATTCCCACTCCAGGGAGTGCAGCAGTAGGGAAAGCGTTGGATAGCGGGAGTGTGAAAATTACTATTCCCACTCCAGATAGTGCAACAGTAGGGAAAGCTTTGGATAGCGTAGGGGTAAAAATTACTATTCCCACTCCAGAGAGTGCAACAGTAGGGAAAGGGTTGGATAGCATAGGGGTAAAAAACTACTATTCCCACTCCAGACAGTGCAACAGTAGGGAAAGCGTTGGATAGCGGGAGGGTGAAAATTACTATTCCCACTCCAGTGAGTTTAACAGTAGGGAAAGTAATGATTCAATATATTATTAAAAATAAATTAAATATCAATCCCAATAAAACATTAATTGAAATTATTAACCAATTTAATATTATGTAATAATTAATTAGAAATACAACTACATATTAGTTATTAAAAATTAATAACCTATTCATAATTATTTAACAAATAATTAATTTTCAATAACAAAAACTAATTAATAATACAAATTAATACCAATTAAAAATTACCAGTAAATTAATTATCAATACACAAAAAGTATTTTTAACATGTAATTAATTACAATTACATTACTTCCCACCCTATTCCCCTATAAACCCACATCCCACTACAGAAAATACATTAATACAATTATCATATTTATCAAATATTTAATTAATACAAAATAATTACCAATTAATAAAAATTAATTGCCAATTAATAGAAATTAATTACCAATTAAAAATTAATTACCAATAAATTTAAAATCAATACCAATGAATGAAAAAAATTATTTGCTTAATTACAATTAAATTACTTCCCACCCTATTTCCCTATAAGCCCACAACCCACTACAGAAAATAAATTTAGAAAATTAACATAATTAACAATTAATCTATTAATACAAATTAATTGGCAATTAATAAAAATTAATTACCAATTAAAAAATAACAATAAATTCAAAATGAATACCAATAAATAAATACAAATATTTAAATAATTACAATTAAATTACTTCCCACCCTATTCCCCTATAAACCCACAACCCGCTACAGAACTAAAAAGCTAAATTTAATTGAAAATTAATAATAATTGCTAAAAAATAATATTTAATTTAATATAATTAAATTACTTCCCACCCTATTCCCCTATAAACCCACAACCCGCTACAGAATTAAATTACGCAAAAATTAAATAACATGAAATTCATTACTTAAAATACATTAAACATACATTACAAAAATTTATATACACTTTTCACACATATACTAACATACAAAACACTTTAAAAAAATTGATATTATTAAAAAATCGATATATTCAATGCCTATATTGTATACTTCGATATTTTGACTTCTATATTTTGAAAATCGATATTACTTACCTTAAAATCGATATTTTTAACCACTATATTGTGTACATTCGATATTTTGTCCATTCTATATTTTTACTTCGATATTATGTTCATTCTATATTTTGGAATCGATATTATGACTGTTTACCACCAAAACCAAAGAGTGACTTAATTGCACAATGGAATCTTAAACCTATATGTGGACACCACAAATGTGGTAAGTGTGTAGCTTGCAATTCCACTATAGAAGGCAATGAATGTATTCATAATGAAATCAAATGGAGACATGAGATGGTTACTAACTGCAAGACAAAAAATGTTATTTATGCTGTGGTATGTCCATGCAATAAAATATACATTGGGAAAACATGTCAGCAAATCAACTCAAGAATCACACAACACAAATCGAGTATTAAGAGAAAGGTACTGACGGCACCAATGGTTGAACATTTTTTGACTGAAAACCATACTGAAAATGATTTCCGCTGGACGGTGATAGCCGGGATTGATCCCAAACATCGATCTCCTTGTATTGAAAGTGCTTTGCTATGCTAAAATTTAGCAACTTAAGATGTACCATGAAATTCAAATCGACTATTACGAAATTTACGATGCATTTATTTGCTAAATGGCTTACTAACACTACAAATCCCAAAATGCATCACGCCTCAACAGGACAGATGCTGCACTGTGATTGGTTCAGCGGAAAACATTTGAAAATATGGCGTTCTTGCCTAAATCGCCATTCTTGTTCAGCCGGCAATTGAAAAAGGAACAGACCTCCGACATGTTAAACGCGGATGCGAAGGTGAGATTTCCCTCCTGTGTAACCACAGAACTTTGCCTGAACTTTCGATCGAGCACTGTATTCATCATGCAATTCTTGCTTTTTGCAGCCTCGCACACAAATAATCCCACAAGCGGCAGCCGCACTATTTTAGAAAAAGGCACACCCTGCCAACAGTGAGTATTCATTTCTTTTTGCCCGGCACGTTCAAACTGAATGCGTGCTTAAAGATCATAGCACAATTACCTTTCTCTTTACAGGATCAATTATCTGTTTTTGATTCGTTCACATTAGGCCAAACAAAAGGAAATACCGGCGATTACCCCGATTTGTATCTGACATTTACGAATGAGGTAAAACTTGATTAGAACCTTTGCCCATTCCCCTTTTTACAAAAAGTAAATGTTGATGTGACACTATGAGAGCAAAACCTGATTAAAAACTGCATTTTGTTGCAGAACTATACCACCAGCAATTTCGACACTTTCGACATTTTAAATTCACTAGCTTCGCGAAAATATGAAGGTATGTGGTCCTGACTTATGCGAAATATATTAAGACAACCTTGAATAGATAGAGGCAGCGATTTAAATAAAATCCCACATGTTTTGTTTCTTTGTCATGAATAGTGGTTTAATGAAAAGATCAACACAGCCCTGATGAGAGTCCAGTGACTTTGAACCAGAACTCGAAACAAATTGGCAATGGCATTCATTCCGTGAATAATCAGATAACTGGATACATAATTCCCAAAAATGCCTTAATCAAATAGAGACAATTAATAGGTTTCTTGAAACAAGGCTATTCTAGTTGTCAACAAGTTGTTTATTGGGCAACTGCACATGAAAGATCTTATATGTTCTGAAAATATGTTCATAAGAAATGTTCATGACATTTTGTTTTTGTTTGTTTTCTAAAAAATATACAACACTTGTATGATTTATTACAGATTTGATAAATGCACAATTCACTGTTGTTTTGTAAATATGTTTTAATAATGTGGCATCCTGTGATAAGGATGATGTGTCTTTCTTGATGAATCAATATTTAAAATCATAAATAAGCATTAAAACAAAAGGCATAAATAATTGCCAAGATAAACGTATAAAGTACATATTGTGGGCAGAGGGTTTGCTCTAGCCTCCTTACAAAGGGCCCCCTTCTCCTCTCAGCCTGCAGACAGGTAACTCATTGAAACAAATACTTCCCACCTCTCTACCCGCCGTGTACAGATTGTGGGCAGATGGTTTTCTCTAGCCTCCTTTCAAAGGGCCCCCCTTCGCCTCATAGCGTGCTGACAGGTCACTCACTGAGACAAACACTTCCCATCTCCTTGCCCGTCATGTACAGAGTGCGGGCAGAGGGTTAGCTCTAGCATCTTTACAAAGGGTCCCCCTCACCTCTCAGTCTGCCGAGAGGTAACTCACTGAGACAAACACTTCCCACCTCTCTACCTGCGGAGTACAGATTGTGGGCAGAGGGTTTGCTCTAGCATCTTTACAAAGGGTCCCCCCCTTGCCAGTCAGCCTGCCAAGAGGTCACTCACTGAGACAACCACTTCCCACCTCTCTGCCCGCTGTGTACAGATTGTGGGCAGAGGGTTTGCTCTAGACTCTTTACAAAGGGTCCCCCCTTGCCTCTCAGCCTGCCAAAAGGTCACTCACAGAGACAAATATTTCCCACCTCCTTGCCCGTCATGTTTAGATTGTGGGCAGAGGCTTTGCTCTATCCTCTTTACAAAGGGTCTCCCCTCGCCTCTCAGCTTGCCAAGAGGTAACTCACTGAGACAAACACTTCCCACCTCTCTACCTGCTGAGTAAAGATTGTGGGCAGAGGGGTCGCTCTTGCCTCTTTACAAATGTTCCCCCCTCGCCTCAGCCTGCCAAAAGGTCACTCACTGAGACAAACACTTCCGACCTCTCTGCCCACCGAGTACAGATTGTGGGCAGAGGGTTTGCTCTAGCCTCTTTACAAAGGGTCCCCCCTCACCTCTCAGCCTGCCGAGAGGACTCTCAATGAGACAAACCCTTCTCACCTCTCTGCCCGCCGTGTACAGATTGTGGGCAGAGGGTTTGCTCTAGCTTCTTTACAAAGGGTCCACCCTCGCCTCTCAGCCTGCCGAGAGGTCACTCACTGAGACGAACACTTCTCACCTCTCTGCCCGCTGTGTACAGATTGTGGGCAGAGACATTGCTCCTGCAGCTGGAGCAGCTTGCATGTTGTTAACTCCTGGGCCCGAGGTCTACCGAGTCCCTCATTGAGACAAACCCCTCTCGCCTCCCCCTGCCTTGTGTATGCGGATCGCCGGCGAAGGGTCCAATTTTGATTTGCTCTGCCCAGAGTTTCCCTGGGTGACGCAGCTGTATCACAGCCACCTTTCAGCTCTTGTCTCTCTTGCTCTCCAGCAGTGCAGTCGAATGTTATCTGTTTGTCAAAATTTTGTTTATTGAAACATTTGTCACAAATAACAAGCAGTGTATAAAGAATATATCTCACAATGCCTTTCAAGTATTTCGATGAGCACAGGTACCAATCTGTAGGTAGCTAATGTAAAGAGCACAGTTTTTAATAGCCTTGGTAGATCTGTCCCTCAATGCTATTTTTGCCAAGAATATCAGTGCTTTGTTCATGACACCCCCTGCAACAGACTGTTCCTTATCCGGCTGCATTCCTGTACTAGCTAGGGTGATCAACCATCCATAAATTTCACAGACCTTCCATCATTTTATTGCCAAGTCCATTGTCTATCATAATTCTTTTCTGGATGCTTTTTGTCCGTAATTCTGGGGTTTCCAGGAATCTGCGATACCCCCTTTGATAAAGACTCAGGTCCCGATTCACAGAACTAACTTAAGACAAACTCCTAAACTTACTACTTTTGGTATTCACAGAAGTTAGGATTTTGTCTTAAGTTTGTCTTAAGACAGACTTAAGACAGACTTAAGTTAGGATTTTGTCTTAAGTCTGTCTTAAGATAAACTTAAGACAAAATCCTAACTTCTGTGAATACCAAAAGTAGTATGTTTAGGATTTTGTCTTAAGTTCGTTCTGTGAATCGGGCCCCCACTGTTAGGGGCCAGCTCACATTTCTATGAAGCAAAGAGGCTTCAACAGCCCCTTGCATTCTGTCAATTAGCCCCATTGTCATACTGCCTGTGGCCGATTCACTCAGACAGAATGACAATAGGCCATGCTGCAGTTACAGCATGTGGTGTGTCTGGGCCTGCATTCTGCTCTTGAAAACAACACCTTGCAACTATGGTGGAATCCATAAGCTGTCTGATGCGCTTATCAGAAGTGCTCTTGCTAACATACTTGATAGTAAAATTCAAAAAATCTGTCCAGTGTTCACTGAAGGATGAATAAAGAACAAACTAAGTTCAACTTAAGCTGAAATAAGAGCCATGCTATGGGTTTCCCAGTGCACTGCATTTTGAAATTGACGACAGGGCTAATGGCAAAGACTTCTGTGTTCTTTGCCAACCTGCAATTATTATGCCACTATTAACATGTCAATTTAACTCTGGTGTCTATTGACGTATATGCTATTGCGCAATCTCCTCTGATGTATCTGTAAAACGTACCTTTTGTCCTGAATTTTGACCTTCTGTCCTGAATTTTGACACTTTGTCCTGAATTTTCACACTCACCTTCCTGAATTTGCACCCATGGCAGTTGGTCACACTACGTACTATCCCTCTCCTCCCCTGGGTGAGTATGGAGATTCCAACTGAGCCCTTCCTGCCGGACACCAGCACACTTATGTCTCACACTTCAGGATTTGAGAAGGGTTTTAAAACTTTCGTTCCCAGAAAAAGTCATCGAGAAAGCCATCGACAGCCAACTCGCCACATTCATCGAAGAGCACAACATCCTCGACTCGTCTCAATCCAGCTTCAGGAAAAACCACAGCACAGAAACCGCCCTCCGCAACAGATGATATCCGCTCCCTACTGGACAAAGCAGAAACAGTAGCCCTCGTCCTACGCGACCTCTCAGGGGCCTTCGACACAGTCTCCCACTGCACCCTAACACGCAGACTACACGACGCAGGGATTCGGGACAAGGCCCTCCACTGGATCTTCTCTTTTCTCTCCGGCAGAACGCAAGGGTTTGGACTCCCTCCTTTCCTCTCTGACCCTACACCAACCACCTGCAGAGTCCCCCAGGAGTCCTCCCTTAGCCCAACGCTCTTCAACGTCTACATGGCTCCGCTCACCCCCATCGTCAGAACCTATGGACTCAACATTGTTCCATACGCCAACGACCCCCAACTCATTCTCTGCCTATCAAGCGAACCCAATGCAGCCAAACACAGCTTTCAAGAAGGCATGGAAGTTGTCGCCAAATGGATGAAAAGCAGCGATCTACAACCCAACACCGACAAAACAGAAGTATTCATCATGGGCCCACACCCCGACACCTGGAACAACACCTGGTGGCCCCCAACCTCGGAAGCCTATCCACTCCCACGGACCACGGACGAAACCTTGGTATCATTCTGGAATCCAAGCTCAGAATGGACCGCCAGATCATCTCCGTCACATCCTCCTGCTTCCATACCCTCTGCCTCCTATGTAATACCTTCAAATGGATCCCCCTCGAGCACAGAAAAACCGTCACTCACGCCCTCATCATCAGCAGACTCGACTACGGCAATGCACTCTATGCCGGAATAAACAAAAACCTCATCCACAAGCTACAAAACATCCAGAACGCCGCTGCAAGACTGGTCCTCAACCTGCCAAGACACTGCCCCATTTCTCAGCACCTGCGCACACTCCACAGGCTCCCCATCGGGACTAGAATCACCTTCAAGATCCTCACCCATGCATGCAAAGCCCTCCACAACACCGGACCAGCATACCTGAACAGCTTACTCATCTTCCACGCACCCCAAAGGACCCTACGATCAGCCCAGCTCTCCTACACTGTGGTTTTCTGCACCAGAAAGACCAGATCGGGAGGCCTCTCCTTGTCCTTCCTCGTTGCCAGAGTCTGGAACACCCTACCGCTCCACCTCAGACAGACTACATCTCTCCCCATCTTCATGAGAAACCTCAAAACTTGGCTCTTCGACAGAGTTTGATGGACTGGAACCCCCACCTCCCCTCTTCCCCGGTGCATTGAGACCCTTACGGGTGAGTAGTCGCACTTAACAAACTCATGATTGATTGATTGATTGAGTGGAATACCGAGGCTGATTTAGGAGTCTTCTGTCCCTTGTGAATTCTCCTAATGAGACGTGCATGTGGTTAATTAGTTTGTTTTCAATGGGACACTGTTACTGGTTTGACTGTGGTGATTGGGTACAAGTGGCATTTTCCTGCCTGTTGATTTCCTTCTGTGCACTCTGAGTCCATGAGGCTCTATCCCATTCCCATTCAGCATGCAAAGATAGTGACATAGGACTATTCATCCCAGTATAGCCACAGAAACAGAAATAGGACAATATTCCCTTATCTTCTAAAGGGACAGACATCTTGGAGCGAGTTCCCTCCACTAGTGTCCTACGTCAATTCTCCTCATCATCATTCTAGCTCCTCCCTGTCCACTGACCTTATCATGGTATCATCCTGAATCAAGGTACTGAAGCCCCTCCTATCTCCTGGTGGATACAACTCATTCTATATCATCTACCCAACAAACTTAACCAAAAGTGCTGTAAAAGAATCTCAAACACAAAATGCTCATATCAAATCTAGAAACACGCTTCCTAGACTCCTACTTCTGCTACAATAAGTAAGTAATTCTTTATTGCTCAGTTAATTAAAACCATTGCAATCAGCATATTTACATGTAGGTGAACTTAAAGTGAAATTTTTGTCTAATAAAACATTGCTATCAAACATTTCAGTAAAATAAACTTAAAAATGTTCTAAGAACTACTTGAAGCTAAAACAATATATGTTGCAAGACGGTAGGCTTTCGCTTATCTAAATACTAAGTCATGTGTAAACAGGAAGAGTCTTTATTCTTGTCCGTAACGCAATGGGCTTTTGAAGCAGTTATGCGCAGGACCTTCTAAGGGATGTCAAAAAATAAAAAGCAAGCCCACAGACTCCCTGCAGCCTTTACAGATTCTTAGGAGTTTGTGATCCGTCCGTGGTGATCGTGGCTTGAGTTTGTGGTAGAGGCTTACTAGGGCGGTAGTCGGAGTTAAATGTTGTGTGGGTTAGGTTCTTTCGGGCTTTCCCTTCTGTCATTCTGCTTCTTACCATCTTTTTCCAGGAATTTTACCAGATGACTTGCAAATTGGATGTTTTTTCCATCGAAGCATGCTTTGACTGCCTGCTGGCATGTCCTTATTCCCAGTTTCTTTAGGGTTGGCTTTAGATGTTGTCGGCGCTCCTTGTCCAGACCTTTGCAGATGCATATTAAGTGAAGGATGTCCTCTTTTATATCCCCACATAATCGCCAGCTTGATGGCGTTTGTGGCCGTTTCCACGGGGGAAGATACAATAAGGGCTCATCTCGTATTTTTCCCCAACCATTTCGCTCAATGGAGAAAAGCCATATCCTCCGTACACAAGGTCATCCCTCCATAAAGATTTCCTCCATAAAGATTCCACAAGGCCTCCAATTTATTATCCCACCCTCACGTGTGTACAATGCAGAAACCACCATTTCCATTTACAACAGCAGTGTACTCCTCCAATCCTCCAACTGCAACCTGCAGCTCTTAGTCTATCTCTTCCCCTGCATTAAAGATAGGATTGCCAAATATGTAACCCTCACCTCCATGCCGCCTCTACCAACTACCACCCTACAGAGCGACCACAGATCCCATGCACTCCATACCTCACCTTTCCCCACCACTCTCCTGTGCCTTCCACCTTCACTCCCACCCATGACTCCACTAAAATCCAGTTTCCTTCCTCCAAAACGATGACCCTAACCCAAGTTGCCATATCACCACAGTTCAAAATTTTACCTCATCACCTGAGTGGACAAACCTCTCCACAAATCAACATCCCGCTAGCAACTCCACTCCCCGATACAAAGGCAAACTGAATATCAAGGCTGATCTCCGAAGTGACAGCAACCCCTACCTTTACAATCAATTATCTGACACAGTGGAGCCATTTGCCACATCTACCAATTGCATATCCCATACCTCTTTCAATAATACAAGCTCTCTCCACGACAGTGCTCTACTCATACAGGATCTAAATCGGACTCACCACACTTCCTCCAATCCCCAAATCCTCCTTCCACCTAAACCCCAAAACATGCAGCATTTCACAGTCATTCACCAACAACCCATCCCTTATTCCATAGTCGCCCCAAACCATTAATATCCCCACTCACCTCTAAAACGCTTCAAACACCTTCTCCAAATCAGTTCCATAGTACTTCCACTCTCTGGTCAATGCTCCTCTACAACCCAAAAACAGAATTATATCCCATGAGAGCTGACATCCAGAACCTACTACATATTACCTATAAATTAAAACACACAGGTATGAACCAAATAAAGGCATTACTGGAACCAGAACACACCTATCTTAAAAACGCCCAATTACCAACAGCCCTACCAACACCAGGCCCCTCCCCATCCACCCACTATATGGAGCTGTAAACCAAATCTATACCTATCCTCTGACCCAACAGAGTGGTTGGTCTCTTATCTAATGACGATATCCTCTCCCTTCTCACCTTCTATACCCACACATCTATCAATCACACTATGCCTATGGGTAAAATTCAGACAATCATCACTCATCTAGATAGGGATCCTCATCCCATTTTTATGACCATTACTAAATCCAACCTCAAACTAATCCCCTTATCTCATCCATCCACAACTGTTCACAAACTAACTTAAAATGCATGCTACTCAATTGCTGATCTGCTGTGAACTGAAAACGTGTTCTACAGTTTGTACCTGTGTCGCTTATGGTCAGGTCGAGAAATCAGGGGTGGTAGAAACTGCCTTACCGAGGGGGGGGGGGGTGAATGAGTGGTGTGTTACACTGGACAGAGGAGTGCGAGTTTTCTGAGATAGGGAGCTTGCTGAATTTTTTTTATTGTATACTCCTGTTAAGCTCAGACCCCGAGGTTCCCTGTGTCAAACTCTTCTTGAGAACGTCCGCCAAAATGGAGCCTGCTTTTTATCTCTGTGGTCTTTTTAGATACAGTAGGTTAGAGCTGGTCAGATTCGGTGAAGAGGGAGGCATGGAGGTGAGTGAGTCGGATACTCAGTCCCAGCTTAGGGACAGCCTGATCCAATGACAAAAGGGTCAATGGGATCTTAAGCGCAGTGAGGAAGATAGGGCCCGGGCCGCACGCCAGGAAGGTGGGGAGTCTGAGGGGAGCCCTGAAGAATATGAAGTTGATGTAGATGACAGTGAATGGGCACCAGCAGATAGTGAGGACCCCATAGATAGGGAGTCCCTTGCTGGGTCCAGTGTCAGTACCAGCGCCCCATCCCTTTTTCTGTTCCCAGAGGACCGGGAAGATAGGAGGAAAGAAAGGGAGCATCAGCTAGCCATGGAAAAACTCAAGTTAGAGCATGCCCAGGCTATGGCGCAGCTGGGTGTTAAGAAGCAACAGCTAGAGACCGAGTGGGTCTTAGCGCAGGAGAGGATAGAGGAGGAGAAAAGGGCCCTCACCAAAGAGAGAGTAGCTCTGGAGGGTAGACAATCCCCTGCGCACAGTTTTAATTTTCTGGATTCCCCAAGGAGGGTTGAGTCCAGTGGTGGCAGCTAAATAGATTTCAGTGTAAGAAGTCCCACTCCCAGTTACCCAAGTATGGTACCTGTTTCCCCAGAAGAGGAGTTAAGGTAGAAATTCAGGGACAGTAGGAAACTGTCTCACCAGTCTTGGGAAGATTTTGAGGATGAATGTTGTGGGACACTGTTTGATTGGGTAAAGGTTCACACGAAAGATGATTTTGACGTATTGTTCGGAACGATTGTCAAAGAGCACCTGCTCAGTTGTTGTTCACCAGGATTGCGCCAACACCTGTTGGGGTGTGGATTGTCTTCGGCATGTGCGCTTGCAGATGAAGCAGACCGCTGGGAAAGTGCTAGAGGTTCTTTAGAGTCATTGGTGAGTGATTCCAACAATAGTGGGTTAGGTGTCCTCCAGCCCAGCATGGTGGAGGAGGGTCAGAGTAGCCAGCTAGGTCCCAGTACAGTGAGGGGGGTGTAGGGGCTTACTACCTGTCTCAGTGGAGCAGGAGTAAGTGTGTGACCGAGTGTCCCCAGACGCCCGAAGCCCTGCTTCAGAGCCTTGATGTTTTCTTTAGGGAACACCAGGTTGGGGACCTAGGCTTTCCTGTTAGTCCACTTGAGGGAGATCTCCTAGTGTGTAGAGGACCTGGAGCATCTGTAAGCGGAGCTTCTATGGTTCTAGAGTCTGGCAGTACCGCTCCGGTAGGGAGGGTACAGGAGTCCAGCGCAAGGAGTGATTGGGTAATAGTATGTGAGTCCCCAGAAGTCCTGGAGTGCCAGGCAATTATTCCACTAAAGGTTTTAGACCAGAGTTTGGGAGGCCAGGTTCAGGACCGTAAGGGTGGGACAACTGTAATCAGTGTCCTGACCAGTTCTTCTTCCAGAGGTACCGCCCGGTTGGGAGGGAGCAGGACTCTGGAAGGGGGTGCAGAGGATGGGAGAGCCCACCTCTGACCCCGGTGCAACCTGAGGGGTTAAACCCTAGGTTGGGAGAATGGCGTTCTGAGGGGACCCCTCGCAGGAGGAGGAGGAACCCTAGAAGAAGAGGTAGGGGAAGAGGGCCTTCCCTGAGACTCCTGGTCCGCCTGAGGTTGTAGACCCTAAGGCTGGAGAACCAGTGGCAGTCTAGCCCTCTCTTGCAGACAGGAAGAGTGGAGAGTGGCTACTATGTGCCAGGGGTTACTACTCCCCACTCTGGGACTAGGCAGGAACCAGTGGCACCTGGGTGGCCTAGGGCCTGGTCCTGGCCGAGGACAGCTGGGGAGTACCAGTGTGGTAGCCTCGTTAGTCCCTACAGTAGTTTTAGAAGGAACCCCAGGGGTTCAACGTGGCGTAGAACAGGGGGGTGTCCCTGCAGTTGCGGGTCCGCGTCTGTGTTTTATCGCCCCAAGCAGGGAAGCCCATCACAGTGGGGATTGGTCTGCCCTGGTTTTGGCTGGAAGGGAGTTGTGTTGGACTTGGCCCTTCTGGCAGGTTCACCCCTAATCTTTTTTTGCTTTTAGTATGTGATCTGTGTTAGTGATTTTTGGGTCTCTGAAACTTTTTCCCTGTGTCCCAGAGTAAAGTGCGTGCGTGTAGTGAGGCTGGCCTGCCCTCCCATAGGAATGCATGAGGAATGTGTGTGTCCATGTTAATTCCTGATGTGTGGGGAGTGCAGGCTCGAGTTTGGTATGTGCGAACTCGTGAGATTGAATGCTGCGCAATGATGTTTGCGGCGTGAATGTGTCTAGTGTGGAAGTGCCACTTCTAGACATTGGTGTGTGTGCAGTAAAGGTGCTGGCGTGTGATTGGCTGGTGAGCCTGGCTCCAGGAGTCTGGATGGGTCTGCCCCGGTGGTGAGTGTGGAGATTAGCATGAGTGATGTGAGGGAGGGGTGCACCTGGGTCCTGAATTGGGCTGGGCTTTCCCCACACAATGCTGGCTCTGCCCCCTGTGGTGCGTCTAATGTCCCTAGCCCTGCCAGTGAATAGAGTGAGGGACTGAGCACATCAAGAGTTCTCACAAACCAGCTGCGACTGCCTCCAGAACTTGGCTGGAGCTCTATTTTTCTTGTAGCGCCTGGGAGCGCTTTATTTTCCTCTAATCGCCTGGGAGCGCCGTTGATTGCCTTTAGCGCTTGGGAGCACGTTCGCACTATTTCAGAGCAGGTGCCCACCCTGCTTATCTGCCGCCATTTGTGGCCGTTTTTATTAATTAATAACGGGTGCCACCCCGTTTTATCCTCTATTTCGAGGGAGCCCACCCCTCTTCAGCCCCGCATCACCGCCCCCGATCCTTTGTGAGGCGCTGTCCCACCTCCCCACCCCAGGGCCGCGCTGCTATTGGCCGCAGCCGCGATCCGGGAAGCCAGGCAAACTGTAGCGTGACGTGGGCCGGCCCACAAGCAAACCGTAAGGAGAGCGAAGCCTGCCCTCTGCCAGGAGAAGCTGGAGGAGCCTGGACCAATAGAGGTGCGGCTGCCAGCGAGGCCCTGAGGAAGAGGAGCCCCGCCCGCGGCCCCAGCGAGACTGCCCGCAAGCAACAGGGAAGCCGCCGCTGCAAGGAGACCTGGTGAGTGGGGCCCGGTGTGCAGTATCGGGGATGAGGGCGTCGAGGCACATTGCCGGTGCCCACCCATCCCCTCCGACGACGGGGCATTCTTCCTTCGAGCCCGAGAGGCTCCAACGAGTGGGGCATTCTTGTGTAGAGCCCTGAAAGGGCTCCGGGGGCATTTCCGTTCTCGAGCCCACGAGGCTCCACACCCGCATTTGGTAATTTAGTGCCCGAGAGGCTCAAGGCTCCACAGTTGTCTTGAGAGCCCGCGAGGCTCGTGGGGCATATTTGTTTTAGAGCCTCAGAGGCTCCCCATCGCCCCAGTTGTTCTCGAGTCCCCAGAGAGGGACTCCAACATAATCAGGGGCATTGTGCATGTTCCTTGTGTGGTAGAGTGGCTCCAGCAGTCAGCGGGCCGCTCCCACTCGCCCCCTCCAGTTGGTCAAAGCCTGCGAGGCTCCCACGTTGTGTTTGGCCCCATTGTTGTTCTTGAGCCCACGAGGCTCCAACGCGTGTGTTCACATTGCCTTTCAGCTGCCCAGCACTTAGTGAGCAGTTGCCACGTTTAGGCTTGTGCGTTTGGCTGCCTTACACAGCCTGCTCTGACATTTTGGACTAAGGGCATTTGAGCCCTTGAGAGGCCAGTTGGCCAAGGAGACAGTTCTAGTGTTGTGCCTATGTGCACCTTGCGCAATTTGTGATTTACTTGCTTATGTGATTTCTGCGCAATTGTTCTACCTGCACCTCTGAATGTTTGTATGCATCATGTGTTTTGCTTCTTTCCCTTTGCTATGTGATAAATGCTTAGGTGATTGTTTTTCCTTCAATAGGTCCTGCTGGTAAGGTCCTGGTTCCCTGCGTGATCCTCATAAGGTGGTTAGGGTTGCGTAGGAGGTACTTACCCGTAACCAGTAATTACTGGTAGTGTGTTACATGTACTATTTTGGTGCTACAGTCATTATATGATCTATGTGCTAGTGTTATACCTACAAGTATTATTATTCCTACAAAATGCTAATTACAACAAGTATTCTAATTCTAAAAGTGCATATCCCTGACAGTGGTCCATGTGGCCCTGTCCTGTAAATAATCCCCTGTAAATTCTGCCCGTGCCTGTTGGCACATTGTAAAGTGTGTGTTTTTATCTAATGTGTTTTGCTATAATACAAAGGCTATTTGTTATATAACCTTGTGTGGAGTTTCCTTTGTGGTGGGCTTGGGCGTTGTTGCTGGGTGCACGCGCAAACGCTTTACACATCGCCTCCGAGATTAGCCTTGCTGCTCGCGTCACTTTACCTAGAGGGTGAGGAGGGTTATCTGGGTGTGTAACTCCCTTGCCCTGACTTGGGAATGGTGGTCTCTGACTGACTTTGGCGCGAGCCCTGGTCGGCCAGGGATCCCATTTCTAACAATCTGGGTCAGTGACCGGCACCGCAGGGACAGGAGAGGGAAGGGTAGGTGTAGTGGGTGCAGGTATGGAGGATTCCTCCACAGTGGCTGGTGCATGGCAAAAGGTTGAAACATATACTTCACTGCACACTGCTGCCAGTTCGGACAGGCTACCACCTGACCCAGGGGACACATTGGGAGTGGTGGTAGAGGGTTGTGAGGCAGGTGTAGTGTGTCTGTGGCGGCGTGACTGCTGTCTGTCCCCTGTCCCTGTGGGTGTGCCTACATCCCCATGAGATTGTGTGCCTGGAGAACTGCGCCTAGACTTCCTTGGTGGTGTGCTGGGTGTCCCTGTTGGTGTGCGTGCCCTTGTGTGTCTGCATGTTCTTTGGACAGGTATGGGAGAGGGGGATGTGGATGGGTCTGAACAAGTGGGGGGGGGGCGGACCGCTGCAGGAGGGCAACTGCAGCCGTCAGTGTTGAGTCTATGGATGATAGACTCCGACGTTGGTCAGACATGTTATCTGACATGCCCTCCATGAATGAAAACAACTGTGTCAGTATCTGTGTTTGGCCATGGAAGACAGTCAGCATTGATGTCTGACCAACAAGAATCTGCCTGAGTAGGTCCACATACTCGGCAGTGAGGACAGCAGGGGGGACAGGGGCTGCAGTGCCGGGGACGAAGGAGACATGTGGGGCAGCACGGACAGAAGGGACACTAGCAACTGGGAGGGTGGAGATGGGTCTGGAGGAGGCGGGGACAGAGACAGAGATGGAAGAAGGTCTCGCCGCGTATTCCCCCTCCTCCAGGGAGTCAGATGACGATCCGTCCACATTATACGAAGTGTTGCCTTCAAAAGGTACGGAAGGTTGACTCCCCTCACCCTCCATGCCACTAGCTTCCTCCAACTCCTCAGCGCTGGTGGCACTGTGGTTGGGTCCCTCCTCCTGGTCCGTGCTCATGTCTCCTCCTTCTGGCTCGGTTGATGATGCTGTGGGCAAAGAGAAGAAACTAAAATGCATCAGTCACCTGTACACATATGACACATGAGCACAAAATCAATTGGTACATAGCAAATCATGGCATGCATCATGAGTAACAGCCAGATAGCTCTGCACATATTTGAGACTAGTACTGACCAGTTGGTATTGACACAATGCTAGTTGGACACAAGGATACCATCAACACACCAAGCCCCAACTTCAATGAGAGTTACACTTAGAAGATTCTGTTGGTTCTCATGATAGCAGACCCATACAATGAAGTGATGGCACTTAAAGTTTACTAATAAAAAAACTTTTGTGGTGGCTGTCAGGGCAAACTAACCCACCTCACTCCCCAAGGTGACACCACACTCAGAGCCCTGTAAGTACATTTGGGTGATCAAAATGTAAGAAATAGTGTACATCTTGTGATTCACAATACTTCAAACATTCAATATGTATTGAATGTGTACATTTTCGAACACGTATGTGCCTGCATTAAAGGACACTCACAAGGAAATGCACCCAATAAACATAGACACATTCACTTAAACATAATGCTTTGGGGTAACACGCTGATAGGACGAGCAGTGTGCGACCATTGGATTTACATTCACCTAAACAGCTGGCACCCGGTCAGATGAAACACTGGTAGGAATAAATGGCTTTTCAGATTTGCCATATACATGGGCCAACGGAGGTCTTGATGGCTTTACACACATTAGTCTGTACAATTGAGAACAAAGGAGTTGCAAGACCCAAAAACCACTGTGTGGACATGTATATGGAGATCAACGCACAGCATTAATCACTAACAATGGGCTCATTCAAAAGCTGCCAGCTTGTAACACAAAATTTGATAATGTTGTTTTGTGTGCACTACCTTGTGAGACAACTATCATGCAGGCATAAGTGTAACTTACACAAATTGTCATATGTACACATTCAAAACATAAAGAAATAATGACAAGATTTTGGGCATGCCAGGGTACAATCATTAATGTGAGTCAACTTGAAATATGTCAGTCCTCACAGGGGCAACTGGTACCTGATCATGCAGTTGCTTGCACATAAGAGCTACTGGCTGTCATGTGAAGTGGCCCACATGTCCTAAATCTGGACAATGCTCAAGCTAATGGGCCTGCAAATGTGAAACAACAAAATCATACCTGCATCGTGGACACACCCTCATCCCCAGGCTAAATGACAACACTAGTGTGCACACCAACACAAAACAGCATTCCACCACAACTACATACACATGTGTACAAAAGAATGAGGCACAATCATGTTTTGAAAATAATTACATAGTCTGTCAAGCATGAAATAAAAACACTGCCCACCATCACAGGGGAAGTGCATGGTAAAACATCAGCCATCCAAAACCCACACACAGGTCACACCTTGCAAGGCAAAATCAGGCAGGCCCATTAGACATCCCCTGCACAACACCCCCATCCCTCAGTCCATGTGATTGATACAGATCAAGAAGTGAGAAATCGGAATCAGGTTACACAAAACTGTGCAGCAACGAGTCCAAAAGTAACACAAGCTCACCTCGTGGGGATGGCAATACATATTAGTCACAAACAAACAACCACAGATTTGTGTGAATAGGCACACAGGCACTCCCTAGTGTAACCATGCACAGGCCAAATCTTGCATCCATGTTCAGTGGGTACATGTAGCAGACACAGGATTCATACAAACTATGCCAGGCTCCAATGCCACTGAGGCAGATCCATGATGAACACACATTGGATGGGCACAGTGTTGCATTGCACACATGACTATGAGTCCAGGGTGTGTCTGGTGACTGTAGTGGGCACACTGATCTGTGGTTATGGAATGAGCTGACTGTACCATCAATAACCGTAATAGCACTATGCATATCTCACAAATGAGGTACATCAGGTCTGAGAACACAACATGGGTCATGCATGCTGCAAGGGTGTGCATTCCAAACCTCACACTACTATGTTGAGAGGCATCATCAGGGCAAACAAATATGAAGCACAAACACAATGCACAGGTCATGGCACAGGCAAGGTACCAACACATGTCACAGACCTCCTTCCCACATGATGTGCAAATCAATGTGCAGGCTAATTACCTGGCACCCTAGAAGAACTTGTGCAAATGCCCAAAAACACAGACCAGGGGACACATGTGGAGGAAGGGGGTGAGGAATGAAAATGGACACCATCTGAATATGGGGAATCGAAACTACATGCACAAATTGCCTGGCTGACCAGACACCCCAACTGTGGGAGTATTTCCAGGCTTCAGAGCACCTCAAGTAGCAGCTGACAAATAACACTACAAACAGCCATGTACATACCCCCTTCTTGCTGCTGTCTTTCCTGCAACTGCCTATGGAGGTCTGGAAAGACCACTTCCAGGACCCGGAGTATGTGAGGGGTGAGATGACGGCTGCTGCCATGCCGGCGTGGAGCTTCCAGCTTCAGCTGGACCCGGGCGATATGCTGGGTCCAGCACCGGATGTTCTGCCACCATTTCCTTATGTTGGGAATCGGCCCGCAAGGGCCCCCCACAGACCTGACAGCCCTGGCAACGTCCAACCAGATCTCCCCTTCTCTTAGGCAGTTACCTGTCAGGGACACAAAGTGAAACAACATCACTACACCTGCTCCATGTGCCAGAGACACACATGCACTACATTGATGATGAGAACAGGCCATAGGATGCTGACAGGACTTGCATCATTGTACATGTGAATTTGGCCTGTGGGCAAACCCCAATGCACTATATGCCTATGAAAGACAACAGATGGCATAAGGGGGCAACACACTCTCTGATCATGGCACACACTGTACAACACATGCAACTACAGGGTGTGGGATAGCATGTGGCAAGCAGTCACATTTCCTAATCCACTTTACAACCATCACCAGACCAGACAGATACACACTGGCACAGATCATTTGCCAGTCACTGACCACAGTAGGTACAACCATCACTTTGCACATGTGCCACTTCACATAGAGGTGTCACAGGTTTCATGCTAACTTTGATAGTCAGGCACACAGCACTGCTCACTTGTCACATCAGATGGGCAGAGCTGATGCATACGCCATGCAGCTGCGGTGCAACACATCACATACACACTCACCCAGATGACAAGGAACATTCACATACTTCAATGTTCATGAGGTCAGAAACATTATTTCTTGAATATCACCACAGGTCCCCACAAGTCATGAACTTCTGTGAGTACATTCAGCTGTCAGCCTGGGGGAAACACTGTTACATCTCAGGACATTTGTGAATAAAGCCACCAAGGTATTGCACGCCTGAATGTGTCTTTCACAAAGCATTGAATGTCACAGTAAGCACAATGCAAGTGAGGAGTGAACACACATGAACTACATCATGCTCTGCATGGGAGACACCACCATGTACACCCCCTGTGACTCTCTCAAAACCACATAGCATGCCTGTCCCACCAATACAGAATGCCTGTTGTGACACACACACAACAGGTGCACAGTCACAGCTAGTGCATTCAGCACTCACCTGCTCTCCTGGTCTCCCATACAGCTTGCTGTACTGTGGTAGGAGGGCATCCAGCAGGGCCTGGTTTTCCTCATCAGAGAATGCAGGTGCCATCTCCACCGTACGGGACATGATGGTCCAGGGAATGCAGAGACTGCAGCAGTGTGGTCCACTCCAATGTTGTGCAGGCAAGTGCAATCTCACAGCCACATGCAGCCTTAAATCTGTGCTGCTGAGGGGCTTTCAGTCTCAGGAGTACAGTGTGATAGGCCAGATCACTTTGCATCCTACCTCTCATCCAATCCCTTTAAACTTAAGGGCCTGACACACATTTGCATGGTTTAAAATTTGAGCACCAGCTCCACAATCAATTTGCAACATTGTATTTTTTTGACCTACTGACTTTTGCAGGACACCTGTAGCACACATCCAAATCTCAGTATCCATGACAACCAGGCTGCATTCAGGGCCTACTACTTGTCCCCTAGGTGTACCCAGAGCATTTTTTGAGATCCCCTCACGTGTACAGTGCGTTTCTCGTCGCGTATGGCACCATTACAATGGTGAAACGTCCGCACACACGCACGCACTGACGGGGTACGGTTCGCTCGCGTATGGCACCATTACAATGGTGAAACGTCCCGCACACACGCACGCACTGTCGGGGTACGGTCTGCTCGTGTATGGCACCATTACAATGGTGAAACGTCCCGCACACACGCACGCACTGTCAGGGTACGGTCTGCTCGCGTATGGCACCATTACAATGTTAAAATGCCCTGCACACACGTACGTACTGTCGGGGTACGGTCCGCTCGCGTATGGCACCATTACAATGGTGAAACGTCCCGCGCACACGCACGCACTCTCGGGGTACGGTCCACTCACGTAGGGCACCATTACAATGGTGAAACATCCCGCACACACGCACGCACTGTCGGGGTACGGTCCGCTCGCGTATGGCACCATTACAATGGTGAAATGTCCCGCACACACGCACGCACTCTCGGGGTAAGCTCCGCTCGCGTATGGCACCATTACAATGGTGAAACATACTGCACACACGCACGCACTGTCTGGGTACGGTCCGCTCGCGTATGGCACCATTATAATGGTGAAACATCCCGCACACACGCACGCACTGTCGGGGTACGGTTCGCTCACGTATGGCACCATTACAATGGTGAAACGTCCCGCACACAAGCACGCACTGTTGGGGTATGGTCCGCTCGTGGATGGCACCATTACAATGGTGAAACATCCCGCACACACGCACGCACTCTCGGGGTACGGTCCGCTCGCGTATGGCACCATTACAATGGTGAAATGTCCCGCACACACGCACGCACTCTCGGGGTAAGCTCCGCTCGCCTATGGCACCATTACAATGGTGAAACATACTGCACACACGCACGCACTGTCTGGGTACGGTCCGCTCGCGTATGGCACCATTATAATGGTGAAACATCCCGCACACACGCAGGCACTGTCGGGGTACGGTTCGCTCACGTATGGCACCATTACAATGGTGAAACGTCCCGCACACAAGCACGCACTGTTGGGGTATGGTCCGCTCGTGGATGGCACCATTACAATGGTGAAACATCCCGCACACACGCACGCACTCTCGGGGTACGGTCCGCTTGCGTATGGCACCATTACAATGGTGAAACATCCCGCATACACGCACGCACTCTCAGGGTATGATGCGTTATACACAGTGCATTTCACACGCCCATGTGAATGCAGGTGTACAGTGCGTTTTACACAGCGCGTTTCACACGTCCATGTGAATCCAAGTGAACGGTGCGTTTTACACAGTGCGTTTCACACGCTGGAGTAAAAGCAGGGGGATGGTACGTTGCACACAGTCACGTGTGGCTAGTGATATGAGGAGCACACATGGCAGGGATGTAGCAGTATGGTTAACGCAAGGATGTCTATCAAGTTCTTGTCATTGCATACTTACATGAGCTAGGGCCTAGGTGTGGCAGGCACTGATATAGCACAGCATATCATTTCATGTTGCACAATTGATGTGTGATGACCTGGTGACACATGTGATGTGTGATGGGGCACCATGTGGTACACATCACCTTTCCACTTGTCCCCTGTGTATCATCATGCACATGTTGTCATGCACATAAACACTGGGATTGCACAGTCATCACTTCCGGAACCTGTCACATGATGGCAGGGACCGTGGCAATTTCTCAGTTGTCATTTTGACGCTAATCAGGTCACTATTTAACAATGTACTGTGTGTGTAATTCTTAATGCATTTTTCAGTTTGGAGTCCCTATAATGCATCTGCTGCGGGTGCATCTCTAATGGGACTGTGTTGTGACTGAAATGGTTTTGCATGTACGCATACCATGGCACATGTGCCTTTTCAAGGGATTTTGTGTCTGATGGCATCATACATCATTGATCCACATGCATACATGGCTGCAACTTGACAATTGTTGTGGTCTTGCATTGTCACACACACACCTCATTAGCAAGTTGTATTATATGTCCAATATAAATTCCATGTGACCTGGGTTTGTGCCTTGCAGTCAGCTGTCTGTATGGGATGACAACCTTCTAATGCAGGTCTGGTGATGTGTGTCACTCCAGTGATATCTTGCTCTGCTCACTCAGAGCAGCCCTGCACTTTTTCTGTGTGCATGTAAAGTTTATTACTATTACTACAGATGTATCTTGGTAATTTTTAAAGTGCCATGAAGCTGCCACATGTGTCCAGGATGTATTGCTTACACCAGACCCCATAGTACCTTGATGTGTAGTAGCAAGGTTGCATGTGATATGTACATTGGAATATTTCTGGCTGACAGTTGTTCTACATTATTCCTAAATATGTACTGCAGGGCACCACCTCTACCAAGGCCTTTTCCTGACTTGGAGACCATGAGGGAACGTGATTGCATCCGTCGTTACAGATTCACTCAAGAGTTGATTTAGGACTTGACGGACAGGCTGGAACCACATCTCCAACCGCGACACAGGTATCCAACTGCGCTGACACCAAAGCTAAAGGTGATGGCAGCCCTTCACTTTTTTACCACAGGTACATTTCAATTTACCATTGCAGATGTGGGGGGTATGTCCCAGACCATGTTCAGCCTTGTCCTACGTGATGTCTTAGCTGCCATGTTAGAGCACATTGATGAATTCATCACATTTCCAAACCCTGAAGAGTTGAGAGATGTCAAGGGTGAATTGTATGCCCTGGGAGGGATGCCACATGTCATTGGGTCCATTGATGGTACACATGTGGCTTTGGTGCCACCACAGGCTCAGGAGCAGGACTACCGCAATAGGAAGCATTATCACTCAATAAATGCCCTTGTGGTGTGTCTTGCTAACATGCTGATTTCCCATGTTTGTGCTCGTTTTCCAAGATCGTGCCATGATGCATTCATCATGAGGCGTAGCAGGGTACCACAGATGATGCTGCAGGTGCACAACAATCAAGCATGTCTTGTTTTGTCTCTGACAAAATTGCTTTACCCTACATTTCAACACGCTGTATATTTTTAGGAGATGCAGGATATCCCAACATGCCGTGGCTCATGACACCGCTCCGCAACCCAAGGACAGCTGCAGACCATCGGTACAACAAAGCACACGGGCAGACCAGGCGTGTGATTGAGCGAACTTTTCGACTCCTGAAGAGCAGATTCCGGTGCCTTGATAAGACCGGCGGATCCCTCCCATTCGCCCCGGTCAAGGTGTGTAACATTTTCATTGTGTGCTGCATGCTGCACAACATGATTCAAAAAGGGGGTGGTGATGGACAGAGTATCTGAATTAAGCAAGACACTCCTACCCAGTCAACAGATCAGGGCTTGATCCATCACCGTTTTTTAGCTCACTGCACCATCCCAGCTCAGAGCCTGGCTACAAGCAAATTAGTCTGTCCCTGGCCCAGTGCATCATGGGAACAGGGCAGACCAAACTACCAAGCCAATTCTTTACCAGAAAGGAAACAAGCTTCCGGGGACCGGTTTCTGGCATTACAGCCGTCTTCGGCCCGGCTTGCTTGAATCCTGATGGTGCAGTGAGCAAGGGACTCACATCTGACCATACCCTTCCACACTTGTGGTGGCCCAAATGATTCAAAAAGGGGGTGGTGATGGACAGAGTATCTGAATTAAGCAAGACACTCCTACCCAGTCAACAGATCAGGGCTTGATCCATCACCGTTTTTTAGCTCACTGCACCATCCCAGCTCAGAGCCTGGCTACATGCAAATTAGTCTGTCCCTGGCCCAGTGCATCATGGGAACAGGGCAGACCAAACTACCAAGCCAATTCTTTACCAGAAAGGAAACAAGCTTCCGGGGACCGGTTTCTGGCATTGCAGCCGTCTTCGGCCCGGCTTGCTTGAATCCTGATGGTGCAGTGAGCAAGGGACTCACATCTGACCATACCCTTCCACACTTGTGGTGGCCCAAACGATTCAAAAAGGGGGTGGTGATGGACATTCTATCTGAATTAAGCAAGACACTCCTACCCAGTCAACAGATCAGGGCTTGATCCATCAACGTTTTTTAGCTCACTGCACCATCCCAGCTCAGAACCTGGCTACATGCAAATTAGTCTGTCCCTGGCCCAGTGCATCATGGGAACAGGGCAGACCAAACTAACGAGCCAATTCTTTACCAGAAAGGAAAGAAGCTTCCGGGGACCGGTTTCTGGCATTACAGCCGTCTTCGGCCCGGCTTGCTTGAATCCTGATGGTGCAGTGAGCAAGGGACTCACATCTGAGCATACCTTTCCACACTTGTGGTGGCCAAAACGATTCAAAAAGGGGGTGGTAATGGACAGAGTATCTGAAGAGAGACGGACAGAGTATCTGAAGACGGCTGTAATGCCAGAAACCGGTCCCCGGAAGCTTGTTTCCTTCCCAGTAAAGGAATTGGCTTGGTAGTTTGGTCTGCCCTGTTCCCATGATGTACTGGGCCAGGGACAGACTAATTTGCATGTAGCCGGGTTCTGAGCTGGGATGGTGCAGTGAGCTAAAAAACGGTGATGGATCAAGCCCTGATCTGTTGACTGGGTAGGAGTGTTCTGCTTAATTCAGATACTCTGTCCATCACCACCCCCTTTTCTGAATCGTTTTGTCCACCATAAGCGTGGAAGGATATGCTCAGACATGAGTCCCTTGTTCACTGCACCATCAGGATTCAAGCAAGCCGGGCCGAAGACGGCTGTAATGCCAGAAACCGGTCCCCGGAAGCTTGTTTCCTTCCCAGTAAAAGAATTGGCTTGGTAGTTTGGTCTGCCCTGTTCCCATGATGTACTGGGCCAGGGACAGACTAATTTGCATGTAGCCGGGTTCTGAGCTGGGATGGTGCAGTGAGCTAAAAAACGGTGATGGATCAAGCCCTGATCTGTTGACTGGGTAGGAGTGTTCTGCTTAATTCAGATACTCTGTCCATCACCACCCCCTTTTCTGAATCGTTTTGTCCACCATAAGCGTGGAAGGATATGCTCAGACATGAGTCCCTTGTTCACTGCACCATCAGGATTCAAGCAAGCCGGGCCGAAGACGGCTGTAATGCCAGAAACCGGTCCCCGGAAGCTTGTTTCCTTCCCAGTAAAAGAATTGGCTTGGTAGTTTGGTCTGCCCTGTTCCCATGATGCACTGGGCCAGGGACAGACTAATTTGTATGTAGTCGGGTTCTGAGCTGGGATGGTGCAGTGAGCTAAAAAACTGTGATGGATCAAGCCCTGATCTGTTGACTGGGTAGGAGTGTTCTGCTTAATTCAGATACTCTGTCCATCACCACCCCCTTTTCTGAATCGTTTTGTCCACC
This sequence comes from Lissotriton vulgaris, assembly GCF_964263255.1. Lineage (NCBI taxonomy): Eukaryota > Metazoa > Chordata > Amphibia > Caudata > Salamandridae > Lissotriton > Lissotriton vulgaris. The sequence continues at coordinate 196,114,345 of NC_141685.1, forward strand.
ATAAGCGTGGAAGGGTATGCTCAGACATGAGTCCCTTGCTCACTGCACCATCAGGATTCAAGCAAGCCGGGCCGAAGACGGCTGTAATGCCAGAAACCGGTCCCCGGAAGCTTGTTTCCTTCCCAGTAAAAGAATTGGCTTGGTAGTTTGGTCTACCCTGTTCCCATGATGCACTGGGCCAGGGACAGACTAATTTGTATGTAGCCAGGTTCTGAGCTGGGATGGTGCAGTGAGCTAAAAAACGGTGATGGATCAAGCCCTGATCTGTTGACTGGGTAGGAGTGTTCTGCTTAATTCAGATACTCTGCCCATCACCACCCCCTTTTCTGGATCGTTTTGTCCACCATAAGCGTGGAAGGGTATGCTCAGACATGAGTCCCTTGCTCACTGCACCATCAGAATTCAAGCAAGCCGGGCCGAAGACGGCTGTAATGCCAGAAACCGGTCCCCGGAAGCTTGTTTCCTTCCCAGTAAAAGAATTGGCTTGGTAGTTTGGTCTACCCTGTTCCCATGATGCACTGGGCCAGGGACAGACTAATTTGTATGTAGCCAGGTTCTGAGCTGGGATGGTGCAGTGAGCTAAAAAACGGTGATGGATCAAGCCCTGATCTGTTGACTGGGTAGGAGTGTTCTGCTTAATTCAGATACTCTGTCCATCACCACCCCCTTTTCTGGATCGTTTTGTCCACCATAAGCGTGGAAGAGTATGCTCAGACATGAGTCCCTTGCTCACTGCACCATCAGGATTCAAGCAAGCCGGGCCGAAGACGGCTGTAATGCCAGAAACCGGACCCCGGAAGCTTGTTTCCTTCCCAGTAAAAGAATTGGCTTGGTAGTTTGGTCTGCCCTGTTCCCATGATGCACTGGGCCAGAGACAGACTAATTTGCATGTAGCCGGGTTCTGAGCTGGGATGGTGCAGTGAGCTAAAAAACGGTGATGGATCAAGCCCTGATCTGTTGACTGGGTAGGAGTGTTCTGCTTAATTCAGATACTCTGTCCATCACCACCCCCTTTTCTGAATCGTTTTGTCCACCATAAGCGTGGAAGGGTATGCTCAGACATGAGTCCCTTGCTCACTGCACCATCAGGATTCAAGCAAGCCGGGCCGAAGACGGCTGTAATCCCAGAAACCGGTACCCGGAAGCTTGTTTCCTTCCCAGTAAAAGATTCGGCTTGGTAGTTTGGTCTGCCCTGTTCCCATGATGCACTGGGCCAAGGACAGACTAATTTGCATGTAGCCGGGTTCTGAGCTGGGATGGGTCAGTGAGCTAAAAAACGATGATGGATCAAGCCCTGATCTGTTGACTGGGTAGGAGTGTTCTGCTTAATTCAGATACTCTGTCCATCACCACCCCCTTTTCTGAATCGTTTTGTCCACCATAAGCGTGGAAGGGGATGCTCAGACATGAGTCCCTTGCTCACTGCACCATCAGGATTCAAGCAAGCCGGGCCGAAGATGACTGTAATGCCAGAAACCGGTCCCCGGAAGCTTGTTTCCTTCCCAGAAAAAGAATTGGCTTGGTAGTTTGGTCTGCCCTGTTCCCATGATGCACTGGGCCAGGGACAGACTAATTTGCATGTAGCCGGGTTCTGAGCTGGGATGGTGCAGTGAGGTAAAAAACGGTGATGGATCAAGCCTTGATCTGTTGACTGGGTAGGAGTGTTCTGCTTAATTCAGATACTCTGTCCATCACCACCCCCTTTTCTGAATCGTTTTGTCCACCATAAGCGTGGAAGGGTATGCTCAGACATGAGTCCCTTGCTCACTGCACCATCAGGATTCAAGCAAGCCGGGCCGAAGACGGCTGTAATGCCAGAAACTGGTCCCCGGAAGCTTGTTTCCTTCCCAGTAAAAGAATTGGCTTGGTAGTTTGGTCTGCCCTGTTCCCATGATGCACTGGGCCAGGGACAGACTAATTTGCATGTAGCCGGGTTCTGAGCTGGGATGGTGCAGTGAGCTAAAAAACGGTGATGGATCAAGCCCTGATCTGTTGACTGGGTAGGAGTGTTCTGCTTAATTCAGATACTCTGTCCATCACCACCCCCTTTTCTGAATCGTTTTGTCCACCATAAGCGTGGAAGGGTGTGCTCAGACATGAGTCCCTTGCTCACTGCACCATCAGGATTCAAGCAAGCCGGGCCGAAGACGGCTGTAATGCCAGAAACCGGTCCCCGGAAGCTTGTTTCCTTCCCAGTAAAAGAATTGGCTTGGTAGTTTGGTCTGCCCTGTTCCCATGATACACTGGGCCAGGGACAGACTAATTTGCATGTAGCCAGGTTCTGAGCTGGGATGGTGCAGTGAGCTAAAAAACGGTGATGGATCAAGCCCTGATCTGTTGACTGGGTAGGAGTGTTCAGCTTAATTCAGATACTCTGTCCATCACCACCCCCTTTGCTGAATCGTGCTGCACAACATGGCAGTTGAGAAGGCCGTGCCACTCATCCTGGATCCTGATGAGCTGGAACATTCACCCGTTGAGGATGAAGGACTTGGGCACGATGCAAGTGATGAGGAGGAGGAGGATGATATCCAGAGTCAGCTCATACCCAACTTCTTCTCTTAATGGTGAGTCACTGGGTAGTTGTGGGCACGCTTGTGGCATGGAGTGGCATGTGTTGCATACTGTGTGTCCAGCTGACTGTATGTGAGAACACTTTGATGTTTATTGTGATGTGTCACACAAGTGATGATGTAATGATACACGCATATGTGCAATAAGTGTTTTTGAAATGTACATATGTACTACATTGTGATGTATTTTCACATGACCATCTCTGTATGCAATTATTATTCATGTGTCCCCTTGTGTGCCTGTCTTTACCAGGTCACTCTGCCTGTTGTCTGTTTGTGTCATCTTGGTACTCCTGCCATTGATCATGATGATTGCAACGTGTGTTGAATCACCGTTTCATGCACAGACCTGTGGAAATGTCAGTTTTGTTAAGATATCTAAACATTGTTTTTTGGGTTGGTATGCTATGGGAATGTGTGGGAGCTGTTACTGTGCTTGTTGTTGAAGCATACATACATGTGCCATTAACATGGATCAAGATGCCTGTTGCAACACTCCTATTACTGGACACTCACCCTTCTTCTCAGTGATCTGTTGTTGATTGATGACTCTGGGGAATGCATCAATGTGTGTAAACCATGGTCCACAGACATTGCGGATGTGACCGGTTTACATGGTGTGTGACATCACAACCACAGGCTCTGTGTGGATTTGCAAACTCACTGTGTAGAGCAGGATGTGTTTGGCTCATCACATTGATGTTGTTGGCCAGTAAAGTTAGGTTTACCTATTGACATGTTGTTAAGGTGTGGACCACTGTAGGTCCCACATGTTCTGACAATTGTCCAGTGAGTGTGTTCGTATGGATGCATTGCCCCCTGTGCCAGTATGTAATGTTACTGTCAGGTCACAACATCTGTGCCGGTGGAGATCACTGCTTTGCAAGCCTTCTTGGTAACTTTATGTCAACTTTCTATTCCCATTATTCCAGGAATGTTGCACTGATGACGTAGGAACGTAGAGGTGTCAGTAATGTAAACACTTCCGTTACACCAGTCGGTTGACGTTAATTGCAGAAAAGTCTTGTGCCGTGCTGCATATCCTGGTCACAGTAGGGGTGGTTTACTGGGTTTGTTCCTCATTACTCTCTGTGGAGTTTGTTCACATCTGCTTGTCATGTTTGGCATTGTAAGGCACAGTTTGATGAGCCAATGCTTGGCTCTTGCTAGGCTTCCTTGTGTTTAAATAATCCCCTTCCTCGTTGCATCAGCTAAGTACGGCTCTAGCAGGTGATGTGTATCTTACATTCATGAGCCGCACTGATTCCTAGGGCTGACTACAGTAATTTGATTTTTGTATTCACTGTATTTTTTGAGCCACATTCATACACTGTGAGTAAGTTTGTGAGCGCCTGGTTCGAATTGCATTGAATCAGCCTGGTGAGCGTTAGACCCCCTTCATTTTGGAGGCAAACTCTGCTACCTTTTATGTGTCAGTGTTGAAAACTGTGATGTACTATCATTTCTAAGCATGTGCAAACAAATTGGATACAGTGGCTGTGATTAATGTACACAGGTGTAACAGTTACAGAATACGTCATTAATATAATGTGAATCAGTGCCAAGAACAGTTGAATTGTAATGCTTGTTTACCTTTGTTTCAGATCTCCCTCCCTGCTGTTCCCATCCTCTCCTTCCCTCGCCTGATCTCCCTTTTGAGTCTGTTATTCATACTCAGACCAAAGGGCTATCTGGAGATGGACCCCTTTGAGCATCAAACAAATCAGAGGATCAAAGGTACCGACAGTCCATGGCAGTCGTGTGGAGATTGTTTCACCAGCATTACAGGTACCCTCATTGCATGACAGTTATTTTCTTTTGATCAATGCCACGGGCCATGTACATTGCCTAAAGAAGCATGGCCTCACAAAAAACTTGCACCATTTATGTATGAAATGTTTCCAAAGTGTACATTGTGCCCCATGACTGTCACCGCAGATCTCTTGCCAGTCTGCATGCGTCATCTATGGAATACTTTACAATGATTGTGCATATGTTGTTATGTGTACTGGTTCAACATGCATGGTGTTTGTAATAGGTCATGGTTCTTATTGTGATTGACGTACATGGTTGTGTATGTATTATTGTTTGAGCTTAATACCCACAACGGACATGCAACACTTGCTGACGCTGTTTGTCCTGTGCCCAGCTTGGCCTTTTGGTGCCTGGTCCTGTTGCCGTCATATTTGGTGATTGTTCTCACATTTTCTAGCAGTGACCCATGAGTAACCAGACACTCCTTCCTTTCCATACACATATAACATGCTGCTATGCAAATATCCTTGTCTTTGTGTGCCACTTTTGCATGGTGTCTCACACGTTCAGCCATCATGTGTTCAGACATTCCTGATGCTGCATCCCCAGTGACACCGAAAAAGCCAGTGGACAGATTCTGTGACACACATGCCTCCAATATGCTCCACCATCCATCAATCCATTCTGAAGGCAGACAGCAGATTGTCTGTGCCACAGTTGCACCACATCCATGACAAAGGCAGGCTGTTAGCGCATGCAACGTGCACAGTGCAAGGCCCTGTGATCATTGATTGACACATGTTACACTACGGACTCATGCTCCTGCCACCCTCCACACAGTGAACACCAGACAATCATGCACGTGGTATCAGGCAACCCCTAAGAGCACACATTACAGCTTCGCAGGCTGTGTGTGCAACTCATACTGCAAACCCAACACTGCTACACATAACAATGCATGTCCTTACAAGCAGGTCATGTGCGTTGTTCTGCTCACATGCTACTTACAGCAGCACAACATTGGACTCGGTTACCTCATCCACATAACAGCAAAACACAAAACCATGATTACTGTGACCTGGTTGTAAGTAAGACCCAAACACTACTTCTATATTGCCATCTCAGATGGATAGTAGACCACCCGCAAGGACGACACCAACTTTCAAGGAGTATGATTGATAAAAGTATGTGAGGTACACCCCCAGAGTGACATACTACACCATGTACCAACTGTGGTGATGCTCAAATTGTGCAGCTCAGACTGAATTTTCGGTGATTAGAATCAGACGATCCTCTGCATATGATATCATTTAGACTCTAGACAGGGCAATCGATTCAGCGTGCGGGCTAATGAAAATATTGCCAAAGTATGTGTACTCTGAGCAGAGCCTTGCAGCATACCCCACTTGTGTATTTTGACTAAAGAGTCAATGTTGTATGTGCGGACCTGATGTGTGCTGTCAGATAGTTATGACAATATCCAGTTCAGCACTGAGGACCACACACCTATGGTCTTCATGTGGTTCTGAAGATTGTGATGGTCTACAGTGTCAAATGCTGTAGACATGTCGGACAGCACCAACGCCGCCTTGGAACCTCCATCTACCTCCCAGCTTATAGAGTCTGCCATTTGTATGAGGGCCGCCTGTGTAGTATGGGTGGGATGGATGCTGGATAGTGAGTAATGAAGGAGGCTATTAGCTTCAAAAAAGGCCATCAGTTGCTTACAAGAAAATTTTACATAAATCTTTGCCCGGACTGATAGATAGATCTTGGTGTATGATTGGAAGCTTAAACAGGATCTGTGTTACCTTAAGTAAAGATATGCAGGATGAACGTGTGTCTCCATACATCTGGGTTACGGACCAATCTGACCTAAGGGTTACACATGACGTTTCAGTGTTCATAGTGTATCTTAGAAAGGATGTTGTAGTGGTTTGTGGACAGGGGGTCAGTAGGGGAAGTGGATTAACATATGCTAATTGAGCTGAGAGGCTTCAACATAAATTGAGTTCAAATCGTATACCACTGGGCTGCAACACAACTTTCCTGATTGCTCCTCAGACATTGTACTAGTACCTCAGCACGCAGGCCCACAGCTAAGCATGGAGAAAATGTTTCAATGGGAGAGCTACTCCTGCCTGGAGAACAGACACACCACCATCCTGCTTTGCTACATCAATGTTTGCATCTAGTTCACCAAATCCACACCATCGCTAACTCATGATGCAAGTCCCTACACATGCTGGAACCGACCTTCTGATAGATCCACTCCTAGTCAAGACAGACAGCCACCCAGGTCCACAACAGCATCCCCCTAAACTACATCAACAACCTCTACACAGGAAGAAGAGCCAAACTCCAGGAGGACATTTGCAAACCACAGGCACATGTGAACACCTCATCATCAACATCCCCTGCCACAGCTGCATGACCGTCCACTTGAGATACCTACTAGAGCCAAGAGTGACCCTTGACCCTGATTGCAGGCCAGGTCGCCCCCTGCCACTAAACAGCTCCACCTGTTCCCTGCCTGCTACTGCATGTAGCGTGACTTTGCAACTGCTGTGCCCAGCCTTCCACTGTGTTCTTGCGGTTGCCTACTGCACTTTCCACAGTGATTTGTAACTTTTATTATCTTCCGCCTCCGTGTACGCTGTGCCCTGTGTTTCCATTGTAGCCGCTAAGGTGTGCTGATGCAATTTAAAATAAACACCTGCACCCTTGCTTCTATGCACCCCTACCCGCTGCTGCCCCTGCGGCAACTCCCCCTTGCCACCTTGCTCCAGCCTCCCAGATGCACCTCCCTCCATACTTTAAAATGTCGGCCGCTGTGCGACCGCACAGTGGACGTACACAGCGGGTGCACCACTGGTGCACTAAAGGTGCACCAAAGGCAAGGCCATCTGTGCCCGTCCGCGCCTGGACCACGCCCAGCACCAGAACCCCAAAGCCACCACAACACCAGCCTGCTCTACTACTCCAGCACCCTCCACGCACGCAACCCCGGACGCAATGACTCCTGCTACCGGGCTACCCCAAACAACACCCAAGGGACCTTCACCTGCTAGAACTGCAGCTTCTACTGCAACCGGCCCCTCAAACCATCTAACAGAGTACCCACCACCTGCAATGCATCCTCCTCAACACCCACTCTGCTCGCAAGGACACCATCATACTCTGGGACCTCCTACACTCAACCACCCCTGACATTGCCTTCCAGACGGAGACCTGGCTGAACGTCACCTCGGCATAAGACATCACCATTGCCATCCAAGAGGGCTACCAAATCTCCCACAGAGAGACCACCAACAGAGTGGGAGGGGGAATCGCCATCACCCACAAGGACTCCCTCAGAGTCACAAACAACACTGACACCCTCAGCACCGCCAAGTATATTCACTTCCAGATCCACACCGACCCCAAAACCAGCCTCAGAGTGACTCTCGTATACAGACCACCCAGACCCCCACCACACTTCAGCAACACCATCACCAACCTCATCAGCACACACGCCCTCGCATCCATGGACTTCATCCTCCAACTCAAATACAACAACGCCAAATCCACCATCCAGATCGACAACCTTGGCAACCTCAGACTGATACAGCTTGTGACAACACCCACACACGCCACTGGACACACACTGGACCCCATGTTGTCCGCAAGTCCCCACGTCTCTGTCAACCACACAACCAAACATTAGTGGATTGACCACAAATGCGTCCACTTCACCTTCAGGAAGCGCACCAAACACCACCCCACCCAACAGTTTCCACGCCACTGCTGGGGCAAGGTCACCAAGGACCAAGGAATCACCACCCTCGCCCTGGGCCCACCCACCACCCCACCAACATCATACAGTGGATCGACAACTGCCCACACACCCTTGCCCCACACAAGACCTCCGCAACCAATCACAACAACAAGAAAGCCACTTGGTTCACCAATGACCTCCGGCCCTCCAAACACACCTGTCTGAAACTGGAGGAGAACTGGCTCTGCAACTGAACACCAGACAGCTACACAGCCCACAAGAATGCCACCCGCAAACAACACCAACTGATCAGGACTACCAAGAGGCCCGCCTTAAAGGACCGCTTACACAACAACACACACAACACCAAAGAGCTCTTGAACATCGGGAAAGATCTCTACAAACCCAGCTCCAACACCAACGACATTCTACCATCACAAGACCTGTGCAAATCAGTGGCCACCTTCTTTCACTGCAAGATCACCAACATCCACGACAGCTTCAACAACGATACCCCCTCATCCACCACCAAGACCACCACCCCTGCCACCCCTACACGCACCAGTCACCTGACCGCCTGGTCCATCGTCAGTGACAAACACACCATCAAGCCCATGAACTCCATACACTCTGGATCCCCATCTGACCCATGCCCTCACCATGTTTTAAACAAAGCAAGCACAGCCATCGCACACCATCTCCAAAAAACGATCAACATCTCCTTCAAGACAGCAACCTTTACAGAGGGCTGGCAGCACTCCGAGATCAACACTCTACAGAAGTAACACGAGGCAGACCCAAATGACTTAAATAACTTCCGGACCATCTCCTTGCTCACTTTCCCCGCAAAAGTCACTGAGAAGATTGTCAATAGACAGCTGACCCGTAACCTAGTAGACAACAACATCCTGGACCCATCCCTGTCCGGATTATGCAGCAACCACAGCACCGAGACGTAGGCATGGGCGGAAAATCCGTTCCGCTCGCGGATTTTGCGGATTTTCGGGAAATCCGCAATCCGCGAGATTTGCGAATTTCCTGCAAAATCCGCAAATCCGCGAGCAGCGGATTTTGCTCGCACTGCTCGCACTGTTCGCGTGAGTTCGCGCCCCGCGAATAAGTGCGAAATTGCAGAAATACGTTCTAAGCAAAACTGAAAGTAACTACTTACCAGGTTCAAAAGTTCAGGCACATCATTAGTAGCCATTTCCTGTAGTGCTTCCTGAGGGGCCCCTCCAGAGTTCAGTTGCCAGTTGAAACTATTATGTGACCCTGCTCTGAACCTCAGAATAGTTACACATATGCCACAAAGGTCATGAATTACAGCTAAGGGAGACAAGCAGGAGCCAGGCTGGAAGTTAAAATCCATTAATCAGCCCCTAATTCATTATTGTCAGTTGGGGCAGGGCAGGTGTTGTAACTAATTTTGCAACAATGAAAGCACTTAGCAAGTGCAAAAGATCACTAATCAGGGCGCACTAAGGAAGCAGGTGCCAGCTAAAAAAATATTCTGTGACACATTAATCAGCCCCAAATTAATTCAGGTCACTTGAGGCAGGGAAGGTGTGCTTTGCTTTGCCGAAAATAATGTACACTGGACAACCAGAGGGTGTGGTGATGAAACAGAGGGTGGCATGGGTGGGCCAGAGGGTGGCATGAGTAGTCAGAGAGTGGCAGTGGTGACAGAGAGTGGCAGTGATGAAGAAGAGTGTCCCAAACAGGTTGGACACGTAGAAACAACAAGTTCGCAAAACTTGCGACCCGACAGGTAAGTTCGCAAATTGCGAAATTGTAAAAACCCTCGCGAACTGGCAGAAACACGGGCGAACACAAAAAAAAAAAAATCCGCAAATTCGCGGGAATTCGCGGATTTTGCGGATTGCGAGTTCGCAAATCCGCAAATTCGCGGATTGCCAATCCGCAAAATCCGCTCATGCCTACCGAGACGGCCCTCATCACCACCACCAACGACATCTGGATCCTGATGGACAAAGGAGGACCAGCCGCACTCATCCTTCTGGACCTATCAGCAACCTTCAACACGTTCTGCACCCTAACAGCACGCCTCCATGACGCTGGAATACAAGAGATGGCCCTGGCCTGGACCACATCCTTCCTCTCCGGCAGTACCCCGAATGTACGCCTCCAACACTTCTGCTCCAAGACCACTAAGATCTTCTGCGGCATCCCACAGGGATCATCCCTCAGCCCAGTACAGTTATATATCTACATGGCACCACTCGCTCACGTTGCTCAACAACACAGCCTCAACATCATCTACGCCAACAACACCCAAATGATCATATCACTCACCAGAGACACCCACACCACCAAAGCCAACCTCCACAGGGGAATGAAGGCCTTTGCAGAATGGATTATGGACAGCAGGCTGGAGCAGAATTCAGACAAGACGGAGGTCCTCATCCTCAGCAACACCCCATCAGCCTGGGATGACTCATGGTGGCCAACATCTCTAGGAACAAGCCCAGCACCCACCAACCACGCACACAACCTGGTGTTCATCTTCAAATCCGCCCTCTCCATGACCAAGCAAGTCAACGCTGTCTCCACATCAAGCTTCTACACCCTGCGATAGCTCCGCCGGATCTACAAAAGTATCCCTCCAATACAAGTAAAACCATCACCCAGGCCCTCGTCACCAGCTGACTGGACTGCGGGAACACCCTCTGGGCAGGAACATCAACCAAGCTCCTGAGACAGCTGCAACACATCCTGAATGCCTCAGCACAACTGATCCTCAACGCCCCCCAACACAGTGACATCACACACCACCTGAGAGGCCTGCATTGGCTCCCTGTCAACAAGAGGATCATCTTCAAACTCCACATCCACGCCCAAAAAACCCTACACAACGCCGTACCAACATACCTCAATGACCGACTCAGCTTCTACACCCCTTCCCGCAGCCTCTGGTCTGCTAACCTCGCCCTCGCCACTGTTGAACGCATCCTGAAATCCACCGCTGGATGCTGATCCTTCTCCCACCTCGCCACCAAGACCTGGTACACTCTCCCAAACAACCTACATCAGACCCAGGAGCTGTTGCATTTCACAAGACTCCTCAATACTTGGCTCTTCAATCAGTAGCAGCCCCCTCCCCTCCACCCAGCGCCTTCAAACCATCACGGGTATGTAGCGCACTTTAGAAATATCCTGTTTGATTTATTGTTTGAGAGTGCCACTGTCAACTACGGGCAGACCTTCAAACTCCTCAGCCACACTCAGTAGGCACTCCACAACCACAACCAAAAAATACTAATATGGACATCTCCCAACCAACACCACGTTGCCTGTAGTCCGTCCAGCCACCCTTGCCCTGGACAACATTCATCACTCCCACAGTACAACTGCATGAGGCTGATAGATATCCCACATCAAGAAAAAAACCTGGTAGTCCCTCCCTGGACACCAACAAATTACCCATGACCTGTACCCCTTCATGAGACTCTTATGTAACTGTCCGTCAGAGCAGTATGGCAACCCTCCCCCCTCAGCAGATAGTAACCATCAGGTGTGAGTATTTACCACAAAGGATGTAGTTGATGACACATTGTGACCTATGTGTGTCCACAACCAGACTCAGATCCCAGTCTATGTATGGCTTGTGTTTGTTCAACACTCTGGCATACTTTGACATATCCCAACACGTATGTTGTTGACTCTGGGAAAAAAATACTTCTACATCAATACCTATTGTATTATATTTATTTTATTCTCCATCTTGTGAGTGAAATGTGAGTAGGCGTTAGGTGCTGTACAAAAATGTGGGGAATCCAAAGTTCACCGAAGGAGACGTGATGCCTTGCAGTTTCAGTCCAGAACACAGTGTATGGCATCATTGGTGACACTGCGACCAGCAAGTCCATGTGGGAGAGTGTGACAGTCAATAAGGTGTTGCTGTTGCACAGAAAGGCAAGATGCCAAACCAGGTGACCTGGGAGATGTGCATGGCCCTCTGCCTCTCAATGTCTTTTCTGTGGACGACCCGCCTTCCTTGGGGGACCCTCATATGCAGGCCTTGACAATGCCTGGGACTCTCCGTCGGAAGTATCCACCTCCTCCTCCCTCCCTGTGCCTGTTGCCAGTCTTTGCCTGGATGTTTGTTGCCTAGTGACACAGGGCGGGTGCTGAATGTTGTCAGCAATCCGAGGGAGTGAATGGCTAATGTCCCTCTGCACCGCCAAGAGTTCATCCAGTCTTGCCTCCATCCATCCTTGTTGTCGTCGTTGACTGGCGTGCTGCTTGGCCTGCTGGTTTTTTAAAGCAATGAGGGCCCCCACTCCCTGGCTGAACTCCCTGGTATCCCGCCGGTATCCCTCCATGATGTTTCTGAGTTCAGACATACCGGGCCCGTCAGCTTGCTGGTCAGGTTCTCGCCTCCGCCTTGAGCCACTCCCACCACCCCTGCCCACACGAGCCTGGCCTGCTGTTGTGGGCACATCGGGTCGATGGGACCCCTGAGGGTTGACAGCGGTGGTGTTGTCTGCCTCCTCCTGGGTGTCCGCCGAACCTTGTCCCTCATTGTCAGACTGGCTCAGTTGTGGATTGTGGGCAGGGCTCCGAGCTGTCTGCTGGGATGTGGCAGGTATGGGTGCGGTGGTTGGCGCAGATGCCCCTCATCCAGCTGCTGCACGGGTTTGGGATCCAGAGGTGCCAGGTTGGTCTGTGTCATCCATGGAGTGATGAGAGGCATCTCTGTTGGTGGGATCAGGGTCCTGTGGAGCCTGCGACTGTGATCCTTCTCCCCCCTGGTTGGGGGTAGATTGTGCATGTTGCCCTGTGTGTGAGAGACAGATGATGTTAATGGCATTCAATGGAAAAAAATATGTTTCATATATATTTTCGTTATCACTGTTACACCTGCTTTAGATTTTTCACAGTGTTCACTGGTGGTGTCAGATTGATCTGTGTTCAGGAGACATTTTAATGTGAGGGTCTATTTACATTGAATGGCACTGGCAGGCATTTCAGCAGTGATTTGACAGTCATTATGCACCACACCTATGCCAACATGGATGCAACACTTTCACACTGTGGATCCCCATTGTGTGATAACAGTACAGGTGTTTCCCGCATATGTGCCATGGAAGTGGCACATTGCTTGAGTTGGTGCGCTGGTGCAACGCTGATCCAGCAATGCTCTGTGCAGCCCTATCTGCACAATGCTGTGTCAATTCTTACATCTGATTCAAGCATACAAATGTTTTTGAGGCAGCATGCGCATGAAAATGGCTGAGTGAAATTGTTGATATTTCAGTCAGCCACTTTTGGGAGGTGTTTCTGTGCCGTGACAGGCAGCCAATGCACACCACAACACAACCACACCATGACCAGTCCACTTACTTCTGCCGCAGGGCTTTACAACGTGACACATCTCCTATGTGCATCACCTTGTCAATACCCAATACCATTGCAGTAATATTTGTGCGTCCGCTGCGTCAGTAACGTGTATCTATGGCATCGTGGTATAAGTGCAAGTGACTTGTGAATCAGGCCGGTGCATGTTTTGGCTTAGATGCTTCATCAAATCTGTATTTGTAGTGTTTCATGAGGGTGGTGACAGTGGAACACTACATTGCCTGTCCCAGCTGGTTATGTTTATGTAAGGGGTGTGTGTGACAGGCTGTGCTGGTAGTTTGAGTGTGCGTTGGAACTGTGCCTCACTCATGGTGTGGCTGTCCCCCCATGGAGCAAGGCGCCATGACCATGTTTGTGAGTTCAGGTTTAAGATATCTGACCTTGTTGTCCTGATGTTACTGTTTGCACTGGTCACAAGATGACATTTTGCAGCATACACCATGACCCAGTGTCAGCTGCTATGCTGTCAGTACTTTCAAACTCCCTGTACATTGAGCATGGTCCATGGGTGTGTACCTGGTCCATATGGGACGCTTGCAATTGGGCTTGTGCGTACACAGTAGTGGTGATAGGTTTGTCCTTAGTTTAAGCTTCTTCACCATCCCCCTTGCAGCCTTCTGGCCCTGAGCCTTGCACCCACCTCCATGCTGTTGACCAGTGATAGGAGTCATATCCACACACCACTCCTATGTCTGGGCAGTACTTGGAGTCCTGTGCACACCCCCCTCCTATGTTTAGGCACTGCTGGGAGTCCTACGCACACCCCCCTCCTATGTCTGGGCACTGCTGAGAGTCCTACGCACACCCCCCTCCTATGTCTGGGCACTGCCTGGAGTCCTGTGCAAACCCCCCTCCTATGTCTGGGCACTGCTGGGAGTCATATCTACACCACACTCCTATGTTTAGGCACTGCTGGGAGTCCTGTGCACACCCCCCTCCTATGTCTGGGCACTGCTGGGGTACACAGTCAAAATATTGAGTTGTAAATATTGACCTACACAAATATCGAGTTAGAAATATCGAAGGTAAAGAATATCGATGTCAAGAATATCGTTGGACAGAATATCGACACTTAGGTAAGTAATATCGATTTTTTTATTGATGTAAGTAATATCGAAGTCAGTAATATCGATATCAAATATATCAATGTTAGTAATTTCGATGTTACTAATATTGATATTTGTAATATTGTTATGTATTTTAGTATGTATTTATTATGTATGTGTTATATGTTTTTTGTTAAGTGTTTTACTTGTTTTAAGTTACATGTGAACTATTTTCATATATTTATAATGTTATTTTAAGTCAATTTTATGTTTTAGTACCGGAGCGGGTTGTGGGTTTATAGGGGAATAGGGTGGGAAGTAATTTAATTATAATAAATTAATTATTACTTTTTAGGAAATATAATTAAGTAATGAATTATTTTTATTTTTTGGTATTGATAATTTTTGTATTTTTAATTAATTATTAATTGGCAATTAATAATTTTAATTGGTAATTAATTGTTTTAATTGGTAATTAATATGTGTAATTGGTAATTAATGTTTGTAATTGGTAGTTAATGTTTGTAATTGGTAGTTAATGTTTGTGATTGGTAAGGAATTAGTTACTTACCTGTACACTATAGTTCTCCAGTATTATCTTTCATAGATTCACATGCTTGTATCTTCCCCGTCGTCATGGTGGGAGTCTTGCGGTAACAGAATGACCAAAGCAGTATCATAGAGAAGAAAACTGCATAGAAAAGCCCATAGGGACTGTAGTATTTGGTAACCAGACCTCCTCATTGTTTGGTCCAAAAGTCAGCCAATCAGCATTGCTGCCCTGCCCTCACACTCCCCAGCAGAAGCTTCCTGCCTCAGATTTCCGTCCCCGAGTGAGAGACATGGATAAATACAGAGAAAACAGGTTCTGCCTGAGAAACGGGGAGGTGGGCGGGCGCATGTGAATCTATGAAAGATAATACTGGAGAACTATAGTCTACAGGTAAGTAACTAATTCCTTCTCCAGTATTACATCTTTCATAGATTCACATGCTTGTATCAGAATAGTAAGTAGTGATCTCAAAAACCTGCAGCGTTTCTAGGATAGAACCCAAAAGGAAGTTCTGCAGCTGAAAACATTGTTAGAACATGATCCTAAAATACACAGGTCAGACAGGAATAAAAACCAAATTCCCCTATATAACATATTGTGCAAGTTCTCGAAAGAAAACATAATAGAACCATCTATAACGATAGCATATTTTATATATATATATATATATATAAATGCACTGTATAGAATATTAATAAATAACCAAAGTATACCTTATTGAAATAGACGTTTCAGAACAGATTGTCCCACTGCCGTGTCCTCTTTCCACGCAGTGTCCAGACAGTAGTGTAGGAGAGTAGGGTCTGCAATCCTATGATCACCCCAGATTTTTGCTTTTTGCTTCACTGGTTTACGACTTTCCCTGGCTGTGGGCCTGCTAATCAGACCCACAGCCTAGCTGTTCTCTCTATTCTAAATTGTACCCAGGTGCTGAATTGGCACTGGGCCCTCTCTTGTGTCCCTGTAACCAGGGCAGAGGTGTACCCAGAGGTCTCCCAGGGGCTGCAGCATGTATTATGCCACCCCTGGATTGACTAACTAAACAGACACAACTGGCTGCTTGACAGCTGGGGCAAGGTGGTGTACACACCCTTTGCTGTAGATATAGTATTCCTATATATAACCCTAAAATGGACACATGTATTCCTATCAGTCACTCCTATGGCAGGCCTTATCAATCCTGAAGGCAGAGTGCTTGGAATTATGTGAGGTGGTGCTCTGGCATGAGCTGAGCCTGTCTGCAGCTTGCCGAACAAAGTCCTAATAGCTGTTCCATGATAACGCGTACCATATACTCTTAAGTGCATTATAATCCTCGCGGTTATATGCCAACTTTGGTATCGCTTTATCAAAACATGTCGAGTAAGGTGTCATACGAATTGGAATACTAACCCCTCGCCAATTCTGGCAACGGGGGTAGCATTCCACCCTTCTAGAGGGACACGACATGTATGTAACTGTGAACCCCGGTTAAAGTTAACTCAAGCCTCAGCATCACAAAATGGATGCTGCCACCACAGACACAAGTCTGACCTCCTGCTGCTGGGAGTCCTTCCAGCGAGGAGAGCTTGGACAAGGGGTTTCCTGTCAGGGGCGGTGCTAGCACCATCCCAGACAGGGTGTTGTGTATCCCAGGTAGGCAGGGCTTTAGAGGAAGGTGACTGCAAGTGGCACCCCGGTGCTCACTGTGCATATGCCGGCCCAAACCAGTTTCCGGGGCACACCAGCCCCTGAGCTGGGGGAAGTCCGGCAAGGGAGAGGGGTGTAACCACCCCCCTCCTGGTCCCACCCATGGGCAGGACCTAGTCGCGTGCCAGCCCCTTTCCTTAGTATAAAGATAGGAGCGGGCCCCCTTCCCAAATTGGATAATTCTGAATCTTGACTACTTTCCACGAAAGAACTCTTGAACATTTCTGAAGACTCTCCCTTGTGGCTAAGGAGTAGCCACCCTGCATCAGCGGGCACCATCTAAGCACTGCGGTTTGCTCTAAGTCTCTCCTCCGGATCAAGACTGCCCAGCTCGACGAGACCCGGATTCCCTGCCATCTCTGACCTCTACCTGCCTCTACAGCAAAGCTGAGATTCGTGGGTGTGACGAGACCTAAAGGGACCGGCCATCTTCAAAAACTGCACGACGCTTATCCAGCACGTCCGCCGAGGGATCCTCGAGTGAGTGCTTTGGGGTTTGAGAAGCCCCAACCCTGAGCAGCTCCAGCACCGAAGTCCAGCCCCCCAGCATCCACGAGATCTGCGTGGGGCCCTTCTGCTCTTTGCTGCTCACTGCGTTGTCCGGCTACTTGCCTGCTGGCTTGTGGCCCTCCTGACGATGCACCACGATGACAACACCGCTGGTCTGGTTGCTCCAGACTGGCCCTTGCTCCCCTCCAACAGAGGAGCACCCCGGACCCTCCTGGTCCACTCCAGACGCCATTTTGAGTCCACCGTGTGGGCTTGCATTTGCCAAGAGTTGTTGCCCAAATCCTGGGTCCAGCATCGCCGACAGCAGATACCTTCGTGGGACAGCTCGCACCTCCATCCTGGTTGCCGACAACGCCTCCTGGTCCGAGAGACTGCAGAGCCCAGCGTCGCCCACTCACCTGGGCGAGGTGACTTCATCCGGTGCCATCCTGGTGCCCACCTTATCACTGGCTAGTGATTAAGAACTGAGTCCCCTTTGCTTTCAGGTTTCCACCATCATCGATCCAGGCTTGGATCCCTCCGAATTTCTTCACTGGTCGCCTGCCAGCAACTTCTTCTTTCAGGCTCCTGGTTCATCAACGCGGATTCCCGACGACACTTGAACCCTATGCAGCCGCAGCCCCTGGTCTAGGTAAACTGAGTACCACGGTGCTCCAGCGTAGATCCACTCTCTAAGTGTCTAGATCCACTTTCGTTTTTGACCTACCTAGTCGGGTTCGCCCGAGAACGCTAACTTTGCATTTACTAGCCTCCATAGACTTTGTCCCGCATCCCGCGTGAGAGTGCACACTGTGCACCCGATCTCCCTAGGCCTCCTGCTCGTAATCTGAAGGTTCAGTAGTCTAGTCCTAGCGATCCCAAAGCCTCTGAGAATAGTTACTTACCTGCTAGTAATTCGCATTCCACTTTTGTAGTATATGGTTTTTCGTGCCCCTCGGGCATTTGTGTAAACTGTGCTACTTGAAGTATTTTCTTAAGAGTTTTGTATTGTGCTTAGCTCCCTGATCATAAAGAGCCAGGGTAGTCTTGTTATAAATAAATACACTTTATTTTTCATAACAACTTGTGTGGTGTCCTTTCACTTGGTGTTCAAGGGGTATATGTGATGGTATAACAGCTGGCTTAACACGCCCTCTAGAGTTTAGCCTAAAGACTGCTCTTGTCCATGCTACTAGGATAGCTGGTCTATAAGGTTGACTTACAACCAATCATCAATAAGGGTCGTTTGGAATGATAAACAGTGATCACTAGAATAGTGAGCACTATATATCAGGCCAACTTCTCACATTGGTGAGCAGCGGTTGGGATTTGAGCTTGCTGTTGTTTTACCACACGTATCCTAAGAATATCATTTGAAAGATCACATAAGTACTAAGGTACATATAACTTAGCTTAGAATACTCTGAGTTCTACTGAACCAGCTGTTGTAGTTCAACAGGGCTTAGCACACCCTGACTACAACTCTTAGCATATAGTGTAGGTAGGTGCATCACTTACACCACACTAGAAGCATGTCTGACCACGGAGAATCTACACAGACTCCTCTGGTGGTTGTGGACCCTCCACAGGTCACATCCAGATATGCAGCTCTTAGCTTCCAGGAGATGAGACAAGTGTGTACCTCCAGGCAGCTAAAACAGGGTTCTAACCCTACCCTCCCATTCCTGATTGGTCTCTTAGAGACTTATGATGCCAGGAGGGCTTCTAACACAGGCCCTCCTAATCCAGATGGGAGCATGCCCCCCTTAGAGGGAACCCTTGGGGACCCTGAACTCAACCTCAATGGAACAGGAAGTGAAGTTGAGGAAGAGGAGTTGTCAGGGGATGAGGCAGACAAAGGTCAGGTAGAAGTCAGTAGACTCACCAGGTCCAACTTAAGCAGGCATGAGAATGGAACTGGGGGACCCCCAGGCCCACTCTCAGGTAGGCTTAACATTGGGAATGGACGAGTTAGATCTCTCTCTAGAGGCTCTAACAGATCCATTCGCACCAATGGCTCTCAGGCCTCTTCTCACAGAGGGATGACATCCCCTCAGAGGAGAGAGCATGAAGCTAAAATGAGGGAAGTCAATCTGAGGATTGAGAGGGAAGAACTTGCCCTTGCCAAAGAGAGACTTGCCCTTGCCAGAGAGCAAAGATTGAGTGGGGTAGAACCCACTGGTGGCAGCATTTTACCTAGAGAAAAGGACAGGAGTTTAGACACTAGACACCTGAGTAAGATAGTGCCCCCCTTTAAACTAGGGGATGACATCCACAAATGGATGACTGCTTTGGAGAGAGCCTGCACTGTCCAGTGCGTCCCCCAGAGTCAGTGGGCAGCTATCTTGTGGCTCTCCTTTGAAGGCAAAGGTAGAGATAAGCTCCTCACTACTAGAGCCGAGGATGCTAACAATTACCAAGTCCTGAAGAATACACTAATTGATGGGTTTGGCTTAACCACTGAGCAGTACAGGTTGCTGTTCAGGGATACCCAGAAAATTCAGTCTTAGGATTGGTCTGACTTTGTGGATTGTGCCACTAAGGCTTTGGAAGGCTGGTTGCTGGGCAGTAAGGTTACTGATTACAAAGGGTTGTACAATCTGATCATGAGAGAACAGATTTTAAATAACTGTCAGAACCAGTTGTTGCATCAGCACCTTGTTGACTCAGATCTGACCTCTCCCCAAGAATTGGGAAAGAAGGCAGACAGATGGGTCAGAACAAGGGTCAAGCAGAACCAGACTCAGAACCAGGGTGGTCAGAAGAAAGCAGACCAGAAGGGTAATACCAAAGGTGAACAAAATGACCAGAAGTCTTCGACAGGTCCCCAACAGAACAAAGAGGGTAGGGGTCAGGCTTCACAGCAGAAGAAGAAGACTCAAGAAGGCCAGTCAAAAAGGTGGTACCAATACTGTAAAAGTAAAACTCACTGGTTTAGTGAGTGCACCAAGAAAGGAGGACAAACTCCTACCACTACAGCCCCTAAGGCACCTGCACCCCCAAGTACAGTCAGTAGTGGCAGTGTACCTCCCAAGGGGCTAGTTGGGTTAACCTTGGGATCTGAGGGGTATGACAACTTAGTTGGCACACTCACTCAGGCTGTCCTTGTCTGTTCAGGGGATGTAGATATATCCCCTGAGGTCAGTCCCAATACTTTGGGCAAATACAGGCAGACACCTTTGATAAATGGCAAAATGGCTCAGGCCTATAGGGACACTTGTGCCAGTGTCACCATGGTGACACCTAACTTTGTGGACCCTGGACAGATCATGCCAGGTACAAATTTCCTGGTGACCAATGCCAGCAATGTCACTACCAGTCATAGTATGGCGATTGTTGCTTTCTCCTGCGGAGGGGTAAGTGGCCAAAAGATAGTTGTAGTTAGTTCAGACCTCCCAGTGGATTGTTTGTTGGGCAATGATTTGGAGTCATCACTATGGTCAAAAGTGGAGCAGAGGACTCACATGGAGATGTTAGGCTTGCCAGCACATGTGCTTGCTGTGACTAGGTCACAGGCCAGAAGATGCCCCACTGAACAGGTGCTGGATCCTGGAACAATGGACCAGACACCTTCCAAGCAGAGGAGCAGTAGGGTTAAGGCATTGCCTTCCCCCTTGCCCCAGGTTGAGGATCAAGTCTCTGAGAAGGCTGACCTGAAAGAGTTGAGGGAAACTGAGCCTAAAGAACTTGAACTTGATCAAGTTGAGTTTCTGGGCTCAGGGGGACCCTCCAGAGAAGACCTGGGGAAGGTACAGTTAGACTGCCCCTCACTTGAACCCCTCAGACAGCAGGCTGCTGCTGAGGCTGCAGGGAACTCCACAGGTGCCCATAGGGTATACTGGGAAGATGGACTCCTGTACTCTGAGTCAAGAGACCCCAAGCCTGGTGCAACCAGGAGACTGGTCATCCCCTTGTCTCAGAGGGGTTTCCTTCTCACCTTGGCCCATGAGATTCCCCTTGCAGGACACGTAGGCCAGACAAAGACCTGGGACAGACTTGTCTCACACTTTCACTGGCCTCATATGAATGAAGATACCAAGGAGTTTTGTCGCTCCTGTGTCACTTGCCAAGCCAGTGGTAAGTCAGGTGGCACAACAAAGGCCCTCCTCATACCACTACCTGTGGTGGGGGTACCCTTTGAAAGAGTGGGGATTGACATTGTTGGTCCAATGGAACCCCAGACAGCATCAGGGCACAAGTTTATACTGGTGGTGGTGGACCATGCCACCAGGTATCCTGAAGCTATTCCCCTTAGGACCACTACAGCACCTGTTGTGGCAAGAGCCCTAGTTGGAGTGTTCTCCAGAGTGGGCTTCCCTAAGGAGGTTGTCTCTGACAGAGGTGCAAACTTCATGTCAGGATATCTGACTGCAATGTGGAAGGAATGTGGTGTCAACTATAAGTTCACCACACCCTATCATCCACAGTGCAATGGGCTTGTTGAAAGGTTCAACAGGACCCTTAAAGGGATGATTCATGGACTACCTGAAAAGCTCAGGCGTAGATGGGATGTCCTGATACCCTGCCTTTTGTTTGCTTACAGAGAGGTCCCACAGAAGGGGGTTAGTTACAGCCCTTTTGAGCTTCTGTATGGGCCTCCTGTAAGAGGAACCCTGTGTTTGGTGAAGGAAGGATGGGAGAGACCTCTCAAAAAGCCTGCAACCAACATAGTGGACTATGTACTTGGTCTCCGCTCCAGGATGGCTAAGTACATGGAGAAGGCTTCTAAAAACCTTGAGGCAAGCCAAGAACTCCAAAAAGCTTGGCATGACCAAAAGGCTGTCCTGACTGTGTACAAGCCTGGACAGAAGGTGTGGGTGCTGGAGCCAGTGGCCCCAGCAGCACTCAAAGACATATGGTCTGGGCCCCACACAATCATTGAGCAAAAGGGAGAGGTCCCCTACCTGGTGGACCTTGGAACTCCCAGGAGCCCCCTCAGGGGGCTCCATGTAAACAGGCTCAAGGCATATGTTGACAGGAAGGACATGAGCTTGCTCATGGCCACAGATGAGGGACAGGAGGAAGAGAGTGACCCTCTCCCAGACCTTCTCACTCAGAATCCTGATGATGGGTCAGTAGATGGTGTTGTCTTTTGTGGCAGCCTCTTTGAGCATCAACAGAAGGATTGCAAACAAGTTCTTCAATCCTTCAGACATATGTTCTCTCTGACACCCAGCCAAACTGATTGGTGTACCCATGAGGTTGACACTGGAGACAGTCTGCCTGTCAAGAGTAAAATCTACAGACAGCCTGATCATGTCAGAGACTGCATCAAGACAGAGGTGCAGAAGATGTTGGAGTTGGGAGTCATTGAACCCTCAGATAGCCCTTGGGCTAGTCCAGTAGTTCTAGTGCCAAAGCCTCACACCCAGGGTGGTAAGAAAGAGATGAGGTTTTGCGTAGACTACAGGGGTCTCAATGCAGTCACTAAGACTGATGCCCACCCAATACAAAGGGCAGATGAACTTATAGATAGATTGGCTTCTGCCAACTACTTAAGTACAATTGACCTGACAGCTGGGTATTGGCAAATCAGGTTAGCTGAGGAGGCCAAACCCAAGACAGCATTTTCTACCCCTGGTGGGCATTATCAGTTTGTGGTAATGCCCTTTGGTTTGAAAAATGCACCTGCCACCTTCCAAAGGCTGGGGAATCAAGTTCTCACTGGGCTGTATGACTTCTGTGCAGCATATCTTGATGATATAGCTGTCTTTAGTTCCACCTGGGAGGATCCCCTGGTCCACCTGAGGAAAGTGTTAGAGGCTCTGCAGAAGGCAGGTCTCACTATCAAGGCCACCAAGTGCCAGATAGGGCAGACACATGTTGTATACCTGGGCCACCTTGTAGGTGGAGGCCAGGTTCAGCCATTGGAGAGTAAGATCCAGACCATCAAGGACTGGGCTCCTCCAACCACCCAGACTCAGGTTCGAGCTTTCTTGGGCCTGACTGGTTATTACAGGAAATTTGTCAGAAATAATGGATCTATTGTGACTCCACTTAATGAACTGACAAGTAAAAAGATGCCAAAGAAAGTTCAGTGGACAGCAGGCTGTCAAAAGGCATTTGATGACCTAAAGCAGGCCATGTGCACAGCACCTATCCTAAAGAGTCCAGACTTCTCCAAATCATTCATTGTCCAAACAGATGCTTCTGAGTTGGGTGTGGGAGTTGTTCTATCTCAGCTGAATTTTGATGGCAACGACCAGCCCATTGCTTTTATTAGCAGAAGGCTGACCCCCAGAGATAAAAATTGGTCAGCTATTGAGAGGGAGGCCTTTGCTGTGGTTTGGGCCCTGAAGAAGCTGAGGCCATACTTGTTTGGCACTCACTTCAAGATTCAGACCGACCATAAGCCCCTCTTGTGGCTAAGTCAGATGAAGGGTGAAAACCCCAAACTTCTTAGGTGGTCCATTTCCCTACAGGGGATGGATTTTACAGTGGAGCATAGACCTGGCACTGATCATGGCAATGCAGATGGCCTCTCCAGGTATTTCCACTTAGAGCAAGAAGACTCACCTGGTCAAGGTTAGTTTATTGTCCCAAAGTTTGGGGGGGGGGTCATGTAGGAGAGTAGGGTCTGCAATCCAATGATCACCCCAGATTTTTGCTTTTTGCTTCACTGGTTTACGACTTTCCCTGGCTGTGGGCCTGCTAATCAGACCCGCAGCCTAGCTGTTCTCTCTATTCTAAATTGTACCCAGGTACTGAATTGGCACTGGGCCCTCTCTTGTGTCCCTGTAACCAGGGCAGAGGTGTACCCAGAGGTCTCCCAGGGGCTGCAGCATGTATTATGCCACCCCTGGGTTGACTAACTAAACAGACACAACTGGCTGCTTGACAGCTGGGGCAAGGTGGTGTACACACCCTTTGCTGTAGATATAGTATTCCTATATCTAACCCTAAAATGGACACATATATTCCTATCAGTCACTCCTATGGCAGGCCTTATCAATCCTGAAGGCAGAGTGCTTGGAATTATGTGAGGTGGTGCTCTGGCATGAGCTGAGCCTGTCTGCAGCTTGCGGAACAAAGTCCTAATAGCTGTTCCATGATAACGCGTACCATATACTCTTAAGTGCATTATAATCCTCGCGGTTATATGCCAACTTTGGTATCGCTTTATCAAAACATGTCGAGTAAGGTGTCATACGAATTGGAATACTAACCCCTCGCCAATTCTGGCAACGGGGTTAGCATTCCACCCTTTTAGAGGGACACAACATGTATGTAACTGTGAACCCTGGTTAAAGTTAACTCAAGCCTCAGCATCACAAAATGGATGCTGCCACCACAGACACAAGTCTGACCTCCTGCTGCTGGGAGTCCTTCCAGCGAGGAGAGCTTGGACGAGGGGTTTCCTGTCAGGGGCGGTGCTAGCACCATCCCAGACAGGGTTTTGTGTATCCCAGGTAGACAGGGCTTTAGAGGAAGGTGACTGCAAGTGGCACCCCGGTGCTCACTGTGCATATTCCTTCTCAAACCAGTTCCAGGGGCACACCAGCCCCTGAGCTGGGGGAAGTCCGGCAAGGGAGAGGGGTGTAACCACCCCCCTCCTGGTCCCACCCATGGGCAGGACCTAGTCGCGTGCCAGCCCCTTTCCTTAGTATAAAGATAGGAGCGGGCCCCCTTCCCAAATTGGATAATTCTGAATCTTGACTACTTTCCACGAAAGAACTCTTGAACATTTCTGAAGACTCTCCCTTGTGGCTAAGGAGTAGCCACCCTGCATCAGCGGGCACCATCTAAGCGCTGCGGTTTGCTGTAAGTCTCTCTTCTCCGGATCAAAACTGCCCAGCTCAACGAGACCCGGATTCCCTGCCATCTCTGACCTCTACCTGCCTCTACAGCAAAGCTGAGATTCGTGGGTGTGACGAGACCTAAAGGGACCGGCCATCTTCAAAAACTGCACAACGCTTATCCAGCAAGACCGCGGAGGGATCCTCGAGTGAGTGCTTTGGGGTTTGAGAATCCCCAACCCTGAGCAGCTCCAGCACCGAAGTCCAGCCCCCCAGCATCCATGAGATCTGCGTGGGGCCCTTCTGCTCTTTGCTGCTCACTGCGTTGTCCGGCTACTTGCCTGCTGGCTTGTAGCCCTCCTGACGATGCACCACGACGACAACACCGCTGGTCTGGTTGCTCCAGACTGGCCCTTGCTCCCCTCCAACAGAGGAGCACCCCGGACCCTCCTGGTCCACTCCAGATGCCATTTTGAGTCCACCGCGTGGGCTTGCATTTGCCAAGAGTTGTTGCCCAAATCCTGGGTCCAGCATCGCCGACAGCAGATACCTTCGTGGGACAGCTCGCACCTCCATCTTGGTCGCCGACAACGCCTCCTGGTCCGAGAGACTGCAGAGCCCAGCGTCGCCCACTCACCTGGTCGAGGTGACTTCATCCGGGTGCCCACCTTATCACTGGCTAGTGATTAAGAACTGAGTCCCCTCTGCTTTCAGGTTTCCACCATCATCGATCCAGGCTTGGATCCCTCCGAATTTCTTCACTGGTCGCCTGCCAGCAACTTCTTCTTTCAGGCTCCTGGTTCATCAACGCGGATTCCCGACGACACTTGAACCCTATGCAGCCGCAGCCCCTGGGCTAGGTAAACCGAGTACCACAGTGCTCCAGCGTAGATCCACTCTCTAAGTGTCTAGATCCACTTTCGTTTTTGACCTACCTAGTCTGGTTCGCCCGAGAACATTAACTTTGCATTTACTAGCCTCCATAGACTTTGTCCCGCATCCCGCATAAGAGTGCACACTTTGCACCCGATCTCCCTAGGATTCCTGCTTGTAATCTGAAGGTTCAGTAGTCTAGTCCTAGCGATCCCAAAGCCTCTGAGAATAGTTACTTACCTGCTAGTAATTCGCATTCCACTTTTGTAGTATATGGTTTTTCGTGCCCCTCGGGCATTTGTGTAAATTGTGCAACTTGAAGTATTTTCTTAAGAGTTTTGTATTGTGCTTAGCTCCCTGACTCATAAAGAGCCAGGGTAGTCTTGTTATAAATAAATACACTTTATTTTTCATAACAACTTGTGTGGTGTCCTTTCACTTGGTGTTCAAGGGGTATATGTGATGGTATAACAGCTGGCTTAACACGCCCTCTAGAGTTTAGCCTAAAGACTGCTCTTGTCCATGCTACTAGGATAGCTGGTCTATAAGGTTGACATACAACCAATCATCAATAAGGGTCGTTTGGAATGATAAACAGTGATCACTAGAATAGTGAGCACTATATATCAGGCCAACTTCTCACAAGTAGTGCTTGGTAAATGAATGCACACTCTTCCACGTCGCCGCTCTGCAGATGTCGGGCAGCGACACTCCTGTGAACAAGGCCATTGATGTCGCCATCTTCCTTGTGGAATGAGCATTCACTCTGGAAAGAAGCGGCTTTCCTGCTTTTTCATGACATTTCATGATAGCCGATGATATCCATCTGGCAATACTCAGTCTTGACAGAGGAAGTCCTTTCCTTTGTCCTTCAATTGTGATAAATAATTGTTTGGATTTGCAGAATGTCTTTGTTCGTTTAATGTAGAACTTTAAACATCTAGCTATGTCCAAAGAATGCAACGCTCTTTCTGCTTCAGATGAGGGATTGCTGAAGAAAGAAGGCAAAATAATTGGTTCGTTGAGGTGAAAAGAAGTAGGGACCTTGGGTATAAATGTAGGATTTGTCCGTAATACTACCCTGTCCTGGCGAAATTGTAGAATAGGCTCTTCCACTGAAAAGGCTTGAATTTCGCTAACCCTCCTCGCCGATGTAAGGGCGAGCAGTAGGGTTGTCTTCCACGAGAGAAACTGTAAGTCTGTCTTGTGTATAGGCTCGAAAGGTGGCCTCATAAGTTGCGCCAAAACTGTATTGAGGTGCCAGGGCACTGGCGGGCGCTGAATAGGCGGTGTAGCGTTCTAATCTAGGATCCTGATCGATAATGTGACCTTATGCCCCTATACGGCTATAAATCCATGTATTCCCTATATTGGCATAACCGATCAAATGCAATATTCAGAAACTCGTCTCTGGCCTCACACGAACAGAGCCACATTTCAGAATCGCTTCCTCTGCCACTTCCTTTGCAACCAATTAGTGCAATGACATAGCAGAAGTTACTATCTAAGATTCCTAGATTAACACTCCGAGTTCTTCAACAAGATAAAAACTCAGCAATCTGGGAAAGCCCCGCTTGCTATGTTTTGATTAGTAATAGAACTCTAATGAGCACTGATGGACGATCACTTCCTAGTGATATCTTTATTGACGTCTTATGTCCAAAAACTTACGTCAAACCAGGCACCTTTCAGGTATAAATATTACCAACGTTGCCTTAAGCAAACGCTGTCTGCTGTCCTGCTAGTTGCTGAACACAGCTGATGCTATCGCCGTCTTCGCTGAAGCTGAAGAAGCTGCTGTTATGCTGATGATACCATAGCTGCTATCGCTGCTAACTAGCGAACGATGGTGTGGTGAACTTAGGAGCTGAACAGCCGTCCCCTGCAAGAGCCCAGCAGATGCAATCTGCCCGCGGACGCTGCCCCTCCTCCTCCTCCTTGACGCGCTGAGAGAGAGACGCTGTCTTTTCTCCTGCAGAGAAATCCAGCTCCGGCGTTTCCAAGCCACTCTTGCGAGTGACTGGGATATCGAGTTCCCTGAAGGAGATACCAGACCTCCATCATTCTATTCCAGAGGTATGGTGTTGACTAAACCCTTAGAAGAGAATTCTTGAAGCAAACCTTGGCAAAACCAACTTAACTTAAAGCTACTTACTTACTCCCCTCCCAAGTATTAGGCTTAGGTCAGGTACACTGGGGTAGGCGTAGTTAGAAGCACCAGTTGAGTATTTTAGCCTAATAAATATATGAATGTATATATGTTTTATCCATTTTAAACCATTGTATGGCTAAGAAACCATATCAATGCTTTTACAGTATTATTTCACAATACTCATCTTACTGTACGTACTTTTTATAATAACAAGTCTTGCAATTGTGGCAATTCATTTCTCTTGTACGAGAAGAAAGACTGTTCAATAAATGTTAACCTTTATTGACAACGCCCGTCTCTCTATTCTCTACATATTGTGAAAGTAATCTGCACAAACCTGACTGAGTAAAATAACTGTCTATTGTTTCACACGACCCTAGAGATTGACTCTTATCTGAGGAGCAAAGTTGTCATGTTGCACGGTTGTTGGAAAACTGAATCCCTTCTTGTCTGTACCAGGGAAGCTGATCACTTCCTATTCAGAGAAGAAAGTTTCCAGTGACCTCTGAGCTAGTTGGTAACAAACCCAATTAAGTTTAGCATAGTCAGTAGAGGCCTGGAAGATCCGCACTTCTACGTCGATACTACTGTTTATGTTATTCCAATGCGCAGGGCCTATTGGGAAAATAGGAACTACACTACATGGCGCCCAAACGTTTGGTAAGGCGATAAACTAACGCAAGACGTTAGAGTAACTCAGTCGTGCATATTTCACACAGACCCCTTTTTCCCGTAAATACTCCAATAGACGTCTGGAGTGGGTGAAAGGTTAAAATCCGCCCGACCTTAGTAGGAAGAGATTCCTATGTAAAGCTCTGGTTTATTCAACGTTGAAGGATACAGTGTTCCAAAATATTGTGCACCTAATCTTTGTCTCCTTGGAGACCAACTCTGCAAAACCTGCATTTATAAAATGACAGACAGTGAAGAGGAAAGGGAAACAGCTAGACTAGCGGCCCTACTAATAGAGGAAGACACGAGTCTCCTACAGATTGACCCGGATGCTATCGACATCCCGGTCCACTTAAGAAAATCTATAACGTTAAAACTTATAGAGAACGGACTGACACCACAGGGTGGTACAGTCGTCTTTGTGATAGAGGCTCACGAATATCGGCAGACAGAGGTATTCTATTCATGGATAAACTTTCCAGCGGCAAACGCTAGAACAAAAGAGTTTCAATATCACAAAATAAAGAAACCACCGGATGAGTACGCTCCTTTCGAGGAGATAGAAATCCCATTAAAATACCAAGAACATTTACTTTGGTTTAAAGGCGCCCTAAAACACAATGATCATATTACCAGGCTCGGTCCACTAGGTAGACCAGGAGCAACGTGGCCGGTTCTAGCCAGCTACACACCACATCCGGACATTAAAAAAATGTCTAGAGAAGAGCTGTTAGTACAGCTAAAAACCTTAATTAAAATACATAGGCAATTAGTCCAATATGTAATGCGGACTGCAACAGTCCAACCAGCTGGTAATGTACCACAGCTGACCCCTCATCAGGGGAACACTAATAAAATGACACCACAGAACATACAATCATGTCTTGGAAAAACACCCGTAAAACGGGAACAAATTCCTTTCTGGTTAGCACAAAAAATCACTCAAATAGAGGCAGTATTTCCTGATACTACCCCTATCGAGAAACACAGAATCTTGACCATCTGCCTTCCTATGGGAATCGCACCACACGTGGAGGACTGTGACACTTGGGGTACAGTCTTTGCTTCCATTTACACAAAAACACATGGTGTTCCGTCTATGGCGGTAATACCAGATGTGCTAAAACAGATTCAGAATGAATACAGTCCAGAGCCCGCTTTAACTCTTGGTATGAAATTACTGAAAGACTTCAAGCAGGTCACTGCTATATTACTAGCAAACATAAAAGGAGAAGCAGCATCTGTGGCGATCCGCCAGAAATTGAGGGAAACAGATATAACAGATCAACCAATTGAGCTTGCCAGAATCATAGAAAAATGCTATGAAGAATTAGGTAGAGACAGCTTGGGTGGGAAACCAGTAAAACCCCAACTGCTCGAAAATCCTGAAAAATTATTTATTAAAAATAATTCAAACACTCCTAAAAAGAGCTGGGATGGAAATAAACAATCCACTCCCAAGGAAAAGGTTTTCCAGTCCAGAGGAAGGTCTCCTCGACGGAGGGAAAGAACTCAGACTCGAGAACACCAGTCTCCCCAGAGGGAGCCCTCTGAGAAAAGATATAACCTTAGAAATAGGGATAATTTAAAGAAGCCTGATAGATATCAAAGTATTGATACACGTCCCTCTCGATCTTTTTCGCAGAAATCGGAAAGAAGAGGACGGTCAGACCCAGGAGAGCACACCAAATCCAAAGACAAGGAACCTGCTCAGAGTAAAAAATCTCAATTTCCAAAAAAGAAGGTAGCCAGTATTAGAGTAATCGAACATGCCGAGAATACTGAGGACACATTTGAAAAACGGGGAGTGGGCACAGACAATGTTAGACAGTGCAGCAGAAATCAGTATAGCCCGCAAGATCTTGATGAGTCATCTGGAGACAGTGGACACGAATGAATACATTCAGGTTGAAACTGCAGACACCAGACTTAGCGAGCCCCATAAAATATATGAAATAACATTGCGTATAGAGGGTGATAAGACTAGGAAAATAAAGGGTCTTTTTTGGGATAAACTCTCAAAAGGCTATGATATCCTGTTAGCTGAAATAGATTGGCCCCCAGAGTTTGTCAGGGAGTGCCCTCGTGGCGAAGAAATGATTATGCCTGCCTTCTCGAATCACATTCCGATTCACAAAAAATATACTTATGCAAGGAAATGGGCAGTTGCTCAAGCACCTGCGTTGTATAAGAATCATGTAGGATGGGATGAGGATTTTCCTCCTCACAAAATCCAATTAAAAAATCAACCAACTGCCCAACGGCAGTATCCCATTAAGCAAGAAGCTAAAAAACAAGTCAGGGAGATCTTAGATCAACTTGAATACCAGGGGGTGATTGAAACATGCACCTCTCAAATGAACAATCCTTTGTTTCCTGTCTCCAAACCAGACAATTCATATCGTCTAGTTTTGGACTACAGACACCTTAATTCATGTTGCAAAACATTTGCAGTACAAAACTCGCATAGTGCAGCCCTAATGAACAATATAGTTAGGAAAAAATATAAAACGACATTAGACATTTCTAATGGTTTCTTTTGTCAAAACATTGCACCAGAAAGCAGGTACTTGACCGCTTTCTCAGTATTTGGGTCACAGAAAAATTTCTGTCGACTCCCACAGGGGTTCAAGAACATCCCAGGACTATTCTCAGCTAGAGTAACAGAGTTACTACAAATGTATGATGATGAGGCATTATCTTATGTCGATGACATCTATCTAACAGACGACGACTTGGATACTCACTTGAAAAGAGTGAACACCATTATACTTGGGTTCGCAGCAGAGGGTTACAAATTCAACTTTAAAAAGTCTCGAATTGCCCATCTGACCGTATTGTTTTTAGGATACGAATTATCCAGTGAAGGAAAAAGCCTAGCGGATAACTTCTTAGAGAAGTGCGCTGTACTCCAAGCTCCAAAAACGCTTAAGAATTTACAATCAATTCTAGGCTTTCTGAATTTCGGAAGAACTTACATTCTAAATTATGCAGAGAGGGTTAAACCCTCTCTACGAATTAATTAAACCTGATTTTAAACAAATCAACTGGACTCAAAAACACACAGAAATTTTGAGATCATTGCAAACAGACATGTTAGCAAAAACAAAATTAGATACACGTGATAACACAATCGATCTTGTAATCCGAGTCATCTCAGGAAGATACGGATTCACGTACCTAACCTCTAATGAGGGAGAAAAGGTACCAATTTCAATTAAATCTCACTTGTACACACAAGCAGAAAAAACATTCAGTCACGCAGAAAGAACTGTGAAAGCAGTGCAAATTGCATTAGCAAATGAACGAGAATTAGCACATGGTAAAAGGATTAGTATCCTCACAGCGGAATCCGCCTTCGAGGCGCTATTCAGCCCTGTAAACTTGCCTACAGTGTCACTGGATCCGAAATGGATACAGTGTGTAGATTCTCTTGGAGCGGAAGATGTGAAATATTATTTCGCCCCGCAATTTGAAGAACTGAATGATTTAGAATATGAAGAAGAATATCCTCTGCCAATCGAACTTCTGCCTCTCCCACAATACGCCTGTATAATCTATATAGACAGATTTGTACAGCATTTTAACGTAGAGAGTAAATCCTACGATGCAGCCTGTGCGATTATTAAAGGTCGTTGGCTGTGCGGTAAATTCAGACCGAAAATAACAAAAACTGAATCAATAAAGTACTGTTCGGCTCAGAGAGCTGAAATCAGATCTTTAAAGATGGCGCTCGAAAATGCAGAACGTGAATTCCCGACACTAATCGTGTACGATTCTCATTTATGCGTCAACTCTTACAATAATAAACTGCAGAGATGGATTGAAAATGATTACAAAGATGACACAGGTGCCACAATAAAGCATAAATTGCTATGGAAACAGGTAGCTCTTTTACAGAAAGAACTACAAAAGACTCACGTGATACACGCACAGAGTCTTCAACGTGATGGCGTTCACGTTGCAGGGAATTCATTGGCTAATACAGCCATATCGGAAGCAACTAAACTGGCTTCCGTAGCCACAAAAAAGCGTGCAGAAAAATACATAGACGGGGAAACCTTGCTGGCAGTCAAAACGACCTTAAAAGGCGACTGTGCAGCACTACCCGTGAACTATCCACTCAATTATGCATACGTAATCGATGCAAACTCCGTTCCTTTTGCTCAAATCCCTGGAGTGGGGGATAGAGTGATTCCAAACAGGAGCAGGAGGGGCTTCCTCCTACTGGAAGCACACATGGGGTTGGGTCTGAGACATCAAACAATCAAGGACTCTCTGAAAGAATTACAATCAGAGTACTGGTGGCCGGGAATGAGCATAGATATTCAATGTTTTGCTAATAATTGTGAAGACTGCAACAGAGATCGCAGTAGAGAACCGGCCAGTGTAGATTCAGGAACCCTGATAGACAGCATAAGGCGATCTATCTGCTCAATCAAAGAAGAGAAGCGCGTCCCATTGTACATCATTAAGACAAAATCCACTTAAAAAAGTGTGGCCCCAGCGCTCGGCTGACGCCAGAACCGTTATAAAAGATCTGCGAGTCTTTATCGGCACATACGCAATTGCCATGTTCCATTCTGACCAGGGTCCTGCTTTTAGCTCTCGAGCTTATAAGGAGGCCATGGCCAGCATGGGTATTGAATTGCAGTATTCTTGTCCGTCGCACCCCGAAGGGAATAGTGTGGTAGAAAGAAAAAACGAGACATAAAGCGATCTATAACGCCAAAGGTATTAGGTACGGGTGCTGGGTGGGTCAAACATTTAATAAGTGTCCAAACGAGTCCTAATAACTTGCCAAGAAATTCTCTAAAAGGTTTCAGCCCATACAAACTATTGTTCGGAATTAGAATAAGGGGTTCAGGACCTGATAGTCAGATATCAGTGGTACAAGCAAAAAACAACGGACTTTGATATAAAAAATCGTTTGGCTGTTTTACAGGACTTGAACGAAACAAGAAAATCCTTAAGCAACATAAAGTTAAAACAACAGCCAGATACCACTGACGAGGCACCACAAGCAACAGCCCCAGCAAGGCCTGTCTGGTACCCAAAGATTGGGGATCTAGTCAGAGAAAAAATAGCGGTGAAGAAGGAATTTGGGCCTTCTTACAGAAAAGCAGTACCTGTCTTGGCAGTCACCGGAACAAGATCAGTTGTACTACCGCCCCTTGCTGGTAAAAAGGAGAACAGAGTTGTATCCATCGACCTGGTAAAACCACAAGCATGTGGCCTATAATCAACAGTAGGTCCAGTGGACTCCCGAGAAACAACAGAATACCCAAACTTGCAACAATCCAAGAGGTTCAAACTGAAAGACTAATCACATTCGATCAGCCTGCAGTGCACAGAGAAGGACTATGCAATAATGCCATGGAACTCGTGCCTCTTGAGACACAGATTGAAACAGTTCGTCAAGAATCACCAGTCTACAATAATGTGGCATCAGAAAGTGCCACCGAAAGACAAATTGAAAATCCAATTCCAACAATTGACAGAACTGCCTCTGGTTATTTCATCGACTTCGACAACTTTTCCGAGGATCAAAGTGATACCGAAGTGATGCCAGAAACAAAAAAGACTTTTAAAGAAAAAGCAACAGAACTCTTTCATCAACTGAAGGAAATCTACCTTGTTTCCCCTTGGTTAGAGTTCTGGTTTGGTTTAGGTGTATTTTTCCTCCTGCTTTGGCTCATCATGGTACTTTGTTTGGGAAAATTCGTTGAGGGAAAATATAGTACAATGGACACAGCAAGTCAGAACATCAACTTAGTCCTCAAACCACACAGATCATCCCACATGAAGAAAAGAGAACTGCCAACAGTAAATGTCACAGCCATTCCAATACCTGGTGGGGAAGTATGGGAAAAAACTGACTATGAGATCTATGGTCCGGTCGAGATCCTGAAGTATCCTCATCAACTGAAGGTTTCCTTAAGTGACTTTGTAAAACCTAGTTCATTCTCTGATGATTGGGACTTTAACAGTATTAATGACATGATGTCTGATTTAGTAATGTCAGCTAGATTCACAGATCATGATTATTTACAAGGTTCGTCTAGTTATGAACAGATGTTCTGTTTTACACATTATGGCGATCATTATTTGCATAAATCTGCACAGCCTAGAAATGTTTTTAAGTATAACCAATGAGAACATTGTGCAACACCGCCTAAAAGCAGTTCTAAAACATTCTTTGAGAAATTCAAGTACTTCTCAGGGTTTAACACCAGTGATGCAGAAACGTTTTATTACAAACTGTTAGATAAAAAAGGAATGAAAACAATGCTGACAAACTCTAAATTGATATATTCATAAGCATTTTATGAAACAATGATGACATTTGGTTTTGATTATTGGAAAAATAACATTGAAACAAAAACCATCTGGGGTACAAAAGAATGGCAGGTACAAGGCCTAGAAGCACTGTTTCGAGCCTGCATGATCCCAGAGCAAATGATGTTTTTAAATGACACAGTCCACCAAACATCCTGTCTTGGCCTAGCTAAGATCAAAGACCTTAACAAACCGTCTATATCAAAGCCAATACCTGAAAATGCAACTACAGATATTGAGTTAGACGTTTCACAAATTTTACATTTTAACAGAACACATCCTGATTGGAAAAAGTGGTTAATCTGGCCTACTGACACAAACAACTGTCAAGATAGATTCCTGAATAAAACAAAGGGGTTAACAATGACCAGACAAGACCCTAGATATTCCCAGAGACAACATCCAGGGATAATAACAACATACAGTGTAGGGAAGCTCTGCCTCGAATGGCTAGGATCATCCACACTGGCTGAAATTAAGCAACACTTGTCTTTACTTAAAGATGGTGCTGATTTGCGCGATTTCATTCTTGGACCACGCAAACAGCGTCAAAAGCGTTTCATAGCTACCAGTATCTATGCTGCGTACAACGAGGCTTGGAAAGTCACACAAATTGAAACAGCTGAAAAAATACGAGAAATTGATCGTATTAATTTGGAAAAATCCCTTTCTGTAGTGGACAATGGGTTAATGACTCTGTCCTCCAGAATATATTCATTGGACAATATTGTATCCTCTGCCTTTGATATAATAGACAGAGACTTGCTAATGCTACAGCATGGCCAGTCACAATTACGTTCTATTGTACAATTAGGCTGGACGCTGCAAAATCTTCGTTCAGGCTATGTGCCTTGGCGTTTAATCAACACAACGTCATTGTTTTCCATTTTTAACCTTACTGATAAACAAATCAGCTTGGCACAGAAAGGAGCAGACTATACAATCCTGAGCATCTAAAACTTGAGAGATTACCATTGACAATGTCAGAGAGTCCTGTCATTGAATGGATAATACATGGAATTATCACTATTCCAATAACAACTTTCCGATTTAAGAAATGCCTTGAATACATACCTACTGGCCAGTATGAACGATTAGGTAAAGGATATGTTAAGTCAATATGGAAATTACCATATACACACAATTGCTATAGTGACAGCGACAAAAATGTATTTCTTAGTGGTGAAAACTGTAAACGTTCACTAAGCGGTATACTTTTGTGCCAGGGTATTAATTTACATGGAGCCTGTGAAGGTAATACTAACAACCTTTCATGCCACCAGCTTGTCACACCTGCAATGCAGATAGAGCCTTTCTTTATGCAACTCGCAAATGGGAGTTACATTCTAAGAACGGATCGCAGATGTTGTGGCCTTGTGCCAGGGAAAAGTTATCTCGTAAGCGTAAGTTCCATGGTCAAATCCTGTATGCAACCATTGTTCCCTAGCGGCCCTGGAGACATAGAGACTCCCGTCTGGCCTCGTCTGCATTTCTCTTCTATACGAATTGATACTTTAAGCAAAATGAAATCTGTGCTTTTACAGACAACAGTGCCCATCACGTCATCAAAAGAGACGTATGATCTCCTAGTTGCAAGGACAGCTACGGAGGTTCATGACCTTTTATCAACAAATTGCCCCGTGCATTTCGTAGAAATGTTGAGCCAACTCCTTAACATGTCTAGTGCCATAGGCATCCCAGGCATATTTAAGACGACTTTTACGGGACTGCTAACACCGTTTCAAGCAATTCTGGAATCGTTCCAAATTTTGTCCACTCTGTTTTTGGCGGCATACCCTTATTTTTGGGACTTGTAGCAGGGATTTTATTTTTGACCCTCCTGCTTCGATATGGCAAGCCAACAGCTCAGACATGACTCCTATGGAAATGGAAGAAACAATCCTAGCAATTCGCTATTGGGACAGAATAACTAGAGTCCTTGGATTGGCCAGGCTGAGAGATCTAAACATGACCTGGTTCCTTTCATTCAGACCGATATGGCAAAATTGCATCTTACCTGTACTACTATGTATGCTATGCGGAGATGAATGCGTGTTGGACACCTGTCTTGCACTTCCATCAGCAGTACCAATGGATATCGATACTTTGCTCAGTCCAATAACGGCTCACGCATTGTGTTGTCCCCAGGGGCTACCAATCCTGATGACGGCATTCGTTGAGACTCCTGTACTACGACTAGGTGGTAACAGTGGAGCGAGTGACAAAAGCAACATCACCCAGGTACGACCATCTGTGAGCATTGCTGATCCAGCTTTTGATGACAGCAATCACTCTCACACCTGCCAAGTTACAGCGCTATCGAATTTGGTTGAACTGTCACCTGATTTTGTAGACCAATTCTTTGAGAGCCTGTCTGATATGATGTTCTCACCCGAACAGAAACAATAACTTTAGAGAAGCATTCCGACACACAGCGTTCCCATGAACTCTGAATTCGGCCTTCAGTTTTGAACAACAAAAACTGCTAAAAGCGTTGGAACTCTATTTTCCCCGTTCAGCAAGAATTCTTTTGAATTGAACATTTTTAATATTTACCCTTTTTGGCACGAAAAATTCATTGCTTAAAGTAGAACTATTCATAGAGAACAGAAGCTTCGACTTTTATTTCTATATACATCTAGAGACATGATAACTTTACACCAGCCTCTAGCACATTTTGCTGCAATGCATTTTTTATGTGATGAATTATCTCGCCCTTCTTCTGTATTCAGAGATATTTCATGTGTTATTCTTATTGCATAATCGTTCATTGATTTCATATGCTATAATTTTTGAATGATTTCTATGCTTCAAAACGTACAGTACCTAAAATTTTCACGTATTACAAATACGCCTATTTCAAATGCATATATGTATTTTGGGGTGGGCAATGTTACACATGCATCTTATTGCTCTAGTTTTAGTAATTTGATGGACATAAATTCGTGGAGTGGGTGTAGCGTTCTAATCTAGGATCCTGATCGATAATGTGACCTTATGCCCCTATACGGCTATAAATCCATTTATTCCCTATATTGGCATAACCGATCAAATGCAATATTCAGAAACTCGTCTCTGGCCTCACACGAACAGAGCCACATTTCAGAATCGCTTCCTCTGCCACTTCCTTTGCAACCAATTAGTGCAATGACATAGCAGAAGTTACTATCTAAGATTCCTAGATTAACACTCCGAGTTCTTCAACAAGATAAAAACTCAGCAATCTGGGAAAGCCTCGCTTGCTATGTTTTGATTAGTAATAGAACTCTAATGAGCACTGATAGACGATCACTTCCTAGTGATATCTTTATTGACGTCTTATGTCCAAAAACTTACGTCAAACCAGGCACCTTTCAGGTATAAATATTACCAACGTTGCCTTAAGCAAATGCTGTCTGCTGTCCTGCTAGTTGCTGAACACAGCTGATGCTATTGCCGTCTTCGCTGAAGCTGAAGAAGCTGCTGTTATGCTGATGATACCATAGCTGCTATCGCTGCTAACTAGCGAACAATGGTGTGGTGAACTTAGGAGCTGAACAGCCGTCCCCTGCTAGAGCCCAGCAGATGCCAGCTGCCCGCGGACGCTGCCCCTCCTCCTCCTCCTCCTCGACGCGCTGAGAGAGAGACGCTGTCTTTTCTCCTGCAGAGAAATCCAGCTCCGGCGTTTCCAAGCCACTCTTGCGAGTGACTGGGATATCGAGTTCCCTGAAGGAGATACCAGACCTCCATCATTCTATTCCAGAGGTATGGTGTTGACTAAACCCTTAGAAGAGAATTCTTGAAGCAAACCTTGGCAAAACCAACTTAACTTAAAGCTACTTACTTACTCCCCTCCCAAGTATTAGGCTTAGGTCAGGTACACTGGGGTAGGCGTAGTTAGAAGCACCAGTTGAGTATTTTAGCCTAATAAATATATGAATGTATATATGTTTTATCCATTTTAAACCATTGTATGGCTAAGAAACCATATCAATGCTTTTACAGTATTATTTCGCAATACTCATCTTACTGTACGTACTTTTTATAATAACAAGTCTTGCAATTGTGGCAATTCATTTCTCTTGTACGAGAAGAAAGACTGTTCAATAAATGTTACCCTTTATTGACAACGCCCGTCTCTCTATTCTCTACATATTGTGAAAGTAATCTGCACCAACCTGAATGAGTAAAATAACTGTCTATTGTTTCACACGACCCTAGAGATTGACTCTTATCTGAGGAGCAAAGTTGTCATGTTGCACGGTTGTTGGAAAACTGAATCCCTTCTTGTCTGTACCAGGGAAGCTGATCACTTCCTATTCAGAGAAGAACGTTTCCAGTGACCTCTGAGCTAGTTGGTAACAAACCCAATTAAGTTTAGCATAGTCAGTAGAGGCCTGGAAGATCCGCACTTCTACGTCGATACTACTGTTTATGTTATTCCAAAGCGCAGGGCCTATTGGGAAAATAGGAACTACACTACAGCGGAAAAACTCTAAAGAGCCATCTAACAAACTCCTTTATTAGCCTGTGAGACCAGAGAGACTGTTCATCTGGCACTCTCCTGAATCTTGACATTGCCGCCAAATGCACCTTCAACGAGGCATGTGACAGACCTGCCTTCGATAACGACAACAGGTAAGGTAGAATACCTTCAGGGGGTACCGTCAACGGGTGTAGATTTTGACTGGCACACCAGTGGCAGAAACAAGTCCATTTTGCTGTGTATGTTTTGTTGGTTGACATAGCTCTAGATTGCGATAGAATTTGTCTGCAGTCTTGCGGAATGCTCAAGTCTTGGAATTCCCGCTCATGAGGTTCCATGCGGATAATATTAGCGATGCTAGGTCTGGATGCAGAATCTGTCCGTTGCTCATTGAAATGAGGTTCTGGAATGTCGGGAGTTGCACTTTGTTGCCTTTTGACATCTGCAGCAGATCTGAAAACCATGCCTGTCTCGGCCAAGCTGGTGCTATCAGAATGACATGACACGGTTCTGACCTCATTTTGCGAAGCACTCGCGGTATTAAGGGAATTGGTGGGAACGCGTAAGCAAACATTCCCGTCCAGTCCATGTGAAATGCATTTCCCTTGGAATCTTGCTGAGGGTACCTGGACGCAAACTGGACGCATTTCGAATTGTCTCTGGTTGCGAACAAGTCGAATGTTGGTGTGCCCCATTTTTTAAACACTTTGTGAAGCTGAGTGTCGTGCAGTTCCCACTCGTGCGTCACACTCGCCGTGCGACTCAGAACATCTGCCCGTGTGTTGAGGATGCCCTGTATATGCTGTACCTGAATCGAAATGTCGTGGCTTATCAGCCATTTCCAGATTCATTGCGCCAGCGCAGACAGTTGTTTGGATCTTGTTCCGCCCTGCTTTAGAAGATAAGACATAGTCATGGTGCTGTCTTTTTTAATGAGCACCGACGAGCTCCGGATTCTGGGCAGGAAAGCTTGGAGTCCCAGAAACACCGCTTTGAGCTCCAACATATTTATGTGAAGCTGTGCTTCCCACTCTGACCAGCGGCCCTGGATCTCCAGCTCTCCAGCTCTAGAAGGCGTCTGTCGTCATCACATATTCGTGATCCTGAGGTACAAAATTCAGACCCTGATTTAAGTTCTTCTGAACCTTCCACCATGACATGGCCACCTTCATACGGTGAGTGATGGAAATCCGATCTTCGAAGGTTCCTTTGGACTGAACCCACTGCTCGTCCAGATGTTCCTGCAAGGGTCTCATTCGAAGACGGCAGTTTGGAACCAGTGGGATGCAAGAGGACATCATCCCCAACAAGGATTTGTACATCCTCACAGAAGTGAACCTTTTTGTCTGAAGGGTTGTTGCTAGGCCCATTATCTTCTTCATCCGTTCCTCGGAAGGGTAAGCTTTCACTGCCTTGGTGCATATCCATGCCCCTAAGAAGTGGGTGCCCTGAGCTGGAGTCAGTGAAGACTTTTCCAAGTTGGTCCTTAGGCCTAAGCGATGGAACAGCCGGATGCAGCACTGAAGAGACCTTCTGGCTCCTGTGAATGATGGACCTGTCACCAGCCAATCGTCCAGATATGGGTAAATGCAATGCCCTCTTAACCTTAAGAGGGCCGCCACCGGGGCCATGCATTTGGTAAACACCCTCGGGCCGATTTGAGGCCAAATGGCAACACCTTGAATTGGAAATTGCGACTCTCCACTGCGAATCTTAAATACTTTCTGTGCTTCCGATGAATTGGAATATGGAAGTACGCATCCATGAGATCCAATGACGCCATGTATTTATTTATTTTATTTTGAAAGTTTTATATAGCGCGAACAAGATCCTTGCAGATATCAGAGCGTTTTACAGAGCATAGAATAACACCAGGGGGGTGAATAACAGGCCATAACACCAGGAGGGTGAATAACAGGCCATAAGGTACAGCACAGTTGTAGGTATAGGTGGGGTGGGGTATGTACATGGGGGAGCATAGTAAACAGGTTCATCAATAATGCAAGTAGTAAAAATAGTTGTAAGCATAGACAGTCTGGTAATTCAATAATGCAAGTAATACGAATAATCGAGGGATCATAGATAATACAGATCGGTGCAGAGACTTTTAAAATTCACGTCAATAGATCAAATGTGTTTAGCCATGAGGATAGCTTTTACTTCTTTCCTAAAAAGTGTGATGGAGGGGATGAGTCTAGTTTCAGGAGGGAGTGAGTTCCAGATCCTGGGTGCCATTCCTGAGAAGGAGCGTTTATACGTTTTTTCCTTCCGGAATCTTCAAGGTTTTAAAAGAGATTTATTTGTGCCTCTAGTGTTTCTAGAGCCGCCAGAGATTGTCAGCTTCTGTGTGAGGTAACCGGGTGAGTTCAGGTGAACAGCCTTGTGTGTCAAGCAAGCGATTTTCAGATGTATTCTGGCTTCAAAAGGCAGCCAGTTCAGGGCTTTCAGGTCAAGGGAGATATGCGAGTGTTTTTTTGACCCAGTGATGAGTCTCGCTGCAGCGTTTAGAGAAGCTCTTAGGGGTGCCGTAGTAGTTAGAGGGAGACCGCAGAGGGCAATGCTGCTGTATTCTATTCGAGGGATTACTAGTGCTTGTACTGCAGTTTGGAAGTCTTTGGCTGGGAGGAAGGGTTTGAGTTTCCTAAGTGTATTGATTTGGTAGTTCGCACCCTTAGTTGCCTTGCTGATGTGCTGCTGCATGTTGAGATTGGTGTTGAGTGTTATGCCCAGAGATTTTGCTGAGTCCACGATGGTTGGTTGGACATTGAGTGCAGTTAGCTGTTTAAGCCAAGTTTGAGTGGTAGAGATATTTGCGGGAGGTGAGATCAGAAGGAACTCTGTTTTCAAAGCATTGAGTTTGAGATGATTATCGGCAAGCCAGGATTGGGTGCTTCTGATCGTTGAGTTCAGGAGTACAATGTCTTTGGGGGATTGCACTTTGAGATATAGTTGGGTGTCATCGGCGTACATGTGAAAGAGTACATTGGATGTTTGTAACAAGGTGGTGAGAGGTTCCATAACTAGGTTGAACAAAGTTGGGGATAAGGAGGATCCTTGGGGGATGCCTAACAACACAGGTATTGGCGAGGACATAAGGTTTTTGCACTTGAATTTCTGCGACCTGTTGTGTAGAAAGGAAGCGAACCACCTGAGAACAGTTGCAGATATACCCATTCATGTGTTTAATAGTTCGAGTAGATTCTCATGTTTAACGGTGTCTAATGCTGAGTAGAGATCAAGAAGGATGAGGAGGCAGGTATCATTTTGGTCAAGGATTTGAAGGGCGTCGTCAATTATGTGCGTCATAGCGGTTTCTGTACTGTGTCCTGCTCGGAAGCCTGATTGATGAGAGTTGAGGAGATCAAACTGATCAATGTGTTTGGTCAGTTGTAGTTGTGCACATTTTTCCAGGAGTTTGGCGAGAGTGGGAGTATTGGTAATGGGACGGTAATTGTTTAGATCAGATGGGTCGGCTGTAGGTTTCTTTAGTAATGGTGTAACATGTCCGACTTTGAGGGCGGCAGGGATGGTTCCTTGTTGGAGTGAGCTGTTGATAATTTTAGTCCAGAGTGGAAGGAGCAGCGGGGTGAAGTCTTTGACAGCGTTAGCAGGGAGGGGGTCCGTGTGGTGATTGGATGGTTTCAAGGTGCTGAGCAGTTTGCCAATTTCCTCTTCAGTGTAGGTGTCAAAGGATGACCATGTAGCATTGTTTTTAGGTTCAGTGGGTGCTATGCAGTGGGGTTTGGGGTAAAGGCTTGCGTCAATGAGGAGATCGCTCTTTATGTTGTCAGTTTTTTGGGTAAAGAAAGCAGCGAAGTCTTCACAGGAGGGTGCTTTGCGCACAGTGATGGGTGGTTGGGGTTGTTCCTTAGATTGTATTCTGATTAGCTCAAAATGTTTTCTTGGGCGGTTTTTTGCTTGGTCGAGCTGAAGGCTGAAGAAGGCTGATTTTGAGCGCTTTATTTTCCTGAAGTAGGCGTTTCTCTTTTCCTTCAGAGTTTTTAGGTG
This sequence comes from Lissotriton vulgaris, assembly GCF_964263255.1. Classification (NCBI taxonomy): domain Eukaryota; kingdom Metazoa; phylum Chordata; class Amphibia; order Caudata; family Salamandridae; genus Lissotriton; species Lissotriton vulgaris. Next base: position 196,157,831 of record NC_141685.1, read on the forward strand.
CAGTGTAGAGGGGGCCGTTCTCCAGGTGCGCTCTGCCAATCGAATGGTTCGTCTATCCTCATTAAGACTCCCGTCATACCATTTTGGCGGAGACTCTTTTTAGCTGCATGGGTGCAGCCTCATCATTTATTGAGGTCATGGCGTTGAGATAGTGGTCGGTCAAGGCTTGGACGTCCGTGGCGCCAGTCGGAGGGAGTAGGAGGTCGTGACTGTTCGTGGGTACGGAGTTTGGGTTGAGTTTTTTCAGGTCTCTTTTCCAGACTTTAGGCTTGGAGGATTGAACCGTGCTGAATTTGACTTTCTCCTTGATGAAGAATGTAACAATATGATGATCTGACCAGTCACAGGGTTGAATAGACTCAAGTTGGATAGCGTCCTCTTTGGAGATGATAAGGTCGAGGATAGAGCCTTTCTCGTGGGTCGGGCTGTTGCATAATTGTGTGAGGTCAAGGGCATTGAGGAAGGTTTTAAAACTGTTTACCACCCCATCATTGAGATCGTTCCAATGGAGGTTGAAGTAGCCAAGGTAAATTTGAGTGACCTGTCGTCCGGAGTTGGTAGAGATCAGATCCATGATTTGTTGGGCGAAGGTGAAGTTGTCCCTGGGTGGGTGGTAGATGCTGTGAAGAGAGCATATCGGTTTGCCCTCACTGATAATATCGAGGCAGATGTATTCATAGGAAGTTGGGGAGGGTAGGGAAGGTGCGGTGACTTTCAGAACGGAAAGATTGTTCCTGTATATGCATGCGATTCCACCACCTGTCTTGCCAGATCTGTCGAGTCTAATGATGTGGTAGTTGGGGGGCACCAAAATGTCCATTATAGGTGTAGAAGATTCGGTTAGCCAGGTTTCAGTAAGGATGATTAGGTCAAGGTCCAATGTTAAGATGAGATCATCGATGGCGGAGGATTGTCTAGAGGCCGATCTGCAGTTGAGGAGAGTGCACTTGAGTCGGGGTGTGACAGGGGAGGTAGAGGGTTCTAGGGTGAGGGGGACTTTTCTAAGATTATCAGGGACGGAGATTCTGTTGTTTAGAGTGGGGGGTCTACGGGGATTTGAATGTATTGTGGGAATGGAGAGGTGTGTGGCAGTTGTGTCGTTTAGGGGAACTGGGTCGTAGGAGCGGAGGAGGTTGAGTGTAGTCTTTCTCTTTTAACATTAGAAGGATCTCTTGCAATGAGAGCATCGGAAGGGAATTTTCTTTATGTATTGATTCAGATCCCTCAAATACAATACCTGTCTCCACTTCAGAGTTTGTTTCTTCTTGATGAGGAAGAAATGCGAATAGAAGCCTTTCCCTCTGTGTTGTTGCGGTACTTCTTCTATAGCCCCCTTCTGCAACAGTGAATGGACTTCCTTTTGCAGCTCCTGACGATGTTGGTGGTGTCTGAGCACCGGGGGATGATCTGGTGGCATTTCCACTAACTCTAGGGTATGGCCTCTGCTTATTACGTCCAAAACCCATTTGTCCGATGTTATGGACATCCAATTGTTGAAGTATTGAGACAAATAGTGGTCGTTTTCCGGGATCTGCTTTGTGGGGAGCGCCGGCCTGAGATCATTGTCTGTTAGACTGTTGATTCTTCCCTCTATTGGAAGATTTGCCCCTAGACTGCTGCTGGAAAGAGGAGTTGGAGGGCCTGTACTGATTGCCTGTATTGTATTGCCTATATCCCTGTTGGTTATAAGGCTGATATCTGTTGGTCTGATATGAAGACCTCTGATCAGATTGACCCCTTGCACCTCTTTTACGAAAGGACTGGAATCTTCCTTGCTGGAGGGATCCCAGCGCTCTAGCTGTATCCATGTCTGATTTGATACCCTGTAGCGCTTCTTCTACTTGCTTTTCCAAATAGGTCAGGTCAGGTCAAAAATTAACTTTATTTGGTTTGTCACAACCATAAAGTATACATATACATTTTGCAGTTTTAGATGAAAAAAGATAGAATTCATTTTCTTAAAATATATTTCTATTTTTTCGATTCTTTAAAAGTAAAACATTATTTTACGGTTCCCACTATTAAATTAATTCGGTTTTTAAAAGCAAAGTCTCTACTTTATTCATAAATTTCAGCTTTCCAAATAGATTTTCGCCATCGAATGGCATGTCCACAATCTTCGCTTGCACCTCCGGACGAAAGGATGTTGCCTTTAGCCAACCCTGTCTCCGAAGCGAAACTGCTCCTGCCATCTGTCTGAAAGCCATAGAGGAAACATCCATGGCAATGTCAATAGATTCAGATGCCGACTTTGCCCCGTCTCGGAGGATAGCCGCTGCCTCTTCTTTCTTATCGTCCGGTAGTATAGACAGAATGGGTGCCAAATCCGACCACATTTGCCTGTTAAAACGGCTAATAAGGGCCATAGCATTGGCTGCTTTGCTGCATTGGCTGCTTTAATCGTAGAGGCTGCCATGACCGCAAACCTCTTCCCGGCTCCATCCATCCTCCGTCCTTCTTTGTCTGGCGGCACCAATGAAGTAGCAACTGGATTCTTTGAATTCCCCTGCACCGCCTGCGCCACCACCGACTCTGGTCTCGGGTGTCCTATTAGACAGGCCGCAGCAGACTCTGGTGCTCTATATTTCTTTTCGATTCTAGGAACCGAAACCGCGATGGAAGTTGGTGTCTTCAAAATTTTTAGGCCCTCTTCCCAAATGTGAGGGATAATCGCGATTGAGCGAGCAGATTTCCTGGCGTCATCTTTGAAATCATATAAGAGACATTTTGTTTCTTTAACCTCCATTTCCAAATCAAACCTCTTAGCTGCTTTTTCCATAATGTCATAGAGCCCTCCAATGTCCTGAGGAGGAGAAGTGGTTGGCGGCAGAGTAGGTGAAGGGGCCGACGGAAAAATGTACTCATTCCACTCCTTGCCCGTAGAATCTTGTACAAATTCACCTTCCTTAGGTTGATCATCATCATCAGAATCCGTTAGATCATCCCTGATAGTTATCACTGGAGGTGATCTCACAACCTGTTCATGAGGAGCAGATTGGGTCTTTGGAGGTTGCGTTGTAGCCACCGGCGTAGATGACAGAGGCGCATTTGCCTCTGGAAAACGACGATAATAGTCGTTAATCATGAACCTCAGGTCAGTGACCAGAGAAACAGGTATGGAGACTGACTCTTCTCGCGACTCCTCTCGCGACTCTTCTTGTTGCTCGTCATCCTCATTATAATTACATGTTTCCTGGTAAGATTCATATCTTGTAGATTGAGCTCTCTCCTTGAAGGAAAACACCTCTTCCTCATCTGTATCCTGGCTCTTTATTTTGAGTTGTGAAGGGCTGTAGGCCGCTCCCGACGACTCCTCTCCTTCTGAATCCTGTTCCAGTAAAGAAGATGGTGGTAGAGGCGAAATCTGAGTCCACGACCTGAATTCTTCAGATTTGCTTATTGTCGCCGAACTCCTCGACGACTGAAAAGAGCGAATAGAGATCAAGGTCTTCGACTGTGGCGATTTAAATGCCTTTGCCGTTGAAATTACAGTCTTCGTCAACGGTGTCGTCGACGACATAGCCATCGTCGACTGAGCCGTCGTCACTAAAGCCATCGTCGACGGGACCGTCGTCGACGGGGTCTCCGTCGACGGAGTCGTCAACGTCTTCGTTCGTCTTCGTCGTCAACGTCTTCGTCGCTGAGCCTTTCGTCGTCGATGACGTCGTCGTCGTTGGCGGTTTGTTCGTCGACGGGATGGTCATACTCGTCGACGTAGTCGTCGACGACGCTGCCTTAGTTCCTGTCGTCGACGGAGCCGCCGTCGTCGAAACAGTCGTCGTCGACGGTGAGGTCGTCGACGGAGCTAAAGATTTTACCACAGATTTTGCAGCAGAAACCAGGGAACTGGTCGACGGAGCAGACCTTCTCCCTTTCTGACCTGACGACTTCTTGAGGGGAGTAAGAGGGAGAGATGACGCCACCCTCTCCTTTGATTTAACCTTTTTAGGCTCCACCCTTTCCTCAGAATGTGAGGCCTTTCTCTTCTTAGGTGTTAGGTTAGAAGATTCCTCCCCAGAATCTGAGTCTGATGCGGCCTTCTTCTTTTGAAGCCACAACAGCAAACGAGCCTCTCTGTCCCTCAGAGTTTTAGCAGAGAAGGTTCTACAATATTTACAATCCTTGGCCACATGCTTAGGATGAAGACAATACAAGCAGTCCTTGTGAGGATCTTCAGAGAAAAGCCTAGCCTTTCCACAGTATCTGCAAGGCCTGAAAAGCCTCTTTTTAGAGCTTTCAGCCATTATGAAAGAAATTAGGTACACACAATACCTTAATCCAGATGAAAAGATAGGTGAAATAAAAGGTCAATAGTTCACTCAGGAACAGCAAACTGAGCAGAGCTTAGGGAGACTCCTTTCTCACACGAAGGCGGTTGGAAATCTGAGGCAGGAAGCTTCTGCTGGGGAGTGTGAGGGCAGGGCAGCAATGCTGATTGGGTGACTTTTGGACCAAACAATGAGGAGGTCTGGTTACCAAATACTACAGTCCCTATGGGCTTTTCTATGCAGTTTTGTTCTCTATGATACTGCTTTGGACATTCTGTTACTGTGAGACTCCCACCATGATGACGGGGAAGATACAAGCATGTGAATCTATGTAAGATGTAATACTGGAGAAAAAATGTATTTATTGTGTAATCAATTTTTGTAATTGGTAATTAATTTATTTAATTGGTAATTACATTTTTTTATTGGAAATTACTTCTAAATAATTGGTAATTAATGTGTTATAAAAATACTTTTTTGGTATACAAATAATTTTATTGTTTAATGTTTTTTAATTGGTAATCAATTATTATTAATATTTTTTTGCTTTTTACAGTATTTTATTGCTTAATATTTATTATTTGTTAACTAATATTTATTAATTGATATTTATTGTTAATTTATTGTTACTTATTTATTCAAATCTATTTTTTTAATAATAATGGTATTTTTAAATGATGTTTAGTTATTTAAAAATTAAAACATTATTACATTTTAATATACAAATTATTTCTAAGTATGTTTTATTTAATTTTTATGGTATCCAACGCTTTCCCTACTGTTGCACTCTCTGGAGTTGGAATAGTAATTTTTACCCCTACGCTATCCAGCGCATTCCCTACTGTTTCACTCTCTGGAGTTGGAATAGTAATTTTTACCCCTATGCTATCCAACGCTCTCCCTACTGTTGCACTCTCTGGAGTGGGAATAGTAATTTTTACCCCTATGCTATCCAACGCTTTCCCTACTGTTGCACTCTCTGGAGTGGGAATAGTAATTTTTACCCACCCGCTATCCAACGCTTTCCCTACTGTTTCACTCTCTGGAGTTGGAATAGTAATTTTTATCCCTACGCTATCCAGGGCTTTCCCTACTGTTTCACTCTCTGGAGTTGGAATAGTACATTTTACTCCTATGCTATCCAATGTTTTCTTTACTGTTTTACTCTCTGGAGTGGTAATAGTAATTTTTATTTCTATGCTATACAATGTTTTCCCTAATTTTGCAATTTCTGGAGTCGGAATAGTAATTTTACGTTTTACACTATCAAATGTTTTTAATACTATAGTTTTTTTTGGACTTTAAACAGTAGTTTTATTTATTATTTAAAATGAATTTAAATAATGTATTATGTCATTAATTTTAAAAATATTTAAAGTATATTTAATTTTTTTAATTTATTAAAAATAATTATTTATTTTGTTATGTAATTATTTTAATGTGTCGCGATGTATTTGTAATTTATTGTATTTTTAAATGATTTATAAGTAATTAAAGTAATTATTAAAATATATTATTAAGTAAATATATAATATATATTTTACATTTGTGTTTAATTAATGTTATATTATTATATATCTATTATTTATTCATTTTAAACATTCCTAAATATTTTTAACAATGTTTATTTTATTCATAAGTATTATTTACTTTATTTTACACATTATATTTTAACAGATATAAAACGATATTTTTAATTACGATATTTTTAACATCGATATTTTTGTTTCAATATTTTTGTACTTACCATTTTGTAGATAGGATGTCGATATACTTGCCTTCGATATTCCTGCGTCGATGTTTCTGTAGGTCGATATTTTGTCTGTCGATATTCTGTCATAGATCCCACTGCTGGGAGTCATATCCAGCCACCCCTGTCATGTCTGGGCACTGCTGGGAGTCCTGCGCACACCCCCCTCCTATGTCTGGGCACTGCTGGGGGTCCTGTGCACACGCCCTCCTATGTCTGGGCACTGCTGGGAGTCATATCCAGCCACCCCTGTCATGTCTGGGCACTACTGGGTGTCCTACGCACACCCCCCTCCTATGTCTGGGCACTGCTGGGAGTCCTGTGCACACTCCCTCCTATGTCTGGGCACTGCTGGGAGTCATATCCAGCCACCCCTGTCATGTCCGGGCACTGCTGGGAGCCCTATGCACACCCCCTCCTATGTCTGGGCACTGCTGGGAGTCCTGTGCACACCCCCCTCCTATGTCTGGGCACTGCTGGAAGTCATATCTACACCCCCCTGTTGGGAGTCATATCTACACCCCTCTCCTATGTCTGGGCACTGCTGGGAGTCATATCCAGCCACCTCTCCTATCTCTGGGCACTGCTGGGAGTCCTGTGCACACCACCCTCTTATGTCTGGGCACTGCTGGGAATCATATACAGCCACCCCTGTCATGTCTGGGCACTGCTGGGAGTCCTATGCAGACCCCCCTCCTATGTCTGGGCACTTCTGGGAGTCATATCTACACCCCCTTCCTATGTCTGGGCACTGCTGGGAGTCATACCCAGCCACCCCTGTCATGGTTGGGCACTGCTGGGAGTCCTACACACACCCCCCTCATATGTATGGGGACTGCTGGGAGTCCTACGCACACCCCCTCCTATGTCTGGGCACTGCTGGAAGTCCTACGCACACACCCCACCTATGTCTGGGCACTGCTGGGATTCATATCTACACCCCCTTCCTATGTCTGGGCACTGCTGGGAGTCATATCTACACGCCCCTCCTATGTCTCGGCACTGCTGGGGGTCATATCCAAACCCCCCACCTATGTCTGGGCACTGCTGGGAGTCATACCTACACCCCCCTCCTATGTCTGGGCACTGCTGGGAGTCCTGTGCACACCCCCCTCCTATGTCTGGACACTGCTGTGAGTCCTACGCACACCCCCCTCCTATGTCTGGGTACTGCTAGGAGTCCTACGCACACCCCCCTCCTATGTCTGGGCACTGCTGGCAGTTCTGTGCACACACCCCTCCTATGTCTGGGCACTGCAGGGAGTCGTATCTACACCACCCTCCTATGTCTGGGCACTGCTGGGAGTCATATCCACTCACCCCTGTCATGTCTGGGCACGGGGAACATCCTTTTCAACGCAACTTTTACCACGCAGTGCCTTTACGACGCAACTATTACAACGCATGTCATTACAACGCATTGCGCTGGGGGGGCACTCTAGGATAGGGAATAGATTTAATTTACTATCCAACACCTTCCCTACTATCCACAGGGACTAGAGTTGGAATAGTAAATTTCACTATTCATTATCCAGCACCCCTTAACGCTATGCGTTGTAACAGCATGCGCTGTAAAAACTGCGATGTAAAGGCATGCGTGGTAAAAGCATGCGTTGTAATGTCATACATCCCTGGGCACTGCTGGGAGTGCTACGCACACCCCCCTCCTATATCTGGGCACTGCTGGGAGTCATATCTACACCCCCCTCCTATGTCTGGGCACTGCTGGGAGTCATATCCAGCCACCTCTGTCATGTGTGGGCACTGCTGGGAGTCCTATGCATACCCCCCTCCTATTTCTGGGCAATGCTGGGAGTCCTGCGCGCACACCCCTCCTATGTCTGGGCACTGCTGGGGGTCCTGTGCACACCCCCTCCTATGTCTGGGCACTGCTGGGAGTCATATCCAGCCACCCCTGTCATGTCTGGGCACTGCTGGGAGTCCTATGCATTCCCCCCTCCTATGTCTGGGCACTGCTGGGAGTCCTGTGCACACTCCTTCCTATGTCTGGGCACTGCTGCGAGTCATATCCAGCCACCCCTGTCATGTCTGGGCACTGCTGGGAGTCCTATGCACACCCCTCCTATGTCTGGGCACTGCTGGGAGTCCTGTGCACACCCCCCTCCTATGTCTGGGCACTGCTGGAAGTCCTATCTACACCCCCTCCAATGTCTGGGCACTGCTGGGAGTCATATCTACACCCCCTCCTATGTCTGGGCACTGCTGGGAGTCATATCTACACCCCCCTCCTATGTCTGGGCACTGCTGGGAGTCATATCCACACCCCCTTCTATGTCTGCGCACTGCTGGGAGTCATATCTACACCCCCCTCCTATGTCTGGGCACTGATGGGAGTCCTGTGCACAAACCACTCCTATGTCTGGGCACTGCTGGGAGTCCTGTGCACACCACCCTCCTATGTCTGGGCACTGCTGGGAGTCATATACAGCCACCCCTGTCATGTCTGGGCACTGCTGGGAGTCCTATGCAGACGCCCCTCCTATGTCTGGGCACTGCTGGGAGTCATATCCACACCCCCTTCCTATGTCTGGGCACTGCTGGGAGTCATACCCAGCCACCCCTGTCATGGTTGGGCACTGCTGGGAGTCCTATGCACACCCCCTCCTATATATGGGCACTGCTGGGAGTCCTACGCACACCCCCCTCCTATGTCTGGGCACTGCTGGGAGTCCTACGCACACCCCCCTCCTATGTCTGGGCACTGCTGGGAGTCATATCTACACCCCCCTCCTATGTCTGGGCACTGCTGGGAGTCATATCCACACCCCCTTCTATGTCTGGGCACTGCTGGGAGTCATATCTACACCCCCCTCCTATGTCTGGGCACTGATGGGAGTCCTGTGCACAAACCACTCCTATGTCTGGGCACTGCTGGGAGTCCTGTGCACACCACCCTCCTATGTCTGGGCACTGCTGGGAGTCATATACAGCCACCCCTGTCATGTCTGGGCACTGCTGGGAGTCCTATGCAGACGCCCCTCCTATGTCTGGGCACTGCTGGGAGTCATATCCACACCCCCTTCCTATGTCTGGGCACTGCTGGGAGTCATACCCAGCCACCCCTGTCATGGTTGGGCACTGCTGGGAGTCCTATGCACACCCCCTCCTATATATGGGCACTGCTGGGAGTCCTACGCACACCCCCCTCCTATGTCTGGGCACTGCTGGGAGTCCTGTGCACACCCCCCTCCTATGTCTGGGCACTGCTGGAAGTCATATCTACACCCCCCTGTTGGGAGTCATATCTACACCCCTCTCCTATGTCTGGGCACTGCTGGGAGTCATATCCAGCCACCTCTCCTATCTCTGGGCACTGCTGGGAGTCCTGTGCACACCACCCTCTTATGTCTGGGCACTGCTGGGAATCATATACAGCCACCCCTGTCATGTCTGGGCACTGCTGGGAGTCCTATGCAGACCCCCCTCCTATGTCTGGGCACTTCTGGGAGTCATATCTACACCCCCTTCCTATGTCTGGGCACTGCTGGGAGTCATACCCAGCCACCCCTGTCATGGTTGGGCACTGCTGGGAGTCCTACACACACCCCCCTCATATGTATGGGGACTGCTGGGAGTCCTACGCACACCCCCTCCTATGTCTGGGCACTGCTGGAAGTCCTACGCACACACCCCACCTATGTCTGGGCACTGCTGGGATTCATATCTACACCCCCTTCCTATGTCTGGGCACTGCTGGGAGTCATATCTACACGCCCCTCCTATGTCTCGGCACTGCTGGGGGTCATATCCAAACCCCCCACCTATGTCTGGGCACTGCTGGGAGTCATACCTACACCCCCCTCCTATGTCTGGGCACTGCTGGGAGTCCTGTGCACACCCCCCTCCTATGTCTGGACACTGCTGTGAGTCCTACGCACACCCCCCTCCTATGTCTGGGTACTGCTAGGAGTCCTACGCACACCCCCCTCCTATGTCTGGGCACTGCTGGCAGTTCTGTGCACACACCCCTCCTATGTCTGGGCACTGCAGGGAGTCGTATCTACACCACCCTCCTATGTCTGGGCACTGCTGGGAGTCATATCCACTCACCCCTGTCATGTCTGGGCACGGGGAACATCCTTTTCAACGCAACTTTTACCACGCAGTGCCTTTACGACGCAACTATTACAACGCATGTCATTACAACGCATTGCGCTGGGGGGGCACTCTAGGATAGGGAATAGATTTAATTTACTATCCAACACCTTCCCTACTATCCACAGGGACTAGAGTTGGAATAGTAAATTTCACTATTCATTATCCAGCACCCCTTAACGCTATGCGTTGTAACAGCATGCGCTGTAAAAACTGCGATGTAAAGGCATGCGTGGTAAAAGCATGCGTTGTAATGTCATACATCCCTGGGCACTGCTGGGAGTGCTACGCACACCCCCCTCCTATATCTGGGCACTGCTGGGAGTCATATCTACACCCCCCTCCTATGTCTGGGCACTGCTGGGAGTCATATCCAGCCACCTCTGTCATGTGTGGGCACTGCTGGGAGTCCTATGCATACCCCCCTCCTATTTCTGGGCAATGCTGGGAGTCCTGCGCGCACACCCCTCCTATGTCTGGGCACTGCTGGGGGTCCTGTGCACACCCCCTCCTATGTCTGGGCACTGCTGGGAGTCATATCCAGCCACCCCTGTCATGTCTGGGCACTGCTGGGAGTCCTATGCATTCCCCCCTCCTATGTCTGGGCACTGCTGGGAGTCCTGTGCACACTCCTTCCTATGTCTGGGCACTGCTGCGAGTCATATCCAGCCACCCCTGTCATGTCTGGGCACTGCTGGGAGTCCTATGCACACCCCTCCTATGTCTGGGCACTGCTGGGAGTCCTGTGCACACCCCCCTCCTATGTCTGGGCACTGCTGGAAGTCCTATCTACACCCCCTCCAATGTCTGGGCACTGCTGGGAGTCATATCTACACCCCCTCCTATGTCTGGGCACTGCTGGGAGTCATATCTACACCCCCCTCCTATGTCTGGGCACTGCTGGGAGTCATATCCACACCCCCTTCTATGTCTGCGCACTGCTGGGAGTCATATCTACACCCCCCTCCTATGTCTGGGCACTGATGGGAGTCCTGTGCACAAACCACTCCTATGTCTGGGCACTGCTGGGAGTCCTGTGCACACCACCCTCCTATGTCTGGGCACTGCTGGGAGTCATATACAGCCACCCCTGTCATGTCTGGGCACTGCTGGGAGTCCTATGCAGACGCCCCTCCTATGTCTGGGCACTGCTGGGAGTCATATCCACACCCCCTTCCTATGTCTGGGCACTGCTGGGAGTCATACCCAGCCACCCCTGTCATGGTTGGGCACTGCTGGGAGTCCTATGCACACCCCCTCCTATATATGGGCACTGCTGGGAGTCCTACGCACACCCCCCTCCTATGTCTGGGCACTGCTGGGAGTCCTACGCACACCCCCCTCCTATGTCTGGGCACTGCTGGGAGTCATATCTACACCCCCTTGCTATGTCTGGGCACTGCTGGGAGTCATATCCACACCCCCTTCTATGTCTGGGCACTGCTGGGAGTCATATCTACACCCCCCTCCTATGTCTGGGCACTGATGGGAGTCCTGTGCACACCCCCCTCCTATATCTGGGCACTGCTGGGAGTCCTACGCACACCCCATTCCTATGTCTGGGCACTGTTAGGAGTCCTACGCACACCCCCCTCCTATGTCTGAGCACAGCTGGGAGTCCTGTGCACACCCCCCTCCTATGTCTGGGCACTGCTGGGAGTCATATCTACACCACCCTCCTATGTCTGGGCACTGCTGGGAGTCATATCCACTCACCCCTGTCTTGTCTGGGCACGGGAACATCCTTTTCAACGCAACTTTTACCACGCAGTGCCTTTACGATGCAACTATTACAACGCATGTCATTACAACGCATTGCACTGGGGGGCGCTCTAGGATAGGGAATAGATTTAATTTACTATCCAACACCTTCCCTACTATCCACGGGGACTGGAGTTGGAATAGTAAATTAAACTATTCACTATCCAGCACCCCTTAACGCTATGCGTTGTAAAAGCATGCGTTGTAAAAACTGCGATGTAAAGGCATGCGTGGTAAAAGCATGCGTTGTAATGTCATACATCCCTGGGCACTGCTGGGAGTCCTACGCACACCCCCCTCCTATATCTGGGCACTGCTGGGAGTCATATCTACACCCCCCTCCTATGTCTGGGCACTGCTGGGAGTCATATCCAGCCACCCCTGTCATGTGAGGGCACTGCTGGGAGTCCTATGCACACCCCCCTCCTATTTCTGGGCACTACTGGGAGTCCTACGCACACCCCCCTCCTATGTCTGGGCACTGCTGGGAGTCCTATGCACAACCCCCATCTATGCCTGGGAACTGCTGGGAGTCATATCTACACGCCCCTCCTATGTATTGGCACTGCTGGGAGTCCTGTGCACACCCCCTCCTATGTCTGGGCACTGCTGGGAGTCCTACACACACACCCCTCCTATGTCTGGGCACTGCTGGGAGTCCTACGCACACCCAACTCCTATGTCTGGGCACTGCTGGGAGTCCTTTGCACACCCCTCCTATGTCTGGGCACTGTTGGGAGTCATATCTACACCACCCTCCTATGTCTGGGCACTGCTGGGAGTCATATCCACCCACCCCTGTCATGTCTGGGCACTGCTGGGAGTCCTACGCACACCCCCCTCCTATGTCTGGGCACTGCTGGGAGTCATATCTGCACTCCCTCCTCTGTCTGGGCACTGCTGGGATTCATATCCAGCCACCACTGTCATGCCTGGACACTGCTGGGAGTCCTACGCACACCCCCCTCCTATGTCTGGGCAGTGCTGGGAGTCCTATGCACACCCCCCCTCCTATGTCTGGGCACTGCTGGGAGTCCTGTGCACACACCCTCCTATGTCTGGGCACTGCTGGGAGTCATATCTACACGCCTCTCCTATGTTTCGGCACTGCTGGGGGTAATATCCAAACCCCCCACCTATGTCTGGGCACTGCTGGGAGTCATACCTACACCCCCCTCCTACGTCTGGGCACTGCTGGGAGTCCTGTGCACACCCCCCTCCTATGTCTGGGCACTGCTGTGAGTCCTACGCACACCCCCTCCTATGTCTGGGTACTGCTAGGAGTCCTACGCAAACCCCCCTCCTATGTCTGGGCACTGCTGGCAGTTCTGTGCACACCCCCCTCCTATGTCTGGGCACTGCATGGAGTCATATCTACACCACCCTCCTATGTGGGCACTGCTGGGAGTCATATCAACTCACCCCTGTCATGTCTGGGCACGGGGAACATCCTTTTCAACGCAACTTTTACCACGCAGTGCCTTTACGACGCAACTATTACAACGCATGTCATTACAACGCATTGCGCTGGGGGGCGCTCTAGGATAGGGAATAGATTTAATTTACTATCCAACACCTTCCCTACTATCCACAGGGACTGGAGTTGGAATAGTAAATTTAACTATACACTATCCAGCACCCCTTAACGCTATGCGTTGTAACAGCATGCGTTGTAAAAACTGCGATGTAAAGGCATGCGTGGTAAAAGCATGCGTTGTAATGTCATACATCCCTGGGCACTGCTGGGAGTGCTACGCACACCCCCCTCCTATATCTGGGCACTGCTGGGAGTCATATCTACACCCCCCTCCTATGTCTGGGCACTGCTGGGAGTCATATCCAGCCACCTCTGTCATGTGTGGGCACTGCTGGGATTCCTACGCACACCCCCCTCCTATTTCTGGGCAATGCTGGGAGTCCTGCGCGCACACCCCTCCTATGTCTGGGCACTGCTGGGGGTCCTGTGCACACCCCCTCCTATGTCTGGGCACTGCTGGGAGTCATATCCAGCCACCCCTGTCATGTCTGGGCACTGCTGGGAGTCCTACGCACTCCCCCCTTCTATGTCTGGGCACTGCTGGGAGTCCTGTGCACACTCCTTCCTATGTCTGGGCACTGCTGGGAGTCATATCCAGCCACCCCTGTCATGTCTGGGCACTGCTGGGAGTCCTATGCACACCCCCTCCTTTGTCTGGGCACTGCTGGGAGTCCTGTGCACACACCCCTCCTATGTCTGGGCACTGCTGGAAGTCATATCTACACCCCCCTCCATTGTCTGGGCACTGCTGGGAGTCATATCTACACCCCCCTCCTATGTCTGGGCACTGCTGGGAGTCATATCTACACCCCCCTCCTATGTCTGGGCACTGCTGGGAGTCATATCCACACCCCCTTCTATGTCTGGGCACTGCTGGGAGTCATATCTACACCCCCCTCCTATGTCTGGGCACTGATGGGAGTCCTGTGCACAAACCCCTCCTATGTCTGGGCACTGTGGGGAGTCCTGTGCACACCACCCTCCTATGTCTGGGCACTGCTGGGAGTCATATACAGCCACCCCTGTCATGTCTGGGCACTGCTGGGAGTCCTATGCAGACGCCCCTCCTATGTCTGGGCACTGCTGGGAGTCATATCCACACCCCCTTCCTATGTCTGGGCACTGCTGGGAGTCATACCCAGCCACCCCTGTCATGGTTGGGCACTGCTGGGAGTCCTATGCACACCCCCCTCCTATGTATGGGCACTGCTGGGAGTCCTACGCACAGCCCCCTCCTATGTCTGGGCACTGCTGGGAGTCCTACGCACACACCCCTCCTATGTCTGGGCACTGGTGGGATTCATATCTACACCCCCTTGCTATGTCTGGGCACAGCTGGGGGTCATATCCTCACCCCCCTTCTATGCCTGGGCACTGCTGGGAGTCATACCTACACCCCCTCCTATGTTTGGGCACTGCTGGGAGTCCTGTGCACACCCCCCTCCTATGTCTGGGCACTGCTGGGAGTCCTACGCAAACCCCCCTCCTATGTCTGGGCACTGTTAGGAGTCCTACGCACACACCCCTCCTATGTCTAAGCACAGCTGGGAGTCCTGTGCACACCCCCCTCCTATGTCTGGGCACTGCTGGGAGTCATATCTACACCACCCTCCTATGTCTGGGCACTGCTGGGAGTCATATCCACTCACCCCTGTCTTGTCTGGGCACGGGGAACATCCTTTTCAACGCAACTTTTACCACGCAGTGCCTTTACGATGCAACTATTACAACGCATGTCATTACAACGCATTGCGCTGGGGGGCGCTCTAGGATAGGGAATAGATTTAATTTACTATCCAACACCTTCCCTACTATCCACGGGGACTGGAGTTGGAATAGTAAATTAAACTATTCACTATCCAGCACCCCTTAACGCTATGCGTTGTAAAAGCATGCATTGTAAAAACTGCGATGTAAAGGCATGCGTGGTAAAAGCATACGTTGTAATGTCATACATCCCTGGGCACTGCTGGGAGTCCTACGCACACCCCCCTCCTATATCTGGGCACTGCTGGGAGTCATATCTACACCCCCCTCCTATGTCTGGGCACTGCTGGGAGTCATATCCAGCCACCCCTGTCATGTGTGGGCACTGCTGGGAGTCCTACGCACACCCCCCTCCTATTTCTTGGCACTACTGGGAGTCCTACGCACACCCCCCTCCTATGTCTGGGCACTGCTGGGAGTCCTATGCACAACCCCCATCTATGCCTGGGAACTGCTGGGAGTCATATCTACACGCCCCTCCTATGTATTGGCACTGCTGGGAGTCCTGTGCACACCCCCTCCTATGTCTGGGCACTGCTGGGAGTCCTACACACACCCCCCTCCTATGTCTGGGCACTGCTGGGAGTCCTACGCACACCCAACTCCTATGTCTGGGCACTGCTGGGAGTCCTGTGCACACCCCTCCTATGTCTGGGCACTGTTGGGAGTCATATCTACATCACCCTCCTATGTCTGGGCACTGCTGGGAGTCATATCTACCCACCCCTGTCATGTCTGGGCACTGCTGGGAGTCCTACGCACACCCCCCTCCTATGTCTGGGCACTGCTGGGAGTCATATCTACACTCCCTCCTCTGTCTGGGCACTGCTGGGAGTCATATCCAGCCACCACTGTCATGCCTGGACACTGCTGGGAGTCCTACGCACACCCCCCTCCTATGTCTGGGCACTGCTGGGAGGCCTATGCACACCCCCCCTCCTATGTCTGGGCACTGCTGGGAGTCCTGTGCATACCCCCTCCTATGTCTGGGCACTGCTGGGAGTTATATCCAGCCACCCCTGTCATGTCTGGGCACTGCTGGAAGTCCTAGGCACACCCCCCTTTCTATGTCTGGGCACTGCTGGGAGTCCTCCGCACACCCCCTCCTATGTCTGGGCACTGCTGGGAGTCATATCCCGCCACCCCTGTCATGTCTGGGCACTGCTGGGAGTCCTATGCACACCCCCTCCTATGTCTGGGCACTGCTCGGAGCCCTGTGCACACCCCCTCCTATGTCTGGGCACTGCTGAGAGTCATATCTACACTCCCCCTCCTATGTCTGGGCACTGCTGGGACTCATATCTACACCCCCCTCCTATGTCTCGCCACTGCTGGGAGTCATATCCAGCCACCCCTGTCATGTCTGGGCACTGCTGGGAGTCCTACGCCCACACCCCTCCTATGTCTGGGCACTGCTGGGAGTCCTGTGACCACCACCCTCCTGTGTCTGGGCACTGCTGGGAGTCATATACAGCCACCCCTGTCATGTCTGGGCACTGCTGGGAGTCATATCTACACACCCCTCCTATGTCTGGGCACTGCTGGGAGTCATATCCAGCCACCCCTGTCATGTTTGGGCACTGCTTGGAGTCCTACGCACACCCCCCTCCCTATGTCTGGGCACTGCTGGGAGTCCCGTGCACACCCCCTCCTATGTCTGGGCACTGCTGGGAGTCATATCCCGCCACCCCTGTCATGTCTGGGCACTGCTGGGAGTCCTATGCACACCCCCTCCTATGTCTGGGCACTGCTGGGAGCCCTGTGCACACCCCCTCCTATGTCTGGGCACTGCTGGGAGTCATATCTACACCCCCTCCTATGTCTGGGCACTGCTGCGAGTCATATCTACACCCCCCCCCCCTATGTCTCAGCACTGCTGGGAGTCATATTCAGCCACCCCTGTCATGTCTGGGCACTGCTGGGAGTCCTACGCACACACCCCTCCTATGTCTGGGCACTGCTGGGAGTCCTGTGACCACCACCCTCCTATGTCTGGGCACTGCTGGGAGTCATATACAGCCACCCCTGTCATATCTGGGCACTGCTGGGAGTCATATCTACACCCCCTCCTATGTCTGGGCACTGCTGGGAGTCAAATCAAGCCACCCCTGTCATGTTTGGGCACTGCTGGGAGTCCTACGCACACCCCCCTCCTATGTATGGGCACTGCTGGGAGTCCTACACACCCCCCCCATCCTATGTCTGGGCACTGCTGGGAGTCCTACGCACACACCCCTCCTATGTCTGGGCACTGCTGGGAGTCATATATACACCCCCCTGCTATCTCTGGGCACTGCTGGGAGTCATATATACACCCCCCTCCTATGTCTGGGCACTGCTGGGAGTCATATCCACACCCCCCTCCTATGTCTGGGCACTGCTGGGAGTCATATCCACACCCCCTCCTAAGTCTGGGCACTGCTGGGAGTCCTACGCACACCCCCCTCCTATGTCTGGCACTGCTAGGAGTCCAACGCACCCCCCCTCCTATATCTGGGCACTGCTGGGAGTCCTGTGCACACCCCCCTCCTATGTCTGGGCACTCCTGGGAGTCATATCTACACCCCCTCCCATGCCTGGGTACTGCTGGGAGTCATATCCAGCCACCCCTGTCATGTTGGGCACTGCTAGGAGTCCTACGCACACCCCCCTCCTATATCTGGCCACTGCTGGGAGTCCTACGCACACCCCCCTCCTATGTCTGGGCCCTGCTGGGAGTCATATCTACACCCCCCTCCTATGTCTGAGCACTGCTGGGAGTCATATCTACACCCCCCTCCTATGTCTGGGCACTGCTGGGAGTCATATCCACACCCCCTTCTATGTCTGGGCACTGCTGGGAGTCATATCTACACCCCCCCTCCTATGTCTGGGCACTTCTGGGAGTCCTGTGCACACACCCTCCTATGTCTGGGCACTGCTGGGAGTCCTACGCACCCCCCCTCCTATGTCTGGGCACTGCTAGGAGTCCTACGCGTACCCCCCTTCTATGTCTGGGCACTGCAGGTAGTCCGGTGCACACCCCCCTCCTATGTCTGGGCACTGCTGGGAGTCCTGTGCACACACCCTCCTATGTCTGGGCACTGCTGGGAGTCATATCTACACGCCTCTCCTATGTTTCGGCACTGCTGGGGGTAATATCCAAACCCCCCACCTATGTATGGGCACTGCTGGGAGTCATACCTAC
The DNA here is from genome assembly GCF_964263255.1 of Lissotriton vulgaris. Classification (NCBI taxonomy): domain Eukaryota; kingdom Metazoa; phylum Chordata; class Amphibia; order Caudata; family Salamandridae; genus Lissotriton; species Lissotriton vulgaris. Next base: position 196,176,217 of record NC_141685.1, read on the forward strand.
ACCCCCCTCCTACGTCTGGGCACTGCTGGGAGTCCTGTGCACACCCCCCTCCTATGTCTGGGCACTGCTGTGAGTCCTACGCACACCCCCCTCCTATGTCTGGGTACTGCTAGGAGTCCTACGCACACCCCCCTCCTATGTCTGGGCACTGCTGGCAGTTCTGTGCACACCCCCCTCCTATGTCTGGGCACTGCATGGAGTCATATCTACACCACCCTCCTATGTGGGCACTGCTGGGAGTCATATCCACTCACCCCTGTCATGTCTGGGCACGGGGAACATCCTTTTCAACGCAACTTTTACCACGCAGTGCCTTTACGACGCAACTATTACAACGCATGTCATTACAACGCATTGCGCTGGGGGGCGCTCTAGGATAGGGAATAGATTTAATTTACTATCCAACACCTTCCCTACTATCCACAGGGACTGGAGTTGGAATAGTAAATTTAACTATACACTATCCAGCACCCCTTAACGCTATGCGTTGTAACAGCATGCGTTGTAAAAACTGCGATGTAAAGGCATGCGTGGTAAAAGCATGCGTTGTAATGTCATACATCCCTGGGCACTGCTGGGAGTGCTACGCACACCCCCCTCCTATATCTGGGCACTGCTGGGAGTCATATCTGCACCCCCCTCCTATGTCTGGGCACTGCTGGGAGTCATATCCAGCCACCTCTGTCATGTGTGGGCACTGCTGGGATTCCTACGCACACCCCCCTCCTATTTCTGGGCAATGCTGGGAGTCCTGCGCGCACACCCCTCCTATGTCTGGGCACTGCTGGGGGCCCTGTGCACACCCCCTCCTATGTCTGGGCACTGCTGGGAGTCATATCCAGCCACCCCTGTCATGTCTGGGCACTGCTGGGAGTCCTACGCACTCCCCCCTTCTATGTCTGGGCACTGCTGGGAGTCCTGTGCACACTCCTTCCTATGTCTGGGCACTGCTGGGAGTCATATCCAGCCACCCCTGTCATGTCTGGGCACTGCTGGGAGTCCTATGCACACCCCCTCCTATGTCTGGGCACTACTGGGAGTCCTGTGCACACACCCCTCCTATGTCTGGGCACTGCTGGAAGTCATATCTACACCCCCCTCCATTGTCTGGGCACTGCTGGGAGTCATATCTACACCCCCCTCCTATGTCTGGGCACTGCTGGGAGTCATATCTACACCCCCCTCCTATGTCTGGGCACTGCTGGAAGTCATATCTACACCCCCCTCCTATGTCTGGGCACTGCTGGGAGTCATATCTACACCCCCCTCCTATGTCTGGTCACTGCTGGGAGTCATATCCACACCCCCTTCTATGTCTGGGCACTGCTGGGAGTCATATCTACACCCCCCTCATATGTCTGGGCACTGATGGGAGTCCTGTGCACAAACCCCTCCTATGTCTGGGCACTGTGGGGAGTCCTGTGCACACCACCCTCCTATGTCTGGGCACTGCTGGGAGTCATATACAGCCACCCCTGTCATGTCTGGGCACTGCTGGGAGTCCTATGCAGACGCCCCTCCTATGTCTGGGCACTGCTGGGAGTCATATCCACACCCCCTTCCTATGTCTGGGCACTGCTGGGAGTCATACCCAGCCACCCCTGTCATGGTTGGGCACTGCTGGGAGTCCTATGCACACCCCCCTCCTATGTATGGGCACTGCTGGGAGTCCTACGCACAGCCCCCTCCTATGTCTGGGCACTGCTGGGAGTCCTACGCACACACCCCTCCTATGTCTGGGCACTGCTGGGATTCATATCTACACCCCCTTGCTATGTCTGGGCACAGCTGGGGGTCATATCCTCACCCCCTTCTATGCATGGGCACTGCTGGGAGTCATACCTACACCCCCTCCTATGTTTGGGCACTGCTGGGAGTCCTGTGCACACCCCCCTCCTATGTCTGGGCACTGCTGGGAGTCCTACGCAAACCCCCCTCCTATGTCTGGGCACTGTTAGGAGTCCTACGCACACCCCCCTCCTATGTCTAAGCACAGCTGGGAGTCCTGTGCACACCCCCCTCCTATGTCTGGGCACTGCTGGGAGTCATATCTACACCACCCTCCTATGTCTGGGCACTGCTGGGAGTCATATCCACTCACCCCTGTCTTGTCTGGGCACGGGGAACATCCTTTTCAACGCAACTTTTACCACGCAGTGCCTTTACGATGCAACTATTACAACGCATGTCATTACAACGCATTGCGCTGGGGGGCGCTCTAGGATAGGGAATAGATTTAATTTACTATCCAACACCTTCCCTACTATCCACGGGGACTGGAGTTGGAATAGTAAATTAAACTATTCACTATCCAGCACCCCTTAACGCTATGCGTTGTAAAAGCATGCGTTGTAAAAACTGCGATGTAAAGGCATGCGTGGTAAAAGCATACGTTGTAATGTCATACATCCCTGGGCACTGCTGGGAGTCCTACGCACACCCCCCTCCTATATCTGGGCACTGCTGGGAGTCATATCTACACCCCCCTCCTATGTCTGGGCACTGCTGGGAGTCATATCCAGCCACCCCTGTCATGTTTGGGCACTGCTGGGAGTCCTACGCACACCCCCCTCCTATTTCTTGGCACTACTGGGAGTCCTACGCACACCCCCCTCCTATGTCTGGGCACTGCTGGGAGTCCTATGCACAACCCCCATCTATGCCTGGGAACTGCTGGGAGTCATATCTACACGCCCCTCCTATGTATTGGCACTGCTGGGAGTCCTGTGCACACCCCCTCCTATGTCTGGGCACTGCTGGGAGTCCTACACACACCCCCCTCCTATGTCTGGGCACTGCTGGGAGTCCTACGCACACCCAACTCCTATGTCTGGGCACTGCTGGGAGTCCTGTGCACACCCCTCCTATGTCTGGGCACTGTTGGGAGTCATATCTACACCACCCTCCTATGTCTGGGCACTGCTGGGAGTCATATCTACCCACCCCTGTCATGTCTGGGCACTGCTGGGAGTCCTACGCACACCCCCCTCCTATGTCTGGGCACTGCTGGGAGTCATATCTACACTCCCTCCTCTGTCTGGGCACTGCTGGGAGTCATATCCAGCCACCACTGTCATGCCTGGACACTGCTGGGAGTCCTACGCACACCCCCTCCTATGTCTGGGCACTGCTGGGAGTCCTATGCACACCCCCCCTCCTATGTCTGGGCACTGCTGGGAGTCCTGTGCATACCCCCTCCTATGTCTGGGCACTGCTGGGAGATATATACAGCCACCCCTGTCATGTCTGGGCACTGCTGGAAGTCCTAGGCACACCCCCCTTTCTATGTCTGGGCACTGCTGGGAGTCCTCCGCACACCCCCTCCTATGTCTGGGCACTGCTGGGAGTCATATCCCGCCACCCCTGTCATGTCTGGGCACTGCTGGGAGTCCTATGCACACCCCCTCCTATGTCTGGGCACTGCTCGGAGCCCTGTGCACACCCCCTCCTATGTCTGGGCACTGCTGGGAGTCATATCTACACTCCCCCTCCTATGTCTGGGCACTGCTGGGACTCATATCTACACCCCCCTCCTATGTCTCGGCACTGCTGGGAGTCATATCCAGCCACCCCTGTCATGTGTGGGCACTGCTGGGAGTCCTACGCACACCCCCTCCTATTTCTTGGCACTACTGGGAGTCCTACGCACACCCCCCTCCTATGTCTGGGCACTGCTGGGAGTCCTATGCACAACCCCCATCTATGCCTGGGAACTGCTGGGAGTCATATCTACACGCCCCTCCTATGTATTGGCACTGCTGGGAGTCCTGTGCACACCCCCTCCTATGTCTGGGCACTGCTGGGAGTCCTACACACTCCCCCCTCCTATGTCTGGGCACTGCTGGGAGTCCTACGCACACCCAACTCCTATGTCTGGGCACTGCTGGGAGTCCTGTGCACACCCCTCCTATGTCTGGGAACTGTTGGGAGTCATATCTACACCACCCTCCTATGTCTGGGCACTGCTGGGAGTCATATCTACCCACCCCTGTCATGTCTGGGCACTGCTGGGAGTCCTACGCACACCCCCCTCCTATGTCTGGGCACTGCTGGGAGTCATATCTACACTCCCTCCTCTGTCTGGGCACTGCTGGGAGTCATATCCAGCCACCACTGTCATGCCTGGACACTGCTGGGAGTCCTACGCACACCCCCCTCCTATGTCTGGGCACTGCTGGGAGTCCTATGCACACCCCCCCTCCTATGTCTGGGCACTGCTGGGAGTCCTGTGCATACCCCCTCCTATGTCTGGGCACTGCTGGGAGTTATATCCAGCCACCCCTGTCATGTCTGGGCACTGCTGGAAGTCCTAGGCACACCCCCCTTTCTATGTCTGGGCACTGCTGGGAGTCCTCCGCACACCCCCTCCTATGTCTGGGCACTGCTGGGAGTCATATCCCGCCACCCCTGTCATGTCTGGGCACTGCTGGGAGTCCTATGCACACCCCCTCCTATGTCTGGGCACTGCTCGGAGCCCTGTGCACACCCCCTCCTATGTCTGGGCACTGCTGGGAGTCATATCTACACTCCCCCTCCTATGTCTGGGCACTGCTGGGACTCATATCTACACCCCCCTCCTATGTCTCGGCACTGCTGGGAGTCATATCCAGCCACCCCTGTCATGTCTGGGCACTGCTGGGAGTCCTACGCCCACACCCCTCCTATGTCTGGGCACTGCTGGGAGTCCTGTGACCACCACCCTCCTGTGTCTGGGCACTGCTGGGAGTCATATACAGCCACCCCTGTCATGCCTGGGCACTGCTGGGAGTCATATCTACACACCCCTCCTATGTCTGGGCACTGCTGGGAGTCATATCCAGCCACCCCTGTCATGTTTGGGCACTGCTTGGAGTCCTACGCACACCCCCCTCCCTATGTCTGGGCACTGCTGGGAGTCCCGTGCACACCCCCTCCTATGTCTGGGCACTGCTGGGAGTCATATCCCGCCACCCCTGTCATGTCTGGGCACTGCTGGGAGTCCTATGCACACCCCCTCCTATGTCTGGGCACTGCTGGGAGCCCTGTGCACACCCCCTCCTATGTCTGGGCACTGCTGGGAGTCATATCTACACCCCCTCCTATGTCTGGGCACTGCTGCGAGTCATATCTACACCCCCCTCCTATGTCTCAGCACTGCTGGGAGTCATATTCAGCCACCCCTGTCATGTCTGGGCACTGCTGGGAGTCCTACGCACACACCCCTCCTATGTCTGGGCACTGCTGGGAGTCCTGTGACCACCACCCTCCTATGTCTGGGCACTGCTGGGAGTCATATACAGCCACCCCTGTCATATCTGGGCACTGCTGGGAGTCATATCTACACCCCCTCCTATGTCTGGGCACTGCTGGGAGTCAAATCCAGCCACCCCTGTCATGTTTGGGCACTGCTGGGAGTCCTACGCACACCCCCCTCCTATGTATGGGCACTGCTGGGAGTCCTACACACACCCCCCATCCTATGTCTGGGCACTGCTGGGAGTCCTACGCACACACCCCTCCTATGTCTGGGCACTGCTGGGAGTCATATATACACCCCCCTGCTATCTCTGGGCACTGCTGGGAGTCATATATACACCCCCCTCCTATGTCTGGGCACTGCTGGGAGTCATATCCACACCCCCCTCCTATGTCTGGGCACTGCTAGGAGTCATATCCACACCCCCCTCCTAAGTCTGGGCACTGCTGGGAGTCCTACGCACACCCCCCTCCTATGTCTGGCACTGCTAGGAGTCCAACGCACCCCCCCCTCCTATATCTGGGCACTGCTGGGAGTCCTGTGCACACCCCCCTCCTATGTCTGGGCACTCCTGGGAGTCATATCTACACCCCCTCCCATGCCTGGGTACTGCTGGTAGTCATATCCAGCCACCCCTGTCATGTTGGGCACTGCTAGGAGTCCTACGCACACCCCCCTCCTATATCTGGCCACTGTGGGGAGTCCTACGCACACCCCCCTCCTATGTCTGGGCCCTGCTGGGAGTCATATCTACACCCCCCTCCTATGTCTGAGCACTGCTGGGAGTCATATCTACACCCCCCTCCTATGTCTGGGCACTGCTGGGAGTCATATCCACACCCCCTTCTATGTCTGGGCACTGCTGGGAGTCATATCTACACCCCCCCTCCTATGTCTGGGCACTTCTGGGAGTCCTGTGCACACACCCTCCTATGTCTGGGCACTGCTGGGAGTCCTACGCACCCCCCCTCCTATGTCTGGGCACTGCTAGGAGTCCTACGCGTACCCCCCTTCTATGTCTGGGCACTTCTGGGAGTCCTGTGACCACCCCCCTCCTATGTCTGGGCACTGCTGGGAGTCATATCTACACCCCCCTCCTATGTCTGGGCACTGCTGGGAGTCATATCCACTCACCCCTGTCATGTCTGGGCACTGCTGGGAGTCCTACGCACACCCCCTCCTATATCTGGGCACTGCTGGGAGTCATATCTACACCCCCCTCCTATACCTGGGCACTGCTGGGAGTCATATCCAGCCACCTCTGTCATGTGTGGGCACTGCTGGGAGTCCTACGCACACCCCCTCCTATTTCTGGGCACTGCTGGGAGTCCCACGCACACCCCCCTCCTATGTCTGGCACTGCTAGGAGTCCAACGCACCCCCCCTCCTATATCTGGGCACTGCTGGGAGTCCTGTGCACACCCCACTCCTATGTCTGGGCACTCCTGGGAGTCATATCTACACCCCCTCCCATGCCTGGGTACTGCTGGGAGTCATATCCAGCCACCCCTGTCATGTTGGGCACTGCTAGGAGTCCTACGCACACCCCCCTCCTATATCTGGCCACTGCTGGGAGTCCTACGCACACCCCCCTCCTATGTCTGGGCCCTGCTGGGAGTCATATCTACACCCCCCTCCTATGTCTGAGCACTGCTGGGAGTCATATCTACACCCCCCTCCTATGTCTGGGCACTGCTGGGAGTCATATCCACACCCCCTTCTATGTCTGGGCACTGCTGGGAGCCCTGTGCACACCCCCTCCTATGTCTGGGCACTGCTGGGAGTCATATCTACACCCCCTCCTATGTCTGGGCACTGCTGCGAGTCATATGGGCGATTGCTACTCTAGAGAGATCGGGTTGGGCCAGGGAGTGCCTCAGGGCTCCTCCCTGAGCCCCACCTTGTTTAATCTCTATGTTGCCCCTTTGGCGGGAATAGTGGAGAAATACGGGCTGCGTGTTGTGTCCTATGCCGACGACACGCAGCTGGCCATCTCCCTCTCACGTACCCCGGATCTTGCGGCGGACAACTTCAGGAACTGCATGAAAGATCTTGCAGCCTGGATGTCCGCCAACTGTTTAAAGTTAAACGGTAGCAAGACCGAGGTACTGATTGTGGGTGGGACTCCGGATGCCTGGTCGTCGGCATGGTGGCCTTCTTGCTTCGGCGAGGCGCCAGCTCCTTGCCAGGAGGCAAGGAACTTAGGGGTCTGGCTGGACTCTGGCCTGACCTTTGATACTCATGTGGGCCGTGTGGCTGGGGTATGCGTCGGCGTCCTGAGGACCTTAAAAAAGGTGTTAGATCTTCTCCCCCTTGCGGCCCGCAGAACATTGGTGCATGCCCTGGTGACTTCCCGCCTCGATTATGGCAACCTATTATATCTGGGTGCCTCCAGCAGGGCCATCGGGCGACTTCAGGTGCTGCAAAATGCGGCTGCCCGTTTGGTGTTGAGGCTCCCCAGGAGATCCCCCTCCAAACCCGCGCTCCACGCACTTCACTGGCTTCCAGTTGCCAGTCGGGTTGAATTTAAAACTCTCTCCACATGCCATCGTATTGTGAATGGCAAGGCTCCTGCGTTGCTCAGAAACTTGGTGACCGTGTATGAACCCACACGTAGCCTTCGATCCTCCTGCACAGGGCTCTTAACGATACCAAGAGTAAGGAAAGCCCGCATGGGGGGTAGATCTTTTAGGCATCTGGCGGCCAAACACTGGAATGCTCTTCCTTCTAGCCTGCGTTTGGAGCCATCAGAATTGATTTTCAGAAAAAAACTCAAGACCATTCTGTTTAGCAGGTAGTCGGCGGGGAGGGTGGGTGGAACCTCAGCTTCTCACTTATCACAGCGCGGGGACACGCCGGTGGGCGTACTTCCAAGCGCTTTATAAATGTCCAAAATGAAATGAAATATCTACACCCCCCTCCTATGTCTCAGCACTGCTGGGAGTCATATTCAGCCACCCCTGTCATGTCTGGGCACTGCTGGGAGTCCTACGCACACACCCCTCCTATGTCTGGGCACTGCTGGGAGTCCTGTGACCACCACCCTCCTATGTCTGGGCACTGCTGGGAGTCATATACAGCCACCCCTGTCATATCTGGGCACTGCTGGGAGTCATATCTACACCCCCTCCTATGTCTGGGCACTGCTGGGAGTCAAATCCAGCCACCCCTGTCATGTTTGGGCACTGCTGGGAGTCCTACGCACACCCCCCTCCTATGTATGGGCACTGCTGGGAGTCCTACACACACCCCCCATCCTATGTCTGGGCACTGCTGGGAGTCCTACGCACACACCCCTCCTATGTCTGGGCACTGCTGGGAGTCATATATACACCCCCCTGCTATCTCTGGGCACTGCTGGGAGTCATATATACACCCCCCTCCTATGTCTGGGCACTGCTGGGAGTCATATCCACACCCCCCTCCTATGTCTGGGCACTGCTGGGAGTCATATCCACACCCCCCTCCTAAGTCTGGGCACTGCTGGGAGTCCTACGCACACCCCCCTCCTATGTCTGGCACTGCTAGGAGTCCAACGCACCCCCCCTCCTATATCTGGGCACTGCTGGGAGTCCTGTGCACACCCCCCTCCTATGTCTGGGCACTCCTGGGAGTCATATCTACACCCCCTCCCATGCCTGGGTACTGCTGGTAGTCATATCCAGCCACCCCTGTCATGTTGGGCACTGCTAGGAGTCCTACGCACACCCCCCTCCTATATCTGGCCACTGCTGGGAGTCCTACGCACACCCCCTCCTATGTCTGGGCCCTGCTGGGAGTCATATCTACACCCCCCTCCTATGTCTGAGCACTGCTGGGAGTCATATCTACACCCCCCTCCTATGTCTGGGCACTGCTGGGAGTCATATCCACACCCCCTTCTATGTCTGGGCACTGCTGGGAGTCATATCTACACCCCCCCTCCTATGTCTGGGCACTTCTGGGAGTCCTGTGCACACACCCTCCTATGTCTGGGCACTGCTGGGAGTCCTACGCACCCCCCCTCCTATGTCTGGGCACTGCTAGGAGTCCTACGCGTACCCCCCTTCTATGTCTGGGCATTGCAGGTAGTCCGGTGCACACCCCCCTCCTATGTCTGGGCACTGCTGGGAGTCATATCTACACCCCCCTCCTATGTCTGGGCACTGCTGGGAGTCATATCCACTCACCCCTGTCATGTGTGGGCACTGCTGGGAGTCCTACGCACACCCCCTCCTATATCTGGGCACTGCTGGGAGTCATATCTACACCCCCCTCCTATACCTGGGCACTGCTGGGAGTCATATCCAGCCACCTCTGTCATGTGTGGGCACTGCTGGGAGTCCTACGCACACCCCCTTCTATTTCTGGGCACTGCTGGGAGTCCCACGCACACCCCCCTCCTATGTCTGGCACTGCTAGGAGTCCAACGCACCCCCCCTCCTATTTCTGGGCACTGCTGGGAGTCCTGTGCACACCCCCCTCCTATGTCTGGGCACTCCTGGGAGTCATATCTACACCCCCTCCCATGCCTGGGTACTGCTGGGAGTCATATCCAGCCACCCCTGTCATGTTGGGCACTGCTAGGAGTCCTACGCACACCCCCCTCCTATATCTGGCCACTGCTGGGAGTCCTACGCACACCCCCCTCCTATGTCTGGGCCCTGCTGGGAGTCATATCTACACCCCCCTCCTATGTCTGAGCACTGCTGGGAGTCATATCTACACCCCCCTCCTATGTCTGGGCACTGCTGGGAGTCATATCCACACCCCCTTCTATGTCTGGGCACTGCTGGGAGTCATATCTACACCCCCCCTCCTATGTCTGGGCACTTCTGGGAGTCCTGTGCACACACCCTCCTATGTCTGGGCACTGCTGGGAGTCCTACGCACCCCCCCTCCTATGTCTGGGCACTGCTAGGAGTCCTACGCGTACCCCCCTTCTATGTCTGGGCACTGCAGGTAGTCCGGTGCACACCCCCCTCCTATGTCTGGGCACTGCTGGGAGTCATATCTACACCCCCCTCCTATGTCTGGGCACTGCTGGGAGTCATATCCACTCACCCCTGTCATGTCTGGGCACTGCTGGGAGTCCTACACACACCCCCTCCTATATCTGGGCACTGCTGGGAGTCATATTTACACCCCCCTCCTATACCTGGGCACTGCTGGGAGTCATATCCAGCCACCTCTGTCATGTGTGGGCACTGCTGGGAGTCCTACGCACACCCCCTCCTATTTCTGGGCACTCTTGGGAGTCCCACGCATACCCCCCTCCTATGTCTGGGCACTGCTGGGAGTTCTATGCACACCCCCCATCTATGTCTGGACACTGCTGGGAGTCATATCTACACCCCCTCCTATGTATGGGCACTGCTGGGAGTCCTGTGCACAGCCCCCTCCTATGTTTGGGCACTGCTTGGAGTCCTACGCACACCCCCCTCCTATGTCTGGGCACTGCTGGGAGTCCTACGCACAACCAACTCCTATATCTGGGCACTGCTGGGAGTCCTGTGCACACCCCCCTCCTATGTCTGGGCAATGCTGGGAGTCATATCCACCCACCCCTGTCATGTCTGGGCACTGCTGGGAGTCCTACGCCCACCCCCCTCCTATGTCTGGGCACTGCTGGGAGTCATATCTACACCCCCTCCTATGTCTGGGCACTGCTGGGAGTCATATCCAGCCACCTCTGTCATGTCTGGACACTACTGGGAGACCTACGCACACCCCCCTCCTATGTCTGGGCACTGCTGGGAGTCCTACGCACACCCCTCTCCTATGTCTGGGCACTGCTGGGAGTCCTACGCACACCCCCCTCCAATGTCTGGGCACTGCTGGGAGTCATATCTACACCCCCCTCCTATGACTGGGCACTGCTGGGAGTCCTGTGCACACCCCCCTCCTATGTCTGGGCACTGCTGGGAGTCCTACGCACACCCCCCTCCTATGTCTGGGCACTGCTGGGAGTCCTGTGCACACCCCGTCCTATGTCTTGACACTGCTGTGAGTCATATCCAGCCACCCCTGTCATGTCTGGGCACTGCTGGGAGTCCTACGCACACCCCCCTCCTATGTCTGGGCACTGCTGGGAGTCCTGTGCACACCCCCCTCCTATGTCTGGGCACTGCTGGGAGTCATATCCAGCCACCCCTGTCATGTCTGGGCACTGCTGGGAGTCCTACGCACACCCCCCTCCTTCATTCACTGGCTTAACCACTCACAAGAACATCTCAAATTCACAAGTGACTTCAAACAAAATGACCTACCTTTCTTGGATGTGACCATCCATGCTGAAGAAGGACTTCTGGGCACAACCCTATATCGCAAAACGACAGAGAAAAACACCATGCTGCTATATCCCAGCTACTATCCTCGCGGACTACGTGATGGACTACCTTATGGCCAATTCCTCCGGATCCGCCGGAATTGCAAATGGAAAAAAGACTATTTCAGGGAGGCTGACATCCTCACCAAAAAACGAATACATCGTGGATATCCTAAACGATTGGTCACCAAAGCAAAGAAAAGAGCGTGGTACTGTCACAGAGAACACCTCCTCACTACTTAACCTAAGAAATCGATGTCCAGGATCCCTTTCGTTTCAAAGTTCAGTCCTCACAGCAACAACATTAATAAAATCATCAGAAAAAATTGGCCTTTACTACGCTCACATGAGCAATTTAAAGAAGCCCCTCTATTCTCCTACCAATGCGGCAACAATTTGGCTAATCATCTGGTACATGCCATTACTTGGCCACAAACCAACCATGAAAGAAATACCATCACAGCTGCCTGGGGCCTTGATCCGATTGTGGGACACTACAGATGCCAAAATTGCAGTGTGTGCAGCCTGACCACAAATACAAAAGAATTTACAGTCACCGGTCGCTCACATAAACTGACTAAACACACAAACTGCAGATCACAAAACGTCATTTATGCGATCAAATGTCCATGCGACCAAATCTACATTGGGCAAATGACACAAATGATTAAACAACGCATCATCCAGCATAAGAGTCGAATCAACTGCAAAACATTGACAGCTCCCTTGGTATCACACTACCTGCAGCATGGTCACCTGGACACTGACATTCATTGGCAAGTGATAGAAAAACCCACACTGCCCACCCGAGGAGGTGACATCAAAATTCTCCTAAACAAGGCTGAATGCAAATGGATGACCATATGCGACTCGATCAAGCAGGGACTGAATACTATTGACGAATGGAATGATACTGTTACCACCTGACCCAGCTAATGATCCATAGCCAATCTGTATCCAGATTTTACTCGCCAGCTTCCTGCCCCCACAACTATTGACCAGCCTGATAGACTAACTGAACCTACAGACCAAATCCGGTCTTCTTTGGATCACTATACCCATACACATCCATTGTGCACTTGTTAAACCATTTCCTTTCTCTACACGTAAACATACATTCTTTATAAGTGTATAACATGTCCCTAGGCGGCACCTACCACCTCAAAGATCCGCCGACCACAGGCTACTGCACCAATTGATTTAACTGCTGACAATAGTTAACCCTTGTTAGAACATGCTAGATAAAATGATGTACAATATTGTGATTTTAAAATTTCTGAGTTTTCTTTTGGCAAAGTAGGCATTTGCACTATGTCAATTAGAATTAAGAACATGTTGCCCCCTTAATAGACATAGGTTGCAGCCTAAAGATACCTTAAGGCATGTGTTTAAATGCGATGATTGTTTTAGTGCTTAACTGTTAACTTGCTTTGAAACAATTTCTTTCCTCCGGTGCTAGGACGCGTCTCTATGGAAACACTCCACTCCGCTGTCCCTTTCCGACACGTCACTTGAGCTACTCCCCTGACACTCCCCTTCATGTTAGCCCACACCCGCTGATGCGCATTGACACGCCCAGTTCCCGCCCCCTGCTCCCGTTCCAACTCCGGCCAGTTGCGTAAGTTAAACTTCGACTCCTCGCCGCCACCGGCTTTCAGACGCTTGCCTCCATCGGAGCTCCTTGCACGCCAATTCATTCAGGTATGTCCCCCGCTAGCCGAGGGATACCATCCTTAATCTCCATGCTCCCTTACAACGAGCTGCTAACAAATGCCCCCCTCTCCTTTTTCCTCAGCGAACGTGCTTGAACACAGCTGATCCAACACGGCTGATCAAGGCACAGATCACTCAAGGTACGTGGCGATTAGGTCCTCTAGCCCTCGAATTACTGCCTAACAGTACAGCCCTCTATTGTTATCATGATGAGGGCTTGACCCATACAAGCATAGCACGCCAGCATTGTTCACTTCTTCTAAAACAGTGCTCCCCTAATTCTTCCCTGTCTCCCCAGTGCCCTCATGCAGTCCACAGACGATCCTTGACTTGGTCTGCACAAGTTGCTACAGACTGTCTCTCCTTTTCATGGATACTTGCCAAATAGATGATTCACGCCACCGGAACCCACTCCAGGTACCCTACATCCTCCCCTGACATGCCTTTCCTTCCTTAATTCCTGTAACTTCACCTCTGAACCTCCGTTCTTTCCTTACAGCACGCCCCAACTCAGACAACCAAGTCCTGATGACGATCCGAACTAACATGGATTGAAACGCCGTTGACCTAAAAGCCTAAATAACAGGCGCACTCTTCCTTTGTGGCTCTACATTTAATTGAAAGAACCTTTGCCTATTGTGATAGCACGTTGTCACATGCGCCCTTGTGCCACTCACTGTAAATTATCTGCACCTTATTCACAGTGCGCCGTTCACGCTGTTTACTTTCACTTGCGTCACCTCCTGCACTTTGTACACTTTTATGCACCAAGTTTTATATGGTTGTCATCATTTCAATTTATGCAGTGCTGTCTTCAACTGTAGAACATCCGACCATGGAACTAATGTTATAATATAAAGATGATTAACTATCTTTTGTCATACCAACGAGTATTGTCCTTCTTTCTTTACTAGTAATGCTATGTGCATGCATGTTTTAATTGTCTACATATCCTTACCTCTCAGGACATTGTTTTTTTGTTGCACCTTACCTACCCAGTCCTGAATTGGTATATGGGTTACATTCCTGTAAATCTTACAAGATTGTGAGCAGCCGCTGGGCTCCGAGAGTTTGTACCCTTTGGGTACTTACATCTGAGACCATATTTACTAAGGTCTTTCCGTGGTGTCAATACATAGGACACATACGATGTCGAAGGAGTCCCTCTCTTACACAGAGGAATACATTAATTCTCTTATGGTCGGGCCTTCCCTTCTTACAGGTCCCCCTCCTTCCCTTTCCTCTTCCACCCCGCCCAACACCTCGAAAACACTTCTTGAGAAACTAGAAAAACTAAAAAAGAAACAAATTAGAACAGATCTCCATGCTCACATACTACCTTAGATCAAGCGTTATCCCTGTGGGGCTACAAATCCGCAACACCCCTGCCATCTTCACAACAGATCCTTTGTTCTGGACCAAATTCAGCCATTTGGCTACAACCTGCTCTAGACATTGGATGGTCCTGGGCATAGATACAGCCATCGAACATAGTCGCCTGGAACTCCTGGAAATAGCAGAACAAATTCTAGCAGACACTTCCTTTTCTGATGCCAAGAGTCTTCTATAGAAATTAAATACTACAATCTGCACCTTCAACACTTTTGAACTCAACAAAAAGACAAACAAAATCCAAAAAGACATCAAAAACTACAAAGTGGAAAACACCTACCTGTACCTAGACGAGGCATTCTACAATACCCCATATATCCCACCAAGAACACGCAACTGGGGACGCTTTAGAAACAACCAGCGGATAACATTCTCAGACTCATCTAACACCTCAGTCGAAGACTCAGACTTGGACAACCGTCCAGGTACCTCAACCGCCAGCAACAGACCTCCACCCTTGCTCCCGGCTGGTTTTTTAGGGAGAGGCCGAGGCCGCGGACAACCACCCCCGCAAAATCGCCCCGCCAGAAACCGCCAATACCAACCACAACTCCCGGGCGAACGACAAACACGCAATCGGTTCTACCAATGGGGGACACCAACAATAGATGATACTGATCCAGCAAGAGTCACTGACTTACAAATACCAATATTCAATCTTTCAGACTATGCCTTCAGCAATGATGAGATCAACCTCCTTTCTCGAGGTCTTACATTCGTACCAACGGAACAAACAGATTTCCTGGACCTCCAATCCAGCCTTCTGAAATTCTTCAGACGGATAAGACTCAGACAATACTTTGCAGATAAAACTGATCCCACACCCCTAAATCTATCACCTTTCCGTTAACCCTCCACCTTCAACCCTCCATCATACACCATGCCACCTGAAATTCTGGCATTTAAACGACTGGTACTCAAAGATGTAATGGATCTCAAAAATCAATCCCTTACAATCTCCCGCTGGCAGAAAAACAAGCCTTAAAAACGTTGAAAAACAGCAGTGACATTATTATAAAACCAGCAGACAAGGGAGGGGGGATAGTGATTATGAGCACAACCAAATATGATCTGGAAATTAAAAGACAACTTGCCAACCAGGAACACTGTCGACCCCTCCCCAAAGATCCCTTGGAGGACATCCGTACTAAAATACTATCCGTCACCACTGAAGCCAAAGACAAAGACATCATCACCAACAAGGAATTCGAATTCCTAAACAATGCCAGTCCGCCCACTCGGTACAAAAAGGGGGTGGTGATGGACGGAGCATCTGAACCAATCAAACACTCACACCCAGTCAAAAGATCTGGGTTTAATCCATCACCGTTCTTTAGCCCACTCTGCCACCCCAGTTCAGACATGGCTATATGCAAATCAGCCATAAGGTAGTCCATCACGTAGTCCGCGAGGATGGTAGCTGGAATATAGGCGCAGGGTGTTTTTCTCGGTCGGTTTGCGATATAGGGTTGTGCCCAGAAGCCCTTCTTCTGCATGGATGGTCACATCCTAGAAAGGTAGGTCATTTTGTTTGCAGTCACTTGTGAATTTGAGATGTTCTTGTGAGTGGTTAAGCCGGTGAATGAAAGGGTGCAGTGTTTCAGCCGTGCCATTCCACAGTAATATGAAGAATAGGAGGGTTGTAGGAGCACTCCGAATTTCTCTGTGTTTTTCTGCTTATTACACTGGTGCTGCGATTGTTAAGGGTTGTCAGTCCTGGTTATGCAAGTTCGAAACTCCACAGTAATAGCACGTCGTCTATATACCTGCGCCAGAGGTTGATGTTCTGGAAAAATGGATTGATTGGTGTTAAGATCAGGGTCTTCTCTAGGTAATGGACAAACAAAATTGCAAAGTTCGGGGCGAAACAAGCTCCCATTGAAACGCCTTTCACTTGTAGATAGTAGGTGTCTCGGTAAAGGAAATAGTTGTTTTTCAGTGCTATCCGGAGGAGTTTCATGATGAAATCAGTGGGAATCCGCGTGGGTTGAGGTCTAGAGAGAAGGAGAGTGTGAATCACTTGTAGACCTTCTTTGTGGGGTATATTTGTATAGAGGGATTCGATGTCTAGCCCTGTCATGACTGGGCATTGCTGGGAGTCCTACACAGACCCCCCTCCTATGTCTGGGCACTGCTGGGAGTCATATCTACACTCCCTCCTATGTCTGGGCACTGCTGGGAGTCATATCCAGCCACCTCTGTCATGCCTGGACACTGCTGGGAGTCCTACGCACACCCCCCTCCTATGTCTGGCAACTGCTGGGAGTCTTACGTACACCCCCCTCCTATGTCTGGGCACTGCTGGGAGTCCTGTGCACACCCCCTCCTATGTCTGGGCACTGCTGGGAGTCTTATCCAGCCACCCCTGTCTTGTCTGGGCACTGCTGGGAGTCCTAAGCAAACCCCCTCCTATATCTGGGCTCTGCTGTGAGTCATATATACACCCCCCTCCTATGTCTGGGCACTGCTGGGAGTCATATCCAGTGACCCCTGTCATGTCTGGGCACTGCTGGGAGTCCTACGCACACCCCCCTACTATGTCTGGGCACTGCTGGGAGTCCTACGCACACCCCCTCCTATGTCTGGGCACTGCTGGGAGTCCTGTGCACACCCCCCTCCTATGTCTGGGCACTGCTGGGAGTCCTGTGCAAACCCCCCTCATATGTCTGGGCACTGCTGGGAGTCCTACGCACACACCCTTCCTATGCCTGGGCACTGCTGGGAGTCATATCTACACCCCCTCCTACGTCTGGGCACTGCTGGGAGTCATATCCAGCCACCCCTCATGTGTCTGGGCAATGCTGGTGGTCCACCCATGTGACATGAGTTGTTTGTATACTCACCAGGCTCCACGACTCCTGGAATTCCATGTACTTCCACCGGTGGTAGCAGGGTCATGACCTTCTCCTCCCAGGGCTGGAACTGTACTGGTCTGCGGGGACCACCACCTCCGGTGTGATGAGCGTTGGCGTAGTCATCATCCATCTTGCGCTTTACCATCCTCCGCAGATCGTACCACCTGGCCCGGCAATCCTTCCTGTTGGGCCTGATGGGTGCAACAGCTTTAACCCTATCGACGATCCTCTCTCACACGTGTGTTTTCTCCGCTATGCTGGCCTGTCTGACCAATGCACCAAACAGCTGTGGCTCAACTCTGATTACTTCATCTGCAAGGATCTCCATCTCCTGGTTAGTGAACTTTGGATTCTTTGGTGTAGTCATGTTGTGTGGCAAATGTGATTGGAGGGGTGACTGTGGGTATGGATGGGAGGTGTGGGTCAGAATGTGAAGGAGGTGTGTGGGTCTGAATATGATTGTGGGTATGTGTGAAGGTGGATGTGTGCAGTTGTTGGTGTGTTGTCAGTCTCTGTAGGTAAATGGGTATGTTGCAAAGGATGGTGGTTTTTGGATGGGGGCCCTTTTTATTGGTCCATTTGTGGGTGTGGCTTATTTTGACTTTTTGAGTGGGAGTGTTATAAGGGGTGGGTCTGAGTTGGGCTCTCTGTTAGCCACTTTTGATTTGGCCACAACATTGCTTTGTACACAGGAGATATGTTTAGTGGTGTTGTGTGACTCTTTTGAACGTTCCTTGTGCTCGTTTTGGGGTACGCTGGAGTTTTTTTGAGGGGGGGTTCGTTTTTTACTTTATTGTGTAGTTCTCTCATACGTGACGTATTTACGGGGTACGCGTGCGCTTCTTTGAGGGGGTTCAATTCTTACTTTATTGTGTAACTCTCTCATACGCGATGTATTTAGGGGGTACGCATGCGCTTCGTTGAGGGGGGTTCGATTCGGACTTTATTGTGTAGCTCTCTCATATGCGACGTATTAGCGGGGTACGCGTGCGCTTCATTGATGGGGTGTTAACTTTCTATTTGATTGTGCGGCTGGTTCATACGCGATGTTTTCCGTACAAATCGCAGCTCATGCGCAGCGACGGCGTTTTCACGTAGGAATCGCAGTAACGGTCTCCGATCAGGATCGTACTTGGCGGGTCGTACGCCATGTTTACAAATCGTACAGTTCACTAGCCGAGTCCGTATCGTACGGTTCTTCGCTGGTTTTTTGTACGGTTCGTAAACATTCGGACGGAATCTTTGTAAACGAATCGTACTATGCAATTCGGACGGCATTGTACGAATCGTACGGAAACGGCTACAAATACGAACCGTAGGACGGTTTTCTTTCCCGAATCGGAATCGACCCCAAGGTGTTAGTTTTTTAGAGTAATATGCTACAGGGTGTAGTTGTCCGTTTTCTGGATGTCGTTGGGATAACACTCCTCCTACGGCAAATTGGGAAGCAAAGGACAAAAGGGATTTGTGGGTCAGGATGACGCAGGATTGGAGCCTAAGTGAATTTGTCCTTTAGCAGTTGAAACGACCGCGCAGCTTCTTCACACCATATAAATGGCACAGTCTTCCTTATTAGGCTGGTGATGGGATGGCAACTGGGCATAATATCGATTGCAAAATATCGACTGTAAGTAATATCGAGTTAAAAATATCGAGAATACATAAATATCGAATGTCAGAATATCGATGTTAGAAATATCGTATTATATGTTCAGTAGTAAATGAGGTAAAAAATATTAAGGCAATAATATCATTTTGTATTAATATCGTTTTGTTAGTGTTTTTAAATATCGATATTAGATATATAGAATGTACAAAAAATCGAAACAATAATATAGAAAGTATTAAATATTGAAAATAAATAATATAATTTATTAAATTTGCAAATATTTTTGCTATTTTGTAAATTTGTAATTATTTTAAATGTATTTAATAATTTATTTGTGTATTTTATGTGTTTTTTTTAGGGACGGTATGTTGGGCTATTAGGGGATAAGGGTGGGGAGTGTTTAAAAATAATTAGTAATATTTTTATAAATATGCAAAAAAAATTACATTTCTTAAATGTTTGTTTAGAAATTAAAATATACATTTTTAATTTATGTAATTTTTTTAGGAACGGGATGTTGGGTAAATAGGGGAGAAGGGTGGGGAGTGTTTTAAAATAATTAATAATATTTTAGAAAAGATAGATTTTATAAAATAATAATTTTAGAAATTTATTTTGAAATTGTTTTCAAATTTTGAAACTAATTTATAATTTATTTTTAATTTTTATGATTGAAATCAAAACATTTATGAACGGGATGTTGGTTTAATAGGGGATAAGTGTGGGGAGTGTTAATATATAGTGTTAAAATGGGGTCAGTGTCCAGCACCTTCCTTGACTTTTACCTGACTGGAGTGGGAATAGTAAATTATATAGGGTTAGTGTCCAGCACCTTCCCTGACTTTCACCTGACTGGAGTGGGAATAGTACATTATATTGGGTCAGTGTCCAGCACCTTCCCTGACTTTCACCTCATTGGAGTGGGAATAGTAAATTAGTTTGGGTCAGTGTCCAGCAAATTCCCTGACTTTCACCTCATTGGAGTGGGAATAGTAAATTAGATTGGGTCAATGTCCAGCAACTTCCCTGACGTTCACCTCATTGGAGTGGGAATAGTAAATTAGATTGGGTCAGTGTCCAGCACCTTCCCTGACTTTCACCTCATTGGAGTGGGAACACTTTAGTAGATTGGGTCAGTGTCCAGCACCTTCCCTGACTTTCACCTTATTGGAGTGGGAATAGTACATTAGATTGGGTCAGTGTCCAGCAACTTCCCTGACTTTCACCTCATTGGAGTGGTAATAGTAAATTAGATTGGGTCAGTGTCCAGCACCTTCCCTGAATTTCACCTCACTGGGGTGGGAATAGTAAATGAGATTGGGTCAGTGTCCAGCACCTTCCCTGACTTTCACCTTGTTGGAGTGGGAATAGTAAATTAGATTGGGTCAGTGTCCAGCACCTTCCTTGATTTTCACAGGACTGGAGTTGGAATAGTATATTATATTGGGTCAGTGTACAGCACCTTCCATGACCTTCACCTCATTGGAGTGGGAATAGTAAATTAGATTGGGTCAGTGTCCATCACCGTCCCTGACTTTTACCTTATTGGAGTGGGAATAGTAAATTAAATTGGGTCAGTGCCCAGCACCTTCCCTGATTTTTTCATGACTGGAGTGGGAATAGTAAATTATATTGGGTTAATGTCCAACACCTTCCCTGACTTTCATCTGACTGGAGTGGGAATAGTATATTATATTGGGTCAGTGTCCAGCACCTTCCCTGACTTTCACCTCATTGGAGTGGGAATAGTAAATTAGTTTGGGTCAGTGTCCAGCAAATTCCCTGACTTTCACCTCATTGGAGTGGGAATAGTAAATTAGATTGGGTCAATTTCCAGCAACTTCCCTGACGTTCACCTCATTGGAGTGGGAATAGTAAATTAGATTGGGTCAGTGTCCAGCACCTTCCCTGACTTTCACCTCATTGGAGTGGGAACAGTTTAGTAGATTGGGTCAGTGTCCAGCACCTTCCCTGACTTTCACCTTATTGGAGTGGGAATAGTACATTAGATTGGGTCAGTGTCCAGCAACTTCCCTGACTTTCACCTCATTGGAGTGGTAATAGTAAATTAGATTGGGTCAGTGTCCAGCACCTTCCCTGAATTTCACCTCATTGGGGTGGGAATAGTAAACGAGATTGGGTCAGTGTCCGGCACCTTCCCTGACTTTCACCTTGTTGGAGTGGGAATAGTAAATTAGATTGGGTCAGTGTCCAGCACCTTCCATGACCTTCACCTCATTAGAGTGGGAATAGTAAATTAGATTGGGTCAGTGTCCAGCACCTTCCCTGACTTTTACCTTATTGGAGTGGGAATAGTACATTAAATTGGGTCAGTGTCCAGCACCTTCCCTGACTTTCATCTGACTGGAGTGGGAATAGTATATTATATTGGGTCAGTGTCCAGCACCTTCCCTGACTTTCACCTCATTGGAGTGGGAATAGTAAATTAGATTGGGTCAGTGTCCAGCACCTTCCCTGATTTTTTCATGACTGGAGTGGGAATAGTAAATTATATTGGGTTAATGTCCAACACCTTCCCTGACTTTCATCTGACTGGAGTGGGAATAGTATATTATATTGGGTCAGTGTCCAGCACCTTCCCTGACTTTCACCTCATTGGAGTGGGAATAGTAAATTAGATTGGGTCAGTGTCCAGCACCTTCCCTGATTTTCACATGACTGGAGTGGGAATAGTAAATTATATTGGGTTAATGTCCAACACCTTCCCTGACTTTCATCTGACTGGAGTGGGAATAGTATATTATATTGGGTCAGTGTCCAGCACCTTCCCTGACTTTCACCTCATTGGAGTGGGAATAGTAAATTAGATTGGGTCAGTGTCCAGCACCTTCCCTGATTTTCACATGACTGGAGTGGGAATAGTAAATTAGATTGAGTCAGTGTCCAGCACCTTCCCTGACTTTCATCTGACTGGAGAGGGAATAGTAAATTAAATTGGGTTAGTGTGTATCATTTTCAATGAATTTTACTTGACTCCAGAGGGTAAAATAAGTTATATATGTTTTATATTTTAGTTAGAAAAGTAATGTAAAAAAAGTTATGTTGTATCATTATAATTTCAGATTAAATATTTGTAAGTGAAAATGTATATGTCAATATATAACTATTATAATAATAATCATAGTTACAAATAAAAAACATGTTATTGTTTGAGAAATAAGTAGAGATGAATTGTTTGAACATTTTTATTTACATGATTTATTTATAAAAGTTACAGTACAGAAAAAATGAAAACAATGTATTATTTATGTTAAACATTTAGGTAAACAAAATGTATTACATTACATTTATTTATATTGATACATTTTTCACAATTCAAATAGCATTTTTTTATACTATTGTTTAAAAAAAAATATACAGTTAATTTTGTATTTGAATTTTTATAGCATTTTAAATATTTATTAACATTTATTAACACTCTTAGAAATAATTTGCAATTGTTTTGTTTAAATATTTGATTATTAATGTTACTATATGATATATATTAATTTTATTAATTATATATTTTTACTTTTGTATTACCAGAAAATAGAAAACAGGTTAGTACATTTTTGCTATTTTTACACGCTTGATATATATTTTATAAACGTTTATATACATAAAATAGATTGTTAATAATAATAAATAATATTTGTTATTCATTAATATTATGAATTTACTAAGGGTATTTGATTATAGCCAAAATCTTACATACAGTCAGGTACAATGCTTGATATGTATTTTTAAAAATGTACATACATAGAAAATATTATTAATAATAATAATTAATATTCCATATTAATTCATATTATTAATTTACAAAGGTTAATTAATTATAAGGTAATTTTTCAATTAACAGAAACATGTATTGCATATATTCACTCAAGTATAATTCTTGATATGTATTTATTTACAATTTATATACATAAAAATGGTTAATAATAATAATTAATAATATATGTAATTAATTAATATTATTAATTTACACATGTTAAATAATTATATAGTAAATTTTAAAGTAACACAAAAATGTAAATTATATATACACTGAAGTGTAATTTTGTATATGTATTTTTTCGGCTTTTTTATGTATTAAATAAAGTATTAATAATAACTATTAATATGTTGTTATTAATTATTATTAATTTATCAAAGGTAATTAATCATATATTAATTTTTAAAGTGATAGGAAATTATTTATAATATTTAAAGTCCAGTAGCATTTTTTATTTCTATTTATAATATGGTATTTAATATGTTTAAGTTTCTATTATGGTTTCAATGGGACTATTTTTTAACTGCGTAATGTTATTTTGCTTCATTCAGTACTGGAGTAGCTTGCGGTTGGATGCAGCGTCGCGTTGGGAAAGGTAAGGTGAATTTTAAGTATTATATGTTAGAAAGAAGTAACTTTTGAGTGTATTTGGGAGGTGTGTAGAATTACTTTAGTTATTTGGTCTTGGTTTTTGTATGTTTTGGATGTTTGTTGTTTTTTACGGAGGTGTCGTTAGTTTTTTAGGCCTAGTGTATTTAGTGTGTTTTAGTAAAGATATCTTTATTTTAATGTTTTACATCAATGCTAATGTATTTTTTGAAATGTTTGGGGGGCTTTGTGTGGGTGGGTTTGTTTTCGATTTTGTTCGCGATTTCGTTCCGGAGAAGGGTGCGTTTTTTTTTTTTGAGAGAGAAGAGTGTATTAGTTCTTTAAACTAATCTTTTATACTCTCTTTCGTTTTTTCGTGGTTTCATGGAGCGATTCTTACGTTTTTTAACTATTTTTCGGGCTTTTAAGGGTTTCGAATTAATGTTGGAGAAGATCATGCGTGTTTTTTTAACTAAAAGTGTGTGTATATTACTTTAACTAATAAAGTCAGCACACTTTTGGGCCCATTAGGGTGGCGGGTGGACTTTGCCCGCCTGCCATCTTGTCGGTGAAAGGGACCGCCTGCCATAAGGGCGGGGGTCCCGTGGGCAGCATTAGGATGCGCCCGCCACAGTGGCGGCGCATCCTGCATTCCTACCATTGTGGCTGGCGGTGCTGCTGGAGGGTACCATAGGTACTCCCCACCCCCCGGAGTGCCTGGGGGCCCGCAATGGGCCCCTGCAGGGAGTCTCCGCATGCCTTTCCGTGGCGGCATTGCCGCCACAGAAAGGCATTGTTTAAAGCCCATGCTAATATGGCTGGCGGTGTCTGATAGACACTGCCACCATATAAACCCTTTTCCGCCCCGGTCGCAAAGCGACCAGGGCGGAAAAAAGCGGCGGACGGTCTTTCCGTCCGCCGCGGACCCCCCAGCCATACTAATATGGCGGGGGGTCATTCTGGAGCAGATGGCGGGCGGATTGCCCCCGCCAGGCCGGCGGTGGGGGCAATCCGCCCGCCATCCTTATGGGCCCCTTTGTTTTCTTGGGGTTTCCTGGAGCAATTCTATTTTTTTACTATTTTTCGTGTTTTTAAGGATTTCGAATTTATGCTGGAGAAGAAAATGTGTTTTTTTAAATAAAAATGTCTGTATGTTATTTGAATGAATAAAGTCACCACACTTTCTTTTTTATCGGGATTTCCTGGAGCGTTTTTTGCAGTTTTTTCATTTTTTCGGGTTTTTGAGGGTTTCCACAAATTGGATTTGTGTTGGATTACCAGTGGAGTACATGGATTTCAAGTTGTTGGATTACATATTCGACTGCTACATGAATTGTAAGTTTATTTATTTTATATTATTTGGGTGGGAAATGTAATTTTAATTCTGTTTGATATTTTGTATACTATAGGAAATATTATTTAATTGTCTATATATATTTATTTAATGGACATAAATATGTATGACAATTATATATTATTTTTTAAAATATAATTTTTTATGTTGGTTACCTGATTATTTTGTCAATTATTGAGTATTGTTTTTTGTGTGTAGGTAAGTTACAGGAGGCTTTTGGCTATTAGAGATAGGTAGTCTAGGCCTCGTGTAGAAGGTTATGGGGTGACCTGACTTTGAAGTAGTTTAAACATTTGTTTAGTTTTTTTGGTTAGTTTAGGTCCTATTTGGGTTACGGATTGTTTTATGTGTAGCTCTTGGTACCTCTGTTCTTTTTGTAAAGCTTGTAATCATTTTTGTACGGTAGGTTTTCCTCTGCTAGTGGTTGCTTGGAAGGCATTGTGCCATCCTTCTGCACTGTTGTTAGTTTTTGCTTCTTGGTTTAGTGTGTTTAAATAGACATTCCACCAAGCAATGTGAAATTTAGGTTGGCGTCTATGTCCAGATCGGTGTAGCCTTCCCACGCATGTATCCTCAAAGTAGTCTAGGAGTGGTGCTAGTTTATCTTCATATTTTTTGTAATATGGGCTATCTATTAGTGTGTTATAATGTTCTGCTACGTCGGTGACAGGGACATATGCTAGGGCAATTAATTTTTTGACTTGGTAGGCAAAAGTGCTATCTGTAGCAAATTGTATGCTTAATCTAGATTTTTGGAGATGTCTCCAAATGCTTTGGTTGAAATAGTAATAGCAACCTTGGATTGCTGTATGTGGAAAAGTTTTTAAGATACTATTTATCATTGGCAACAGGCAGTAGATAAATGGTATGTTAGAATGATGGTATTATCCATGTATGGTGTATAACTGTAAAAATGGTTTTGGGCATGTTTTAAAAGTCCCATCCATCATCCAGTGTTGTAATTTTCTTATATTGTTTGCAGTACCAAACATTATAATTCTGTTGGAAGGGCATTTGTTGTCAAAAAGTAAGAATTGTTCCTTATTGTGAGTTACACTTAGTTCAGGGGGAATGACAACTTCTTCTAGGGTTTTAGGATTAGGTTGAGTAGTTGTTGTTACTCTTTTTTTGTCTTGCAATTGTTCTTTTTAGGGAATCAATTGAGGGTAGTTGTCCTGAAGCATGTTGAGGAACTTTTAAGAGTTCCTCTTTTAGTATTTGAGTTGTAGGTTTTTCAGTCCCTGTACTTGCTTCTTTCATGCTTTCAAGGGCATCTCTGACCTCTATCTCTGTGACATTGGGAGGGTGAATATGTTCTTTTGTAGACATTACACGAGCTTCTTCAGTTGAAGCTCTACCATAACATTTATTTGAGTAGTATTTACTATATTTCCAAAACACTTTGCGTCCTGACTGTTTTTCTTGAGTATACACATAGTAATAGCTTATTTTTCTGAGACATAACAAACTCTGCACCTTCAGTCATGTCTGTATTTCTTGTGCTGGGAAAGATTAGAAAGAAACACATTTTGGGGTCGATTCCGATTCGGGAAAAACCGCTCCGAATAGCAGTTCGGAGCGTTTTTCCTATACGAATCGTACCCTGCAACGTCCCCCGTACGTACGATGAAGTACGATCCGTACCAGGAGCTGGACTCCGAACGAATCGTACAGAGATCGTACGAATCAAATCCCTGTACGAATCTCCCTCGGAACCCGCTGTACGTGACA
The DNA here is from genome assembly GCF_964263255.1 of Lissotriton vulgaris. Lineage (NCBI taxonomy): Eukaryota > Metazoa > Chordata > Amphibia > Caudata > Salamandridae > Lissotriton > Lissotriton vulgaris. Next base: position 196,202,777 of record NC_141685.1, read on the forward strand.
TCTGTACGGTTCCCGGCAGGTTTTTCCGACCCAGCAAGTACAATTTGTGTCGGGTACACACCGTACAACCCTTTTTCTTCGGGAGCTGAAAACAGCCGTAAAAGCAGAGTTCGCCCCGAAACAGGCATGGAACGGCCCCCATGGGTACGGTGCAAACACCCCATAATTGCAGGGGTATGGTGCGTACCCCTGCGATCATGGGGTGTACGCACCGTACTCCTGCGATCATGGGGTGTACGAACCGTACACCATTTTCGCTGGGTGTACGGTGCGTACACCCTGCGATCGCAGAGGTACGGTGCGTATACCCCATGATCGCAGGGGTACGCACTGTACCCCGCGATCATGGGGTGTACGGACCGCACGGTGTGTATGTGATTGTGTGCATTTCCGAACGAATCGCCCTTACCTGACGTACGAATCGCGTCCTCATACCCCGGTCCGGATCGTACTCGTCGGGTCCTATGGCATGTTTACGATTCGTACGGAGAGGGCTCTGGATACGAATCGTACGGACGTTTTTTTTCCAGGATCGGAATCGACCCCTTAGTCTAAATACTGCTCTACATGTTTTAAATGCATTTATGTTTCAATTATTATACTTACACTGATTCTTTTGTGTTATTTGACATGTTCAGCATGTTTTTTCAAGCTTTTACTTGTATTTTGATGATGTTTTTTCTGTTGGTAGAAGAAGAAAAAATGTGTTATTGTATTCTTGTGTGTAATTTTGAGAAGTTTGTAGGGAGAAGCTGTTTTGGAGTTAGCATTTTAGGCTTGTTAAATAATTTGAAATATATACTTTGGTACTTTGTGGAGTCTTTTACTTTGATGGAGTAAGTTTTGGATGTCTATAAATTTTCTGTTAAGAAGATAGAACACAAATAAAATGTGCATTAGAAATTTGCGTTTACCAAATGCAGTTGGTGTGTTAGAGAAATTTCAAATATACTTACAATTATAATTTTGCAGTAAATAATCTGTTAAAGCTTTACTGCTGTTTTTTGGTTTGTCTGTAGAAGAGATATAAATGGGATAAAACAAATGTTGCTTAAACTGTTTAAAAAAATAATTTGACATTCAGGCTACTACTTTTTTTAATTTAAAAATTAGTATAACTTACTTATGGTATTTTTGTATGAGTCTTGTCTGGAAGAGTAGTTTTTTCAGGAAACAGTTGGTCAGAGTGTCACCTTCTTCTTTCTGTAGAGTTAGAAGCAGGAAATAGCTGTTAAAAATGTTTCCTTTTATACTGTGTACTTGATTAGTTGTTTCATTTGATTGGATTATTTAAGAGTGGGAGCCTTTCATTGGTTGGTTTGATTTTTTTTAATTTAATAGTTTTTTTTTGGTGCAGTGGAAATGCTATTTAGTTAATAATTATGGTGAAAATATGGTTTGTTTGTTTTTTGATTTTAATTATATGTTATAATATTTTCAAAACTATATTGTAAAAGTATTATATTAATTATTAAATTAATTGCAATGTTTGGATGATATTTTGTGTAACTGTTTCATTTTTTTTGTCATTGTTGTGTAAAATGTATATTATATGTAATATATATCTTGTGGAGTGTATCATTTTATAAATATATATTGCTTTATTGTATGTATATTATTTTAGGCCCTTTTTACATTGTCGATGTTTTATATTATTCGATGTTGGTGTTATCTATATTTTTTGTTTTCGATATTTTTGTTGTGTACTGCTTATTTTCGTAGTAGACGATATTTTTTGTTTATATATATTGTCTTTTGATATTGTGTGTTTCGATATTTTGTATTTACGATATTATGTAGTCGATATATTCATAGATTCTTAAATATGTATTGGATTTCGATATAATGATAGTCGATATTTTATTGCCGATATTTTTGGTAGTCGATATTGTGGTCGTCGAAATTATGCCAGTGATCCTGATGGGATGTATCACTTTTGAGAAATCCTTGATAAACCGCCGATAGTAATTGGCAAAGCCAAGGAAGCATTGTACAGCTTTAACGTTCTGGGGGGTCTTCCATTTGGTGATTGCCTTGACCTTGCTCATGTCCATTTGAAACCCTTGGGCGTTGATGATATACCCCAAAAAAGGCGACTTCCTGTACATGGAACAGGCATTTCTCAAGCTTCGCATATAATGAATTCTGTTGGAGCCTATCCAATACTGTTTTTAGATGTGCCACATGTTCCAGGAGTGTTGCTGAGTAGATCAGAATATCATCGATATGGACGACACAAAAAATTTCCAAACAGCCACGTAGTACTTCGTCCATAAAATATTGAAAGGCTGCGGGGGCGTTGCAGAGCCCAAAAGGCATAACTCTATATACAAAAACACAGAATTTAGTTCTGAAGGCCGTCTTCCACTCATCGCCCTTCTTGACAGGTACTAAATGATAGGCACCACGGAGATCCAACTTGGTGTATTATAGCGCACCTTTCAATTGGTCTAGGAGCACCGATATCAAGGGTAGGGGGTATCGATTTTTGATGGTCACTCGATTGATGGCTCGATAATCGATACATATTCTCAATTCTGCACAATCTTTCTTGGGTATGAAAAAGAGGGGAGATGAGGCAGGGGAAGTGGATGGTTGAATAAATCCGTATGAGAGATTGTCATCGATGTACGTCTTCAAGTATTGCATCTCTGACTCCGTCAAAGCATACACCCTGCTGCATGGGATGTTGGCTCCTGGTATCAGTTCTATACAACAGTTGTATACTCTATGGGGTGGCAACCGGGTAGCCTTTTGTTTATCAAACAAGGGTTGGTATTCATGGTAGACATCAGGCAGAGCTGTAGAACAACAATAATGCTCTTGCACACAGGCCGTTGCCAAGTATGTGGAGGATGTTTTTTCATGAACTTTACGTTGCTCTTTCTCCTTGTGGCAATGTTCTTTGCAGTAGTCGGAAGACACGGTAATGGTGCGAGCCGCCCAACTGACCACAGGGTCGTGTAGCATCAGCCAAGGCATTCCGAGTATGAGACAGAACTGCGGAGCATCGATAAGATCAAATTGGATATACTCATAATGATAATTTCCAAACCTCATCAACAGGGCAAGAGTACGGTACGTTACAGGACCAAAAGACAGGACAGTCCCATCTACAGCCTTCACTACTTCGGGGGTTTCTTTTTCTTCGCATGCGATCCCCACCTTCATGACGTATTCCTGGTTGATGTAATTTCCTGTTGCTCCAGAATCCAGCAAGGCGTCAATCTCTAACATTCCAGTTGCTGTGATCGACAGGGAGACACTGACATTCAAGTGGGCTACGGCAGATTGCTGAGTGTTTCCAAGTGTCGATGAGATCACTGTGCGTTGTTTACCCAAATCAGGGATCCCTTCTGGATTTGGGCTCTTCAGTTTTCCGTCGGTTCACCTTGTCTCAGGGTTGCTTGTATTTGGGGGACTGAAGGTTTTCCAGGGATAGGATTTCGAGCACGGCATTCTCGAATGAAATGACCCTCTTTCCCACAGTATAGGCACAGCTTCATCCTCCATCGCTTATCCTTCTCCTCTGTGGTGAGGGGACCTCGAAGACCTCAGAGTTGCATGGGTTCAGTCCCTTCTGTGGTTCTGGGATGTTCTTCTACAGAACTCTTTGGTCTGGTATACAGAAATCGGGTGTCTCCTCTGTTCTTATCTCCTTTTCTTTCCTGGAGTCTGTGGTCAAGTTGAATGGTTAAGTCAATTAACTCCTCGCAAGTCTGTGGTAACTGAACGACCTGGGAAAGAACCTCTTTAAGTTCTCCATGTAGCCCCGGGTAAAAGAAGGCAATTCTTTTTTCAGGGGGCCAGTCGGTTTCAACCACTAGAAGGATGAATGTTGTGATGTACGTTAACAGATCTTGAGACCCTTGTCGCAAGGTGAGGAGTTCACGATCCAACGTCATCATGTGTGGTTTTCTATCGAACAGCTTCCTCATTTCACTGCAGAACTCAGGGAATCGGTGCAGAACAGGGTTGTTCCTTTCCATTAATGGTATGGTCCAACTAGCCGCATTACCCCCCATGTACGACATCATGAAGGCCGTCCTGGAATACTGCAGGTTTGCATAGGAAATGTAGTCGACATTGATTCAGGAAGGTTTCAAACTTTTTTGGATCCCCATAAAAGCGTTCAGGGGGTGCCAAAGGAATACCCATGTTTTGTATTACATGGACTGTAGGAACAGTTTCTGTTGTGAGAGGGGGGGAAGGTGCTTTGTTAAAGAACCCACCCACTTGAGTACCAAAGGAAGGAGGGGTGGTGGGTGTACGAGGAGGTAAGGTAGCTGGTCTTATGTAAGATCCTTTCCCGTGACCCCTACGGGAGAGACCTGCGACCTCTCTACGCAAACTGCCCATTTATTTCTGTAAGTTTTGGTTTTCTAAACGTGAGGTTTGAACCTCCTTTTGTAGAGCAGCCAGGCTCTCTAACAGCGAGGTTAAAACAACGTTGGTATCCATCGTCTGAGCCGGGCGTTATACTTGGGCTTGACAATCTGTCAGGGTTGTCAATAGCACAAGAATATAAATACACCACCAACCTTTCTCTGGTGACCAGCAGAGGCGATGAGAGATGAAAGCCCCCCAATTCCCTAGAATGTGACCCCCTGCAGAGGAAAGTAAACCTGCGTGAGATCATGTCCAGGAGAAAAAGGGAGTGGGACAAAACAACAAACTGGCGGCAATGCCTCTGGTCTCTTCAGAGTAGGGATTGGTGATTCTATGGCTCCCTCTAGTAGATATATCTGCAGAACAGGATGACAGTATAATATACATGAGAACTTGCCCTACATCTAAACAGTCCTATAGTTCTATATTCTTTGCACCCACTTGCCAACAGTTATGCCGCGAGAAAGTGAAGAACCAAGGAATAAATTAATACAAAACTCATAAGGTGCTCTACTAGGGTTGTTTTAGAGGAAGATACTTGGGCGCCGTGCTTTCAATGAGCAGGGACAAGGCAAAAGTATTTGTTGCTAACATAAATCATTGCTATGACTCCATAGTTTACATAAGGCCTAGCAATTAAAAGGTGAATGTCTAGAATCCAACAAGGTTCAGTGGCAGACCTAGAAAGAAACAGCACTCCTGTGCAGGAATAGATATGTCAAAGGGCAAGACTAATTATGCAGAAATCCATTAGTCTTCATCCCAGTAACTCAAAAAAAGTAATCAGAAGAAACACAAAAGATTCACTGTCAACCTGGTAAAGACTCAAACTGTCTACATAAATGTCACGGTGCAATAAATAACGGTCTCTGGCGTGGTAATCAGCTTCTGTACTGCATTCCAATGCAAAGCAGAAAACCGAGCCGTAAACAACGTGAAAGTGCCCATGCACTTCGTTGCTTCCTCGGCTCATAAAACACAAGATACACAGTAACGGGGGGAAATCGAAGGAGGCAAGTCAGCGCTCCTTCCAAAATACCTGGATACGGAAATGGAGTTCTCTACGGTTCTTTCCTGGCGCGGTGAAGGATTCAGACGGCTGCAATCCACAGTAATGAAGCGGCAAATTCTTCAAGCTGAAATCCGGCGGGGAACGCCATCCGCCTTTCCTCTCCTAGGAACGGATTGTCAAGCACTGTCCTCTTCTGGGGGAGGTGCTAAATAGGCCTGCCCTTCGCCTCGTTTCGGCACGTCCCACTGCCTTCTGGGAACTGTAGTCCACCGGACCTTTTCTCACTCGGAGCCCGGGATTTTGTTTGGTAATGCGGCGAAAAGCAGCCCCTCGGGGGCCCCCATGATAGGAGATCGCTACAAACACCCACTCCACTTTATTATGTACGACATTACTAAGTTCTAAACACACTAAAACATATCTAAACATGATGTGTTAAAACCCCACCAAAAATACAAAAAATGCATTTGAAATGGTGTGTACATTAAAAGAGCATTTGTGCTGTATGAATTTTCAAAAGCAAAGTTAATATGCAATATTTCACTCAGAGCATATAGTATGATAGTGGAAACGTTATCCTAATAAATCATTGAAATACATTTATGAAATGGCTGTAAAATACAGAAGAAAAGGTCAAGACCATTCCATGACATAATTTTATGATTCGCCTGGTTTGTGGACAAGGTCAAATATTGTCTCTTGGAAGCATTCAAAGAATTCTTGTTCTTGTTAATAACAATACTGTGGCAGAAACACCTGCATGAGCAGAGGCGATCTCTTCATGTGCTGCTAGGATTAGTCCAAATCTATGTTCCATGTTTGGAATTACCCTATCCACCACTCCAGGGATTCGAGCAAGCGGAACATTGTTCGCATCGATTATATACGAGTATTTGAGTGGAAACTTTTTAGGTAACGCTGCACCGCTGCCTTTGCTTGAAGCATTGACAGCCAGTAATATTTCACTATTTTCGTTTTTGAACGTGTGATTGCAGCTACGGCAGCCGTTTGCACAGACCCCTTCGCAGCTTATTCAGCCAATGAATTCCCTTCAACGTGAACGTCATCACATTGATGACTCAGCGTGTGTACCATGTGAGTGTTTTGTAGTCTGTCTCGCAACAGAACTACTTGTTCCCAAAGCGTTTTATGCTTGATTGTGCCACCTTTCGCATCTTTGAAACAGTTTTGAAGCCAATTCTGTAAATATTCATTATAAGATTGAACACGGTAAATGGATTTGCACACTATGAGTGGGGGGAATTTGCGATCTGTATTTTTAAGTGCCATTATGAATTCTTGTAGTTCAGCTCGCTGAGCTGTACAATCTCCTAGAGATTGCGTTTTTGTGACCATAGGTCTGAATTTGCCATCGCACATACGACCTTTAATGATTGTGCATGCTGCACTATAAGCTTGTTTACCCCCCGCAGCGGGTTGTGCAGATCCGTCAGTATGAATTATACATTTATACTGGTCAAGAGGGAGAATTTCAGTAGGCAGAGGACATTTGTGTTCGTATTGTAAGAATGCTTGTGTTTTCAAATCAAATAAGGATCAAAAACATATTTCACATCTGTTGCAGCAAGAGAATTAACCCATTCTATCCATCTCGGATGTAAAGCTTTTGCATTCGGAATGCTCGCTTTCGCAACTGCCTCTAAGGCTGGTACGGGGATGACGACCATAATGCTTTTCCCCTGTGCTAGGGCTCTTTCTTTTGCTACAGTGCTTTGAACTGCTGTCAGAATTTTTTCTGTCGATGTAATTTTCATTTCTGCTTGTGTGTACAAATGTGACTTGTATGCAATGTACTGGAACATGGTTGGAGAAGGCTGACATAATGATATCTTCACTATGTGAGCACTCCCTGACAAATTCTGGTGGCCAGTCCTGTTCTGCTAGCAGTATATCATAACCCTTTGAAAGTCACTCCCAAAAGAGTGCTTTCACTTTTCTTGGTATGTCTCCCTCCATCCGGAGTGTTATTTCATATAACCTATGTGGAGAACTAAACCTGATGTCTGCAGTCTCAACTTGAATGTCTTCATTCAAGTCCACTGTCTCCAGAAGTCCCTTCCAGTCCTGGCGAGCTATTGTTACTTCTGCTGCACTGTCCAGCATTGTCTGAGCCCATTCTCCGTTCTTGTGTTCTCAATATTCTCTGCATGTCTGATCTTCAGACCTGCTACCTTCTTCTTAGTGATTTGAGGTTTTTGTTTGTTTTTCTGAATGTGTTGATCGTCTTTGGACTACACGCGTTCTTCTTTGTTGTCTGACCGTCCTCTTCTTTTGGATCTCAGTGATGATATCTGAAAGGCACGAGAGGAACGTGTATCAGTATCTTGATACCTGTCAGGTTTTCTTAAATTATCCCTATTCCTGAGGTTGTACCTCCTTTCAGAGGGCTCCTTTTGAGGCGACCTATCTTAGGAATGAGAACGATTCTCCTTGGAATGCTGTTTGCCATTTTCCCACTTCTTTTTAGAAGATGTAGGATTGTATTTAGTAGATTCTTTTTCAGAACTCTCAGACAGTTGTGGTTTAACTGGTTTCACACCCAAACTGTCTCTGTCTAATTCTTCCGGGGATTTTTCAATTATTCTGGCTAGTGCTTGTTGTTGTTCTTTTACATCAAATTCCCTTAATTTCTGGGGATCGCCTCTGATGCTGCTTCTCCTGTAATATTAGATAATAATATTGCTGAGACCTGGTTGAAATTTTTCAGTAGTTTCATACCTAACTTTGGAGCAGGCTCTGCCCCGTATTCATTTTGAATCTGTTTCAGGACATCAGGTATTACCGCCATGGCAATATCTGAGGCAGCGGAAGGCCGGGACCTTTCTCAATCTGGGTTCAGGCCCAATCACAGCACTGAATCAGCCCTCCTCTCAGTGACCGATAACATCAGGATGTCACTAGATAGAGGGGGCTCAGTGATTCTGGTGCTGTTAGATTTGTCCGCTGCCTTCGACACGGTGTCACATGAACTTCTTCTGGACAGACTGAGCGATGTGGGTGTAGAAGGAGCGGCTTTGTCATGGTTGCAAAGCTTTCTCTCGGGCCGTACTCAAGGTGTTAAACTGGGCTCCCATTCTTCAATCTCAAGGGAGCTCACTAAGGGAGTGCCACAGGGCTCATGCCTGAGCCCCACGCTCTTTAACGTGTATGTGGCCCCCCTAGCAAACATTATAAGATCTTATGGATTCACCCCGGTGTCATACGCCGATGACACCCAACTTTGGTTTCCTTTCCAAACCCTCACACCCGCAATTCAAACAACTTTTGCGGATGGAATGAGAGCAGTGGCACATTGGATGGCACAGAACTACCTCCAATGCAACGTGACTAAAACCGAGGTCATGCTATTTGGGGGGGCAACTCTTATGTGGTCCCCAGACTGGTGGCCCCTGGAGCTGGGTCCTGTCCCAAGCCCTAAACTGACAGTAAAAAACCTTGGCATTAAATTAGATCAGGCACTCCTACTTAAGGAACACACTACCCAAGTGACAGGTGCCTGTTTCCATGTGGTGGGGCTGCTTCGACGCGTCTTCCCTTTCCTGCCGGACAACCACAGGAAAACACTCATTCAGACCCTAATAATAAGCAGAATGGACTATTGTAATGGCCTATATATATCAGAAAATGAGGAACAACTGGACAAATTACAAGTAGTCCAAAACACGGCAGCAAGACTGGCTCTCAATGCTCCCCCCAGAACTCCGTCCCGTCCTCTTCTACACCAACTTCATTGGCTGCCAGTAAAGCAGCGTATTAAATTCAAAATATGCTGCATGATACATAGATGTTTGTTCGGTACAGGCCCCAAATACCTAAAAGAACTATTTGTTCCATATACCCCTGGACGCACACTGCGCTCCAGCAACCATCAACTGTTACAGGTCCCAAAAATCAGAAGAGCCAGACAAGGTGGTCGAGCTCTATCATACAAAGGACCTATCCTTTGGAATTCCCTACCTCCTGCACTGAAACTGATCACCAGCCTTGAGTCTTTCAGAAAAAAACTCAAAACATATCTCTTCACACTGCCCTAAACTAACCTTCCCTACCTACAGCTGAAAGTTAATAGTGACTATACAGTGGAAGCAAAAGCGCAGAGATATCCCTTCGGGAATTGAATCAGGCGCTTTATAAGCAAATAAATAAATAAATAAATAAATGGTAGGAACACCATGTGTTTTTGTATAGATAGCAGCAAAGACTGTACCCCAAAAGGTGCAGTCTTCCAGATGTGGTGTGATTCCATTGGTAAACATATTGCTAAGATTCTGTGTTTGTCATAAGGGCTAATATCAGGAAATACTGCTTCAATTTGAGTAATTTTTATGCTATCCGGAATGGAATTTGTTCACATTTTGCGGGCAATTTTCCCATTACTGCGTGTGCGGAGTGATTTTAAGTGTATTCGCCTGGTGAGAGGTTTGTTTTGGAATAACTATTGGAGGTTGGACTGTGAAAGTCTGCATGACATATTGGACCAATTGTCTGTAGATTTTGATTAACTCTTTGAGTTGAGCTAGTAATTCTACGTCTGACATGTCGTTAATGTCAGGAAGTGGTGTATAGCCGGCTAAAACCGGCCATGTTGCTCCTGCTCTACCTAGTGGACCGAGCCTGGTAATATGATTTAAATGTTTTAGGGCACCTTTAAACCAGAGCTCATGCTCCTGCTATTTGAGTAGAATTTCAATATCCTTGAAAGGAATATATTCCTCTGGTGGATCATCTTCTTTGTAGAAGTGAAACATTATAGTTACTGAATGTGATTCAGGGAATACTATCCATGAGTAGAATACCTCTGTCTGGTGAGATTCATGTGCCTCTATCACAAAAACTGCTCTATCACCTCTTGGTGTTAGACCATGTCTTATACGTTTTAGAGTGATGGCTCTCCCTAAATTAACAGGAATGATTATAGCATTCTCATCAGTTTCATCAAAACCTGTATAATCAAAATCTCCTGCAATTTTGTCGGTTACAGCTCCACCGGTTCCGGTGTCAGTCTTGTTATTAGACATTGTTTAATGAAAATTGCAGAGCAAGTTTCAAGGGAACAAAGATAAGGTGCACAATATTTTGGAACACTGTATCCTTCAACGTTGAACAAACCAAACAGCTAATACATAGGATTTTCGTCCTACTCAGCTATGGCGGATATTATGCCTTACCCCCTCCAGACGTCTTACGAAGTTTTATGAGTAGGGGGTCTCTCAGAAAAGCAAGACTGAGTTACTTCAGTATCTAGCGTTACATTTGTGCCTTACCACCTTACCAAACCGTTGGGCGCCATGTAGTGTAGTTTCTATATCCCTGATAGGCTCTGCGCATTGGAATAATATACACTATAGATTTGACATAGGACTGATGTCAGTATGTCTCTATCGAGTACATTAAACTTAATTACTTGTGTGTGCCAGCTAACTCAGAGGTCACTATAAACTTCTCGAATAAATAAGAAGGGATTTGTTTCTGCCAACCGTATAAACATGACAACTTTGTTTCCCTTAGAATCGGAACAGTCTCAGAATCGTGGAAACAATAGATAACAGTTTCACTCAGTCAATCGTGCATGCTTCGTTTCTACTGAGTTGCACAGAAATAGAGAGATGGGTGATTCATTAAAAAGGGTGGTTAGAATTGGGGTCTCTAGTTGGCACAGGTTAGGTACTTGTGACAAATAGGGACCCTCTCCTCTAATCAGGATAAGGGGATCACATTCCTAAAAGAACCCCTGCTCACCCCTTTGGTAGCGTGGTACGAGCAGCAAGGCTTTATCTCAGAGGCGGTGTAAGTTAAGCATTTGTGGCCACATACAGTAACCCAGTGACAACACTACAAATGGACACCACACAAGGTTGTATATCAAAAATAAGTATATTTTATATAGAGTTACCACAAGACCAATAAACGACAAAAAGAATTCACAATACTATCAGATTTCAAGAGTTCTGGTTAAAAGGCTTAAATCAAGGTTCTGTGCGAGTCGGTCGCCTGGTCCGGCTACAGCATTGTGGAAAATAACACAGAGTCTAGCAAATCCAGCGGACCTCGTCGGTACGGGTCCACTCAAATGTCGACAGCCTCAGTCACAGTACCTTTTACTTGAGGTGACAGACACGGATGTGCGAGCCCGTTAAGGTGGTCGTCGCGGTGCAGAAAGGAAGCGTTGCAGGACGCTTTGTCCCTCGATGTGGTGCAGGAAGCGGCCCGTTGACAGAGTCGGTGGATCCAAGGCTTGCTTTGCAGGGTGAGACGGTGCTTCGATGTGCTGCTTGCAGCTTGCGGTGCGGCGACAGAGCCTGTGTTCGGGAGCTGGCATCGATCAGTCCGGACAGCGGTGTGAGTCGGGCGGTGCGTCGTGAAGCATGCGAGGTGGTGCCCAAGTCCGGTGCGGTCACAGGACTCGGACTCAGTAGCGGTGACCTTTTCGGTCAGCCCAGTACGGGTTGGTGTAGCGAGGCGTTGCACGTCGTGGTGTCCTTCCAGTCGCTGTGCAGGCTACGGCTCGGTGACGGCATCAGGATGGAGTTGGTGAGCTCAGAGCTTGCGTTTTCGAGATGGACGTTGCTTGATGCAGTGCCTACAGGACACCAGGCCGGTCGTGAGAGTCGGCCACAGCCCCCTGGCTCTGTAGCCACTGAAACAGCATTTCCAGCAGCAATTCACAAAGGCTGGTGAAGTTCACTGGTCCTGGGACTTCGGTCAGGGGGCAAGCTCTCTTCCAGGCCCTTGGAGATCTTTGCACAAGTTGAAAGTGAAGTCCACAAAGTTCTTTCTCCTCTCTTTGGCAGTCAGGCAACCACTGCAGGCCAATCCCCCAAGGAGCACTTCAGCTTGGGAATAGTCTCTCCTCAGTTTCTTCAGTTTCCTTCTCCTCAGCAGAGGTTTCGTCTTTTAAGACCAGAAGTGATCTGATTTCTTGGGATCAGGGTCCCAATACTTATACCCCAAATTCCTTTGTTCTCTGAGGGGAGAGGGGCCTGCGCCCTGTTCAAGCCAGTTCTGAAGCACTCTGTTTACCAGACTTCTCCTTTCCTTTCACAGCTCAGGGCAGGCACATCAGACGCCCCACAGGAAGTGGAGCCTGCATTGTGGAAGGCAAGTACAGTCTTGTACCACTTTGTTGATAGTCTTCCTTCTCTTCTCTCAGTGTGCAGAGCAGAGACATCAGACATACCACAGGGGGTGGAGCCAGCATTGTATAGGGAAGGCCCAGCCCTATTCAGATCCCAGCTGCAACTCCTCCCTCCCATCTAGATGCAGATCTCCCTATTCACCACCGGGCTGCCCCAGCCTGTCTCCTGGAATCCCTCAGCCCTGTCACTCGCAAAACCAGATGAAGGAATACACTACCTCGCAGAGGCAGGCTCAAATGGTTAGGCAAGCAAATATCTACTTTCTAAAAGTGGTATTTAAAAACACAGAATATTAAAATAAACTTCACTAAAAGATGTATTTTATTATTCTGAGTCCAGACATACTAAACTCGAATTTCTACCATGTACTCTGAGCCTGTTAGGATTATAAAGTGTAACAATTCTAACAGCCCATTCTGGCCTATGGAGAACAGATAGCCTTGCAATAGTGAAAAACGAAAATGTAATTCACTATTAGGACATGCCACACACATCAGGGCTTGTCCTACCTTACACTTACAATGCACCCTGCCCTTGGGCCTACCATAGGGGTGACTAATATGAAGATAAGGGAAGGTTTAGGGACTGGCAAGTGGGTGCACTTGCCCAGTCAGCATGACAGTACCAGAATGCATGCAGGCTCTGCAATGGCAGACCTTAGACACATTTTACAAGGCCGCTTCTGTGGGTGGCACAATCAGTGCTGGAAGCCCACTAGCAGCATTTGGATTTACACGCCCTGGGCACACTCAGTGCACTGTACTAGGGTCTGACAAGTAAACCAAAAATCCAATCATGGAACCACTAATCAAAACATCAATTTACAGTAGGGAGCACTCGCACTGTGTCACTGGACAGCAGTGGCACAGTGCCCAAAGAATCTAACACCAGCAAAAACACGAGGCAACAGCAAAAATGGAAGGGATACCCACGCCAATGATGCCAGGTCTAACAAGGGTTTATTGAACAGTCTAATTTCTCATGCAATAGATATGAACTGCTACAATTGTAAGACAGAATGAGAAGCATAATACTAAACTAGGAGCAGACTAGGTTAGCAGACCACCTAATGTTAACGTATTGTAAACTCTAGGTAGTCCTAGATCTTTCCTTAGAAACGATCGATTCCAACAGACATATGATAACTATTTTGCGGTTGGATATGCACAATGTCCAATTCTTATATTGCAACAAAGGATTCAGAGATCCAAACCAGGTAATATTCTTTAAATTCTTTATTAAAAATCCATGTGTTGATTAGACTTCTCAGCTCACACCGCCGACACGTCTTTCGTCTCTTTGCAAGACTTTTTCAAGGCTGGAAGTGTCAAACAAATAATAAAATAAATATTTCATAAATATCTTATACATTACTCATTATCATAGCCAGAGGAAAAACACTACAACAATCACATAAAAACAATACAATACATACAAGTTTAAAAGTACCCAATGTGCAAAAACATTATGCTAGAACTGAATTATACCTAATTCGTCATATCACATATTTTAATATATCTAGGTAGATTCATAAAAAATCAGAAATGTAGACATTACTGTATTTGTATTGCGTAAACGATTCTCCTATATGTATGTATATAATATTTATAGGGAAAGTGATTCATGGGATGCAAGAGTCTGTTCCCAATTACCGTAATATGGACACTGCTGGGAGACTGCTTTAACGTGGTATTTGCCCAGGCCTACTCTTGTCCTGTGGTTATGCCTTATTTAACATTTCTTTACATCCACAGTAGGATGGGGGGACTTTATACTTCTAGTTACTCTTGAATCTAGACACATTATCCAACTAGTTTTGATGCAAACGTCTTGGTAATATTAATACATCTGTACTTTTCGCTATTCTCCGTGTGAGAAATTACTCTGCATTATACCGTACAGTCATTACTCAGTACATAAATATAATATTTTCGAGCGAATTTGGGCTCATAGTAGAGTCAGCAACTAGATAATGGCAGCTATAGGCTAAGTTACACATTTCAAGATGGCCGCCAAATTTGGTCAACTAATCAGGAACAAGTGCCTCTAACACTCTATATAGTATACAGGCTTTAATATCTTGTAAGCGCTGTATCAGTTTGCAAATACTGAGTATTTTGCGCTTTTTTTTTTTGTGGGTGTTCAACTGTTGCATTTGTCATACGGTACACCGCTTTTGCACCTACAACCCGGGGGCCGGTAGCATGTCAGTATTGGCAACAACAAGGTATGGAATGGAGTAACACAGCCTTGTTACCGACAGCCCGGAGGCCCGGTGGCATGTGGTATTAATATCCGTAACGAATTATGTACCGCGTGCTAAACATATCTGACATGGCATTACAGAGGAACCTTTTCCAAGATTGTCATGAATAAACATACTTGAATTTTAGTTATATTTTACCAAAAAGAAATACAAAAATAAAGAGAAGTATACAAATGCAATATGAAATGACGGTTCATAAGGTGCCACTCTAGTCACAATCATTAATTGTACAATTATTCAAACATACTCCAATTGTGCGGCCAAGATCGGGATAAAGGAACACGGTAGGGGAACACATCTACTTTAATCACTTAGGGCAACACTACCACTCAGCGTCTTCAGTCGTCCACGTATATAGAGCAATTTCCCAGATCAACGAGGCGCCAGACCAAAGGGGAGCGGGGAGATCCCATAAAGTATGCGCCTATCAAATGGTCAACACTAGGGCATATCCACACCCCTCAACCAATACCTTCCGGGGCCATCGCAGGTGCAGGGGTATGCTGACTATTCTCAATGGTGCTTGATGCACGGTATGGGCCCCAGATGTCGACCGGCCTGGATGTGGCAGGGACCATTTCTGAGTATTCTGTACTGTTGAGGTTGCAATGTGCCATGCTCCGGAGCCAGGAGCTATGTAGTGGGGGTCGTCGGTCGCACCATCTCAGTGCAACTTCTCGTTTGGCTAGCAGAAAACCCAGCGCCGCCAGTCTGCGCACTGACTTTGGAAATTCAGTTAAGTGGAGCATGGAACTGAGTGTGTTGTGTACTCGGGACCAATAGTCCTGCAGCCTAGGGCAGGTCCATGAAAGGTGAGCGAAATCTGCGGATGGGCCACCGCATTTGGGACAGGCGTGAGGTCTATTTGGGTCTATCCTGTGGAGTCGCGCTGGTGTAAAGTACAGCCTACGCAGAAACTTAAAATGTAAAAGTTTGTGTTTGCTGTTGATAGATATGTTTTTGGTCGCTCTACAGCACCACAGCCATTGATCATCCGATATGGAGTATCCCAAGTCTGCCTCCCAAGCAGCACGTACAACCTGATCTCAAGCGGGGAGGAGCTCGCAGCACATACGATACAATTTGGAGACCAGGTGCGCGCTCGACAGGTGTTGAATGATAAAGGTGAGGGGTGTAATCTCCTCGGGGGGGAGGGTGAACGAGGAAAAGGAAGCGAGCAGTAAGGAGCGCAGTCTGGTAAGTACAAAAGAGTCCATGAATGTCCTCTCAGTAAAACGGTGATCCTCCATCAGTGTGAATGCATGACCTTCCGGGAATAGATCCCCGATAGAGGTTATGTGGAACTTGGTCAACGTTTGTCACACCACAGTTTCTCCAGTTATCGGGAGCCAAGTGGCATTTGGTAACGGAAGGGCCTGGGAATACAGTTGCGGGAGATCTACCAGGCGGCCCAGTCTCCCCCATGCCCAGCATGTAGCCGAAACCGTTTGGATATCTTTCGGATATCTCGGGAAGCTCGACGGGAGTGTGGTAGATAGTGAACCAGGCAGTACCAAATCGGCTTCCGGTTTAAGATATGGAATTCTGGCGTCAGGGTGAAACCATGGGTACGTGTATGAGCACTGTGCCACCAGAAAATAGAGATAAAAGTCTGGGACACCCAGCCCACCTCGTTCATATGGGAGCGTTAGCACGCGCCATGCCACACGTGGGGTCTTGTTGCCCCAGACCAGTGTTAGGAGCGAAGAGCGGAGCTGCGTGAAGAAAACTTTGGTGAGGGGTATAGGTATATTGTTGAACAGGTATAGAAACCTTTGCAATACTATCATTTTGATGATAGCAACACGGCCAGCCATGGACAGTGGGAGTCTATTCCATCTTTCAACCTGTCCCTCAAGGGCCGTCAGCGCAGTACCGTAATTTAATCTGATAATGGATTCTGTCTCCAAATGTATATGGATGCCTAAGTATTTCACGGAGTCTCGGCACCACGCAAGGGGGAAAGAGTTGGGCCATTCGACAGTACTGGGCGTAAGCGGAAATATGACCGATTTGTGCCAGTTAATACGAAGGCCAGAGTATTTGCCAAATCGGGTGATTTCCAGGAGTAATGGCTCCAGGTTGGTTTGTGGCTGCCTGACATAGAGGATGGTTTCATCCGCATATAGCGAGACAAGAAGTGGGCCAGTGCGAAATTGGAGGCCGCGGTGTAAGTGCCTTTCCTGGAAATGACGGACCAATGGGTCCATTGCCAGAATATATAACAGTGGGGATAGGGGGCAACCCTGTCTCGTACCGCGCGCCAGTCGGAACTGGGCGGTGAGTGTACCATTTAAGCGCAGTCGAGCGACGGGCAGAGTATACAATAATTCAACTGTGTTGACTAAGAATTCCGGGATTCCCATGCGGCGCATCACAGACATTAGAAAAGGCCTCTCTAAGGAGTCAAACGCCTTTTCGGCATCCAATAGTATCGCCTCCGCCGGTGTATCGGGGTCTACCCTGTGTAGGACGGAAAATAGGGTGCGGAGGTTGAGGGACGTGGAGCGGTGTGGGATAAAGCCTGATTGGGCAGGCAAAACTATGGATTCCATCAGGAGCGAGAGGCGAATGGCGAGAACTTTCGCTAAGATCTTATAATCAAGATTCAGTAGGGACAGTGGGCGGTAGGATTCACAAAGTGTATTGTCTTTGCCCGGCTTAGGTAATAGCACAATGACTGCCTCTCTTAGAGTGGGGGGCGGACAACCAGTTTCGAGCGCCTCGGCATACATCTCTACCAAATGGGGAACCAGTAGATCTTTATAAGCCTTGTAGAAATCGGCTGAAAATCCGTCCAGCCCAGGGGCCGAAGAACTCTTCATGGAGTCAATGGCCTCCTCTACACTATCCGCTGTTATGGGATCCGCCAAAAAATCTATCATCCATTTATCTAAGTACACCATTGCGATCTCATTCAGATAATCCCCTCTCTCAGCAGCATCGTCAGACAATGTGGAGGTGTATATTTTGGTGTAGTAGGATAGAAAGGTGTCACAGATCTCAGGCGTGGTGCGTACCATGTCTCCCGTTGGTCCTTTAAGCTCTGTGATGTAGGAAGAGGAGTGAGGGGGACAGAGTAGGTGTGCTAATAGTCTGCCAGGTCTGTCACCCTCCCCATGTTGTCTGGCCGTGTATGATCTGGTCAAGAATCGGAGCTCTTGTTCTCCCTTTTCCCTAAACTCCATCATCAGTTGTAAGCGCCTGCGTTCCCTTTCCTCTGTGTGCTGTTGAAGCTGTTTCGTATCCAGCGCCGCTATGTCGCGCTCTATGCGAGAGAGGGCAGCCCGCACATCACGTAGCATTCCAGTATGTTTAGCGATGCATACACCCCTGATGGTTGTCTTAAATCCCTCCCAGAGAACAGCCCAGGTGTCTACTGTGCCCGTGTTTAAGTCAAAATAGTCGACTATGGCCTCTCTGAGTTCCTCTGTGAAAACTGGATCCATTAAAGCCTTGCCAGGGAAGCGCCACTTCCTTTCATAACCCCCCTCCCGCGGGATCCTCAACCGAAGCACTATGGGAGAATGATCTGAAAGCGTGCGTGGTAGTGTAAGTAGGTCCATCACCCACCCAACCACTTCCGGGGATATCAGCCAATAGTCGATTCTGGTCCATGTGTCGTGAAACCCAGAGTAGTGGGAATAAGCCGGTGTAGAAGTGTGCAATAACGCCTCAATGTCCACTAGGGAGAAATGTGTGCAGATGTCACGCAGGACTGGACGTGAGTTGGGTCTCGCGTCCGGGGCATTCGCCGTGCTGTCCCTTGGCGGATTGAAGAGTAGATTAAAATCACCGCCCATCAGTATTAAGCCCGGGTCCGAGTTTAACAATTGTACCTGTACATGATTGAAGAAGGCGGGAGTATCAGTATTAGGGCCATATATCCCAATGAGTGTGATCTTATGTCCCATTAGGGTTCCCGTAACAATTACATATCTGCCATCCTTATCCATGACAGTGTGGTGCAGTTTAAATGGAAGCCGCTTGTGGATGTATATTGCCACCCCCTGGAGTATCTGTTGTAGTTAGCAAAGAAGCGATGTGTGCCCCAACTTCTGGCCATCCTAGTGGCGGAGTCAGTGGTCAAATGAGTCTCTTGCAGGAAGACAATGTCTATTTTATGCCTGGCTATATAGTTCAACACCTGTTTACACTTTCTGTCGTTGTTCAGACCCCTAACATTCCAGGTCATCATTGACAATTCTGAGGGGCCCGACTGCAATCCTAATGTGGCCATGGGAGTAAAGTAGGGCTAAATGACCTGTAGCATGAGCAGTTTAGTATCGAAACAGTGATTGTATAGACTTTTGGACACCGCAAACAAAACAAAACCCAGCAACAACCCATTCCCACCCTCCACCCAACCTCTTGCAAAACCCAAAGAGGACCATCCCACCCTATGCGGAGGAAAAACAGAACATTATGAACAGTATAAGTGCAGTTGCAGTAAAGACCTCCGTAAGACAAAAAACAAGAAATTCCCCAAACACAATGGCGATCGCCAGGGGGGTAGCGACGCCTCAACATCCGGGCTATCAAATCACTATTGTGGAGTAGTCAATCCAGTGAGTCTCCGGCAGCAACGCCTATGGACCACAATATGAGAGTGTGAGCAGTACGAAGAGAACAAATGTCAGCCATGTCCAGTGTCAGTGAACAGATCTACGCTTTGTTGAGTGTCTCCCTGTGCCGTGACGGTGCCCTGGAGTTGGTCGTGCTCTGGGAACCATTGGCCTTATAGGTGTGACAAAATTCCTGCACTTTCGATGGGGAGTCAAAGATGCGGGCCCTGCCAGCCACCTCCACCCTGAGGCGTGCGGGGTAAAGCATACCGTATTTCAGGCCCAGATTTCGCAGGGTAGCCTTAACCCCGGTGTATTTCCATCTTGCCTCCTGGACCATGGCGGTGAAATCAGGGTAGAATGACAGTGAGTCGCCTTGCCATCGTGTTTCACCTTTCTCTCGAGCGGCACGCAGGGCCGCATCTCGGTCCCTGAAGTTCATGATCCTGGCGATGATAGGGTGTGGTGGCAGGCCCGGCTGTGGTCTTGGTCCCAGTTATCGGTGCGCCCTTTCCACCACAAATCCCGGAGTAAATTGGTCCCTTCCGAACAGGTCAATGAGAAGTTTTTCCACAAAGACGTCCATCCGGCCAGTTTGGGTCGATTCCGCCAAACCCAAAATGCAAATGTTGTTGCGTCATCCGCGCGCCTCCAAGTCCTCATTTTTTATGGCCACCTCTTTCAAGATCTTCTCAACTCTATCAAGACGTTTCAGCGTTTTAGAGCCCGAGTCTTCCATATCAGAGATGCGGGCTTCGGCCACGTCTAGACGGCCTGTACTTTAGATCCCATGTCTGCGGGTTTTTGTTCCAACGTATCGAATCTATTGTCTAGTGCCTTGAACCCAGCCCTCATTTCAGACATCATGGTCGCGACCAGTGTAGTGGCGCTGTTCAGCTGAGTAGGTGGCACTGCTTCCGACGTGGCGCCCATGGTAGTGTCACTGTTCAGCAGGGGGGTCTTATCGAAACTGAGCTTACGTTGGTTAGGATCTCTTTTCCCCATGTCGGCAGAGGATCATCCTGCTGTGTGCAGCAGCTAATTAGCCAGGCAGGAGGCAAGTGTAGAGGCCTAGCGTGGCTGTGCAAAGTAGTAGGGTAATGTGGTAACCGTCAGTCAAGGCTCTTGGCGTTCAGAGTACTTGCAATATGTAGGCCGTGCAGGCAGGACAGAATGGGTTGTCAGGACCAGGTCCCGGCGGGCATCAGGGTAGGCAGCGACCAGGGGATTAGTCTTCCAGCGCACCACAACTGACCATGTGACTGGGTCACGAATCTCCGACAACTGTGTAGCTGGCGAGTTTTTCGCGTGGTTGCTGGCCGGTAGAGCGCTCACAACGCCAGTTCAGTTGTCGCCCCGCTCCGCGCTGCCGATGGGCATAGGGGGACCCTACAGGGGGAGCAAGGCGGGGCCGCCCAGGCTCGCGGCAGTCCCGAACAGAAGGCCGCCCACCCCCGCCCAGGCTTCCACTCCAGGCACCCAGGTCCGGCCCGCCCACCGATCCCCGCCCGGGGCAGCCGCTACTCTAGCCCCCGGTCCCGGCCCGCGCACTCGGCCCGATATTGCGCGTGGCCCGGAACCACAGAGCCGGCACGGACAAATTCCCAGGCCGGCACCCGAGAAAACGAGCACAGGCACCCGGCACCCAAAGCGGACCCCGGACAGCAGGCACAGCGCCCCAGCACGGAACTCACCTGCGATCCAGGCGCAGGGAGAGCAGTCGCCGGTGGGGTGGCGATCCACTGCTCCACCGGTGCGTCCCCTTCCGGATGCCCCCGAGCCCAAGTGCGGCATCAATTGGCAGCAAATCGCCGCAGTTGCAGGATGGATGAGGGGAGCGGTGCTAACGATGTCTCAGGCCCTCAGGATGTCGCGAGTAAGCCGCCCGGACTGCGGAGCTTCAAACAAAGGCGGCCATCTTAGCCGCCTCCGTGGCCACGCCCCGAGTATTTTGAGCTTGACGTATATATGCGACATGGTATTCATTTATGCACATGTCGTTGTCAGATAACTGTTGTCATGACGTACGTTAGTCGTGGTACGTTTTTGTACGTTGATATGGGCGCGGGGCAATGCGTATCATTTTTATTTTATCAATTTTTCAAATTGTTTCAGTAACACTAGGACATGGTTAACTTTGTCTATTTCTGCATTAGTATCGTCATGTAACTCTTTAAATGATGACTCCAGTACAAAATGGCCGCCACGCTTGCCAAGCGTTTGCAATGGCTTCTAAGTCTCTAATAGCGACGCTAAGGAGGAGCGTTGCCAATTAAGCCCTTTAAATATGGGCGCGAGGGCCGTGGCGAAACGCTAGACAGCTCCTGTTGGTGTTGGTGGTCGACACTTACGTGTCAAATTCCAGGTGAGTGTCAGACCGGGGACTTTGCATGTGAGGAGGTGTTAAATTGTGTAAATTGTGTGAATGAACGCTTGGGTCCTTGTTTAAATGGTGCAGTAGTACTGATGATGAATACAGTGACAGCACGCTTTACTTTGGAAGCGGACCATGGGGGTGCTATGCGCTTGGGAGCCTATAAGCTCAATGTAGCAATAGATAACACAAAATGCGTCTGGGGGATAACTGTATAACAAAGTTATTGAGGATACAATGTGTAGAGTGTTTGAATTGGAACAGTGTTTATACTATATCACATGTTGCTTTAGTCATTATTGCTAGTTTTCGTCTGTCTTTAGACTTATCAGGGTCTTGTGCGATCAATATACAGGGGGGTGTCCACTGGCTACAGCGTGTTCTTTACACAGTAAGTCTGACCCCTATACTTGCTTTTCTCTTTGATGATATTAGAGATGCCTAGTATCATGATAATATGTTGTCTTTTCTTGCCCATGTAGGCCAGATTATACTACATTATTAACGCTACTGAAGGGCATCCCATTATTGGTATGATACCGTGCTAAGCCGCGGTAAGTGTGGCTATTTGCAAGCTGTTTTTACTTTTTTTCTTTTCTTTTTCTTAGTTATTATTCCTCAATTCTGCTATATGAATATATTTGCGTTCTATTGGGTGTGTTCACTATATGTCCCTTGCAATTATGATTACTGTATGAAAATATATCCTGATATGACAAACAAACTGTTGATTAATTATACTTACAGTGTGTTTGTACTACATAGATATGCATCACTTGAGACCATATTATATGAGTCAGGTTTTTTGGCATTGTCATCCTTGTTTAGCCAATAGCTTTTCTATACTTTACTCACTATGTGAGTGCTTTATTCAGAGGCCCTGTGCATATGCCCTCACCATATTAATCAGACAGCTGGGTTTTGCTTACTGCATGTCGTCTTGTGACTTCTCTTTTAGACGCCATATTGTTGAATTTTACTTTGCCGAAGAATTACTTTTTGATATCCGATGCTGAAGTAGTAGGCCATTATTATTCCACCACATCAATATTTGGTGAGTGGTGTTTGATAGATCTATATCTACTGGGTCTTTCTTATATGGGGCATATAAGAATGTTTCATTTACTGCCTCTCCTTTAGATACCTCATTATTGAAGATCATTAGAAGTGGCATCCCTGCTGGAAGACTCCTCACTTATTTTGTTCTTTATGAGAGGTGAGTCTGTGGATTAACCACTCGTTTTGGGTAATACTCATTAGAACTAGGCCTTGCTTAGAGACTTAATAGATACTTGTGTTGATGTGTACAGTGGCTGCTGCTGACCCTATTGAGATCAGATGGCTATAGACATCCTTACAATCTTGGTCGGTCGCTGATGTTTGTTGTTCCCCTTTTCAGGACTGCTGGATGTTTATCAAGTTATCACCATTAAGCTTTGAGGGGCTCAACTTTTGGATACAGGGAAACTCGGAGGGGCTGGCCTACTACATATCACCAACACATGTGCTTATAATATCTGGTGGGTCATTTGTGACATACTTGGGTTCTACTTTGATAACCTAAAAAAAAAAATAAAAAAAAATGTTTAGTTTAATCCATGACAATATTTTGCTATGGATTAAGAAGTAAATCCTTTACAGGTTATTATTATGGTGTTTACACGGGATAGGTATTCCAGATAGCGTGTCTCCACCTCTAGGATGGGACAGCAGCTACATCACTTTTGCTAATCTTATTTACTATATTGTAATAACTGCGACCAGTAGTGTATTTCTTTACACTACGGATGTGATTTCACTTTGGACCTCATATGTCTCCCAGCATTGGACTGGGTATAAGTATATCCGTATGATGGTGAAACTGGTTACTTATGAATACAGTAATGTCTACATTTCTGATTTTTATTGAATCTACATAGATATATTGAAATATGTGATATGACGAATTAAGTATAATTCAGTTTTAGCATAATGTTTTTGCACATTGGGTACTTTTAAACTTGTATGTATTGTATTGTTTTATGTGATCGTTGTAGTGTTTTTCCTCTGACTATGATAATGAGTTATGTTTAAGATATTTATGAAATATTTACTGTATTATTTGTTTGACACTTCCAGCCTTGAAAAAGTCTTGCAAAGAGACGAAACACGTGTCGGCGGTGTGAGCTGAGAAGTCTAATCTACACATGGATTTTTAATAAAGAATTTAAAGAATACTACCTGGTTTGGATCTCTGAATCTGTTGTTGCAATATAAGAATTGGACATTGTGCATATCCAACCGCGAAATAGTTATCATATGTCTGTTGGAATCGATCGTGTCTAAGGAAAGATCTAGGACTACCTAGAGTTTACATTACGTTAACATTAGGTGGTGTGCTAACCTAGCCTGCTCCTAGTTTAATATGATATGCACCTTGTGTGCTTTACAACACTCCTGGTGGTGAGTGCATATCAGGCTATATAAGCACCCATTATTTGTTGGTGAAAATCCATGATGAGTTTATAACTACACGTGTATTTCTGTAATCTTGAGATCTATTACTATATGTGTGGACGCTTCTCCTTGAATGAGGAGAACACCACCACCGACCTCTTTGTAACAAAGCATAATACGTACAGCATTAGCAGTAAGGTAAAATAATACTGCAATAGCATGGTTTGTAGCTATGACATATATTCATAAAAATACATACATAAATGTAAATGTGTTTCGATTTATTTAGCGCAACACTTTAACCCAGGGGTCTCAAGGCGCTTGCTTAGGGAACCCGTCCTGGTATTCCCCTGTGAGATGCCCCGGCCGGGTATCCACAAGGTGAAAGCCAGGCATCCCACCGCGAGGGGCCGTAGTGGAGATTAAGCAAGCTATTGCCCAGAGTCGCAGAGTGTGACCCCGTGAGTCGAGTAGGCACCGGAGCGAGAATTGTCGACTCCGTGGAATTTTGAGCCCGAGACCCGCCGATGCGGGGAATCGAACCCTGGTCCACGGCCGATCTCAGCTTCCGGGTCTGCCGCCTCTAACCACTGAGCCACGCTTCTCCACAGGCTAAAATGTAAATACTCATCTGGTGCTTCTAAATAGTTCTACCCCAGTGTACCTAACCTAAGTGTAGTTCGAGGTATGAAGTAGGTGCTGTTTAGCTATAGTCTAGTTTAGCTATAGTTGCCAAGAGTTGCCAAAGTTTCTCTAGGTTCTAGTCTGCTCCATACCTTAGAATGAGAGAGGTTGGAATCTCTTTATAGGTCTCAATCTCTAACACCCTGCAAGGGGAGTCAGAAACACTGGAGCTGGATTCTCTGCAAGGAGGATGACAGCATCTGGTCAGTGCGCCAGGCGGGGACATTATCTCCTTCCGAACATGCCGTGGTGAGCTGCATCGTGCAAGTATGCAGCCCAGCTGTGCCTTGCCGTGCCTTGCCATGGCAAGTGAAGGTATATTTATACCTTGAATGTGTTTAGGAATGCCAGTATTGACATACAAGTCAGGCAGAGGAACTTCATGAATGAAACCCTAAGAAAAAGATGTTCATGCATAATAAATGAGTTCTTGGAGAAATCAACATCCAAGCAAGGGGAAGTCCTAAAGGCCTAAGAGTCCGGTTTTCCAATAACCCGTTGTAACGTGGATGAACGGATGTAGTTTACCATGCCTGTATTTGGTTAGCATGGGCAATGCCTAAATAAGGTCTGGATTTCTATGCCTAAATAAGGGCAGTGGGCATTGTACCTATATAAGGGAATAAATCTAGAAAACTATATAAGGCATCTAAATCAACACAGAACACTACAGTGACCCCTTACCCTACAAACGTTTCAATGAGATCAAACACTCCCTGCTTCCCTTATGGACCAGGATTATTAATGCTTCCTTAACACAAGGCTTCATATCAGATTGTCTTAAAAGTGGACAGGTTACCCCTATACAAAAAAAAAATTATGCTGACCAGTCTGATCCTAATAACTACCACCCTATCTCTAATATCCCAACTCTGGCCAAACTCCTGGAAAAAACGCGTACATCGACAATTATATAATCACATTCAGCAATACCAACTCCTCGACGAATGCCAATCTCGTTTCAGGCAGGGTGTCAGTAACTGCACTGGTCCAAATTGACGATGATGCCCTTATATTTCTCGACCAGAATGGTTCCTGCCTATTAATCCTGCTTTATCTGTCAGCCGCATTTGACACCATCATACATGAGAACCTTATGAACCTAGTAGAATGCTGGATGGGTCTCTTCAACACTGTGTTAAAATTGTCCTCCTCATTTTTACACAACAGATCTCACATAGATATAATCAAGCACGGACTATCCATCCAGACACCAGTCACAATTGTATTCCCTCAAGGCTCTTCACTCTACCCCACCGAGTTCAACCTGCTCATTGAAATCCTGACTGAAATACTCAAACTCTCCAATATCTTTTACTATATGTATGCTGATGATACTCAACTCTACCTGAAATGTGCCTCTTCAGAAGACATGATTATCTTCTACAACACACTGATAAAAACTCAACACTGGCTGACTCATAACCACTTTAAACTAAACATCCTCAAAACTGAGTTCCTCTTAGTCTCCCCACCCAACCACATTCATAACATCATAGAATGGATCCCTCTAACAGCTCTGAACTGTACACACACATCATAACCTCATCAACATCTCTAAGAATTGTCCTGGATAATGCAGGATCACATCAGAGGTGTCAACTACCACCTGCACTCACTAAGGAAATTAAACCTTTTCATTCCAATTGCAGATCTCAAGACAGCAGTTTAAGCACGACTGATCTCCAAACTAGATTATGGTACTGCTACCCTCATGGGACTATCAAAAGCAAAACTGCCTCCTCTAAAGGCAATCTTCAACTCATCACAGGCTCAGGAAAAAGCAAACCCCATAGCGCTGAACTGGCTTCCCTATGAGACAAAGATCCATCTAAAAATTGCTTGCTTAACTCACAAAGCTCTTCACCAAAACACTCCAACGTACCTGGTCAAGAAACTTGTCCTATCAGGTGAGACGAGAACTTTAAGAAGCACTGTCTCCCTTCAACAAAAGCCCTAAAAATTCATTAAAACAAAATCTGCAAACGTTCATTCTCTAGAATTGCCCCCAAAATCGGGAATTCACTTCCTCCTGAGATCATATTCAACCCCTCAACTGCCCTCTTCAAACGAAGAGTAAATCAACTATTAATGAACAGATTCCTTCACCAATGAAGATGCAACCTTCCCAGACTTTTACTTCTATGGCATGCCCTTCTTCTTCATTATTTTCTATGATGACACCCTCATTATTTAAATGAACATTCTGAATCTAGCATCCATAAATGTCAACCTACGTTCCTATATTCACTTTGTTGTTCTCCCATATTTACATACTCTTATCGGTTTACCTTTGCTTCACTGATGTACAACACTTTGATACCACAAAGGGTCATGTTAGCACTCTATACAAATCAGTAAGTAAATAAATTGACTTTCGTGCATCAGGGCATGTTTGCATTTGTGTATATATGTGCAAGTGTCCTTTTCTGTGACCATTTATAATGTGTGTGTTTGAGAGTGTCTGCCTATGAGTGTGTGCTCATCAATTTCTTGTGAGTATGCATTTGGGTATGTGTGAGGGTTCCTTGACTTCCGTCCACCAGCATGTGTCTAAAGATGTCTATTTTGATATTCATTACACTTGTGTATGTTTGCGAGTGCACACTTTTGTCAATGCAAGTTCACTGCGTGTCTATGTGTGTATGGACTAGTGTGTGTGCTTTTGTATGTGGGTGGGTGTGTTGTTGACTCCAAGCATCTGTACATATTTGTTTATGTATGAGATCAAGTCCTTGCCTGCGTCCTTTTCTCATGTGTGTTTGTGTATGCACGTCCATGAGTGCCTGTGTGTGTGTCTCTGTGTATAAGTGTCTGATTGAATTGGTACATTAAATTATCTTGCACAGGGAGTTCCCACCTGTGTATTAAGAGCAGTCAGACTGATCTGGACCTCAAAGCCATAAACTTTCTTACCACTGCATGGCAGGAAGAAATAGTACAAACTTATTGATGATATGGGTGGAGCTATTGTAGAGGGTGCTCCGTTTATAAACCAACAGTAGAATGACAGTTTCATAATGCAGTGTTGCCCCTGAAAACTCGCAAGATTATGATGCAATGTTTGACCCTGACGTAGATTGTTGATGTGGACAACATTTTCTCTACAGATGAGGTATTTCCTCATGGAAATCCCTCCAGAATATACACCTGGAGAGATTGTGTGGGCAAAACATGTTGGGGAACACACAAAGAAACACTTGAACCATTTTGGCCATTAAAATTGCACAATAAAACTAAACAAACAGGAATGGCTGGGGCCAGCAGCAGTTGCCCTGCTGATCTCACTTAGGGCCCCATTAGGTTGATGGGCGGATCGCCCCTGCCGGGCTGGCGGTAGCCACCGCTTACCCGGCGGGGTCGTTCCGCCCGCCATCTCTGCAGAAATTACCCCCGCCATATTTTAATGGCTGGGGGGTCCGCGGTGGACGGAAAGACCGCCCGCCTCATTTCCGCCCCCCCGGTCGACACCGCTAGCCATATTACAATGTGCTTTTGGGAATGCCTTTCCACGGCGGCATTGCTGCCACGGAAAGGCATGCAAAGTCTGCTTGGGGGGCTGGTTGCGGGTCCCCAGGGACTCTGGGGAGGGCGTGGGGGGTGCACATGCACATGCACAATGAACCGCTACCAGTAGGAATATAACTAGTGTAAGTGAAGTGTTATTTTGTGAGTGCTGGCATCTCACAAAAAGTGAAGGACTGGTCTCACACACCACCGGGTGTCATGCTTCATCATTGACCAGTCCTCGCCCTCTAAAAACTTGGTTTGATAGAGGGCGGGCATACACCTGACGACAGGGATGCACTTCTAAACTAAGTGGGGGCCCAAAGAAAAATGTGCAGTGAATTAAAAAGCCATTATGGGTGTCTACTTAATTTTAATAGCGTCGACATCCATATGGTAGCTTAAAATAAAGTGATCGGTGCCATGGGGATATTAGTGTCCCCCCACCGCTGTATGTGAGATCAACATGTTTCTGCCTGTAGGCCCAACTAGGTCCTCGGCATTCATCAGGATCATAGTATGAAGGTCTCTACTCTTACCAAATTTTAGTGAGAGCGTTCCACTTGGTGGGGTGATCAATACTCACACTCCACTGTCTGTAGTGATAGGTTTAAATGATTCCTATGATGAGGTAAACTGCGTCTCATAGGAGGGAGAGCAGATGGACCCTTTAGGTCCTGGAATGGTAACTGCAGTGATCGCCGCCTTTCAGCCTAGGTCTGCAAGCCTCCGCTCCTCGACGGACCTATTAAAAACAACATAGCGCTAAGCAACATGGAAATACATAATATCAAAAATCGTGGTTTTGTCATTAATGTACACATTCTGGTTTGAAAGTTCATCTCTTTGGCAGGTCTCTCCATCTTGAAAAACTCCACCCTCTACAATTGCTGCCCGCGGCGGTAGGGTGATTCTGCTAAGGAATGCTTCTGTCAGTCTAGGGCAACTCCCTTAGACCAACCAGAACCGTCGACCTAACGTCTTCGGCTGCACCCCAAAGACTTTGGGCAGCCGCGACCCTAGCAGATGAACCCGGATGGCGGTTCAAAAAAACAAAAATAAGCAAATTTCTCAGAGGAGAGAGAGCTGCACTTTCAAAAGAATAGAAGAAAAGGAGTTTTATTTGTCCATAGTCATAGTTCTCGGCCTCAAATTATAGCGTGCCTTTCCAGGTGCTGTTTGGTCTTGGAATAAAGTTCAGGTTCGGTAGTGTCCAATCGAATTGACGGTGGCACAGCTGCTT
Organism: Lissotriton vulgaris; assembly: GCF_964263255.1. Lineage (NCBI taxonomy): Eukaryota > Metazoa > Chordata > Amphibia > Caudata > Salamandridae > Lissotriton > Lissotriton vulgaris. The sequence goes on from NC_141685.1 coordinate 196,232,410, forward strand.
GCAAAATGCTATCGCTTTCGTTCTCAGAGTTTGTTCCTTTCATGTGTGCATCGCTAAAAGGCAGAAAGTGAGGTATAATCTCAGTTTCAGAGTCAGCGATCCCCTCCTGGACCCTCCGGTCGTACGGCAGAGGCAAAGGAACCCTCTTACAGTGTACGCCGTGGATCCAATGCTTTTTTTCTTCCACTCGAACAGCTGATCTCGTTGAGAGAAGGACTAGATGAGGGCCGGTCCACCGGGGCTGGTCATTCTTTGTTCGCTGGAAATTTCTGACCAATACCCAGGAGCCAGGATTGATAGGGTGTCCTGGAGCTTCAGAGACTGGAGGCAGAGCATCATGTACCTGTTGGTGTAAAACACGCAATTTAGTCGTCAATTCATACAGGTAATCGAGCAGTACAGGGTATTCGATCTCGCTGAACTTAGTGGGCCTTGGCACTCCCCATATGTTGGCCGGGTGGCCGAACACTATTTTGTGCGGACTAAGTCCCACTCTAGATTGCACAGTCATTCTTGTTGACAGGAGTGCCAAAGGCAGGGCGTCAGGCCATTTAAGACCAGTGCTCGCTTGGATCTTGGCTAACTTAAGCTTTAGTGTGCCGTTGTAGCATTCTACTAGTCCAGCTGATTGGGGGTGATTTGCAGCGTGGAACCTCTGGTGTACGCCTAGCCCTTCGCATACTTTCTTCATCACTCGACCCACAAATTCACTCCCATTATCACTCCAGACCATTCTCGGCATTCCGAATCTGGGGAAGAATTCTTTGACAAGGGCTTTAGCTGTGGATAGGGCAGTGTTGTCCTTTAACGGATACGCTTCTACCCATTTGGAAAAGGCACAAACAACAACGAGTACGTATTTCAAATTGTTGCACCTTTCCATGTGGATGAAATCTAGCTGCAAAACCTCGAACGGATACGTAGGAGGAGCAAAATGACCAGCTGGAGGTGGGGTTCCCCTACCAGGATTGTACTTCAGACACACCATGCAGTTCTTGACTACGTTTACTGCACACTTAGGAATTCTAGCGTTTTGCCATACTGGAGCCAACAACTTGCAGATCCCTTTCACACTGATGTGAGCCATCCCATGAGCCATTGTAACCACTGCAGGCACATACGCATCGGGTAACAACCTACGCTGATGTTCTGACAATTCAACCCAACAACCATTCGCATCCAATTTACCCGTCCTCTCTCTCCACACACTCAAATCTTTCTCTGTAGCTTCAGTTTGGATGGACTTCACGCTTTCTATTGTATCTTCGCACATTCCAACGTCACCAATCCATCTTGCAGGGCCTGCAACATACATTCAACTCATCACATTCCTTGCGGTGTCTTTCGCAACTTCATCCGCAAACGCATTTCCGCAACCAACATCATCTGTGGTCTTTTTGCGCGCACTGCATTTCACGATCGCAACCTGTGATGGCAAGGTCAGTGACTCAAGAAGCTCATTCACCAACTGACCATGCTGGATCTTTGCACCATGCGAAGTCAGGAACCCACGTTCACGCCACAATCGTCCAAAACTGTGAGCAACACTGAAGGCGTACTGACTGTCAGTGTACACATTTACTCGTCTTCCTTTCGCCAACACACACGCTCTCGTAAGTGCAATCAATTCTGCTGCTTGTGCTGAGTTGTGTGGGATGCGTGCAGTTTCAACAATCGTGTGTAAAGTTGTAACAGCATATGCCGCAGTCGTATCACCATTCGGCAACTTGAAGCATGAACCATCAACCCACAAAGTACCGTCACATTCAGTAAGAGGAGAGTCTCTAAGGTCTACTCTTCCTTTCATTTCCTCTTCTGTCTTAAAGAAACAGTCATGTTGCTCTTCAACATCTCCTGACTCGACTGGAATCGGCAGCAACCTGGCTGGGTTCAGAGTATTGCACCTCTTAATGTGCACGTGACTCGCTAAGAGAGTTAACTCATAACCCGACAATCGAGCACTAGTTAAGTGCTGTGTCTTGGTCCAGTTTAACAAAATGTCTACCGCATGTGGGACCATTACCACTAACTCGTTATTCATCACTAAACCAGCAGACTGTCGAATAGAAATAGCTGCTGCTGCTGTGGCTCTCAGACAACTCGGCAATGCTATAGCTACTGGATCCAAAGTCGACGAAAAGTACGCACATGGACGCTGCTTGTCCCCAAACATCTGTGTCAACACTGACAATGCACATCCTTCTCTCTCGTGGGCATACAACGTAAAGGGCTTACTGTAGTCGGGGGTACCCAACACAGGAGCCGAACACAATGCATCGCGCAATTTTGAAAAGCTCATCTGACATTCTTTAGACCATGAAATGGGATTCGGCGTGGCTTTACAAGTTAATGCCACCAAAGGTTTGGCCAGCAAGGAAAAGTTCGGTATCCATTGTCTGCAATAGGAGGTAATACCTAAGAAAGCGCGCACTTCTCTCTGTGTTTTTGGCACACTCAATTTCGCAATTGCCTGAATTCTTTCTGGGGTCAGTTGCCTTCCCTCCTTCGATAAGAGGTGACCTAAGTAGGTTACTTCTTGTCAACAATATTGTAACTTCGAAAGGGACACTTTGTGATGCAAATCAGACAAATGACGCAACAACGACAAGGTAGCTTCTTTACAGTCCTCCTCAGTATCTGCAGCGATTAGCAAGTCATCAACGTACTGAATAAGAGTAGCGCCATCAGGTAAAACAATTGTATCAAGCTGTGTTTTTAAGGCCTGACTGTATATCGATGGGCTTTCACAGTAGCCTTGAGGAGCGCGTTTGAAGCGGAAACTTCGGCCTCCTAAACTGAAACCAAAAATATCCCTGCTCTCCTCGGCAATCGGGATGCTGAGGAAAGCATTCTTCAAGTCAATCACCGAGAACCAAGTGGCTGAAGCTGGAATCATAGTCAATAAGGCAGTGATATCAGGGACAACTGGAACTGTGGCACAACTATTTTATTCACCTCTCCAAGATCAATCACAAATCTGTACACAGGTGGCTGGGAAGGGTCAGTTCGCTTCAAAACAGGCAGAACAGGACTATTACAAACGTTACCTCTTGTCTCCTCAATTACATCTTTTTCAATCAGATCGTAAACGATCGCTAGCAACGCCTTTTCGCCCTCGCTAGAGATCTTGTACTGGGGAATGCGCGGCATTTTAACATTGGCTTTCAATGTCACAACATATGGTGGAATTTCCAAAAGACCTACATCATTAGGACCAGTAGCCCAAAGAATATCTGGAAGGGAAACTAGTTCGGCTGGAAGTTTATCCTTTGACAAATACATCGGACAGATCACTTTCTTACCCAATGTAAGTTGTACTCCAGAAGGAGAACAATACAATGTCGCATACAATCTATTCAACAAATCCAATCCTAACAAATTTTCACCACAACCTGTCGTCAGAATGAGGGGTGCTTCCAATTCGCAAGGTCCAACAGAAAGAGACATAGGACTAGAGATCGGATTCCTAACTGGGGCGCCGGAAAAGCCTACTGAAACATTCATTTCACCAGACAAAGGTGCGCCAGGGAGTTTTGAGTGCATAATCGAACTCTTTGTAGCACCAGTATCCAACAGAAAAGGCTCTGACACACCTGATGTAATCACCTCAACATAAGGTCCACTCTGATCTACTGGAACTGAAACAACTCCCTCTCTTCGTCCATGGCTGTCCTAGCAATCATTACCTTCCATATTCTCATCTTCTGTAGTAGTCATCGGCATAGTACTGAGTTGTCCTACCCGATGTGGTATTCTGTTGGTCAAAACTATTCATTGGATTCTGGGGCGGAAAAGATCATGCGTTTTGCGGGAAAGCACCTCGTCCCCTACCTCTAGGCGATTGTTGAGCACCACGGCCTCTCGCACCAAACCCATTTGTACGCTGCAATAAAACCGGACAACTATTCTTAAAATGACCCTCTTCTTTGCAATACGCACACTGATTAGGACCGTACGGGAAACGTTTTTGAGAGAACTCATTTCTTTGTGAGTTTCCCGAATACTGCTGAGGCTGCTGATATTCGTGCTGACTATTAGTACGGGGTGGGTAAGCTTGCTGTAGGAGGATCTTAGTTTTTAATTCCTTAGTCTTTTTATCCGCTTTCTCTAACTCATCTTTGCGCCTATTTTCGTAGTACTGGGCTGTAGCTAGAATCTGTGCTGACGTTGACACAGCCCAAGCACTCTCAGAATCCTTCAACTTACCACACAACTCTGGAAGCAAATTGTGCACAAATTTATCGACGAACAATCTCTGGCCAGCCTCGGTAGCCATATCCTGACCGCTATGATCTGCGAAAGTCTCTTCAAACCGCGTGAAAAAGTCGGACACCATTTCGTCTTTCTTCTGCTTACACGCAGACAACTTATCCCAATTGACACGCAATTCAGGCATTAATGTCTTCATATATGTAATTATTCTACCAGGGAGTTCTGCTATTAAAAGCTCGGGTTTAGCACCACCAACTTGTCAGTTATCTGTAGCAGCAATATTAACCCATGTATCACCTAACTCCTGATCATGATCGGCGTGGCGAATCTTTCCCCATAAAGGCTGTGGAACAACGTTCCCGAACAACATGTCTATATCGGCTAAGTTCATAATACATGAGCTTACAGTCTGTGATAATTCCTTGTAATACCCCGTGTTAGACCTGACATCATTGGCTTGAGTCTCTCCTCCATTTTTTTCTGTTTGCCTCCTCTGTTTACGATGTTTTTGCTGGTGTAATGCTTTGGGCGCTGTACCACTGCTGATCAGTCCCGCAGTGCAAGTGCTCCCTATGTAAAATTACTGTATTGATTGAATTCCATGTTTGGCTTATTTGGTTTACTGTCAGTCCCTAGTCTAGTGCACCAGGAGTGCCAGGGCTTGTAAAATCAAATGCTGCTCGTGGGCTTGCAGCACCTGTTGTGCCACCCACAAGAGCGGCCTAGTAAAAGTATGTCTCAAGGTCCACCATTGCTAAACCTACGTGCAGTCTGGTACTGTCACGCAGACTGCGCAAGTACACCTACTTCCCAGTCCCTAAACCTTCCCTTAACTTCGTGTTAGTCACCCCTATGGTAGGCCCACGGGCAGGGTGCATTGTAAGTATAATGTAGGACAAGCCTGACCGAGTTGGCATGTCCTAATAGTGAATTACAGCCATATTCGTTTTTCACTGTTGTAAGGTAACCTGCTCTCCATTAGTTAGAATGGGCTGCCAGGATTATTAATGCTATAATCCTAGCTGGCTCGGGGAGCATGGTGCAATGTCGAGTTTGGTATCCCTGAACTCGGGGTTTAATACAGCATCCGTCTGTGTGGATGGTTTTTGGACTCTGGGTTTGAAAATAGCACTTTTAGAAAGTAGCTATTTTCTTGTCTAACTATTTCTGGTTTCTGCTGGTTTGGTGTGTGTGTGGCAGGAGCTGGGTGGCTCCAGAGGTCTGAATGAGTCAGTGTGGGATGAGTGGGACATTTGCATTGAGAGTAGGGGGAGAGTAGTTCCTGATAGCCTGCCCTGCCTGATACAATGCTGGCTCCACCTCCTGCCAGGCGACTGATGGCTCTGTGCCTGCCAGGGATGATCCTGGCCCCACCTCCTACCGGGAGGCCGATAGCTCTGCTCCTGCCAGTGACAATACTGGCTCCACCTCCTGCTGGGCGTCTGAGGACCCAGCCCTGCACAGTGAATAGGCCAGGTGCCTCTGCCTGGCTACACCCACAACAGACCCAGGATGGGGGGATTTCCCCTGCATGGACAAAGGGATCAAAGCCAAAAAGGGGTATAAGAGAAGGACCCCTGAACCAAGACTTTAGATCACTTCTGACAAGGAACCCTGAAACCAAGGACAAGAAGCCTGCTGATCCAAGGACTTGCCTACCCCTTCTGCCAGTGTGCTGTTTGCTGGGGGGAATCCTGCAGTTGCTTCTTTATTTTTGCCAAGGACCCAGGAGAGAGGAACTGTGTGTGTACTCTCAAACTTTGCTAAGAAAATCTCCAAGGGCTGGAAGAGTGTCAGCCTCCGGTTGAAGTAACAGGGCTAAAGAACTTCATCTGCTTAAAGTGCTGTTTGCTGGAACCTGTGAATCCAGCACCTCTGAAAGAATCCAGCAATCTTGACGCCGACGGACGCCGCCGAATCCAGCTCGACATCGTGAGTAACGACTCCAGTGTCCCGCTTCCTCGACGCCGGCCGCCGGGCCCGATCGACGCCAGCAGCAACGGCAGTGAGTAGTGAGTCGGCTCCAGCTCCAAGTGACCTCGTGTCTGCACCGCTGCTGATCGCATCGACTTCGAGCCCTCTCGACGCCGTGAGCGCTGCTCACTCTTGCAACATCGCCATCGACATCGACGACGCCGCCGTATCCTGCTTCGCCTCGTGAGCGCTGCTCCTGCCTGACATCTGTTGACGCCGCTGCAGGTCGCCCCGACTCCGAGGCCGGATCGACGCCGAAGACGCGACGCCGGACATCTCGACGCCGCTGATCATCGTGTGCTTCGCTTTTCCAAGGTACTGTGTTGTGGGGGTCTGTTCGACTCCGGGCTCGACGTAGCGCTCCTCGCGGTCGACGCCGAAACTTTGAATTAACTTTGCCTCGACGTCGTGTGACTCCCGTGTGGGTTACATTGTTGCCAAGAACTGTGTTTTAAAGAAGAAGAGTTGCTTGTGATACTAAAGACTTTTTGCTAAGAAGAAACTACGCTTGAACTATTATTTTTCCTTCCAAGAGTATTTATTAAGATTGTGGTATATTTTTGTCGTTATTTGGTCTTGTGCTAAGCCTTATATAAAAATCCTTATTTTTATAATACTACTGTGTCGTGTCCATTTGTAGTGTATTCACTTTATTACTGTATGTGGTCATAAATGCTTAACGCACTGCCTCTGAGATAAGCCTGTCTGCTTTGCCAAGCTACCAAGGGGGTGAGCAGGGGTTATCTAAGTGTGTGATCCCCTTGCCCTGACTAGAGGAGGTGAGTCCCTATTTGTCAGAAGTACATACCTCTGCCAACTAGAGACAGCCAAGTCTAACATTGGTGGGTCAGCGGTGAGGATTTGAACTTTGCATTTATGACCCATGTGCAGTGATTAGTGTGCACTACATAGTGAAAGCAGACCATAGCGCAGCCACAATCTAATTTGGAAGGATTCTATTTTTGTTCTCCGCTTTTCTGAAGCTTGATTTTTGAACACTGCCAGTTTTGACCATGAGTGATGCCGGAGTCACTCCCCTTGTTGTTGTTGTGGAGGAGTTTGATAGGAGCAAGATAAAGGACTACAAGTTAGAGGACCTGAAATCCTTTTGCAAGCAGTTTAAAGTTCTTACCAAAGGCCTCAAGAATAAGGAAAGCTATCTCAAAGCATTGCAGGCCTGGTTAAAGTCCAGAGATCCCTCTAATGCGGTGGTGGTACCGCCAGGGGAAGGGGATGAGGAGGTACCAGTGAATGGTCATGTTTCCTCTCCCGGTAGCAGTGCTTCCTCCAAAGGTCTTTCCCCTGAAGAAAGAGAAGAAAGGGCGAAGGAGCGAGCTTACAACATGGAAATGGCAAAACTTAAGATAAATGGGCAGTTGGAGATAGAGAATGCAAGAGGTAGGAGAGAAGCTGATATGGAGATCAAAAGGTTGGAGTTTGAAAGAGAAAAGTTAGCTTTGGAGCATGACACAAGGTTGAGGGAGATCGAGCTCCAAGCTAAGAGTTTAGAATTGAATCCCTCTGGTGGCAGCATCCCATCTGTGCCTGCAGAAAGTAGGTTTTATTTTCCCAAAGATGTGATAAAAGATTATCATAAGAATGAAGATATTGATCAATGGTTTAAAGCATATGAGTTAGCATTGTTGGCCCACCGGGTCCCTGAGAAGGATTGGGGAGCGGGGTTATGGGGCCGCTTTGTGAATGAGGGGAGAGATACCCTGTTAGACATGCCTGTTGAGGATAGGATGTCTTATGCTCATATGAAAGATGCTTTAATAAAGGTATGGCCTAACCCCAGAAAAGTACAGACAAGCCTTTAGAGAATGTAAAAAGTTGCCTGGTACGACGTGGGTTGAATATGTGTCATTTTTTTGCAGAGCCATGGATGGTTGGGTAAAGGGCAGCAAAGTGGAAAGTTATGAAGCTCTTTATGATTTGTTTGCTTGGGAGCATTTGTCTAATAACTGTTTTCCAGAGCTGCGCCAGCACCTTATTGATAGCAAGATATCGAACCCTAGACAACTTGCTGAGGAGGCGGACCGCTGGGTCAGTACCAGGGTCCACAAGGGTCCAGTGGGAGACTCAGCCAAAGGTGGGCAGGGTCCCCAGCAGAAGAGTGGGGGGGACAAGGGTAAACAGAAGGAGTCCCAGAAAGGGCCCAAAGTAATCCCCAAGGGAACCAGGGGAAAGGTTCCCAGCCTCCCCCTGTGAAGAAGCCAGGGGCCCCGACAGGTAAACCTGTTCATAGGGGCCCAATGACCTGCTACGTTTGTGGGCAGGTGGGACACCGGTATTATGATCCCCAGTGTCCCATGAAGAATTCTAATGCACCACCACGTGCACCCCCCGTCAGTTGGCGAGTGTAGCCCTGGGAGGGGAGGAGATGGTTACCCCTGGTGGGAGGGGTCCCGCAGAGATGTCCCAGGTCTCGCTAGGAGACATGCAAATGGTCCCTCCACCCCCTCTGCCTAGTAACACTAGTAAATATAGGCAGTGGGTGACCATTAATGGCCATAGAGTGGAAGCTCTCAGAGACACCGGAGCGAGTATGACAGCTGTCAAGTGTCACTTGGTGTCCAGAGAGCAGGTGGTTACCCACGAATTCTACCCTGTGATAGCTGCTGACAACTCCCAGAAAGAGTGTGAGGTAGCTCAGGTTCCCTTTGAATGGGGGGGAGTTTCAGGTACTCTTCAAGTTGCTGTAAGGCCCGCCATGCCTGTTGATTGTCTCCTGGGCAATGATTTGGAAGACTCCCCTTGGGCTAAGGTGGAGAGGGAGACACATTTGAAAATGTTGGGTGTGCCAGAGTGGGGGTGTGTAACCACTCGTTCGATGACAGCAAGTAAGGGTGTTGATGGGGTCCTGGAGCCTGAAAGTATGGCCCAGGACCCAGCTGTGAAGAGAGGAGACAGGAGGCGCGGGAAACCGGCCCCCATAGTTCCCGTGGTCCAGGAGGAGGTAGACCCTGAGAGGGATGCCCTGGAGCCCACAGGGGAACAAGTTGCTGAACTGGGAGACCTACCCGAGCTGACCCACTGGCAGCAGGATGGTGGTCCCTCCAGGGAGGAATTTTGTGCAGAACAGAAAGTGTGCCCTTCTCTTGTGGGTATGAGGCAGCAGGCCTCAGCCCAAACCTCAGGTGATCAGTCAGGGTCACATTTTGTTTACTGGGAGAACGACCTCCTGTATAGCGAGCCTAAGGCTGCTGAGCCTGGGTCAGCCCGTGTGCTGGTGAAACCCCAGCGCTTCAGAGCCTTCCTACTGGGTTTGGCTCATGACGTTCCTTTAGCTGGACATCTGGGGCAGGACAAGACCTATGACAGGCTTGCCACCCATTTTTATTGGCCTCAGATGAGAAGGGATGTAGACATCCATTGTAAAACCTGTCACACTTGCCAGGCAAGTGGGAAAAGTGGGAGGAAGCGGAAGGCTCCCCTCCAACCTTTTCCAGTCGTCAGTACCCCCTTTGACCGGGTGGGGATTGACATTGTTGGGCCACTGGACCCCAAGACAGCCCTGGGCAACAGGTTCATCCTGGTCTTGGTGGACCATGCCACACGGTACCCGGAAGCCATCCCTCTCAGAACAGTGACGGCCCCCGTGGTGGGACGGGCACTGATGGGTGTTTTCTCCCGCATGGGGTTCCCCAGAGAGGTGGTGTCTAGTTGGTACATTATTATGGCATTTGAGATATATCTGGTTATACACATGGTTCTTACAACATGATGCCCAAAGGACACCATTTCGGTAGCTTCAAAAGAAACAATATCATAAAGCGTACCTGTGTATTGATATTTTGAATTTCTCTCCCATTAAATTTAGAGGAGTTTTGGATGGAAGTCAATCAGATATGTAGAGCTTCCAGTGGAAAAGTACCTTAATAAAAAATGTGTATGATCACACCACTTGTTGTTATCAATTTAAACAAGGAAGGACTTTATGTTTAAATAAACCCCTTTGTCTAATTACCTTATTAAATCTGGAGCTTTGCGTTGGTGAGGATGCTGGAGGGGGGCCACCGTATTGTATGATCAAGACCACTGTTGGGTGAAATAAGATCATAATCTTATCTCATGTGTATAACCAGATATATCTCAAATGCCATAATAATGTACCAACTAGACCCCATTTGTGAGTATCACAAAAACTCTATGCAAGTGTATTAAAAAAGAAGTGCCCAATAAATTGTAATAATTATGTCTAGATAGCAACAATAGAATGTCTGTTAAGTTTCATGAACCATAGCATGCATCTAATTGTGATGTTCTTTTATAGAATTGTTTGTCCTGAAGAAGGTGGTATTGTTTACTCACCGAAACGCTGCGTCGACAACTACAACAACTGTGATTTCGTTACTAATTGTTTTAAATCAAATTGTGAATTTTTTATTGGTTTTTATATCATATGTGATTTTGGGTACTATCATTACGCTGTACAACAAAAATGTTTTAATGGTATTATAATAAATTGTATATTTTTATAACACATACACTGTTTAGGGTTCTTGATTTGTTTATTATATGTTTTTAATTGTTTACATAGTACACATTTTAAATTGACTTTGGCACTTTGAGATACATGGGAAATACACTAAAAGGTTCTTATTAGTTGAGTGGTTTTGGGACTTTTTTTAGTTCTTTCACCCGGTAAGAGGACCTTTGAGTCTGGTCAAAGAAGGCTGGGAGAAATCTCCCAGGAAACCTCCCCAGGATGTATACAGTTACATGCTGGCCTTTAGGAACCAGACTAGGCGCTTCAGAGATCTTGCTCAGGCAAATCTGGAGGCCAGCCAGGAAGAGATGAAGCGGTGGTACGACCGGAATGCCACTCTGGTCGAACTTCAGCCTGGTCAAGAAGTTTGGGTCATGTCCCCTGTGGAACCTTGTGCGCTCAAGGACAGGTGGACTGGACCGTTTAAGGTTGTGGAGAAGAAGAGCGATGTCACCTACTTGGTGGACTTGAAATCTCCCAGGAACCCCTTGAGGGTCCTGCATGTCAACCGTTTAAAGCCCCACTTAGAAAGGTCCGAAGTGGGCATGCTCCTAGCTACAGATGCTGGAATGGAGGAGGAGAGTGAGCCTCTTCCTGACCTCCTGTATGCAAAAGAGCAAGATGGGTCAGTGGATGGTGTTGTCCTCTCTGACACACTGACCCTTGAGCAGCAGCAAGATTGTCGCCAACTGTTGGGACAATTCCCTGATCTGTTCTCCTTGATTCCTGGTGTCACTCATTGGTGTGTCCATGATGTGGACACCGGGGACAGCACTCCTGTGAAGCACAAGGCTTACAGGGTGACTGACAAGGTCAGAGCATACATCAAGGAGGTGTCTCCAAGATGTTTGCCTTAGGGGTGGTTGAGTCCTCTAGCAGTCCTTGGGCCAGCCCAGTGGTCTTGGTCCCGAAGGCTGCAGCGCCTGGTGCTTCACCAGAACTTCGGTTCTGTGTGGATTACCGAGGACTCAATTCAGTCACCAAGACTGACGCGCACCCCATCCCCAGAGCTGATGAGCTCATAGATCGGTTGGGGGCTGCCCGGTACCTTAGTACGTTTGATCTAACGCCTGGGTACTGGCAGATCGCCTTAACTGATGGGGCAAAAGAGAGGTCAGCATTCTCCACACCAGATGGGCTCTACCAGTTCCGGGTTATGCCCTTTGGGATGAAGAATGCCCCTGCCACCTTCCAGAGGTTGGTCAACCAGGTCTTGGCTGGACTGGAGGATTTCAGTGCCGCCTACCTGGACGACATTGCAGTGTTCAGCGCCAGCTGGGAGGAACACTTGCGCCACCTCCAGGAAGTGTTGTTGGCCCTGCGCAGAGCAGGCCTCACAATCAAAGCCAGTAAGTGCCAGATTGGGCAGGGTTCAGTGGTGTACTTGGGGCACCAAGTAGGGAGCGGCAAGGTGGCCCCCTGCAACCCAAGATTGATACCATCCTGGCTTGGGCACCGCCCAAAACCCAAACTCAGGTGAGAGCCTTCTTAGGTCTCACAGGTTACTACAGGAGGTTCGTCAAGGATTATGGTAACATTGGGCACCCCTTGACTTCGCTGACTTCTAGGAAGCAGCCACGAAATGTGAACTGGACTGACTCCTGTCAGACAACCTTCGACAAGCTAAGACCCTACCTGTTTGGGACTCACTTCCGGGTTCAGACAGACCACAGGCCCCTCAGATGGTTGATGCAGATGAGGGGTGAGAATCCAAAGTTGTTGAGGTGGTCCATTTCCCTACAGGGGATGGACTTCACGGTGGAACACCGCCCTGGTACAGATCACGCCAATGCTGATGATCTGTCCAGATTTTTCCGCCTTAGTGATGAGGACTCCCTAGGTCAAGGGTAGTTCTCCCCACATTTCAGCTGGAGGGGACACGTGTTAGACCTGACATCATTGGCTTGAGTCTCTCCTCCATTTTTTTCTGTTTGCCTCCTCTGTTTACGATGTTTTTGCTGGTGTAATGCTTTGGGTGCTGTGCCACTGCTGATCAGTCCCGCAGTGCAAGTGCTCCCTATGTAAAATTACTGTATTGATTGAATTCCATGTTTGGCTTATTTGGTTTACTGTCAGTCCCTAGTCTAGTGCACCAGGAGTGCCAGGGCTTGTAAAATCAAATGCTGCTCGTGGGCTTGCAGCACCTGTTGTGCCACCCACAAGAGCAGCCTAGTAATAGTATGTCTCAAGGTCCCACATTGCTAAACCTACATGCAGTCTGGTACTGTCACGCAGACTGCGCAAGTACACCTACTTGCCAGTCCCTAAACCTTCCCTTAACTTCGTGTTAGTCACCCCTATGGTAGGCCCACGGGCAGGGTGCATTGTAAGTATAAGGTAGGACAAGCCTGACCAAGTTGGCATGTCCTAATAGTGAATTACAGCCATATTCGTTTTTCACTGTTGTAAGGTAACCTGCTCTCCATTAGTTAGAATGGGCTGCCAGGATTATTAATGCTATAATCCTAGCTGGCTCGGGGAGCATGGTGCAATGTCGAGTTTGGTATCCCTGAACTCGGGGTTTAATAACGTATCCGTCTGTGTGGATGGTTTTTGGACTCTGGGTTTGAAAATAGTACTTTTAGAAAGTAGCTATTTTCTTGTCTAACTATTTCTGGTTTCTGCAGGTTTGGTGTGTGTGTGACAGGAGCTGGGTGGCTCCAGAGGTCTGAATGAGTCAGTGTGGGAAGAGTGGGACATTTGCATTGAGAGTAGGGGAGAGTAGTTCCTGATAGCCTGCCCTGCCTGATACAATGCTGGCTCCACCTCCTGCCAGGCGACTGATGGCTCTGTGCCTGCCAGGGATGATCCTGGCCCCACCTCCTACCGGGAGGCCGATAGCTCTGCTCCTGCCAGTGACAATACTGGCTCCACCTCCTGCTGGGCGTCTGAGGACCCAGCCCTGCACAGTGAATAGGCCAGGTGCCTCTGCCTGGCTACACCCACAACAGACCCAGGATGGGGGGAATTTCCCCTGCATGGACAAAGGGATCAAAGCCAAAAAGGGGTATAAGAGAAGGACCCCTGAACCAAGACTTTAGATCACTTCTGACAAGGAACCCTGAAACCATGGACAAGAAGCCTGCTGATCCAAGGACTTGCCTACCCCTTCTGCCAGTGTGCTGTTTGCTGGGGGGAATCCTACAGTTGCTTCTTTATTTTTGCCAAGGACCCAGGAGAGAGGAACTGTGTGTGTACTCTCAAACTTTGCTAAGAAAATCTCCAAGGGCTGGAAGAGTGCCAGCCTCCTGTTGAAGTCACAGGGCTAAAGGACTTCATCTGCTTAAAGTGCTGTTTGCTGGAACCTGTGAATCCAGCACCTCTGAAAGAATCCAGCAATCTCGACGCCGACGGACGCCGCCGAATCCAGCTTGACATCGTGAGTAACGGCTCCAGTGTCCCGCTTCCTCGACGCCGGCCGCCGGGCCTGATCGACGCCAGCAGCAACGCCAGTGAGTAGTGAGTTCGGCTCCAGCTCCAAGTGACCTCGTGTCTGCACCGCTGCTGATCGCATCGACTTCGAGCCCTCTTGACGCCGTGAGCGCTGCTCACTCTTGCAACATCGCCATCGACGACGACGCCGTATCCTGCTTCGCCTCGTGAGCGCTGCTCCTGCCTGACATCTGTCGACGCCGCTGCAGGTCGCCCCGACTCCGAGGTCAGATCGACGCCGAAGACGTGACGCCGGACATCTCGACGCCGCTGATCATCGTGTGCTTCGCTTTTCCAAGGTACTGTGTTGTGGGGGTCTGTTCGACTCCGTGCTCGACGTAGCGCTCCTCGCGGTCGACGCCGAACCTTTGGATTAACTTTGCCTCAACGTCGTGTGACTCCCGTGTGGGTTACATTGTTGGCAAGAACTGTGTTTTAAAGAAGAAGGGTTGCTTTTGATACTAAAGACTTTGTGCTAAGAAGAAACTATGCTTGAACTATTATTTTTCCTTCCAAGAGTATTTATTAAGATTGTGGTATATTTTTGTCGTTATTTGGTCTTGTGCTAAGCCTTATATAAAAATCCTTATTTTTATAATACTACTGTGTCGTGTCCATTTGTAGTGTATTCACTTTATTATTGTATGTGGTCATAAATGCTTAACGCTCTGCCTCTGAGATAAGCCTGTCTGCTTTGCCAAGCTACCAAGGGGGTGAGCAGGGGTTATCTAAGTGTGTGATCCCCTTGCCCTGACTAGAGGAGGTGAGTCCCTATTTGTCAGAAGTACATACCTCTGCCAACTAGAGACAGCCAAGTCTAACACCCTGCAGGATTTTTACGGGGTCAGGCAACGTCTGTTTAAGGGCCAAGACTTCAGCTCGCTTCCAAGGAACGTGTACCCACACACGTTGAAAATGTGGCGATATGGCTGGATTAGCTTTTGCGTTCTCTTCCCTCCAAACTGGAGGAACTTCTCTCATGGGATACTGTCTCGCCTTTTTCCTACCGGATGCGTCACGCTCAAATAGTGACCGAGAGGTGCCCCCCTTACTCCGATATGACAACAAGGTCGCAACCGCTCTCTCAACATCGTCACCTACGATCATGCCCTCCGCGAACTCGAACCGCACACGGTACAACTCAGGCGGGCTGTATTCCAGATCGTTTCCCTCCAAATCTTCCCAGAAATAAACACACATTTGCTCAAAAACATATCTCTGCTTCGATGCTTCCCATTGACGGAAGACTTCCACGATAGACTGTACATCATATCTTACACTGTCGACAACCCATTTATGTGCTAACCGATTCAGTAATTCTCTCTCTCGATAGTCGGGCAGTTGACTCCGCAACTGTCTTCGTTCCGTGTTAGGGGTCGTATTAGGCGACCCGAAGAAAGGTGAGAAAAGATTAGTAACAGTGTTTGCCATTCTTTGTCGAACGGAAGGAGAAGTTGACGGAAGGACAGGAGGAAAGACATGTTGAGGTAAGGCAGAGGTGGAGGCAGTAGCAGAGGCAGTATTAGGAGAAATAGTCGATGTAATAGGCAAAGTCGTAGAGAGCACAGGTGGAGTAGGTAGCAAAGGCGGAGGCCCTTGAGGGGGCTGCGTCGGAGGAGTAGGAACCAGCTGAAGAGGAGCTGGTGGTTGTGGTAGAACCTGTGGTCCAACAATCGGTTGTTGCGCAACCAAAGGTTGCTGAGGTGCTGTAGCACTCTGTGCATAAGGAGGTGGTGAGCTCAGTAGATGAGACATTAAAGGACCTTTGTCTAGTTCTTCCTTTGATTTTTGTACTTTACATGGCAAAACTAAGTAGCACTTATCTACTGCTAACTTCCTACTTCTAAGCATTTGTTCATTCTCTTGCTCTTCCTCATTATCCCTGAACACAACGGCAGCTTGTACCATTGACATACCTCATTTATTTTTCTTCGCTAATTTCATCTCTTTTTGTTTGGCTTCTTTGCGCCATAGGCGAAAAGAGTCAAACATTGCCGGCCGGGCTTTCTTTTTAAAAAGTTTAACCTCTAGATTTCTAAAATTTCCGTGTCGAAACTACCATATTGGGGCCATTTTAAAACACCATAGTTTCTGGTGTATCGGATCCATACTTCGTTGTATGCGATGGGACCTACCCCATGCTTCACATATAATTCATAAGTTGGAGTTCCAATCGGAGGAACCGGACACGAGTCCTCCAATCGGGAATCCTTACTACAACCAAGACAAAACAAATTTCCAAGTCTGCTAAAACCAGGCATCTTCGCTCTCTAGTCTAGCTTCAAACTTCGAAGAATTATCGAATACGATAGTCTCGTGAATACACGAGTCCTTCGGCTTTGGCGCTTGCAAGTTCCAAATCAAAGCGGTCCCGAAGGGACACCAAACAAACTAAGGACTGGGAGACGCTCCACTTATACTTAACTGAGTGTCGATGACGTCACCAGAAGACTCGTCTATTGTTTCGCTTTACCAAACATCAAGGGTCCAAAACAGGGCGATAGTCAGGGCAGCAGTCCCTCATAGCCGTCGGGACGCGGGGAAACTCGCAGCAAAGACTTTCGGACCACGTCGACATGCAGGGGTCGATGAAGTGGCGGCCTTCCTCCAGAATTTTCACACGAAGCTCCTCACGAACCTCTGGCTTGGACCGGTACCGCTGAAATCACCCCAGGTTGGGCGCCAACTGAGGTACTGGGTTTTTCGGAACCCAGCGGTGCCAGGGGACCACACCCGAAGACCTCGAGTCCTTCCTGTTTCGGACTACAGAAACATAGAGTTACTAGGTGAAGTCAAAGATCGTATTTATTGGTTGCAATCAGTAACAGATATCCTAGAAGTACAACAGCATGTAGGTTCTCAGGAGACTGCTCCCTCATTCAATCCAGTCTTCCCTTTTTATACTAAATATTATGCTTTAGGCAAAAATTCCTTGTTTTACAGTTAGACCATTCGAATATTTTCACTACAAAAGAAAAGCAGAGTCATGATGACAAGCCCACATTTCAGTAATTCCAACCCATGATCAATTACCCGGCAAGGTCCAGTATTTCCATCAGATATCGGCGGACCCCCAATAAAACCGGGAACCTCCTCCTTGTAAAACGAGTCATAAAGAAGGGAACAGGGACAGGTGTGTGCAAGATTGGGCATTGTTTGTGCGCGATGAAAGGTTTATAACATGTTGTGCCTTGATACTAATCTCGCTCGGCCACTGGGAAGGAGCTGGCCGAACAGGTTTGGCTTTGGGCAGTGGAGTCAGCTTGCCCAGGTCACAGAGGAGTCAGCAAGGGTGTACATGTCCTTCGGACTCGGGTTTGGCCTTTACTTATTTGGCTATGTGAGGGCAATCACAAAATGGCTGCCGTTCACAAAATGGAGCCCGAGGGTTCGAAACGGAAACTCTGGTTTGAGGGTGATCCCAATGTTTGAATGCACCGAAAATGCGCGTATGTAGCGTACTCGTTATTTCCGGTCTGTCGATACCAAAATCGTCAAGGTACGACGATGTTTATAACACGGGTCCAGAATTTTTCAGTACCACAAACCTCCATGTCCCACACATGGAACACCTCGTTGAAAGCAAAGTAATGATAAAAAGCACACAGAACAACTTTTCAGTAAAATAGGAAACCATACAATGCAAATGCTGATGTGTGTTAGATAGTAATCCTAGCATAACACTTTGCATTAGGTTTTCATTACAAACATTACACAAACCTTGCCCGATGCATTAGTACATCTGGGACTAGACGTGCAGTTAAACAGAGTCTAATACATAGGTCTTCAATAAAACCAGCTGGGACACGGAGAATAATTGTTGCGTAGGAGATGCTATTGTACCCTTCTCTGAGCCAAACATTTCGGTAGGGTGACAAGGCCACTCCTTATGGTGAATGTTCCTGAAGGTCAGCAATGGGCGGTCATAGAGTTGTCAGTGAGAAAAGCAACAAGGCTCCATTCATCTACTTGGCTTCCTCATGACCACAAGTCAGCTATATTTCCTGAACAAATCAAAGTGGATGAAGATCATCTGGCTTTATCATTCCTGGATCAAGATAGCAAGTACAATAAAATTGCTCTTTTCTGGCTAACGATGGTGCAAATAGATGGCTGCCTGACCGCCTGAAAGAGATATAGGACAAAGATGATGAACTAGAGCAACGATTCTGAACCTTTTGATTTCTGTGTCCTCCCACTAAATCATTACTAAAATCCAGGACCCCCTCTGAATCATTATCAGAATCTTGAGACCACCACTAAGGCATTAATGGCAGTCGAGGAACCCAGCCTAAGCAAACACAGATCCCTATGACAGCTCGAAGTGCCAGGCCTATCCAGGGTCAGGTGACATTTGTTTTAACACATTTGTAACATATTTATGCATGCATTTTCATCTTGACTTTTTATAATGGAAAGCTATGTTTAATTTTCTGAAGAGTTCAATTACATTTGGCTTCTCGACTCAGAAGAATGCCACATCACTGGACATGATGAGGTATTATCCAGATGCTTAAGGTAAACATTCTAATGCATTTATTCATGCAGCAGTATGTAGTTTATATGAAACACTATGGCCGATATTAATGAAACCTTTTGGTTTTCCTTGCCTCACACATTGACTTTAGTAATGCAAGGCATAGCTTCCGTGGATTTGTCAATAAATGTAACTCAGAGCAGCTGCTTTTGCTGCCTTGCATTACATTTCAATTTGGGAAGAGATCCATGGGTGAAGCATGGGCCTTCCCATGCATCCACCCATGGATTTTAGGGCATTCTGTGAAATCTTAAGAAGGAATGCAAACCCAGTTGTAGCTGTATCCAAGATGTAGCTTTATTTACAAGATGAAGTTACAGGATAAGCAGCATTGTAATCCAAAGTAACGATGTATAAGATGGAAAGCCCCACCGGGAGCAGCAACCCTGCTGCTCAGCCTACATAGATAAACTGACAAAGACACTTGAACATACACAGAGGCAACATTCCATGACATCCCAGAGACAGGCTGAGCAGCAGAGGACAGGACACAGAGAAAGGACAAAGTAGTGCAGAAGGCAAGATACCACACATTCCCAGATTTACGTAGACTTGTAAACCTGGGAATGTGCCAAAATGCTATGCCTTCCAGAGTGAGGCATAACAAGTAGAAATATCTTTTTTCCCCTTGTTATTTCCTCTTTTCAAGTGTGATGCATTCTACAGCTCCTGTGGAAAGAGGAAAATGCCTCTAAGGATTGTTTTTGTGTAGGAAGGTGTTCCCTCCTAAACAAAAACAAACCTGTCCATAACGCAGGCCCTCCAAAAATATTGTGCAAGGGTGCCTGCATTGGCGCTAGGCTGCACAGAGTATACTAGTGCAGGTAGATACTAGGAAAAGGTCATATCTTTGTACAGAGGGTCACACAAGGTAGTTGTGGATATACTGTCGCACTTCAAAAAAGCGTTATCAGACACTGATATATTTGGATCGGTTTAATATAGTCATACTAATCATCAAACGTATAGTAGGTGCCACTCAGGGTATGATACCCCAATACCCAGAGTATCAGTAACACAAGGCACCAAGTGACTTGTACAATATGTACAACAATAGGAACCCCGGAACTCTAATCATTTACATGTACAATTTTGAATGAGTCTCTAAAACAAGGAAACACCATGATGAGGGGAGATACCTCATGCTACAGAAATCATCTAAGAGAGCAAAAATTTATCATTTATTGGAATGATGTACTTGCTGATAACATAATTGTTGGTACTACATTAAGTATCAAAACATTCACAAGAAATGATTTTATGATGTGCTTAGAAATCCAGTCCTTGTCATGTAGAACAACGAAAACAGCCAGCACGCGTTTCATCACCACCGTGACTTCCTCAAGGCTTAAATGATGTTCACACGGGGGCCTGAAATTTTCATTGGCTCAATTGTCCTGTATATGTGAAAACTCCTGGGTCCGAACTCGAATTTCTAATGACTGATTCTGGTCCTTTTCTTTCCTTGTTAGGCCTTTGGCACAGAAGCTAAGTCCTCTCAAACGCTTGTTAAGACGTACAGTACATTCTTTGTCGCCTTAACTAGGGTCGAATTGTATAAAAATAGAAGTAGAATACAATCTCTCTTAATATTGTAAAATGATAAATCGGCAGAAAGTAGGTCTAAGTCACGTTGTCAACAACAGATAAATGTCCAGATAATAGGGTGCTGTGATAAGACCCTGTAAATTCAGCGAATAAAGTTTTCTGTCCCGTTCTCAAGAAAAGTGGAATCCAATACTCAGGGTGCTGGGATAAGACCCTGAAGTACTGCTCCATACGGTCCGAGCAACCTGCTTTTCTCCGTCCGTTCCGTCGCGATGTCATATCTTTGTAAATGTGGGGCAGTTCTGCTCTCTCCCACTCTCGCAATGCAGCACAGCAACTTTGTTAGCCCCTGCGACATTTGAACGTTTTGTAAATGTGCCATAAGAATCGATATGGTTGGACAAAATTGTCCTTTGTTTTTTTTAAGATGTCCAAACCCAAAGTAGAAGACACTGACCAGTAAATGAAGAACTCTGAAGTGAGTCAACATCCCCAGGAAGAGTTTGTTATCACTTGAATCGTTTTTTAATGGTTGAGGTTGATATATTCTTTCAGCTCAACATTGTTAATTACAAAAATGTATTCAAATATTTAAAATATGTGTGGGGCTTTACTTGGACCCTGGACAAGATGGGAGCTCCACATTGAGCTCCAGGTAATCTGCTGCAAGCTCAGCAGAGCCCAGCCATCAAGGCTCGCTGTAAACAGTACCCAATTCACCTAGGGTGAACGTGGGTCTTTCTAAAATCAATGTCTGCCTGGATCAAGTTGCCACTCATATGGAATTGAACAGGTGCCACGTTCAATTTGAAGCTGTGTGCAATTTAAAATGTTGGTGCCCACTACATAAACCCAATGATGTGGTCTAACATTACAGAAACTGTGAATAGATAAGTGCTTCCTTACAAACAGCAGTGAACTGATAGCTGGGTTTGACTGAGTGCAGATTTGTGAAACTCGGCTCCAGCCCGACCCTCTGCACATTTACTGACTCTGATTATTCTGCAGTTCCATGGGCAGGTACAAACCAAGACTCTGAAGTAGTCTCTACCTATATTTCATTTTCTCTTGCCACCTATATGATCAGCACTGGGAATGACCCGAAATATCTAATTTTACAACTTTGGGCCCGTGCTAAGTATACCTGTGCAATCCATGCCCGACCCTCTCTACAATGGAGCGCTGCTGTACTGAGATCTATGGCAGTGCATGTGGTGTGACCCACCCCAAATAAATGCATTCTTGGCCTGAGAGTTGGTTCTGGGGGCCCTGAGTCGGGTCTCCGATAACTTTGTTGTTTTTTATCTTTGTCCTCGTTTGACTGAAAGGTTTTAACTTCTTTTTTTTATCAGCAACTTAGACAGGGGCCCACTTGATGCAAATCAGTATTGAACTTGTTACTTACGAAAACAGTGTATCCCAAACCTTGGTTATTCCTCTACCCTTCGGCGCACTGTTTTTTAGTTTGGAAATTTATGATTTACACTCCCTGAATCTAATGAACAAGCCACACCCCTTCCCGTAACTGTCTATTGTGTTTGTTCACTGTTGTTTCAAACAATAGTATCTTCCAGTTAATTAAGGTTTGCCACAAATACCAGAGATTTGTCATTGATGTCTGGCAGTATCGCTGCTCCTAAGAAATCAAATTGTGCTTTGTAAATATTGAGCCCCAAGAAAAATCTCTATTTCGTCATCTTTGATGAACGAAAGACTACACATATACAAAAATAGTGCCTAACACAATACCCGTAGTGGTGTTAACCATTACTAGATACCACTATTGCAAGGAAATCTGGTCTGGGGGCTATTCGATTGGCACCAATCATCACAGAAACTTCCAAGATTCACTTGCCTGACACAACTAAAAATCTGTCAGCAATTTAGCATCTATACGATGATGAAGACACTAGGCTTACTTAAAGTCAACAAAAAAGGAACCTCTGATCCCTGAATTTACGGTCAAAGAAAACCAGACAACTCATCATCAAACTAATTGTCAATCTTAGGCGTGCCACTACAGAATTAGGGGGTCACAACAGGAGAAGCCCCTGAAGCACAGAGAGCTCGGCATCCTCACCTTGCATGTTTGGAAGCCTAGATACCTGAAACATTAAAGATCACGTTCAGTAAATACTTATAGATTGGGCGTGCAATGGTATCCCAATTTATGGACCATAAAACTTGACATCTCTGAGATCAGTTTTTTAAAACACTGTGAAATACACACTCGTAAGCCATTCTTTCTCATCTGAGAAAAGTCAGATCTTCCGTATGCCAAGTGTCCAGACTATCGATTCCACAAGCCTACACTAAGGACAATGCAACTAGAATGAACAGCTGTGCCTTGGACAGCAGGTCTGCCCCACTCTTAAAGGCCTGAGGCAGCAAGCTGCTGAACAGGAGCAGGGAGATGTCAGTGTCTCCCACAAGGTTTTTTCGAAAGGACTCCTCTACACTAAGGCGAGAGACCCCAAATCTGATGCCATTAAGAGATTGGTAGTTCCTCAGTTTCTACTCACTTTAGCTCATGACATCCCCTAGCTGGGCATCTGGGCCAGACAAATACTTGGGAAATATAGGTCACCCATTTTTATTGACCCCAGGTGTCCCAAGAAGTGAAGGAGTTTGTACGCTCCTATCTCACCTGTCAAGGTAGTGGCAAGACAGAAGGACACCCAAAGGCCCACTTAACTCCACTATCAGTGGTTGGGTACCCTGTGAGAGGGTAGGATATAGTGGGTACACTCAAACCTCCCACGGCCTCAGGAAACAATTTCATACTCATAGTAGTAGATCATGCTACTAGGTATCCTGAAGCCATCCCCCTTAAGAAGCCTTAGGAAGCAACCCTGTGGTAGTCAAAGCCCTCATTGGTGTCATCACCAGGATAGGGTTTACCAAGGAGGTAGTATCAGACTGAGGTACCAACTTCATATCTGCATAATTAAAACACATGTGGGATGAGTGTGGGGCAATCCACAAGTTCACAACACCTCATCACCCTCAAACCAATGGCCTTGTTGAGAGATTTAACAAGCCATTGAAAGGCATGATAATGAGACTCCCTGAAAACTCAAAGGAGATGGGATGTTCTGTTACCCTGCCTGATTTTTGAAGACAGAGAGGTGCCTCAGAAAGTAGGGTTTTTACCCTTTGAGCTTCTGTTTAGCCACCCTCGCTTGTGAGGGAAGGATGGGAGAGACCCCATCATGTACCAAAGTAAGATGTGGTGGACTATGTACTAGGTGTTCATTCCAGGATGGTAGGTACATGCAGAAAAAATCTAGACACCTTGAGGCCAGCTAGGATCTCGAAAGGCTCTGGTATGACCATAAAGCTGCACTGGAAGAATTCCAACCACGACAACAGGTGTGGATTTTGGACCCAGTGACACCAAGGGACAACCTGGACAAATTGAGTGGCCTTTACCCTATCCTAGAGAAAACGTGTGAGGTCACCTACTTGGTAGACCGGGGCACTAGAAGGTCCCCCAAAAGTGTGATGTGAACCGCCTCAAGCTCTATTGTGACGGGGTTGATGTAACCATGCTGATGGTTGCTGATGAGGATCAGGAGACAGAGAGTGACATTCTCACTGACCTCCTCTCTTACAGCCCCCAAGATGGGTCAGTGGATGGATTTGTCTACTCAGACACCCTCTCTGCCCAACAGAAAACTGATTGCAGACAGGTTTTGCAAAAGTATGCACAGCTCTTTTTCTTGACCCCTGGTCAGACACCCTTGTGTACCTATGTTGTGAACACTGGAGACCGCTTGCCTGTCAAAAAAGAAATCTATCGCCAGTCTGACCAAGTCAAGGAAAGCATCAAAGCTGAAGTCAGCAAGATGCTGGAGTTTGAGGTCATCGTGCCTTCTGAGAGACCCTGGACCAGCCCAGTGGTTCTAGTCCCGAAACATCATCCACTATGTGTAAAGAGAGAAATTAGGTTTTGTGTTGACTACAGAGGCCTCAATGCTGTCACCAAGAGAGATGCCCGCTCCATCCCTAGGGCTGATAAACTGATAGATAAGTTGGGGACTGTCAAGTACATAAGTACCTTTGACTTAACTGCAGGGTACTGGTAGATTGGCATGGCCCCTGGAGAAAAAGAACAGACAGCATTCTCCACACCAGATTGGCACTTCTAGTTTACTGTGATGGCCTTTGGTCTGAAGAATGCCCCTGCCACCTTCCAAAGACTGGTGAATCAAGTCCTTGCTGTCAGTTGCATCGGCCCTGTTTCCAGAAGGTTCATTGAGACGGATTGCGTTCCGTCTGATTTGGCTGGAGTTTAACATGCAATGCATCGTTCTCCGTTGCTCGGAAGGCTTGCGGTCGAGTCGGACGGAAAGCATTCAAATCCGATTTGGTCGGAATGCTTTCTGAACTAGATCGGAATCGGTCGCTAAGTGGAGGCTCTGTCCTGACTTTGGAGGTCATGTCAGACATAAAATATGGTTGCAAGTTACTTATAGGAACTATATGGTCATAAATATCCATCATTCTGATTCCGCTGCCTAAACTAAGGGGATAGAGACATATAAGTCTAACTCTTGAGTAGCTTTACACTCGGATATGGTTACTCCTAAACTGCAAGAGAAAAGTTACATATGTAACTTACTTATGAGTGTAGCTTACCTTTGTAAATAGCCACGCAAGTAGTAAACTTACACAAGTGAGGATCTCCTCCATAGAAGAGATAGGATATATGGAGGTGGAGATTTAGACTTGTATGGTTGTGAATTATATTTTTTGTAGTAAATAGGTAGTACTATTGTAGCACCATTTTATGTAGCAACAAAATAAAAGTTGTGAATCAGATGCAATAAGTTGGTGAAAAATGATGCCTAAGGAAAATTTCAGGTGACCGAAGACCTCTTGCGGCTTTCTGACCTATCTACATCTTCCCACATAAGGTCTTGCAGTGTTTAAAACTTGTGAGTTAGCAGCTTTGAACCCATGGCATCTGAGTATAATTCAATGCCCAAGAACGTCATGGTCTCTGTGAGTGCCAAACTCACTGCCGAGAGACGGTGACTGCTCCCCTCTGAACAAGACTTGCCTTCTGTCAGCTCAACATCTTTAATGATAAGAAACTATTCAAATATTTCTCTCAATGCCGGAGAGTCCAAAAAATTTTTTTGAACTTGCATCATAATTCTTTTGGCTTAGACAACAAAAAAAGTTTTGTGTGAGTGATTACTGCACCCTGGTGCCATCCATCTGTATTTCAGAGGTGCTCCCAGTTCCATGTGAATTGTGTTCTCCATTGACCTCTGATCTGTTTTACATAGCTGTCCGAGCAGGCGCATGGTAACGGTAGATGCACCCAGGCAAAAAATACACATTTTTGAGTAATGACAGACAAGGCTTCACTTGACCCACTTTCTTCTTTGCCCACAAGGTCTACCTCAGCATGGAGCACGAGAGGCCAAATACAAGGTACTGATCTCCAGTGGCCCATTACTAGGTACTGATCTCCAGTGGCCCATTACTAGGTACTGATCTCCAGTGGCCCATTACTAGATACTGATCTCCAGTGGCCCATTACTAAGTAATGATCTCCAGTGGCCCAGTACTAGGTACTGATGTCTAGTCGCCCAATATTAGGTACTGATCTCCAGTGGCCAATTACTAAGTAATGATCTCCAGTGGCCCAGTACTAGGAAACCTAATTGAAAAGGCTAAGTTCTGAGAGATGTCTAGCTTCATAGAAAGTAACAAACTACTTTCTGACCACCAAATAAGACTCTTTCCATAGGCATGGAAACCACATTAACCTCCATTTGGGATAACAGAAAATGACGGAGAAAAAAATTGAGTTTTAATTATGCTAGATCGGGATCTATCTACTGCCTGTCACCAGACTCTTCAAATAAGTCTAGAAAAGGTTATCATTCCAAGAAGCATTTTAGACTCGAACTGCTTTTATTGCTAGGACTGGGGTGCATGGTCTCACTATCCTCACCCCACCCCTTTTAGCTACACATTTCAGAGTTCTCCAAGCCTACATTGTCTCTCCTCTTTTGCCATTTTGACACCATTACCAAAGCTGCTGTCAACCTATTGTGTTTGCTTTGTTCGCCTTTAGTTGGCAGGGTATGCCCAGACGTGGGTCCCTTGCTCAATTTGCCACTCGTTTCAAGCTAGCCTGGCCGACGAGGGCTGTTTGCCCAAAACCAGTCCCAGGATGCTTGTTTCCGGTCCAGGAAAGACATGGCTTGGCAGTTCGGGCTGGACTGTTCCCATGAGGCACAGGGTCAAGGCTGATTTGCACATAGCTGAGTCTGAACTGGGGTTGCAAAGTGAGCTAAAGAATGATGATGGATTCAACCCTGATCTGTGACTGGGAGTGAGTGTTTGAAATGTTTCAGCACTCTGTCCATCATCTCTTTATTATAATTGCATTTATGGAGCGCGCAGCTACCCGGAGGTTTCCCGGCGCTAAAGCAAACAGAAGGTGAGCTAAGTGTGAGGGACTATGGACATGCAAGTTAAGTATTAAAAAGCCAGGTCTTAATTCCTTTGCGGAATGTCAGATAACAGATTTCAGATCGCAAGGATTGAGGCAAGGAATTCCATAGGGAGGGTGCCAGTAAAGCGAACGAGCGACCGCCCATTTTGGCTCTGTTGACGCGGGGGATGTGAAACTTGTTTTGAGTGGAAGATCTCAACGTACGGGAGGGAACATATTGCTGCACCAAAGAGGACAAATATTTCGGAGCTTTACCCCTCTTGATGTGGTGCATTGTGCAGAGGGCTTTAAATTTTACTCGGCTCTCAATTCACAACCAATGCAGCTTGCGCAAATGGATGGCGGCCGAGGACCTGGCAGGTAAGTTACAGATAAGGCGAACTGCCATGTTCTGAACCACCTGATATTTCTTTATTACCTCCTTACAGGCGCCCAGAAGTAGAATGTTCCCGTAGTCCATAGGTGAGATGACAAGGGCCTGGACTACGGTCCTCAGGGTATCAGCTGGAAGCATCCACGTGATTTTTCTCAGCCACCTGATGATGGTGGTGCAGGTGGCAGAGACTTTTACAACATGTTGCTTCAGAGACAGCTGGTTGTCAAGAAGGACCCCGAGGTTGCGGGCTGTGACTGAAGGGGTGGGTAAGGGGCCCATCTGAGGAGGCCAGTGTTGCGGGCCCCAGAGCGATGTATTTGGACCAAAAAGGAGCAGCTCTGTTTTGTCATCATTTAGTTTTAATTTATGTCTGTGCATCCAGTTAGAAATATGTTTCAGTCCAGACTGCAGGGAAGACGTGGGAAGATGTTTATTAGTGGAAAGTGAGTAGACGATTTGCGTATCGTCTGCGTAAGAATAAATTGTGAGGCCTGCTTGCTCTGCCAAGAAGGCAAGAGGTCTCACATAAAGATTGAAAAAAAGAGGACTGAGAATAGACCCCTGGGGAACACCGTGAGGGGAGGAAAAGATGGAAGAAACAGAGGTGGAAGAAAAGACTTGAAAAGTGCGATTAGAGAGAAAACTAGCAGTCCAGGCCAGGGCAGGGCCATCAATACCCACAGATTTCAGGGTGGACAACAAGATGGAATGGGAGACGGTGTCAAATGCGGCACTCAAATCAAGCAGAATGAGTGCCACTGTCTCCCCGTTGTCCACCTGTCTTCTGATGGTCTCAGACACACCAAGAAGCGTGGTCTCAGTGGAGAAGCCAGCCCTGAACCCAGACTGTGAACAGTGAAGAAGATTAGAAGATTCAACATAAGAGCTGAGCAGAGAGTTGACGTGCTTTTCAAGAACTTTAGAGTAGCAGGAGAGCAGAGAGATAGGACGGAAGTTGGAGGGGTTGTTTGGGTCCGCGTTGGCCTTTTTTATCAGTGGAACCACCATCGCATGTTTCCATTCATTAGGGACTGTAGCTTCGATCAATGAAGCATTCAAAATATCTAGGATGATCTGGAGTATGGCTGGATCCAAGGTGCACAATATTTGAGGAGGCATAGGATCAAGGGGAGAGCCAGATTTTATTTCATGTAGATATTTTTGAAAGAGCCTGGGAGAGATCGGCTCCCAAGTGTGGAGTTGGGGGGCAGTGGGAGTTAAACTAGAGGTATCGGCGAGAAAAGGGATGGGTGGTACATGCTCAGGAATGGTAGATACAATAGGAGTAGCGCTAAAAATAGCGTAGATCTTATCTATTTTCTCCAGAAAGAGATTTGCCAGGGCGTTACATTGTGTAGTGTCCAGACAAGGGTCTTTAGGTGCAGACGACACGCCAGAAAGATCTTTTACTACTTTGAACAATGCCTTCGGTCTATTTTGGGCATTGAGTATGGTACTATTAGCATGATTAGCTCTGGCGGTATCACAGGCAGAGTGGTAAGCCAGGAGGGCGGCCTTATATTTTGTTTTGTTATCCGTACAGTAATTGGAGCGCCAAATGCGCTCCAGTTTCTTGCAGCGAGATTTTTCCTGGCGGAGTGAATCATTAAACCAGGGTGCCGGGGGATGATGGATCTGCGACTTATTTCGCTGGGTTGGGAGACAAGAATCTAAGGCTGTTGTCAGCCAAGAGCTGACAGCAGACACCTCTTTAGTAGTAACAGTGGAAAACATAGGTTTAGAATTTACAAGGCAGATGTTTAGTTTGTCCTTATCTAATCGTTTCCAGTTCCTACTGGCTTTATGCGGATGTGAAGTGGTGGAGGAATTATGGGCTGATATCTTGATTGAGAAATTAATGATAAAGTGATCGGACCAGATAACAGGAGAGGAAGAGTGGTGAGTGATGCAGTTAAGATTCAAGATAATGGGATCTAATAAATTGCCGGCTTTGTGAGTAGGGCCGGAGTTATGTAGGTGGAGATCCAAAGCGGCTAAATCCTGTAATAGGCGCGTGCTAGTGGGACAAGATGCTAGATTAAAATGAATGTTTAGATCACCCACTATAAGGAAATTTGTGGATTGTAATATCAAAGGGGCAATGAGCTCTGGGAAAGAAGAAGCCCATGCACCGGCCGAGCCAGGTGGACGATAAATCAGCGTTCCAGTCAGAGTAAAGTAGGGAGAGAGAAGAAGTTTAAAAAGACCAGCTTCGCAATTGGGAAAATCTAAGTCTTCCCACTTGCAGGAGAATTCTCTTTTGAAGATTATCGCAATACCTCCGCCCTCTTTGAGAACACGGTTTCTCCCCACAAAGGTGTAGTTGTTGGGGAGAGCCATGGCGATGTCGGGGCCGGAACTCTCATTAAGCCATGTTTCCGTTACAAACACGGCTGCCGGGCCAGCTGACTCAAGGAGGTCAAAGATATCTCTCTTATATTTGGAGAGAGATCGACAATTTATGCTAATAAAGTTCTGAGAAGGACAAGTTTTGAACGTAGTAGAGGAAACGTGATGCGTGGCAGGTGGGGTGACCCAGAAAGTGGAAGATAAGGAGTCTGTGACCGAGGTAACAGAGTCTAGCGTAAGAGCGCATTTAGAACATTTTAACGGCGCATCTTGACAATTAAAAATAGTGACAGAGGTACAGGAAGGTCGCTGTAGTCTCAGTAAAGCAGCGCGGGAATATGTTATATGACCGGGGGCAGGGGGTATGGCCCCAGGTCCCGTCCTGGCACGGACGGGCGCAGACGGGCAGGACTTTGGCACGACTTCGGCACGAAGTCGGCGCTCCCGCTGCACTTCCGCCATTGCGTCATTAAGTACCCGGAGGAAAGAAACACACTAGCCCGCTAACCTGCCAATGAGCCAGCAGGGCGGAAGTGAGTATGTGAGGCCGGATGTTGTAACTATCGCTCGAGTGGCCCCGCCGCTGCAAACGGCACAAGCCGTGGCGGATGGGTGCCTAGAGCGGAAAGAAGAACAGGCCCAAGAATGAGCGTTGCGCCGAGGAGCGGCGTTCAGACAGGGTAAATTGTTATTAAAATCAACAAAGTAACCAAATTGCGCGTTGCACTAAGGAGCAGTAAACGAAGTAAAAAACACAAAGGATAATGTTTAAAATTATGCAAAATGCATGCGCAGAGCCTCAGCGGCCTGTTACACCAGCTATCAGCCCCCAACTGAGGCTGCACTGATCTTTATGTAGCCACAGCCTATTCTACACACTAGCCCGCTAACCTGCCAATGAGCCAGCAGGGCGGAAGTGAGTATGTGAGGCCGGATGTCGTAACTATCGCTCGAGTGGCCCCGCCGCTGCAAACGGCACAAGCCGTGGCAGATCAGTGCCTAGAGCGGAAAGAAGAACAGGCCCAAGAATGAGCGTTGCGCCGAGGAGCGGCGTTCAGACAGGGTAAATTGTTATTAAAATCAACAAAGTAACCAAATTGCGCGTTGCGCTAAGGAGCAGTAAACGAAGTAAAAAACACAAAGGATAATGTTTAAAATTATGCAAAATGCATGCGCAGAGCCTCAGCGGCCTGTTACACCAGCTATCAGCCTTTGTGCTTGCCGCCGTCAACCTTACCTGATACAGCTATGTATGCAACACCAAGAAAGTCCAGAAACTGGAAAGCTTAGAACCTTCTCGACTGACATATACTAGCAGCCAAAGGCGTAACGTAAAACACTGTATTTCAAAGCTGAGAGGAGCAGTTGATAGAGTTCTGACAAGGAGGCATGACAGCTTCCATTTGAGAATGGTGTCAGGCAGCCTCGAGGGTAGTAGACAATCTTCTTGGTCACCACCGCCTACTCCTCAATGCCTTCCCAAAAATGTTTTAATGCAGCACCTGCTGCTTTAAGAAACATGGGCTGCTTTAAAAAAAAATATTTACTGTTTAGGAACAATCATGCGGGTGGTTTTATGCAGCCCCTTGCAGGCCGCCATCGCTGTGTTCATAACCAGTCACAGGAGGTTAAAAAGTACAGCCTATTGAATTAACAATTATTAGGCAATTGTTCTTTAAAGGCCCCCCCCACCAACGAGTAGAGACACAGAATTACATGTAAGTTGCAAAAATGTCAGTACACAGTTTGCTCCCCTATTTGTGACCTGATACTAAATCTGGTTCTAAATTCTCTCCTGTTGAGGCGGATTAGAACTAGACGCAAATGTTAATATTATTAGATACAAAAATATGACAAGCCATGTTTGCCTGATATTTCATTAGAAACAAAAGTGGCTCTCCTACCTGCCATGGCTGGAAGTCTTTCCCCAGACTCTCGCCCGTTGAGGAGCGGTCAGACTGGGTTTGGGATGAGATCATGTTGTGTAAAGCATGCGCCGCTGCGTAGACTGCTGTGTGGACACTGTATGTGTAGTAGAAGTTGTTAACATCATATACTGTTGAAGGAAGCTGTTCCAGTGATTGAGCCTCTCTGCAGTAAGGAAAATCGGATCCATAGGGGAAATCATTATGCAGGTGTGCAAAGTGACAGTTGGATTTAAATGCCCAGTGAAACATCGGTTGTTTACCAAATGTGCTATTAAAAGGGTTTGCTCTGTACAGGAAATCTTTGAGTCCTGGAACTCCTCCCCTTGGAATGGAAAATGCCAGGGTGCCATTGAAAATACCTGGATCTTGTAAATAAACAGCTTCTTTAAAAAATGCAGAAGTGGCTGTGCTTATCCAAACCAGGGTACGCCATGTATACATGTCCCAGAATGTAAATCTGAATATAAGTTGTGCCAGGTGATTTTTTGAGCAATGCACTATCAATACATTGGCAGAGGATTCATGGATCACATCAATCAGTTTCTTAACATATAGACCATCCGTCCGCATGGAGTCCTTATTGATTCTTTCTAAAAAGGCCACACAGCCCCCGAGCAGGCTGATCTCTCTCTCCAGCTGCTCTCCGGCCCTTCTGCCATTATCATCATCTGTCGTCAGGATCCCCACCCAGGTCCAGCCAAAGTGCTTGAGCAGAAGGGCGATGCCGCGGGGCTCATGGATGTCACTTGGGACAGTCCGGTAAAAGGAAGGGTAAAGGAGCCTGTCACTGAAGACTGGATCCATGGCACCATAGCTGATCTGAGAAGGAAACATATGTGAACCGTTACACACTTTACAACACTGCACTGAAGCACAGACACAAGAAATCCAAGGTCTCCACTAAGCACTTCAAGTCACTCCTCAAGCTGACTTCCTGCTCATGCAGTGAAGGCCATTCAAGAGAATGAGCATGCTCCTAGTAATATGTATCATCACTTCAGAGCCGCTGGGGGAGCAGATGTGATATCACCAGTAAGTAGGCAGCACATGAGTCACTGTTACATACTCACCTTACCTTCGGCTGTCCATTTATTGCTTTCATCTTTACTATTTCGCATCAACTCCTTTGTACTGGATTCCTCTGCATGTTGAGTTACAAAGGATCAAAAAGGCTGTGTGCACCTAGCCTTAATGGATTTAATGTGGGCCTTTGATACAGTGGACCGTTGTAAACTATGGTCTGCAATAGCCCAGCTAGGGATTGATGGAGCAATAATCACCTTGCTCAGCAGGCTCCACGAATGTCCATCAGTGCTGTATAACAGGAAGGGGATCTAACAGAAGAATGTTCTTCTCATATAGGGGTCAGGCAGGGGTGTGTTCTGGCCCCATTTCTTTTTCTATTATATATCAAAAGGATAGGAGAACATTTATGTAGGGGACGGGGAAGGACTACCCGAGGGCCAATTTATGCTGAATTCCTGTGTTACTATATGCAGACAATGCTGTCCATATATTGAGGGCAGCTAATGACCTACAAATTTTGCTTGATACTTTTTATGTTTTTATGAATAATTTAGAACTCAAGACCAATCGTTCCAAATCATATATAATGAAATGTGAGCCAAAAAATGCTAAGACAAGGACTATTTTACTCGGAGGTGATGAGATCAGGAAAGTCCCTATTTTACCTTTAAATATGGGGGTGGGGTCGCACACTACTCTCACACCGGCGGTGTTGCCCCTAAGGACTCTGGTCAATGTAGTAAAGTGTTCGCGATGCATCATCTTTTGATCTTCTGCTATCTTCGCTGTCTTCGCCATCCCTGGACACGTGTTTCGGGGTATTACCCCTCATCAGCAGGGATAGGCTGTGTACTGGGGTTGCCGATGGCTGCCAATATCTGCCAGGTATAGTACCACTCAGGCGCGTAGGTGCGGGATCCCAGGCTTGTCAGCCCGCTGCTCAAGGGAGCTTTAAAGTTACAAATGGGGGTGGGGTCGCACACTACTCACACACCGGCGGTGTCGCCCCTAAGGACTCTGGTCAATGTAGTAAAGTGTTCGCGATGCATCATCTTTCGATCTTCTGCTATCTTCGCTGTCTTCGCCATCCCTGGACACGTGTTTCGGGGTATTACCCCTCATCAGCAGGGATAGGCCGTGTACTGGGGTTGCCGATGGCTGCCAATATCTGCCAGGTATAGTACCACTCAGGCGCGTAGGTGCGGGATCCCAGGCTCGTCAGCCCGCTGCTCAAGGGAGCTTTAAAGTTACAAATGGGGGTGGGGTCGCACACTACTCACACACCGGCGGTGTCGCCCCTAAGGACTCTGGTCAATGTAGTAAAGTGTTCGCGACACAGCTCTAGTTGAATGAGCACGTACTGGAGCTGGAAGAGGCTTGCCAGCCCACTGATGACAAAAGGTAATGGCAGAAGAAATCCACCTAGTGATAGTTTGTTTGGTAACAGGTTGTCCTTTGCAGATTGGGCCATAAGCCATGAACAGTTGATCAGATTTCCTGATGGATGCAGTGCGCTGAATGTAAAACCTAAGGCAACGTTTGACATCTAGGGAATATAATGAACGTTCCGCAGAAGTTTGTGGATCAGAAAAGAAAGTTTTTAAAATGACTGATTCATTGGGATGAAAATCACTGGGAACTTTCGGAATAAATTTCGGATTAGTACGTAGTGTAACAGCCTCTTTTGAGAACTGGAGAAAAGGAGGCTGAATTGTGAATGCCTGAATGTCACTGACATGCCTAGATGACGTCAAGGCGACCAACAGGGCAACTTTCCACGTGATGAATTTTAAGCTTGCTAAATGGATGGGTTCAAAAGGATAGCCGTAACCTCCTGAGGCACAGCCGGGAGATAGGTGTTGCTGATTTAGAACGAAATAATTTTAAAAGTTGCACATAATTGTTTTTAAAGGCGCACGCTCTACCTGCCTTGTATTCCACATGGAAAGCTTACCCAGCAGCGGTTGACACGCTGAGAGGGAGAGCTCGTGGGAGGCTTCGTAGGCGCCATCAGCCCGACGGAACGAGGGACACGCCCACTTTGCGGACACGCCCCCTTGCAAGCACGTAAATAGAACGCTGATACCAGCGCGTCCACTGATAGCCGTAACCTCCTGAGGCACAGCCGGGAGATAGGTGTTGCTGATTTAGAACGAAATAATTTTAAAAGTTGCACATAATTGTTTTTAAAGGCGCACGCTCTACCTGCCTTGTATTCCACATGGAAAGCTTACCCAGCAGCGGTTGACACGCTGAGAGGGAGAGCTCGTGGGAGGCTTCGTAGGCGCCATCAGCCCGACGGAACGAGGGACACGCCCACTTTGCGGACACGCCCCCTTGCAAGCACGTAAATAGAACGCTGATACCAGCGCGTCCACTGATAGCCGTAACCTCCTGAGGCACAGCCAGGAGATAGGTGTTGCTGATTTAGAACGAAATAATTTTAAAAGTTGCACATAATTGTTTTTAAAGGCGCACGCTCTACCTGCCTTGTATTCCACATGGAAAGCTTACCCAGCAGCGGTTGACACGCTGAGAGGGAGAGCTCGTGGGAGGCTTCGTAGGCGCCATCAGCCCGACGGAACGAGGGACACGCCCACTTTGCGGACACGCCCCCTTGCAAGCACGTAAATAGAACGCTGATACCAGCGCGTCCACTGATAGCCGTAACCTCCTGAGGCACAGCCGGGAGATAGGTGTTGCTGATTTAGAACGAAATAATTTTAAAAGTTGCACATAATTGTTTTTAAAGGCGCACGCTCTACCTGCCTTGTATTCCACATGGAAAGCTTACCCAGCAGCGGTTGACACGCTGAGAGGGAGAGCTCGTGGGAGGCTTCGTAGGCGCCATCAGCCCGACGGAACGAGGGACACGCCCACTTTGCGGACACGCCCCCTTGCAAGCACGTAAATAGAACGCTGATACCAGCGCGTCCACTGATAGCCGTAACCTCCTGAGGCACAGCCGGGAGATAGGTGTTGCTGATTTAGAACGAAATAATTTTAAAAGTTGCACATAATTGTTTTTAAAGGCGCACGCTCTACCTGCCTTGTATTCCACATGGAAAGCTTACCCAGCAGCGGTTGACACGCTGAGAGGGAGAGCTCGTGGGAGGCTTCGTAGGCGCCATCAGCCCGACGGAACGAGGGACACGCCCACTTTGCGGACACACCCCCCTCCCTCTGTCCTATAATAATGTGTATGTACCGGAGGCGCAGCGGACGAGCGCAGCGGGCGCGACGAATGCGCGCCGAAGGCGCGCATAAGGCAAGCTCGTCTGCGCTCGTCCGCGCCGAGTCCGGGCCTAGGGCCAGCCCCCCTACTCCTCACCCCTCAGTACCCTTGCAGTATAGCCCTGATATCCTGCACAGTTTTAGGACATCCACTAGCAAGGGATGCCTACACAGATTTCAAGCTGATGCCCTACCCCCTACCTGCCCCAATTGTAACCTCCACCTTAAGCCCAAAACTACACCTGAACTGCTATATGACTACCGCATGTACCTGTTGAACTGTCGCTCCCTCCCAAAACATAGGGTTGAAATTTCTCTCCTAATAGAGGAACTTTCGCCTGACATACTGTTTTTAACAGAAACCTGGCTAACTCCTGACGCTGAGCCAGCGATTCTGGAAGCCCTCCCCTCAGGCTTTCAAATCTCTCACCAAGACCGGCCCAAAGGGAGAGGAGGAGGTCTAGCGATAATTTATAAAGATCGATTTCGCTGCCGTGTAGCAGCCGAATCCATCCCGGACTGCGAGAGTATCACTTTCCATGTGGAACTCTCACCTAACAATTGCCTTTCCGGCACGCTTATTTACCGCCCTCCCGGCCCCCCGAATCAG
The DNA here is from genome assembly GCF_964263255.1 of Lissotriton vulgaris. Lineage (NCBI taxonomy): Eukaryota > Metazoa > Chordata > Amphibia > Caudata > Salamandridae > Lissotriton > Lissotriton vulgaris. The sequence goes on from NC_141685.1 coordinate 196,268,606, forward strand.
TTCCACGTCTGCTTACCCTCAAACATAGCCGAACGCCTTAATCCCTCATCTAACTTTACCGTTTTAGGTGATTTTAATTTCCATTTCGACTCGGATTTGGACCACATAGCCACTACTCTAACAGAAGACCTCGCAGCTCTACAATTGACCCAAAAAGTTACCTCCCCCACCCATGTTAAGGGTCATCTGCTGGACCCGGTTTTTAGCAACTGCATCGGCCTTACAACAGGATCACCCATCCACTTGCCTTGGACCGATCATTTTTTGATCCCTATCAGCTGGTCTGCACTGAAACCCTCTAAATTGACACCGACCACAAGACTCACTAGAGCTTGGTCTAACCTCGCAATTGACAAATGGACTAATTTACTTGCTGAGAATCCCCCCCTAATCAAAGATAACCCTAACCTTGCTAATCTGGCTTATTCTAATTGGATCACTCAGTCTCTAGACGTAGCTCTCCCCCCAAAAAAAATCACACTAAAACGACTTCAAAAAAGTGCCCCATGGTATACTGAAGATCTCAGAGCCAAGAAACGCTGCTGTAGGCAGTCGGAAAGAAGCTGGCGAGTTGATTATTCCTTAGAAAAAAAAAATCTCTATCATGAAGCCATCAGGGAATACAAAATGTTGATAAAATCGTCTCAAGCCGCTTACTTTTCGGAGAAAATCTCCCTTGCTAAATCCAAACCTAAGGAAATTTTTAAGATCATAAAAAAACTGACTAAACAGTCCCCCTGTGATCAGGCAGATAAGTCCACTACCCATTGTAACGACGTCGCTGAATTCTTTCATCAGAAAATAAATACCATCTACTCTGCTTTCCCACCGAACAACCTCACCCTCTCAATTCCTACTTGTCCTTCCATGACTCCCTCTCTTCACTCGCCTACATTAACACATTTCCCCCCACTAGAGCTAGCTACTCTTGAGCCCCTAGCACGGAGTGTTAAATCTGGTTCCCCCAACGACCCAGCACCTCCAGACATAATAATGGCAGCATCTCAAACTACTCTGCCTATAATTAAGGACATCCTAAACGCCTCCATTTCATCTAGTGTGGTCCCGACTGCCTGGAAGCAGGCTATGGTCAGAGCTCTAGTGAAGAAGCCCAACTTGGACCCTAATGATCTGAGTAATTATCGCCCCATATCCCTGCTCCCATGGATCAGCAAGATTCTGGAAAAATATATCAATAAACAACTAATCACTTTTCTGGAAGATCACCAACTACTGGACCCGACCCAGACGGGTTTCAGACCCAAGCATGGGACAGAGACCGCACTCCTTATGGTCACTGAGGAAGCGAGAAAGATCTTGGATCAAGGAGGATCAGTGGCAGTGATCCTCCTTGATCTCAGCGCGGCCTTTGACACGGTTAGCCATAACACTCTGCTATATCGCATGTCCCAAGTTGGGATTGAAGACAAAGCCTTGTCCTGGTTCAAATCTTTCCTCCAAGACAGATCCTTCTGCGTGTTTGAAGACGACTCTGTCTCTGCCAGTAGACCTTTGAAATGTGGAGTCCCTCAGGGATCATCTCTAAGCCCTGCACTTTTTAACTTGTACATGAGGCCACTGGCTGACGTCGTCCGTCCGTATGGAATTAAGATCATTTCCTACGCGGACGATACGCAGCTGGTGGTCTCCATGACTCAGGAAGCCATTCCATCGGCTCCAGGCGGGCTTAGAGAGTGCCTTGAGGAAGTGAAGACCTGGATGTCCCTTTCTTCGTTAAAACTGAATGGGGACAAAACGGAGCTGATGCTCCTGGGCTCCCCAGACCCCAGCATTCCCCCCTCTTTATGGCCACCCAGTCTGGGCCCCCCTCCTACTCCCAAAAACAGCATTAAAAGCCTTGGAGTGTGGCTGGACAGATCCCTGTCCTTTAATACGCAGTCCACAAAACTTTCGGCCACCTGCTTTGGCATCATGAAAATGCTGAAAAGAATCCTCCCCCTCCTCCCCTGGGATGCCAAACAAACTGCCATACAAGGCTTAATCCAATCGCGACTCGACTTCAACAACATACTTTATCTTGGTGCCCCCGAATCCACCCTCAGAAGGCTCCAGATAGTTCAAAACTGCGCAGCACGCGTTCTACTAGATCTTCCCCGCAGACAGTCAGTGAGAGCAGGTCTGACTACCCTCCACTGGCTACCGGTGCGACAGAGGGTCCTGTTTAAAGCCATGTGCACTGCGCACCAGGCCTTCTGGAACACTGGCCCTAAAATTACCCAAGACTTAATTACCCATTATGTGCCCAACAGAAGCCTCCGCTCCAGTCAAACATTTCTTGCAAAAACCCCCAAAATAAAAAGATCCAGATCCGGAGGCAGGACCTTCTCCTTCAACGGTGCTAGAGCCTGGAACGCCCTCCCACTGCACCTTAGAGCTAATTCTAACCTCTCAACCTTCCGCAGACAACTAAAGACTCATTTATTTCACTCAATCTAGCTAATCTCATCCCTAAACTCTCCTTCTAAGCCTGCTGTAGGTACTCGGTTCTCCTAGCGCTTGGACGCCTCCGGGCAGCAATTCGCGCTATACAAATGTACAAAAAAAAAAAAAAAAAAAAAAAAAAGGTAGGAGGAGCTGAGACAAAACCAGATTTAAGCGCCAAGCAGGCGGAGGACGCCGAATGGGTGGAAACATACGGAAGAGGCCTTTGAAAAACTGTTGAATGATTCTAGACGAATACAGTGAGATAGAGCCATCATGACGGAAGCGGGAGAGAGCCGCTAGAAATACCTTCAAAGTGGAGTGGGAAAGTCCTGACTTCGCAAAGGATAGGAAGAAAGGCAGGATCTGTTCTGGTTTGGCGGTCATCGGATCCAAGGTTTTGGTGTGGCACCAGGCACAGAAACGCTTCCACTTCAACTGATAGGTTTTAATGGTGGAAGGAGCACGGGCGTGCACTAACACCTGTCTACAGTCCGCGTCGATGGTCAGACGTGCAAATTCATGGTGTTCAGGTTCCAGGCATGGAGCTGGAGGTATGTTGGATCCGGGTGGCAAATCCGCCCCTGCTGCATCGTGAGGAGGTGAGGCAGTGGATGAAGCAGAATTGGCTCGTTCTGGGAGAACAAGAGCAGGTCCGGGAACCATGGGCGCCGTGGCCACTTGGGTGCGATCAGGATGATGTGGCAGGGTTGAAGCCTCATCCTGTGCAACAAGCGCGGAATCAGAGGAAGCGGAGGGAAAGCGTAGCTGAATGCGTTCAACCAGCTGATCGAAAATGCATTTCCGCTCGACTCTCTGTGGGGATGAAGACTTGCAAAGCGTTGGCATTTCCTGTTGGTGATAGTCTCAAAAAGATCCATCTGCGGCTGGCCCCACTGGCGGAAAATGAACTCGAGAGTTGGTTGATTGAGATCCCACCCGTGGTTGTCCGAGAAAGACCTGCTGAGTGAATCCACCAGAACATTGGAAGCACCCGGCACATGGATGGATGTGAGATGAATTTGATGACGAATCGCCCAATTCCATATTTCCTGTGCTTGTTGGGAAAGCAAAAGGGACCTTGTGCCGCCCTGCTTGTTCAGGTAATGCATGCTGGTGGTGTTGTCTGTCCTCACCAGCAGAGATTGACCTTGAACAATCTGTTGAAAATACTTCAGGGCAAGGAAGATCGCCAGGAGCTCTAGGTGGTTTATATACCAAGTGCGTTGGACCGCAGTCCATTTCCCTTGTACTGACATACCTTCGAGATGTGCTCCCCAGCCCTCCAGGGACGCATCGGTTGTAAGCGTCAGAGTCGGAGTAGCGTCTTGAAAAGACCGACCTTTTGAAATGTTTGGAGGGTGAGCCCACCACTCCAGAGCCTTTTGAATGCGGGGCGTGAGAAGGATCCTGTCGTTGAATGATCCTGAAATCTGCTTCCACTGCTTGTCTAACCCCTCTTGGACGACCCTCATATGTAGTCTGCAGTGGGGAATCAACTGTATGGTAGAGGAAGCCATGCCGAGGAATGATTTCAACATCCGGACTGAAACGTACAGTTTTGACTGGAGGGACCGTACCATCAGGAGCATACGGTCTTGTCTTTCCTGGGAGACAAAAAACCATTGCCAGCTGAAAATCTAGTGAGGCTCCTAGAAAATCTCGCCGCTGAGATGGGCGAAAGTGTGACTTCTGGCAATTGATGGAAAGGCCCAAGTCTTGAAACAGGGAGAGGCAAGACTGTGTATGCTGGATTGCCATTTGGAGGTTCGGAGCCTTTATGAGACAATCGTCCAGGTATGGATAAAACTGTATGCCTTGTAGGCGCAGAAAGGCAGCTACCGGGGCCATGATCTTGGTAAAGACCCTCGGTGCTGAACGGAGGCCGAATGGCAGGACTTTGAATTGGAAGTGCAGCTGTCTGACTGTGAAGCGTAGATACTTCCTGTGTTTGGGGTGAATTGGCACATGGAAATATGCGTCTTGGAGGTCGATCGTTGAAAAGAATTCCCCTGGATTGAGATAATTCAGAATTTGAAGCAGAGTTAACATCTGAAAAGTTTTCGAAATGATAAATTTGTTCAGGGCCCGTAAATCCAAAATTGGACGCCATTCTCCCGACTTTTTCTTGACCTTGCGGCACTACCTCGATGGCTCCTTTTTTGATCATCAATTTTACCTGGGCCAAAAGTTCTTTGAGGTGGGGAGAGGGTGGCACGAAGGTGGACAAGTGGGAGGGAATTTTGTAAACTCCAGGGTATGTCCTTTGGAGATAACGTCCAGGACCCATTGGTCGGAGGTGATTTCGGACCATTTGCAAAAGTACCTTGAGATGCGACCTCCAAGATGCACAGTCGGCAGGAGAAAGGAACTGAGACTGTCACTGCTTTTTGTTGTTTGCACCACCTCTATAAGTTGTTTTCCGTTGGTATGGTCTGGTGGAGGACTGACGATTTTGGGTTTGATAAGAACCCCTCTGCCGGTTATCGTTGTAGGTATTGTACGAACGATATTGTCCTGATCCTCGAAAAGTAGAGGAACCTCCACCTCTACCCCGTGCCCCCCGAAAGGGCCGTTTCTTGTATTGGAGGGTAGCTAAGGACTTTGCAGTGTCGGTGTCCTTTTTTATCGCCTCAAGGGCATCATCTACATGCTTGCCAAATAAACACTCTCCATCGTACGGCAAGTCCAGGACTTTTGCTTGTACCTCTGGACGGAAGGTGGTAGATTTCAGCCAGCCTTGACGCCTCAAGACTGCAGCCCCAGCCAATTGACGAAATCCCATGGAGGAAATGTTGAGCGCGCATTCGATAATTTCGGACGAAAATATCTCTCCCTCCTGAATAATGGCCTGCGCTTCTGCACGGATGGCCTCGGGTATTTGAGGAGTCAGTGCGGCAATCTTGGACCACATCTGGCGGTCGTAACGGCCCAGAATAGCCAAGGTATTTGCCGCTCTGACAGTAGTAGCCGCCATTGTTGTACATTTTTTGCCGATAGAGTCCAACTTGCGGCCTTCCTGATCAGGAGGAGACGTGAGTGGTGTAGCAGGATTGCGAGACCTTTTCTGTGCTGCTTGAGTGATAACCGAATCTGCTTTTGGTTGTGACACCAAACAGGCCGGAGCAGACGCCGGAGCCTTATACTTCTTGTCTAATCTGGGCAAGACTGCAGGTACTGAATTTGGGTGTTCCATTAATTTAAGGCCCTCCTGTCAAATAAAGTCAATGATTGGTATTGTGTGGGATTGCCTTTGTGAAACGTCCTTAAAATCATACAAGAAGCATTTACTTTCATGTTGTTGTTTTTCGACAGTGAGATGAAAGCGCTTCGCAGCACGGACCATCAAAGTATGGAAATTTGCAATGTCCACTGGAGGCGATGCAAGAGGCGAGGTGGGCGGAGTGGAAGGTGTTTGAGCCCTGTAATTGTCCCACTCATTCATATCGACGTCATTGTTGTCGTCATCAGTGTTGTGAGGATCAGGATCCTCGTTGTCGGTGTCAGGACGAGTACCCCCCGGTGACGCGGGTGGAACAGGTGCAGGTGCTTGTGGAGGTTGAGGTTGAGGCTGTGGAGGAAGTTGTGATGCTGGAGAGGCAGGTGTAGATGGAGGGAACCTGAGGTTATAGTCATCAAGCATGTACTGCAAATTCATGACCAAAGATAGAGGTATTTGCGTAACCGGTTCTGAAGGTACTGCTTCTGATTCGTCAACAGGAAATAATTTGTTCCCATCTTCGACGTTTGCCTATTCTTCACCCTCATCACTATACTCCTGGCACTTAATGTGCAAATCAGATGGACTAGATGTCTGTCCGAACAGTTGTTCCACCTCAGAATCGTTTCCAGATTCTTCCCCACCAGACTGAAACAATTTGTCTGGAAGACGGGTTCCACTCCTCACTGGACTCAGTTGAATGAGAGGTACCGTCTGTAAAGAAGAAGCAGTAACCACTGTAAAAGTGGCAGCTGTGGCCAAAGGTGGATGAGACGTTGATGAGCCCGTTGACGTAACTGCGGCAGTTTTACAACCAACCTGAGGCGTTTGTGTCGTCGTCATAGATGTAATTGACGTTGAAATTGAAGGTTTTTTCTTCGTCGACGAAGATTTCTTGTCCGTCGACGGAGTCGTCAACGAGATTGGAGCTTTACTTGTCGACGATGATGTAGACGTCGACGGGATGACAGCCGTCGACGAAGTCGTCGACGATGATATGATGGCCGTCGACGGAGGCGCCACCGACGAGACTGCAGTCGACGATGATGGGCCCGTCGACGAGCTGCTTTTAGATGACTTGGTTTTTGTCGACGGTGTTCGCGTCGATGATGGAAGCGTCGACGGTGTTCGCGTCGACGATGGAAGGGTCGACGGAGTTCGCGTCGACGGTGGAAGCGTCGACGATGATTTCTTCGTCGACGGTACTCATTTGACACTCGTCGACGAGATCTTTATAATAGAAGTGATGGGTCTCGCTCCTGGGCTGTCGTCGACGAGGTGATCGTCGTCGACGCAGTACTGGATGACATAGTACATGTCGTCGTCGACGTAGAGGCTACAGTCACAGACTTCGTCATCGCTGAAGACGTCGACGGACGCGTCGACGAGCCCGTCGACGAGCCAATGCCAGATTTACGAGAAGAAGGCAAGGCTTTGGGCGCAGACGTCAGAGAACCAGGTCCCGTAGACGTGCCCTGAAGCAAATCCTGTGGGGAAACAATCCTGGAGGATTCCAACAGTCTACTCTTCTTCAGAAAAGGAGATGGAACCTCAGTTTCAGACCCACGCTTCTGAGAGGATTTAGAAATACCAGATGACAAACTTTCTACCTCAGAAACCACAGACTCTGAAGTCTTCAACTTCTGTAGCCACAGAAGTAGACGGGCCTCTCTATCCCTCAGAGTCTTGGGAGGAAAAGTGCGACAGTACTTGCAGTTTTTTACCTCGTGGTCTGGGTAGAGACAGTAAATGCATTTACTGTGTGGATCCTCAAGGAAAAGGCGCAGTTTACCACAGGAGGGGCAGGCTTTAAATAAAGATTTCTTATTTGAAGACATTTCTTGAAGATAATAACAGCTAGAGTTGAAGAAAACTGAGCAGAGCTCAGGGAGACTCCCTTCACACGACGTGCGGTAGAAAATCTGAGGTCTTGGGCTTCTGAGGAGAAGGTTCTAGATGGAACTACAGCCTGATTGGCTGGAATTTGGACCAAAACATAATGACACTGATATGTTACCAAGTTGAGTTTCTCCCTTAGGCTTTCTATGGGCATATTCTGTTCTATGGTACTTTTGAGTTTTCTGGATATTTTACTGTATTTTATATATGTATATGTATTTTTATAATTATAACAATTTTACTTAAATATTCATATATTACTGCTATTTTATGTACCGTGGGACTCCCACTTCGACGACGGGGAATATTCAAGCATGTGAATCTATGAAAGACACCCCTAATACTGGAGAACCCCACTTCCCGTGTCTGGACACTACCTTGGAGAGTTCAGAGGATGAGATCTCCCTTACCTCTACTTCCCCACAATGTGAGGGGCAGACTGAAACTACAGAACTAGGGGTTGAACGGGCAAAGGATATATCCGAAGCGTTGGACGTCCCGGTGATTTTAACAAGTCCGGCTCAAGACAACCTGAAGAAAGATGCAAAAGGTATAAAAGGAAAGAAAGATTTTCTCTTGTTCATAAAGAAAACTAGCCCAAAATACTTAAACCTGCAATCCACCTCCCCTACTTCAGGTGTTGCCTCCATGCCGTCTAATGCTCCAATTCAAGATGTAGGACAGGTCTCAGCAGCATTAATATCTTCCAGAGTCTCTGGAGTAATGCAACAATTACCCAAAATGAACTGTCCGGGGATTCAGCAGCAGATGGGCTTGAGTCAAATACAGTCTCAAGTTCAAGTTTTGGCAACATCTCTCATTTCGTCAGCCTCCCTGAATAATGAAGTAGAAAATGAAATATCTAATCTGGACTCACCTACAGTGCAAGATATAGCCGATAAAAACAGTGAGGCCTTGATGGAGACCTTAGCGAACGCGGTAGCAATACAACCAGTGGCATTACAACCCCTTACAGCTATAACAGCTTTAGATAAGGCCTCAACAAGAGTACCGTCTAAGGCCTCATCGGGCTTTTTAACTCCATCGGCACAGTTGGACTCTAAAGGGGGAAGTATGAGTCTGAATACCGATACCCTGCTTGAAAATTCCAGCCAAAGCCCAGAAACTGAGGGGAGGTATCAGTTAGACATCCGAGATATGCTAAACTTGATCCTTGAAGAAATGCGGGAAATGATAAAAGCTCAGCAGGTGGAGATCGCTGCCCTGCATTTGAGATTGGAGAAGTTTGAGGAAACAATGTCTGGGTTGCCGAGTAGATTGCATGAGGCTGAGACCAGCATCTCTGTATTAGAAGACCAAATGAATATGGCTATGGTTGAGGTCAAAGAGGCGGCTAAAAAGAAACATTTTCAAGAGAATAAATTGGAGGAACTCGAGAATCATTCACGGAGGTCAAACCTTAGGATTGTTGGGGTTCCTGAAGGTATAGAAGGTTCCCATCCTCTTCAGTGGATCAATTCATCTATTAAACAGAAAGTGCTGCCAGAGTTTGAGAGCGACCTCACTATCACAAGCGCTCATCGAGTTCCTGCCCAGCGCTTTCCCAATTCTACCATTTCCAGAACTATCTTGCTGAATTTTGCAGATTTCCGGATCAAGGAGAGGATCCTGTCGAAAGCCATTCAGCAGAGACAGTTCTCGGTGACAGAAACAAGCAAATGTCGTATATTTTCGGACATGACTGCCGCCGCTGCCCGGAGGAGAAAATAATTTCTCAAAATTCTCCATTTATTTAAAGCTCATGGTGCACAAGCCTCAATTGCTCAGCAGTCCAAGTTGAGAGTTTTGGTGAAAGGGAAATGTTTTATGTTCTCAGGTCTAGAAGAAATCACAATCCCTCTTGAAGGAGATCTCAGCAGGGGCTAGTATCTGAATAAACATATATGATAGTTTCAACAATAGTAATAGTTTAGGATTCCCTTTCCATTATGTAAGTTGGTCTGAATACTCCTTAGATTGGTTTTCTAAGATTGAAGAGGATCTTTAGCCCGGCAGATTTATTATTCGACAGTGCATGTGCCCCTTCTTTTTTTTTGTTTTGTTTTGAGATGCCTGCTAGTAATTTTAAACTATTAATGGTGATCACATTGCGGGGGGGGGGGTTAGGGACTGGCGGGGACACAGGGGTGTGAGTTCATGACACCCAAGAACGATGGGAGGGGTGAAATGTGGATAGCGTGGATTGGAGGGGTTTCTCCATATTTCAGGGGGTGTTGTGGGAGGGGTCACAGGGGTTCAGGTACGGTCAGGGGGAGGGTTAGGGCACGTCGGGAGGATGGTGGTGAAAAAGAAAAAAATTAGCAAAATTATGTAAAATGTCATACAAGAAGGAAGAGTATGTTTACTGTCATTCAGGGCTTAAACAAAAGTGTAAACAATGGATATTAACCTCCGTATTATGTCGGTCAATGTAAATGGCGTCTCGAACAAACGCAAATATGGTAGGTTGATGAGATGGTTGGCGACATTCTCACCCCAAATTTTGTTTTTACAGGAAACTCACCTTAATACTAATCAGCCTGATCTGTTTATTCCTAAAGCTTTCTCTAAAGCCTATTTTGCGTCGGCACAGGCTGCAGTAAGGGGGGGTTGCAATTTATTTTGGATGAGGAATAAGCTGGGACATTGCCCAAATTCAAAGGGCTGTTACCAAAAGTAATGCCAATACTGCCACTTGAATTCAAAGTCCTAAACTCTGCACATGATCCAAACTCTGTGCATCAAGGAATCTAATCACAGCCTTAATACATTTCAATTTGCATTTTATTTGCAATATTCTTCTTTTTGTATTTTTTCAAAACATTTTTCTGTTTTCTCAAAATCTTTTTTGAAGCACACAAGGAATTACACAATACAAACAATAAACATGTCTCTATTTGTTTTTATACACCATTCATACCGAAAGACATTGAATCACACTATACACACAATCACACTGCTAACAATCTGAAAAGGGGTACATTTTTATACAAATATATACATTTCATGAGGGAGAAACCATAGATATACGTTTTTTAAAATCAGAATAAATTTGATCACACAGATAGTTCAATTCTCTTATGGTTTCCACGTAAGAAACGTTATATACAAGGGTCTACGCGTTTCAAACTCCTCAAATTTGGAGTTCTCGTCAGGGCCGAAAGCTGTGAATGACAAGAAAAGGGGCCTCAGTTATTAAGGGCACTGTGTCTATATGTACCGCTAGCGGTTCAACACACACTTCCCTACTTCTTACCTCTCTAAGTAGAGTTAGATGTGCCTCAAACAATTCAACAAGTTCACGGAGCGGGACCACCTACGTAGAAAAAATACACTTCGTTGGTATAACCTTCTAATATCTACAATCCACAACAAGAAAGCCCAACCTGGTACTCACTGCTTGCGTGTTCTCTTTCACTCCAGTTCTATAGGGGAGGAAGGGACAGGGACTCTATCAGTATTTTATCTTAAGATGGCTGCAGTTCTTTGACAAGGGGCGCTAATTCTTATTCAAATTCGATCGTTTCTTACCATATGTTATGGTGGAGGGCGCCGTAATAGCGGTCTGTTCTGAGTCGTGCTCACAGGGCATCTGTGGGGGCCAATGGGTAATGCAGTTCTTAGTATATTCAAGTGCATTAACGCGTGCTGCTAGTCTGCACGAAAAATGGGTTTTAAAGAATCTTACCGGTGTCAGTTTGTAGAACGCCGGAGATTATGTTCACTCAGGTGGGGGCTTCAGGACGCGTCTATAAGGTTGTAAACGGAGCTGTTTAGTAAAATGTCCTCGCGTGTTTGAGGGACATTCAGAACTCCCCCCTCTGCAAGTGTCCCGACCTACCATTAGTTCGCGTGTTGCTCCACTGCGGTCCCGGCTTCCGATCTCGCAATGCAGCGCCCGATGGAATTTACACTTCCTGGTTTGCAGGTCACGTGACTCGTTCCTATTTCGCAGTCGCCATGTTTGTATGGTGAATTGTATTATTTGTTAAGTCACTTGTGGATGTCGTATTATTGCTGTAAATATTCACGCAATGGTCTCATGTTTCCTTTTTATTGGGTGAAATGTCCATGAGGTGTTTTATAGTGTATATATCTGGATATCGCATTTAGGTAGATTCATTGTAGGGTCATAAAGGTGGTATATCCGTGGGGGGCATTCATGATAGGGGACCAATATGAAAGATGGCTCAGTGTCCTTATAATTTAAACATCTCGGACAATTCATTTAATCCATTGGTTGCTGTGTCAAATCTAACAATCAATGACGCCTCTGTTCTGGACAGTTTGGAGTCTATATCACCTCCTCTGAAATCTTGTTCCACCTTAATTAATACAGTCCATCGGAAGTCATTATCCTCATGATTTTTCGCTTGCCAATGACTGACTAGTGGGGCGTTGGGTACCTTCCTTTTAATCCTAGATCTATGTTGCTGGATGCGGGAGCGCACCTCCTGATTGGTTTTCCCAATATATAGGAGGTTGCATGGGCATTTAATCCCATAGATCACGTATTTTGTCTTGCAATTTGTGAATTGTTCATGCTTCCACGTCACTCCATTGTGTTTGAAGACAGTTCCTTCTTCAGTAGACTCACAACAATTACACCCGCCGCATTTGCGGTGTCCCATCACTGGGGGTAGGCCCATCATGCTTCTTAAATTAGAGGGAGGTTTTGTTGGTAGTGCAGCTCTCACCAATTTATTGGCCAAATTCGACTCTTTTCTAAAGGCGAATAGTGGGGGTTTTTTTAGATCTTCACTCAGATTTTTAACCAAATGCCAATTGTTGTTTATAACTTTTTTAAGCATGTTCGAATTGGGGCAATAGGTGGTCACTAGGGCTATTCGATCCCGTGTCTTTTTTGATTTCTTGGTCAACAAGTGTTCTCTTGGAGTCCACCAGGCTCTTTTTTTGGAGCGGTGTACAAGTTTTTTTGGGGTACCCACGGTCTATAAGGCTCTTAGTCAGGTTCTCATATTCTTCTTTATCTTGGCAATTTCTCCGGATCCTAAGATATTGGCCATATGGCAAATTCTCTTTAAGACTGCGGGGATGATTACTGGTGAAGTGCAACAATCTGTTGCGATCTGTTTCTTTTTTGTGGAGGGTGGTTTTTAGGACTCCATCATCCGAAGGGTATATCTCTACATCCAGAAATGGAATTTTATTTCTAGAGTATACGAGGCTGAATTTGATCTCTTGAGATCTGTTGTTGAGCCATTGATTGAACTGTTTTAGTTCGTCCTCAGTGTCAGACCATATGAAGAAGACGTCGTCTATGAAACAACTCCAATGTTTGATAGCATGTTCGTAAGGGTTGTTGTGGTAAACAAATTTTTCTTCATAGATGGACATGAAGAGGATGGCTAACTCAGGGGCGAATGGACAGCCCATAGCCACTCCACCTATTTGGAAGTAAAACTCTCCATCAAAAAGGAAATAGTTGTTCTTTAGAGCAAACTGTGCCAACTTTATGATGAATTCCGTTGGAACCTGTTCTGGTTTGTCTCGTGTGTCCAAAAAGTATTTGAGAGCCTGTATTCCTTCATCCTGTGGGATTTGGGTGTATAAAGATGTTATATCCATAGTAACCAACCACTCACTTCTTTGATCGAATTTAACATCTTGTAGTCTATTAATGAAGTCTGTAGTGTCCCTGATGTAAGATTTAACACCAGGGACAAATGGCTTCAGAAAGAAGTCCACAAATTTGGAAATTGGCTCCATCAAGGATTCACACCCGGATACTATGGGTCGTCCAGGTGGTGCGCTAGCGTTCTTATGTACTTTTGGGAGTACATAAAAGAGTGGAATTCTGGGATGTTTTATTTTCAGATATTCGAACTCTTTTTTTCCGAGAAATCCGTTTTGGTGGGCTTCATCAATAATGGAATGTAGTTGGTGTTTTAATTCCATTGTGGGGTCTTTGCTCAGTTTGCGGTAACACTTGATGTCACTTAGTTGTTTTTTGACTTCATCCAAATAGAGTTGGCGGTCCCATATCATGATTGCTCCGCCCTTATCTGCCTGCTTGATTATTACAGATGTATCTTTGGTTAAATTTGTTAACGCTAAGGACTCCGATTTCGTGGTGTTGTATTTCATCCATTTAGTCTTTTTTTCCATTTCGCCTATTGCTGAAAGAATAGTTCTTTCAAAAGTTAGCAATTCTTTAGGTGTTTTATGATTCGGAGGGCAAAAGGTGGATTTATTATGTAGTCCAGTGATTTCCATGTTGGTCGTTATCGGATTTTCTGAAAAGTAGGTTTTTAATCTTATTTTTCGGAAAAATTCAATAGTTTCCGTTTTTAGTTTCACGAAGTCAGTCCTTTTGGAAGGGACAAATGTAAGACCTTTCTGGAGTATATTTTCTTCGTCTTTAGTTAGGACTTTCTTGGAGATATTAAAGATTAGTGAGGGCGTCAGTTTTTGTAATTCTGACGTCGAGTCGACATCTCCCATGGTTGATTGTATCTCGGCTTCCCTCGTGGTTTTGTTTGGCCTCTGCCTAAAAAAGGACCCTGTTGGTTTTGTTGGAAGGAACCTCTCCTGTTGGTAGTTCTTCTTTGTTCTGTATTTTCTCCCTCACTATTACCACTTGTTGAAGATGTATCTGAGAACGTGATGTATTTTTGAAATGATCTTCCCTGATTCTCTTGTAAATATCTTCGGGAGTCTGGCCGTGAGTAGAAGTCCTGTTGGAGGTAGGGGTACACCTTTTCTATAATGAAACTCTTTTGATCTTTGTCGTATTGGTTAGTTTTTTGGTTGACGGTGTAGTCCTTGAACTCACTTATTTCTTTATCTACTTTGTCCAGTAGTCCTTTTGCGTCAGTGATCAATTCGTTGGTAGAAATGCTTGTTTGTAATTTGTCAATTTCTTCCAGTTGTACTTTTGATAATCTGTGCGCTGTCTCAATAGTCAGGACCATGAGGTCCCGGCTACACTTTGTTTCAATGAAACTATATCCCTTTTTGTAGATAGGGTCATCCGTGAATATCACTGGTATGTTCTTAATCTGTAGACCTGCTGGGATTGTTCCAGCTCTTAGATGTTGAAGGAGAAAATGTCCGTGTAAGTCTGTCCGGATCTGTTTTTTCCTTAGCCTTAGCAATTTATCTGTTTCGTTTTGATTTTGTGCAGGCACACTTAGAGAGGCCGATGCAAAGAGGGGTGGATCCGCTAGCAGGTTTTTTATATGGTCTTCGCTATAAGCGAACGTTTCATGCTCACGTTCGTATCAACACTTCTAACTAGCTAGCTAGCGGTACATATAGACACAGTGCCCTTAATAACTGAGGCCCCTTTTCTTGTCATTCACAGCTTTCGGTCCTGACGAGGACTCCAAATTTGAGGAGTTTGAAACGCGTAGACCCTTGTATATAATGTTTCTTACGTGGAAACCATAAGAGAATTGGACTATCTGTGTGATCAAATTTATTCTGATTTAAAAAAACGTATATCTATGGTTTCTCCCTCCTGAAATGTATATATTTGTATAAAAATGTACCCCTTTTCAGATTGTTAGCAGTGTGATTGTGTGTATAGTGTGATTCAATGTCTTTCGGTATGAATGGTGTATAGAGACATGTTTATTGTTTGTATTGTGTAATTCCTTGTGTGCTTCAAAAAAGATTTTGAGAAAACAGAAAAATGTTTTGAAAAAATACAAAAAGAAGAAGATTGCAAATAAAATGCAAATTGAAATGGATTAAGGCTGTGATTAGATTCCTTGATGCACAGAGTTTGGATCATGTGCAGAGTTTAGGACTTTGAATTCAAGTGGCAGTATTGGCATTACTTTTGGTAACAGTTTAGGCAGGGTTTGGCCTTACTGCCTGGAAACCCATACCCAGTGTTGTTTTTCAAATTCAAAAGGCGCCATATGGCAGATGGATTTGGATTTTTGCTAAGGTGGATAGCACTATGCAGAATTTTATGAATTATTATGCACCAGTGGTAGATGACTTTGCGGCTCTTAAGAGCATTAATGATAAAGTTAGAACAGCAGTTGGCTCAATTATTCTAGGGGGGGACTTCAACTTTATACAAGATCTACAACTAGACACTTCAAATAAAGTAAAGAAGCAGATGAAGCCCGGGACGAAAAAGCTGATAGACATTATAAAGCAGGATTATCAACTTGTTGATCGCTGGCGAAGGGCCTGATGAAAACAGGCCTCAGCAAGGTCTGTGAGTGCGAAAAGAGTTCGCCCTTCTGTACGCAAAGTCCTCAGACTACACAAGAAATTGGCACGGAAACTGGAAATACAAAAACATAGTTTAATAAACCTTTAAAGGTGGTACTACAACCCACACAACACTCTACAGTATTGTACAAGGTAGCACAAAGAACTCAGACATGCGGTCCCCTTTTATGCACAAAGAAGGGGCTCATAAGTGGGCGGTTACAGCTCAAAAGTACGATTTACAACCATATATGGACATTTCTCAAACATGATCGATACATGGGTGGAGTTAACGGCTCCTGGAACCCCCTCGAATGCACATTCCAACCATCTCTAAGCAGAAACAGATGTTACACGTACTGGGCATGCGCTTAAATAAGCTGGAACTATTTATAGCCTGTTGCTGGGCAAACTCTAGGGGTGACGGTCAGTGAGGTAGGGCTCGCCTCGTGGCGGGCACATGGCAGAGTGTAACATCTAAGATGGACGCCAGAAAACAAGATGGAGTCTGGCCGTATTTCCAAGTATGAGCGGGAAAACTACAATAGAGACGCAATAGCATGTCTTCAGTGAATGCTTGACATTATCGCTGTTTTATTTACAACAGACGACCCTTTCAGCATTTGCTGAAGACATTCGGTTTTCTATGATAATCTAAATACTCATCGTTTACATCGATACTCATCATATCCGCCATCTCTCTAGTTATAGTTTTCTTATGAGCAGTATCCGCAACAGCTTGTTTATTAGGCACACAAAGTGAAACACATAATGAACATATCATAGGGCTACATTGAATGCATATACAGCAAGTGAAAAGTATAACAACAATTATGCATAGCCCAGTGAGAACCTTCCAACCCCATGTGGAAATTAAGGTCCAGAACCACCCAGAGAAAGTCCAAGAGCCATTCTCTTGATGTATATCAGATGCAATTTTGTGCAATTTGTTTATAGCTTTATATACAGAAGGAGTATGGTCAGGTATGAACACACAACAGCTACTTCCAATAATTCTACAAGCTCCACCTCTGTCTGCTAACATAACATCAAGAACCATTTGGTTCTGCAACGCAACAATCCTAGTAATCTGTAACTCTTCCGTAAGATTCCCAAGAGCTGCAGCAGTTTGATTGGTGACAGCTTCTACTACTCTTGTTAATCGCTGTATCTTTCTACTATTTAGAGCAGCTCCCACAAAGAAAAACAATCCTAAATTGAAATCTATATACTGCTGCAGACTGGTGTCTGTCTGATCAACTTCATTTATAGATAAAGTCCGTTTGAATCTATTCACAGTTACATTATTCAACAATTTCAAATCCTTATGATATGATGCAGGTGCCAAAAATACAGGTGGCAATAGAAATGATATATAACATACTCCAGACCATCCGGCTGGTAATCGAGAATAGCTCTTATTCCCACATACAAAATAGGTGTTATGTGAAGCAAGGAAGGTACTGTTATTCAGGCCGTCAATGTTCAATACAGTAAGGCAATCACTAACACCTACAGGAATGTGACCTACACTTTGTACACATAAATCAGCTTGTGCTTCGGCCACTGAGATTACAAACTTTTCTTGTCCAACAGTGTCTCTGGTATTCGTGAAGATATAAGGGGTTGATTCATTGTCCGGTCGATATTCTTCCCACTCCCACACAGTTCCGTTGGCTTGTGGATAGCCATCTTCGTCTTGATAACATTCTTTATTCAGTTTGAAAATCAACCGTCCTACTGTAGGCTTCCTTGTAGCAAAAAGCAAAGTATACCACGCTCTACAAGAGCCATTATGCGAAAAAGGGAGTGGTATAAATGGTGTTCCCCCTTTCTTTTGGTGTGCTGGCATCATCCCGCATATCCAACAATCTGTGGCATTTGTAGCAACATGGGTGTGATGCAGCATCTGAATGAAAGTATTGTTCAAATATGACTGTCGATGTTTCAATTCTTGATATGGGAGTGTATAGAAAAAGTGTTCATCAGGGACTGGAGTAGGAACAACATACAGTTCACGGGCAGGAGCTTTCTCCTCAACAAACCACATGACTGTAGCAACGACTGCTATAACAAAAATGAACACTACAGAACCAAAAATCTTTCTCTTATCCATTTTCAAGCAAATGTACACAGTATCTTCCAGAAACTAAAGTTTTGTCAGAACTCTTACCCCGTAGGTAGCCGCTGTTTTCTTCACCATCGGGCCAAGACGGGTGTCACTACTCTAATGCATGGCTGACCCCCCCCCCCTTGCCTCATTGGCTCTCCGTTTCACAAACCTAGGGACCGTTATGACAACTTCTCATACGATTGCAGATTCTTTCCTTGGTCGTAGATTGTATCTTCTCGATGCAGGCGTTGTCTGGTCCGGGAAGAGCTCCTCAATGTTGTCAGGTACCACAGCACGGCCTTTCTCCGTAGTCAAGATATCTCGATGGTCAGTCAGTACAGCAGGTTCCACCAGATCAGATTGCACTTTCCGGCAGTGGATGGAATGTATCCAGTTTCTACGATTCGTCACTCGTACTGCTGTTCTTGTGGCTAGGAGGACCTCCAGACTACTCGACCTCTCAAAACGTTTTAGAAGAACAAAGTCGCCAGGCCGGAGATTGTGACCTTCTCCTGTGGACCGATCAGGGAGTGCTTCTCGAACCTGTTGATGAATAGAAACCAAGCTATCAGTTAATTGTGCCAAATAGTCATTCATTAAAACACAAGGTACATCATACACTGAACTCGGCTTGGGCACCCCCCATATATTCATGGGACGTCCGATAACTATCTCATAGGGCGTTAGGCCCGTCCGAGAGTGTGGTACCGATCTGATAGACAACAACGCCAAAGGCAGAGCATCTGGCCAAGTCAGAGAAGTAAAAGCTTGTATTTTCGCAAGCTTCAATTTAAGCGTGCCATTGTATTTCTCCACCAACCCCGCTGATTGAGGGTGGAACACTGCATGGAATTTCTGCACAATGCCTAATCCCTTCAGGACATATTTAATAACGTCCGCCACAAAATGGGGCCCATTATCACTCCACAAAAATCTACAAACACCGAAGCGAGGAAAAAATTCCTTCAAGAGCACCTTAGCAGTAGTCATGGCAGTATTGTCCTTAGTAGGATATGCTTCAATCCATTTACTGAATATACAGACTACAACCAGGACAAACTTCAGATTATTGCAGCGTTCTAGCTGAATATAATCCATCTGCAGTACTTCAAAAGGCGCAGTAGGTGTTGCAAATCCTCCTGCTGGAGTTCGTGTCCCTTTTCCTGGATTATATTTAAGGCAAATCATGCAGGTCTGTACTACTCTTTTAGCCATGCTAGCAATCTCTGGATGCTCCCAGACTTGCATAAGCAATTTCACAATTGCCGAAGCTCCAACATGTGCTAGCCCATGTGCCATTTGAACCATAGGCTGTACAAAGGCTGTGGGTAACTTCCACTTATTCATCAGCTTGTTCCTCCAACAACCCTCATCGTCCAACTCTCCATCTTTGGACCATTGCTCTCGTTCTTTCTCAGTAGCAGTCTTTTGCATTTCTAATACCTTTTCCCTAGCATCATGCCACCGCTCAGCTTGTGACTTCACAACATACATTGAAGTGGAGCCGGGCTGCATCGCAGTTTCACGTGCCACTTGATCTACAAACTTGTTTCCTTGTCCCACTTTATCAGTCACTTTCTTGTGTGCGCTACATTTCACTATAGCTATCTTCTTGGGGAGCGTCAATGCGGTTAAAAGTTGTTGCACTAATTCTCCATACATTATCTGGGTTCCATGCGATGTCAAAAAGCCCCTTTCCTTCCAGAGCAGGCCAAAATCATGCGCTACTCCGAAAGCATAGCGGCTGTCTATGTAGACATTCACACATAATCCTGCACTAAGTTCATAGCTCGTATCAACGCTATCAGTTCCGCTGCCTGAGCTGATTTCTGTGGTATGCGTGCTGTTTCCACTAGCTTGTGTAGTGTGGTAATCGCATATGCTGCGGGCGTGGTTCCATCTGGTAACTTTAAACAAGACCCATCCACCCACAGCTCTCCATCTACATCTGTAAAGGGCGTGTCTTGTAAGTCAATACGACCATTTGTCTGTTCCTCGGTCACAAAGACACAGTCATGTGTCTCTTGTGCCTCAGGCTGAGTCACTGGAAAGGGCAGCAACGTGGCTGGGTTTAGTGTTGCACATCTCTTCAGTGTTATGTGAGGAGCCAACAATGTCAGCTCGTATCCTGTCAGACGAGCGCTAGTTAAATGCTGCGTCTTTGTCTGATTCAGAAGGGCATCAACAGCATGGGGGACCAACACCAACAATTTATGAGATAAGACTATCCCTTCACTCTGGCGTATTGACACAGCTGTCGCCGCAACTGAGCGAAAACATCCAGGCAACGCTCGAGCGACAGGATCAAGCACTGCCGAAAAGTATGCACACGGGCGTTGTTGATCGCCGTGCATCTGAACTAACACTGATAACGCGCATCCATCTCTCTCATGCACGTACAGTGTAAAGGGCTTTGTATAATCAGGGGTGCCTAATACTGGTGCTGAACAAAGGGCCTGGCGTAATTGATGAAAAGCAGTCTCACATTCATCCGTCCATATAAGGGGGACTGGAGTATCCTTTGTCAGAAGAGATAACAGTGGTTTAACTATATGTGAAAACCCTAATATCCATTGTCTACAAAAGGAGGTAAGACCCAAAAAGGCTTGAACTTCTTTCTGTGTGGATGGTACTGGTGTGTCTAAGATGGCTTGAATACGATCTGGTGTAAGTGCACGCCCCTCCTTAGACAAAAGGTGACCTAAGTAGGTCACCTTGGGACTACAATATTGCAGTTTCTTTTTCGACACTTTGTGGTTGTGGGATGCCAAAAAGGTAAGTAAGGACAGAGTACATTCTTCACATTGCTCAGGGGTGTCGGCAGCCAACAAGATGTCGTCAACATATTGTATGAGCACCACACCGTCGGACAAAACAAAAGAATCCAATTGCCGTTTCAAAGCCTGACTGTAAATACTAGGACTCTCAGTATAGCCTTGAGGAACTCTACAAAATCTATACGATCTATTAATCAATGTGAAACCGAAGAGATATCGGCTATCAGGATGAATAGGGATGGAAAAGAAAGCGTTCTTCAAGTCTATAACAGAGAATGTTGTTGCAGTTGGCGGGACCAGAGTAAGGAGTGTCGTAATGTCGGAAACCACTGGGTATTGAGGTATCACTATCTTATTAATCTCCCTCAAATCAATAATGAATCGATAAATCCTAGTGTCAGTGTCTTTCTTCAAAACCGGCAAGATAGGGCTGTTGCACACATTGTATGGAACTTCTTCAACCACCCCTACTTTAATCAAATCCTGCACTATCTGAATGAGCGCCTCCTCCCCCTCCTCTGATATCCGACACTGAGGCAGGCGTGGCAGCACAGGTCCCTCCTTTACACTGATGTGTACCGGAGGGATAATCATCTGTCCCACATCAGTATCGGACGTGGCCCATAAAGTTTCAGGCAAAGAGGCCAATGCAGCCTCTATGGTAAGCATGTACACTCTCTCCATTGGTGGAAAATTATCATTCAAAATGGCACGTACTCCCTCAGGGGAGCACCGTATCGTGGCCCGAAAATATTTGAGCATGTCTAGTCCCACGATATTATCAGGAGTTTTTGGGGAGAGTAGGAATGGGCATGGTGCAGCAAACTGATCTATACAAAGTGCAATAGGTTGTGACAGTGGGCTAACAGAAGGCGTTCCATCGATCCCTATAGAAGTAATTGCGGAGCCAGACAGGGGAGCCCTCGGAACCAATTTTTTGGACAAAGCGCTACGAGTAGCTCCTGTATCAACCAGGAACCGATCAGTAGAGCCCAAAACATGCGCTGTCACATAAGGACCCCTCTGATCTACCGGCACTTCAACTGGTCCCTTACCCCATCCTACGCACTCCTATGCATACCATGAATCATGCTGTTCGGGAGGAGCGTAGTCAGACATTTGATACTGAATCCGCCGGCAAAAACATTGGACCCATCTCGAGATCGCACATTAGAATCAAATCTGGCTCGATCATTCGTGTTGTTTCGAAGGCCTGTAAAATTCCCTCTACCCCTCGTAGACCCCTGCCCCCGCTCCTGGCGCTCATTTGCCCAATGGCCTTTCTGTCTACAATAGGCACATTGATCTCGGGCTAAGTTGGTACGGCCCGAAGAAGGGTTAAAAATATTCCTGCCGCCCCGATCATTACCTCTACGAGGCGGCCCATAGACCTGCGCTAACATAACCTTCGTCTTTAGATCTCTAGATTTCTTTTCCTCACTGCCCTTCGCTTCTAATTCCTGACGCTCGTAATACTGAGCCATCGTCAGGAGGGATGCTGTTGTCAAGTCGTCCAAGAACTTTCACTCGCTTTTAATCGAGCTGCTATACTTGGAAATAAATTTGAAACATATTTATCAACAAAAAGATGTCGACCCGTATCGTCCGTAAGCGACTGACCACTAAAATCATGAAACGTTTCTTCAAACCATGTGAAGAAATCTGAAACGGATTCATCTACTTTCTGTTTACAGGACGCTAACATAGTCCAATCAATCTTTTTAGGGGGGATAAGCATTTTTAATTTAGCTAGAATGGCAGCGGGAAGATCTAAAATAGCCTTGGGTGGCTTCTGTGCTGGCTTCCTCTCCCTGTCCTCATCCTCTAGGTCCGCCCCTCGAGCCTTAAATGCCGGAACGTCATCAACCCTTCGTATGGACCTCCACATATCTGCGGGTAATATAAGTCCAAAGAACAAATCAATGTCGGCCAGAGTCATGGTACAAGAATTCAAAGCCCTCTTAACTTCCTCATAAAAGGCTGCAGGATTCTTTTGGGGATCAGGTAATGCTGCCTTCAATGCCATAACGTCAGCCCTATCCCAAGGAGTATAAACCCAATTATAGATAAAATACCCTTGAGCATCCGGTGACCCTCTATCTGTACTAGTACCTGTTCCTTTAGGAGGAACATATAAAGGCGCCGCCTCCCTCATTGGTTTAACATGCACTGCATCGATCTTATCTGAATAAAAGATGGATGACTGCTTAACGCCGCCACTCGGATTCGACTGTTCTTCGCCAGCTTTCCGTTTCCGTGCGTCGCCCCGGAGCCGAAACGTCTCATCCCGTAACGCGAATCGCAGCAGGGACCTGAGAAGGAGAAAAAAGACCTTTACGCAATTCTTTTGCATCAGCTATGACATCAACTCAAGAACATCTGAAAGTTTTCGAAAGGCTGTTACTACTTCATTAGAAAAATAATCAACAAAATATAACTTCTCCCTATCTTCCCATGACTCTAGTTCTGTCAGATGGTGCAGTGAGCTAAAAAACGGTGATGGATCAAGCCCTGATCTGTTGACTGGGTATGAGTGTTCTGCTTTATTCAGATACTCTGCCCATCACCACCCCCCTTTTCTGAATCGTTTTGTCCACCATAAGCGTGGAAGGGTATGCTCAGATGTGAGTCCCTTGCTCACTGCACCATCAGGATTCAAGCAAGCCGGGCCGAAGATGGCTGTAATGCCAGAAACCGGTCCCCCGGAAGCTTGTTTCCTTTCCAGTAAAAGAATTGGCTTGGTAGTTTGGTCTGCCCTGTTCCCATGATGCACTGGGCCGGGGACAGACTAATTTGTCCACTGTAGCCAGGTTCTGAGCTCGGATGGTGCAGTGAGCTAAAAAACGGTGATGGATCAAGCCCTGATCTGTTGACTGGGTAGGAGTTTTCTGCTTAATTCAGATACTCTGTCCATCACCACCCCCCTTTTCTGAATCGTTTTGTCCACCCTAAGCGTGGAAGGGTATGCTCAGATGTGAGTCCCTTGCTCACTGCACCATCAGGATTCAAACAAGCCGGGCCGAAGACGGCTGTAATGCCAGAAACCGGTCCCCGGAAGCTTGTTTCCTTTCCAGTAAAAGAATTGGCTTGGTAGTTTGGTCTGCCCTGTTCCCATGATGCACTGGGCCAGGGACAGACTAATTTGCATGTAGCCAGGTTCTGAGCTGGGATGGTGCAGTGAGCTAAAAAACGGTGATGGATCAAGCCCTGATCTGTTGACTGGGTAGGAGTGTTCTGCTTAATTCAGATACTCTGTCCATCACCACCCCCCTTTTCTGAATCGTTTTGTCTACCATAAGTGTGGAAGGGTATGCTCAGATGTGAGTCCCTTGCTCACTGCACCATCAGGATTCAAGCAAGCCGGGCCGAAGACGGCTGTAATGCCTGAAACCGGTCCCCGGAAGCTTGTTTCCTTTCCAGTAAAAGAATTGGCTTGGTAGTTTGGTCTGCCCTGTTCCCATGATGCACTGGGCCAGGGACAGACTAATTTGCATGTAGCCAGGTTCTGAGCTGGGATGGTGCAGTGAGCTAAAAAATGGTGATGGATCAAGCCCTGATCTGTTGACTGGGTAGGAGTGTTCTGCTTAATTCAGATACTCTGTCCATCACCACCCCCTTTACAACCATATATGGAAATTTCTCAAACATGATCGATACATGGGTGGAGTTAACGGCTCCTGGAACCCCTCGAATGCACATTCCAATCATCTCTAAGCAGAAACAGATGTTACACGTACTGGGCATGCGCTTAGATAAGCTGGAACTATTTATAGCCTGTTGCTGGGCAAACTCTAGGGGTGACGGTCAGTGAGGTAGGGCTCGCCTCGTGGCGGGCACATGGCAGAGTGTAACATCTAAGATGGACGCCGGAAAACAAGATGGAGTCTGGCCGTATTTCCAAGTATGAGCGGGAAAACTACAATAGAGACGCAATAGCATGTCTTCAGTGAATGCTTAACATTATCACTGTTTTATTTACAACAGGCCCATGGAATTACTAAACAATTCACTTAAATATTCTAGTCAATTTAAGTCTGCTTCACGGATCGATTAATTTCTGGTATCACGATCCTTGAAATGCTTGAACACTGAGATTTTGGCTAACTCCTTCTCTGACCATTCTCTAGTGAAATTTGAAATTGACATAATATTGGGGGAGAGGGAAAAATCCAGGTGGCAGATGGATAGACTACTCCTAACCAACCAACAGTGGATAGTAAGTACACGAGAACGGATTAGCGAGTTTTTGAAGATTAATAGGGGCATAGCGAGTCTTTTTTTAGTTTGGGGGGCCTTTAAAGCCGCAGTGCAAGGCCAAATGATTGCTTTTATGGCAGAACAAGCCAGAGAGAGTAAAAATCGAGTTAAAGAACTTCAAGAAGCCGTCAATGTGTCCTTGGTGAAGAGCAGTTCTTCTGGGGGGACATCGTACCAGAGAGGATTTAGCCAAGGCTAAGCAGGGATTGAGGGAGTTTTTTATAATGGATATAATCAGCAGTTCAAGAGCATACCAGCAGAAAGTTTATGAAGAAAGCCAAATGGTCGGAAGACTTTTGGCATGGTCTACTAGAGTCAAGCAAGAAGCGGCGATAATAGATGAACTGATAATGCCACGGACGCAGATAATAGTCTCTGAAAAAAATGATATTCCAAAGATTATTGTCGATCATTATAAGGATCTTTATTCAAATAACTATCAGGTTGCTAAACAAGTGATTCAGTGTTATTTTGATAATCTAGCTCTCCCTCAGCTTTCTGTTGGACAAAAAGAGGCTTTAATGGACGCTATTTCTAGGGCTTTGATTTCAATGCCTGAAGGAAAGACCTGTGGAAACGATGGCCTCCCGACTGAATTTTATAAGGTTTTCTCAGAAGATTTACTACCATTTTTGCTTGAGCTTTTCAATCATATTAAAGCTAGGGGGGATGTTCCAGTGGCCTTTAAAGAGTCTTTAATAGTCAGTTTTGTTAAAAAAGCAAAGATCCTAGGGAGGTTGGCTCCTATAGGCCAATCAGCCTTTTAAATTCAGATTACAAATTACTGATGAAAATATGGGCCAACCGATTCACCCCTGCGGCACAATATGCAATCCACACAGACCAATCTGGTTTTATAGCAGGCCAGTCAATGTCATCAAATACTGCCTATTTAACTCAAGCAATTGATTACTTTAATATCCACTAAACCTCTGCAATAATAATGATGGTTGATGCCGAGAAGGCATTCAACTGTGTGAATTGGGATGCATTATTTTATGGCCTTGAAAGATTTGGTTTCCTGATGCAAATAATTTCTATGCTCCAGAATTTATATCAAGGAGCCCAAGCTCATATCAGGATAAATTCAAAATCCGCAGGGATGATAGATATTAAACTCTGGACTCTGCAAGGGTGCCTCCTGTCGCCAGTGTTATTTACTTTCTTTATAGAACCTCTGGCAGTAAAAATTCGAGATAATTTAGATATTAAAACTCCAATAGAGGGGATGTCTAAAATAAAACTATTTGCCGACGACGTTATACTCTATCTTAAACTGGAAAAACAAAATACAGATAGGATTTTGGAGGCGTTTGGTGAGTTCGAGGCAATTGGAGGTTATAAGATAAATCATAAAAAAACTGAAGTATTGGTGTTTAATGCCTGCTCTAATTTTCTCCCGGACAATTTAAGACTACAAGCATATTCTACAGAGCCGATTCGGTATTTGGGAATATGTGTAGCCAACCAATATGCGGATTTATTCAGGTTAAACTATCTAGTAACATTGAGGAAAATTAAAGATCTATTGGGAAAGTGGATTCTTCTCCCTCTTACTTTGGTAGGGCGTGTTGCTTTAACAAAGATGTCAAAACTACCCTTATTAATTTTTTTGTTCTCAAATATCCCGATTAAAATAAACGTAGTATTCTTTAGTGAATTGGAAAAATTATTTTGTCAATTTATTTGGAATAAAAAAACGTCAAGGTTAAAATTATCAATACTTCAACTGGATATTAGTTGGGGTGGGTTGGCACTCCCCCATATTCGTACCTATTACGAAGCAGCATTTATGGATATAGTAGTGTGGATGCTTGATAATAGGGGATCTTTCGATAGTTTTTTTCTTAATAAAATGGTTCATGAGGCTGGAACTCAGCTGCCGGTCTTATTAAAAACATCAAAATCTCCCAAGAAAGTACGATATAAGACACTTCAAGCTTTCTCCAACAGACTTCAGAAATGTTATTCTCAAAATGCCCAGTCTTCTGGATTTGGATATCTGAGTTTAACTGAGGCCAGAAGTTTGGGCCTTTACATTCGGAATAGTCAAATTAAATTTTGGTTAATTAAACGGTTTCAAAGAGATGAATCATTTTATAATAGGAGGTAGGTGCATTAACTGGGAGGAGGTTCAGGTTAGATGTGGCGTGCAGAGCAGATTGCTCTTTTTTAGCTTCCTCCAGGTTAGATTATTGATAAACAAGTATACACCTTTAGGAAATACAGGTACATCATCGGTCCTTGCTGCAGTGTTTAAAGCAAAATTGTATAGGGAATTGGTACCGAGCTTTTCGAAATCAAAGGGATTCCCCTCTTGTTACCAATTTTCTCGAGAAAATAAAGCATGAATTGTCTTCCAGTCTTTCAGTTAGTGAGTGGAAAGCTATTTGTTTGCACAGCAGTAAGTGAATAAAAAAAGAATGATCCCTTGGGGTCAATAATCAAACATTCATCACAACCATACATCCGTGTACTTTAATGTCCACCTTAAACTCTACCTAATGTTCTGTGAGTAAGTGGATCATAGTCTAAATCTCCCTACCTTGAGGTTTATTATAAAGGCACCAGAACAATTTCATAATACAGTTTGTATATTTATTGATATTCACATTTCATTAAAAACATTAAAAACTTTCACAGTGACAGTATAATTACAAAAACATCACTCAACATAGTACCTTGAATTTTGGGTGTTTATATCAAATGCGTCGACACATTTGATATAAACACCCAAAATTCAAGGAACCAAGTTTCAGAATTGACCAATTGGAGTCTTGACCATATAAATGTGATTCCTTTGAATTGGTACACCAATGATTATATACTAAATCACGGAATTTAAATCTCTTTCAGGTTTTTAACTGTACTATGTTGAGTGATGTTTTTGTAATTATACTGTCACTGTTAAAGTTTTTAAGGCTCTTCCCACGTGGATAATGTATCCTTATTCTTCTATGTAATCGCCACACTATAGTGAGGACTATGACATCTAACAGATTGGTGGAGACTAGGGTTTACCATACATTACTTGTTTGTTTGTTGTTAAATCCCAAATGCCTAGCCTTATATTCGGAGGCCTCATCCCTGATGTACGACCCGCCAGGCATTGATGTTGTATATAGGTCTTGACCATTAGGTGAGTGTGGTTCCCAAGCCTTTTGTAACAACCAGAATGCTGCTACGGTGTTTTTAATTCTTTTTAATTCTTTTATATTCACTTATTTCTTCACTGCGTGCTTTGAGTACAAGCGTTGGACCACACAAGAGCATGCCACATAACAGCATGCCACCCGGTCCAACCATTAGCCGCACGCATGCAAGTATAAATCAACAATCTAGCATGTCACTGTGTGTTCACCTGGTCACTATTGTTGAGGACAATATATTATAGCTGCTCATAACCAGCCACTTTTTGTTCCCCATCTCAGGCAAGGAACAGTGCAACGGAGGTACAACGCCCCCCCCCCCAACTGGTAATGAGCGTATAATTCTGATATAGAATACTTGTTTGTAGACTATTTCACAGAGGTCCTGAAGAATCGCGTGTCAATGCACCAAAGATGTCGACCTATCCTTAAACACTTTCTAGTCTAGTCTAGAGCAAGGAAACATTTCCAGTAAACCCAGACTAGCTTCGTTTTTAGTTGTAGCAAGGGACCACCCAAATAAAGTAGTCTTAGGTACCCTTAGCTCCATTTTAATTCACATTACTGTCTACAACCTCTTGGCCCCACACCCGCACTTCACCCATAGGCAGTTGGATTAAAAGATCTCCTATAAAGAGCCCCTCTTTGAGGTGTGCCCGTTGGGTGTTGCACCGCCTACCCAACGAGGAGCACTGCCTATGATAAAGCATGACACCTGTAAAGGTGTGTGAGGCAATTATTTCCAACAAAATGGATACCCAGTGGTAGGCTTACACTTGCTAACCACCACGCTTCCTCCTTCCTGTGACCATCAGACTACCTTCTTCTAGGAACAGCCTTGTCCAATCTTCTTTGATATATACTTGCACAGGGCACGGACAGCGGCTGGACCTTCCACTCCCCTTGAGTGGTACTTTTGCCCTCTTTGATCCAATTGGATCGCCCTCCCCCATTTTTGTTAATATGATGATGACTTGATGACAGCAACTGGACGTCTATGATTTGGATCTGCCACGAAGGCTATTGTTGGTCAAGCCAGTATGATGCAGCCTGTCATTCTTCTTGGATCGCTAAAATGAGTATCACTCAGATGTATATTACATATTCAAGGGGACTTCATGGCAGGCCTGTCCTTCTGGAAGACTTAGCTGCCTCGTGGATCAATACAATGACAGGCACACCAAACCCATCATGGATTTTTAGTCAATATCATTTTCAATTCTAGGATTAGGATATACTTAAAATAGGAAAAGTAAGCATTCACAGTGCTGATGGCTAAAAAGTCAGGTAAGAAGGACAGTGCGAGAAAAGAGATATGGCAATAACAAAACTGTGATTAGGCCTGGTCACACAGCTCTATACACTTAGTTGAACAGTTCTGCAGTTATGAAATATAAATCTAATTCAACCATAAACATTGCAATGAGCAGTCTAAGGGGTCTAGTGGGCAGATCGCCACCACCCGTCTGGCGGTGGTGATCCAGCCGCCATTTTCCACAGCCCACTTACCATTTCTCCCCGCCAAATTATGATGGTTGTGTCGGTCAGACAGGCGACCAGGCGGAAAAGGGCTTCAATATGGTGGCGGTGTCTGCAAGACATCGCCATCCATATTAGGATGGGCAGCGGTGCAGGGCTTTCCATGGTGGAGACCCCGCCTTGGAAAGCCAGACGGTGTTTGCTTTCAGGGGGCCGTTGCGGGCCCCCATGGGTTGGGAGTGCACTTGGGGGTACCCATGGTACCCCCTTCCATTTGCATGCACAATGTGGCAGGCACCGCACACTGCATATCAGTGTTATAACATGCAGCAGATGATCATCTCACACAAGCTTGACATTCCTTTTCTTCTGGAAACCTGGCTCGTACTCTCCTTGCCTTTTGTTGGATGTTTTACCACTGTAGGAAGGTGGAGTAGTATGTGGTGATGCTGGATCGGGGCTTCACCATGAAATACTATCCCAAACCCCTAAAGATGGTCCTTGGTATCACACTAATAAATCCTTAGGTCAGTGCTGGCAGTGTGGCAATGAGGAGTCAGGCTTTACTAGAGGAACATGTGTTAAGCATTTTAGAGTACCAACATGGACGTTAAGTAATGGACATACCTAAAGGAAATCCAACACAAATTTATAAAAATAAAGGAGAATTTTATATTACTTTAGACACCAAAATGAACATGATCAGATACATATAACCAGAGCTATGCATTTCAGAAGGGTTCACTGACAAAATATTGCCACTGGAAAAATTAAGATACAAAAATATTGTGACACAAATATGGATCTTGAAAATATTGTCACCCTATACTCATAATGATAAGTAAAAAAAGATCTAATTGTCACTAATATATTTATATAAAATATAGTTGTTTTTAAATATATATAAATTTACGTATTAAATATATTAAATGATAACTATTATAATAAAAATAAAATATGGTAAATATTTACTTAAACAAATATAACATCTAACTGATTTTTTTTTAAAGTTACACACATATATGTTAATATATATAAATGTATCATGTGATCAAGCTTCTTTCCGAGGCCAAACGCGTCATGGCGGACGCGCTGGCACAAATAAACTAATCACTTTGCACCAGCAACTTAAGGGTCTGCTCTTCGTCATTTTATATTAGAAGCGAGAGCTCTGTTTTTGGCGACTGTCTGGATATATAAATGGATATTTACAGATATCTAGTTAGAAATCTATTAAACTAAGAATTTTAATTTCTATTATTATTTGTTAACATATATATATATATATATATATATATATATATATATATATATATATATATATATATATATATATATATATATATATATATATATATATATATATATATATATATATATATATATATATATATATATATATTGGTGTGAACAAGCTCCCTAGTGGAGTGAAACGTGTTACTTCCAAATAAACGTTTAAACCTGCTACTCACTTGAGTTTGGATCGTTTGTGAGCTTTACATTTGGCTGTCTGCCGCGGCGCTTTGAGGTCTGCACCCTGCTGCTGCCTGTCACTCACTGACAGGTTGGGATTCCTTTGCATATATATATATATATATATATATATATATATATATATATATATATCACTCCCAACACGTCTTCACTTCCAATTCCTCACGAACAGACGAGCGTGGACCCGGTAATTTAAGTGCATTCTTTATTCAGCCAGTGCCGCCATAACGAGTTTCGGGAGATCCCTCCCTTGATCACATGACAGCTTACAGGCATTTTCAATCACTTATTAAAGTGCAAGTGCAGTGCAGCCAATGAATAAACATCGTAGAAACACTGAATGCGAGATGCAAGTACATTTTGCTGGGTCACATAAAAATTGTTATTATGTATATTATACCCATAATATTTAAATTATGACCCAAGAATCTCCAGATTTCCAGAAAATATTATCAAGGAAAAACAAAACATGAGATTCACAAAAAAATAATACAGGCTTAAATGCTCAAAGTACTCAAGTTTCCAACCACATATAAACAGTGTAAATAATTCAAGTGCCTAACAAAACATAGTGTAATTCCTGTCAAGTGAATAAATTAAACTAGTTTTTTTATATTAAAACCACTCAGATGTTTCCGTTTGTCAGCAAGGTGACTAACCATTTGTGCAGACATTGCATAAACTCCCAAAGTGCAAAGTAGTTCCAGGACGGTAACACATACAATTCATATTCCATATAGAGTTAATCCAAGAAAAATCACTATTATTATCAGAAGTATAAATATATATATATACTTTCTATTTAATGATTTTAAAATCAATCCCTAAAAGTATAAATATATAAATAACACCTTCCTAAAATAAATATTACACTATAAAAATTATCAATTTACAATCGGTGGATCTAATATTAATTTCATACATCCCTCAAAGAGAGTTTCATATTTCATCTATGGCACACATCATTATTTCCCCTAAGATGTTCATACAGCATAACTTGAATTGACCTACTAATATCTTACAGATAGTTAGAGGAAGGTATACAGGTCTTCACTGGTATTCAACCCCTTCGGGTATTTTGAATCAAACTGCAGAATATATGTTGTTTCCAATCTCCTCAGTTTAGATTTCCTGTCCCCTCCTCTTTTCTGCAGTGGTATGGCCTCTATAGCATAATATCTCAGATGTCCTCGATCGCTATTATGGACATGCTGGAAATGTCGTGCAACCAGATAACTATCATCTTTGTTGCAAATAGCACAGATATGTTGAAGTATTCTCTTATGCACCGGTAGTTTAGTGCTCCCCACATATCTCAAATTACAACTGCAGGTGAGCACATAAACCGCAAAATCAGATTTGCATGTGAGGTGTTGGTTAATTTTACATATCGCAGGCCCAAATGCTGTGGTATAAGTAGTAGTATTAACACCATATTGGCATGCCTTGCAAACAGAGCATTTGAAGAATCCCTTACTTGCCATTAGCCATTAGCCAAGATCCTTTGCTTCTGGTCTCAAAATTGCTCCTAACCAGAGATGTACCCATGCTGTTATTTCTCCTAAAGGTTACAGATGGCATATTAGGCAATAAACCCTTTATTACAGGGTCGCCCTTAATTATTGGCCAATTTCTCCTGACTATTTACCTGATCTGTTTCTCTTGTTGCGAAAAACCAAGGATTGGTCCTATGGGTTCCTCCTTTGAATTCTCACCGCTCTGCTTCTTCCTGAACTTCAACAAATCCTCCCTAGCCAATGATTTTAATTTAGTAATCGCAGAAACCTACGTTTTCACTCACTCTGTTTCTTGTTGCAATCTTCTTCCCTGTTGCAGATCCGTCGTATGTGGAGTTTCTCCCCATATATATATATATATATATATATATGTATATATATATATATATATATATATATATATATATATATATATATATATATATATATATATGTATATATATATATATCGCTGCACATTCCTACTCGCATCCAAGCATCGAGGAAAAAATTGGCTGGCACGCTGGTATCCCAATTCAAAATTTATTCACACCAAACCCCCCTCACCCCCAACCCCCCCCAAAAAAAAAAAAAATTATATATATATATATATATATATATATATATATATATATATATATATATATATATATATATATATATATATATTTATATTTTACCTACTGGCGGTCGCCAGTAGGTAGTTATAGTTAGGACCTAGTTTCCATAGGAAATCCTCAACGTTCTATTTGGATTAACTTTGGCCCTGGTGGATGAATCTTTGCGAATTTCTCAAAGAAGATGGCTCGGTCCGCTGCGCTCCTTCCCTGAAAGTTTGGGGGGGATTGGTCAAGTGGGGGCTGAGATAAAAGGGGGTCCCAAAACGTGTTTTCTCCATGTTATTTTCCATAGGACGTTTAGACACGGCTACAGGTCGAACGGCTGAATGGATTTATAAGAAATTTGGCAAAACTGTAGAGTCCGGCTCGCAGATTACGCTTTTTTTGGAATGGTGTAAATCCGTTCAGTAGTTGCTGAGAAAATTAAAGTTAAAGTCAATTATATATCTATACGCACGGACGGGTGCGCGCACTCAAGCGGCTGCGCGCGAGCGGAATTTTTTTTTTGCTGCGTGACGTCTGTTAACGTTCGATTCAAGGAAATCAGGAAGTGTTGACCGCCATTTTGTCACTGCGAGTAAATATATTGTTCATTTCAAAGCGTTGGAACATGGAAAGGGGAGAAGGTAGAGATTGTTTTGCTGCGTAGGTTTTCTCAGGGTGTGCAGTAAGGCCCTTAAACGCGAAAATATATATATATTTTTTTTTTAAAGTTGCGGGGTGCGCGCACTCGGTCGCGCACACCTATTTACAAGAGTGTGAAAATGGAGATAAATCAGAAGTTTGAGTGCTTTGATATAAGGTGGCTCTGAAAAGAGCCCTTGTGTTAATTGAGCTTTTTCTGCATTTATAAGTAAGTACCGATGCAGAGCCTGATGTTGCAGAGGAAGATTCTGTTTCCCTCATCCGTGAAATGAACACCATCTCTCCTATAGAAGTCTTGCTTGTGGTAACGCAAGTTGTTGTGGTAAATAGAACCCATGCTATAATCTCTGAGGAAAGCAGAAACAGATTTATTTACATGTCTCCTTGCTTTCTCAATTTGTGCACAATGTTGATTGGACCAATTCCATTTCTGTCTTTGGCATATATTGGAATATACCAAGGCAGTTCGAGGAAAAAGTGTCATCAATTGTTGAAAGGTGTCTTTTAGAAGCATTTCCAGACCTACCCCAGTCAATGTGCCTAGATCGTTCCCACCACAGTGTACAATTATAAGGTCTGGTTCTGGGAGATGCATAAAAGTTTTCACCAATGGTATTAATTGGGGACATCTCAATACTCTTTGCCCAATCCACGTTATCTGCACATTTGGTAAATCAAGGTTGGAAATTCGTCTGCTTGCTGCATATTTTCCACTCCAGTGAATATAGCTGTGTCCTAAAAGCCAAACCTTCATTTTCAAGGCAGATGCACTCGTACTCCGATGGGTTCTGGAAGTGGAATGGCAGTTAGAAGCTGAAAGTCAGTATAAAAGAATGGATGAGGCTTGGTGTGGTTGAAAAACAAAAAATGATTGGTTGATTCTAATATGTGAAGATTGAAGACTACGTTGCATGTTAATGTTATGTAAAACTAAAAGTACTATTGGGTGTGAAAAAAATGACATGTAACAGAGCTGTGGATAGGCAGGTGTTTCTGGAGGGAAAACAGTGTTGTTAGTTTGCTGTAGAACGTTGAGATAGGAACTTTTGACCTGTGCCTTCAGCCAGGTGCAGAATGAGGTGTTACCATGGAAACAGCCAGAGATGGCAGTGGGTGATGGGTGACTTTTATGTGACATTAAAAATATTGTGAGGGAGAACCAACTGAAATGTAAATTTGATTTCAAAATTTTGTGGGAAGAAATATGATTGGCTGAAGAGACATATATGAGTCTGTATTGACAGGATATCTGTGCCCATGAATTTTGGTTGCAGTGGTAGCAGCATAATTGAGACTTCCGTCAAACGAATATCTATTTTGTGACTGTCACTGTTGTACATCGTACAAAGCATTGGTAAAGGTAAGTCTGTAACTGTTTGTTTTGTCATGTACCGTAAAATATGGTTTACTTACAAACATTGATTGATTTTCCTCATAGTCTGAAACTAAACTCATTTTTGGCTGTCATAATGTGTTGTATTTCTAAAACTATTTTTCAATTTAAATGTGAAATATGAAGTATAAAATATGTTTAATATAAAGAGTAATTATTTGTGTGATTTTGAAGCCTTTATATATAATGAGAGAAGTTGTTTATGAAGTGAAAAAATGATATTAGCAGAGAGACAGATAATGCAGATAGAGAGAGAAATGGTAAATTACATGTGATACCGTCGTTAAAAAATGCTAATGGTTAATGAATTCGTAAACTTTCTGTCACACAACAAAATTACAGTGCGGTTTCTGGACGCGCCCTGCATTGGTGGGTGTAGGGTGAGAGGGGCAGGTGGTTGAGTGAAATAAAATGAAAAGTTTGTATATTACATGTGATACCGTCTTGAAAAAGTGGTAATGTTTAATGAATTCTTAAAGTTTCTGTCAGACGACAAAATTATAGTGCGGTTTGTGGCCGCGGCCTGCATTGGTGGGCGTAGGGTGAGAAGGGCAGGTGGTCGAGTAAAATAAAATGAAAAGTTGGTACATTACATGTGATACCGTCTTGAAAAAGTGGTAATGCTTAATGAATTCTTAAACTTTCTGACAGACGACAAAATTACATTGTAGTTTGTGGCCGCGGCTTGCACTGGTGGGGTGAGAGGGGGAGGTGGTCGAGTAATATAAAATGAAAAGTTCTGACCATGAGGTTGTACACAGATTTGTGCAGTAAATGTGTTCGTAAATTGAGGTACCAAACGGAGTATAAAAATATCTCTCTCACTCCTGCTGTTTGACTGCATCTTCATCTCCCTTCTGTTTTCCGTCTCCGTTGCCCTGTGTTATCTTATTGTGTGTGTGTCTGTCTGTGTCTGCCTTCAGTCCGGGCTGAGGAACTTTGCTGTGGAGGCACACACAGACAGTCCCATCAAAGTAGTTGGAACGTTTTCAAAAAACTATTTATATAATTGAAATGCTTTTTTGAAGCGCTAGTGAATGTTTTCTTTCACAATTACCGCTCGGTTGCTTCCATAGAGCAGATTTTATGTTGTATTTCACTACTTAGTGCCTCTGCATCTTCACTCTGTTCTCTGGTGGCTGGCGGAGAAGTGTTTGTTATTGTGGAGATTAAAGCGTGATAAGGAGTGAAATACGACATAGCGTCTGGTCTGTAGAAGCGTGGGAGCAGTGATTAACACTGAGTGAAGCGGAACTGCGGCGGTGCTTGGTAACAGTAATAAATAATTTTTTTACAGAGGTACAACTGTCTGCATGGTGCGCGACCTATTGAGAAAGGGTTCACGGGCCGTTATAGGCCTGCGGGTTCTAGTATGAGTAAATCAGGTCGACAAAAGAAAATATTAAGTTAGTACAGCTGAAGTTACGTGGAACACATGAATACTGTTTCAGTATACAATCATTTTAGTTGAGATTATGGATTAAAAGAGAGAACGTGTATATTTGAAATGTTTATTCAGAAATGCACTGTTTTCAAGGCAAGTCTCTTATCTAATACGAGTATAGACATTGCAAAAAACAAAGTAATCGGTATAGTCACTAGTACATAGAATACAAACGGTATAGTTGATGAAAAATGAATATGGTTTAGCAAAATTAATTATACACTCTTATTAGGAAGTATATTATATTTTAATAAATGGAAGAAGGTCTCTGGCCTTTCAGTTTAGGAACGATACATGAAAATGCTAGTAGTTAGACATTATGTCTTTATCAATCAGCTCTCTGCATGCGAAGCACTATCACGTTTGTGTTATGCTATTGTGTAAGAGAAAAAAAAAGCGCCAAAACCGACAAAATGGCGAGAGGTGCATGTATGTAATCTGTTGGATCATTCGCAAATCAGTGTTAAGAAGAACTACTGTATTGAGATATCTTTTGAAGGTTGCAGTATTGCATTTGAAGTACAGTACGAAAAACAATGGAAATATTATTGAAAGAACATATTTTTCTCTTATGTATTAAAAAATATTTTAGTTTATGGAAAATTAAAGGAGCAGAGGTGTGTGAGGCGGAAATAAGCAGTTCAAATGCGAAATGGCGTTTACAGTTATAAAAAACTCATTCTATATTTACACATTAATTAGGGCACATGTAGCATATATTAGCGAGTTTTGCTTCGAGTACGTTTGAAATAACATAAGATAAGATATACAATAGAATTGTTGAGATTAGAGTTTAATAAAAAATAAAGTTCAAAATCGAGTAGCTGAAGAAAAAAATTTTTGTCCACATAAAAGATAAAAATTTAACCAGCAGGAAATCATAATGTCCACTATTAGTAAAGCCAATAGGTCTGTTCATGTTAAGAAAATATCCAAGAAAATGTGAAAAAGATAGGGAGGCAAAACGAAATGTGGACGTCAATGGCTTGCATAACAGTCATCCTACCATTGTGTAGGCAAAGTAGGCAGCAACTGCTTCTAACAGGAAGTCACTGTTATGATCCGAAAACATGTCAGCCATCCAATTGAAAAGAGGAAAGCAGCATTCATGATCTATTATTACCGGAGCCTCTAGTACCATCAGAGGACAGCTCGGTGGGTTTTCAATGTAGCTGTCTGTCAGGAAAACTTGCGCTGCTGTGAATATATTCCAATGACCCAGAACTCCTTGTATCGCTTTAAAGGCCATAATCCCTCCGTTGCAACAAAGCTGTTCATGATCAATTAACGGATTCATGAGATGATTGTAATTCACTTCAGGAGGTACCAAGTTGCAGATACATAAGTCCAGGGCCCACATGAAATCACAGCTCAGACAATGAAATACAGGCTGTACACAGGTGACATAGGAATATCGAAATGATAATCGATATGAAGTATTCAAAGTCGAGAGTGCTAAGATGCCGTAGTAGTCAAGCATGCTCTGGCGAAATAGTTCTAAGTGTTCCGGCTCGTTTGCGAAGACAGGAGGGACATCCATTTTGAAATAAACAAGATGGGAACACAAAGTCGCAGCACTGGCAGTTCAACAGGAAGTCCGCAGAAATAGGTCGCCGACCATGGAGTGAAGAGTAGCAGAATGACTTGATATAATTTCTGGCAGTCCGGTCACTAAACCATTG
Source organism: Lissotriton vulgaris (assembly GCF_964263255.1). NCBI lineage: Eukaryota > Metazoa > Chordata > Amphibia > Caudata > Salamandridae > Lissotriton > Lissotriton vulgaris. The sequence goes on from NC_141685.1 coordinate 196,306,909, forward strand.
CTTAGTAGTTATAAAAAAAATAGCCTGTCTTGAAGTGGAGGATGCGTTTAAACTTAAGGGAGTCACTTCAGCAAATTGTAAAGGAAGGTCACTCTTTTATAACGAATGCTGTTGTCTGTGAATATTAGCTAAGTGAAAGATATGTGTGCGAACAGATGCTACGCTAACTTCTTTTTGTGACAATAAGGCTGTTGTTCATGTCTTGTGATTCAAGGCCGGAATTCGCTGCCAGATGGAAACATCAAGGTTCACATGCGTGGGGTAGATAAACTACATTCTTAAAGGGAAGCAAATGCAGAGTGATTTTTACCACGTAAGCTTTGTCGTTTAAAAAGTCATAGTGATTTTCATTATATGTAAAACAAAATATCACTGATGAAGAATGAAAAAGAATATTGTCATAATAACAGGCACTGGTGTATTTTTGAAAAGATATGCAACATTACAGGGATTCTACTTAAATAAGTCATGTAATTGAAAGTGCCTGCATGTGGACATATATATAATATTGTTAGCAGCATTTTGAAAGGAAAGATAAACGGCCGTTCTCCTAGTGAGTCTCACATTGTTACATTTATGAAGAATGTTGAAGAGTAGTATGTTGAAAATCTGAAGCCATCGTTCTACAAACTCTCAACCAGCCTTGGATGGAAAAATCCTGAAGAATGTACAAACTGAAAACCAGTTTTTGTCTGCATAGCATCAGCAGCAACACTTGAGTCAGCTTTGTGTGAAGCCGCCATCTTGATCCAATCAATACCGTCCCCCTGCACACATTCAGGGACCAGGCCGCATTGCGAGGGCACCGCAGGACGTGTCTTCAGGTCAAACGGATTGTGGGACAAGGTGCAGAATGGAAGTGTCACCAAAAGGCAAAAAGTTCCGCCGGACCCCGGGAGCCGGCCGCCTATGTTGGGGGCGATCTCAGGCCACACCAGGGCAACAAGACTTGGGGAGGGGGCAGGAGCCAAGCGCCCCCTCCCAGTCCGCGCCACCACTGGGCAATATCACCCTTGACGCAGCCCTTTATGCTACAAGATGGTGTCTTCCATTCAGAAAATATTGTTGGCAGCATTTTGAAAGGAAAGATAAACGGCCGTTCTCCTAGTGAGTCTCACATTGTTACATTTATGAAGAATGTTGAAGAGTAGTATGTTGAAAATCTGAAGCCATCGTTCTACAAACTCTCAACCAGCCTTGGATGGAAAAATCCTGAAGAATGTACAAACTGAAAACCAGTTTTTGTCTGCATAGCATCAGCAGCAACACTTGAGTCAGCTTTGTGTGAAGCCGCCATCTTGATCCAATCAATACCGTCCCCCTGCACACATTCAGGGACAAGGCCGCATTGCGAGGGCACCGCAGGACGTGTCTTCAGGTCAAACGGATTGTGGGACAAGGTGCAGAATGGAAGAGTCACCAACAGGCAAAAAGTTCCGCCGGACCCCGGGAGCCGGCCGCCTATGTCGGGGGCGATCTCAGGCCACACCAGGGCAACAAGACTTGGGGAGGGGGCAGGAGCCAAGCGCCTCCTCCCAGTCCGCGCCACCACACCGCCCCTCGGTGGCCAGTGGCTCTCACCGGCAAGGCTCCCCTCCGTTAGCAGCGATCGTTGGCGCTGTGGTTGCGGCCGGAGGCCCCGCCTAGTCAACGCCCTGGCTTCTACATGTCGTAGGTCGCAAGAGTGGGCGCAACTCTGCTGGCCGAGCGAGGAATACCGTCCCCCTGCACACATTCAGGGACCAGGCCACATTGCGAGGGCACCGCAGGACGTGTCTTCAGGTCAAACGGACCTGCACGGAACCCTCAACTATGGCACCCAACATCCAGGACTTATGCCATTTGTGCAAGGCAGTGACATCGAAGCATCTCAGGGACCAAGCAACATACCATATCCAGAGTCCTTCCTACAGCCTCTGCCTTCCTTCTTACCTAGTTATGGTTTTTTCACTCCCACTCCAGGCTTTTAGTCTGTGGATGGAAAACTATGAACCTACACTCACCTATGAAAATCTTACTATTGATGCTTGACTGAGGCCAAGGAGATCAGAGTGCATGTCTTTGTAAGGTGATGTACCTCTGGGGAGATGATGTTACGTTTAAATGTAGCCCCTGAGTGCTTAGTTCGCTTCTGTTCTCTGTCGCTGTTGTTGATTTTGAGCCCCAAATACAAAGGCTTGTTGTTGCTTGTGAATCCCCAAGTGTATATTTGCCCATACTGATCCATAACGCCCCGGCCTCTCCATGTCGTAGGCCGCAAGAGTGGGCGAAACTCAGCTGGCCGAGCGAGACTTGGGGAGGGGGCAGGAGCCAAGTGCCCCCTCCCAGTCCGCGCCACCACACCGCCCCTCGGGGGCCTCCGTCAAGCTGTTCAGGGAGGCACCGCAGGCAGCGGTTCTTCAGATCAGTGGCTCTCACCGTCAAGGCTCCCCTCCGTCAGCAGCGATCGTTGGCGCTGTGGTTGCGGCCGGAGGCCCCGCCCAGTCAACGCTCCGGCCTCTCCATGTCGTAGGCCGCAAGAGTGGGCGAAACTCAGCTGGCCGAGCGAGACTTGGGGAGGGGGCAGGAGCCAAGCGCCCCTTCCCAGTCCGCGCCACCACACCGCCCCTCGGGGGCCTCCGTCAAGCGGCTCAGGGAGGCACCGCAGGCAGCGGTTCTTCAGATCACAACAGAGTCTCATGCTCGATCGATTGAGTTGGCCGAATCAGGCAACAAGAAGGTGTGGGAGGGGGGCACCTCTTGCTGAACCACCACCTGAAGAGGTGGTACTCTCTTCCTCGGAGGTGGTGGTGGTGGTGGGGATGCACCAGCTGAAGCTACAACACTTGCTATTGCTAAGTGATGAAAAAAGGTCTTCCTCTCACAAAGATGAAAGTCAGAGTGAGGAAACAAGGAGGGGTTTTCATCATTTGGGACAAAAAATAGTTCTAAACCAATGAAAAGTGTTATTTTTAGGTCACATGACCTAGCCTTACATCATTAGGAACCCAAAAGTGAAATGAACCAATGAAAAGTTTTATTAACAAGTCACATGACCTGTTATGCTTACGTTACGCGCTCCGCGCCGCGCCCCGGATCGCTTCCAGGAAGCTGCGCTTCGCGTCTCGCGCACCGGAGCACTTCCGGGTGCGCTAACGCGGCGTGTCATATGACGCATTACGCAACAATGCGATACGTCGTTGGGGCTCCACCGGAACTGATCGAATTGGTAGTCTACAGTGTTTCTGGATGTTTCAGACTGAAGCTGGCGTCAGCATGAGAGCACCCCGTGGCTACGTCGTGGCCATTCCGCGAGCAATCATGGCAGTCGCTCCCCACCGGAACTCTGCGGGAGTCGGGGGCTCCGGTGACTCTTGTAGAATCTTCAAGGCTGAGGGGACGCTTTTGGGAATGGGGCCCATGCCCTAGCAGTCAAGCGTCCGAGTTCCAGGGTTGCCCAGAGCCATCCTTGCAGGTCAGGCCCAAGTCTGTGGAGCCGACCGCCATTTCCTGAGCTTTGTGGCAGCCGCCTGTCGCTGTACCGCAAGAGTGGGTGCAATTCAGCCGGATGGCGGGTGAGACGCTGTAATAGCAAGAGCAGGCGTAATTCAGATGGCCGAGCGAGGCACTGTGCCGCAGGAGCGGGCGCAACTCAGCTTGTCGAGTGAAGCACTGGGGTGTAGCTGAGAAACCTCCACCTGGGGAGGTGGGGAAGGCTCGTTCGCGCCGCCTCTCCCTTCCAGTGCACCCCACGCATTCTCCTGGCACAGGTATATGTGATGGTTGGACCAGGGCACCGCAGGACGTGTCTTTAGGTCAAACGGATTGTGGGACAAGGTCCAGAATGGAAGAGGCATCAAAAGGCAACAAGTTCCGCCTGACCCCGGGAGCCGGCCGCCTATGTCGGGGGCGATCTCAGGCCATACCAGGGCAACAAGACTTGGGGAGGGGGCAGGAGCCAAGCACCCCCTCTGAGTCCGCGCCGCCACACCGCCCCTCGGGGGCCTCCGTCAAGCGGCTCATGGAGGCACCGCAGGCAGCTGTTCTTCAGATCAGCTGTTCTCACCGGCAAGGCTCCCCTCCGTCAGCAGCGATCGTTGGCGCTGTGGTTGCGGCTGGAGGCCCCGCCTAGTCAACGCCCCGGCCTCTCCATCTCGTAGGCCGCAGAGTAGTCGGGGAGAAATCCCGGGAACGGCGGCATGCATTTGGATCGATGTTGCAGCAGGCTGCCATGTAAATAGTTATTTAATAAAACGTTTTACCCTGTTACTTTGCTGGTGTGTTGTATATATTTATAATATTTGCATAGGGTTTGTCGTTATTTTGGGCGGGGTGGGCGGCGGAGCCGAGCTGTCTTGCAGCCATCATGGCGTCGAGCTCAGTTCCTCTCACTAGTTTCATATTTATCATGAGGGGTTGTTCCTAATGTTTCTATTTTAGCGAGGTCTAAAAGAGATCCCATTAGTGGCCTACTGATTTTGCTTGATTCCTTTTGTTTTTTCTAACGATTTTTCACTATCTGCAAAGACTAAACAGAGTATTGTGACTCTGTGCTTGTTTGTAAATAGAGAATGAACCAAAGAGAACCAATTCCAAAACAGTAAATGCTTGGATAACAATCAATCAAATGGAGAGGGAAGCAGGCACGACGGATTACAACGGGGGCAAAGGCCTGCGTTACCTACCCTTCACTATGTGCAAACAGAGAATACTCCTAAAAGAAAAGAGGGGGAGGTGGGGGGGCAGCGTTCAAAGCACATCAGCGTGCATAAACACGAAAATGTTTTTACCTACCACGTACTTGACATTTTAAAGCTTTTGATATTTGCTATTAAAAAACCATTGAAATTCACTGAAAAAACCATAGGTTATAGACCATATATAGTTAGGAATTAGCATTTAGAAAACCTTATTTTACTCGCACAAAACCATTGAAATTCGCATATATAGTTAGTTGCACTAACTATATATCGCGCACCCGCAATCCACTGCTGATGATGTCACATATTACATCATTCATGACATGGTCAGTGACATCACTGATGACATCTCAAATAACATCACTGAAGACATCACTGATGACAACATCCAGTGACTGTATGTTTCTGTAAAGTTAAAATATGTCTTACATATTGAAGAATGAGTGGATGTATAAGTGTCTGGATGAAGGATTTAGTAGATGCATGACTGACTGTATGAGTGAGTGATTAAATGTGTTTCACTGAGTGCATGGGTTAGTGACTAATCTGTCTTAATTTGTGCATCATTATGTCTGTTGTTCTGTAAACTGCTGCATGTGTTGATCAGTAGCTATATGAGTAACTATATGGGTTATTGATTGGTTGCCCAAGTATTTGTATGGGAGACTGAGTGTGTGTGTGTGGGTGGCTGGGAGGTGTGTGACTCAGTGCATAGATGTGTGAACAGTTGATGCACTAGATGTATGGGTTCAAAAGTGCATGTGGAATCAGCTGTATGGGCGGTTGACTGTGTGCATGAGTGTATTGGTGAGTGAATTGATATCTCAGTGCTACATGTCAAAGTAAGTACATATGTAAAACACAGTACATGTGAGAGTTGACATATATAAATAACTGTGCATAAGAGCCAGTGAATGTGTGAGTTACTGTATGGATCATTGTAAACTTGTATCAGGGATTGTATAAGAGAGTAAATATGTGTTAGTATATGTTTGAATAAGTAAGGTGTGTATAACTGTATAGTTGAGGAAATGGAGGTGTGATTGATTTTTTGCATGACTGACTAGGTGTGTGAGTAACTCCATGGATGAGTGACAGTCTGTGAGTGTTTGTTTACACTGATTGTATCTAAGGTTATATTAGAATCTGAAGAGGTTCATCGTATTATCACATGAATGATATCATCAGTGATGTGATGAGTAATGTCAAATGAGATGTGATCATCAGTGATGTTATTTGAGATGTCATCAGTGCACCTTCGCAAGATATGGTCTCAAGTCCATCACAGCACTCGATGGAGATACAGGTCGTCCACCAGAAGATGTGCTGGCCACCTCTGATGGTAATAGCGTGGCCAGGGCTCTTGTCGATGCCTGTGCAAATTCCACAGGGTGCACTTGTTTGACATGCCGCACCATGGTATGTATGGAAAAGGAATATTTTTTTGTTGGATTTCCTCTTGAGAGAACCGATTTGCATATCGTGCAGGTTACTTTTGGCGCGTTCACTTTCTTTTGTTCTTCAGGATAAGTGAAAAATTGCCAAATAAAAGATTCCTTTTTTCTTTTTAAAGGTAGTCGCTTATTTCCTTCAGATTCGGAAGATGAATGCGGAACGGCAGCCATTTCAGCAAAGTCTTCCGAAAGATGTTGAACGTTGTTCTCTTTTGAGAGTAGAAAAGATAGTGAGGGAAGTGGGTGGAGTGCTCCGTGTAAATTGCAGAATAGAAACTACTAAGAACCAATTGGAAGTGTTGTTTTCAAGTCACATGACTTCATATGCGCGTCTCAGGACGTGTACGCGGTAACAGTATCTGGTCACGTACGTCATTTGGAAGTAGCGGTCTAATTCAGCAAAGTTTCAAAACGTGAAAAGGAGTAAATCCAAACACATCCGGATGTTATATATCTTCTGAGCTTGATTCAAGCAAACAATTGTTAAACTATAAAACCTTTTATATTTTTTAAAAAAATACCAAGGTGTGTACATTCGGTCACGCACGAAAGTTTAAAAAGACATTCGGCTCCATTGAATGAAAATTTTCATAATAATAAAAAAGAAGCCTAGGTTTAGTCTCTTTGACGTGCTATAAGTTCTTTGATGGGTCTATGAAGAAATTCAATAAGTTCAAATTGCAAAGTTTTCACGAAATATATAGGCGGGTGCGCGCACTCGGTCGCGCACGAAAGCCTGGAAAGGCGATATCCATTTTATTGACAACTGTTGCCGAGAGTGCGCACACCGGGTCGCGCACGAAAGTTTAGAAAGGCTATTTTTATTTACAGACAAATTTTAATGCGTTCAAAATAAGGCAAGGTACAGACTTTCTAATTCTGTATCGCTTTACAAGGAGTCTCTATGCAACTTGAACAGTGAAGAAAACGGCTTGTTTCCGAAAAAAATATTGCCAGAACTTTATTGACAAAAGTATAGGTTGCATACACGAGATATTTCTGAATTAGCATTTTAAAAACCTATGAAATTTACAAAAAAAAAACATAGGTTTTACACATGTTATAGTTAGGAAGTAGCATTTAAAAAACCAATGAAATTCACTGAAAAAACCATAGGTTTTACACACGTTATAGTTAGGAAGTAGCATTTACAAAACATATGAAATACACTAAAAAAAACATAGGTTTTACACACGTTATATTATTATATATATATATATATATATATATATATACTTCAACAATGCAACAGTAGAAAAACTATTACCTTACACAGGGGTAAAATTCACTATAACCACTCCAGCCAGTGCAACAGTAGAGAAAGTGATGGATTGCTGAAGGGTAAAATGTACTATTCCCACTCCAGTCAGTGCAATAGTAGGTAAAGTACTGTATTGCAGACAGATAAAAAATGCCTTTTCCCAAGCCACTCAGTGCAATAGTAGAATAAGCTTTGCTTTGCCAATAGGTAATTTATTTATTTATTTATTTATTTATTTATTTTGTATAGCGCAAACAGCTACCCAACAAAGGGTTTCCCGGCGCTTGTGATTCAGTGAAGGGTAATTGGACAGCTGACTTAGACGTTGAACAGCCAGGTTTTTATGGATTTTCTGAATCTGATATAATTAACCTCTGAGCGCAAAGCTTGTGGCATGGAGTTCCACAGGGAGGGACCAAGGTATGCAAAGGATCTGCCTCCCATGCGTGATAGTCTTATTTTGGGCACAACAAATTTATTCGCTGTTGCAGATCTCAGCGTCCTAGATGTAAGATAGCATTGTACCAGACTTCGTAGGTATTTAGGAGCTTTGTTTGCTGAGATTTTATGCATAAAGCATAGTGATTTGAATTTGATTCTGTTCTCAATTTTTTACAATTCCCACTCCAGTCAGTGCAATAGTAGGAAAACTATTTCAGTACACAGGGGTAAAATTTGCTATTCCCACTCCAGCCAGTGCAATAGTAGGGAAAGTGTTGGATTGCATGGAGGTAAAATTTACTATTCGCACTCCAGCCAGTGCAACAGTAGGGAAAGCGTTGGATTGCAGAGGGGTAAAATGTTATATTCCCACTCAAGTCAGTGCAATAGTAGGGAAAGTGTTGGATTGCAGAGGGGTAACATTTACTATTCACACTCCAGCCAGTGTAATGGTAGGAAAAGTGTTGTATTGCAGAGGGATACAATTTACTATTTCCACGCAACAGAATAGTAGGGAAAGATTTGTATTGCAGAGGGGTCAAATTTACTACTCCCACTCCACTCAGTGCAATAGAAGGGAAATGCTTGGATTGGGGAGGGGAAAATGTACTATTCAGACTCCCGTCAGTGCAGCAGTAGAGAAAGTGTTGGATTGCAGAGAGGTAAAATGTCTTATTCCCACGCCAGTCAGTGCAACAATTCCCAACATGACCAGAGCTAACTGGTAATAAGTCCATACAGCTGCCGGGACTTTCAAAATACGCCAGTGAACAAGGGCATGGAGCCCGAAACGTTTGGCGACTTGTTGGAAATGTGTCTTCGCATTTTGCCTACTGCCGGCAAATAAAGAAAGTGATACTTACTTCCGTGTAGGCGTCTCTATGCAGGGCAACGTGTGATGTTTTTATATATATATATATATATATATATATATATATATATATATATATATCTCAAGGCTCCAGGTTCACCCTTCGCTGCAGAACTCAGGACGGGCGCTCTCTCCTGCAGACGTAAAGGGTGAATCACGTTACCTATAACAGCTCCAAAAAGCAGGCACAGCGCTCACCGGACTCAAGTAGATTTATTACGAGCAAATGCAATTCGGCTTTCGCCTTCCTCAGTGCTCATGTTAAAAAATGCCACCAAACCACATGTTGGAATTACAAGTTTAAATACTTCTTAGGTGATTTCTTTGGGGATGCTCAAATAGAATAGAATTTCACTATTGCTTATTGAAAAAACGAAACATTTTTCTTTTCCAAAGTACCTTTCAGTATGCTGCCTGCTGCCAGTCGCTTTTAAAAGTTCCACGCTGCTGTTCCTCAGACAGGTTTGTGCCATTTAACAGTTCCTCTGTCCCTCAGCTGCTAATGCTTCTGTGTTGGCCGTCTTTACCTCCGTGACTTGTGGACCGCCCGCTCCTCGATCCGGAACCCCCAAAGCTGTCATCCTCGTTCCTCTTACAAGACTTTCTCTGGGGGCTCCACTGCATACCACTCCCATGCTCAACCACCAACTGGGCCGGTCAAATGGTGGAGCCACAAAAAGACTAGTGGTACGTGTACAGCTTTGACCGTCAACGCTGAAATTGATAAAGTAAAAACATCCTGCTCCAAAAGAGAAGAGGCACGTACATGAGGTTGATAGGAATAGAACACTCCTGAGTCACCATGGGAGACAGATTTGGGACCCTAGCCACTGATCTCAACCTACTGAGAGTCGCCACCGCAAGCTGGCCGATAAGGTTGCAGACGGGGAGAAAATCCTCTCTACCCTGCAGCTTGTAGCCAAAACGCAGCAGGGGACCCTAAGAAAACTCCAAACACGGGTCGCGATCCTAGTGGGGAGAGCCGACGACTTAGAGGGATGTTCCGGATGGAGCAGCATCCGGGTGCTAAATCTGTTGGAGGGAGTGGAGGGGTCAGATCTAAGCATGGGCGAATTTTGCGAATCTGGCGTTCGCGAATTTTGCGAATTTGCAAACTCGCAATCCGCAAAATCCGCGAATTCCCGCGAATTTGCGGATTTATTTTTGTGTTCGCAAGGATTTCTGCCAGTTCGCAAGGATTTCTGCCAGTTCGCGAGGGTTTTGTACCAGTTCGCAATTGCGAACTTACATGTCGGCTCGCAACGGTCACGATTATGTTGTTTCTACGTCTGGTTCATCATCACAGGTTCCCAGCACCCTCTGTTTCACCCCTGCCACCCTCTGTTTCACCCATGCCACCCTCTGGTACATCAATGCCACCCTCTGGTTCATCATCACTGTAGGTTATGGGGGGAAAAAGCAAGCCCACCTGCCTGCTTCAACTGACATGAATTAATTTGGGGTTGATTTATTAATGTGTCACTGTTTTAAAATTCCAGTCTGGCACCTGCTTCCTTACCTGTAATTTGCTTTCTGTTGCAGTGCAATTTTTTTTTCCAGGACCTTTGTGGCCTACTTGTAGCTATTCTATCATCCGCTGTGAGGGTCAGAGCAGGGTCATACAATTGTTGCAACTAGCAACTGAACTCTGGAGGGGCCCTTGTCAGGAAGCACTACAAGGAATGGTTACTAATGATGAGTTTGAACTTTTGAACCTGCTGAATGCTTTCACTTTTCCAAAACTCGTTTTTCTGCAGAACAGCATTACAGCAACTTTAATACCTCAAACAAGCTTATATGAGAAAGTTGATTTCTAATCCAAAAGTTATCCAAAGAAAATCAAAAGGCCTCAAATCCAAAAAAGTGCAGGCAAATGTCAACCTGAGGAGTTATTCTGATAAAAAATCATCATTTTCAGAAGATCTATGCTGCTTGCTAGTAGATTTCTTGTGCAGAATTGCAATTTTTGTAATTTCGCGAGTGCGAGATTGTTGCTGCCCGCCGCACCTACATGTTCGCAATTGCGAACTTACACCGCACGCCGCAAAATTGTATCATCAAGAAAAAAAAATCCGCTGCGTGCGAATTTGCGGATTTTCGGTAAATTCGCGAGCGTTCGCGGATTGTGAATTTACCGAAAATCCGCAAAATCCGCGAGCGTTACGGATTTTCTGCCCATGCTTAGCCAGATCCTATCAGCTATGTGGAGATATGGCTCAAATCATTCACACTGGCCCAGGGCTAACCACCTTCTTATCAGTGGAGAGGGCACATCGGGTTCCGGCACGATGACTATCCTCAAGATCACCTCCCCGGCCACTGCTGGTGAAGCTCCTCCACTTCAGGCCCAGAAAACTTCTGACCTGAATCTGGGTAGTGTGAACAACCCAATTCATAATTAGGAGAACATTCCCTTTTTCTGCCCTCTTTCTGCATGGTATGCCCCTACTTTTTGCTGAATTGCTGATCTTCTTTGACTGATTGTGCCCTGGGGTCCTGCTAATCAGGTACCGAGGGCCTATGTTCCTTTCCTAAATTGCATTGAAGCCTAAACCCAATTGGCATCTCTGGCCACAGGTCAGCTCCTGGTAAATGGTACCACAGCTACCCAGGGCACTGTGACCAGAGAAGGCCTCTAAGGGCTCCAGCACTTATTGTACCACCCTTAGAGGTCCTGCACCCTGACACTCACACATTGCCTTTGCAGGCTGCATGTCTTGGTACAGAACAAAGTGAAGAATAGACATGGCACACATCCCTGTGTGCCATACCCACAAAACCACTGACCTGGCATGAATCAGTCACCCCTCTAGCAGGGTGCACTATGCCAGTGGTGAGGGTACAGATGCATGAGCCCTGTACCCCTCCAGTGCCAAAGTCCATTCTTGGGCATTGTAAGTGCAGTACTGCCATTAAACCCACACTGATGCCAGTGTGGGATTTAATGTAAAATGCACAACAGAGGGCATCTTAGAGATGCCCCCTGAAACTCGACCAACTGCTAGTGACCTACTTAGGCTACCACCAACAGACGTGTTTCTGGACCCCTTGGGTTGTGAGCCGGCTGCTCTCGGGGGCCTGAAACAATGCACCTCCTGGGACGAGGTACAAAGCCTCCTCCCCCAGGATGGGCAGGGTTCACGAAGGGGAAGCTTCAAAGTCATGCGCCTTTGTGAGCCTCCCCAGACCATTTGCTGCTTTTAGCAAATGGTCCCCACTGGTTCTACCCCCCACTTTGGGCAGGAGAGCCGGCGGCAAAAACAACTGAGGGAAAGAGGTGTGCCTACCTCTGCCAACTCCACCCCTCAGGTGGGGGGAGACTAGGTGAAGCACAAATCTGTGTCCCTACCATCTTGAGGATGGGGGACCCAACCAAACCAAGACCGGCTCCTGCCCCCCTCCAATGGGAGGGTGGCATGATGCTGGGTGTACCCACCCCAGGGTCCCATTTGTCCCTGCCCTCTACCTACCTGTAACACCCCTAAGTCTAGTATTTAGGGGCACCCTGAACCTTGCTTTCTCAGATCCACAAACAACAAGGAGAAAAGAAGAAGAAAGATTAAACAGCAGTGCAGCCAGCTAACAAGAGGAAGACGGCAACTGAATTGGCCCCAGCCCTACAGGCCTGTATCCCCTCAAACCTGCTCCTGCAAAATCCCTGTGCGTCCTGCAGCCAGCAATCTTGAAAACCCCTGAGGACCTGCCTGCCTTCACTTCCAAAGACTGCTTCTCCCGTGAACACGAGATTTGTTCAACTGCAACCTCTGGCAGCTGCAGGGGACCGCAAATCCAACCCACTCTGCACCCGCCGAACCCGGCCCGAGCTCGAGTAAAAGAACACCACGAGGTGGTCACCCCAAGGATCGGTGACCCGAAATCCAGTGACCCCTGACCTACCTCAAGCTTCCAGCCGACACCTGCAGTCTAAATCCAGAATGCCCCCCTCATCGTGACCAGGAGCTGGTAAGAAGATCCGCCCCAAAAGGCACCCCTGCACCTGACACCCCACAGCCTTGTGTGCCCAAACCAACGGTGCCTAACCAACCCTTAACTTCCCAACTTACCTCTCGAAGTGGTGGTCCCAGAAGTCCTTTGTCTCCCTCCCTGCAGTGCTTTTGCAAACCGGAGGTTCTCCATTGAAAACAACAGGACACCCAAAGTCGAAACAACACTCTGCACGCGGCTGCCCCAGTGCCGCTGAGGGTGCACCTTTTGTGCTACTTTGTTTCCCCATTTGCCCTAACTTAAACCCTAGGAGCTTTGCTCCCACAACCCAGTGGCCTGCTTGCCAGCAGCCACCAACCGGAGACCTACTATCCCCCATTGGATAACATTGGGCCTCAACACTCTGCACCCGGCTGCCCTAGTGCCGCTGAGGGTGTAAAAAAGTACATCACTGACCCTGAGGGACCCCTGAATCTAACCTCAGAACCTTAACTCTCACAGTCGATAACTTACCTGTGAACCGATAACCTGTTTTTCCTCCATAGGATTGATTACATTGACAATTTTCTTCCAAAAAGTTTCTAAGGGGTCTATTGGGATGGTGTTCGGAAAATCAGCCCGACCGCCATGGTAGCGAGAAAAGACCGCCCGCAAGGACCGGGGCATTACTGCTGGTCCAATTAGTATGCTCCTCAGTCGAAATCCAACCGTGGCAGTACAATAGCAGGCATTAACATTGCGGCAGTTGCTGCTGCCAGCAGCACCACTGCGATGTGAAAGGGAGCATGTCATGCATAGCATTGCACTGCGTGGCACCTGGTACAGGGACATGTACCCCCCCCCCATGTGCACCCACAACCCCCCAACACATTGGGGGCCCGCAATGGGCCCCGGGAGACATTCCCCGCATGCCTTTCCATGGCGATCTCACTATCACAGAAAGGCTGGCTATCGCCGGCATCATAATCATGCCGGCGGAGCCTGTCCCTGCACCAGCACCATTGTATCGGTCCAGTTCCGTCCCCTAGGCAGACGTGCGGTCTGCTACCGGCGGAAAAGTGGAGGGTGGAAAATCTCACCGCCGCAGTCGTCACCGCCATGCTAATGAGACTGGCGGTTTTCCAGGTTGCGATCTCAGGCGGATGTCCGCCATCCTAATAGGCCCCTAGGTGTGGAGTTTTGAAATCTAAAAATATTCTTTGAAAATCACACGAATAACCAAAACTTATTTAGTTACCTGTCTGCAGGAAATATCCCAGTTCTGAATCTAGGTATCCAGCACAGAGTTAGAAAAGCAACATGAAAAGTAACTTACCTGTAATTTACTGAAAAAGCCTATTAATTTCGGTGTACTGTACTTGCTAAGTATTGCAATCTACTGCATCCCCTGTAAATCAAAGTACAATTCCTATTGCATTTTCAAACTGTTCTACAATTAGCAACTTATCACTCGTCACCAGCAGGCTGGACTACGGCAACACCCTCAAAGCATACATGAAGGGAACTGCACTGGCTCCCCTTCAACAAGAGGATCCCCTTGAAGCTCCTCATCCATGCTCGCAAAGCACTCCACGACGCCGGACCAGCATACCTCAACAAGCGACTTACTTTCTACACCCCCAACCGCCAGCTTCCACGCATCCACTGAACGAACACCGAAGGCAGATCCTTCTCCCACCTTGCCGCCAAGGCATGGAACACCCTCCCCATCCACCTGCGACAGACTCAGGACCTGCTGACCTTCAGGAGACTTCTCAAGACCTGGTTGTTCGAACAGTGGCAGCGCCTTGAGACCCTCACGGGTGAATAGCACGCTCTACAAATGTTTGATTGATTGATTGATTGATTACTGTAAAGTATGTAATGCTTACCTGTGACAGGCTTGCTTGGTTCTCAAAACAGCATATTTTTGTATTCAAAAACAATTGGTCTAGAGTTCAGTCCTTGAGTGTGTGAATTCATTTGTTGACTGAGTGTGTACATCAAATGCTTAACACTGTGCTCTGATACTGCCTTGCTGCTCGACCACGCTATCACAAATAGAGAGTAAGGTTCTTTCTAACTTTAACCTCTGCCTATCTCTGGGGTCACCTTGACTCTATACACAATATACCTCATTTTGGTGTAGTATATATAGAGCAAGTTTCCGACAATAATGGTTTGGATTTTGCTCTCTAAAGGTTGACATTGGCTCAACCTACCAGGTGGACCAAGTATACAACTTTGCTCTGCCCTATCTGGCACTTCCTTGCCTTGATAGTGAGGCCTGACTTCTGCAGGGCCTGCAGTAGACTCCTGGTGGCGGACCAGATGATCCTGCTACTTGGATCCTAAGACAGCAACGTCATATAGATATTCTTCACTAAAGTAATCCAGACCTGTTAGATTTTGATTCACCAACCTCTGGAATGTTGCAGGTGCATATTTCAAACCAAAGTTGATTACTGTGAACTGATAAAGCCCACCAATGGTTGAAAATGAAGTTTTGGGTTTAGCAGCATCTGCAAGCCTGATCTGCCAATAGCCTGCAGTCAGGTCAAAGGTGCTGAGATACTTGGCAGAAGCCAGTGTGTGTATAGGTATCTGTCCTGGAGATAGGATGAGCATGACTGTGTTGAGGCCTCAGTAGTCTACACTAAACCTCATATCTCTCTTTCCGCTGTGGCAATAAGGTTTACCACAAGGGCTGTCTGAAAGCTTAATGATCCCCAACTCTAGCCTCTTCTGGACCTCTGTCCTGATGCACCGGTCATGTTACCAGTAGATTTTACTCTTGACTGGCAGACTGTCACCTGTGGCCACCCCATGGGTACACCAGGTACTCTAACTGGGTGTCAGAGAGAACAGTTCTGGGACCTGACATGGAACCTGTCTGCAAACAGTTTGTTGCTGGTCAGTAAGGTCGTCTACCAAGACTACTCCATCAACTGAACCATCAATTAAGTTGTGTGAGAGAAAATCAGGGGGATGGTCACTCTCTTCCTCCTGTGACTCATCAGTAGCCATGAGCAAGTTCATGTCAGCCCTGTCAAAGTAAGGCTTCAGGCGGTTCACATGAAGCAACCCCTGGGGGCTTCTATGAGTACCTAGGTCCACCAGCTAGGTGACCTCACTATTCTTTTCCAGGATTGTATGGGGGCCATTCCACTTGTCTTAGAGTGCTCTTAGGGCCACAGGCTTCAGCACCCACACCTTCCGTCCTGGCTGGTAATCAGTCGGAACAGCCTTTTGGTCATGTCATAACTGCTGACGTTCTTGTCTGGCCTCCAGGTTTTAACGGCCTTCTTCATGTACTCAGCCATTTGTGTACAGAGGCCTAGCACATAATCTACAATGTCTTGCTTTGGAGGTTTGAGAGGCTGTCATCCCTCCTTCACTAGACAAAGTGGACCCCTAACTGGATATCCAAACAAGTTCAAAAGGATTGTAAACCACTCCCTTCTGGGAAACCTCTCTGTAGGCAAAAAGAAGGCAAGGTAATAGGACATCCCATCTCCTCCCGAGCTTGTCAGATAGTCCCATAATCATACCTTTGAGGATTTTGTTTAATCTTTCAACTAACCCATTACACTGTGGATGGTAAGGTGTGGCATATTTATAATTTACTTCACACTCTTTTCACATGACTTCCCAGTAGTCAGACATGAAGATTGTATCTCTGTCTGACACCACCTCCTTAGGAAAACCCACTCTAGTAAAGATTCCTAAGTGGGCTTTCGACACTGCAGGAGCTGTAGTGGTCCTAAGGGGAATTGCTTTTGGGCATCTGGTGCCATGGTCCACCACCACCAGGATATAACTGTTCCCAGAGGCTATTGGAAGGTCTAAGGGACCAGCTTTGTTAATCCCTACCACTGGTACTGGGATTAAGGGGGCCCTTGTAGCACCACTGGCTTGGCAGGTGACACAGGACCAATAAAACTCCTTGGTAACTTTAGACATGTGGGGAAAGTGAAAGTGTGGAACAAGCCTGTACCAAGTTTTGCTTTGCCAAGATGCTCTGGAGGGTCCCCCTACAACCAGCAGCTCTGCTGTGTAAGGCCCAAGCTCCTCTGGGGCAGTGACTATCCTCACGTGAAGTATGGGGCAGGATAATGTCTTACCCTTCCCTGTTTCTAGACCTGTGCTCATGTCGTCACAAAACACTTTCAGAGATACTAAGTATGGCTGCATGAGTCCATAACTCTACTTGCTCCCATGCTGAAATCTCCAAATCATTGCTCATGAGACACTCTACAAGAATGTTTCAGGATACCACAACCTATTTAGGGCCAGTAACAACCCGTACCCCAGCTACGGTTAACCATTGCTATGGGGTGGCACTTTGTGATATAGGATATGATGATATTTATAAAGCGCTAAAGGTGTCAAGTGGCAGGGCAAGACAGAAGAGAGACGAGCAACAACCAGCTAAGCGGCGAAGAGCCAGGTCTTCAGAAGCTTCCTTAAGGTCTGGAGTGAGTCGGACATGGTGATAGAAGGGGGTAAAGAATTCCAGATTTTAGCGCCCGCCACTGAGAATGAGTGGCCACCCCATTTGGACCTACGAAATCTGGGAGAGACAAGTTTTTTCTAAGTAGAGTATCTCAATGCTCTGCCTGGAGTGTACCAATGGAACAAGGTTTCGAGATGTGGTGAGCTTTTGCTATGCATAGCTTTGTACACCAAGTTCAGAGCCTTGAAGGAAATGCGCTTCCTGATTGGAAGCCGGTGCAAGGCATGGATTCCTTCCCCGGTGGCCTGATGTTTAGGGATGTTAAGAATAAGTCTTCCACAGCATTTTGCACCACCTGAAGCTTGTTCAGAAAACCTATGCTGGCATTGAGTTATAATGCATTGCAGTAGTCTAACCGGGAGGTAACTAGTGCAATGATGGTGGGCTGATATTATCAGCAGTGGTCACTTGGTAAATGTGCCCAAGTAAGATCTGCTCAGGTGACACCTGTTTTTTAGCATTCATGGTGTCACTGGCACCTGTGTCCATGTAAGCTTCTGCTTCAATACAATTATTGAGGGGATGGTGCCTGTATTTCCTCATATTAGGAAGCCAGGTAGCCAAAGTGGCAAGGTCAATGCCACCCTCTGATATCAGAAAGTGGACACTCTGACTAGGCCAGATCCCACTGCAGTACCCAGCTACAACCTTGTAGGTAGTAGTGCTATTAGTTCTACTGCTAGGGGCATTAGGGGAAGTAGTAGCAGTATTGGTGCCTTGCTTAGGACATATAACATCTGATGACTTATGTCCCTTAGTTTTAGAAGCAAAGCATTAAGGTTTCTTCTTTTCCTTCTTCATATTATTATTAGAGGAAGAGGAGGATTTGGACCCACCCCGAGAGAAAGATGTTTGTGAACCTGAATAAGACTCTTTCTTGTTATGTTTAGGTTTCTCCCAATATTTCTCTTAGGACTTAGAATTATTTTTCTTCTTGTCACCTCCACTATGAGACTTATTGCTAACTCTGGTACAAAGTCATTTGTACCTGCCTGCTTTCCCATTTATTGGGAAGTGGTCAGATTAGAGTCCACCAGATATTGGTGCAGTTTTCAGACACACAGGTATTAAGGATGTGCTCTCTCATGAACAAATTGTACAGCCCAACATCGTTATGTACATTATTACCAAGTAAACAGCCATCCAAAGCCTTATCTGCAAAGATCATAAAATCAACCCAGTCTTGTGAGGACTCTTTGCTGGTATCTCTAAACGTAGTTCTGTATTCCTCATAGATAAGACCTAACCCTTCAATGCCTCTTTCAAGGTCTGGTAGTTGTCTGCATCCTCTTCTATAACTGCCAACAGTTTGCCTTTATCTGCAAAGGAGAACCACATGATAGCTGTCCACTGCTTCTGATTCTGGGGGACTCTAAGGCAGTAAACCACTTGTGGATGTCATCCCCCGTTTTGTAAGGAGGGACTATCCTGCTACGGTTCTTAGTGTCAAAGTGTTCCTCCCTGACTCTGGAGTCTTTTATGCTGCTACAATGGAGATCTAACCTCAGAATCTTCCTTTCTCTCTCCATCTTTTGCAATTAGGGATTCCAGCTACTCCCTCGTCAAATTGAGCTTTGCCTTCTCAAATATGAGAATGCTGTAGCCTCTATCTAAGCTTCTGCCTCTAGGTTAGAGTGGATGGACCCAGCATGGACAGAGGAGAGTGAGGATGAGGAGGACCTGTACCTCCTATGAACCCTCTGTACCAACCCATGGGGAGAGAAAATGGGCATACTGGTATGAACCCCTTCTGTGCCATCAGTACCTCCCTCTACAGCTATAGGGCTGTCCATAGTAGTCTCTTCTGATTCCTCATGACCATGTCCAGTGACAGAACTAGCTGTACTAAGTTCTTCTTGCTCTTGTCCTGTAGGGTCCTTTCCCTAACGTCCTGGAACCTGAGGGCACTGTACCCAGACCCCTGTGTCTGCCTAGAGTCCCCAAAAGGAGACATGATACTAGTGTAGTGTATGTGTAGCTACCCTACCTAGTATTCTAAACTTCGAAAGGGGTTGGAGAAAGGGCTGTGGGAGTCCCTTGACACCTATTCCAAAAGTTTAGCAAAATACACTACCCCTCTAGTCTAGTGTATTCTCAAGTTAGTGGTGGTTACTTGTGGACAACTCACTAAAGACAAAGTGGTAAAGCATTGCAAGTCTTTATCCCAACTGCTGAACCACCAATGTAGGAGGCTAATTCAGTATATGGGGAACACCTATTGGTGAGGCACCCTCCACTGAGTTCAGGCAACCCTTAGTGATAGTTGTAGTGGTCCCTGGTAACCAAAGCTCTCAAGGGGTAGCTGGGGAGAGCAGCTTAGGCCTATCCAAGAGGGGGAACATCCTTTACAACGCAACTTTTACCACGCAGTGCTTTTACATCGCAACTTTTACAACGCAAACCATTACAACGCATTGCGCTGGGGGGGCTCTAGGATAGGGAATACATTTAATTTACTATCCAACACCTTCCCTACTATCCACGGGGACTGGAGTTGGAATAGTAAATTAAACTATTCACTATCCAGCACCCCTCAACACTATGTGTTGTAAAGGCATGCGTTGTAAAAGTTGCGATGTAAAAGCATGCGATGTAAAAGTATGCGTTGTGATGCCATACATCCATCCAAGAGGGTGTAAAGCAGGTGCATCACCACACAGACAGTCAGTGAAGTTTACACACAAGAAAGAACCACATCAGTGTTAGAAAAAAAGATGTATTTATTATACACCAACACTAAAACTACTTTGGTATATCTATTATCTGGAAATTTCAATACACAATAAAATATTTTTCAAAACAGGTAAGTAAAGCACATAAAACACATTGGCCCCTATGGGAGGAGGCAAACCATAGTCTAAATATATTTAATGTGTGGGGACACTAAACCAAGACTAACACCCAAGGAACTAGGGACCAGGGGGAGCATGGAATCCCCACAGGTAAGTAACTAAGAGTTGCTAGGCGTCTGTGTGCAGCGGTGATACCCCAGGTCAGTGTTCATAGGATAACGTGGGGAAGTCATGGTTGGAGTTCACGGTTTCAGGACCCTTACCAGAGGACTCAAAGGAAACCCGTTGGAACCAGGGAGCTTGGGGAACACCCCCACCCGTAAACACCCAGACTACCGGCATACCCACACCAGTGAGTCCGGGTGCATAGGTGCGAAGTGGTGTCTAAACCACTCCTTGATGTCAATGGAGGACCTCGGCAGTCTGGCAACTACAGAGTCTTGTGGTGCAGGTCGTGGAACATAAACGTGGATTCTGGACAAGAAGTATCTGCAAAGAGAGGGGTCACAATCCAAACCACCTGGAGGAGTCCTTGAGGAGTGGGAGCACAATGCCAGCCCTTGTCGGAGGTATTTTGCTGTAGTACGAAGGTCTTGAAGATGCAGATGTGGAGCCCAGAGGACAATACAGGAGCACAGAAGCCATCCAAGAGCTTTCTCAAACCCGACTGAAGAATGCAGGAAGGTCATTCACCAGCTGGACCACCAAAAACCCTTGGCAACGACAACCAGATGTGTTGCAGGAGACAATGCTTATTTGATGACCAGCATGGTATGTGGGGCTCACGGGCCACAGCAAGCAGGAATCGAAGGAGACCCCAATAGGACCCTCTGGCATCAGGCACAAGGAGGTGCATGGAGGCCTCAGCAGCACACAGAAGATGAATGCCCACATCACTGGAGAAGCAGGGAGGATGGCACTCTTGGAGCTGTGTGATGCTGGAGGCTGGTACTTTTTGGAGCTTTAAGATTTTGGTCAGGAGAGACAACAAGTTATAGCAACAGCAAACATACTCGGTGCACAGGGATGTGTCCCGGTCAGCTGGAGAGGAATTAGAGTCTCCCAAGTTGCATTAAAGACTTGTCAGGCCTATGGAGAGAGCCACCAAACCACGACCTGTGGTGCAGAACCGGGAGGTGTCCATGGGGCAGCAGGATCCACAAGTCGGTTGTCGTCGTCGAGGTGCCTGCGGATGCAGGGGAGTGACTGCTTCGCTCTGAGGAGGATTCCTTCTTATTGTCTTGATGCATGGAGAGTCGGGTGGGACGCAGAAGGATGCACAGCCACGGAAATTGCAGAACTTGAGAGAGCACGGAAACAAAGTTGTAGTAGGAGACTTCCTACCAGAAGCAGCCTTTGTCTTGGTTCCCTGCTCTGCCTAGCAGTAGAGTTCAGTGCCCAACAGCAGAAGAGTCTTTAGACAAATCTTCAGACAAAACCAGTAATTTCTTGAAAACAAAGTCTGGACGAATCTAAGAATGCACTCTCAGGGGAGCTCTTAAGTAACCAAGAAAGGGGGGAAGGACTACTTCTGTGGTGACTCAGGAGGGATCGGGGATGCTACTTGATGGACTAACCAGTCAGATGCTCCCTGGGGCCTCTGCCCATCTAAAATTCAAGACAGCAGAATCAATTGGCCACCTGTCAGAGTTCTGGGCAACTCCCAGGGGAGGAGCTGGACAGGTGGGTGGTCAGTTCCCTGTCCTTTGTGTAGTTTTGTGCCTGAGTGGGAGCCAAGGGCTCCCGAACTGAGGCAAACCAGTTTATGTAAGGAGGGCTCCAAATGTGCCCTTCAAAGCAGTCTGGAGGCAATCGTAAGCATCCCCAACCTAGCCTAAGACATGGTTACACCTCTCCTCTTTAGGAAATCCTTTGTTCTGCCTTCCCCTGCCTGAGCAAAGCTCAGCAGCAGGAGGGCAAAGCAGTGTCTGGGGTCGGCAGCAGCACTGGCTTAAATGCAAACCCTTCAAGGTAGAATAAAGAGGGTCCTCTAAGGAGCCCTCAAGTACATGGGATCATGCAATTAGCACCAGAATCAGTGTAGTGGCATGATTCTAAATATGACCAGGTCCGGTGAAGCCATTATGTAGCTGGACATCAGGTCGCTGCCAGTGTCCAATACTCACCTAAAAATGGCTTCCCCACAATGGAGCCAGAGAATGGACTGCAGAGTTTGTAGGGGCATCTCTGCTCCTGCAGGGGCACCTCACACTTAGAATGATGCACCTTGCCTGTGGGCTGTAAGGCCCTCCTTAGAGGTGGCTTATAGGTTTTAAGTGCAGTGACCGGGATATAAGGAAAACCTTATATCTGAAGTGAAAGGTGCACGCACCATTTCACACAAGTTGCAATGGAAGACCTGTAGACACAGTTTGCATGGGCTTCCATGGGTGGCACTGTACATGCAGCACCCCATGGGCGACCCCTGGTGTAACAATGCCCTAGATACCTCAGTGCAATATAATAGGGAGTTACAGGGGTACACCATTATACCAATTGTGGGGTGTACAAATTGAGGAGAGAGAGCATAGACACTGGGGTCCTGATTATCTGTATCCTAGTGTGCCACAGTAAAAACACACTGACACCAGGGAAACAGTGGGGGTAACGATGCCACAAAGATCCTACTTTCCTACACATATCATATGGAGTTATAAGGGGGTTAAAGTCTTTGCCAATTGGGGTTACCAATTCACACACATCAGTTTTAGGGAGAGAGCACTGGATCTCTGGCCTGGGCAGCAGGCTCCAGGACACTCTCAGAGCCATTACAATCCACACTGGAGTAACAAGTGGTGGGGTGACCATAAAGAAAGGGCACTTTCCTACAACCACTTAACTTTTCCATTAAGCAACTTGATGGGCAGGACCATCTAGGAGGTGAGGTTGCTGTTATTAACCTTATTTGATGTACAAAACATTCACACTCGAAAATAGATGGGAATTGAAACCTTATCAGCATGTTGGTTAGCCCCTAAAATCCACCTCATCTATCGCACATTTGGACAGAATCAGTGCTTCATGAAACAGCTGATGGAGAACTTTTTTAAGAGAAGAGAAAGATAGAAAACTCTATCGCAAGGGAGCCAAATACAAACCTAACTTCGAGAGAGGACACACTCTTTGTCTAACAGGATTACACGGGGACAAGAGCAGCCCTTTCATCCCCCACCCCAAATGCAATGAATTGAGCAAATGTATAAATAAAAATGATATCCATAAGGTAATAGCATTCCTAAAACCCATATCAAACGTCACTGGCCCTATTTTTTCCTCCCTCACCAAAGATCTCAGTCACCACTACTCTCCCTAGGGACCCAGATCATTAATGCCTCTCTGACCAAAGGTCCTCCCCCACCCACCGGTCTACCCCAAACATAATGCAATGTGGTGCAGTTTAAAAAATCATCTATAAAGATATCGGGAAGGTCACATCACATCTCTATGACCCTTCCTATCCTCCCTTGCCAAAGTTCTCAATCACCAATTCTCACATTGGTAATGCATCTCTGACCCGAGGAACAGTCCCAGGCTTCCTGAAAATTGGATAAGTGATACCCCTCCTGAAGAAACTAGGTGCTGACCCAGCAGATCTAAACCACTTTTGCCCAGTGATAAACATCCCTTTCCTAGAGGTAGTCCTGGGAAAATAGCTCTAACTCAAACTCTGTAAACATATTGTAGAATTCAACCTGCTTGACAACTTTCAATCCAGCTTCAAACTATGCCATAGCACAGAAATAACCATCATATACATATGGATGATGCTCTCATAATTCTAGACCAAAACAACTCATTCCTCCTCATTCTTCTTGACCTATCCCCGGACTTTAAACACAATCAATCACATCAAGCTCTTGAATGCATTGAAATACAGGATGGGGTTCTCAGGAAATGTGCTCAACTAGTACTCCTCATATGTAAAGAACTGTGTTCAACTTATTAAACCAGAGGCTGCAAGATAAAACACATCCAGAGAGGCTAGGACTACACCAAGAGTCCACACTCGGCCCCATCCTTTTCAACCTGTACATGGAAACAGTAACTGCAACTCTCCACTTTGTAAAGCTAGTGTACCACATATACGCAAATGTTTATTAGCTGTGCTGAAAAATATATTTCCCAGTTGAAATTATCCACCTAAATAAGGGTCTAGCAGAGGTCCAAACTTTGCTAGTCCAGGAACCTCCAGAAGTTAGAACTCCTCCTCATTTCTCCCCCATTCCTCCCTGCCGATACAAGAATGGATAAGGCACATGAAATCTCTTAACCCACAATCATCAACTTCAAATCTCTATGAGCTACTTGGGACAAACTTTGAGATTAAATCCCATATCAACGCAGCCAAATGCAGTGCACTTGTCCAACTCAGTCTTCTAAAGATCAAATCGGTCATCTCTCCAACTGATTTTAAGACTACAGCGCAAGCCATTGTACTATGCATGCTGGACTTTATTATAGCTATGCTCATTGGAACACCAAAATCTCAACTGCCCCTCTCAAGACAACCCTTAATGCAGCAGTAAGATTGGTAACTGGCAGACAACAGTTCAATCATATCACTCCATCTCTTGTATCACTCCAATGGTTCCCTATAGAAGCCTGAAGCATAGTCAAAGTATTGAGAGAGAAAAATACAGAAAGTCGTACAACTTGGCACCCCTAAATACCTACCACACAGCCTCACCATATCGGGAGGAAGCTACTTTCTACTGAGATTCAGCTCCTTCGAAATGGAACCACCACTTTCAAGAAAGGCAGGACCTTTGGTTGTTTTCGCTCTAGGGCAGCTCCTAGAATCTGGAATTCCTTTCCTACTGACATTCATTCCAAAGCATTGTCTGTCACCTTCAAGAAGGAGCTGGAAATATTCCTGTTGAACAGATTCTTCCCTCTGTAGACACTATTAGCTTGGAGATCACATGCCAGTCGGCCAGACACCCAGACTCCTGAAGACTCTGTCATATACAGAGATAAACAACTTCCAGGATGTTCCACACAATTCAACACTAACAGATGGGATGTTGCGGATCCTAATACCCAAAAGAGACCTTTGGTTTATGAGCAGACATACTGATCAGGAGCACATTATCAGTGATTACAAGCATACAAAATGTCAATTTTATTACTGGTAAACACACTATGTTAGCATTTTGTTTCCGGTGTTCAGCACTCTGATACTCCCGGGTCATGTGCATACTTTATAAAACTCTAAATAAATACATTTCGTGTCACCTTTCACCACACAGTCATCATCCCAAAGTGGATTTGTCCTTTTTGTCTATCAATTAGTGCCATGCACACTAGCCCATGTACGTTTTTTAGATTAGCTGCACCAAATATAAAAATAAAACTCACTTCTTTTCTTTAGAACAGACATTTCTGTTCCGTTATTATTGTTTCTTTTTTTTTGTCAAAACTTTCTTTATTGAATTTTCCACATATGCAATAATAGAAGAACATGCAATAGTCTACCCATCAATAGTGACCTGTAATAAACAGTTTCTACAAAACCGGGGAGTAGTATTGGAACAATATTGGTGCATATTGAAAATGCTAGACGTGGTGGGTAGTTAAAAGTAATTACCTTTCCCATGAAACTCTACTCCCCTCCCCATAAACCCCGACACCCATCAAACAATGTAATGAAGGTAAGAAGAAAAAGAAACCTTAAAGTGAAAGAAAACATTGGAGAAATAAGTGAGGGTGCATGGACTTCATTCAGTTTGATCTATATATCTAAACGTTGATGTAGTTACTTCGCAGAAGTGGTATGAACATGGGGGGTAGGGCATCTCCATGAGGACCGGTATCTCAAACAACGCCCCAAAATTCGAGGAGGGGGAGCGCTCTCACACACGCTGGGCATGGGACTAATGGTAGGCCTTTAGAGAGATAGGACACCAAGGGCTCTCCCTTAAATTCAAAATTTTTGGACTCCCCTCTGAATATCTTTGCCATCCTTTCAATGGTTAGGGCCACCTACAAACACGAGGAATGGAAATACTGAAAAGCATGAGCCACTTCCCAACACATCACTGAAACAACTCAAGGTTGTAGGATTTGCTCTTGGAACGTGAATGGCTTATGCGGTAAAGTCGATGGGGGTGACTTTTTAGAATTCCTTCAAGCACATGATGTCCTATTACTGCAGGAAACCTAGCAATTAACCAACACACCAATTAAGGGCTACAAAGAACATCACAACATAGTTATAAAAGAAGTAAGCTATGGAAGGGCAAAAGGTGGCCAATCGATTTACATCTCCACCGACAATCTTTGGGAATATGAAGAAGTAGACTTAGACTCGTCCTGGATGCAGTGCATCAAACTAGCAGTCAAATCTTCCTTTACTTTATTAATTTTGAACATTTACATTCATCCTGCATACAAGTACAATGACAAAATATCCAGTTATTGGTAAGGTCGCTGAAAACACTAAAAGCCACTTATTCCCATGCTAGTGTAATTCTGTCAAGGGATTTTAACATGAATTTACTACAAGGTCAAGACAGCAATCTAGCTGGTCAAATACAGGTGAGGCAGGGCAACACAACAAGATGCAACGTGTTAGGTAAAAAATGTATCTAATCGTTAGAAGAACTGTCCCTGTTTACATTAAATAGACACAGACCTTTGGATTGCCAGGCAGCCTTCACAAGAGTAACTGACAGAATGTGATCCACTTTCGACTTCACCCTGGCAGATCCAGTCTCGTTTGCATATATCTCCAACTCCAACATAAAAGAAAGACCAGGAAACGATCACTCTAGACCTCACTCCTGAAAGGACCCGGCAAGCTACAGCCCAGCCCTATAATTTAAAACGTCTTAAATGGAAAAAAGATGACATAGATGCCATCATGGATGCTTGTACAACTCTTCTGTTGCCTGCCAACGCAAAGTCACCCGGGTTTGGGATAATTGTGTCACCAATTTAAACTTAAAATTTCCCTCCAAGTCCTGAAGTCACAAAGCAGTAGGGAACACCAGTGCAGCGCGGTTGACTTCTAACCTAAAGATTAAATAAAAAATTACTCAGAATGACTCTCTCTTGGGGCTCCCAACCAACTCAGGACTCACTTCTGGCAATTATAAAAATGTAAAGTGACCACAAAAAAGCAATTAGGGCGGCAAAATACACATACAACGAGGACATTTGGATGAAAATGCTCCATGCTAGCCGGCAGAGACACTCTAAGCTTTTTTGGGCCATCATAAATAATCTTTTAAATGTAAAAAATTGTCATTACATCTCAGACATTACGTTATTCATCTGGAGAGCTCATATAGCCATTATATATAACGATGTGGCTCAGCATAGTGAACCAACCATCAATGAAACATTGAGAGGGACCCAGCTAGTCAAAAATTTAAATATGATTATCAATGCAGCGCCGCCCCCAAACAAAAAGAAGGATAACATTTTTTTCATCAGAATCCATTAACCCTCCACGATCTATGCCAATCTCACCAAAAGAAAAGCTCACTCAGGGGCGCACCTAACACCGCGGGCCACTCAAAAGGATCTTAGCCCACAGTTCACGCAAAAGCAGGTCATGCATACCATAAAACAGCAAAGATCTGAAGGGGCACCAGTGCCAAACGGTCTGCCTAATAGCCTATTTAAAAAAGACTGATTCTTCTGGTCTGCACATCTAACCCCCTGTTTACTTATGCAATGGAGAAATGCATTATACCAGACTCGTGGTGAGGTAGTACACTTCAACTGATATATAAAACAGGAGCGCATTAAAACCCTAGCAATTATAGATTAATTGCACTCATAGACGTGGAGGCCAAGATCTATGCTTCAAACCTGTTGACTGACCTAGAGGACTGGGTGACTAGTATAAATTTAATTCCTAAAACTCAAACTGGATTACGTGCGGTAATGAGCACCCTAACACACATATCAACAGTCACTCTCCATGCCGACCAAACCATTGCAAAATCAAGCTTTGTTTATGCATGTTTTTTAGACCTTACAGCTGCCTTTAATAAGGTCACCGGAACAAAGCTATATAAAAAATGGAAAGCTGGGGAGTTCCCACAAAATTGCTTGAGGCAATCATTAACCTCTGTTCAAGAACATGGGTCCAAATTAAACTAGGTGATGGCCGAAGTCACACTAACAAAATACCATCTACCAATGGCTTAAAACAGAGGTGTGTCCTAGCCCCCTTTCGGTTCAACATTTACGCAGCGGATTTAGAGTACCATCTATGCCAAGCACAAGGAGACCCCTGAAATTTGGAAATGTTCCAATAATATTGTCTTGCTTAGCAAAACGCCTCGAGGCTTACAGCGGTTGAGTGCTCAGTTAGTAGACTATATAGCAAATGCTCAATTGGGCCTCAATTATCAAAAATGAAAGTCATGTGCTTTTCAAGCTCTCACAAAATACAACCCAGATTCACCTGGATGGCAGACAGCAACATCCTGGATAAGGTAGTAACCTTCAGATGTCTGGAGGGTACTACTCGACCGGCACTTTAACGATAAGTAATATCTGTCACCGAGGCAAGTAAAAGCAAACCAGCTGCTGTTTGCAGTCAAAATCTTGCAAAATAAACTCAGAGGCTGTTCAATAAATCATTTGCTGAAGGTCGTAGCAGCAAAATTCTACGTCAGGACCGGAGGCTCTGCTTAGGCTTTTTCCTTCTTCGCTTTAATAAACCATATTTTCTCCAGCAGCCTTTAGAAAAAGCCAAACAACATCTTTTATCCCAATACAAGGGAAAAAATGATATTTTAGCAAAAAACATGTGACAACAGTTCTGTAATAAACTACAACTCCCATGAGTCAATGAGTCTCTTCCAACATTAGTCCTTCCTTAGTGACCATCCACTGTAGAAAGGCCCTTCACAGCAGTTGTCCCTCCTCTTTCTTCGCTGCTCCGCAGCCTAGATAAGTCAACTGTTCTGGACGGTAGCAAGATGGCGGCTGAGTGAGAGGAGCCGCGGAGCAGCAGCGTGTGTTGGTGCAAACATACCCCTGGATCCCTCACCCTCCGCGCACGGCAGTGAATAAGTGATCGTCTTTTCAACTATATTGGATGCAAACTCGCAATCCGTAATCCGTGTATCGATGTTTGATGTGTGCAGCCGCGAGAGAACGAGCCTTGCAAGAATCCGAAGGAGCCAGCAGGTGAAAGCGATTTCGGGAGCCGCAGGAGCGATACTCTGGCTTCTGACAGCTGCGCTCACTACTGGGTGCTAGATTGTAGAGAAAAAGGAGGGGTTTGGCCCTGTAGGGAAGAGGGTAGGTAGGGCCTATTAATGCCAAAAAGAAGGGGATTTACCTATGCCTCTGTGTGCATGATTACAACACTTAATGTTCATCAAAGAGAAAACCACACTAGTTAGTTAACTCAGACACGTGATTTATGTCAATTACTTTAGAAATTTATTTATTATCAGTTACTTATGACAAGAAAGAATACATAATCAACTTCACATTGAACACAACAACATTTTTTTGCAAGGGAAAAAGCAAGAAAAACAAACATGTGAACAACTATTGTGTAAATTAAAGTGACCATATCCACATAATGTGCAAATACATTGTACACAGTGATGTGCAATTATCTCAAGAACAGTAAAAAACAAACTTTCATCAAGTCAAATCAAGAATGAAAATTGGGGGGGGTACGTCTTGTTCAATACCAGCCCGACTTCCTGTAACAATATTTACTGTGATAATTAAGTTGTGTGAGTACAGAAATAGAAAACCAAACATCAATTAGGACATGCCATCAATTTTGGGCAAACAAAAAATGCCTTAATGCCGACGCGTTTCGAATCCAAATGTAAGGATCATCGGATTCTCATCAGGGCGTGAAATTTATCCGCAGATACTGTTTAGAGAGAGAGAAAGGGAATTTGATTTAGAGAGTTGAAAACTTAACAAAAAAGGGGCTTTTTCCAGTTGATGCATCAAACGATGCAGCATACCTTGAGCGACCAATGAATTGTGGTCGTTTTAGTCTTTTATGAAAAGGTCATCATATACCGTGGATGTCAACCTGCAACGAAGTGACATTGGCAAGGTAAGTATTTGTGTTATGATTGTGGGCTGGCACTACTACATGAATACAGTTCTGTGGCCGAGAAATTTACCTCTATAGCTGATGCAGCCGCTCAGAAATCGAGGCAGGAAAGAGTGCACTTTCAGTTCCTATGTTCCGTCCCTTTAAAACAATCTACAAACAAAGGGGATTGTCTGGTATTAGCGAGAACGGGCTGTAATATTTAAACCCCAGAAGAAAATTAAATATCATAGATCGCTTACTTTTGTCCATAAGTTTAACGAAGAATTGTTTCTTCGAGGTGTCCTGTGAAGGAAAAAACAGGCGGAAAGCTAATGAATGCCCTGTCTGTGTTGTTACCGAACCAGAAAAACCAGACCGGCTTGCCGCCGTGGGGCGTCTTACCGTGAATTCTGACCCTCGGGACGTTGAATTAAACGTGTGCTTTAAGGGCAGAGGTCTTGTCCAAGAATCAATCCTGCAAAGGAGGGGAGACCAAGCGGGTTATTAGCCGGTTGAGCCCGAGTGTGGGCGCGTGTATGTGTGCAAACCCAGAAACGGGTCTTACCGTGGGTGAATCAATCGCCGCGGTGTCTTTTCCAAAATTGAAGTGAAAACAACAGCTCGCCGCCGCGAGTGAAATTGACTAAGTTAAGTCGACCGGTCACATGGGACCAGGCACCAATCCGCGTATGGGACCCTCTCGCTAAGGATTATGGGATTTGTAGTTTGTGGGGATAATCGATTGGAAACAAGAGTTAGAAGAGAAGCCAATTATATTCTGGTGACTTCACTAAGCACATTTAGCCCATTGTTCACACTGTTAAATTTCATAATGAGATAAGTCTCCTTGCGTAGTAATGCAGCCTCAATGTCATGTACATACTGTTTAGGATCCACCCATGTAAGGACAGTCCATTTGAAATCATTTTCACCATGGTTGTGACTTAAAAAATGCTCAACCATGGGTGCAGAACTCACTTTTTTCTTTATTCTGGATCGATGTTGTGTAATGCGTGAATTGACTGATTGACTAGTTTTGCCTATGTACACTTTGTCGCAGGGACAAACCACGGCATAGATGACATTTTTCGTCCTGCAATTTGTGAACATATCATGCTTCCATGTGACCCCGTCATGGTCAAATATGTTGCCTTCCAAAGTAGTGGAACACGATACACAATTGCCACACTTGTGATGCCCGCTTATAGGTTTAAGGTTCCACTGCGAGATCAGATTGCTTTTTGGTTTTGGAATGTAGCTATCTGCTCGAATCAACTGTTGTCCAATGCTTTTGTTTTTGCGCATGGCGAAAATGGGTTTCTTTAGGGGATGTGTCAAGTCTTCCAATAGATGCCAATTTTTCAAGATGATGCGTTTAAACTGATTTGTGTGTGATCCATAAGTTGTGACGCACACCAACTCATTCGATTCATTTTTTTCTTTTTTCAGAAGGAGATTCTCCCTAGGGGTGAATCTGGCACGTTTTTTCGAATGGTTTAGAAGTTTTTTTGGGTAACCCCTTTTGGCCATTTCAACGCAAAAATTTGTAGCATGTTGATCAAAGTCAGCGATTTCTGTGCAGTTCCTTCTTATTCTTAACATTTGCCCGAAAGGAAGATTTTCCTTCAGGCACTGTGGATGCGAGCTTTTGAAATGAAGGATGGTATTCCTGTCTGTTATTTTTTTGTGTAAGGTTGTTGTTAGGATGTCATCACGGACGCCTACTGTGATGTCCAAGAAAGTCATTTTACTTTTGCTTGATTCCATAGAGAAACTGATATCCCTATGCCTTGAGTTTAGCCAATTGTAGAACTGGTGAGATTCATATATGAAAACAATCCATTTGTAGGCCATATAAGCCAATGGCTTAGATACATTGACGACGTCTGGCTCCTGTGGCAGGGGAGCCAGATGGAACTAGACCAGTTCTACAATTGGCTAAACTCAAGGCATAGGGATATCAGGCCGAAGAACAGCACTGCCTTGAACTATTTCTAGGGAAGGAGGGTACTCAGAGCCAAACCAACATCTGCCTGATTAAAGCTGATATTCAGAAACAATTGGCTGAAAAGGCATCTAAAGAGTATTGGACCTATAGAAAGAAAATGTATGTAACAGGGGAGCAGGCTGGGAGGGTGCTTTCTCTAAGGGTCAGGCAAGATAGCGTTAAAAATGCCATAACATGCATACATGATGAGGGGCAAGAATATACTGAACCTCAAGATATCATATCGATATTTGCAAAATGTTATAAAAACTTGTATAGGGGAGAAGTAGGGGATATAAGCCCGAATACTTCAGGCAGACATTACCCAGATTGAAGCAATGTGATATGGCAAACCTGGAGTCTAATATAACAATAGAAGAGGTATTGGGAGCATTATCTCAGCTGGCCGCAGGTAAGGCTGCTGGGCCCGACAGTATACCCCTGGAGCTCTATAAATGTCTGAGGACCGAGATTACTCCATTTCTGTTAGATCTCTTTTATGGAATTATCTGTACAGGTCAAATACCCGATACATGGAGAGATACCAATATAGTTGTCTTCCACAAAAAAGGAAAGCCAAAAGAAAGCAACGAGTCCTACAGACCGATTTCTCTTATAAACGCAGATAACAAGCTGTACGCAAAGATTATTGCCACAAGGTTGGGGAGGGTCATTGGTGGTCTCGTCTCCCCTTGGCAGCATCGGTTCATTCCTGGCCGTGGAACTACGGACCATGTGAGAAGAGCTATATCGATATTTGAGGCCCATGCTGGGGGGGAGGGGATAGCCATGATCCTCCTCGACGCTGAAAAAGCGTTCGATCGCGTTAGATGCCAATATCTTTGGGATGTATTACAGGAGAGAGGTTTTGGCCCAAAAATTATGACAGCTATCAGGTCCATGAATCGTGATCCGGAGGCTCGAATACAGATGATGGGATTGAGTTCGGATGTAATTAGGATAGAAAGGGGCACCCGTCAGGGATGTCCCTGTTCACCAATTTTATTCGCTTTATATATCGATCCGCTGATTAGGCAGATATTGATAAATAACAGCATTAATCCAGTAACAACTAACGGGTTTGAGAGCAAAATATTAGCATATGCTGACGACCTGGCGGTTCTCACATCTGATCCGACAGGGTCTATGCAAACATTAGTTGAGGTCACTAAGCAATTTGGACTCTATTCTGGGTACAGGCTAAATGAGGCAAAAGCACAGGTTATCTGTTCAGGGAATATAATAAAAATGGATCAACGGTATGTTGACTTTGCTACGTATTTAGGGGTCATTATTAAGGCAGATACAGGGTCAATCATACAAGATAATTTTAACCCACTCCTCAAAAAAATAGAAACAGATTTAAAACGTATGGACGCACTACATTTATCCCTTATTGATAGAACAAATTTCTGAAAAGGACAATGTTGCCCAAGCTTCTGTATATATATAGGTCTATTCCCTTTCTAATCGAGGAACGAATGTTAAATAAAACTGAATCCATCTTTAATAGCTTCCTGTGGCACTATGGTAAGATCAGAAGGGCAGCCAAGTTTATGTGTCTCCCACAGGAACTTGGAGGTATGGGGGCC
Organism: Lissotriton vulgaris; assembly: GCF_964263255.1. Lineage (NCBI taxonomy): Eukaryota > Metazoa > Chordata > Amphibia > Caudata > Salamandridae > Lissotriton > Lissotriton vulgaris. The sequence goes on from NC_141685.1 coordinate 196,340,459, forward strand.
CCAAATATAAGATTCTGTCATTGGGCCTGCTTAATAACCCAGATGTCTATTCTATTTGAAGCTGGCAGGAGGGAGAGACACTCTCTGGATCCAACTTCAGACCTATATATTCTCCCTTCAATATATGAGCTCCTTATGGGGAATGAAGCGGTGGGTGCATTATTAAGAAAAAATGGGCGTAGATTTTTTAAGAAAGCAAGACTTAAGGTCACACTGGGAGCCTGGGACCTTTGGAAAATGATACAGAAACCCCTGCAGATTCCCGGAATCAACAGATATACACCTTTATGGAAATCAGGTTTCTTCACAAACCTAAGCATAGATGGGGTCTGGAAAATATGGGAACAGCACGGCATTCAGACGGTAGGGGACGTTACTTGTGATGGTAAGGTGATGTCATTTGAAGCTATCCAGCAGAAATATGATCTACCTACGGGCCATAGCTTTAAGTATCTCCAAATTTCACGTACACTTAACGCAGATCTATTAACCACTTCTTCCCTCGCTCCCAGCCCTATCCTTGAGTACTTACTGAATGGTGGCGATAGGATTAGGGTCGTCTATCAGGAGCTGGTGGGCAGGCTACCAAATGATCTGGAGAAACATGAGGCAGCTTGGGCAGCGAAATTACAAGACCCAGACGTAGATCTAGATAAAGCCCTATCCTTAGACATGCAGGTACTTAGGTCCTCTAATTTGAAGGCCCAACATTTTATGACTATCTTCTACTTATATTACACTCCCTCTAAGCTACATGACTGGGGTATGAGGGAGGATAGTAAATGCCCGAGATGCCAACAAGACTCGGCCGATCTGTTACATGTGTTTTTCTTCTGTGACAAACTTGCCACAATTAAAACCGAGATAGAGAAATTCCTCTAGGGGTTGCTAGGCTCGAAGATCAGTCTATCCCCTACAGCTATGATACTCAGGATTGATGGTAAATTAGGGCTGAGTAGTAGGAGAGAAGTAGAGGCTTTAATCTTTCTAGCAGTAGCTGTCTTACGGATCTTGATATCAGTTGCTTGGAAGGATCCCTCTCCCCCGACCTTCTCAATGTGGTTGGCAAGGTTCCTTGCTATCCATAACATAGAATCCTCGCTTTATTTACATAAAGGTAGAAAAATGCGGGATTTTGGCTATAAAATGTGGGCCCCAGTAAAGAGATGGAGAGAGGAAAATGCTGCTAACATCATTGTCTAATAATTAGTGTGAATTTTTATCTGCCTCTCTTCTTTTCTTTGTGTACATATGTATATAATGTTATTTATCTGGGCTCTTTATCTTATGTATTTTATGTACTTGGGTAATAATAACATCGGATTGTAAATATGCATGTATGTATTGTCAGGCTGATTTAATATATGAACTGCGCGATATTAACTATTGTATAACATATGTATTTTGCTGTCTTTTGGATACTGTGTCAATTCTCAATAAAAAAAAAAAAAAGATAAGTCAACTGTTCAGCTTATGGCTCCTTTTGACCGTTAGTGCTTAATTGTGGTTATTGCTGCCTCTGGGCCCCGTCTCAGCAGGGAACGGGACCTGGATTTTGCCTTAGGGAATCATTCTGGGTTGTTTTTCCTCTGCAGATTCCCCTTGGCCGCAGGAGCGTTTTTGCTCCTTTCTCAGCCGTCTCCAGTTACTTGCGGTCTCCATATTGGGCCGCCAGGAGGAGCTCCAGTGTCTCGTTAGTCTCTACAGATGAGGAGACGCGCAGCAAGACTGTCAGACCTGTGAGCCTTGTCCCCCACACCTGAACGCCCCCTTGGGGGTCTCTACTGCCCACATATTTTTTTTGTGTACACCCCGGTGGGGGTCCGTATTGCGGCGCTGCCGGGGAGAGAGCCGGAGGGCATATTACGCAGGGTCAGCGTTTCGGCTGCCATTCGCGCACGCTGGGTGACGGTTGGTCCCTGTCAGGTCTCTGAGGGCCTACGCGTGCGAGGTATTCTGTGGCCTCAATTGCGGCATTTCACGCCGTGGGGAGAAAAAACCTTGCGGTCTTTCAAACCGCCCATTGCCTGCCTGGTGATATACACACAATTGATATTTGCATGCCTTAGAGGGGCTCTGTCAGGCAATAGCCACAGGCTTCCTTTGCCGGCCACTGTGCCTAGCGCTTGGGTGTGTATCAGGGGCCTACTTTACCAGCGCATAAGATGAACCGCACAGAGTTCTTTGAGGAGGAGCAGGTTCAGAACCTCCCTCTGTATGACCAATTTTTTAAGGCAGAAGATGAATCAATCTTTAAGTGCGTGAATGATGTTGTAGGGCCTATGGAGGAGCGTCTGACGAATAGGATTATAGTGGAGTGTGCTAAGTTGGCAGACCGCTCAGACCCCTCGGGGTCGGGTTCTACCCTCCCCCAAGAGATGCCACCTCTACCCAAGAAGGGTCGCACGGAGGGGAGTTCGGGGGAGTCGCAGGGGGTGGACAAGGACGCTTTTGACCGCCTGAAAAGTGCGTTCCTTGCGAAGTCGTCCTTGCCGCCGCCTGCACCCTCCCCAACCCTGACTCCGGCAGGATCCGTTGTCCCAGACTCCCCATCGCCTGATGGGTGTTCGCCAGCGGATACTGACGATGAGGACGAAGGGTCCTCTCGGTCTTGGCGTCCGGCCAGCTCTGCCACCGAGTTGCCGCAGGATTCCTCGGGCATGCTAGACCCGGATGAGATTATTCATCCGCGGTCAGCAGCATGGGCGCCTGGGGACAAGGTGGCGAAGTTTGTGGTGGGTCGCCTCCGGAAGCCCTTAGAGAAGGATGCAAGGGGGTGACTGAGAGCAGAGTGTCCCCGCCCAACTTTGGACGGGAAGGTGGCCTACACTCCAGAGTTTGACTCCATGATGGACACCTTCCTGGCCAAATACATGAAGGACCCCCATAAAGGCATAGACCGCTCCTGGCGTTCCTGCCAGGATAAACTTCTGGATGCGGTTGGGCCTTTGACGAAGATCTTCGATATGGCTGAAGAAGCCAAGGTCACAGGGTCCACCATTTCGCCTGACGTTCTTTCGAATTGGGCACAGCGGGCGATTATATTTTTAGGAAACACCAACTGTGCCCTCACTTCTAATTAAGTTGGATCCCAAGCTGGGCGACCTGGCGTCGTCCGAAGCGGGGAATGTGGCGCAAGAGGGCCTTTTTGGTGACCCCTTTGTGAAGGAACTAGGGAATTTCGTGGCCACCTTCCCAAGTTTGGACAAGGCCCTGTCCAATATTAAGCGGGTGTTTCAGTCCTGTTTTTCCGGTGGGGCCGGTTGTGGCAGGAGCCACGCGACCAGCCCAGGTCGGACAGCAAAACCCGGGCAGGGTAAAAGGCTCCGGGCGAGGACAGTACAACTCGACCGAGGCATCGGTTCCCCATCCCCCCCTTTTGGATGTTATATACCAGACCATGCTTACGCACAGAGAAGAAGCTAGACAGGACACGAGGAAGTCGCAGTCAGCAATGCGTAAGTTACAAACTGTTGTCAAAAAACTGTCAAAAGCTCATGCTAATGTGGGGGATAGGGTCACTAATCTTGGAAGAACGGATTGTGGCGACTGAATCAGAAGCTGCCTCTGCATCACTCAAGTTGACTCTCAGGCGGCGCAGGTTGTTGATATCCAGTGGAAGCTGGAAGATATGGAAAACAGATTAAGACGCAACAACCTGCGCGTCCTGGGGGTTCCGGAGGGGATTGAGGGGTCGGACATGAGGGCTTTTATTATTACCCTATTTAAGAACGCATTCCCAGAACTATCAGACTGGAACTGGCCATCTGAAATCCAGAGAGCCCATCGCACGCCATTTAAAATCCGTACTGGGGCTAATACTGATAGACCAAGGGCAGTGCTAATATTCCTAGGAAACTTCATCCTCAGACAAATTATATCTGATAAAGCCAGACCGGATGCCAGAAGGACAAGTGAGGGCGTATCTTTCTTTGTTAGACTAGACTTTTGCCACGCAACGGTCGAGAGGCGCTGGAGACTCCGGCAGCTGATTAAGCCCCTCCAAGACAAACATATACAGGTCTATTTAGTGAACCCTGCACAGCTTAAGGTTGTGAGAGAGGGCAAGACTCAATTTTTCTCATCCGAGGTGAAGGCAAAGGAGTTTCTGGACTCACTATAATCTGCTAACATGGGGGAAAAAAAGTATTTGAAAGAATTTGGTGCGGCGTATGGTCTGAGAAATCACTTAAATTCACTGTTTTTCTTTTATATATGGTGCTTGACCCTCTTCAAGGGGACAGGGAGGCAGGGGTCTCTGGGGGTAGGATTTGGGTCACGTATGGTATAAACTTGGCGATTTATTATTGCACCCACACACCACGCTGCTGCTTCCATCCATTAATGCACAGACCTCGGTCTGAGCGCTTCTAGTGGGAAAGGGTGGGATGGAAGGGGGGGTGGGGGGGTTCTAAGGGAGGGCAAAGGGCTCAAGGGTGGGGGAGGGTGGGGGGGGAAAGCATGAAAAAAAAAAGAGAATTGACAATATAAAACGTAGTTCTTCGTGGTTCTGCCTGTGTAGAATGGTCATCGCTAGCAAGCAAGTTCTGGCTCTAAAAGGTATGAGGTGCTTGAAAAAAGATAATGCTTAGCCTTACTATTTATTCGATCAATATAGGGGGGTTGCATGATTGGCGGAAAAGAGCCAGACTGATAGAATTTGTTAAGTCTGAACCCATTGACATCTTGTGTATGCAGGAAACCCATCTCTCCTGGGCAAAAAGAAAACTGTTAAGATTTGGTGGTTATGAGATACTATCATGCTCCACTCAGACTTCAACAATAAGAGGGGTAGTAATTTTAGGTAAAACAACTCTGGGGGGGGGCTAAAAGGGCTAAATCGGATTTGGCGGGAAGATGGGCTATAGCAGAACTAGGGTGTGGATTAACTGTCTGTGGGGTCTATGGTTCAAACCAGGATGACCCTGCAGTATTTGAAGCGCTGGAGAGTGAATTGTCTAGCTGGCCTATACTATATTGGTATGTGGCGATTTTAATTTATCGATAGATCTTACTAGCAGTGCCCCATATACCGGCAGGAAGCCAAGAGTCTCAAGGGCACTCCTATCTATGATGTCATCACATGGTTTACTTGATATTTGGGGTTTAAAACATCCGGATGACCCCGGTTACACGTATTTCTCATGCCCCCACCAGAAATATTGTAAATTAGACTATGCTCTAATCTCTTCAGGAGAGATCGGGAAGGTTAATATTAAAAAGCTCCCTAAAGTCCTTTCGGACCATAACCCGCTAGTAATTAGCCACAATAGCCAAGGTCCAATTAGGAAAAGAAGATCTTGGACATTCAACCGCAAATTACTAGCCGATGCCTTATTTATAGAACATCTACGAACTTGGACCCGCGAATTTTACGACGCAAATCAATACAGTGCCTCGAGAAACTCGGTATGGGACTCGTTTAAAGCAGCGTTAAGGGGGGAAGTAATTAGCTATACTGCCCAGTTAAGGAAAAAACAACAGGATGATAAGAACAGACTCCTGGGTGACTAGGCTAAGGCCGAAGAACAGCACTGCCTTGAACTACTTCTAGGGAAGGATGGTACTCAGAGCCAAACCAACATCTGCCTGATTAAAGCTAATATTCAGAAACAATTGGCTGAAAAGGCATCTAAAGAGTATTGGACCTATAGAAAGAAAATGTATGAAACAGGGGAGCAGCCTGGGAGGGCGCTTTCTCTAAGGGTCAGGCAAGATAGCGTTAAAAATGCCATAACATGCATACATGATATGGGGCAAGAATATACTGAACCTCAAGATATCATATCGATATTTGCAAAATTTTATAAAAACTTGTATAGGGAAGAAGTAGGGGATATAAGCCTGAATACTTCAGGCAGACATTACCCAGATTTAGGCCCCAGATCGAAGCAATGTGATATGGCAAACCTGGAGTCTAATATAACAATAGAAGAGGTATTGGGAGCATTATCTCAGCTGGCCGCAGGTAAGGCTGCTGGGCCCGACAGTATACCCCTGGAGCTCTATAAATGCCTGAGGACCGAGATTACTCCATTTCTGTTAGATCTCTTTAATGGAATTATCTGTACAGGTCAAATACCCGATACATGGAGAGATACCAATATAGTTGTCTTCCACAAAAAAGGAAAGCCAAAAGAAAGCACCGGGTCCTACAGACCGATTTCTCTTATAAACGCAGATAACAAGCTGTACGCAAAGATTATTGCCACAAGGTTGGGGAGGGTCATTGGTGGTCTCGTCTCCCCTTGGCAGCATGGGTTCATTCCTGGCCGTGGAAATACGGACCATGTGAGAAGAGCTATATCGATATTTGAGGCCCATGCTGGGGGGGAGGGGATAGCCATGATCCTCCTCGACGCTGATAAAGCGTTCGATCGCGTTAGATGGCAATATCTTTGGGATGTATTACAGGAGAGAGGTTTTGGCCCAAAAATTATGACAGCTATCAGGTCCATGTATCGTGATCCGGAGGCTCGAATACAGATGATGGGATTGAGTTCGGATGTAATTAGGATAGAAAGGGGCACCCGTCAGGGATGTCCCTGTTCACCAATTTTATTCGCTTTATATATCGATCCGCTGATTAGGCAGATATTGATAAATAACAGCATTAATCCAGTAACAACTAACGGGTTTGAGAGCAAAATATTAGCATATGCTGACGACCTGGCGGTTCTCACATCTGATCCGACAGGGTCTATGCAAACATTAGTTGAGGTCACTAAGCAATTTGGACTCTATTCTGGGTACAGGCTAAATGAGGCAAAAACACAGGTTATCTGTTCAGGGAATATAATAAAAATGGATCAACGGTATGTTGACTCTGCTACGTATTTAGGGGTCATTATTAAGGCAGATACAGGGTCAATCATACAAGATAATTTCAACCCACTCCTCAAAAAAATAGAAACAGATTTAAAACGTATGGATGCACTACATTTATCCCTTATTGGTAGAACAAATGTTCTGAAAATGACAATGTTGCCCAAGCTTCTGTATTTATATAGGTCTATTCCCTTTCTAATCGAGGAACGAGTGTTAAATAAAACTGAATCCATCTTTAATAGCTTCCTGTGGCAATATGGTAAGATCAGAAGGGCAGCCAAGTTTATGTGTCTCCCACAGGAACTTGGAGGTATGGGGGCCCCAAATATAAGATTCTATCATTGGGCCTGCTTAATAACCCAGATGTCTATTCTATTTGAAGCTGGCAGGAGGGAGAGACACTCTCTGGATCCAACTTCAGACCTATATATTCTCCCTTCAATATATGAGCTCCTTATGGGGAATGAAGCGGTGGCTGCATTATTAAGAAAAAATGGGCGTAGATTTTTTAAGAAAGCAAGACTTAAGGTCACACTGGGAGCCTGGGACCTTTGGAAAATGATACAGAAACCCCTGCAGATTCCCGGAATCAACAGATATACACCTTTATGGAAATCAGGTTTCTTCCCGAACCTAAGCATAGATGGGGTCTGGAAAATATGGGAACAGCACGGCATTCAGACGGTAGGGGACGTTACTTGTGATGGTAAGGTGATGTCATTTGAAGCTATCCAGCAGAAATATGATCTACCTACGGGCCATAGCTTTAAGTATCTCCAAATTTCACGTACACTTAACGCAGATCTATTAACCACTTCTTCCCTCGCTCCCAGCCCTATCCTTGAGTACTTACTGAATGGTGGCGATAGGATTAGGGTCGTCTATCAGGAGCTGGTGGGCAGGCTACCAAATGATCTGGAGAAACATGAGGCAGCTTGGGCAGCGAAATTACAAGACCCAGACGTAGATCTAGATAAAGCCCTATCCTTAGACATGCAGGTACTTAGGTCCTCTAATTTGAAGGCCCAACATTTTATGACTATCTTCTACTTATATTACACTCCCTCTAAGCTACATGACTGGGGTATGAGGGAGGATAGTAAATGCCCGAGATGCCAACAAGACTCGGCCGATCTGTTACATGTGTTTTTCTTCTGTGACAAACTTGCCACAATTAAAACCGAGATAGAGAAATTCCTCGAGGGGTTGCTAGGCTCGAAGATCAGTCTATCCCCTAAAGCTATGATACTCGGGATTGATGGTAAATTAGGGCTGAGTAGTAGGAGAGAAGTAGAGGCTTTAATCTTTCTAGCAGTAGCTGTCTTACAGATCTTGATATCAGCTGCTTGGAAGGATCCCTCTCCCCCGACCTTCTCAATGTGGTTGGCCAGGTTCCTTGCTATCCATAACATAGAATCCTCGCTTTATTTACATAAAGGTAGAAAAATGCGGGATTTTGGCTATAAAATGTGGGCCCCAGTAAAGAGATGGAGATAGGAAAATGCTGCTAACATCGTTCTCTAATAATTAGTGTGAATTTTTATCTCCCTCTCTTCTTTTCTTTGTGTACATATGTATATAATGTTATTTATCTGGGCTCTTTATCTTATGTGTTTTATGTACTTGGGTAATAATAACATCGGATTGTAAATATGCATGTATGTATTGTCAGGCTGATTTAATATATGAACTGCGCGATATTAACTATTGTATAACATATGTATTTTGCTGTCTTTTGGATACTGTGTCAATTCTCAATAAAATAAATAAATAAAATAAATAAAAGATAAGTTAACTGTTCAGCTTATGGCTCCTTTTGACCGTTAGTGCTTAATTGTAGTTATTGCTGCCTCTGGGCCCCGTCTCAGCAGGGAACGGGACCTGGATTTTGCCTTAGGGAATCATTCTGGGTTGTTTTTCCTCTGCAGATTCCCCTTGGCCGCAGGAGCGTTTTTGCTCCTTTCTCAGCCGTCTCCAGTTACTTGCGGTCTCCATATTGGTCCGCCAGGAGGAGCTCCAGTGTCTCGTTAGTCTTGCGGCGCGTCTCTACAGATGAGGAGACGCGCAGCAAGACTGTCAGACCTGTGAGCCTTATCCCCCACACCTGAACGCCCCCTTGGGGGTCTCTACTGCCCGCATATTTACTTTGTGTACACCCCGGTGGGGGTCCGTATTGCGGCGCTGCCGGGGAGAGAGCCGGAGGGCATATTACGCAGGGTCAGCGTTTCGGCTGCCATTCGCGCACGCTGTATGACGGTTGGTCCCCTTCAGGTCTCTGAGGGCCTACGCGTGCAAGGTATTCTGTGGCCTCAATTGCGGCATTTCACGCCGTGGGGAGAAAAAACCTTGCGGTCTTTCAAACCGCCCATTGCCTGCCTGGTGATATAAACACAATTGATATTTGCATGCCTTAGAGGGGCTCTGTCAGGCAATAGCCACAGGCTTCCTTTGGCAGCCACTGTGCCTAGCGCTTGGGTGTGTATCAGGGGCCTACTTTACCAGTGCATAAGATGAACCGCACAGAGTTCTTTGAGGAGGAGCAGGTTCAGAACCTCCCTCTGTATGACCAATTTTTTAAGGCAGAAGATGAATCAATCTTTAAGTGCGTGAAGGATGTTGTAGGGCCTATGGAGGAGCGTCTGACGAATAGGATTATAGTGGAGTGTGCTAAGTTGGCAGACCGCTCAGACCCCTCGGGGTCGGGTTCTACCCTCCCCCAAGAGATGCCACCTCTACCCAAGAAGGGTCGCACGGAGGGGAGTTCGGGGGAGTCGCAGGGGGAGGACAAGGACGCTTTTGACCGCCTGAAAAGTGCGTTCCTTGCGAAGTCGTCCTTGCCGCCGCCTGCACCCTCCCCAACCCTGACTCCGGCAGGATCCGTTGTCCCAGACTCCCCATCGCCTGATGGGTGTTCGCCAGCGGATACTGACGATTAGGACGAAGGGTCCTCCCGGTCTTGGCGTCCGGCCAGCTCTGCCACCGAGTTGCCGCAGGATTCCTCGGGCATGCTAGACCCGGATGAGATTATTCATCCGCGGTCGGCAGCCTGGGCGCCTGGGGACAAGGTGGCGAAGTTTGTGGTGGGTCGCCTCCGGAAGCCCTTAGAGAAGGATGCAAGGGGCTGTCTGAGAGCAGAGTGTCCCCGCCCAACTTTGGACGGGAAGGTGGCCTACACTCCAGAGTTTGACTCCAAGATGGACACCTTCCTGGCCAAATACATGAAGGACCCCCATAAAGGCATAGACCGCTCCTGGCGTTCCTGCCAGGATAAACTATGGCTGAAGAAGCCAAGGTCACAGGGTCCACCATTTCGCCTGACGTTCTTTCGAATTGGGCACAGCGGGCGATTATATTTTTAGGAAACGCCAACTGTGCCCTCTCGACAGAACGGGGGCATTCACTTCTAATTAAGTTGGATCCCAAGCTGGGCGACCTGGCGTCGTCCGAAGCGGGGAATGTGGCGCAAGAGGGCCTTTTTGGTGACCCCTTTGTGAAGGAACTAGGGACTTTCGTGGCCAGCTTCACAAGTTTGGACAAGGCCCAGTCCAATATTAAGCGGGTGTTTCAGTCCTGTTGTTCCGGTGGGGCCGGTTGTGGCAGGAGCCACGTGACCAGCCCGGGGCGGACAGCAAAACCCGGGCAGGGTAAAAGGCTCCGGGCAAGGACAGTACAACTCAACCACCAAATATAACAGCTTCTATCCAACCAGAGGGCAGAGATTCCGGGGCCGAGGAGGCTAGAAGAATCTCAGGAGGTTCCGCACCCAACGGTGAGTCTCAGTTCCCCTTCTCAAGTCCGGATCGGGGTCGATTGTCGGCCTTTCTCGAGGCCTGGAAGGACATCAGGGGCGATGCTTGGGTCCTACAGATCATCCAGGGTTTTCCCATCGAGTTTTACGATACACCCCGCAAGACAGGTTTTCCTCGTCCTATCAGTTTTTCCGTAGCCGATGCAGGTCTGGTAGAAGACAAAATTGCCGAGCTGCTCTGCAAAGGGCGATCTGTCAGTCAGTTCTACACCACCAGGTGAGCAATATCTTCCTGGTGGAGAAAACAGACGGGGGAAGAGGCCGGTCATCAACTTAAAGGAGTTCAATGGTTGGTTGCTGAAACGCCATTTCAAAATGGAGGGGATACACCTCCTTCTGGATGTTTTTATTTATTTATTTATTTATTATGAAGCTTATAAAGCGCACGGCTACCCCCAACGGGGGTGTCCCGGCGCTGTAGACTGCAGGCTGGAAAACAGAATGCTAATTAAGAGATAGTGAACAACCAGGTTTTCAGTTTGTTCCGGAACAGGGATTCAGAGGAGATCAACCTAAGATCAAATGGGAGGCTGTTCCAGAGTTTAGTGGTTATAACGCCAAACGCTCTGCCGCTGCTTCTAGAACGACAAAAACGGGGGACAACCAGGAGGCGCAGGTTATTCGACCTCAAAGATCTAACAGACTGGGACAGTTTGAGCCGCTTTCTCAAATATCCCGGGCCCAACCCATTGAGGGCACGAAAAGCAAAAATCAGAGCCTTGAACTGAATGCGACTGGATGGTGAGGCTGGATCTCAAGGACGCGTATTTAGTAGTCCCGATCCATCCCACCCATTGTCGTTTCTTGCAGTTCCAGTGGAAGCAGCAGATTTATGAGTTTACCAGTCTTCCGTTCGGGCTATCCTCGGCTCCATGGTGCTTCACGAAGGTCCTCGACGCAGTGGTGGAGTTGCTGCGGACCCAGAGGATCCAGATGATCGTTTATTTGGACAACATCCTCCTTATGGCCCAATGTCCGCGCACGTTGACTCTTCAGCTGCAGCAGACGGTTTCCCTATTGCAAGGCTTGGGGTTCATCGTCAATGGGGACAAGTCAATTTTACTTCTGACTCAGAGTTTGGTCTTCCTACGGTTCGTGGTGGACTCGGTCCACGCTTCTCTGAGCCTTCCCTCCGGAAAATGGTCAAGATCCGGCATCTCCTCCGACAGACCGTGTCCAAGTCACACACTTCCCTCCATCAGATTGCCCGGGTGGTGGGGCTTCTTTCCTCATCCATTCAGGCAATCTACTTCAAGTTCAAGTTCAGGAATTTGTATAGCGCGCTACTCACCCAGAGGGTCTCAAGGCGCTTGAGGGAGGGTGGGTGCATTACTTATCGAAAAGCCAGGTTTTTAGCTGCTTTCTGAAGGAGAGGTGGTTTTGTGTAAGGCGGAGGTGAGTGGGGAGAGAATTTCAGGTTTTGGCCGCTAAGTAGGAGAAGGATCTTCCTCCCATGGTGGATCTATGGATGCGCGGAGCTGCGGCGAGCGCTTGATTGGATGATCGTAGTTGGCGGGTGGGTGTGTAGAAGGACAGTCGTGTGTTGAGGCATTCGGGTCCTAGGTCGTAGAGGGCCTTGTGTGCGTAGGTGAGGAGACGGAACGTTATTCTCTTGTTGACGGGGAGCCAGTGGAGGTCTTTCAGGTGACCGGAAATGTGAGCTTGACGGGGGATGTCCAGAATGAGTCTGGCTGAGGCGTTTTGGATGCGTTGGAGTTTTTTCTGTAGTTTGGCTGTGGTTCCCGCATAAAGGGCATTTCCATAATCCAGTCGGCTAGTGACCAGTGCGTGGTTGACTGTCTTTCTTGTTTCGGTGGGGATCCAACTGAAGATTTTTTTGAGCATGCGTAGGATGTTGAAGCATGAAGATGAGACGGCGTTGACTTGTCTGGTCATCGAGAGGGAGGAGTCAAGGATGAAGCCCAGGTTACGTGCGTGATCCGTAGGTATGGGTGCTGTACCCAGGGCCGGTGGCCACCATGAGTCGTCCCAGGCAGAGGGGGATGAACCTAGGATGAGGACTTCCGTTTTGTCCGAGTTTAGTTTTAGACGGCTGTTCTTCATCCATTCGGCTACTTCTTTCATTCCTTCATGTAGATTGGTTTTGGCGGTGTTTGGGTCTTTGGTGAGGGAGAGGATCAGCTGGGTGTCGTCTGCGTAGGAGATGATGTTGAGGTTGTGTTGTCGCGCGATGGATGCGAGGGGACTCATGTAAACGTTGAAGAGGGTGGGACTGAGTGATGATCCTTGTGGTACGCCGCAGATGACTTCGGTGGCCTCTGATTTGAATGGGGGGAGGCAGACTCTCTGGGTTCTTCCGGCGAGGAACAAGATGATCCAGTCCAAAGCTTTTCCTTGTATTCCGACGTTGCTGAGGCGTTGTATGAGGGTGCTATGACAGACTGTGTCGAAGGCCGCGGAGAGATCAAGTAGGATGAGGGCAACTGTTTCTCCATTGTCCAGTAGCGTTCGGATGTCGTCTATGGCAGCGATGAGGGCGGTTTCGGTGCTGTGTTTGGCTCGGAAGCCGGACTGTGAGGGGTCGAAAGAGTTGTTGGATTCAAGGAAGGCGGCGAGCTGACTATTGACGGCTTTCTCAATGCCTTTGGCAGGGAATGGAAGGAGTGAGATGGGGCGGTAGTTCTTAAGTTCAGAGGGGTCTGCTGTGGGCTTCTTCAGAAGGGCGCTGAGTTCGGCATGTTTCCAGCTTTCCGGGAAGGTGGCGGAATTGAAGGAACAGTTGATGACATCGCGCAGATGGGGTGCGATGATGGAGTCTGCTTTGTTGAAGATCTGGTGGGGACATGGGTCGGTTGGTGAACCTGAGTGGATGGAGTTCATCAGGCGGATGGTGTATTCAGTAGTGATTGGGTTCCAGGCGCAAAGGTTGTGAGAGTGCTGTTTTGGTTCAGAGGTGGGTGGAGTGGTTTGTTCTTCGGACAGGTTTTCAAAGCTGTTATGTATGTCGACGATTTTGTTGTGGAAGAAAGAGGATAAAGAGTCGCAGAGGTCTTGGGAGGGAGTGATGTCGTTGGTGCCGGCGGTGGGGTTGGTAAATTCTTTGACTATGTTGAATAGTTCCTTGCTGTTGTGGGCGTTGTTGTCGAGTTGATCCTTGAATGCTGATTTCTTGGTGGATCGGATCAATTGGTGGTGTTTGCGGGTGGCGTCCTTGAAGGTGGTCAGGTTGTCAGAGGTTGGGTTTTTTCTCCAGGTTTTCTCGAGGGTACGACATAACTTCTTGGATTTCTTAAGGTCATCATTGAACCAGGGGGCCTTTTTGCTACCTTGTTTGATCTGGTGGTTTTTCAAGGGTGCTAATTCGTCAGCGCTGTGGGTGATCCATTGTGTGAGTTTGGTGGCAGCTTGGTTTGGGTCCGGTGATATGGTAGGAGGGTTTTGGTTAAGCGATGTGAAGAGTTGGTCGGTGGTGATTTTGTTCCAGTTTCTTCGAGGAATAGGTTGTGGGGGGTTGTGGGTCGTGGTCTTTTTGTAGCTGAAGTGAACGCAGCTTTGGTCCGTCCAATGGAGAGCTGTGGTTTGATCGAAGGAGATGTGTTTGCTGGCGGTGAAGATAGGGTCGAGGGTGTGTCCGGCTAAGTGGGTGGGGGTGTCAACAAGTTGTTTGAGTCCGAGATTGGCCAGGTTGTCCAGAAGGGTGGTGGTGTTGCTGTCGTTTTTCTTTTCCAGGTGGAAGTTGAGGTCTCCCAGTAGAATGTAGTTCTCGGATGTGAGGGCATGTGGGCTGATGAAGTCAGTGATGTCTTTGTTGAATTGTGTGCGGGTTCCTGGTGGTCTGTAGATGAGGGTGCCTCTAAGTGTGGTCCTGGGGTCGGTGTTGATCTGGAAGTGAAGGTGTTCGGCGGTAGTGAGGTTATCGTCGGAGCTGGTCGTGATTCGGATGGTGTTCTTATGGACGATGGTGATGCCTCCTCCTATTTGGTTGGTGCGGTCTTTTAGGATGATCTTGTAAGCGTCCGGGATGGCTATGGCGATGGCGGGCGCTGATGAGGCGTTCATCCAGGTTTCTGTAAGGAAGGCGACGTCCGGCGATGTAGTGTCGAGTAGGTCCCAGAGTTCAGTGGCGTTCATCTTTCCAGGGCCCCTGCACTATCGGGCACTGCAACGCCTAAAGGCGCATCATCTCAGGAGAGGGTTGTTCTACGACCAGATGGTCCCTCTATCAGACATGGTCAAGGAGTAAATGTTGTGGTGGCTCGCCCACATGGACTCCTGGAATGGCAGGGCCATCTTCGGGCCGTCCCTGACATGGTGATAGAGTCCGACGCCAGCAGGTCGGGGTGGGGGGGCCCGCTGCGTGGATTTCTCTACCGGCGGCACTTGGTCATTAGAAGAGCAATCGCTACGCATCAACTGTTTGGAGCTTCTTGCGTGCTCTTTTGCAGTCCGGTATTGGACCAGGGACAGGGTCCGTTCATGCGTCTTGTTGAAAATGGACAATGTCTCCGCGGTGCATTACATCAAGCGCCTGGGAGGTCCCTAGTCTCAGACTCCAACGGACTTGGCGAAAGAGTTTTGAGGCTTTTGCCTGGAGCATCACATATCTGTAACGGCCGAGCCAATCAAGTGGTGGACTGGCACTCCCGGCATTTATGGGATTCCAGCCAATGGAAGCTGGACGTACAAGTTTTCCAGTGGTTGGCCAGTTGTTGGGGCCCTTTCTCGGTGGATCTGTTTGCGTCCCGTCTGGACCACCAACTTCCAAGGTTTTTCAGTTGGAGGCCGGACCCTCTTGCGCAGGCAACGGACGCTTTTCTGCAGGAGTTGGGTCAAGAACGGAGTTATGCGTTTCCCCCGTTCTCCATGATCGTGAGATTGGCGGCTCAGGTTCGCCGGCAGAAGGCAGAGGTGCTGGTGGTAACACCACTTTGGAGGTTTCCAATCCCATTCCCCCGGCTGCCTCATCTTCTTCTGAGCCCGACGGGGAGCAGCATCGCCTGATCGCCCAGGGTTCTCTTCACCTCCTGGCATGGCGGCTTTCCGGTCGCTCCCAGGCCTTTCGGAATCAGCTGAGTCACTTCTATTAAAGGCCTGGGCCTCAAGCACTTCCAAGCGCTATTGTTCCACCTGGATGAAATGGTTAAGTTGGTGTCTTTGACAGGGTTTGGATCCCAAGGTCGCAGGCGTCGTTCCCATACGGGGGTGCCGCTCATACAGCCTAACCTTCAGTTTGCTGCTCACCCTGATGAAATAAGGAAACCACCGCAATTTGTGTACTTGTGCATCTCTGGCCACAGCCTCCCCACCGACGCGGACTCGCTGGTGTGAGCGCGTCCTGCAATCGGCAGGACTTGCTAACGCTCCCAGCTAGAGTCCCCAGGGTTGAGGCTAGAGGCAAGCTCACCAGCGAGGGCACCGACCGGGGGACTGCGAGGACCAGCACTCTTCACGCAGCCCAGCTGGTTCCTCTTCCCCCGGCGGCCACGCCCACGGACACGCCCACTGCCTACTGGGATTTAACCTTTCGCGACACCCGCTTCGCGGGTGCCGCTCATACAGCCTAACCTTCAGTTTGCTGCTCTCCCTGATGAAATAAGGAAACCACCGCAATTCGTGTACTTGTGCATCTCTGGCCACAGCCTCCCCACCGACGCGGACTCGCTGGTGTGAGCGCGTCCTGCAATCGGCAGGACTTGCTAACGCTCCCAGCTAGAGTCCCCAGGGTTGAGGCTAGAGGCAAGCTCACCAGCGAGGGCACCGACCGGGGGACTGCGAGGACCAGCATTCTTCACGCAGCCCAGCTGGTTCCTCTTCCCCCGGCGGCCACGCCCAGGGACACGCCCACTGCCTACTGGGATTTAACCTTTCGCGACACCCGCTTCGCGGGTGCCGCTCATACAGCCTAACCTTCAGTTTGCTGCTCTCCCTGATGAAATAAGGAAACCACCGCAATTCGTGTACTTG
Organism: Lissotriton vulgaris; assembly: GCF_964263255.1. Classification (NCBI taxonomy): domain Eukaryota; kingdom Metazoa; phylum Chordata; class Amphibia; order Caudata; family Salamandridae; genus Lissotriton; species Lissotriton vulgaris. The sequence goes on from NC_141685.1 coordinate 196,357,020, forward strand.
TGCATCTCTGGCCACAGCCTCCCCACCGACGCGGACTCGCTGGTGTGAGCGCGTCCTGCAATCGGCAGGACTTGCTAACGCTCCCAGCTAGAGTCCCCAGGGTTGAGGCTAGAGGCAAGCTCACCAGCGAGGGCACCGACTGGGGGACTGCGAGGACCAGCATTCTTCACGCAGCCAAGCTGGTTCCTCTTCCCCCGGCGGCCACGCCCACGGACACGCCCACTGCCTACTGGGATTTAACCTTTAGCGACACCCGCTTCGCGGGTGCCGCTCATACAGCCTAACCTTCAGTTTGCTGCTCTCCCTGATGAAATAAGGAAACCACCGCAATTCGTGTACTTGTGCATCTCTGGCCACAGCCTCCCCACCGACGCGGACTCGCTGGTGTGAGCGCGTCCTGCAATCGGCAGGACTTGCTAACGCTCCCAGCTAGAGTCCCCAGGGTTGAGGCTAGAGGCAAGCTCACTAGCGAGGGCACCGACTGGGGGACTGCGAGGACCAGCATTCTTCACGCAGCCCAGCTGGTTCCTCTCCCCCCGGCGGCCACGCCCACAGACACGCCCACTGCCTACACGTATTTAACTGATACAACCCTTACCGCGACGCGGGACGCGCGGGGCGAAGAGCGGGCCGTTTGAGGCCGTTCGAGAACGTGAAGAGACCGGACCGGGCCCTCCCTCTAAGCTTTGCTTAAACGGACCACAACTGCATGTCTCATTCTAGCTTACAGATCTTGTTTTCGTTCTCTTATTGTCCAGCCATTCACCAAGACTCTGTGAAATCCTTCCATCGAAAATGAACACTAGGGGTAGCAAGAAGAAGATAAAAAAAGGTGGGATCGGCGAACAGCTGTTAGGGCCCATGGACGATTTTATCACTAAGGCAAACACTTTTATCGACCAAAGCATTAGCCTAATAGAGGGCAGAGTATCTACCGACCTCGCCATTGCGAGGCGATCCTCAATGGGGCCATTGGCTACAGCTAAATCCCCCGAGGCAGAGGGTACCTTAGCACAATCGTTACAAGGCAACAATAGACTCAGTCTCCCGAATGTCGTAGACCTTTCAGCTTCCCAACTTTCTCTATCACTTTCAAACTCTGACCTAGAAAAAACTCCCGAAATTCTACGCGATCATACTCCAGAGGAAGTAAGACAAGCAAGAGGGAGGAGGGAGGGGGCTGTCAAGAAAAGAAAGGAGAAGGAAAAAGTAGATAAAACCACAGTCATTGATACGGCTGATCTAACTGATCTAACAGTAACTTCAAATCTGGTAGGTCCAACCCTTGAAACGGTTGATATTACTGACCATCGTGTACTGGTACATCATTCTTCACTTAACAATATTCCAAGCACCCTCGTCTCAGGTTCACCTGTTCTTCTACCTCACAGTAACGAACCTGATACCCTGGAGCTGGTAAACAAAATAACCTCACTACTACACTCTTTTTTTCTACCTCTTGAAACCAGGTTAACAAACATCGAGACTCAATTGTCAAAAATTTCAAAATCCATACAATTCAGGCCAACTCAAGAACCTCAAAAAAAGGGAATAGATAATCTGGCCGCATTTGTCACACAAAAGAAAAAAACAACTTCAGCCTGCCCACCTCCCAAACAACAATTAGTAGTAAAAGCCCCCACAGTGGCGAAATCCCCCCGAAAGGTATAATATCAACCCCTCAGACCAATATAGTTTCAAAAACCCCTGTAACAAAAACAACAGTTCAAAAAACGGCAGTCCCTAAAACACCACCCCCTACAATATCTGCTCAAATAAACCAAACCCTATAGTGAACAAAGGAACCACGAGAGGAGCTCACGAGGGCAGACCCTACACGAATCTGCCACCTGAAGCTTCACCATTCGTGGTTGTGATGACTGGGGTACCAGAACTAACAGGGGAGACCGTAGAGCCTAATTGGTCCTTAAAAAATAAGGTCCAATACTGGTTAAACACAAATCGACCTACTCCCCCCAACTGGTCAAGTAGGATAGTAACAGTATGCAGGACCCCATGGGTGGGACATAACAAAAAAGTAATACAGGGAGACTGCATTGTGATCACGTTCGAGGATCCAAGAGTAGTCGAGTATATTTGCTCCTGGGAACATCACAATACAAGTGGTGGGATTGACACAAAGTGTCTTTCCTTCTTCTACCCTAAGAAACATCATAACAGCCATTTTAATGAATTCAACAACATATGGCGCAAAGCAGTCCCACAGCCCTGGGAATCTACCATCCCTAGAACAAAAACGGCCCAGCGACAAAATGACCATGAGAGTCCTTGGTGGCCAGTAGACCCCAACCATCAGCAACATGAGGGTTCATGGCAGATTGTGGGACCTCGTAACAGAGGAAGAGAATGGGAGCAATGGGGCGGACCTTCGCAGCGACCATACAGATCTATCTATAGAGAAATGCCACACTGGGAAAATTGGTCGGGTATACCGACCATGAATCGGATTAGTGGCCTAGAAATGGTAGACTGACCATTACCTGAAACTTCAACTCTTGAACAACTCATCTCACCCCTAGATCCCGCACGGAGGACGACCGCAGTTCAAGAGAATAATACACAACCCCTGTCTGTTATTTTCTGGAACATTGCGGGTCTCCGCCCCAAAATAGAGGATGGCTCCGCTGCTCATTTTCTTGAAGAAGGCTAGATAATATGCCTACAAGAAACATGGGCCACGAAAGAGCTGCATATTGTGGGTTATAAAACATATTTCTCCCCAGCCCTCCCAAGTAGAGCGGGCAGGCCTAAGGGGGGCTTGGTTACTTATACAGACAATACAATTCCAAGCCTGAAGTTATTAAAAACAGAATGTACCCCAAACTTCCAATTGTTTTCCCTTTCAATAGGAAAAGAAGCCATCATCATCCTAATAAACTTTTACAATAATTTAGAGGAGGACCATTTTATTAACACCCTCTCGATAATTCAGGAAAAAATTGCCAAATATAGGCATTTGTACAAAAAAAAGGGCACCGTCCATCTATTATGGGGAGGGGACTTTAATCTGCACCCCTGCCCGCGCTTGAGCAATCAGAGTTGCGGGGTAGTGGACGAGTATGATAACCCTCTCGTGCACTTTCATCACGAAGGAACGGGGGAAGCAATGAATAACCTTCTTACAGACCTCGAATTATCAATAGTAAATAAGAAAAATCCTGTTAATAACGCATTAGAACCAACATACCTAGGGAGGGGGCACGAGACCACCGTTGACTACATTCTTTCGACGGATGGGCTGAGACATATAATTAGGGACTTCACACTTTTGACAAATATTCTAAGCGATCACTCTGCGCTTAGATTGGATTTAGACCTCCTCAATCAAGTAACGCACACAACATTAATTGCACACACTCTATTCCAAAATCGGCTTGAATTGGGCAGAATAAATGGATTCATGATAAAATGGGAAAAGACAGACCCCACCCAACTAACCAATAACTTAATAAAGATATCATATCCCAATATAATAAAATGTCTAGACCTGGAAACAGACAATAGGACGATTCTTGAAAATTTTAAGACCATCTTGGATAAAATAAAAGTAATGCTGACCAGAAAAAATAAACAAAATAACACAAATCCATCAGGCTGGTTTAATCATGATTGCACTGTGATGCAAACCAAGTTAAAAGAGGCTCTTAGACAACCGAAAAGAGATCAGCAACAAATCCAGCATCTCAGGTTCAGTACAAAAATGTTAGAAAACTGAGAAAACAAGAGCTGAAACAGGCTCTATGGGACGACCTACACAAAAGTACACTTACGAGAAACAGCGAGTCCTTCTGGCGAATAGTAAAAAAACCCTTTTTATCTGATACCAACAGACCCCAGATCGACGTGGCCATAGAAGAGGAAACCTGGGTAAATCATTTTTCTAATACTTTTAAACTAACATCCCCAACAAAAGAATTGTATCATTCCCTTCCTCCCGTCGATTTTCCAATCAGACTACAATTTGATATACTCGATGTAGTGCAGGCACTAAACTTAAGCAAATGGGGCAAAGCACCAGGACCAGATGGGGTGCCTGTAGATCTCTTTAAACATCTTCCGGATCTCTGGGCCCCCATACTCACAAGAGTATGCATTGCAGCAGCGAAACTGGGACTGATGGAGTCTTGGTCCAACTCCATCATGGTGCCAATCTTCAAAAAGGGGGATCGCCAAGATGTCAAATGCTACCGTCCCATCTCTTTGTTAGATTCTTTAGGAAAAGTAGTTGGTAGATTAGTCCTAGAACAATTCCAGCAATGGGCAGACGAAAGAAAGATCCTGTCGGACTTACAATTTGGGTTCAGGGAAGGTTTTGGAACCGTAGAACAGGCCCTCAACCTAAGCATGATCGTGTCCAAGTACATTCACGCAAAGCAGGGGACAATGTACATGGTATACGTGGACTTGTCCTCTGCTTTCGATTGCGTATCCCATGCGAAGCTATGGACTCTTTTGAGAAATATGGGGGTGGATCCTCCACTCCTGGATTTTTTAAGAGAACTATATGCGGAAGCTTCTGCAAGAGTGCGCTATGAGACAAAGGGAGAGCTCACCGCGTCATTCAGAGTAGAGCGAGGAGTCAGGCAGGGGTGCGTCCTGGCCCCCTTCCTCTTCTCCCTGTATACTAACGGGCTAGAGGAGAAGATGTTGAGGGGGGGGCAGGACCTCCCCAGACTAAGACAACGCCTGATTCCCGCACTGCTTTACGCGGATGACGCGGTCATCCTGGCCGCACACCAATAGAACTCCAGAAATCCCTGAACAAATATGCTGAATTTATGAGCGCTTTAGATCTGCACATAAATGTTAAAAAAACTTTTGTTATGGTGGCTGGTGGAGGGCGAAAACGTACAAAGAACATCCATTTAAACCAACAAAAACTTGAGAGGACTCCCCAGTACCCTTATCTGGGCATAATGATAGATGAAAGACTAAATTGGAAAGCAGCCATTGAGTCCGGGAGACATCTTTTTAAGAGAGCTATCGTTGCTTTGATGAACTTTTCACAAAGACTTGGAAGGAGACCTCCAGTCGAGCTCCTAAAAATCTATGCTGCAAAATGTCAAGCCATTGCTCTATATGGGGCCGGTGTATGGGGACACGCTGATGTTGGCTCTCTCCAAGTAGCTGAGAACTCCTTTATGAGATTCCTACTATCCGCCCCAAAGTGTTCTTCCATCTACGCATGTCACGCGGAACTGGGAATCCCCTACATAGAAGATCTGATAAAAGTTCAGCCATTGTTACTCTGGAGACGCATTTGGCTATCGGATAAGAACATGCTGACTAAAAACATCTTAGAGGACTCAATGGCACTGGATTGTGCGCACAAAATAGCCTGGCTTACCTACGTCAGGCACTTCTTTACAGACCTGGGTCTAGAAAGGTACTATCTCACTCCAGCAACCCTAATTGAGATAACTAAGAAAGAGTTGAAGCAGAAAGCTATGAACCATCTAGAGACTCTCAGAATTACTCTGCCATCAACTAAACAATCTGTACTACATGCAAACATGGTACAGCTTACACCACAAATTCAGCCCTACCTCACACTGGAAATCAGCACATATGACAAAATGCTCCTGACTAGATTCAGACTCAACCTTTTCCATAGACTAGTGGCCTTTCCAAAAAAAAATACTTGGGATCCAAATCTGACTCATTGTCCATGTGATGATACCTCCTCACAGACGTGTATGCACACAACACTGTTTTGTAAATATTTTCATCCCCCATAGAAAGATCTGGCTATTCCCACTGCTAAAGTCCTGGGGTTTCAGACAATGTCGTCCGGCTATGTTATCCCTACAGATGTTAGACTCTGAGCGCACCTGTTATCATGTACTAAATTTTTTTAAATGCATTATCAGGCATAGGAACAACCTTTAAATATTGAATGAACTCATTCTTTTCCATTTTTAAACTTTGGAATTTTGCCAATGTACTGTGCTATGATATCTTTGATAATTCTTTTTTCTTTTTTAAACATATACATGTATGAATTTTACTGTTGCTTTTATGGTTTTACAATGATAAAAACCGAATAAAGAAAGAATTTATTTATTATTTACTGAATTTCTTGGCGGAGTTGGCGACAGACGGACTGGCGTACCGAACCATTAATGCTATGCGTTCGGCTATTTCAGCGGGCCATTGTCCGGTCGATGGTGCCCCTGTGGACGGACATCCCTTCGTGTGTCGGCTCTTGAGGGGTATTCGTTTGTCGTTGCCCCCGGAGCCTCGGTATTCTGTCTTGTGGGATGTAAATGTGGTACTTAATTTATTTTTGTCCTGGCAGCCGAATAAATATCTTTCCTTTAAGGAACTCTCGTCTAAGTTGGCCATGCTGCTATGTCTGATCTCTTGTCGCAGGGTCTCAGTTTGCGTGCACTGGACATTTCGGCGCGGGTGTTTTCCCCAGATAGGGTAACTTTTACTATTGGCCGCCCAACAAAATCGGCTTCGAGAACAATTTCGTACCCAGCCTTTTTGGATGTATCCAAACTTTGTGTCGTGCATTGTTTGAAAACTTACGAGGACTTAACTTCCGAGTTACGCCCTCCAGGCGAGAGACAACTTCTCATTGCATTACGGAAACCACACAAAGCAGTCTCCTCCCCACTATTGCTAAGTGGGTGTGTTGGGTCATGCAGGAGGCGGTTATAGACACAAAACAGTTTGGTGCTCATTCTGCTAGGGGGGCTATGGCCTCAAAGGCGTTTTCCTTGGGGGCTCGCTTGCAGGATCTGATGCGAGCTGCGGACTGGTCGTCCGATTCGACCTTTAAGCGGTTTTATTTCAAACTGGTGGTGGATGTAGCTCATTTGGTGGTAAGTAAGCTTTGAACTAGCGTAATTAGAGCCTCCGGTCCTGACATAGAATCGAAATTTGCCTAGCTTAGCAACGGTAAGTTTCACTTCTATTAAGGAAGTGAAGGCGAGGATTATCCCTCCCGTAGCACAGTTAGTGCAAACCCACCGGTAAGACAGTAAGTAACATTCTTGATTTCCTTGCCTGACATGCGTATTGCTTATTACATGCTGATTTTTCTGCAAGGAGTGATGGCTCAATGCTGAATTCTTACAGAGTATTTTTTTGTTTCAGGGAATGATGGTTCCAAGCAAGACGAGTGATTTTCAGATGCGTACGCGTGAAGAAAGAGGAGGGACAACTGCTGTGAAGGGCCTTTCTACAGTGGATGGTCACTAAGGAAGGACTAATGTTGAAAGAGACTCATTGACTCATGGAAGTTGTAGTTTATTACAGAACTGTTGTCACTTATGTTTTTTGCTAAAATATCGTTTTTTCCCTTGTATTGGGATAAAAGATGTTGTTTGGCTTTTTCTAAAGCTGCTGGAGAAAATATGGTTTATTAAAGTGAAGAAGGAAAAAGCATAATCCTCGCCTCCGCGTCCTTAATAGAAATGAAACTTACCATTATTAAGCTAGGCAAATTTCGATTCTTGCCTTCAATCTCGTACGGATCGAAACTGCTTAAATCCAAAGCTGCATCAGGATTGAATACTTCACAATTCAGTCTTTTCAAGAAATTATTCTCAATTCCACAATACAAATCACAAGCTCAAATCAGGTCGGAGTTTGGACTAAAAAAATAGATCCCAGCAAGACAAGGCACCCTTATAAAATTTTACTGGAGAATGAGGGCAGCAGAGGTAAACTCCCTCTCTCATCATTGCTGGCTGGAAAATGAAAAATGATCCAGACTAAAGAAATCAGTCCACTTTGTGCTACTGCAATCACTTTCATCTCCAAAATTAGAAGAGACTTGGCACACAATACCTGCCTACCCTGAGTTCAAACAAATAACTAACTAAGCCATCAGTCTGCAGTCATTGCTAATAGACAGAACAACCTTAATGAACAAAAGCCATGCATGGGTGGTTATGCCAACTCTAAAACCTTAACCGTACCTACTGGATCACTTTTCAGGATCGAAAAAGCTCAACCTGATGTTATTGAGGCTTGGAGTCTATCCATCTAAAGATTTAACACCAAAATGGAAATGGTCTTGGATAACCCTGGAATGCCGCCTTTGCAGTCACTGCAGCGAATCATTACTCCACCTACTATGTACTTGCCTGACTCTACTACCCCTTCGGAAAACTTTATTACGGCCAATATTGAAGCAACAACAAATAGGAACTTGCAGATCCGCCGTTATAAAAACATTAGGAGGATCAAAAGTCCAGCTGGCATGTAAGGCTGTGAGGTTTATGAACTCAGCAGCAAGGATGCTAGAAAAAAAGAGCTAGATAAACCTAGTCCGCCCATTAGGGCCCTTTGCTTCTCCTATTCATTTTAGACAAAATCTAGGAACAGAAACAAGACTCGCAAAGTGGTGTTTCCATTTAATAAGCCAGTTTGAGTGACAAAATGAGGTCATATAAAGATAGCAATAAAAGGCCCCCTCTGAACTGAAAAAGAAACACAGAGAGGCGTATTTTCCAAACAACTTCAAGTCTAAGCAAGCCTAAAGCAAAAACACTGAACCTATACAGTGACATAGGCTACTATCGCACAGGCACCTTTTCCACTCCGGACGAACTTTGACAGTCTACATGTACATTGCAACAGCACTTTATTCTTTATTCATGTCACGGTATAACCCGTTAGCTTTTATCTGTGCTATGATGTTTGTCTCTGTGCGGTTGGCCTAACTTTTATGCATTAGACGTCTCATCCACTGATTTCAGTGTTGGTAGCCCTTGGCTTACAAGGAATTATAGGAAGTTGCTGTATTATCAGGTTTAGATCTTACATTAACAACATTGTAACACAATATTTTAAATTAGCATAAATATCTTATGATTTCAAGTACATCTCTGGTTGTATCGCACTTCGCTTTTATGATTTAAAATGAAATCAAATAAAGCATATTTCAACTATGAACAGGAGTGCCATTATGTTAGCCACAATATTGCTCTGTCACCTTTCTTTTGGCGTTTCAGAGTGTCATCTCCCAGCCCTAAGAATGTAAAGCCTGGGATAGTAGGGAGTGGGATTGTTGGGCAGTCCCACCAAATGTGGAGAAAGTCTCTGAAGAGCCCACATCCACTCCAGCATCAGTCAGAGGTGTTCAGCAAGATCTTTTTCAGTTTAGTGGGATAGAGGTACCAATCACAGAGTAACAAGCTTCACATGTACCCATGGAGTGATTCCATTTCAGAGTGTCTCTCAAGAGCTTCCTCCATTTTGCCTCAGTAATTTCCACTCTGAGAATATCCTCCCAGAAAGTCATATGTTGCGGCCTTGGAATGTGAAGTGCAGTGAGTAGTAAGGAGTAAAGGAGAGAGGTAGTTCCTCTGGAGAATCCCACCCTTTAATCACATTGTTTAATAGGTTTATGGTATCTAGTGGCGGGTGGCTAGTCTAACGTCTGGCTGAAGAGCCCAGTGTTTCAGTTGTGCATAATGGTAGTGTTCATTCTCTGATAGATAAGCGTTCTGTTCGCAGTGTTCCAGCGTTAAAATATCACAATTATTAAAGAAACCAGAGAGTATAAGGCACTGCCCTCCCTCCAAGCACCAAATGGGCCAGGCTAAAAGGCAGGGGGAAATGCTGGATTGTGAGTATATTGGTATATATGGGGAAGGGAACGTGGTCCATGCCGCAGTCTTATTCGCCTCATTCCATATTTTAAAAGTTGTTCTTGTATAGGTGCTCAAATATGCATTGGGAGGACAGTCTGCTCTAGGCTTTCATAGGACATCCCATATGACTCTACCTACAATTGCTCTGTCCATGTGTAGCCAATGTTTGTCTGATTTGCTAAAGTGACATTTCAGAAATACCCCCTTGCTGTGCGGCTTTATAATAAAGTTGAAAGTCAGGTAGTGCTAACCCACCAAGATCTTTTTGAAGTCGGAACAGTTTAAATGGCAAAAGTGCTCTAAGATTTTGCAAAATAAAACATGTGATTAGTGTACGCAAAATCGGTAGTAAGTCTCTCTCTAGCTCAATGAGAAGGCCCTGGAAAAGATATAGGGCCACATGCATCGAGCTAAGGAATAGCAATTCCTTAATAGTGATTCTTAAGGAATCGCTATTAAGGAATAGCAATTCCTTATGGATGTAAGTTTCGCAAAAATGTTAGCGACTCCTACACATTCCTTAATTGCAAATCGCAAATTGCGATTTGCAATTAAGGAATGCCTTCCCTTTAATTCCTATGGGCCTAGAGGACCATACGAATGAATGGGACAGCATTCGCAATTTGCGATTACCAAATAGGTAATCGCAAATTGCACATGCAATTTCAAGGGGGCAAAAAGGCCACCCTGATACAACCCCAACAAAGGTAAGTATGTACATGTGGTGCACACACATGCCCTAAGGGCATGTGCATGCACCACATTGCACTTTGAAAAAAGCATCTTTGTGCATTTTTCTAAGGATTCGCAAATTACCATCAACTTGAAGCTGATGGCAAGTTGCGATTCCAAATTGTAAAAATGCAATTTGCGAATGCATAATGCATAATGCATCGCAAGTAGGGAATCCCAATTTGCGATTCCCTAACTGCATTAGAAAAATAGGTAATTGCAAATATTGCGATTACCTGTTTTGCGAATGCCTTTGGGCTTAATGCATCGCAAATAGCATTTTACAGGTCGAAAACGGGCTAATTCTGCGAATCGGCCTTTTTGCGACCAGTTAAATGCATGATGCATGTGCCCCATAGTACCCTAGGTAAGACAATCATTGTTATGAAATATATACATCCAAGCTATGACGTATATATAGATGCCCATCATTTGATGTCTACCTTCAGTTGGTAAGTGCAGTGTAATTGTTACGGTACAAGTCTGACAACCTCAGTGGATTTTAACGCCAAGATATGTAATGTCTTTTTTAGCCCATTGGAAGAGGGTAGAGGCCACTAAATCTTCCATGTCTATACTGGTCAACGTCAAATTAAGGAGTAAGGGTGTGGTTATATTTACAAGTCTTACCTTAAACTAGTCTCTGGTCCCCACAGGACAGGCTATATTCTCTTTCTCTCTCCCCCTGTTCCTTCCAACCCCACAAATTCAGGTACATAATGGGCCTATGGGCAAGAAAGCAAGAAAATAAAACTATGTTTTACGACTGGGAGCTGGGTTCAACAGTGGGCCCATTTTGTCTTTTATTTCAATTCTCTCTGAGTATATGCAAACATTGTTCCCAACGGATGAACTGAATGAGATGGCAAGCTTTACATTTTAGGCAATAGCAACATGATCACAATTTGACTTTGGGACTGGGAATGTACAGAGACTTTTGTAAATGTGTAAGAATACCTTGGTCATGGGTGATTGCGAAAAACCTGACAATGCTACAGTACAGAAAATATAATTATGTTGTGGCAGAACATGGGTGGTTTACAACCTTTCAGGACAGTGACATTTCACTCGATAAAATGCTACTCAGTATAATGTGACAACTCAACTTGTAGATGTCTGTGCAACATTTCAAGCATTTTAAGACTGTGAATGTGGCTTCAGCCTCATGAACACTATGAAGTCTAAATTTAGAAAAAGACAAGGGAAGAATCACTTGGGCATGCAAATGAGGACAAAAACCTACCTTTTGGGTGGCAAAGTTGAACTTGATAGAGGTTATCAGCAGCAAGGACTGCTGGGAGAAGCAGGCATCTCAAACATCTCATAGCGGCGCTTGACTTGTCTGTGCTACAAATTGTTAAGAAGTACATCCTAATGTTTATGTGTTGTGTAATTGTCAACTTGCTAAATGTATATTCCCTTGTACAGTCTCCCAACATTCCCATGCCAAATGAGCAATTCCCCAATAGAGAATATTCAGTGAAATCTTATTATGGTGCTTCCTTTCTGATTTCTGTTTTTTCCTAAAAATGGGATGTAGGCGACACTAGAGTAAACAAATCATGTCATGATGATCTGCATCTAGATTGCAAAACTGTCTCAAGACTCTTAAATGGAGCAATATTTGACATTTAGGGAATTGGAATCGCTGAAGGAGTAGTTGAAAGACATTCATTGCGCGGTATGCGACTACGTACTTGAGAAATTTGTGGCTTCCCTTTAGTGTATGGGTGGTTGTGAAGACTGGTTTGGTACAAGAGGTTAGAGCATGACGTGTGAGGTACTACGGAAGTGATAACATTCGCAGATTAAAGGAAAGAAAAAACAAAACTGAAGGAAACAACCATTACAGTAAATAACCCCAATCTCCATCCCTCCCTTCCTCCCTCCACCCCTCCCTCCCATCCCTTACCCTTACCCCTCACATCCCTCCCCTCCCTCCCTCCCTCCCTCCCAAATGATCGAACGTAAGAGGTGCGACGGCAGTACCATCTAGGGGCAGCACAGAGGGGTTGATGAAACACAATAGTACTTCTGGAGAAGCAAAGTTAGAGGCCTACATCTCAATTAGAACAAGAACGAACTACTAGGATTACAGGTGATAACGAGTCATAGAACAGTCTGCCAACTAGAGCAAAAACAGGTGGCACGAGCTTGAACAGCAGTGCCTATGGGTGAGAGGGCCTATTATAAACCTTGCATTATCAGTACTTGCGAACCAGGTTGGCCAGGAAAAAAACACTAAGCAGCAGTGTAATGCAGTACTAAGAATTGCTAGTGGCTGCTAAGAACTGGCCTAAATGGGAAAAGAATGTTCAATGAGCTCCATATTATCAAAGTAGCCACCGTTAACAATGTAACATTAAGTATAGATAACAGTCGTGTCATTATGGATAGAGACAATAGTCAAACATACAACAATACCAATGACGGACTATAGTCAGGTGATTCAGGTAGTGGGAAAATCCTGGGAATCCGTCTTTCTCTTGTTGGATGAGCCACTTGACAGGTCCATGTTCTGAATCGGACAGTCTTCCAAATGCTGCGCCAGGTCGCGGGGGCCCGAGTAGAAAAGTAGTCTGCCATTTTCAATAATTGTAAACTTTGAAGGGCCAACAAAGGAAAATTGGATATTTTTCACTTTTAGGTTGTCTCTCAGAAGGATGAACCCTTTTCGCACCTCAACAGTTTCTTTAGAGTAATCTTGCGTGAATATTATTTGTTGGCCTTCCCAAGAAACATGGTGATATTTCCTTGGGAACTGCAGAATGGTTTTGACGTGTTGGTATATGAGCAGTTTGCAGATCAGGGGGCGAGGGCCCTTCCTCCCCTGGACATTGAAGGTCGGTATTCTATGGGCGCTGTCAAGTTTAAAACTGTGCTGGAAAGTGATCCCTGTTATCATTGTAATCCAAGCCTCTAGGAATGCCACACAAGAACCTGTATCTTTTTCTGAATTCTCTGGAACACCAAGATGCGAATGTTCCCTCTCCTTTTGCGGTCTTCCAATTCGGCGTTTTGTCTTCTGAGGCCGTTAGTGCTGCTTTGGAGATGCTTTATTAACTTTGACGATTGTGAGATCCTATCTTCCACATCACTTAAACGTTGCTCTGCCTCGTTGATGCTTTTATTCATGGAGCTCATGTCCGCTCTGATTGCCGTGAGCTCAAGCTGCATGGTGTCAGTATTGCTCTTGGTAGATTTGGCAAGGTTGTGAACTTCGGCAAGTTTCTTAAGGATCATTTCCATGGTGGCTGATATATCCGATTTAGCTTTGATGGGGGACTCTGATGGTGATGCCTCCGGCCGCACCTTTTTAGTGAAAATACGGAAGGTTTTTGATTACCTTTCTAAAACTAAAGGAGACATCATCCTTCTTCAAGAGACTAAACTCTCAGAGGAGGACATGAGTTTTATTAATCTCAACTGAATCTCCCACACACTCTGCTCCTCTGCAACCCACAAGAGGGGAGGAGTGATTACCCTCATAGCAAAAAAATCTAATCTGTTTGTTACCTCACACACTAACAACACTGATGATAGACTATTAATTACCCACCTAATGGGAGACGAAGATCCCATTCACGTGGCGAACATATATGGTCCTAACTCTGATGCCCCAGACTTTTGGGAATCGGTCTCCCTAGCCTTAGAGAACATCCCTCAAGACGATCTTTTAATTGTGGGTGGCGATTTCAATCTCCCAATGGACCCTCTGCTAGACCTACAATCAAAATGCTCGTTCCAACCCTCACGCTCTCACGAGTAACCCCGGGCAGGTAACTACGTAAACTCCGCAGGCGAAGCGTAGTTACCTGCCCGGAGTTTACGTAGTTTTGCCTACTTTGCGTTCCATTGAGAATGCAGATTTCAGGCAAAACTACGACTCCATGGCATAGCGTAGTTAGGTGGCCCCTCCACCCTCCCAAATGAATTAAAACTAATTAAAAAGCACTTACCTGCCCCGTGGCTGCCTCCCCCTTTACATCACTGCTCCCCTGCCTCCTCCTCGCCGTCCTGCTTCAGTGATGACCCCTACGTTGTACCTACGTCTTGGCATGCGCATGTGCGTATGCAAGACGAACAACGTAGGGGTTATTAATGAAGCAGGGCGGCAAGGAGGAGGCAGGAGGGGGGCGATGTAAAGGAGGAGGCAGCCATTGGGCAGGTAAGTGCTTTAAATTAATTTTAATTATTTTGGGAGGGGGAGGGCGCGGAGCGCAGTACCACAAAGTTGGTTTTCAACTCCATGGAACTTCGCGTAGAGGCACTCCGCCTGCTCCGCCCAGGGTTACTCACGAGTCACTTACACGTCTGTGCACCAAATTCCTACTAAAGGACTCTTGGCGCCTACAGCACCCTGATGGGAGGGACTATACCTTTTACTCAGCCCCTCACAATTCATACTCCAGAATTGATTATATTTTAATATCTAGCCCCTTCACCCACCTCATAAAGGAAACAGATATAGCACCCAAGTTGAGCTCTGACCACTCGTGTATTTCTTCAAAACTCACGGGTTCCCACTCTATTTTACCCCCGAAACGTTGGTGCTTTAATGAGGAGATTCTATCAGACCCTGAAAGTAAACAACAAATAGAAAAAGCCATTAAGGATTACATCTCACTAAATGGTTCCCCAGACATAAACACCTCCACCATCTGGGAAGCCCTGAAAGCCACAATTAGAGAGGTGATTATTGGCTTGAGAGCAAGGACCAATAAAAGTCTTAACGAAGAGCTAGTTAGACTTGAAAAATATATAAAGTCCCTAGAAACCACCCACACAACTGACCTATACAACAAACGGGTCCTCGAGCAACTTGTCAAAAAGAAATAAGAATATAATACTATTGCGAGCAGACACGTTTAAAGCCATGAAATTATGCGAGGGGAAAAAAGCTGGGAAGCTCCTTGCGTCTTATCTCAAACACAGACACAAATTATTCTACATCTCATCGATTAAGGACTCCGCCAATAATATATACACCAAACAAGGAAAAATTGTAGCCACCTTCTATGAAGACATCTACAAAAATAATATGTCATTCGACCCAATTGCTTGCACTAATTACCTAGATAGCCTGAACCT
Source organism: Lissotriton vulgaris (assembly GCF_964263255.1). Taxonomy (NCBI): domain Eukaryota; kingdom Metazoa; phylum Chordata; class Amphibia; order Caudata; family Salamandridae; genus Lissotriton; species Lissotriton vulgaris. Next base: position 196,372,475 of record NC_141685.1, read on the forward strand.
TCCCAAACTCTCTGCCGAAGACAGTTCCACAATAGGGTCCCCCATCAAGGACATAGAAATATCTGCCTCTATTAAATAACTAAAAAGCAACAAAACCCCTGGCCCGGATGGGTTCTATGCGAGCATCTACAAGGCTTTTGAGAAATCTCTCACCCCCATGCTCTTAAAACTTTTTAATTTGGTTGCCTCCTCAAGCAGTGTCTTGGAATCAATGGGCGAAGCTACTATAATTGTAATTCCGAAGGAGGGAAAGGACCCCCTTCTAACTAAAAATTATCGCCCCATCTCACTTATAAATCTGAACTGCAAACTTTATGCAAAAATTCTGGCGAGTAGACTCAATGCCATTCTCCCTAAATTAATTTGCAACTCTCAGGTGGGATTTTTAGGTTTAAAGTGTTTTTATTGGTACAACACAAGGGAACAAACATACAAAGCGTATGAGGTAATAGGTCACTGCTGCTAGGGTCACATTCTCGGCGCTGCATCTTCAAAAGGATAGCCCGACCGTATACCAGTCTGCAGCGAAAACCAAGAGCATTTAACGTTGCAATAATAGAACAACCTTTCCGCCCCCCCAAACTCCTTCCCCCCACCCCAACTCCCGGTTCCCCCTTCCCCCCCTCCCTCTCCCCCTTCGTCCAGTGCACAGGTCCGTCCTTTGTCGTTCATCCAGGTCACCTGTAGCCCAAGAGACTAATCTTGCATCAGATCAGGTGGTCGATACAGCAGGTGCTGTGAGCCTCAGGAGACGGAGATACTTGGGGCAAGTGAGTTCCCTGAATTCAGTGACCAGCAAGGACTGGAACGGTTGCCAGAGATCGTCAAATTGCTCTATATCCCCCGCCACTGTGAGTGACAGTTTCTCCATGCCCAGGATATGCCACAGTCTATGGAGCCAGCCCGTGATAGAGGGAAGTGTGGTGGTGCCCCAGTGTTGCAAAATGTTTTGAACCGCTGAGCCTAGTACTCTAGCTATCTGTCTGCCTCTGCGGGATTTGAGTGGGTACATCAAACTGTTCAGGAGTCCTCACAGGATGTAGGCTGGGAAGCGCAGCAGTTCAGTATCAAAATGGGAGTCTACCTCATCTAACACTTTCTTCCAGTAAGATTCCAGTAGTGGACAATCCCATAGAATGTGTGTCAGTGTGCCCATTTGTTTGCAACCCCTCCAGCAATCGCCGTCCTTACTCCGGTCCATTTCGCGTATCCGTTCTGGTGTATAGTACCAGTAGGTAGAGACCTTTGTTAGTGTTTCAGTGAGTCCCATGTGGTATGCCGAATGCCGTGCCCTGTAATATATCTGCTCCCATTCTTTATGGCTCAGCGCCCTGCCCAGCTCTCGCTCCCAACGTTCCCTCCCTGGGTTGTAAAAGTGAAAATAGGGTGGTTGCAATAGTTTATAGAGGTCTGTAATCAGTTTCGTATCTGTCTTACGCGTCATGAGCCACTTCTCATACGGGAGGAGCCGCCTGTCGGCTGCGTCCCGCACCAGCAGGTGTAAGGCCCAGTGACGGACCTGCATGTAGCAGAGTCTTTCCGACTCTGGGAGTGTGTATTCCCGTCGGAGTTGCGGAAAGGGAATGACCCCCTCTGGGCCATACAAATGGCAGAGGGCCCGACACCCGGCCTCTCGCCAGTAGGTAAAGGCTCCCTTCTCCATCCCCAGGGTAAATTCCGGGTTGTCCGCCAGAGGCGTAAGCGGGGACGGGAACGTGGTAAGGTTATGGACGGTGTTGGTGGCATCCCAGACTCGCAGGGGTACCCTAGTGATGAAAGAGGCATATAAATTTGCGGGTGATGAGGTTGGCGCAGAAACGGCACCTCCTGCAAGGGGCGGCCCGCCACTGCCTGGTCCTGGAAAAGCCAGTGCTTATCCGATTTCCACCGGCTCCATTCTACGAGATATAGCAACTGCGCCGCTTGGAAATATTTGCGGAGGTCCGGGATCCCGAGCCCTCCCGCTTCAGGGGCCAACATAGAAAGCGTCTTACGTATTCTGGGCTTCCTGCCCTGACAAATAAAATGCGACAGATCCGCCTGTGTCTGTTGAATCCATCCAGTGGGCGGTTGGAGCGGTAAAGCCCTGAACAGGTACAGAACTTGGGGCAGGATCGTCATTTTTACTACCGCTATTCTGCCCAGCCAGGAAAGGGTGCCATGATTCCACCTCCCTAGCTCCTCCCGGATCTTTTTGCCCAGCGCGGCGTAGTGGCCTTCACCATAGCTGGCAAGGTGGGAGCCAACTAGATTCCAAGGTAGGGCACTAGATCCGATGACCAGAGCATTGGGAACATGCCCTGCAGGTAAGATCTGGTGGCCGGTGCAAGGGAAACATCCAGGGCCACCGATTTCCCCATGTTCATTCTAAAGCCTGCAACCGCAGCAAAGGAGTCCAGCTCTTCAATGCACGCTGGGAGGGCAGAGCGAGGTTCATCTAACGACAAAATAATGTCGTCCGCGTAGAGGCTTATGGTGTGAGTAAAACCCCCGAACCTCACCCCCGTCGCTGCCTGGTTGGTACGTATCCGTTGGGCGAAGGGTTCCATATAGAGGGCGAAAAGTAGGGGTGAGAGCGGGCACCCCTATCTAGTACCCCTCTCGATGTCGAAGCTCCGTGAATTGTAACCATTCACTCGTACTACTGCGGTCGGAAACTTATAACAGTTGAGGATCATGGATCGAAATTTCTCTCCCATACCCACCTTCATTAGAACTTGTGCAAGATAGGGCCAGTGGACTCGGTCAAGCGCCTTTTCGGCGTCAACCGCTAGCATCATCCTCTCGCCAGGGATTCGGGAGGCCTTTTCAATGAGGTGGACGATCCTCTTGGTGTTATCCACCGTTTGCCACCCAGGGACAAACCCGGCCTGGTCTGGGTCTATAAGTCCCGGCAGGTGGGGGGCCAATCGGGCCGCGAGGATCCCGGGGTACAGTTTAAGATCCACATTTAAAAGAGATATCGGTCTGTAGGAGCCACATTGCGAACGGTCCTTCCCCGGTTTGAGGGAGTGAGAGAGGCCCTCAAAAGGTCAGGTGGTATGGCTCCCGGAGTAGCAAACAAGTTAAATAGGCGGACAAGGAGCGGGGCCAGCGAGGCGCAAAGCGTTTTATAGAAGAGAGAGGTATATCCATCCGGCCCCGGGGCCTTGCCATGCTTAAGTTTGGCGATGGCGGAATTCACCTCCTCAATCCAAATGTCCCTTTCCATGTGTTCTGCCTGTGAAGGGGTAAGGGATGGGAGGGTGACCGAGTCCAAATATGACGCCGATGCGGATTCATCCGGGGGATCCCCGGTGTAGAGATCTGCATAAAACCTGCGGAAGGTTTCGGCAATATGGGCATCTTCCGTGACCGTCAACCCTGTGGAGTCACAGATTTCCTTCACCATCTGACGTTGGTGCGACACTCGGAGCCTGTTGGCTAGTAGGCGGCCGCAGCGGTCCCCCCCAGTGTAGTAGGTATGGCGCAAGCGAAGCGCAGCATACTCCGCTCGGTCCATGTCCAGGGCCGCTAGGAGTTTTCTCGCCTCTTTAAGCTGCCTCTAGATCCGGGGGGATCCCGTCCGCTGGTGTATCTGCTCGAGCTCGCGAACACGCTGAGTGAGTTCGTCCCTCTTATCCTGTCGTTCTTTATTTTTAGCTGAGGAGATGGCCAAAAACTCTCCCCTGAGAACTGCCTTCAAGGCTGCCCACTGTGTCGCCAGGGAGGTATCGGGGTTATCATTGTGTGATAGATAATCCCGAATCACTTCAGCTATATGTTTAACCACCACCTTCTTGTGCAGTTGGGTATCCCTAAGGCGCAAGACTCTAGGAGGGCAGGACACCGGTGGCAGACAGAGCGCGGCGATGACCGGGGCGTGGTCCGACAAGGATATCACTCCCATGTCGGACGAAGAGACCATAGCACGTACCGGGGTCGTGACCAGAAGATGGTCTAACCTCGCGTACGTTTTGTGTGAGTGGGAGTAGTAAGATTACTCCCGATCAGTGGGGTGTATGATACGCCAGAGATCGTGTAGGTCCACTTCCGACAGCAGTGCCTTACTCCCTGCTGAGAACTCCCCGACCTGCGGGGAGCGTTGGGCGGATCTATCCAGGGCCGAATCGAAGACCATGTTGAAGTTCCCCCCAATGATAATGTGCCTGTCTTGTGAAGCTTTCACGTCCACCACGGCTGATCGTAGGAAACAGTCCTGTTGGTCATTAGGGCTGTACAAGGACCCAATCGTAAAGGTAACCCCCCCAACCCTAAACCTATAGACTAACAGCCTGCCTTTGTGTTCTGCGTGTTTGTGGAGGACTTCCCCCTTGAAATGTCGGGCCACTAGGATTGCGACTCCCGCTGTCTTAGTAGTGCTAGAAGAAAAGAATTGTGTCGGGAGTTTGTGAGAGCGTAGCCTATGGGAGTCGCGGGCCAGTAAATGGGTCTCTTGAATAAGACAGATATCTGCGTGGGTACTCTCTAGGAGAGACAACACCGCTTGTCTCTTGACCGGGTTGTTTAGTCCCCTGACGTTGAGGGTCACCACCTTAAGAGTCGTGGTAGGCATGAGACACAGTAGAAGTGAAAGCGCAGAGTCTCCACCTGAGTGGAGCGCGGTGTTTGAACGCCGCTGGAGTGAGTAAAATCTTCATGGTGCACTGGGCGACCCACCCTCTCCTCCCAAATCTTGTATCCTGCTTAGCACAGTGGATGACCCACCCTCCCCTCCCGGTTCCCCTCCTCCCCACCAGAACTCCCTCAACTCCCCCCCTTGACCACCCCCCTCAACCCCAACTCGAAACCACCCCAACTGCCCTCCTCCCCTCCACCCCTTCCCTCCAGCTGATCCCAAAACACCATTGTCCCAGTCTATTCCTCAGTGGACAAGTCTGTGGTAAGTTATCCAAGTGGACATCCAGCCACTACGCCCCCCTCCCCCAGGACCCCCGAACCTGCAATGTTATGGAAGCTGTGTCGATCTCCCCCCGAAGTTCTTTCAGGCTGTCAGTGCAGTATCACTAGATGCCGTGTCTCTGGCCACCTCCCGCACCGCGTTGTCCATTGCCGCTCGGATAGTAGGTGAGTCCGGTTGTGCGGGAGATGTAGGGGATCGCCGGTCAGGGATCGTCTGCCAGCCTTCTCTGGTAGTGCGTCTGCGGCGAGGAGTGGGCGCATCTTCATCCGTCGCGGTGATTCCTAGCACTTCACAGGTATCCTGGAGGGAGCGAAGCTGGTGCAGAGTACCGTTCCATCGGAAGATGAGGCAGAAGGGGTGGCCCCAGGAGTACTGCGTACTGTGTTCCCTCAGGAAGTCTGTTGCTATCTTAAATGCCTTGCGTTTCTGGAGCGTGATTGCCGATAGATCTTGAAAGAGAGCAACCTGGTGCCCCTGGAAGCGCAGTGACTGCTGCTTTCGCGCCTCACGAAGAATCCGCTCCTTCAAAGGGAAGTCCGGCAGGAAGGCCAGGATATCGGGGGTGGTGCCGAGGCCCGACGCGTCAGGCCTACTCTATGTGCTCTGTCAATTCTGACAGGGTAATCCTCTGGTTCACCAAGTATCTCCCTGAACAGGTCTCTCAGGTACCCGGCAACGTCCTCGCCTTCTTCTTTAGATGGAATTCCCCGGACCCGGATATTGTTGCGCCGGGACCGGTTCGCGAGGTCCTCATAGTGCGCTTGGAGATCAAGTTGTTGATCCCTTAATCGCAACACCTCCTGTTGCAGCTGTGCGATCTCCTCGTCCCGAGTGTGTCCTGCTTCCTCCACAGTGGCCACCCTTTCGCCAAGGCTGTTGACGTCTCTCCGCACCTCCCGAACCTCTCAGGCCACTTCCTGCTTCAGCGCTTTGAAATCTTCCCTAAGTGTACTGAAAAGAGACTCCAGGAAGGATCTGGTGACTGGAGGTTCCCCCCCTTCCGCCCCCCCGGGTGCTGCCTGAGGGGCCCAGCGAGTGCTGTCCCTTATCTTGTTTCGGGGGACCTTTATTCAGCATCTCCGGCAATGTCCACTCCCCTTTCCTGCTCCCTCTGTTGCCAGCCATCCTAGAAGTGGGGGTTGCACACTAAGTGGCGTATCGCTCTGTTGGGAACCGTGTTGATCGCTACAGTTCCGGAGTTACTGCCCGCCTGGTGAGCCGACCCCTTATGGAGCCCGGGTCCAGCGTAACACCACCAAGGGTCCCAGTGGTCCGCTCACTCCCGCCTCAGGGCTCTCAGTTCCTTCCAGGTTCCTTGACGTAGGGAAGCGGCTGGCACCAACCCCGGGGCGGCCGCAGCAAAATTCCTCCAATGAGTGCACTCCCGCTCCCCTTCCATCCTCTCCGCGCGTGCTGGTTCCGCCGCCTCTTCAGGCTCCTGGTGTATCAAGCTCCCGCCACCGGCAGGCAGATCCGTCTCCTGTATTTGAGTGCACTCACTCCCAGCCTCGGTTATACCCGGTTTGTACCTGTCGTCCACAGATCCAAGAATCCTCGGTCCAGCTTGGGCCGCTGCGCCACATCCTCTGACGACCGCCGCTCCCCTCACCCATGTCTGAGTCTAGGTCGTCTCCGTGCTCGCTGTCCACCATGTACTACTAGCCGGGTGCGGCGGGGCCTGGCCCACCCCCGGGGTCTCCGCCGCGTCGAGCGGCCGTCCCCAGGCCGATTGTCAAGGGGCCGGGTCGCCTAGCACAAATGATCCGGGTCCGCAGTGTCCGCCCGGTGGCGCACCTGTGTTGTGTCCGGGGCCGTAGGCCTCTTAGTCCCGGCTGTGCGGCCCCATTCACTCCCCCTGCGGTGTCCGCTGCATCCTCGCCTCACTCTGGGGTCGGAGCCACACCGCCGGCAGGCCCCGTCCTCGGCCTTGCGTGTAGTAACACCGCTGGGACCTGCGGTTGGCTCAATCGTTCCCCGTATTCAGCCGTCCGCTCATCGCTGAGTCCACCGGGGGCTGTGACAGGGTCACCTACTTGCTGCGGGGCGACCTGCCCCTCTTCAGGCCTTGTATTCCGCCTCCTGCTAAATCGCGGCCTCACCTCAATGCCGCCACTACTCTCGGCCGTTCTCCGGGGGCTTCGTCGCTGCGGGTCAGGGTTCCCCTGGTGCGCCAGGTGATTCGTCCAATATGCCCGCCCCCCCGATGTCAAACATCGGCGGGCCGGGGGAGGCTCGCGCAGTCGGAGGCCCACCGATAGGCCGCGTCCCCGGACTTGCGTAGCGACTCTACGCCGAGGCCTTTGCCCTGTTGCTTCGGCTCCCGGATATCGGGTGTTCCCTCACTGCTGGGTCTCGTCGGAGATTCGAGCCGGGTCCGACCATCACTGCTAGGCGGTCTGCACCGTGCCAAGTCGATTCCGGCACAGCTCTGCGGCACCGTGAGCCTCGCAGCCTCAGTTCTCGGTCGGCTCTCCGTGCCGTCCTTGCCACCGGCCGCTCTCCCGGGGCTTCGTCGCTGCGAACACGGGATCGTTCGTAGCCTCGGGCAGTGTCGCTGGTTGCTCTCCCGTGTCCGTCGCAGATCTCCAGCTGTTTGGGGGGAGATCTGCGGAGATTAGCGGTTCAAGGGCCCAGGATTACGGGAGCTCACGGAGAGTGCGACCGGTCACCCCGCCATCTTGGCCACGCCCCGTGGGATTTTTAAAACATCGGCTGTCCAGCGACAATACGAGATTATTATGCCACATCCTTGAGAAAGCCAAAATTACACCATCCCCAACGGTGGCCATAACCCTTGACGCTGAAAAAGCGTTCAATAGAGTTTCTTGGTCCTTTCTACAATATTGCATGAAAGCCTTCAATCTGGGGAACTCTTACATTAATACGGTGATGGCCCTTTACTCTTCACCGACCGCTAAAATCGCCATTAATGGCACACTATCGGACCCATTCCAACTACAACAAGGCACCAGGCAAGGCTGCCCTCTCTCTCCAGCCCTTTTTCTCTTGGCCCTTGAACCGCTCCTTTTCAGATATAAAACAAAATAAAGAGATGGCGGGGTGAACTTAGGAGACACACAGGTGAAATTAGCTGCATACGCTGATGACATCCTAGTGGCTACGGAGAACCCAGAGACCTCAATCGAAGCTCTTATGACCACTATTGATAGATACTCTCAGCACTCCGGTCATAAACTGAACCGCGGCAAGTCGGAGGTGAAGCCCCTAAACATACATGGTACCAGGGATATGCTTGGTTCCTCTGGGCTCACATGGCAAACTGGCTTTATTAAATACCTAGGAATCGAATTTGCCACCTCCCTCATCGAAACCCCCCACCACAATGAATCTATCATGCTAAATAAAATTAAATCACAACTGGATGGCTGGTCCCCCCGCTTCATAACTTGGTGGGGAAGGGTTGAAACCATCAAAATGATGATCTCCCCTTTAGTCAATTATCTCCTTGCTATGCTCCCTCTTACCCTGTCGAAAGACTTCCATCATAAATTAGATACTATGTTGTCTACATTTCTATGGAAAGGGAAAAAGGCTAGGATTAGCTTAAAAAAGCTACGCCTTGACAAATCCCTTGGTGGGGTCAATCTTGCAGATTTTAAGCTATATCAAACTGCCTTCCTTGTCAAACAAGGTTCTTACTGGCTGTCTCCACAGGCTGGCTATTCACCTGTGTGGCTTAACGTTGAGAAAGCTCTCCATAAAAATCTTGCTCCAGCATCCATCCTCACCGCTAAAATGAATACGGCCAGCTGCTCGAAATCCATCTTTAAAAACACAAGACTTGCCCTGCTAAAAATTGACAAACTCCTGACGAACCTTTTGAGGCACTCTGAATGGGAGTCGATATGGCACAATCACTCAATAGTATATAAAGGTAAATCACTACACAACGTTCTTTGGATTAATAAAGGTATATTCTTCCCACACCAACTGTTTAATAACTCTCATTTAAAGAACTCCAAGCCAAATATGACCTAGAAGCGTTGGAGTTTTATAACTTCTGAAATATTAAAACGGCAATTACCAAAGCAAGACTATCCAAAAAACCACCCTCCCTCCCATGCTATCTAGCTACACACAACAAGCTGGGACACCAGGTCTCCAGACTTTACAAAATCCTAAGACCACAGCAATCCAATCTTAATAAAGATCTCCGACAGTTCTGGGAATCTCCCTCCTCATTACCAATTTCAGATATGAATTGGTCCAAAACCTGGGAATCCACCATGAGACACAAAATAAGCCCTACCCTTTCCCATATGAAGTTTTGGCTTCTCCATAAAGCTTTCTGGACACCTGTGCATCTCTCTGGGATAAAGTATTCACATTCCTTACAAAAGTTTTCTCCTTCTCCCCCACTAGAGAGTTGTCTACTTTAGCTCTTGGCTTCATTAGAGCTGACTAGCTCTCAGATAGCGACAGGGCCTTAGTTGACCTTCTGCTCACCGCTGCTGTGAAGATAATCCTGAACAATTGAAAAGATACCCGTAAAGCTTCCTTTAAATGTTGGTTAAACTGGATCACCTATCTGAGAGGTGCAGATAATATCTCACTCCTAAATACCCCATGGCGTCCTCCTCACAGACAAATGTCGAATTCCATTGACAATTACTTCAGCGTAAATAAACCTCCATGACCTTTTAGCTCACTTCCCGAACTTCAAACTAGCATGACCACAAATACTTATCACCCAGCCTAATCTGTAATTTACTTTGGCTCTGGGTACGCTATCCATGTATCTCAGAAGACTGTATTACCTGATTCACCACCCTAGTGTAGGTACTAACTATGATGTATCTGACTAATGTAATGTTGTTTCTCCATTCTTTGCTTTTGTCTTATGTTTCTCTTAGCTTTTCAGCTTTTAAGTTACTCTGATTCTTGTGCTTGACTTTGCCCATTCAGATACTTTCCCACGCATTTGCTTACTGTAACCCCCACCATGCCATTTGTATCCTTCAATGATGTTTATGTTTTTCTTACTGTATATCTTTAATTTGGAAACTGCCAATAAAAAATTTGTGAAATCAAAAAAAATTGTGCAATATTTGTAATATACACCTGTTTTTGCTCTCATTGTAAACAAAGGTTTAGAGTGATAATTGCTGGAGGTTTATATACTCAAGTGCTGTGCTCGAATGCTTGGTGCACAAAGCCTTGACTTCAGTGCACAAAGATCTTGCACTGCTGCACACAGAGGAAATAATTTAGAGAGAACATTGGTCCTGATAGCTGGCAAGTTTCAGGTGACTACCGTTTTTCCCCAGATGCCAAAACACGTTCTTGCTGACCTTACCTCTGCCAAGGCTTGTTGGTGTACAGTCTGGTAACCACCAACATTACTTGAACGCTGCAACTCAAGGGAACACCTCAACGCCTTCATTCAATGCCAGCAGTGGCCCCACTGCTGACTTTTTGCACCTGTTTCTTCGCCAGCACTGTGTAAGCGATAAAACAAGGTACCCGCGGATCCCGCTTCAGCACCACTGACTGCCAGGACAACTCTGCACCTGGGCTTCTTGAGCCAGGTATAATTGAACTGACTGTTGTTAACTTGGTCCTGGGACACACATCACCATAACCCTCCTTGGGTTCCACGCAACTAGACCTGCAAGTGACTGATTGTCACTAGTGCTTTTTACCATTGACCACAATGCTAAAGTTTTGCAGTACTGATTTGCTCTGATTTAATTTTGCTTCTAAAATCATAACTCCGGTTATACTCATCTGATTGACTTAATTTCAATTTCTAGATTTATATAAAAATCTGCATTATTTTACATATTGGCGATGGATTTCTTTCGAGTTGTGTCAATTACTTATCATCCATGTTGGTACTCTGAAATGCTTAACACACATTCCTCTAGTAAAGAAGGAAATTAAATGAAAAGGAGTTTTACAAAGCGCATTAAACCCAAAGTTTTCAAAGCGCTGAGCCAAAAAGATAAACAAAAACCAGAGACAAAAAAAGATCTATAATGAAAAAGCCAAGTTTTCAGGTGTTTGTTAAATACAGGGAAGAAATCTGCTTCAGAAATGTGAGCAAGCAGTGTGTTCCAAAGTTTGGCTACAGGAACTGAAAAGGAGCACCCACCTTATCTGGCTTCCCGGTGTCTAGGGATCGCCACTTTCTTAAAGAGAGGATCTGAGAGGCCTACCAGGAGAATACTAGTGAAAGAGAGAGTTAACTTGGCTGGGACCTCTAAGGTGCAGAACTAGGAAGACCATGCAGAGAGCCTTATAAATAATCTGCTTTCTCAGTGGGAGCAAGTAAAGGGAACGAATCCTGTCTCTGACCAAGTGATGTTTTGGGATGTTAAGAATATGGCAAACAGTGGCATTCTGAGCAGTTCGAAGTTTGTTCATGGAGGAGCAGTTGATGTTAAGATACAGTGCGTTGCAATAGTTCAACCGTGAGGTGACCAGACTGATGAGGAATAAATGGCACAGTTCCAGTGCAATAAAAGAGAAGATTTTTCTCAGAGTCCTAATGGTCAGAAAACAAGTCCTAGTGGTAAAACTGACCTGCACATCAAAACTCAAGGTATCATCAAAGATAACACCCAGATGTTTGACTGATTAGCCCAGGATGGGAAGTGTGTCCACAAGCCTTTGGCCACCAGATGTTAGACCAGATGGAGTCCAGAGTTCCAAACAGTAGCACCTTCATTTTGTCTGCAGTAAGTTTTTAAGAGTCCTCTCTCATCCAGCTGCTAATGCTAGATATACATTGGTTAAACTTCTCTGTCACACAATGGTTTGTGGATTGTCTGTGTTAGATAGCACCTAGGAACCCAAATGACACGCACAAGCTCAGCCAGAGGTCCGCGTAAAGATTAAAACGAGATGGGCTTAGGGGTGAGCCCTGAGGCACTCCACAGAGAAGGCTGAAACCCTTCACCTTGAAACAACCATACCTGACAATTTTAATTCAATTAGATAATAAAGCGTGAGAAGCTTCATGGCAGCCTCCCCAAAATCAGCTTGCTGCAGACATTGTATAATACACAATGTCGAGACGGTATCAAATGCTGCAGACATATCGAGCATTACCAAGATGGCAGCCCTGCACTGATCGACCTGGTGACGGATACTGTCAGCATTCACAATAAGGGCAGTCTCTGTGCTGTGGCTACTCTTAAACCCATTTTGAGATGAATCAAGGACAGCATGGGTATCAATAAATGTAACCAATCCCTGATTGATACGATTTTTAAAGATCTTATTGGGGGCCATCAGTAGAGATAACAGTAGGGCATTTTTCAAGTCATCTGGATCCGCATGTGGTTTTTTAGGTACTGGTTTGATGATTGCTTCTTCCCAGGAAGTAGGAAAACTACCATATTGAAGCGTAGAGTTAAACACATTCTGTAGGAAATCGGCGATGGGGTTTGGTGCAAGCTAAAGAATTTTGGGAAAGCAGGGATCTGAGAGAGAACAAGATTTTAAATTCAGCAGTAAGTCCTTTGTTTGCTGAAGAGAGATGGGTGGAAATTCAACAGGCTGAGTGGGAGGAGGACTGGTAGAGAGATTTTCAGGAAGAAGATCGCTAACCAGAGAAGTTGTTTAAATACGTTGTTAGCAACCTAATTTTCTCAACAAAGAAAGACGCTTTAGGCAACCCAATAGACTGTTTGTAGTGAAGTAACAGGGCCTTGTGCTTCTCTTTTCCCCTAGTGCTGCGGTTAGCCTCCCATTTCCTCTTTTCTGCAGCATTCTTGCCCTAAGCCCTTGAGTTCTTCTGAGAACCAGGGTGCCATGAGTTTGTGGCTGGTGGACCTTATAACTTTCAAAGGCGCCTAAGCACTGAAAGCCCTATTTATCCAGTCTCGAAAATCTTCTGCACCATACACGAAGGAACTGTCAGATCTGGTGGTCATCAAACTGAAAATTAAAAAGCACCAGGAATGGTAAAATTAGCGTTCATCAGATACGGTTCCCGAGTTTGGCATCACACCTCTAGAAAATTAGCATCTGGAACTGGCGGACGATACACAAGGAGGCCAGAAAAAGTGTTATTAGTGTAGAGTTTTTGAGTCACTCCTCTATACTCTGTGCCACTGAGTCTAAATTACTATTGAATGCATCATGTGCAATGATAGCTAGCCCGCCACCCCTAAGGCCTTGACGATCTAGTTTGGTCATGGCATAGCTAAACTGGACCGCTTCCACAAGATGAGGACCAGAGTCCTCACTGGCCCAGGTTTCCGTAATGAATGCACAGTCAAGAGACAGAGCGAGAATTACATCATGAATTTCTGTTTTGTGATTAATAAGGGAGGGGGCATTAATAAGCACACCACAGAAGTGTTTGTGATTATCGGGCCAATTCCTACCACTTTGCATTATTTTGCTCCTCTATATATTGGTTGGGGAGTTCTAGGACTACAATGTGTGTTAAGGCAGAAATTACAGTGGGGACAGTTACTGACTGCACTATTGTACAGGTTGTGTTTAGTCGAGCAAGCCCCCTTAATACCTGCAGGGCAGAGTTCCATAAATTGGACTTGGGCATAACGTTATTCATTGAGGATACTGTGTTGCAAATAAATACTGACAGCATCCCTGGCCCCTGGCACCTTCCAGGGCGTTGGACCGGCAGATACGAGCTTGCCTTTGGAGCACCTTTGGCACATCCGCACCCTCCTTGCTCCTAAATAGTGTCTCTCATTGTAGAGTAGAGTGCCTGGGCTGCTAACCTCCTCAAGATGGTGCTTGGAATGGCAACCAGGAAGTGGGGCAGCTCAAATTACTCTCTCCGCTCAAACGGCAGTGCCGCTGTGACCCGTGGTGCAGATACAGTGCAAAAATAAAGTGCACGTGCCACAAGCCTAGTAACAGATATTTACATTAGCTTTGCATTGAAATATTGACCCCCCAAAAATGTAAAAACCACTTCTCACAACCAGGAAATAATCGTTATGGAGAAAAGCGCAGCGCCTGCCTGCTAACTGAGCTAAGGATTTATTATTGTGAATCCAAGGATAATCTTTGAGCTATTGTGGGAGGATTACATATTAAAGCCTAACCAGCCTCGCTACATAATGCTCCACTTTCTTACATTGGTGTAACAGCGCTGAGATCCTGAACTTGTGTTTCGCAGTACCGCTTGATCATAAGTGATTTTTGCACAATAGATCCACTAATGACTTTAGACTCATTAATTTTGATATATATATTATTTATTGGAATTTCAGGGAACTGTGGAGGCCTCCCTTTCCGATAGTAAAGTAAAAGACATAGTAAGTTAGGAAAACGTTTTTCAAGGGTTTTAAAAAAGTCCCAACTTTCAGGTAAAAGGTTAGGGACAATGGAGTGGAGAGGTGTGGTGCAGCGGCCAGGGCAGCTGACTTCGGCGCATAGAGTTCACGGTTCGATCCCTGGCTCCAGTAGCAGCTCAGCTCAGCACCATGTGACTCTGGACAATAGCTCACTTAATTTCCATGATGGCCCCAGTGCCTTGAGACCCATAAAGGTGAGTAGTTCGTGCTTTACAAATATGGATTTACATTTACATTTAATGGAGGATGAGATGAATCTCGATCTGTCATCACAGGCCTGAAGATCAGTGATTTATGTTGTTGTGCAAAGCTTTGGGCATTGGCTATCGAGCTACAACCAAAAAGAGGGAGCTCAAAAGGACCCTCAGCTATGATGAGAAAAGAAAGCTATAGAGAAAGACCAAACCTCAGAAGAACACCCTGAAGAGGGTGAGGACGAGGCCCCAGCCCAAATTGTAGAAGATGGGGAAGATGGTGAAGACCAGGGGCCCGATGTAGGTCGGTCGGTAACGGCCGAAAATCGGTATTTTCGGCCGTTACCGACCGGTATCCAAGGATTGGCGTGTAGGGGCACAATTTTACAGAATCGGTAAATTTACCGATTCGGTAAATTTACTGATTCTGTAAAATACCGAATCTGTATTTTTACCGATTCGGTAATTCTCAGATGTAGGTGGGACTCTTCAGAGTCCCACAGGCCCTACAAAATCGGTATTTTACCACACAATCCTATTGTGTGGTAAAATACCGAATTCAGGTGTGCATGCACATGTGTGCATGCACACCTAGCCATGTGACAGACAGACATGCCCTTAGGGCATGTCTGTGTGCCACATGGCGCACATGCCTATTTGTGGGGTGCCAGAGGGTGTCAAAGTGACACCCCCTGCACCCTTGCAAAATTCGGTATTTACCGATTCTGTAAATACAGAATCGGTATTTCCCATTGATTCCTATGGGCTTCAAAGCCCATAGGAATCAATGGGAAATACAGATTCTGTATTTACAGAATCGGTAAATACCGATTGTTACAGAATCGGTATTTCAACATCTGGAAATACCTACATACCCACCCTTTAGATTTACCGATTTTTAATTACCGAATCGGTAAAATTCGGTAATTAAAAATCGGTAAATCTAATTTACCTACATCTGGCCCCAGAACTCTCCAACTTTCCCATACCTCCTTCAGAAGTGAGAAGTGACAGAAGTCACTCTAGCAGACTCCCTATTGATAAGGCGGTAGCAATCCATGAGGACGAGCTTGACCTCCTCTCACTGGAGGAAAGAAAACTTAAACTTGAGGAAAATAAACTAGTCCTCGAGGAAAGAAGGGTCCAGAAGTGCTCGAAGCCCAAAGCTGGTGGCAGCAATACTAACAAGGACAAAGACAACACTTTTAAGCCTGAGACCCCAAAAGGGATTGTCCCAAAGTTTAACGATGGGGGTAATATCAGCAGCAGCCTTTGAGAGGGCCTGCATAATGAGGCGGATAGATCACCAGCACTGGGGCTCTCTACTGTGGGAGTCATGCTCAGTGAAGGGCATATATATCTTCTTACCCTTAATGATGATATGACGGGGTCCTATCAGTATACGAAGAAGACCTTGATAGAATGATATGGACTCACCACAGCAGAATACTGATTGAAGTTTAGCGACACATATAAAGGTCAAAATCAGACATGGGTGGCCTTTTTGGACTCTTCGGTCAAAGCACTAGAAGGCTGGATAAAAGGCAATAAGGTGGACACAAGATAGGCTATGTAATTTAATTATGAAAGGGAACATTTTAACTATATACACCACAGAGAAACTGCACCAGCATTTGGTGGATTCCACGTAGTCTTCTCCCTGAGAGCTGGAGAGGACAGCTGACAAATGGGGCAGCACCAGGGTATCTACAAAACCCATTGTGGGAGTGACAAGAAAAGGGTGCTTAGACCAGGGGAAAGATGTGAGCAACAACAAAAACAAAAAGAAGGAGTTCTCAAAAGCCCCCCCCAAATTCTTCTCAGGAGACCAGGTGCAGGGGTTATCAGGATAAGAACGGGCACCCAGCAAAGGCTCCTGGGGTATAACATGACTGTCAACAGATAGGACATAAAGTGATGCAGCATGTTCCAAAAATTCCCCTCAGTGGTGGACAATCCAAGGGATTGGCTAGCATAGGAGTGGGGCAGAAGGTGTACTCTGGAGAAGCCAGAAGTTACACTGAGGCTACTTTAGTTTCCCTGGGCAGGGTGGATATGGAAGCCCTGGCTGTCTTACCTCCAAGCATGGAGAAGAATATACAAAGGACAAAGATCCATTAGACTGTGGAAGGCGCTGGGGATTACAGGTGCCAGTGTCACTATGGTGGCAGCTAGACTGGTTTCCCCAGACCAAATGATACCTGGTGTTAGACACCAGGTAACCAGTGCTGACAATGAGACTAAGCTCCATCCAATGGTCTAGGTAAGCTTAGAGTGAGGAGGGGTTACTGGCCCGAAGAAGGTGGTTGTTTCCCCTGTCACTCCCAGTGACGTGTCTGTTGAGAAACGAACTGGAGACTTCTACTTGGGCAGACGTTGACAGAAGGGCTCATGTAGAAATGCTGGGTCTCACTGAGTGGGTGTATGTTACCACATGCGCACAAGCAGTACTACAGGGTAGTCATGGGGTCTTAGAGCCTGAAATAATGTACCAAGGCTCCTAAAGCAAGTAAAAGGGCAAGAAGTATGTTAAAAGAGCTTCAAAGACACCCTCAAAGGACTTTCCCGGTAGGAGATGTAGAGTCTGTTGGCGAAGAGGTAAGCGGAAGGAGACTTGTATGTACTGCCCGAGTGTCCTTCTAACCCTGCGCTGTGTGTGCTTGCTAGTTTTAGAATGTACCACACGCAAAATAATTTTTGGGAGCATACATGAGTGGTAAAGTGAACTTCCTGGTCTCTATTATTTTATATTTTCTGTTCACTTTCAATGTTGACATTTGCGTAATGTATTTAGTTTCAGATTTTGTGTTAGTAGATTTGTATCTATTAGCAATTTGTTTGTTTTTTCTTTTTTGTATAAAAAAATCCTAAATGTGATGGTGGTGTGTGTTAGCTGGCACTTGGCCGGTGGTGTGCGCGGACTGGGCTTGGCTGGCATTGTGCGTGGTCTGCCGCTGGGATGGTGGTGTGTGTGGACTGGTGATTAGCTGGTGGTGTGAATTGACTGGCACTTGACTGGCGGTGTACGTGGACTGACGCTTGGCTGATGATGTGCATGGACTGACGCTTGGCTGACGGTGTGCATGGACTGGCGCTTGGCTGGTGGTGTGCGTAGACTGGTGCTTGGCTGGCAGTATGTGTGGACAGGCACTGGGCTGGTGGTGTTTGTGGACTGGTGATTAGCTGGTGGTGTGCATTGACTGGCGCTTCACTGGCGGTGTACGTGGACTGGCGCTTGGCTGTCGGTGTGCGTGGACTGACGCTTGGCTGACGGTGTGCATGGACTGGCGCTTGGCTGGGGGTGTGCATGGACTGGTGCTTGGCTGGCAGTGTGCGTGGACTAGTGCTCGGCTGGCAGTGTGCATGGACTGGCGCTTGGCTGGTGGTGTGTGAGGAGTGACTTGCTACTGGTCACTACACACTGCTAACCAAACGCCACTCCACGCAATCCGTTAGCTGGTGTGATTGCTGTGTCAGGAATGTGGGCGTGGGAAAGTGATGGGCCCTTGAATGGCGCTGTTTGCTGGTGTGAGTGTTATAATGTGCTGGGCCCGCAGCTGGCGGTGTGAATGGTTTTGCATGTGTCACATGTATGAAAGGTGTACGAATGGCCTGTAAAGAGGTTGGTGCCTTGTGGTGGCTTTACAGCTCACGAGCTGTGAGTCAATGGTTCAGTTTCTCATCCCTTCAATTATTACAGTGCATTTCATTTTTGTGAAAATCTCTTGTTAATACAACTGTATATACTCACCCTTGTGCCAAATCCAACCGGTATGGATGTGTGCTTGAGGAATAGGTGGTTGTGCAGAAATATTTGTCTTTTCTGTCTTTCTCAAGCAGGGAGTACCGTGCCCCTTTTTGTGAATGTTGTAATGTGTTGATTTCATGCCTGGTGATGTGAATGATCTTGTGTGTATCACGTATGAAAGGTGTGTGAATGGCCTGTAAATCGGTTGGGGCCTTGACGAGGCTTTACAGCGCACGAGCTGCGAGTCACTGGTTCCGTTTTCTGTCCTTTCAATTATTGACAGTGCATTTCAATTTTGTGAAATCTCTTGTTAATAAAATTTGATATACTCAACCATCACTCACCCTCGTGCCAAAACCAACCAGTATGTGTGTTTGCTCGAAGAATTGATGTGCAGTAATATTTGTCTTTTTGTCTCTCTGACAAGGTGTACATTCCATCTAAGAAAAACCTACCAACTGTAGATATTGCCGTAAACTAAACACCCAACGGATTCATGGTGATGTCTCTCTTGTGGATCACAACAAGTTATCTTACCCACAATGTCCTGCAAACCTCAAAATGTGACTGTCACATTTTCCTTGCATTATTGTGCCAAAATGTTCACGCTTCAGAAAGATTCAACAAATCTCCTACCCCCCAGCATTTCTCCATGTATCCCAGGTCTCCCGATAGAAATGGTACCTCACTCGCGTGGGTGGGTCAAGGACCCAAGACAGGCAAGGGCCCAAAACCTATTGAAGGGACATCAAAATGATCTATCACAAACCAACCTTGTATTGCAAGGGGGGTCCCATGAGTTTTTGGCCTCGGGCTCGGCGGCCATCTGAGGAATCCTACCAGACCCACACATTTCTGAAAACTAGACACCCTGGGGAGTCAAGGGAGGTATGACTTGTGCGGGTCCCCCAACGTTTTCCTACCCAGACTCTCCTGAAAACCTAAAATTTAGCTGAAAAAAATCCCTGTTTTCTCAGATTTCTGTGTGGGAAAGTTCTGGAATCTGTGTGGCTCTATAAATGTCCTCCCACCCAGTCTTCCCCTAGGTCTCTCGATAAAAATGTTGCCTCACTTGTGTTGGGGGCGGCACCTGGGGGTTTGGCCCGGGCTCGGCGGCCATCTTGGGAAACCACCAAACCCAAAAAATTCTCAAAACTAAACACCCAGGGGAGTCCAATGAGGTATGGCTTGCGTGGATCCCCCAAAGTTTTCCTACCCAGAATGCCCAGCAAACCTAAAATTTTGTTAAAAAAAAAAAATGTTCCAAATATTTCTGTGTGGAATCACCATGCTGACACAAATTTCCTACCCGCAGTGTTCCCCTCAGTCTCCCGAGTAAAAAGATACCTCACTTGTGTGGGTGGGAAAAGGGCCTGTGACTGGGAAGAGCCTAAAACATAGGGATTAAGGGTATAGAACCAAGAATTCTAAGCGCTACATTTTTTGTAAAAATAAGTTTTTAGCCAATTCTGCAAGTGAGGTACCATTTTTCTCAGAAGACATTGGGGAACACGGAGTGGGTGGTTGTGGATCCACGCAGATTCCAGAACTTTCCACAACAGAAAGTTGAGGAAAATGTGTTTTTTGGACACATTTTTAGGTTTGCAAGGGATTCTGAGTAACTGAAACTGGTGAGAGCCAGTCAAGTTATCCCATCCGGGATTCCCCTGGGTGTCTAGTATTCAGAAAATAAAAGGATTGCTAGGTTTCCCTAGGTGCCGGCAGAGCTAGGGTTCAAAATCTACAGCTAGGCACTTTGCAAAAAAAGTGTTTGTTTTCACTGCGAAAATGTGGTGTGTCAACATTGCGTTTTGGGCCGTTTCCTGTTGCAGGCACTAGTCTACCCACACAAGTGAGGTACCATTTTTCTTGGAAGACTTTGGGTAACGCGGGGTGGGCGGAATTTTGTGGATCCACGCAGATTCCAGAACTTTCCACCACATAAAGGCGAGGAAAATGTGGTTTTGTTTACACATTTTGAGGTTTGCAAGGGATTCTGGGCAACAGAACCAGATGAGAGCCGGTCAAACCCTCCCATCCTAGATTTCCCTGGGTGTCTAGTTTTCAAAAATGTATAGGTTTGCTAGGTTTCTCTCGGTACAGGCAGAGCTAGGGTTCAAAATCTACAGCTAGGCACTTTGCAAAAAAAGGGTCCATTTTCACTGTAAAAATAAGATGTGTCTACGTTGCGTTTTGAGCCGTTTCCTGTCGCAGGCACTAGGCCTACCCACACAAGTGAGGTACCATTTTTATCGGGAGACTTTGGGTAACACAGAATTGTAGAGCAACTGTTATTACCTATTGACTTTCGATGCATATCTGCCTTCCAAATAAAAGACAATGTGTAAAAAAAGTCATTTCGAAACATGACCTATAATTCTCATGCTCATATGGGTACTCCCAATTTCGAAAATGTGCAAATATCTACTGTTTCTAAAATATATATTTTGTTCCAATTTCAGAAATACATTTGTGTCTTTCATACCGATTTTTCCATGTATATATTTTACCAAATTAATTGCTATGCACCCGGTACATAATAAAAAAATTTTTTCAAGACGCTGCTCAGTTATTGGCTTTGGGTTCTTCAGGTTCTTGGTGAACCTACAAGTCCTATATATCCTCACAACCAAATAGGTCCAGCGGATGTAATAGTATATTTCTTTCAAACAGCTGTCACAATTAGAAGAAGTTACAGGTGAAAACGTTGGCACAAATGGCTGTTTTTTCCAACTAATTTTCAATTTTTCCTATATTCAACTGTTAGTTTCTATAAAGAAGGATAAACACAAATGACCCCTTGCTGAATTTTCTAAAATGTATAGCTTTCCAGGATCCATTATTGCTTTCATACCCATTTCTACCATTAACTGGAAGAAGGTTGAAAGCACAAACAATAGCAAAAATAGGTTATATCCCAGTAAAATGCCAAAACTTTGTAAAAAAGTGTCAAAACTCTGTCAGTCCCTAAAAGCTCGGAAAATGGTGAGCTCAGCCCCACAAACCCTTTGTTGAAACCATTTGCATGGAAAAAAAACAGACACTTTCATTTGCAGTGCTTTTTTCCCACTTATCCCTAAAAAAAACATTAAGCTGTATTTTGGCTAATTTCTGGGTCCCCTCCAGGGGAATCCATAAACCCTGTGTACCTTTAGAATTCCCATGACGTTGGAAGAAAAGGATGCAAATTTGGCGTGGATACCTTATGTGGTCAAAATGTTACTGGGGCCTAAGCGCAAACTACCCCAAATAGAAAAAAAAAGGCTTAGCACAGGGGGGAAAGAAAGCCTAGCAGTGATGTCGTTAATAATGCACTATTGTTGGATTTGGCCCTTTTTGCAGGGTCATTCCTAAACTTTTTGCCTTTCTCCTAGTGTTTTCTCTGACCTGGTGTTGATGGTTTTTGGACTCTGGGCACTTTAGCATTGCTGTCCAGTGTAAAGTGTGTGTGCTCTCTGTGTTACTTATGATAAGATTGGCCTATACCTATTTGGCCTATTTAATTTACCCGTTAGTCCCTTGTAAATTGGTTTCCCATATACCCAGGGCTGGTAAATTAAATGCTACTGGTGGGCTTGCAGCGCTGATTGCGCCACCCACCAAAGAAGCCTTGCAAACCTATCACAGGCCTCTGCCATTGCAGGGCCAGTGCGCGCAGTGTTCCTGCCGCTGTGACGAATCACCTAAAGTGTATGCCATTGTCTGTGACCCCCCTTTTACTGCATATCAGTTACCCCTAAGGTAGGGCCTAGCTGGCCCTATGGGCAGGGTGCATTGTAGGTAAAAGATAGGACATGTACATTAAGTGTGTGACATGTCCTGGTAGTGACAAACAGCCATTTTGGTTTCTCACTACTGTGTGGCTACCCTCTCATAGGAATGAATTGGGGATTCCCTGATAAGTGTTTCCGTGGTAATCACTGTTATGAGAGGAGCAGCGTGGTCAAGTTTAGAATATTTGGAATTGTAATAATAAATGCTGCGCAATGGTGTGCGCAGATTTATTATGACTATTTTAGAAATGCCACTTTTAGAAGTTGGTATTTCTGTGTGCTATGTGTCTGACTGCCTGATGTGAACTGCATGTCTGGCTTTTGAGTGACAGGGGCTGGTCAGGTGTGTGTGGCTCCAGGAGGGGCAGAGCGAGTCAGCGCTAGGCTTCTGTATTTGGAGCAGTGGAAGCAATAGTCCCCTAACCTTGAATAGGATTGTACCTGACTAGTGAATGCTGACTCCGCCCCCCTGTGGGGTGTCTGATGACGAGCCCCCACTTGACAGAGGGGAAGAGGAGCCTAGTAAACAGAGTGCTCCAATTTCCCCCCAAACCAGTTTTTGCTAGTTCCCCCAAGCCCTCTGCCAGGGAAGACAAAGCCGATATGTTTGTATAAATATAGGGGCTGTGACCTCATGAAATGCTGTGCTGTTCCTGGACTTGCTGGGGGCTTGCTGCTGCTGGGGACCCAGGAGGAACCTCCATGAGGGCTTGCCTCCCTGCTCCCTGCTGGCATCCCTGGGCCCAGCTGTGCCCCTAGAAACTTTGCTTTGGACCTTTCTTTTTAAGCCTAGGCTCCTAGCTCTTAGCAGTAATTTTTAAAGAGGAGTGGCACTTTACCTCCGAGCAATTAGCGGCGGGGGTGGAGGGTGAAGTTCTTCATTTTTCCCTTATTATTTGTCCCCATTTTACTTTGGGGGGGGGGTCTCTGATTTATAGGCCCCCAGCCCCTGCCATCCACTTTATTGAGACTTTGGAGGATTGTATAGTGCCCCGGGCCCTGAGCTATCCCAAATTCCTTCTGGTCGGCGATTTCAACATTCATGTAGACAACATTGGGTCTCTGGAAGCGCGCAGACTGGAAGAAGCTTTGGATCTGTCACAGCTCAAACAATGGGTGACGTCTCCGACTCATGCCAGAGGTCATCTTTTAGACTTGGTGTGCTCTAACTTTCCCATCAAGATGTTAGGCCTAGAAAAGGTTACTTGGTCGGACCATGACCTTGTCAGGTTCTCATGGGAGGTGGACAATGTAGGCAGATCAGCTTTGACACTTCCCGTCAGCCACCACCAGAAAATTAACCTGGCTGTGTTCGGCCAGGAACTATTAAAAACTCACCTGATACTCACACCAGAGTTGGACAAGGCGGTTGATGATTTCAATGGGTGGGTGCTGCAGGCGGCGAATGCGTCCACCAAACATGCTACCGCACCCAGGTTTCGACACAGCCCCTCTCAGCCCTGGTTTTCGCCTGAGCTGAGGGACTTAAAACTGGGTTGTAAAAAATTAGAGCGAGTCTGGAGGCGTGAGCATAGGTTGGACGCAAGGGCCGCTCTGCGCACAGCCCAAAAAAACTATTATGCCGCTATTAAAACTGCTAAAGGGCTCTATTATGCAGGGAGAATCGCCAAAGCGGAAAATAACAGTAGAGAAATCTTCTCTATTGTTAAAAGCTTTGTGTCCCCTGTTGCAGAAACCACCACTCTTCCATCCTCTGGGGAATGGTGCGAAGTTCTGTCCAATTTTTTTATAGACAAAATAGCAAAGATTCAGCAGGACCTCACCTCTGCGTCACCGGGTGAGAGCCCAGGGATGGACCTTTCTATTAGGTCACATCTCTCTGATATCCAACAGCTCACTAACTTCGCGCTGGTGGCAGAGTGTGATGTCTTACCTCTTCTTGAGTCCCTTAAATCAGGCTCTCCCTCCGATCCGTGCCCTGCCCGGGTACTGTCAGAGGTGGCCAGTACTGTCTGTAGGGATGTCACCCAGATCGTGAACCTTTCTCTTTCCTCGGCAGTGGTGCCTGCTGAATGGAAACAGGCTAAGCTTTTGCCGCTTCTGAAGAAACCAGGCCTTGATGCCACCGTTCCCGTAAACTACCGGCCCATTTCCCTTTTGCCTGCACTGACTAAAATCTGTGAGAAAATAGTCTTTCGACAATTAGAAAGTTTTGTTGAGACCTCCAATGCTTTGCATCCAGCCCAATCAGGCTTCAGGGCAGCATATAGTACGGAGACGGCACTGGTGGAGATGAGGGAGTCGAATCGGGAGTGTCTCGACGGGGGCGGCAGAGCGGTACTGATTTTATTGGATCTCTCTGCCACCTTCGATACCGTTCCCCATACGCTCCTCACTGCCAGGCTATCTACTATTGGCGTGGGTGGCAATGCCCTGGCCTGGTTGTCCTCATTTCTTTCGGGCAGGACACAACAGGTCTGGATGCCACCTCATGCCTCTGAACCAAAACCACTCCTTACGGGGGTCCCACAGGGATCTACTCTTAGCCCCCTGCTGTTCAACATTTACATTACCCCCCTGGTATATCTTGCTGAACAGTATGGGGCTAAGATAATAGGATATGCTGATGACACGCAGCTGCTCTTCACTTGGCCTGACGATCATCTGGACACTGCAAAGGTCCCTCTCTGCCTATCCTCAGTTTTTCGATGGCTAACCTTGGCCCAGTTAAAATGTAACGAGGATAAATCGGAGGTCCTTTTTTATGGCTCCTTCCCTCTCAGTTTTAAAAACTCACTGTGGCCCCCGAATATCCCATGTCCCAAAGAGATGGGTGGCCCTGCGAAAAATCTTGGGATTTGGTTTGGGAGGATTTAAGATTTGAGGACCATATAAAAAAAGTAACCGGGACCTGTTTCGCTACCTTGAGAATGCTCAGGAGATTTTTTCCATTGCTCCCTAGAGAGGCCAGGGAGACTGTTGCCCGAGCACTCATTTTAGCGAGGCTGGACTATGCGAACTCCCTGTTCAGCGGCATTCCGGCTTATCTGATCAAACGTCTGCTGGTCATCCAGAATGCCGCTGTTCGTCTTCTTTTTAACGTTCCTAGATGGAAGAGCGTTCGGTCTCATATGTCCAGCCTCCACTGGCTCCCAGTACCTCAACGCATTCTCTTCAAAGCTCTAGTACTTGCGTTCAGAGCCACTCATGACCAAGGTCCGGTCTATCTTAAGAAGAGATTTACTCTCTATGCCCCCACAAGAGTTCTTAGGTCATCCTCGCTATTTAAAATGACCCTTCCTAGGTTCAAGCGAACCAGACTGGGTGGACAGTCCATCGTAGCGGTAGCGGCTCGAGCCTGAAATGCTCTCCCCTTCCATTTGCGTTCCAGCCAATCTGTAGCCCAATTTAAGAAAAATCTAAAAACCCACCTGTTTAGCAGCGGGACATAAGACGATCCTTGTTCGCCCATCTTTGCCTTCCCATCGTGCCAGGATACTCCCAAGTAACAGTGCCGTTACAAAACAATTTATACATACATACATACATAGCACCTCGTGAGTGCTATATTTTAATTTGCCCCAGAAGAGGAGCGTGTGGGCTTTGCAGCACTGAGCTGGCCATGTTTCAGAGGGAATCCTCATCGTAGGAATTCCCCCGTGCTGCATTGAGGAGCGTTTTGCCCAACTGAGCAGGAGCATACTCCACTTTATGTATATTTAAACAGCGGGGGCCAACACTGCCTTTCTGCCGCTTTTGGTAGTTACTGGTGGGTGCCCACCCTTCATGCGGTGCTCGTTGGCGGGTGCCCACCCTGCTGTTGTGTTTAAGTTTGTTGTGGGTGCTCACCCCGCCTTGCTGCCGAAGGGAGGAACAGCCGCCCGCCGCGATCATGCGGCGAACCGGGAGTCAGGCAAAGCTGCCTGACGTTGGGCGAAGCTAAGGCCCAGCCGAGCGGGCTCCCGTGAGCTGTTGGGAGCCCCCCTGCCCAGGGAAGAAGCGGAAGGCAGGCGGGAGCCCACCCCGCCTTCGTGGGTGCTGGAGAGTGTGGGACCAGCAGCAGAGGGCAGCGGAGAAGTCCTGGTAAGCGCAGGCCCGCCAAGGCACATTGTCGGTGCCTGGGACCTGCGCAGCAGAGAGTCGGTGAGGGGGGCTCTCTCAAGCTTTGTTGGTGCCAGAGCTGCAACGGAAGTGCCCAGGTGAAGGATGCACTTGGATTGCTGGAGTTCCGACGCAGGGGACTCGCGGGGCACTGAAGTGCCAAGGCTAAATTCCTTTTTGGGGGCCATTTGATTTACAGAGTCCCAGAGTGGGGTTCGTGATGCAAGGAGAGTGACAGTGCTTATTTATCTTTTGGGCACTATTGTTTCTGAGTCCCAGTGTGGGCTCAGAAGGCACAGTGGTACCAAGCCTAATTCCCCAGCTGAGCCGCACCAGCACGGGCAGCTACAATGATTGGGCATATTTGTTGAGAGAGTCCCAATAGGGACCCAGAGGGCACTGTGAATGCCAGCACCCACAGTTACCTTCACAGCTGCACCACAATTAGCGGCAGCTGCACCGTTTAGGCCAGTTCATTTTGAGGAGTCCCGGAGAGGACTCAGGAGGCACAGTGGTGCCAGCGCAATTGCACACTTTGATTCTGCTGCATTGGCAGCTTGCCCTGACATTTGGGACATAGGGCATCTGAGCCCTCTGAGCAGGCCAGCTGGCCAGGGAGCAGTTGGGTTTGTAGGGCGCCAGGTCCTAATGTGATCTCTGTGGTGCCTAGGATAAATGTGATGTATGCACCATGATTTATGCCTCTGTTGTTTATTTTTAGGAGGTTATTCCCTAATCTGAGGTTTATGCTTATGAGGTGGCGCATAATGTGTTTTACGTCTGATGTGATGCTTATTGCATAATATGATTTATGTTGCAGGATATAATGCTGAGTACAGTGTTTTGCCAGTCATTACTGGTTGTGTTCTACATTTACTATCTGTGCTTGTGATGTTTCTGACAGTGGCCAAATTGGCCCTGTCATGTGTATATAATCCCCTGTAAATATTGCCTAGTGCCAGTAGGCACAGTGTATATTGTATGATTACTATTTTAAAGTGTTTTGGATAATACAAAGGCTATTTTTATATGTAACCATGTGTGGAGTTCCTTTTTTGGTGTGCCTAGAGTGTTGCTGATGTGTGTGTGTTGCGTAAACGCTTTACACATTGCATCTGGGATAAGCCTGACTGCTCGTGCCAAGCTACCAAGGGGGTGAGCAGGGGTTACCTTCAGCGTGTAACTCCCTTGCTCTGACTAGAGTGATGGTTTCTGCCTGGCTTAGGTGCAAGCCCTAGCCAACCAGAAATCCCATTTCTAACAACTATGTTATGTGTATGAATGTGTTGCGTATATGAGATGGTTATGGCTGTTTAGTTTGACTGTTGGGTGGTTGAGAATGTGGTCAATGGTAATGTATTTTATGATACGTACTGTAAAGTAATTGTTATTTTGGTTTTGTTGGTCTGTCAACTTTGATATTTTGTTTGCTGTCTGTGAATAACAATGAATCATTGTATATTGTTTTTGACATGAATTAACATAAAAAGGTTTTCACACATATAAAAACTATCTTAAAAAATACTGTGAATACTTAAGAAAATAAAAAATATATGATTTTTTTAAAAAATAAATTAGTTGGTCTGAGTGTTCTATGGTGTACCTGCCTTTAGTATGAGCCCTATGGGGGCCATCCATTAAACAAATATAGGTCAGACAACAGCGTTTCTCTATGATAATTGCCTTAAGTCACCCTATAGAAAAGAGCTGACTTGACCAGGCTCATGGTTACTGATGGGGGTCAAGAGGCGGAAAGTGAACCCCTACCTGATCTACTGTCTAGCAACCCACAAGATGGCTCAGTAGAGGGTGTTGTTTTATCAGACTCTTTCACTACACAACAGCAATCTGGCTTCAGGCAAGTCTTAGGCCAGTTTGCTGGGCTCTTTTCTTCAACCCCTGGTCAGACAATATGATGTGGACACTGGTGACAGACTCCCTATCAAAAATATGATATACAGACTGTCTGAACAAATCAAAGTCTGCATCAGAGCTGCGGTCAGTAAGATACTTGAGCTAGGGGTGACTGAATCCTTTGACAGTACATGGGCTAACCCAGTGGTACTGGTCCCCAAACCTCACTCACTATACCATGAGCAGATGAGCTAATTTATAAGCTGGGTGCAGACAAATTTCTGATTACTTTTGATTTAGCATCAGGGTACTGGCAGATTGAATTCATTGAGGCAGCAAAGGAGAGATCATCAGTTTCTACCCCTGAAGGCCATTTTCAATATAAGATGATTCCTTTTGGTCTGAAAAATGCACCAGTCGCTTTCCAAAGGTTGGTGAATCGAGTTCTCTCAGGTCTGGACAACTTTAGTGCAGCATATCTGGATGATATAGCTGTCTTTAGTTCCATTTGGGAGAATCACCTGGTCCCCTAACGGACATTTTATAGGCCCTGCAGCAGGCAGGCCTAATCATCAAGACCAGCAAGTGCCAGATGAGGAACAGATCAGTTGTATACTTTGGCCACCTTGTAGGTGGAGGCCAAGTACAACATCTCTAACCCAAAATCCAGAGCATTCAGGGGTGGCAGGCTCCCAGACTCAGACACAAGTCAGGGCTTTCCTTGACTAGACTGGGTATTCCATGACATTTGTGAAGGGGTATGGCACCATTGTAGCCCGATTCATTGACCTTAACTCCAAAAAGTAGCAGAAGAAGATCATCTGGACCACAGGATGCCAAAAGGACTTTGACACCCTGAAAGAGGCTATGTGCTAAGTACCTGTCCTGAAGGCACAAGACTATGGGAAGGAGTTCATTGTCCAAACAGATGCTTATGAACAAGGGATTGGGGCAGTGTTGTCACAAACAAATGATGAAGGCCAGGTTCGACCACATGCCTATATCAGCAGGCAACTCCTCCCTAGAAAGCAGTATTGGAGTGTCATTGAGAGGAAAGCCTTGGCTGTTGTTTGGTCCCTAAAGAAGCTGAGACCATACTTCTTTGGGACTCACTTCAAGGTTCAAACCAACTGGGGGCCTCTCAGATGGCTGACGGAGATAAGAGGAGAGAACCCCAAGTTGTTGAGGTGGTCCATTATCCTACAGGATATGAACTTTTCAGTAGAATGTAGGCCAAGGGGTGACGATGCCAATGCAGATGGCCTTTCCAGGTTTTTCAATGTAGACGATGTGAATTATCAGGGGATAGGTTAGTTGCTCATCACCTTCATTTAGGGGAGGATCATGTAGGAATGTCCCCTTTTTGTACGGCCACTCTTCCACCACACACACGCACACACACACACGCACACAAATACACACACACACACACACACTTTTTTGCTCCAATGCTAATGGTTATGTCTCTGAAAGCCCACTGCTGGTTCCTGATGCCCAGGTCCCAGTGCCAGTGCTAAAACCTATACCCAAACTGGCAAGGACTTTAAACCCCTTTGAAGCCCCTGTTAAAAGCGGTACCCAGGGCATGGGATTTAAAGGGGTCACCAGGGACTGAAGCACTGTTTTTTGCCACCCTGAGTGACCAAAGTAAACAGATGACAGCAGTCATGCCATTGGAGACTGCAGGAGTGCAAACTGTTCGAACTCAACTTTTCCCTCACCATGTGGGACATGGTCAAATCACTATTTTTAATATATATTAGTCACCCCTAAGGAAGGCTTCCTGAGCCCAAGAGCCAGGGTTTAATATATTGAAGGTGAGGACATATAAGTGCAAGCTTATATGTCCCTATAGTAGCCTTTTCCATTTAGGGGTACTATAAGTGTTCGGAGGTCCATAGGATAACATGGGCTGGCACTCTGGCAAACCAGAGGTTTCCAGCACCATTATGTTACCACCTAAATAGGACATGTTTGGTATCAAACACATTGCCTCCTCACTTGTGACACAGGCAATGTGGCATGCACTCTGGTATCTACCTTAGAGGTTGGCCACCTACTCGCTCTAATATTTCCGGTGCCCTGGCTCACAGCCTGCAGACAGACTAGACAGAAGGAGCTGACATCTCCTTACCTGGCAAGATGGCTAGTGAGAGGACACATCAAAGCAATGAGTTTCACAGCTTTCACGGCCTCTGATATGCATCCAGGCTGCCTCCCAAAGGAAGGAACAGCCGCCCCCAGCACATTTGAACCTGTGTAGTGGGAACATTATATAGTCAAGAGGTGTATGCCCCCAGAAGGCTAAAAACACCTGTCAGGTGGGCTCTCTGGTCTGTAGAGGTAAGGAAGGTTTCTGCCATTTTTAAAAGTGGAAGAATAGAGTGTTCTGGGTGGAAAAAGTGATACACTCCCCCGGATGTGGTCCCCTCAGAGGTGGATTAGTCGCTGGGGCTAGAAGCCCATTTGCAACTGCACCCACACTCCTAACATCCCTAAATCTAGGCTTTAAGGGGCACCCCTGGTACCAGAACCTCAGTTCTGATCTGACTTGCAACAATGGACACAAAGAGGCCCGAGTCTACGACAAAAGAAGCTGCACAAAGCAAAGGCCTGATACTCGGCACCTGTGGCAGCCTTCCTGGAACTACAAGACAGCGACTCGTTCCGCACCAAAGACCAGTTCCCCCATGCAGTGGGACCTCTCTGAGAGCCAAAGGCAACTTTAGACTCAGATGGACTAGTAGCAGTAGTCCCCTGCAGTTCAGAGGTAAAAACTCAGTACGAGAAACAAAGAATCGCTGCCATAGGCACTCTTGTGGCTGTTGCTTCAAAGGGGGTCACCCCTTCAATTCAACTAACAACCCGATTGCCTTACATTGGTGTTCAGCAGTGTGGATCAGGACTTGTGTTTTTGCAGTGCTAAACAGTGATATTTGTTTAACACAAAAATCCCAGATAAATAATTTGACACCAGAGTTGACCTGTTTATAAAACCCCTGTTCGTTTTCTTGGCTGTTTTCTCCTTTTTCTAAAGTGTCTTACCTTCTTTTTTCCAAAACAGATGCATCTGTTCAACTTTGACATACTCAGCAGGGCTTAGCTCCTGAAGCTTTGCAAACAGAAGCGGCTAAAGGAAAACAAAAGGCTATCAAACTGGATCTTTGTCTAGCCCTCAGAGTCTTTGAGGAATTGCAGAGGTGGTACTCCACTGCAAATGATGATGGGGAGGCAGGGGCCCATTTGGAGGATGCTGAGGAGATTGAGGACCCAGCCCTGGTTCTTGAGCTGCATTGAGAGGCAAACTCAATCCAAGTAGATGCCCAGAATGGGACAAGTAGCAATGTATCTGCCAGGGGCCTGTCCCCAGAGGAGCTGGAACACAGGAAGGAAGAGAGGGAGTTCCAAACTTCAGCTAGCCAAAATGTGTCAGGAAGCAGTAGAGCGGATGGCCAAGGAGAGAAAGGCCTGTGAGCCGGGACTCAAGGAGCTTAACATACGAGCCAAACAAGCAGAGCCCATCAATTCTGGTGGCATCATGCCAACAGTGTCTACTGAAGAGGTGAGGGTCCGCATGCCACATGAACTGGTGCTCAATTATGTGGTGGGAGACGATATTCACAAGTGTTTGTCTGCTTAGGAGGTAGCTCTGATCATACAAAAGGTTCTAGAAGAGTACTGGGGGAGTAGGTTATGGAAACATATGCAGGACCCTGCTCCAGCTCTCCCTTGTGCATCGCCCTTGCTTCTGCTCTTCTCCTGTCAATCAGTGTCCTTTGTTCTATTTAGCTTTTCTCCTTGATTTCTCCCATTTTTCCTTGCTGCCTTGTCCTGTTGTTCCCCTGTTCCTCATTGCTTGTTCCCCTGTTTTATCCTTTATCTGCTCTTGTCTTTATTTTTCCTCCTTTTTTAATTGCTTTTCTCCCTATCTATCCCTTGTTTTTGTTCTTTTCCTGTTTTTGCTCACTAGTGCTCTCCTTGGCCGCCTGGCTCCCGCCTGCCGCCCTTTTTCCTGCCTCCATCTAGCCCCACCCTCCACCTTCCAGTGCTCCTCCCTCCTCCCAGGACCTACTTAATGGAGGCCACAGCGCGGCCACAATGTAAGCAAGCTGCTGGCATGTCAACGGCGTGTCCATCGTGCCTGGACCGCGCCCTGCGCCAGAAACACTGGTCTGGCCTACTCACAGATACGCCGCCTCTGTCCTCAGCGCCCTGAACACTCAATCAATAAAGGATTTATAAAGTGCACTACTCACCCATGAGGGTCTCAAGGCACTGGTGTGGGTGGGGGTGGGGGGTGCAGCTCCGGTTCAGTCGAAGAGCCAGGTCTTGAGGTTCTTCCTGAAGGTGTGGAGGGTTGGGGAGCGTCTGATGTTGACAGGGAGCTCCTTCCAGGCTTTTGCTGTGACGTAGAAGAAAGCTCTTCCACCTGCTCTGGTTCTGCGAATGCGGGGGGTCTCGGCGAGGGTGAGGTCTGCGGAGCGAAGGTTCCTCTTGGGTACTTGGAAGGAGACTCTCTCGTTGAGGTATTTGGGTCCGATGTTGTGGAGGGATTTGTACGTGTGGGTGAGCAATTTGAAGGTTACTATCCTCTCGATGGGGAGCCAGTGGAGGTCACGTAGGTGTTGGGTCATGTGTTTGTGCCGTGGGGTTCAGTGGACGAGTCTGGCTGCGGAGTTCTGGATCGTTTGAAGCGCGTGGAGAAGAGTTGTGTTGATTCCGGCGTAGAGGGCATTGCTGTAATCTAGTCTGCTGGTTATGAGAGCATGGGTGATGTTTTTTCTGCATTCTTGGATATCCATTTGAAGGTCTTGCGGAGGATCCAAAGGCAGTTGAAGCTGGTGGAGGTGATGGAGGTGATCTGGCGGGTCATGGTGAGGGAGGAGTTGAATATGATGCAGACACTCGACAGCTCAGTGAATGCTGCTGCCATGCTGCACCACACTTTACGGTAAGACCATTCTCCTGCACCAGGTGCACCTTCTTTTGCACCAGCAAGATCACCATCACACCACATAGCACCACGCCGACCTCTTGCCACACCACACCTGAAGTGACACCTCAACTCCCCTGCCTACTCTTCAGCATGCGCTCTAAGTGTAAGCATTCCACTCAAATATGGGACCTCATCACTTCCCTCGCATCTGACATCATGAATGAATGATTGATTGAATGAAGGAACTTGTAGAGTGCAAAGAATACCCAGAGCCCTCATGACGCTGCAAGTGACAAGATTCGGTACTGCCATTAACTTCTAGTGTCTAAATAACTACGTTTTTAAGGATTTCCTAAATGCTAACAGAGAAGTGTCAGATTTCACCTCCAATGGGATCTTGTACCAGTTTAAAGCAGTGCAGATAATGAAGCTTCTGCCACCCCATGATGAGCGTTTGATGGTAGCGACAACCCCACTGCTAGAGGAGCTAGATTCAACGGGCATGTACTATTTAAAACTTTCCTTCAAATAAGCAGGATCTTGTCCGTGGAGTGAGTTGAATGAAATACAAAGCGCCTTAAAAACAACACAAGGCTTTATAGGTAGCCAATGAAAGCTCCTTATGGCTTGAGATGCAGAGTGGAAACTGGGAACATTCAAGAGCATCTGTACTGCAGAGTTTTGCAGGACTTGGAGTTTATTCAGAGATCCTTTTAGTAGATTTTGATAAAGACAGCTGCAGCAGTAATGTTCGCTATGATTCTAAGGGTGTACAAAGAAGCAGAAATTACCTTGTTAATTGCTCTTCAAAAGAGAGTTTCTCCTCCACCAAAACGCCAAGGTTTTTACCTGGCGTTGGAAGGGTACCTAGGTCATCTGAAACCATGAAGGGGACCAGAAGGACGTATTGCTACCAAATAGGATGACTTTGGTCTTAGAAGAATTCAATTTAAGGCCGTTGTTATCCATCCATTTGCTTACTGCACTCATGCAGTTCCGAAATGTATCACTTGTGTTAGAGCTCCTTTTAGAGAGCGAGATCACAATCTGGATATTGTCGGAGTAAAACACCAATGAAAACCCAAAAGAATAGCCAGGGGTGTAACATAGAGATTGAAAAGGGCCGGGATCAACAATTAGCCCGACCCTCATCAAGACCTGGCTCAAGTTTCATGTTAATTTTCTTTATGTTACGGAACTCCAAAGAGATCCACATAAAACATTAGCCAGAATACATATTTTCAAAAGACATTAAAAAACAAATATTCAATAGGTCCCTTGAAGAACATTAAAAGCCAAGATAGCATAAAACCCAGTTACTATGTGTATAATATAATTAGTACAGATTTAAAAAATACTTACAGTGAAAAATTCTGTAACAAAACATTTCATTAGGAGGTACGTAAAGTGACTTAAGTGCATCTGAAGCAGATAATATATATAACTGTAGGCATATAGGTCTCAAATTTTTGACGACAAAATAAAAGTGCTGGGCAGACAAAGAGAACATGGTTCAGATCTTGGAGACCGTTTCAATAAGCAGTATGGATTCCATACCATTTGGCCAAAAGAGAATTAAGCAGGGGCATACCATGCCTCAACAGAATAGAGAAGCATCTCAAATAATGCAGCAAAATTACAAGTAATATATGGTTGCACTTTTTTTTACTAAAAAGCACTCTATTATATTCTGAAAGCCCTTTGTTTGAGGCACGCCTCCCTGTCTAAACAAAAGCTTACGGTCCATGTGGCTTGTTTAAAACTAGCTTTTAATTGCTGCATTGTTAGGGCAAGAACCAAATTAGGATCTTGTTGAAGCATATCAATAGCATAAGCAAAATTTCTACAACTTATTGACCTATCCTTAATGTCAACCAAGATTTCTTTCTTTATACAGGACCTTAATGTATCATCATGGCTACATGCTTGACAGGCAACCCAGTGTACTTACTCCACCAGGACTTAAACAAAAGCACTTCTCAAGTCCATTTCCAATCTTAAGGCCACCACTGGGATCGCTGAGTTAATAGAAGATAGGTTTCGGAGGACTCGTTCTTATATCGTATCTAGAAAACCCCTCAGTAGTTACTTCAATCTGCTCCAGTGCATAGAGCAGAGAGACAGGGATTTTGGCTCGCTAGACCTCTAAAAGATTCTCCCCATTGCCCTATAACTAGCACCCAGGCCCTTAGCCTAAGACTGCAAAAGACACACAGATGATGGATGGAATGCAGAGCAAATCAAACATTCAGTCCCAGTCAATAGATCTGGGTTAAACCCATCCTTCTTTTTGCTCACCATGCCACCCCAGTTAGATCCAGCCATATGCAAATCAGTCTTGACCCTGTGCCTCATGGGAACAGTCCAGCCCGGACTGCCAAGCCAGGTCCTCCCTGGACCAGAAACAAGTATTCTGGGACTAGCTTTGGGTCATCAGCCCACATCAGCCAGGTTAGCTTGAATCCAGTGGCACAGTGAACCCGGGACCCACGTCTAGGCATACCCAGGGCTCTTAGGGTGAGAAAACTAAAGACACGCAGCTGTTGAGTCAAGATCACTGTCAACACACCTGAAGCACCCGATATTGGTGGGCATTCATCTACCGATCCCCTGGTCACTCCAAAGTGACCCAGACTCTGTCTCCTCTGCTTTCAGGTTCTTCTCATCTAGAATCCACATTTGGGTTCCACATGACACTTTTCGTACATCCAGCAGCAGCATTTCTTTGTTGACATCCATAGAAAAAAAAAAGGGTTTCCGAAGCCACTTCATGCGTAGGCACCCGGCTCCTCTGGGATAGGTAACTCTGGTACAAAGTTATCCACAGGTGGGGTGGCTCTTCGAACTCTTAAATTCCGAGGGTTGTCTTTGTAATCTGCTGGGAAGGGTCCTTAATCTCTGATTTTCCAACCGCAACTTTCGCATTGAATTGTACGGAGCACGTGGTCATGTTCTCACTCTGCACCCCCCTCCGTGGATTCCCTACTCACTCACCTTGGGTGGTTCCTTGGGTTCCCAGAGATTCTACACCTTCTAGACTATGTCTAGTCCCGAGTCGTGGTTCTTATACCACTTATTTAGTATATGGTTTGGTCTCTCCCTGGGCCCAATGTGTATTCTGCTACTTACATTTGATTCTTTGCAACTGTATTATTTCATTTGTGCTCTAGCCTCATGTAGAGGATATTAGAGAGTGTTATAAATGATAAATACATATTTTTATAACTACTGTGTTGTTTCCCTTTCATTTAACCAATACTTTAAGGTTGCATTCTGGTAAAACAAGGTGCGTAACATTCCTTCAAGACTTAGCCTGAAGGCTGCTCTCCATAGCTACCATGAGGATAGCTTTCAATAAAGGTTGTCTTTGACCTAATCACCATAGGGTTTTCTTGGACTGGTACAAAGTGCACACTTTAACTAGTGGACAGCATATACCAGGCCAACTTCTTGCTGCAGGTTGCCTTTGTTTGTTCACTGCCTCTATTTTTTCACTGTCTACTGTATCCCTGGTTACTGTGCACTGTTCTGCCGTTGTTTATTGTTTCCCTCGCCTCCCCCATGACCCTTTTTCCTTCTGTTACCCCTCGCCTCTCCATTTAGGTAGGCAGGTCCTGCCGACTCTCGCTGCATTTTGCTTTGTTTTTTCACTGCCTCTATTTTTTCACTGTCTACTGTACCCCTGGTTACTGTGTACTGTTCTGCCCTCGTTTCTTGTTTCACTCGCTTCCCCCCTGTGACCCTTTTGCCTTCTGTTACCCCTCGCCTCTCCCGTTCGTTCCCGCTGCTGCATCCCCTGCGGCCCGCCCCCTACCGCCCCGCCCCCATCTCTCCCATTTGCCCCCACCTCCCAGCTGCTCCTCCCTCCCACTTCCCTTCATATGGCGCCCGCTGTGCGGCAGCGCGCAGCGGGCTTACCGCTGGCCTGCCAAGGCACCCTAAGGCAAGCCCATCTGCGCCCGTCCGCGCCTGGACCGCGGCCAGTGCCAGAATCTCTGGCCCCGTGAACGCCACAGCACCCGTCTCTGCTTCGACTCCAGCACCCTCCACGCACTCAACGCCGGACAAGGACGCACCTGCTGCCTGGCGGCTCAAAGCGCACCCAAGAGCCCTTCTCCTGTCGGAACTGCAGCTTCACCAGCATCCGGACCAACAGCCCACCCACCAGGGAAGAACCCAACCACCTCAGATGCATTCTTCTCAACACCCGCTCCACCCGCAAACACGCCGTTGAACTCTGGGACATGCTCGACTCAACCTCCCCAGACGTCGCCTTCCTGACAGAGACCTGGATGAACCCCTCCTCTGCACCCAACATCGCAATAGCCATCCCGGACGGCTACAAGATCACCCGCCGGGACCGCACCAATGGAATAGGGGTTGGAATAGCCATCATCCACAGGAACACTCTCAGAGTCTCGACAAACACCAACAACACCCTCAGCACCGCCGAACACCGGCACTTCCGGATCCACACTGACCCCAACCCCACCCTCAGAAGAAACCCTCGTCTACAAACCACCCGGACCCCGACCACAGTTCAGCGACTCCATCGCCGACTGCGTCAGCACGCATGCCCTCGCCTCCATGGACTACATCCTCCTCAGAGACCTGAACTTCCACCTTGAGAACAACAACAACACCAACTCCACCACCCTGATTGACAACCTCGCCAACCTCGGACTCAGACAACTCATCAAAAACACCAATCCACTCCGCCGGCCACACGCTCAACCCCATCTTCTCCGCAAGCCACAACGTCCCCTTCAACCACACCACCGAACTCCACTAGACCGACAATCGCTGCATCCACTTCACCTTCTGGAAACCCACCACGCACCACCGCACCCAACTGATGCCTCGCCGTTGCTGGAGCATAGTCACCGAAGACCAGCTAACCACCACCACCACCACCCTCACCTGGATCCCACCAATCCAGACACCGCCGCCCGCAACCTCAGACAGTGGATCGATGAATGCACCAACACCCTCGCCCCGCTCAAGAAACCCTCCAAAAGTCACACCAGCAAGAACGCCAGCTGGTTCACGGAAGACCTCCAGGTTCCAAGCAAACCTGCCGAAAGCTGGAGAAGAACTGGCTCCGTGAGCACACAAGAACGCCACCCGCAAACACCATCACCTCATCAGATCTGCCAAAAGGACCTCCTTTAAAGACCGCCTAGACAACAACGCACACAACAGCAAAGAGCTCTTCAACATTGTGAAGGAACGCTCCAACCCAGCTCCAACACCAATGACATCCCACCTTCACAATACCTGTGCGACTCGCTTGCCACCTTCCTCCACCGCAAGATCACAGACATCCACAACAGCTTCAACGCCACAACCTCCCCAACAACCAAGGAGACACCCACCCCCACGACCACCATCTGCACCAACCGTCTGCTCTCCTGAACCAACATCAACGACGACAACACCATCAAAATCATGAACACCATCCACTCCGGAACTCTGTCAGACCCCTGCCCACACCACGTCTTCAACAAAGCCAGAACCACCATTGCACCCCATCTCCGGAAAGCCATCAACATCTCCTTCGAGACAGCAACCTTCCAAGAGAGCTGGAAGCATGCCGGGAACAACGCTTTACTCATGAAACCCAAGGCGGACCCCACGGACCTCAAGAACTTCCGGCCCATCTCCCTGCTCCCGTTCCCGGCGAAGGTCATCGAGAAGACCGTCAACAAACAACTGACACACTACCTCGAGGAGAACAGCGTCCTAGACCCGTCCCAATCCGGATTCTGCAGCAACCACAGCACCAAAACAGCCCTCATCGCTGCCACCAATGACATCAGAACCCTGCTAGAAAACGGAGAAACCTCGGCCAACATCCTCTTGGACCTGTCAGCCGCCTTCGATACGGTCTGCCACAGCACACTACAATCACCCCTCCATGACGCCGGGATCCAAGAGAAGGCCCTGGACTGGACCACCTCCTTCCTCTCCGGCAGAACACAGAGCGTCCGCCTCCCCCCTTCCGCTCCAAAGCCACTGAGATCATCTGCGGCGTACCCCAGGGCTCATCCCTCAGCCAACGTTGTTCAACATCTACATGGCACCGCTCGCCCACGTCGCTCGACTGCACGACCTCAACATCATCTCCTACTGTGATGACACCCAACTTATCCTCTCCCTCACCAAGGACCCTCACACCACCAAAACCAACCTTCACGAACGAATGAAGGCCGTCACTGAATGGATGGGGAACAGCCGACTGAAGCTGAACTCGGACAAGACAGAGGTCCTCATCCTCGGATCCACCCTTTTGGCCTGGGACGGCTGGTGGCCAACCGCACTGGGAACAGCTCCAACACCCACCAACCATGCAAGCAACCTAGGGGTCATCCTCGACTCCACCCTCTCTATGACCAAGAAGGTCAACGCCTTCTCCTCCTCCTGCTTCAACACCCTCCGCATGCTCCACAAGATCTACAAGTGGATCCTCACCGAAACAAGAAGAACGGTCACCCAGGCCCTCGTCAGCAGCAGGTTGAACTACGGAAATGCCCTCTATGCAGGAGCCTCTGCCAAACTCCTGAAAAGGCTTCAACACATCCAGAACACGTCTGCACGCCTGATCCTCGACATCTCTCACCGCAACCACATCACACCCCACCTGAGATACCTGCACTGGCTCCCCGTCAACAAGAGGATAACCTTCAAGCTCCTCACCCACGCACACAGGGTACTCCACAGCACCGGGCCAGCGAACCTCAATGGACGGCTCAACTTTTTCAACTTCTACATCTCCACCTGCCAGCTACGCTCCGCCGACCTCGCCCTCACCACAATCCCCCGCATCCGTAGAACAACATCCGGCGGCAGATCGTTCTCCCACCTCGCCGCCAAGACCTGGAACACCCTCCCCATCCCCCTGCGGCAGACCCAAGACCTGCTGACCTTCAGAAGACTCCTCCTGGATTTTCAAACAGTAGCAGCATTCCCCTACCGCCAGCGCCTTCAGACGCTCACAGGTAAGTAGTGCGCTTTACAAATGAAATGATTGATTAATTGACTTCTCACACTGAAGTGTCTCACCATCGGCCTGAGAATGGTCCAGATGTATCAGTGTCTGAGCTTGAGACTGATAAAGGAACCTGGTTGTTGGCACAGGTGGAACCCGACCATTATCCTGGCGAAGGGCCAAGTGGCATTAGCAGCAGAGCTAGAAATGTAGATGAATGCCCTAGAAGGCAAGGCAGATTGAGACCAAGTCTGTCTGTTGAACGCATACCACATACTGTTAGTTAAGAAACTAAAAATACTGATTTGTGTAGCATTGAAGAATAGCCAGTACTCAGGAGATCGAAAAGACCATGGGTAACTTGTTGGAGGTACTCAGCCCATGAGTAGACCTAATAAATAACTAATGAACAAGATCAAGTTTCCATGATTTGGATGATAAAGTTAAATTCAATTCAATTAATTTATATAGCGCGCTACATACCCAGAGGGTCTCAAGGCGCTAGAAGAAGGGTGGGGAATTACATGTCGAATATCCAGGTTTTAAGTTGCTTTCTGAATGCTAGGTGGTTCTGAGTGAGGCGAAGGTGAATGGGAAGTGAGTTCCAGGTTTTAGCCGCCAGGTAGGAGAAGGATCTTCCTCCCATGGTGGTTTTGTTGATGCGAGGTACAGCAGCAGGGGCTTGGTTGGAAGAGCGTAGCTGGCGGGAGGGGGTGTAGAAGGAAAGTCGTGTGTTGAGGCATTCGGGTCCAAGTTCGTAAAGTGCTTTGTGTGCGTGGGTTAGGAGGCGGAATGTTATCCTC
Source organism: Lissotriton vulgaris (assembly GCF_964263255.1). Classification (NCBI taxonomy): domain Eukaryota; kingdom Metazoa; phylum Chordata; class Amphibia; order Caudata; family Salamandridae; genus Lissotriton; species Lissotriton vulgaris. The sequence continues at coordinate 196,413,038 of NC_141685.1, forward strand.
TTATTGACGGGGAGCCAGTGGAGGTTTTTCAGGTGACCAGAAATGTGGTCTTTACGCGGGATGTCTAGTATGAGTCTGGCTGATGCGTTTTGGATGCGTTGGAGTTTTTTCTGAAGTTTTGCGGTAGTACCGGCGTATAGGGTGTTTCCGTAGTCCAGGCGGCTTGTAACCAGTGCGTGGGTGACCGTTTTCCTAGTTTCGGTGGGGATCCAGCGAAATGTTTTTTTGAGCATGCGAAGAATGTTGAAGCAAGATGATGAAACGGCGTTGACTTGTCTGGTCATCGAGAGTGAGGAGTCCAGGATGATGCCCAGGTTCCGTGCATGGTCCGTTGGGATGGGTGCTTTTCCAAGGGCCTCTGGCCACCAAGAGTCGTCCCAGGCGGAGGGGGAGGTACCTAAGATAAGGACTTTGCTTTGCTAACCAAGCCTCAGAGAACTTCAATTCACCATGAGAGTGTTGCTGTTTGAGCCTACTCAAACAACTGGATAAACTGTACAATGAACTTTTTCTCTGCTTGATTTATCCTTAATTGGACTTTGCTTTGGGCAGAACTTTGACATTTTCTTTGAACTGTAGCAAAGTAAATTAACTTTCTTCTAAATAATTTAAAATACTTCCTAGCTGGAGAAGAAGACATAAATGGTATAGGTATTATTCAATAAGACTGCTGTAAATAAGTTAATCACCATATTTCATTCAATCCAGTTTTGCCATTTGCACAAGTCTAAACATACAAAGAAAAGTCTGTTTGGTGCTATTTCTACTCTTACCGGGCTGATTGTAGAGAAGTTATGGATATTGATAATCCAAATAGGCATAGGCTGATAGTGGCTGGAATATAAATCATTGCTATTGTAGGGTTAACAATATTGCTTATAGGCTTCTCAACTCATTCTGATCCTATTAGATCTAAACCAAGACCAATTACTTGCACTAATAAATCTGCTATAGGGAATTAGCAAATTTTCATTTTAAGTCACTGCACACAAATGCTTCGAAAGGAGATTTTTCCTTAGTAATACTTAGTTTTGGTTGCTTTATAAATACACTGACCCAATGGATGCTAAAGATTGCCTGCTTCAGTTGCCTGCTTCAGTAGCTGATGGCATTACCTATCACAAAAGTACCCTCACTTATGGTAATGATTGTAGTATTTTGCCTAGTGTTTTATATAGACAAGTTCATTTTGAGTATTATATCTCAAATTATGACTTCGTTTTCTCAGACGTTTTGATGTATAAACATTGTGAACTCCTATCCAAACGCTAAAGAGATGAACACTGTTTGGAGTTTGAAGGAAAGTAGGATCTGCTTTCATGGTTACCCCCACTTTTTGCTTCGTGTTTTGACTTAGTCTGACTGGGATCCTGCTAATCAGCTTCACTGAACCCAGTCATGTTTGGTATCAAACATGTTGGAATGATACCCCAACACCGATTCTAGTGTAGGAAGTATGTTCCCATGTACTGGGGACTCCCTTGGAGTACCGCGCTGTATTTCCAGTAATAGCCTTTCAGGGTCTGACAGCAAGATAGTGCTGCTGCCGACCACATACACAATTCTGCCCTCCTGCTGCTGTGCCAAGCTCGAGCAGGAGAAGGCAGAACAATAGGTTTCCTGTCAGAGGGAGGTGTGACCACCTCCCAGGTTGGATTTAGTGTTTTGGGCTGGGTTGGGGTGCTTGCCAGCGCCGCCAGACTTATTTGAGGGCACATTTGGTGGCCTCCTTGCATACTCCAGTTTGAGCAAGTTCAGGAAGCCATTGGCTCCCGCTCCGGTGCAAAACTGGACAAAGAAGTATCCTACCCTCTATCTAGCCCGCCTCTGGGTGGGAATTCCAAGTCGTCCCAAACTTTTCCTTAAGGGTTTTAAAGGTTTACCTCTGGGTATATCCTCAGATTTGTTGCGGGACAAGACTCAACCCTGAAACTATGTCCCTCTTCGATCGTCTGGATTCTTGGACTTTGTTGGACTTCGTCTGGAACAGAGACTACATCAAGGAAAACTCCTGCTGCTCCTGGTCTCGCTGTTCTGCAAGTCTTCTTTGTCATCCATATCTGTACTTTTGCCAAGGATCCTCAACAGATCTGTGGGCATCAAGAAAAACCAATGAAATCTCTCTTAGAGTGAAGGAGTCACTCTCCTGCATCTGCGGGCACCGCAACCAAGTTTACGGGTCTGCTGCTCCTACGGATTGCTCAAGCCTCAGCAACACAGGTGGTGGTTCTGCAACTCCCTCAAGGCCTGAGCTGTCCTCTCTGCAATTTGGGGGCCAGTATCCTTCGTCTGAACAGCTGGGACGAACCCCTGTGCACAGTGTCGACTTGCCATTGCCAAGGCTTCTTGGCTCTTCACTCCAGAGATCTTTGGGCTACAAGAAGCTCCAGCCTCCAGAATCTCTTCCTTCCAAGTCCAGCGTTCTCACCACATCCTCTGCACTGTGAGCCTTCATCTTTGGTAAGCTGCTTTAGGTCCTCTTGCAACTCCTGTGCCTTTGGCCTGTGGGTCCTCCTGAGGGTCTTCAACTGTTTCAGTGGGCGTCCCTGCTTACTGGGGCCTGCTCTGACTCTCCTGCTGTTGGTGAGTCCCTTGGAACTTGCTGGTCTCAACGTTGCTCCTTCTTTGCTTTCTATGCCAGTTGCCGCTACCAAGTCTTGTTGGTCCTCCCGCTGGATACAACTACCTAGTCACAGACATCTGACGTGGGACAGTTTGTGCCCAGCTACTGGGCTTTTTCCGGGTTACCTGGTCCTCACAGCTGCAGCAACACGGTAATTGTCGACTCTTCTGGACCTCCAAACATCGGTGGGCATTGTGTCTCCGTGACCACTGGTCACCTCCGACTGGCATAGACTCTGTCCTCTCTGCTTACAGGTTCTTCACTTCTTGAATCCACTCTTGTGGTCCACAGGACACCTTCACAGTCTTCTCCAGAGGCATCTTCGTCAAAGTCTTCCTGTGTTGTCTACAGAGGTTTTCAACGTCTCTAAACCCCTATGCACCTGGCCTGCCTGGTGTAGGTAACCTGGTTCCCGGGGCATCCACGAGTGGGGTGGCTCGCCAAACCTCCGTCATCCAAGGTAATTCTTCTGGGTCCTCTGGGAAGGGTCCTTCTTGAAAACTGCAACCGCAACTTCCCCGTTGACTTTCATTGGACATGCGGCTGTGTTTCCACTCTGCACACAGCCTCCGGTGGCTCCTGGGTACTTACCTTGGGTGGGTCCTTGTGATCCCCAGCTCCTCTGAGTCTGCCGGTCCAAGTCCTATTCCTAGTTGCAGTTTGCATCCTTCTTGTTTGGTATATGGTTTAGTCTCCACTTGGAGACCACTGTATTTTGTGCTCACTTACCTTATTGCATTTGAAGTATTTTGTGTATTGTGTTGATATTTCCGGGTAGGAGATATACCAATGTGTTAGTAAGTGTTGTGTAAAAAAAAAGATTTTTTTATATAAACTCTGTGTGGTTCTTTTTCTTTTAATTTACACCTAATATTAAATTGGTAAAACAAGCTGCTTAACACTCCTTCCAGATAAGTCCGAAGTCTGCTCTTCACAGCTATCACTTTGAGAGCTTTCTATGGTTATCAAAAAACACTAAAATCACCATAAGGTTTGCCTGGATTAGTGCAAGGTGCATTACTTAAATAAGTGTGTACCATATACTAAGCCAGCCACCTACATATGTGGAAGCTTTGGGATTTAAGGTTGCACTGTTTTATCAGCTAACCTAGGTGCTGGTTACATGAAAAACCATCACAAGCTAGGCACATATAATACTTTTGTGATTTAGTATGTTCTACTAAATTTTTGGATTAGTTGTCAAGGGCCTTAGCACAAACTTTTCCATATTCTTTGGAAGTTTAGTTTCACTAGGGTAGGTAGGATCAACATCCCACTAAACCTACTAACCAGGTCTTTAGTTGCTGAGTCTAGTGAGGCTCAACCCTCTAGATACAGTGGTCTTAAGTTCCAGGAACTCAGAACCCTGTGTATATCTAGGAAAATAAAGACAGGTATCAACCCTAACACAAAGCAACTCTTACAATTGCTTCTGCAGGGTGACCTCCAGAATTCTGAAAGGATCGGCAGAACAATGTGGATGGGGTGGTTTCAGAAGAAGAGTCAGTGGTGTATCACCTCAGTGGCCCTAATTCTGAGGCTCACCAGGAGGAGTCTGAGGCCACCTCACTAGTGAACTCTAATCCCCTCAGGGAATAGTACAGAAGGTACAGAGAAAGGTCTTAGAGCTAGGTCCCCCTTTATTCCTCTTGAGAGAGTGCAGTTCAGGGGAGGTCTAGGTCCCATATATGAATTCAACCTCTTCTCACACTTCCATAGGGTCCTCTATCTCTAGCAAGAGGGAGGACTCCTTAGAAAGGGAATACCATCTGCTCAAGCTTGAGAGATCCAAGCTCAGAATCAAGAAGGAACAGTTGGCTCTGGATAAGGAAACCCTGAAAGTGCAGAAGGAGAGGAAGAATTTGGGATTTGGATCCTATGTTGGCAGCACTAGCCAACAAACCTAGGGTTAGGAAGCAATCCGTTGACACTAGGAACCTGAGCCGGATAGTCCAGGGCTCGTTACTAGACCTGCAGGTCTAGTAACGTGAATATTCTACTCTTTCTAACTGTAATGTACTTGACCCATGAACTGGTCTCAAATTGTGTGATTCTAGGCAAATATTTTGTCTTTTGGAGCCACCTCTCTTCAATATCACATAGGAGAGCATCTTCAAATATGCAAGTTCACTATTTTTGCAGTACGAAACAACTCTTTATTTACTAGAATAAACGTTTGCTCCATGATAATAAGAATTGAGCCCACTTATAGGGTACACATGATCCCTGGCTTGCCTCTTAGTTACTAATAGCATTGTCATCGGGGCAGGAATAGGAATATTTCCCAGTTCATGTTCAAAAACGAACTTTTCATAAATATATTACTAAAGCATGATGTGGTAGTGGACTGTCAGTTACAGATAGCACATTTTCCATTGAAATGGCCACAAAACTTTCCCACTAAAAATGTAGCTTTACTGATAAAACTATATAGGGCATAAACCATGTTTGGAAACTGGGTTTCGGAAAAAATATTGAAATTTGCAGATCATCAGTTAAAGTGTTCTGATTTGTTTTTATCCTACAAAAATCTTTTTTAACCACTTAATTACAAAAATATGTTTTCATAACTAGTGAAATATATCTAAAATGTTTGAACAGTTCACCTATTAGCTATTTCAGTGTTGTGTTAGAAAAAAAACAGAACTCTTACAGCCTTTCATTACACAAGCTTTACACAGTGGGATTGTCACAAAGTTCACTTTACAAAATTCTCTAACTTCAGCAACAGAAAGAAAAGTAAATGTAGGAAGACAAACTGACTTTTGACCTCTGTCTTTGAAAGCTGAGCAAATGTAACAAGATTTAATGGCATCTGTACTCTTCATTCTCTTTGTGAGCAAGCAGAGCACATGTTTGCAGCTTGCCAGAATCGGTGAGTAGGCCCTAAAAATAGCTCATCCTTAAATTTATGTGGCTCGCCACAGCAAGTGGATTTTTAGAGGTCTGTAGTCCCTCGTTACCAGGAGGAGGATGACATTCATAAATGGATCACTGCTTTAGAGAGGACCTTTAGAGTTCAGAAGGTCCCGCAAGTGCAGTGGACAGCTATCCTGTGGCTCTCCTTTTCTAACAAAGGTAGTAAACAACTTCTCACTGTTAGGAAGGAAGGTATAGTTTCTTACCTATGAGATAACTGGAGTTAAAGGTAAAAAACGATGCATTCTCGCATAGGGGAATTCCATGTATAGTCATTAGCGTTGAATAGAGTAGCAAGCCCATCTCCCCTGAGAGTGGTGAAGTAGACAGAAAAATAACAAGAAGAAAGAATCAAGCAAAGAGTTTTCTGAGGGAAGCCTGTACTACTTGAGCACCAGTCTGTCATATAGATGCTGCTTTTCTATATATTGTGTTAAGTTAGCATGAGTTTATTAAATGTTTAAACGACATATTTTCCTTTGGCTTTAGTTTGCACACGACACATATTTGTTATTGTAGCTTTCAACCTAGACGAAAGATGTGATTTATTTGAGAATAATATGTGATTGCTCTGATATCTGTCGTGCCAGGTACACTGTCTGAACAGTGGGTGCTGAACGTTCTAAGAATAACCTAACACAAGGTTGCTGGGAGCTCTGATCCTCGCACCACTAGACATAACACAAATACCGTTGCTGCCAACATTGGGCTCTAAGCGGGTTTAAGATAGAGTTACTGAGAATGCACAAACACACTTGATGTTGCTTCGCATGCAGAGAGCTGGTAGCTGATGATGTGATCTTCTCCTACTGACATTTAGAGGTATGGGCCCGCCCTGCTAAAAACCCAAATGAGACCTTCTTAGATATAATATAGTATGCTAAATAGGGTGTGCGAAATATAGGTGATACAAATTTCTATCGATTTTGCATTATAATATGCTATCACCGTTTGCTTACTATGGATTAGTGACTATGCTGATAACTCTGATTTTTATAATATGTATTCTGATATTATATAAGATACTGCGTTTGAGAACCTTGCATTGAATAATAAATTCAATAATAAATATTTCAAAATTGCACGTGTCTTCTTTTACTCCCCGTTTTTGTTTGAAATGATTATAGAGCGAAAGAGTGTTCATGTGTTCCACGATACCTGAGGTAACCCAAGTTCATGTTCGGGTTTGTCTAAGTCATTGCTCAGCTTGTTATGACCAATGAAACACTGTAGCTAGTTCGGTAAGGGGATTTTGGATACTAAGGTGAGTTTTGGGTCACCCTAATTCACTAAGGTTCTAGATCTCTATGCACAGTTCTGTGGGAGAACGGAAACCCTGCTACATGGCGCCCAATCGTTGGTGGTCTTATATCATGACACTCGAGTAGTATATCATTCAAACCTTAACCCCTTCATTCCCGTTTCCGGAAAACGGTGGTGTCGGAAAAACCTACCTATTTTTGAAATAGGTCTTTTCAAGCTTGAATTTATCTGAAACGGTTTCTTTGAATTACTACCCAGTTGTGCTACAAACAAATCTTTGTTTTTTCAACTGTGCTGTCATGGCACAAGCCGTGGACATCCTGCAGCATAGTCGCATTGCGGTGCTTGATCATTTGCGGACTTATGATGTACCTGCTGAAGGCTTGGCTGTGATTCTGGTGGTGAGTGCGGAACATGCTTACCCGTACGAACTGTTTTATTCGTGGGTGACATTTCCGCCGGTGGACACAAATTCTGGTGTGTTCCACTCGTACACTGCGTCACCTGTACCTGCTGAATATGCTCCGTACAGAGCACGGGAAGTTCCTATAGATGTTTGGCAGCATGGAGTTTGGTTTGGTGGCGCCCTCCCCCACTCTTTAACAGCTCCGAGATTAGGTCCTTTGTCCATTCCGGGCGTTAATTGGCTCGCTTTGGCTGGATTTACTCCTCACCCTAATCACGCCACTTGTAACTTGGGTGAACTTAGGCGACTTCATGTAGTCGCCATTGCCGTGATTAGAGCCCTTGTGCATTACACAAGTCGTAATGTTCAGGGGGCAGCCCCTGGAGGTGCAGCCCTTCCGGCAGGGCAGGCTGGTTTGAAAATCAGTCCTGTCATGGTAAATTCCGTTATGGGCAAGAAGCCCCAGGATAAGGATGATTTTCCTTTCTGGCTTGCCGAGAAATTTGACCAGCTGGAGGCGGTGTTTCCTAATACGAATCCTGTTGAGAAGCACTGGATTCTTACGCTTAGTTTGCCGAAAGATTTGGCCCCTGAGCTTGTTGACTGTGAGACCTGGGGTAAGACTTTTGCCACAGTCTATTCGAGGTGCTTTGGCTCCCCGTCTGTGTCCAATCTGTCTACGGTCCCTAAACGTGTTCAGGATGATCACGGACCGGAATCGGCAGTTGAGTTGGGTATGCGCCTATGTGGCTCCTTTGATGTGGTTTGCGATCTGATCCTTGCGAATGTCAAGGGGGATGCTGTGAACTTTCAGGTGGCTAACGCTTTGGCGCTGATTCCCAATGCCGAGAAACCCCGACAGTTAGCAAGGATAATTGTGGCGGCTTATAAAACTGTAGGTCGCAATAGTAAGGCTAATAAGCCTTTTTCTACTAAGGAGAAGAAGCAGCCCCAGGGACAAGCTTCGGAAACTGACGTTCAACCTAAGTCCAAAAATAAAAATTGGCCTATAAAACAGAATCAGGGTAGGCAACAGCAACAACAACAAACACAGGTTTCTCGTCATGCGTCTCTGTTGCCTGCGCAGTCGGAACGTGTTTATGATTTGCGCGATCGCGCGACGATTAAATCGCCTGAACGTTTTCAGGCTTCTGACCAACGCTCTCCTCGTTCCTTTCAGGACTCATCGGCCCGTCAACCGGTGGTGGAGGGGGCGGCAGGGGCCGGGGTGGCCAACAAGGACATGGTCAGCCCCGCCCACGCAACTGTGCAGACAAGCAGGAGGGCTCTAGGCCTCAGAGACCGCAGTTTGCCAAGAAGAAAGTCGCAGCCTTAACGGCGCATCGATATGCCCCAGATTGTGAGAACGCGGCTTCGGAATCTGACGTGGGCTCTGACCTTGCTGGACAGCGCAGCGGATATTACCATAGTGAGAGAGGCCCTCCGTCCACTACTGAAGGTGACAGCGACTGACACTTATGTTGTGATTGAAACAGCTGATACAAGAGTTGCTCCCCCTGATAGACTTTTTGAAATTGTCCTGTTAATTGAAGGTGACATACGGCGTACCATAAAAGGGGTACTTTGGGAAAATCTTTCATCTACGTATGACATTTTGCTTTCGGAGGCTGACTGGCCCCCACCTTTTGTGCTCGCTGCTCCGAGAGGGGAGGAGGTAACCCTACCCAGTTTCGCGAACACTGTTTCGAGAGTGGAAGCGCGGCATTTTGCAGAAGAGTGGGCTCTGGCGCTTGCGCCGGCTGTGTACCGCAATCAATGTGGCTGGGATAAATTGTCTCCAAGCCACGAGATTCCTTTACGGTCTCAGCCGCAGCCTCAACCTCAATATCCCATACGACGTGAAGCTAAAGCTTCAGTCGCGGCTATCCTTGAACAATTGGAATATCAAGGTGTAATTGAAACGTGTGTGTCACCGATGAATAACCCCCTTTTTACTGTAAACAAGCCGGACGGCTCGTATCGTTTGGTTTTGGATTACCGGCATTTGAACTCGCATTGCCGTAACTGTGCAGTACAGAATACTCACGGCTCTGCCCTAGTGAATAGTCTTGAGCGTAAACGGTTCAAAACCACGCTTGACATTTCCAATGGTTTTTATGCCCATAGATTGGATGGTCTAAGTTCCAAATGGACATCCTTTACATGCGCCGGTGTGCAAAAAATGTTTCGGCGTCTCCCAATGGGCTATAAGAATAGTCCTGGAGTTTTTTCCGCCCGCATTATCTCTCTTTTGGAGAGGATCGACCCAGTTGCTTGTTCGTATGTGGATGATATTTATCTCACAGACGACGAACTTTGAGAGCATCTGTGTCGAGTTAATAGCATAATTTGTAACTTTGCAGACATGGGTTACAAGTTTAACTTTGCAAAATCGCACATTGCGGAGTACACAGTGTTGTTTCTGGGCTACGAGCTTAACAACGAAGGAAAGGGGTTGGCTCCTCACTTCCTGGAGAAATGCGCACAGTTGCGCTATCCGACAACACTGAAAAAATTACAATCTTTACTGGGCTTTTTAAATTTCGGGAGAACTTACATTCCGGAATATGCCCAGCGTATCAAGCCTTTGTATGCTTTGATACAACCATCTTTTTCCAAATCATGCTGGCTGCCTGAGCATTCGGCTATTCTGCAGTCTTTGCAAGCTGACTTGCTCGCTTCTGAATACTTACAGACTCGTGATAACCAGACCAACCTGGTGATAAGAATTATCCCTGGGACGGTGGGTTTCACGTACCTGACTTTTAATGAGGGAGATACAGTACCTATTGCTTACAAGTCACACTTGTACACTTCGGCTGAACTGCGTTTTTCCACTGTGGAGAAAGTTTTGACGGCGGTGCAGATGGCAATTCTCAAGGAACGTGCCCTGTCACAGGGAAAACGCATGTTGGTTGTTACCCCGTGTCCTGCCTTGGAGGCAGTTACGAAAGCCAGCGTACCAAATTCCAAAGCTTTGCACCCTAGGTGGATTCAGTGGGCTGCATCCTTGACATCCCAGGATGTCACGTTTATTTTTGACGCCACTTTACGGTCGCAGGAGTACTTACAGTATGAATTTGTTCATCCTGCCCCTTTAGCAATGCGGCCGTTGGAGGATTTCCATTGCATCATTTACACTGATGGTTTGGCGCAGGTTGCGCATGGCTCTAAACATGCCTACGTTTCCGCATGTGCCATTGTGGTCGGTGCCATGGTGAACGATGAGTTCAAGTCCAGTGTCGTGCACACGCAGACGCTTGGGGACTGCACCGCACAATTAGCAGAGCTTCGTGCTCTGATGCTTGCATTGGAGTACGCAGATCCTAGTGTGACGACTTTAATCGTAAGTGACTCTTACTACTGTGTCCAGTCTTACAATGAAAACTTGTTCTTTTGGATTCAGAATGAATTTCGTGATTCCAAAGGTAGCACAATAAAACGTAAAATGATCTGGGTCCGAGTGGCGGAACTTAAAGAAAAGTTGCCTCTCGTGTTTGTGATTCATACTCTTGGCCATCAGCGCGTGGGAGTCCACGCTGTTGGTAATTCGCTTGCTGATGAAGCAGCGAAATCAGCAGTATCAAAATACTTAGTTGCAGCAGTCACGAGGTCCAAAAGTAAAATAGATGATGACATCTTGGCAGCTGTTGCTGCCACTGAGAAGGGAGGTAAATATCCTACGGGGTTCCCTTCGAAGTACACATACCACTTAAGTCCCAATAAGGTTCCTTATGTGAAAATTCCTGATGTTGGCGAACGTTTAATTCCCAACTCGGATCGCAGGGCTACTTTGATTACAGCGGCTCATGAAGGTGTGGCGTCTGCGCATGCGGGCGTCTCAGCCACTGTAACACAGCTACAACAGAGGTTCTGGTGGGGGGGACTGTACAAACAGACGAGCGATTATGTCCTTCAATGTGACATTTGCCAGCAGATTAAACCTTCAACTGCTGCGCGTCCGCCTCAGACACAGTTGTACATCTCTAATAAACCGCTTGGTTGCGTTTATTTGGATCAATGCGGTCCTTTTTCTTCTGATACTGCTTATAAGTACATCTTAGTAGCAGTTGATTCATGCACACGCTTTGTGTGGGTATGGCCACATCGGAGCGCTGATTCACGGACTGTCATTAAGGATTTGCGTGTCTTTGTAGGGATTTTTGCCTGTGGTACCTTCCATTCGGATCAGGGTCCGGCTTTCGCCTCTAAGGCGTATAAGGATGCTATGGTTTCGTTGGGGGTCCAAGTCAAGTTTTCGTCTCTGTACAGACCTGAGGGAAACAGTGTAGTGGAACGAATGAACCGTGACTTAAAGCAATCTTTGACAGCTCGAGTTATAGGCACTGGCAGAAACTGGTTGGCCCACCTCAATGGCGTGCAGCGTGCGCTTAATAATCTCCCTAGAAGGTCTCTGGGTGGGCGGACCCCGTACGAAATGCTCTTTGATATCAAGATGTATGTCCCTGACCTCGACGGTCTAGACTGCAAGGCCCAGGCCGCGGCCTTTGACGTAGATGAACATTGCAATGTTTTACAGGATCTACAAAAGACCAGAGACAGTCTAGCTAAGGAACATTTGCCCTCCACATCGGATGATGCGTTGCAGATCCCGGTAGTTGGCTGGCTACCCCAAGTTGGAGAACTGGTTCGGGAGAAGATCGATAACAAGAAAGAGTTTGGTCCCTCATATCGTGCACCGGTTCGAGTTCTTGGAGTGAAGGGCACGAGAACAGTCATATTACCACCACTTTCAGGTCGTAAGGAAAACAGATTTATCTCAATTGACAATGTCAAGACACACAGGGTGGCCGATTCTTCATAGCATGACACCGGCTGTATCCTGTCCTTCCATGGTGAGGCACTCTGTGCTGGCTATTACTTCTGGTGCAGAACCGGAGGTATCCCTCGAGATGCCTGCAATTTCCAGTCCTTTATTAAATACTTTTCCTGTTACTGACATTGATGAGCTGAACTACACCTATCCACCTGATTTGTCAATGCCCGATTTACAGACTCGTTTGGCCACGGAATCAAGATTCTCTTTTGACTCTGTTTCAACACATTCGAAGAAGCCCTCACGTTTAGCAACATATGTCACGTTATTTAAAAAACATTTTTTGATTCCCCCTTGGACATATATTTGGCTGGTGCTTTTTTCAATTTATATTTTTATGTCAATTGGTTTTGTGTTTTATTTTTTCCGTCTGATCGATGGACACTATGTCAAAGAACGAACTGGAATTCGACACCTTAATGGAACATTGGCCCCACTTTCCTCGTCACACTCAGCGCACAGACTGAAAAGGGAGTTGAATACAGTTAACATCACTGCTTGGCCTGTCCTAGATGGGATTGTGTGGGATGCGGTTAGGTTTCAAATTCATGGCCCCACTGAAGTGATTAATGTTCCAAATGTGCTTAGAGTGAATATGGGGGATGTAGTGAAACAAAACATATGTTCTGATGATTGGGATATTAAGGCTGTGGAAGCGTTATTCTCTGATTTAAAATATTATGCTGCCTTTGATGCTGAAGATTTATACTTCGATTCTATTAATTATGGAGATTTGTTTTGCTTTCAACATTATGGTAATCATTTTTTGCATAAAACAAGTTCCAGGAGGGGTATTGTGAATTACACACCGTGGGAACATTGCCCAGCTCCATTACAAGGCAGCTCCAGTACATTTCTGGATAAATACACTTATTTCACAGACTTTAATCAATCAAATCCTGAGTCATTTTATTTTAAAATGACACAAAAGTCCATGTCGAAAGATGTGATTTATTTGAGAATAATATGTTATTGCTCTGATATCTGTTGTGCCTGGTACACTGTCTGAACAGTGGGTGCTGAACGTTCTAAGAATAACCTAACACAAGGTTGCTGGGAGCTCTGATCCTCGCACCACTAGACATAACACAAATACCGTTGCTGCCAACATTGGGCTCTAAGCGGGTTTAAGATAGAGTTACTGAGAATGCACAAACACACTTGATGTTGCTTCGCATGCAGAGAGCTGGTAGCTGATGATGTGATCTTCTCCTACTGACATTTAGAGGTATGGGCCCGCCCTGCTAAAAACCCAAATGAGACCTTCTTAGATATAATATAGTATGCTAAATAGGGTGCGCAAAATATAGGTGATACAAATTTCTATCGATTTTGCATTATAATATGCTATCACCGTTTGCTTACTATGGATTAGTGACTATGCTGATAACTCTGATTTTTATAATATGTATTCTGATATTATACAAGATACTGTGTTTGAGAACCTTGCATTGAATAATAAATATTTCAAAATTGCACGTGTCTTCTTTTACTCCCCGTTTTGGTTTGAAATGATTATAGAGCGAAAGAGTGTTCATGTGTTCCACGATACCTGAGGTAACCCAAGTTCATGTTCTGGTTTGTCTAAGTCATTGGTCAGCTTGTTATGACCAATGAGACACTGTAGTTAGTTCGGTAAGGGGATTTTGGATACTAAGGTGAGTTTTGGGTCACCCTAATTCACTAAGGTTCTAGATCTCTATGCACAGTTCTGTGGGAGAACGGAAACCCTGCTACAAGTCCTAGCATCAGAGTCAAGACAGTAATGCTTAGTGAAAGTATGGACTGACCTCCATGTAGCAGCTTTGAAAATATCTGCTAATGGGATATTTCCCATTAATGCAGTAGTGCCTGACTTGCCCCTAGTGGAGTGTGCCATTGGTCTGCAAGCACGTCTTATTAGCTGGCTGATAGGAGAGCAGAATGCAATAGATAATCCACCTGGAGATTGATTGTTTAGAGGTAGCCAAACCTGTACTAACAGGGTCATTATTCAACAAAACATTGTTGAGATTTGCGAATACTTCTGGTTTTGTCTAGATAAACTTTAAAACCCTCTTTACATCCGCTGGAGTAGATGGATTTTAATAGAAAGTGGGTAATGATATAGTCTGGTTTACATTAAAATCAGAGATCACTTTAGGGGGGATTTGAGAGTGCCTGAATCTCACTAACCCTGCACGCAGATTTAATTGCCACAAGGAAAGCAGATTTCCAAGAGATGCCTTATGTATAGGCTTAAATGGTGGTTACACCAGACGTGAGAGCACCATGTTAAGTGGCCATGGTAGAGAAGGGCACTTAAAAAGGAGGAAGGACCTTCTTTAACTCCTCTAGAAAATCATTGATGACAGTAATCTTATACAAAGAGGTTTGTGAAGGACTTTCCCTGTATCCAGTGAGAGTTGCAGGTGGACTTTAATGGAAGAGAATTGCAGGCCAGATTTAGCAAGGTGCAACAAATAGGGGAGAATGACATCCTCCTGGCAAGATGTACGGTCATTCTCCGTGGATGAACACCAGACACAAAATCTTCTCCATTTGAAGGCATATGCAGACCTGGTGGATGGCCGCTTTACCTTCTTCAGAATCTCCATACAGTCCTGCGGTAGGTTCAGGTGGGTGTACTGTACTAGCTCAGGAGCCATGTTGCCAAATTCAAGGAGGAGAGATTGGGGTGTAACATTTGTCCTCCGAATTTCGTCAAGCGGTCTGGCCTGCATGGCAGTCTGCGATGTGGACGGAGCGACCAGTGGAGAAGGTCAGAAAACTACAATTGTCTTGTCCACTCTGGTGCTATGAATATCATCTTGACTGTCATGGTTGAAAGTGTGAGAAGGACTACCAGGAATAGGGGAATTGGGGGAAAAGCTTGAATAAATGTGTTAGCCCAGTTGATCCAAAGGGCATTCCCCAATGATTCTGGATGGTAAAACCTGGCGGCAAAGTCGCTGAATGTTTTTTTTCTGCTGTGGCACAAAAGGTCGATAGAAGGTGTGTGCTACAAGCGGAAAATACATCCTTCAGCACCCACTAGAGGTTTTCATGGAGAACCCTGTGGAGTGCATCTGCCTGGACATTCTGAATTCCTGGGAGATGCGTGCTGTTACCTTCAGTTCCTTGTGAACAGCCAGTGCCAGAATTTATGGGCCTCTTGAGACAGGGATCTGGATCTTGTTCCCCCTACTTGTTCAGGTAGTACATGGTGGTTGTATTGCCAGTCTGAACAAGCAGGGTGTCAGTGGTGAAAGACAGTTGAAACGCCTTGAGCACTAGATGAACTGTTTGGAGATCGAAGAGGTTGATGTGGTATGTACTCTCCTTTGGAGACCATGAGTTAAAATTAAGACCAAAACTTAAGTTAAACTGAGACAAAAATCTAACTTTACTACTCATAAATGCTCTTTGTGAATACCGAAAAACGTAAAGTTAGACTTTCGTCTCAGTTTACCATTGTGGATCAGGCCCGTCAAGTGAAGCTGTAGTCACTGATATCTAAAGATAATTTTTGAAGAAAAAACCTAAAAAGGCAGAGTTCAATGCTCCAAGGGTCCTGTCAGCAGGAGCCAGAAAAAAGAACTGAGAAAACTGCCTCTGGCTGAGCGTGATGGGATTGTGGAGGTCCCAGGAGTCTTAAAGGGATAGTCTCCTTTTTTCTTTCTTTATAATGACAGCCTGTGGGCTACATTGTCCAGGCACCCCTTCATCCTTTCCTCACATAACAAAAGGGTTTGTGAAGGATTTTTTTCTGTTATCTTAACAATTGTCATGCGATAAAGGCATGTCTCCTTGGACTTTTTCCCTTTTGCTTCAACAAGATGAAGGACTTTGACCACTTTAGCCTAATCCTATAGGCTGCATAATAAAATTCTTAAGTGACTATGCAGACCTTCCTGAAAAAAGACGAACAAACTTCAGCACTTAAGAAGATATATTGGAAAAAGGGCTCCGGGGTCCCGGCAGGCGACCAGGACTATTCAACGCTTATGACTATACATGAAAATCAGAAAAATATACAGGAGATATAAAGTCAGACTATGTTTTGCACTTAATCTAAGAGCTTAAACTGAGTCATGAAAAACACCAAAGATTACATGTGGCTGAAAAACTCCCATCAGACCACCATGGTCACTCTGCACTACGCCTTCACATAGTCATATTTTCTCACTATGGGGCGTTATTTTAGCCTTAACACTGTAATAGTGCCTATTAAACATATTTTCTGTTACAGTAGTTAATTTTAGTATACACCTTTTTTTCACTTAGCACACCATCACCACCTAATGATACATTGTGGCTAGAGGGTCACCTATAATCCATCTCTACACCATCACCTGATGGGTTGGGTAAGATTTGGATTAACCATCCGTATCCCACGTGACGATACTCCGCCATAATGGTGGTCTGATGGGAGTTTTTCAGCCACATTTTTCAGCAGCTGGTGTCCACCCCCACCCACCTCGCCGGACACACACTCGACGCAGTCTTCTCATCCAGCACAGACATCGTCTTCAGCCACGCCACAGAGCTTCAATGGACGGACCACAGCTGCGTCCACTTCACCTTCACAAGAACGACGACCCACCACCACCAGCAACAGGCTGCCCGCAGAAGCTGGAACAAGATCACAGCCGACCAGCTCGCCACCTCCCTGAGCCAGCACCCTTCTGCCAGCTCAGCGAACCCCAGCCAGGCCGCCGACAACCTCACGAAGTGTATCAGCAACTGCGCGGACGAGCTCGCCCCGCTAAGGACCCCGCCCAGCAGACCCGGCAGCAAGAAAGCCCCATGGTTCACCGACGAACTCAAGAGCTCCAAGAAGAACTGCCGAGACCTCGAGAAAATCTGGAGAAGGGAACCAACACCGGACAACATGACCACCTTCAGGCTTGCCACCCGGAAGCACCACCAGCTGATCCGCGCCGCCAAGAAAACTGCATTCAAGGACCGGCTGGACAACAACGCACACAACTGCAAGGAACTCTTCAACATCGTGAAAGAACTATCCAACCCCAGCGCAGGAAACAACGACATCACCCCATCGCAAGACCTCTGCAACTCCCTCGCCTCACACTTCCACAACAAGATCGCAGACATACACAACAGCTTCAAAAACCAACCAACGTACACCACGACCGAACAACCACCCCCCACCACCACCCTCCACGCCTGGACTCCGATCAGCACCGAAGACACCATCCGCACGATGAACTCCATCCACTCCGGATCTTCGACCGACCCCTGCCCTCACCACGTCTTCAACAAGGCCAACGCTGTCATCGCACCCCACCTGCGAGACATCATCAACACATCCTTCGACACCGCCACCTTCCCTGAGAGCTGGAAGCACGCCGAACTCAGCGCTCTACTCAAGAAACCCACAGCGGACCACACCGAACTCAAGAATTACCGCCCCATCTCGCTCCTCCCGTTTCCAGCCAAAGTCATCGAGAAGACCGTCAACAAGCAGCTGGCTACCTTCCTGGAGACAAATGGATCCCTCGACCCCTCACAGTCTGGCTTCCGAGCCAACCACAGCACCGAGACCACCCTCATCGCCGCCACCGATGACATCCGAGCCCTGATGGACAACGGAGAAACAGCGGCCCTCATCCTCCTAGACCTCTCCGCGGCATTCGACACTGTCTGCCACCGCACCCTAGTACAGCGCCTCAGCAACGTCGGAATCCAGGAGAAGGCTCTGGAATGGATCATCTCCTTCCTCGATGGAAGAACACAGAGAGTCTGCCTACCACCGTACAAGTCAGAGGCCACCAAAGTCATCTGCGGCGTCCCTCAAGGTTCCTCGCTGAGCCCCACCCTCTTCAACGTCTACATGAGCCCCCTCGCGGCCATCGCACGCCAACACAACCTCAGCATAATCTCCTACGCCGACGACACCCAGCTGATCCTCTCCCTGACCAACGACCCCGCCGCCGCCAGAGCCAACCTGCACGAAGGGATGAAAGAGGTAGCCGAGTGGATGACGACCAGCCGCCTGAAACTGAACTCAGACAAGACGGAGGTCCTCATCCTGGGCTCTTCACCCTCCGCCTGGGACGACTCCTGGTGGCCTCCCGCCCTGGGCACCGCACCCAAACCGACAGACCACGCATGCAACCTGGGCTTCATCCTGGACTCCTCCCTCTCCATGACCAGGCAAGTCAACAACGTCTCCTCGGCGTGCTTCAACATCCTACGCATGCTACGGAAGATCTTCTGGTGGATCCCCACCGAGACTAGGAAGACCGTCACCCAGGCCCTCGTCACCAGTCGACTGGACTACGGCAACGCCCTCTACGCCGGTACCACCGCCAAGCTCCAGAAGAGACTCCAGCGGATCCAGAACGCCTCAGCCAGACTCATCCTCGA
Source organism: Lissotriton vulgaris (assembly GCF_964263255.1). Taxonomy (NCBI): domain Eukaryota; kingdom Metazoa; phylum Chordata; class Amphibia; order Caudata; family Salamandridae; genus Lissotriton; species Lissotriton vulgaris. Next base: position 196,431,458 of record NC_141685.1, read on the forward strand.
CATCCCACGAACCAGCCACATCTCCGGACATCTGAGAGACCTGCATTGGCTCCCCGTCAACAAAAGAATCACCTTCCGCCTCCTCACCCACGCACACAAAGCCCTACACGACCAAGGCCCGAGCTACCTCAACAACCGAATCAACTTCTACGCTCCCAAACGCCACCTCCGATCAGCCAACCACGCCCTCGCCGCCGTCCCCCGCATCCGAAGATCGACTACAGGAGGAAGGTCCTTCTCCTACCTGGCCGCCAAGACCTGGAACTCCCTCCCGACCGACCTGCGCCTGACCCAAGACCACCTCTCCTTCAGGAAGAAGCTGAAGACCTGGCTGTTCGAGCAGTAGCGGCACTCCCCTCCCCCCACGCCTTGAGACCCTACGGGTAAGTAGTGCGCTCTATAAATGTCTTTGATTGATTGATTGATTGGTGTTTTTCATGACTCAGTTAAAGCTCTTAGATTAAGTGCAACACATAGTCTGACTTTATATCTCCTGTATATTTTTCTGATATTGATAGGGTTTTGAGATATATAGGTCAATAAACCAACCCACAGACCCCCCTCCACTTTTCCTTTTTTCAGTATACATGAAAATCCCCTATGAAACAAGATGCAAATAATTACTTAGTTTCGAAAGGTGTTCTCATAGATGGTTTTGTTTTAACTACCAAGCAATACAGGGTTTAATTTAGGTACATGCAGAAGGCACACAGACAAGACTGGGTAGATTTTGTGGACAGTGCTATTAAGGCTCTGGAAGGATAGCTTCATGGAAGTAATGTTCATGGATATGAGGGACCATACAAGTAATTCAGGAGGGAGCACATTCTTAATAGCTGTCAAATTCAGCAACTGCAACAGTACCTGGTAGACTCTGATCTGACCTCTCCCCAAGAATTGGGAAAAAGGCAAACAAATATGTCCACACTAGGGTGAAGCAGAAATCACATGGTGACAAGATGAAGTAAGATTCGTCTAAGGCTCAAGAGAAGGGTGGGAAGAAAGTTAAAGACAAGCAAGAGTCTTCACAAGGTCCCCAAAAGTCTTCCTCTGGGGGTGTATCCCAAACCACTTCCTCCTGCAACAAGAAACCTTGGTGTTATTTCTGTAATGAAAAGGTCCATAGGGCAAAAGATGCCTATTGCTCCAAGGCTAACAATAATGAGACTACTATTACTGCTCTTAAAGCACCCCTAGCACCAGTACAAGTCGTAGTAGGCCCGAGAAATTAGTTGGGTTAACCGTGGGTTCGCCAGTAGGTTCTGGCCTAGTCAGGACACCCACTCAGGCTGTACTAGTCTGTGATGGTGGCATGGAACTTGCCACTTTACTTGTAAGTCCCACTTACTTGGGCAAGATTTGTCCTCCTACTAGACTCCCATTGAGGATCAGTCTCCGGAGAGAGATGGCCTCCACCCCTGTGAAGGCACTGTCCGAGAGGAACTTTGGGCCTGACACCTCAAAGTTCGTGGGGGCAGGGGGCCCTTTCAGGGCAGACATGAGTCTGGGGCAGAAAACCCGCCCATCTCTTTAACAACTCAGACAGAAAACTGCTACTGAGGAGGCAGAGAATGTCAGAGAGTCCCATAGAATCTATTGGGAAGAAGGGCTCCAATTTTCTGAGTGTACAGACCCAAAGCCTGATGCCTCCAGGAGGTTGGTCATACCTCAGAAATTCAGGGGGTTTATATTGACCCTGGCACATGACATTCCCCTTGCAGGACATCTTGGGGAAAGCAAGACATGGGACAGGCTTGTCTCTCCCTTTTACTGGCCTCACACGTCTGAAGATACCAAGGAGTTTTGCCGTTCGTGTGTCACTTTCCAAGCCAGTGGTAAGTCAGATGGCACTACTGGGCCCCCTTAATTCTACTCCCAGTAGTTGGGGTTCCCTTTGAGAGGGTAGGATAGACATTGTAGGTCTCTTAAGCCCACCAATAGCATCTTGAGACATAGTTACATACAAGTGGTCGTGGACCATGCCACTAGGTATCCAGGGGCTATACTCCTTAGGACCTCTACTGCTCCTGTGGTGGCTGTGGATCTCCTGGGAGTTTTTTCTAGAGTTTGGTTTCCTAAGGAGGTCTTGTCAGACAGAAGTATTAACTTCATGCCTAGCTACAGCACTGATGCGTAGAAGGAGTATGGTATAAACTACAAGTTTAACACATTCTATCATCCATAGTGAAATGGGCTTGTTGAAACGTTCAACAAAACCCTAAAGGGTATGATTATGGGACTCCCAGAGAAGCTGAGGTGAAAATGGGATGTCTTAATGCCCTGACTTCTCTTTGCCTATAGAGGGGTTTCTCAGAAGGGGGTGGGCTATAGCTCACTTGAACTTCTGTTTGGACATCCAGTTAGGGGTCCATTGTGTCTGGTTAGGAACCTCTTAAACATGACATAGTATATTATGTACGTGGCCTCCATTCTTGTATGGCTGAATACATCAAGAAGGCCAGCAAAAACCTTGAGGCCAGCCAGGAGCTTCAGATAGCTTGGCATGATGAAAAGGTTGTACTGACTTTTTACCAGCCAGGACAGAAAGTGTGGGTGTTAGAGTTTGTAGCTCCAGCAGCTCTCCAGGACAAGTGGAGTGGCAATCACACTATCCTTGAGAATAAAGGTTAGGTCATATACTTGGTTGACCTAGGCACTCCAAGAGGTCCCCATAGGGTACTTCATAGGAACTGCCCAAACCCTTTTATCGACAGGGCTGACATGAGCTTGCTTATGGCCACTGATGAGGATGTCTGCCAGTGCCACCAGACTGCTTTGAAGGGTATATTTGGTGTCCTTCTGGCATATTTCAGTTTGAGCTAGTTCAGAGAGCCCTTGGCTCCCGCTCTGGTGCAAAACTGGACAAAGGGCATGGGAGTATCCTACCCTCTGTCCAGCCCCTTCTCTCGGAGGGAACAGTGAGTGGTCCAAACCCTTTCCTTAGGGTATTTAAGGGTTTACCTGTAGGTCGGTCCTCAGCTTCATCGTGGACAAGACCGAAACCATGTCATGATTCAACCGCCTGGGCACTTGGCATTAGCCTTTAACCGAGACTGCATCAAGGAAGACTCCTGTTGCTCCTGGTCAAGCTTTTTTGCGAGTCTTCTTCATCATCTGTGCTTAAGCTTATTCCAGGATCTTCACCAGACCTGAGGGCACCAAGGACACCCAAAGTAATTTCCCCTGGATGGAAGTAGTCACTTTCCTGCATCTGCAGGGTCACATCCAAGCTGACCAGTCTGCTACTCCTGACGTACCACAGGCTTCACAAGGCCCATCAACACAGGTGGTGATTCTGCAACTCCGTTGAGGCCCGAGCGGTCCTCTCTGCAAATTTGACACCAGTATCCCTTGCAGGAGCCAATGAAACCAACACCTTGTGCACTGCATCGCCTTGCCATTGCCAAGGCTTGTCGGCTCTGTAATACAGAGATCTTCAGGCTACAAGAAGCGCCAGCATCTCGTCCTGCCAAATACCGTGTACTCACCGTATCCTCTGCACCGTGGACATTCCTTCTTGGTGAGTTGCTTGAGGGCTCCTTTCGACTCCTGTGCCTTTGGCCTGTTGGTCCTCCTCACGGTCTTCTACTACTCGAGTGGGCTTCCCTGCTTACTTGGGGTGTGCTCTGATTTTCCAGCTGGTAATGAGTCATTTCCTTGCTGGTTACAACGTTGCTCCTTTCCCGTTCTCCACGCCAGTTGCAGCAACCAAGGCTTGTTGGTGCTCCTGCCGGACACCGACCCCCTGGCCACCAACATCCGACATGGGACTGCTGGTGAACAGCTCCTGGGCTTCTACAGCATCGCCTGGTCCTCAAAGCTGCTGCAACAAGGTCACCGTCGCCTCTCTAGAACATCAAGACATTGGTGGACATTGTATCTCCGTGCCTCCTGGTCACATCCGAGTGGCATAGACTTTGTCCTCTCTGTTTGCAGGTTCTCCATTTCTTGAAACCACCCTTGAATTCCATCCGACTTTTTCATCTTTTTCTACAGAGGCACTTTTCTTTAAGTCTTCCAGTGTTGCCTACGGAGGTTTCCGATGTCTCTTCACCCCTATGCACGATGCTTTCCTGGATAGGTAACCTGGTCTCTAGGGCCTCCATGGGTGGAGTGGCTCTCCAGTCTTCTGTCTTCCAAAGGAATTCTTTGGGGTCCTCTGGGAAGGGTCCCTCTTGAAAACTGCAACTGCGACTTCCAAGTTGACTAACATTGGACACACAGCTGTGTTTCCACTCTGCACACAGCCTGTTTGAGGTTCCTGGGTAGTTCCATTGGGTGGGTCATTGTGTCCCCAGCTCAATGGAGTCTCCTGGTCCAAGTCCTGATCCTAGTTGCAGTTTGCATCCCTCTTCTTTAGTATATCATTTGGTCTCCCCCTGGAAACTACTGTATTTTCATGCTTACTTACATTATTGCATTTGAAGTATTGTGTGTATTGTGTTTATATCCCTGGGTAGGAGATATACTAATGTGTTAGTGAGTGTTGTGTAATAAATATAGCTATTTTTATATATACGCTGAGTGGTTCTTTTTTGTTTAACCTACACCTTATTATTTAAACTGGTAAAGCAACCTGCCTAACACTCCTCATGGATAAGACTCAAGGCTGCTCTCCACAGCTACCAATTAGAGAGCATTCTTCTGTTACCTCAGACCTCTAAAATCACCATAAGGGTTGCCAGGATCAGTTCAAGGTGCATCACTTAAATAGGTGTGCACCAGTTCAGTTCAGTTCATAAATCTTTATTCGAACTCCAAGAATTCATAAAAGCACATACATAATTTACACAGTTATTATAGAATCCACCTAAAAATTACTAAATCATAAAAACATCAGGCAAATTTCAAAAAATTGATATGCAGAGAAGACTCAGACGTTTTCCATCATTTTGCGGGCTCGAACAGCAGTTCTCAAAAAAGTGCTAGTGCGACAGATTATTTCCTCGTTGTCCAAGGAAAGCAGAAATTGATAGGATTCCCCCAAAGTGATTGGTCTATGTTTTTAAAAAAAGGGGTTTAAAAACCATTTTACATATTTTAGATAAAATTTACATGCGAAAAAGAAGTGAAAATCAGTTTGTGTGCTCACCTCGTCACATGGGCATCTTATAGTATCAGAGATTGGCCGATAGCCCAGAGGAAAATTTAACAAGAATCGTACGGTTCCGGCCGGCAGTTGGAACAGAAGACATCTTTCCCAACTTGACATTGGCAGAGTTAGATATAATGGTAAAGGATATCTATATAATTCCCTGCCCATGTATGTAAGGACTGTGGTTTTCTTAGTTTCTTCCCTTACTCTGTCTGTGTTATAAAGTGCGTAAAGTGCTTTCTTCAAATCATTCTTGTGTACTGAGTTAGTTTTACTTGGATCAATGAAGATGACACCTTTATTAATGCTACAAAGACTTTTATAAACTCCAGAGAGCCAGGGAATCTCCATTCCCTTTTCGCATTTTAGGCAATCAGTTATAATGCCTTGAGTCAGGGTGGCTGATTTGTTCCTCCAGACAGAATGCCAAAATAACGCGGGTCGGGCACTGATAAAATCGGATATAAAATGTAAATTTAGTTGCTTGTGGTAAATATATTGTGAGGTGGAGATCGGCGCTCCCAGCAACTTTCAACAAAACCGATTTTCTTTCCGCTGGATACACTGGTTCTTCGCCAAACCCCATACCTCAGCCTCGTAAGTGGCTACGGGAACACATTGTAATTTAAAAATCTTTGCAATTGCCTCAATGGTGCCTGTTTTCTTAGGTCGGGGAATGCTTAAAATTGAATTGATGGCCTTTGAGAATTTGCTCGTGGAGTGGGCCAAATGCCCAGTCCACGAGCCATTCGCAGCAAAGGCCATCCCTAGATATGGAAAAATGTGGGTAGAGGTAAGTCTATCGTCCCCTACCAATATGGAATTAAGCTGACGTTTCCCTGGTCCACATGACATGATGAATGGCTTTTTAAAGTACACCCGTAAATCCTGTCCGTCCATATATTCTGTGAAACTTTTGACTAGGATCCGCAGTGAATTTGGGGTGCGGCCCATAAGGACTGCATCGTCAGCATAGAGGAGTACGGGCAATGATTTGCCATTAATTATAGGGACAGCTGGAGTGGACTGTTCCAGATGATTACTCAGACCATTTATATAAAGAATAAAGAGCAGGGGTGCTAAAACGGATGTATGACATTACAACGCATGCTTTTACCACGCATGCCTTTACAACGCTGTTTTTACAACGCATGCCTTTACAACGCATAGTGCTTTGGGGCGCTGGATAGTGAATAGTTTAATTTACTATTCCAACTCCAGTCCCCGTGGATAGTAGGGAAGGTGTTGGATAGTAAATTAAACCTATTCCCTATATTAGAGCGCCCCCCAGCGCAATGCGTTGTAATGGTTTGCGTTGTAAAAGTTGCGTCGTAAAGGCACTGCGTGGTAAAAGTTGCGTTGTAAAGGATGTTTCCCTGCTAAAACGCACCGTTATCTGACTCCCCTTCCTACCATAATTGGTCCTGACAATTCCCCTCCCATTCCTATCCTTACTCGTGCTTTAAGGTCAGTGTGCAAGAAAGCTAAAAAATGGACCAATAAATGGTCCAAACCATAACTTAATAAAATAGACCAAAGTTTGGACCTGTTAACCAAATCAAAAGCGCATGATAGGTCCATAAACGCTAAATAAATGGGGGCGGAGCGAGCAATGTTATATTTATCAATAACCAAATTAAGATTTAAACATTGTTCAACTGTGCCAACCCCATTTCTAAAACCCAGTTGGCAAGGGGATAAGATACCACTTTCCTCTGTCCAATCTAAAATCCTGTTGTAGATAACTCGGCCCAGAATCTTTAGGGTGTTGTCTAGTAGAGAGATCTGTCTGTAATTAACAGGATCCAATCTATCACCCTTTTTGTATATTGGAACGATTACACTTGTTGTCCATGTATCAGGCATAGGTGCTTGAGATAAACTATTAACAACATTTACGAAGACTGGGGCCCATAGTTCCGGTTTCCATTTTATGATGTCTATAGGAAACCCATCAGGGCCTGGGGCCTTGTTTCCAAGGCTCTGTGTGATCGCTTTTTCTTCCTCCACCAATGTTATCTGCAAATTGCCAAGCTGGCCCTGTACATAATGATCCGAGCTGTGTAATGGCATGGCGTACATTTTGGGAAAATGGTTTTCCCAAGAACTGCTAGTAATAGTGCAACTGACGGGTGTTAAATGTTGGCCCATATTACGCAGGTCTCTTACTGCGGGCCAAAATAAATTGCCAGACTTCCCCCCTGCAGTTTCTACGAGGGCTTCCCATCGCTCCCTTAAGAGGGTATCGTTTCGCTCATTTGTTGCAATTTTATAGGCCTTTCTGGCTGCACTAACATCTGCCCTACATCTAGGTTTAGCTGTTAGGGCCTTACGTAATTTCCTGTTGGCCTCAGAGCAGTTGTGGTCGAACCATCTTGGATCTTTAGGGCCCTGATAGAGTGGCACTGATAGGAGGCATCTGATTGCAGAGCATATCTTAATAAAATCTTGAATTATGTTAGAACGTGGTGCTGTCGTTGAAAGGCATGAATTAATTAAAATCTGATGCCCTGTTAATAGGGACTTGGGCCAGATGTAGGTAATTGCATTTTACCGACTCTTAAATACCAAATTTTACCGATCCGGTGTTTATGAGTCTGTAAATGCAATGTAGGTAAAAAATCGGTATTTTTTTCCGTATCGGTAAAAATCGGAATCGGTCATTCGGTATTTACCGATTCGGTATTTACTGAATCGGAATTTACCCAATTGGTATTTCCCATTCATTCCAATGGGCCTTTTGGCCCATAGGAAAGAATGGGAAATACCGATTCGGTAAATTCCGATTAGTCCGATTCGGTAAATACCGAATCGGTAAATACCGAATCGGAAAGCAAACAAAAGTGAAACTTCAGTAAGCAGCCAATCAGGTGCTACCACCCTCCCCCTCCCTACCAGGAAGTGGCTCCACAGGCAGCTGCAACTAATTAGAAGCTTCTGGAGAGGCAGTTGGAGCAGAGAGTCCCTGAGCAGCAGAAAGAGTTTTGTGCACTTTTAAATCTGAAAAATGGCAAGCAGCAAAGACAAAGAGCAGCCAGAGAGGAAGAGGAAACTTAAATTCAGCAGCATGGAGCTGCAGGTCCTTGTTGAGGAGGTGTTGAAGGTGCACCAAAAACTGTTTGGCAGGCAGTCCCTCACTGTGGCAGAATCTGCCAAAAGGAAACTCTGGCTGGACATACTTGACAAAGTGAATGCAGTTGGAGTGACTACCAGAGACACAGAGGACCTGAAAAAGAGGTACTACGACCTCAGGAGCCAAACAAAAAAAAAATTGGCTGAACACCACAAGCAGGCAACCAAAACTGGTGGAGGGAAGAACCCAGCACCCCCCCCTTACTGACCTGGAGGAGATGGTGGCCTCAACCATAGAACCTGACAGCGTCTGCGGACTGGGAGAAGTAGACAGCTCAGCCAGAGCTGCAAGCAGAAAAGGTAAGACACATGCACAGCAATCCCCCCACACCATCATCCTTACCTTTACCCTTTGTGGCTAAGTGAACCCCAGTCCAGTACTGCTAGCACTATACAGGAGCAATGCATCATGGGACATGTAGTCAGGAAATGAAATACCATGTCAAACAGCACAGCAACTAGCAAGTTAGGGAAATGATTGCAGACAGAATGAAGCGAAAGTGAAAAAGATTTAATTGTAGTGTCTGTGAGACAGTAGCGCTTAGCTAATGGACGCTCATATGTCCACAGGTGACACATCTCGCAGGCGTTCCCAGGAGACTGAAGGCACGACACCAGAGAGGGATGAGAGTCAGGAGCCAGGTCCAAGTGCACAGAATGTATCACAGGACACAGGTGCACCAAGTAGCAATCCTCCTTCACAAGATACAGAAATTGCTCCAGAGTTGCAGGCGTCCCCAGAACGTTCACAATCCCCTCTGTTGCTGTCATCCCCAGATATGCCAGCATCACTGCATGAGACAACACCTGCATCACAACCAAGCAGGAGGCATGTAGTGGCACCACTATTGAAAATGAAGTCATCAGCAGGTGACATGGAGGGAGAAGACACACACACCTTGCCTGGGGATGGTAGCTCTGCCACACTGCAGTCCAGTGCAGAGGTGTCCCGTACTGGCACAAGACGCCGCAGAGTCCAAGAAAGCAGTGTAGCTGCACATGTGGAGCGTTCAAGTGTGTTCCGTGGCCTGGAGGGGAGCATGGTAAAAATCCAGAGGATGCAGGGAAAGGCCATCATGTCTTGCCAACGCCAAATGAGGAACCTGAACAACAACATGGAAGACATAGGAAAGGGCATCAGGGAACTAGTAGATGTCAACAAAGAGATGGCTGCAGGGATGCGTGAAATGTCACAATCGGTGCAGCTCCTGTGCATCAAACTAGACAATGAATTTGCATCAAGGCGCAAGGAAAGGCAGCGTGCGCATCAACAAAATAAAGCCATCAACCGACTGGCCACAGACACATCCCTGCTATGCAGGAGAAGCATAAACATGCAGGAAGGACTAACCCAAAACAGTAATGAGGTCACTAGGGGCATAGCCAGGATGACCAGTGCTCTTGAGGTGCTGATAAATGCACAAACAGCACAAACTGCTGCTCTGGATGTGGCAGAGAGTGAAGGGAGCAGAAGTAGGAGCAGCATGGCAAGCTCCCTTGTCATAGAGACAAGGAGGAGCAGCAGGCGCAACGCTGAGGCTACAGCCCAAACGCAAAGTGAGCACAGCGAGCACCAAACATCCGGCAGTGGTAGGCGTGGAGGCAAATGAGTATTTTAGTTCATGGGGAAGTGACCCAGGACTCACATCATCGAATGTAAATAATTTGTGTCGCACATTTGTGCTGTAGAAACCTACGTAGTGACACAATTAAACTATGTTGGGTGCATACTCCACCTGTCTGTGTCTCTTTACTTACTTAAAAAAAGTTGCGTGTGATCTCTTCCCGTCTCTGTCTGCCATCAGTTGGTGTTGCAACTCCAGCTGTGTGTGGTTCAGGCACTGCTTGTTCGTCATCATGGTCCTCATAATCAGATAAATCCACTTTGGTGCCCTTCTTAACCGCAAGGTTGTGCAACATTGCACAGGCTGCAATCATCTTGCAGCAGGTGACTGGTGTGTACTGGCGGGCCCCTCCACTTTTATGTAGGCAGCGGAACCTGCTCTTCCACAAACCAAAGGTGCGCTCCACAATGTTTCTGGTAGATTTGTGTGCCCTGTTGTATCTCTTTTGGCTGGGTGTTGAAGGGTTGAGGTAGGGTGCAAGGATGAAGGACCGGAGGGCATATGCACTGTCCCCTATTTGTAACAAGAAAAAAACATGCACACAAACACATCCATCTGCAATATGTATCAAGGGAGTTTCACACAGTGTGTTACCTAGCAAGTATCCTTCGCCAAATTCCCCCGCTGTCAGGCGTGCGTAGATCCCACTGTTTTGAAAGATGTAAGAGTCATGGGTACTCCCTGGAAATTTGGCTACTATGTCCGTGATGAGGTACTTTGAATCACAGATCACCTGTACATTTGTGGTGTGGGTGGACTTCCTGTTCCTATAAATGTACTCTGTGGCAGCAGGTGGACATATTGGTATCTGGGTGCCATCAATACAGCCAGTGATGTTGGGAAAATGCGCCATCTGATAAAAGTCTGTCTTGGTCCTGAGCAGTTCTGCATGTGTTGCAGGGAAGCTGATGTAATAATGCATTCTCTGCAACATGGCGTCTAGAAATTTCTTTAAAAAACGGGACAGGCAGCTCTGGGACACCCCACCTACCGCAGCAACCATACTCTGGTATCTCCCAGATGCAAGCAGGTGTAGGCTGCACAGCACCTGCACATGGGGTGGGATGGCGTGCCCCCTTGGGGTTGGGTGGTCCAACAGTGGGTGGAGATCCCTGATAAGGTCCAGGATGGTTTGCGGGTCTAGCCTGTACCTTTGTAGGATCTCTGGCTCCGTTAGTTGGAATAGGGTGATCCTCTGCCTGTACACCTGCTCCTCCCTTCTCCAGACCCTCTCTCCTTCTGCCTGTAGCCGTAGCCGCCTCACAATCACGTAGAATGCTGCCATTCTGGTGAAACTGTTGCATTTTGGGCCCTTTTTTATAGCCTGCACCTGGTTACCACCTGATTTCAATCCAGAGTAAATACCGACTCTTAAATACCGGATTTCCTGCAAATTCGGTATTTAAGAGGTTACCTACATCTCAATAGTAATGTTTACCATTTCTTAATTTCCGAATCGGTAAATTTACCGAATCGGAAACTTTACCGATTCGGTAAATTTACCGAATCGGTGAGGTTACCCATTCGGTAAATTTACTGATTCGGACGTTTTGGTGTCCCCTACATCTCAAAAGCCAAATACCGGTTGGTAAAGGCCGAAATTCGGTATTTTCTGACTTTACCGACCGGTATTTTGGTTACCTACATCTGGCCCTTAGTTATTTCCCCACTATCTATCCCCTTCCATTTTAGTCTAAGTTTATCCGATGAAAGGAAAGGAATTTAGTTCCACTCCCCTCCACACCGCTGGGTCCGCCTGTCGTAAACCTATGTTTCAAGTATCTGTTGGAAGCTTGGCATTAAAATCCCCCCCCAGAAGAATCCCCATGCCCTCACCTGAACCCTGAGTCTTCTCTAATTTCGAGATACATTTAAAAAGTGCGATGAAATTCTTATTTGGAGTAGAATAAAAATCATTATCATAGAAATTTATTAAATAAAAAGGGGCGCAACACTTGTACTCTATTGCTTGTATATTGGGATTGTTTGTATTTATTATCTTGACACTCCCACCCGCTGCGATACTGATCCCAATAAATAAGCCTCCAGCCGCACGGCCAAGATTTGGCTTTGGTGCCACTACTCTAAAGCAGTGGAATCCTTCTATATACAGATCATGGGTGGCCCATGTTTCTTGAAACATTATTATGTCCTGAGAGGTTAATATATGTAGCCACTCTGTATCAGCAAGGCTTGGCTCAAGACCAGTGACATTCCAGCTTAGAATTCTGAGATCGGAGTCATTGTTACTTCTATTAATATTCGGGGGGGCCTTAACTATTAACCCACCTCCGGTTTTGACATGATTACTGCCATTCTCTACCTGCCCCTGCTAATCAATTAGAATTAATGGCTGCAAGCGATGTATTTACAGGGATTCCTGTTCCTTGCTAATAGCAGGTAGATGGATACTTTAAGGGTCCCTTAATATGTTGTCATTTGCCATCTTATCCATCAGTCAGTCTTGTGCATCTAAGTTGGAAAATGCCAAGTCAAACCGGTTGAATGTTGGCACATTATACTCATACCTCCCCTGATTGTATACACTAGTTGGTGGTTGGCATCTAAGAGAGGGTAAAGGGGGGGGGGGAGTCCGATAGAAAAAGCCTAGAGGTAGAATGTGTATCCCTTCCCTACCCATGTGCCTTGTCCCCGCTGTCTCCAGGATGTTCTGTACTAAGTCTTTTGATCCAAAATTCAGTACTATGCAGTCACCTCTGCTGGATTTGATTGATCTGCCTATCAATGGGACCCTTCTGGCCATTTTGAATTCCTGAAACAAACAACTGCCCAGTCCCGTCTTAGTGTCCAATAGGTGAAGTGCCCTATTTCTTAAAGAGCTCCAATGTTCCACTGTGTTGGAAGTTAAGGGTGGTACGTTGGAAAGGACAATGACATAGGGTGTGCTTTTGGGGGGGGGGGGGGGGGGGGTAAGTTAAAATTATCCCTGCCATGGGCAGTTTGAACAATAGTTAAGCTGTCCCCATTCAAACCCCTGTTGTTTCCCTCAATTAATAATCTCCTCCTTTGGTTTGGATTGCATAATGTAGTATTTGTCCCATTAGTACATAATGTGGAGGCATATGTGCCTTCTCTGGGAGGAACATTATTTATGGTGGATGGATGATTAGGGACAGATGCCAGGCATGCATTAGGCCCCCGTGATGCTACCAAGGTTCCATTCAGTCGCTGACTAGACTGGATTGGTAATTTTTGCTCAATAATATCTAATCTTATATTAATATCAGCAAGTTTATTTAGTAGTGGCTTTAACAATACCGTAAATTTGTCTACTAATTTGGATAGTAACGCGTCTCCTAAATCAATTTGGGGCTGCGTGCAGGGGTAATGACATCCAGAGGTGCGTCGATCAGTGGGGCAAGTGGCAGCTACCTCATCGGGAAGACCCATCTTCGCACGGGCAGAGCCTTTTATTTTAGCTGCGTTATTGGTCTGTTGGGTTGTGGATGGTAAGTCCCTCGCCTTCTTTTTCCGTGTTATAATTGAAATTGTTTTTCCCCCACCCTGTAACTGGCGTGTGGAGCGTGTGACAATTTGGGGAGGGGTTAAAGGGGGCGAGGGGGACATATCTTCGACTATGGTGGATGAGTCTACGGCTGCCACCTCAATCTCAAAAGGTCCAGTAACTGAATGGTGAACACTAACCTGACTAAATTCAGCTGGTTTAAGTGGATTAGATGAGGGGCCGCCTATAGATGTTTCAGATAAAATACAACGTGTCTCCAATGATAGTCTTTTCTGCGTGAGCTCGATCTCTTGATTTATAAAAGATTCAGCCCTAGTAAAAAAGGCATCAAGGGGGCCCAAACCCCCATTTCCCACAACCCCATTACGAATACTCATCTTTCAGCAGAAAATAGTAGGCAGCAATACTGAATATTGGTATCTTACAGCAAAAAGCAGTAAACAATATATTACAAAAATCCCTGACCTCATTCGTAGTGGCAGGCACGAAATATAAGTCCAAATGTCCGGTTAAAAGGGGGGTGGCCCTGCTCTGCCTCGGACGGCCTTAGAAGGCCCGCCCTTTGCCCGGGCTTAGCCCGGCGCTGCCCGCGCGCGTCCCGTGATGCGGGGGCTCTTCTGGAGTTTTATGCGCCTCCGGGCACGGTACAGGCATGTGCGGCTTCCTGCCGCTAGGGACTCTGGATGATGCAGTCCCCCCCTCCCTGCAGCCATGCCAAGATTGCAAAAGGCTGCGGCGGCGGGGGGAGACCAGCATTGGAGGCAGGCGCGTGGCACTTTTTGTCAGGGAGCAGAGAGCCTGGAATTGCCCGGGACCACAGGAGCCAAAGAAAAGGTCAATACAGCGAGTAGATTCGAGCCCCCGCTCCACCGGGGCTCTGCTGGAGTTTTATGCGCCTCCGGGCACGGTACAGGCGTGTGCGGCTTTCTGCCGCTAGGGACTCTGGATGATGCAGTCCCCCCACTCCCTGCGGCCGCGCCGAGATTGCAAAAGGCTGCGGCGGCGGGGGGAGACCAGCGTTGGAGGCAGGCGTGTGGCACTTTTCATCAGGGAGCAGAGAGCCTGGAATTGGCCGGGACCACAGGATCCAAAGAAAAGGTCAGTACAGTGAGTAGATTTGAGCCCCCGCTCCACCGGGGCTCTGCTGGAGTTTTATGAGCCTCCGGGCACGGTAAAGGCGTGTGCGGCTTCCTGCCGCTAGGGACTCTGGATGGTGCAGTCCCCCCCTCCCTGTGGCCGCGCCGAGATTGCAAAAGGCTGCAGCGGCGGGGGGAGACCAGCGTTGGAGGCAGGCGAGTGGCACTTTTCGTCAAGGCGCAGAGAGCCTGGAATTGCCCGGGACCACAGGAGCCAAAGAAAAGGTCAGTACAGCGAGTAGATTCGTGCACCATATATTGTTCATATATTATGTTTTACACTGACATCGCATCCGCCGATATTAACAATTTTAAGAGCTGAAAAGAGGGCGGGTACCAATTAAAAGGGCTAGAGCATGGGAACACCTTGTGGTTTGCTTGTTGACCCCGAATGATGGCACGGATACTTCAAGTAGCTCCATGATTTCTCAGGAGGATCTGGAGGGTGGTAAAATAGCTGACCTTGCATGGATTGTTTTGGGCGAGATTTGGAACTGCTGTGGTGAGCATTGAAGTTGTTGGTCATTGTGGCACACTACAAATGACAGCTTGGCAAGGGGTAACTGTCGTTGGGGGAGTTAGTTGTTGTTTGCTAGTTATAAACTGTAGTGGACTAATGATATTCTTGAATATGTTTTGCACTGAGACTGCACTTGCATGTTTGTCATTTTTAACCTATTTATTATAGGTATTTGCTTGCTTGTCATTTTTTATCTATTCACTTGTAATGTATCCTGGCAGCTGCAGCTTTATGTTTTTATTTATGAACAATAAAACTTTGCTTAAAATCCATTGCCGAACAGCAAAAATAGAACCAAAATACCACTGAATCAGGAATAACACAAGTGGTGTGCCTCCAAAAACACTTGAAAATCTGGAAAGACTGAAGGATGGAATCAGTCTAAAAATGGGCAGAAACGGGGGCGTGGCTAAGATGGCGGCCAGGACGGACGTGTAGCCGCGGAGCTCCTCGCCCTGGTCCTGTGTAACCCCCACTAAAGCCCTGATACACAGCGCATCTGGCCCCCCACGCACTACTACCCACGCGGCACGCTTCGGGGTGCACCCGGAGCCCCGGAGAGTGACCCCTGAGGGCGGCCGCTGCACGTCTCCGCTGCCGCCGCACCACAGGGCGGGAAGGTGGCGGGAACCAGGCCCCGCGCTAAGTGGATCTGCCTCGGCCTTGGGGTGGCTGGACGCTACTGCAGAGCAGCGCGGGTGGGTCGGAGACCGCTACCTGACAGCGAGACCCCCCCGGAGCACAGAAGACCTGCTCTACCATCGCTGGCGTGGTCGGGCAGCCCCAGGGCTGGCCCGCATAACTGCCCGGGGGAGCGTCTAATGGGGCCCCCCGGCTTGGGCCTTTGCGCACCCCGGACTTGCCAACGGGGGTGAGTGAATCCCGCGCTTCCCCGGCTGTGCGGCTGCCGGCGGACCGGACGGGCTTCTGCATACCACATCTGAGACCTCTGGGTCTCTGCTCCGCCGCGGAAGGCGAGGCGGCCGACGCCCGAAGCGGACTGTGCCTGAGGGACACTGCACGCTAGGACCCGGCTTGGGCCCACACAGTGGTGGGAGACGGTGGGCGCGCACTAACTGGCAGCCCGCCTGGCACCCCCTAACACCGCACAACGCCCTATCTAGGGCCCTGCACACCGGCTGCCATCTGCCCAGGCCGGACCGCTGGACCCCACACGCAGCAGAAGAGACCCCGGGTGGTCCAAAACTCATCGAGGTGAGGAGTGGGGGGAACTCAGGGGGCCTGTGGTCGCGCCCCCGGCGGGAGGAGAGTTGATGCGAGCCCGAGACCCGCCCTGCGTTGGGCCCTGAGACACCTGCCTGCAGCGCACGAGGGGTTGAGGGCTGTGCCTGCACTGCGCCCTGAGACCGCACTAAGAGCCCGGCGGTCCGACTACCCCCTATCTGCATTGCCATCTCCTACCCGAGAGGTGGAGGCCGGGCCCCCGACGGAGGTAAGCCGCACGCCATACTCCCCAGCGTTCCACGCCACACCATCGGTACACGCGGGAGCCTGGATCAGTGGGCCTCCCTAACATTGCACTTCCACTCCGCTGGGGCGTAGACTGCCCGATTTCTCGCCCCACAATGTCGAACACTACACGCAGAGGGGGCCGTACGATTAACAAACTCCTAATGAAGTCCTCCTCTAAATCTGAGAAATCCCAGACGGCCACAATGCCGGCGGCTCAGTCTGTCACCCCGACCAAGGAGTCTGCGGAGGCCCCCATCACGAAATCGTTCCTAGAGTCCCTCTTCAACACGCTACGTGAGGACTTCCAGACTCTGAAGCAGGACATGGTGAGTGAGCAGAGGGAGCTACGCCGGGACCTGGAGGGTCTAGGGGAGAGAGTGATGGCGGTGGAGGAATCGAATCATGCACGCTGTGACGACCTGGTGCTCCTCCAGCAGGAAGTCATCCGTCTTCAGGAGCAGCAGGTAGGCCTCCAGGCCCACGCGGAGGACCTTGAAAACCGCTCTCGGCGGAACAATATAGGGGTTCGGGGAGTGCCATTGAAAGCGGAGGGGAACAGCGTCACGGAATATCTCCAAGACCTCTTCCGAGAGGTTCTCAACGAAGCGGCCGACTTCCCCATTCGCACTGACCGAGCACATCGGGTGGGATTGCCTCGCCGGGCTCCAGCCCCTCCACCGGACATTTTAGCGTTCCTCCCAGACTTTCCCCTGAAAGAGAGGATCCTAAGGGACAAACGTAAAGCACAACCCATCCGCTTCCGAGGCCATCCCATTGAACTATATCAAGATCTCTCGGCTATTACTCTGCAGAAGTGCAAAGACTTCAGGGTTGTCACCACGTTCCTGAGAGACAAGGGGGTGCCCTACTCATGGGGTCACCCATTCCGTCTGGTCTTCAAATGGGAAGGAACCTTGCACCAACTCAACTCACTCCAGGACACCTGCGCCCTGTTGGGTATTGAGTTCCCCGACGACAATTCAGACGGGGCTTCCTCTCCGGGGTTATCGCAAGTAACCCGAACCCACTCGACTGAGGGAGCCTGGCAACAAGTGAGGAGGAGACGTCGAGGCCCCAAACATAACCTCCGCCCGGACCCAGGAACGATCGCGAAGGACAGAGCCGCGGCCATTGAAGAGGTCGTTAGGGACACCACCGCTAAACCCTGAAATGTGCACTGGTGGGGGGCCATGCTCACATTGCTATTCCTAAGTGGGGGGATGAGGGGGATGAGGGCGGGGGGCCACAAAGGCTGCCACTGCCACAGTCCACTTCACCTTTTTTTTACCTACAGGCCTGATTTGACTTCGGATAGGCCTGGGACTATGACTTTGGGTTGGGAGCCACAAGTTGGGGTTAGGGTGGGTAGGGGCGGGACAGGGAGTTGGGCATGGGGGCAAGGGGGATTCGGGGGGAGAGGGGGGTCGAGGGATGGGGGGGCCGGGGTCTGGGGTGGATGGGGAGGAAGGTACTGGATCCCTCCCGGTGTGGTACATTTACGTCGACGCAGACCGGCACAGGGACCTGGCAAACCCTGGGCAAGCCGTACACGCTACACTCCCTACACTCTTCCTGTAAATGGCTGATCCTCCGCTGAAGATCCTCACCTTAAATGTGAAAGGGCTCAACAACCCCAATAAGCGCAGAGCCGTCCTGTCCTTTTTAGAAAATTCAGGGGCCGAAATCTGTCTGCTCCAAGAAACTCACTTACTCTCCAAGGACTGGCAGAGGATGCGCTCAAGGGCATTCCCGACTCAACATTATTCCTCGACCCTTGAGAAGAAAGCGGGGGTGGCCTTACTAGTGGCACGTCACTTTAAGGGGACAGTGGGAGACAAAGTGGCTGAAATTAGGGGAAGATTCCTAGCCTACACACTTCACATAGGAGGGTTGGACATGGTTGTAGGATCTCTGTACGCTCCAAACTCCAAGCAGGAACCATTTCTCAAGGGGGCACTAGCAGACGCACTGCAACCCAATGTTAAGGCGGTACTGGTGGGTGGGGACGCAAACCTGGTAATGAATCCCGACATGGACAGGTCTGGCCACTGACAGGGGTTTGCTGGGGCGATCACACGGGAGGGGAGCCGCTGGCTGTCAGAGGAGGGGTTCACGGATCTGTGGCGCGAGCGCCATCCCGCCTCCCCGGGGTACACCTTCTATTCCCACGTACACCGCACATATGCACGCATTGATCATTTTTTTGGCAGCGCGGACGTGTCTTCCTTAACAGATGATGTAGAGGTGCTTCCGGCGGCGTTGTCGGACCACGACGCACTTTTACTGCGAATGCAAACCCCTACGCTCAACCAACGAAGAGGTAGATGGCGACTCAATGACGCCCTCCTGCAACACGAGGGGGTGACACAGTGACTCCATGACCGCATCATAGACTATCTACAGACTAACGACACCCCGGAGGTTTCCCTGACCGCGGTATGGGGGGCACTCAAGGCGGTGGTGAGGGGAGAGCTGATTTCGGTGGCCGCGGCGGAAGCAAAGACTCAGAAGGAAAAGAGGCTTTCCTTGTCAGCACAGGTGCTTGCCCTCGAGCAAGCTCATAGCCGGACCGGAGCTCACAGGATATGGAAACAGCTCAAAGCGGTCAGGGCTCAGCTTGCCAGTTTAGATCTGGACAGAGCGGAGTACGCAGCCCTGAGGCTGCGCCACACGTACTACGTGGGGGGGAACAAGACGGGACGCCTACTAGCGAGTTGCCTCAAGGCTAAGACCCTGAGGGCGAAAATATCCTCCGTCCACGCCCAAGATGGGACGATCGCCCAGGGCGATGTCCAAATAGCAGAAGCATTTTGCGGGTTCTATGCCTCCTTGTATACGGCGGAACCACCGACCGAGCAGACGCTCACTGACATTTACCACCGCGACACGGAGATAACGCCCCTGAACGAACATACCAGGGCCTCCCTCGAAGCTCCCATCAGAACCGAGGAGGTCATCTCCGCGATCGCGCGTCTCAAGCCTCTGAAAGCCCCGGGCCCGGATGGCTTTTCGGCCAGCTTCTACAAGGCTTTCTGCCCCCAAATCGCTCCGTTGTTAACCAGACTGTTCAATTCCTTCCAGGGCAGAGGTTCCATCCCCCAGGACATGCTGGACACGGACATCGTGGTCATCCCTAAGCCGGGTAAAGACCCGTCCCAGTGCAAAGCGTACAGGCCCATCTCCCTTCTCAACCTCGATCTAAAATTATTCACAAGCGTGCTGGCTGCTAGATTGGGCCCGTGCCTACCGGGGATTATTGAGCCGGACCAGGCGGGATTTGTTACCAATAGACAATGTGCGGACAACACTAAATGACTGCTCCATGTCATTGATAAAACTCATTACAATGACTCCGACGCAGTCCTCCTGTCGGTGGATGCCGAGAAGGCGTTCGACAGGGTGGATTGGGGTTATTTGGACGCCGTCCTGATGCGCTACGGATTCGGAGACCGGTTCCGCCGTGGGTTGCTAGCTGTTATGCCACCCCACAGGCCAGGATCTTGGTTAACGGGGTACGCTCGAGACCCTTAGACATCAGACGGGGAACCAGGGAGGGGTGCCCTCTCTCGCCCCTGCTTTTTGCTCTGTACATCGAGCCCTTGGCCCAACGGATTCGAGACAACAGGTCCATAAAGGGCGTCCATTTTGGCGGGGAACAACAGACCATAAGCCTGTATGCTGACGACGTCCTGGCGGCCCTCGAGGACCCCTCGATGTCGGTACCGGCCTTCCTTTTGGAGGTGGAGCGCTTTGGGGAGGTGTCGGGGTTCAAGATGAACTTGGAGAAATCCCTAGTCTTGCCCTTGGGTCGGAAAGCGAAAGCGGCACGACATGGCCACCAAACATATGGGGACTTAACAGTTCAAATGTCCATACCCTACCTGGGCATTTCTCTGACCCCGAGCACCACCTAGACGGTTGAGGAGAACTATATGACGTTAATAACTGCCCTCAAGGGGGACCTTGCGAGATGGCGTCGTCGGCCGCTCTCCTGGCTGGGACGAGTAGCAGCGGTAAAAATGACCCTGCTCCCCAAGATCTTATACTTATTTCAGACCATTCTAGTAACGCCCCCGATCGGAGTACTGAAACAACTGCAGGACTCCATCACACACTTTGTGTGGGCAGGTAAGCGTCCTCGTCTACGCAGAGACTTCAACACGCGAGCCACGGCGGACGGCGGTCTCAGAGTACCTGATCTACTTCGCTATTTTCAAGCGACACAACTCCGCTACCTCCTAGAATGGAGCAGGCCCGAATCCGAAAAACAGTGGTTATTTCAGGATCGCGCCATGGGTCAGATGTCCCTATGGAAAATCCCGTTCCTGAAACGCACGGAGAGGCCCTCATACCTCAAGAAATCCCCCATTACGAGGACGGTGATGCAAGTTTGGGACAAAGTAGCGGTACCAAAAGGCCTTACCACATTCCCATCCCCGATGTCTCCTCTGTTTGAAAACCCTGCGTTCCCTCCGGGAGTGGCCCCCGGGTCATTCCCACAATGGCGAGACTCGGAATGCAAAGCAGCTGGCGATCTCTTCAACCCCGAGGGCTTTATGCCAATTGGCACTCTGCAAGACTACTACACACTCCCGCAGATACAACGCTTCCAATACTTCCAGATTAGACACTGGCTCACGGAGAATGATGTGCAACCTCACGTAGGCAGACCCCTGACAGTCTATGAACGATGGCTTCACACGAAACAAAACGATAGACACGCAATCACTGACCTGTACATGATGCTCGGCCCACCTCCCCATGCTGCACGTTCGGCGGGACAGAACAGATGGGAACACGAACTAGGACGCTCCTTCACAGATAAGGAGTGGCAGGACATCTACTTCAGGGCTCACCACACCGCCAGCAATGTAGCCAGCAAGGAAGCGGCGGTGAAAATAGCGTACTACTGGCACCTCACGCCGGCCCGGCTTCATCAGGGTAACCCACGCAGGGACCCCGGGTGCTGGAGGGGATGCGGGCAACAAGGGACACTCACTCACATCCTATGGGAATGCCCAGGGGTTCAGGGGTACTGGGAAGAGGTGCTCCACAGCTTTGACAAACACTTCGATACCGAAATTCCCCGATTCCCGGCATACACGCTCCTTGGCCTTCCCAACGCCATCACGTTCCCTCTGAAATCGATCAGGGGCAAGCAGACGGGGCTGGCGATGGGGGCGGCCACCCAACATGTCCTGTCACTCTGGGGCACCTCCAGGAAGCCTACTCACACGGGGTGGCTCCATGGCCTGTTGTATATTATGGGCATGGAGAAAATACAGGCCTCCCTTACCCAAACACGGGACACATTTCTAGATACATGGCAGCCCCTCGTCTCCCTCCTCTCTGAGGAGTTTCATGAAATCACTTGCCCAAAATACCTCAGAGTGCTCAGACTTCCAAGCGACTTCCAAGGGGAACCTTGCTCACCTACCTAAGCGCCGCTTGTCATGCCAGCAATGACAAACTGATACCATCGCAATTACCACACCAGAGAGGGGGAACTGTGGGTGGGAGGAGGGAGGGAGTGGGGGGGGGGGAGCGAAGTTGGATGTTTGTTGGACTGGATTACCGCTCAACTCCGATTGCAGGGCCTCCCCAACTCTAAAAGAAATGTACTACGTAGCCTCAATGGGCCCAGCCGATGGGGAGAAGAGGGGTAACAGATCTTGGCAAGGCGACCGCATGCTCGCCCGAGTTGTTGATGTGTCCTATGTCTTTGTGTTAAAACTTCAATAAAAGATTTAAACCAAAAATGGGCAGAAACATGCTGACAAAATGAGACCCAACTATTGTAAAGAAATGTACCACACCATTGATGTTAGAAGAATTTAATATGCTTTGTACAAGTTTGCCTAAATGGCTAGGAAACGAGCTGAGTAGCGACTGTATTTCGGAGGACGACTTTGCTACTTGAAAGTCACATGTTTCTTGGGTAGATGTAAGCGCCACGAACTTCTGAAACAATAATGCTTTTAGTCTGCTCAATTTGTTAAAGTTAAAATTCAAGGCTGAAATAGAAATGTACAAGCTAACCCCTGTAACTCATTATCACCCACAATATTGAGTTTCTTCTCTCTTTGATTATGAATTTCTGAATACAGTTGCTTGTCAAATGTCTATATGATTTTTAGTCTGCTACCTAATATATTAATTACATTTTAAACACTGTTAGTTTTTCTGACAACTGTTGACAACTCTCAAAATTTCACAACATCTTGGCAAGAACCTATCCATCATATATTTGACGGATATTATTAGTGGCATAGATTACTCATTATATGGACATCCTTCCCACACAATGATCCATTTTAAATAGAGATACAGATCTGTTGTTTACAAAAGAAATCTTCTCTTACCTGCAGGTACCTGTATTGCTGAGTTAAAGTTGCGACAGACATAGAAGAAACTGGCGACAAATCACCAATAATAGCAGCAAGGACGCCTTTGGAATTACATCTGTAATTAGGAACCAGTGCATTATACCCCGTTAATAAAAACAAAGTTTCCTTTATTGATTCCGCCTCCATGTTCATCGATCGGTGGAGCAAATAGCCCAGGGTAATATTGGGTAAAAGTTTAGGGTTTTTGTTAATCTCCTCAATGGCATACAGGAAGGCAAAAAAATGGCGGAAATATGGAAGATAGTCTCTGCAATAAAAGGAAAATATCTGTGAGGTGTGTCATCATGCAGTAAAATAGTCTGGGTGCATTTTTACACTATGAGGATTTTACTGGTATTTGTAAAGTTACACCAATGAACATTAGATAACCTTCATTGTTGTCTAAGTAGGAAAAATGATTGCTGCCTTGTTTTTATTTTTTAACAATTCTTTTTATTGACATTTTGAGTATAACATCAGTATTGCAACAAAGAATTGTCATGTATCGTGCAACAGTCATAATCAGCATCCCCAATCCTCCCCAGCTCCCTCTATTCTCCCTCCACAACATTGAATATTCTCATATTTGCTTCAGACTGTGGCCTCACAGCAACAGGCTAATCAATGTCAGTACATACGTGATCAATATAGACATTAGAGTCTTTCCAAATGTTGCCCACTTCTAGGTACACCCCTTTCCTTCATAGGTAACTTTTTCTGCCAACATGCATCAGTCCATGTCACATTTCCAGGCCTCCAGCTCTGGGCTTGACTCCCCAGACCTTTGCTATGTTCTACTTTGCCACTGCCAGGCCCAATTGTGATTCGCCAGATCCTGTCTCTCCCCATATACTCAGCAAACACCATTTGGCGGAGACATACATGTACCTCCCTCACCTCCCTCATGCAATTCATCATGTCAGTCCAACATTCTTGTATTAACAGGCATTCCCTGGGGAATGCAAAAACAACAGTTGATGGACAGAAGGCAGAACAATGTCATACATTCACCCCAGTACAGTGATCTGGGCCTAAATCCATCATTTGTTTTGCTCACCACACCACCCCAGTTCAGACATGGCCATATGCAAATCAGCCTTGACCCTGTGCCTCATGGGAACAGTCCAGCCCGAACTGCCAAGCCATGTCTTCCCTGGACCGGAATCAAGCATCCTAGGACCGGTTTCTGGCTATCAGCCGTCGTCAGCCAGGATACCTTGACTCCAGTGGCGTGGGACTCATGTCTGAGCATACCCGTCCCACTCGGGGTGACAAATGCAAAAACAACAGTTGATGGACAGAATGCAGAACAATGTCATACATTCACCACAGTACAGTGATCTGGGCCTGAATCCATCGTTTTCTTTGCTCAGCACACCAACTCAGTTCAGACATGGTCATATGCAAATCAGCCTTGACCCTGTGCCTCATGGGAACAGTCCAGCCCGAACTGCCAAGCCATGTCTTCCCTGGACCGGAATCAAGCATCCTAGGACCGGTTTCTGGCTATCAGCCGTCTTCAGCCAGAATAGCTTGATTGGCGTGGAGAGCACGGGACTCCCGTCTCAGCATACCCGTCCCACCCAGTCCTCGGTAGCTTGTTTCCGGTCCAGAGAAGGCATGGCTTGGCAGTTTGGGATGGACTGTTCCCATGAGGCACAGGGTCAGACTGATTTGCATATGGCCATGTCTGTACTGGGGTGGCAGAGTGGGCTAAAGAACGGTGATGGATTAAACCCAGATCAGTTGACTGGGGGTGAGTATTTGTATTGTCAATGCTCCGTCCATCATTTCCTTTGGTTTTTCTTTGTTCGCCATAAGTTGGCAGGGTATGCTCAGACGTGAGTCCCTTGCTCACTTTGCCACTGGATTCAAGCAAGCCGGGCTGAAAATGGCTGAAATGCCAGAAACCGGTCCTCGGTAGCTTGTTGCCGGTCCAGGGAAGGCATGGCTTGGCAGTTCGGGCTGGACTGTTCCCATGAGGCACAGGGTCAGACTTATTTGCATATGGCCATGTCTGAACTGGGGTGGCAGAGAGGGCTAAAGAACGTTGATGTATTAAACCCAGATCAGTTGACTGGGGGTGAGTGCTTGTATTGTCAACGCTCCGTCCATCAGTTCCTTTGGTTTTTCTTTGTTCGCCATAAGTTGGCAGGGTATGCTCAGATGTGAGTCCCTTGCTCACTTTGCCACTGGATTCAAGCAAGCCGGGCTGAAGACGGCTGAAATGCCAGAAACCGGTCCTCTGTAGCTTGTTTCCGGTCCAGGGAAGGCATGGCTTGGCAGTTCAGGCTGGACTGTTCCCATGAGGCACAGGGTCAGACTGATTTGCATATGGCCATGTCTGAACTGGGGTGGCAGAGTGGGCTAAAGAACGGTGATGGATTAAACCCAGTTCAGTTGACTGGGGGTGAGTGCTTGTATTGTCAACGCTCCGTCCATTATTTCCTTTAGTTTTTCTTTATTCCCTGGGGAATGCCTGGTATAGAATGTGGAAATAGGTGCCTGTCTGTCCCACTTAGACAGTGGGCATCTCTGACCGTCCCCATCTTTACCATGTTGTGTAGGCATAGTATGAGCAATGAAGGATTTTCAGTTGGACCAATCTGAACCATGTGTGTATGGCTACCTCTCTAGAGGAAGGAAGGGATTCCTCCCATTTACTGTCTTTCAACCCTTTTAGCTCTTGTTCCCATTGGTCTCTGACTCGCTTCAAATCGTCTGGGGTGTAGTTTAATAATTCTTTATATATCAATGACGAAGCCTATTCTCTAATAGGGAGGATTCCAGCAGATCAGTCCCCTTGGGTAACACTGCCCTAAGTGCATGTCAGAGTTCAATGAATAAGTACATTTCTGTGGGTGTCAGTTGGTATTCCCGCTGCATGCAGACCAGGGGATAATATCACACCCGCAACCAAACACCTCCCACCCCAGAGATTCTTATGAGGTCCCATTTATCAAATACTGGCATATTTCATACAGAATGTTTGCATCCCATAGCGAGGTTGCCTGCATGATAACGTTCCTCCATCCCAAGGAGGACAGGCAGTCCATCAGAGGTGCACCAAAGTCCGCGTGGTGCCTGGATCGTCGCCTCATTTGCCCTTTCCATATATGGCTGGTAGGTATACCTGCGGACATAGCACAGATCTGTCCATGTGGAACACCGTCTCCAGGTGCAGGAGGAATCCCCAGTTGTTTAATGAGAGTCAGCTGCGCCACCCAGTAGTATTTCTGGACATCTGGCAATGCGATACCTCCATCGAACCATCACTTTGTGAGCTTATATAATGCATGCACATCAGACCTCCGTACCACAGCAGTGCTCGGACCTCCCTCTCAAATGCCCTGAAGTAGGATGTTTTGGAGGGCATATAGAAAGCGGGGTAATGACATAATTTTAAATAATACCGCCCTGCCTAGTAGCGAGAGTGGTAGAGACCTCCAGTGCTGCTCGTTGTGTCTTAGCCCCGCAACAACAGGGCCAAGTAATTCTGGAAGAAGAGGTCCGTATCTGGCGTGATATAGATACCCAAATGTCGGAAGACTGCGTTTGCCACCATTACCGGCCAATCAGGTGGTAGCCATGCCATCAAACCCTTAAGGAGATACAGTATGGACACGTGCCAATTAATAGTGTAGCCAGAATATGTACTGAAGATCCTGATGATCTGCATTATTCTAATTAGGGTGAACTCAAGGTCTCATAGAGCTACAAAGAGCAGAGCATTATCTGCATAGACTCTGTCTTCGTACTGATCCTCCCATTGCAGAACTCTGATCAACGGGTCTTGGTGGCTCCACCCTGCCAAGGGCTCCAATGCCAGTGCAGAAATCAGCGGGGATAGAGGGCAGCCCTGTCTGGTGCCTCTGCAGAGGATGAATTGCCTGGGCCATCCACCATTAACTTTGACCTGTGCCAGTGTCCCCGAATATAGGAGTTGTATCCATTTCGTGTACTGTGGGCCAATGCCCAGTTTGGCCAGCACCTCGAAAATATATTTCCATTCTACTGTATCAAAGCCATTTTGGCATCTAGTTACAGGAGTAGGGCCTGTTCTTGTAGTTTGGCCATTTGTCGCAATACACTGTGGACACGTAAGAGGTTGACAGTTGTATTCCAGTGGGGCATAAATCCTGATTGACCCGGATGGATCAGCAATTGGATCAGTGTAACCAGCCACATGGCTAACACCTTAGCTAATATTTTAACCTCAGCGTTAAGAGCAAGATCGGCCTGTACGAGGTGTGGTCTTCAGGGAGCTTACCTTCTTTATGAATGACCACTATGATAGCTAGCCTCTGGTCCCACCTTAAAGTCCACCGCTGTTTACTTACTTTATGCATAGTTAGGAGGTGAGGGGCCAGCTTGGAGTCCATCATTTTATAGAATTTGGTTGGAATTCTGTTTGGTCCCATGGCTTTATCGGGTCACAGTACTCAGATAGCCCATGTCAGAGCCTGCTCTGTAACTTCTCACTCCAAATATTCCTGGGCCATCCCCGAGAGACATGACGAATCTATGACAAAATATCGAATACAAAAATATTGCAACAAAAATATCGATTACAATAATATCAACATCCTATCTCTAACAAGGTAAGTACAAAAATATCGAAGAAAATATATAGATGTCAAAAATATTGTTTTTTTTAAAATATCGTTTTTTTTTTAATATTTTTTAATAATACTTATAAATGTAATAAATATAGTTAAAATATATTATAATATTGAAAATTAATAAATAATGTAATAAAAACAAATAATAAAGATATAATACATAGTATATACTTCATTAATAATAACTCCAAAAAATTATATTAATAACTTATAAATAAATGAAAATATAATAAATTACAAATAAATGTATATACATAAAATAATAATATAAATAACAATTAATACAAATGTAATACAAATTTAAAAAAGTAAGTAAATGGTGGATAGCGTACAGGTAAAAATTACTATTCCCACTCCAGAGAGTGCAACAGTAGAGAAAGTGTTGGATAGTGTAGGTGTAAAAATTACTATTCCAACTCCAGAGAGTGCAACAGTAGGGAAAGTGTTGGATAGCGTAGGGGTAAACATTTCTATTCCAACTCCAGAGAGTGCAACAGTAGGGAAAGTGTTGGATAGAGTACGGGTAAAAATTACTATTCCCAATCTAGAGAGTGCAACAGTAGGGAAAGTGTTGGATAGCGTAGGTGTAAAAATTACTATTCCAACTCCAGAGAGTGCAACAGTAGGGAAAGTGTTGGATAGCGTAGGGGTAACAGTTACTATTCCCACTCCAGAGAGTGCAACAGTAGGGAAAGTGTTGGATAGCATAGGGGTAAGCATAGGGGTAACAATTACTATTCCCACTCCAGAGAGTGCAACAGTAGGGAAAGTGTTGGATAGGGTTGGGGTAAAAATAACTATTCCAACTCCAGAGAGTGCAACAGTAGGGAAAGTGTTGGATAGCGTAGGTGTAAAAATTACTATTCCAACTACAGAGTGCAACAGTAGGGAAAGTGTTGGATAGCGTAGGGGTGACAATTACTATTCCCACTCCAGAGTGCAACAGTATGGAAAGTGTTGGATAGCGTAGGGGTAACAATTACTATTCCAACTCCAGAGAGTGCAACAGTAGGGAAAGTGTTGGATAGCGTAGGGGTAACAATTAGTATTCCAACTCCAGAGAGTACAACAGTAGGGAAAGTGTTGGATAGTGTAGGGTTAAAAATTACTATTCCAACTCCAGAGAGTGCAACAGTAGGGAAAGTGTTGGATAGTGTAGGGGTAAAAATTACTATTCCAACTCC
Source organism: Lissotriton vulgaris (assembly GCF_964263255.1). Classification (NCBI taxonomy): domain Eukaryota; kingdom Metazoa; phylum Chordata; class Amphibia; order Caudata; family Salamandridae; genus Lissotriton; species Lissotriton vulgaris. The sequence continues at coordinate 196,460,118 of NC_141685.1, forward strand.
AGAGAGTGCAACAGTAGGGAAAGTGTTGGATAGCATAGGGGTAAAAATTACTATTTCAACTCCAGAGAATGCAACAGTAGGGAAAGTGTTGGATAGCGTAGGGGGTAAAAATTACTATTCCAACTCTAGAGAGTGCAACAGAAGGAAAAGTGTTGGATAGCGTAGGGGTAAAAATTACTATTCCAACTCCAGAGAGTGCAACAGTAGGGAAAGTGTTGGATAGCGTATGGGTAACAATTACTATTCCCACTCCAGAGAGTGCAACAGTAGGGAAAGTGTTGGATAGCGTACTTAACTATTAAATAAATATAAACCATTTACAAATACCAATACATAATTATTAAAAACATGATTAGCAATAAATAATTAACTAAAAAAAATAATAAAAAATGCCATTTAATAATATTTAATTTTCAATCAATAGTTAATTAACAATTATATAATGAACAAAACAATTAATTAAAAAACATTATTACTTAATTAAATTTAAATTACTTCCCACCCTATTCCCCTATAAACCCACAACCCGCTACAGAACATAATTATCAATTAATTAATTAATACAAATTAATTACCAATTAATTAAAATCAATTACCAATTAATTAAAATTAATTTATAATTCCTACTAATTAATAATTAATCCATACTAATATACTAAAGAGAGAGCCCAAACCTTTGAGGCGGGTAATCTCAGGAACCACAGCACCAATCACTACACCCAATACAGCGTTGGAAAGGGCAGTTGCAGCAGAAGGACATAGGCTATGCAGACGCCCACCATATACATTTAAAAGGTAAAGGAACCGTGCCAGCAAAGTAGTCCCTTGTGGGCGTGTCTGCGTTGTGCTGTGGACGTGTGCTGGGGGCGTGACAAACGCTGGGGGCGTGTGGTATGTTCCGCCCTTCATGCCATGTCATGTGCTGTGGGCATGTGCTGGGGGCGTGGGCATGTGCGGGGGGCGGGATTACGGAAAAAAAAGCGAGCGTTGTGCCCAATATTTCATTCTTTTTTCTTCCCAGGTTCTGTACATTCCAACTCCGGGTGTCCACCTTGCTCCCTTTAAATACCCCTGCACCCCATAATCATAATCCACCCGTACTCCTTAAAATACCCTAACACCCTTAAACACTAACCCATCTTAACCCTATAAATATATCCTGTACCCCAAACCCAAACCTATCCCTAAACCCTAAAAATACCCCTGTACCCCAAAACCCAAACCTAGCCCTGAACCCTATAAATACCCCTGTACCTCAAAACCCAAACCTACCCCTGAACCCTATAAATACCCCTGTACCCCAAAACCCAAACCAAGCCCCAGAACCCTAAAAATACCCATGTACCCCAAAACCCAAACCTACCCCTGAACCCTAAAATACCCTTGTACCCCAAAACCCAAACCTAGCCCTGAACCGTTAAAATACCCCTGTACCCCAAAACCCAAACCTACCCCTGAACCTAAAAATACCCCTGTACCCCAAAACCCAAACCTAGCCCTGAACCATAAAAATAACCCAGTACACCAAATCCCAAACCTACCCCTGAACCCTAAAATATCCCTGTACCCCAAAACCCAAACCTAGCCCTGAACCCTAAAAATACCCCTGTACCCCAAAACCCAAACCTAGCCCTGAACCCTTAAAATACCCCTGTACCCCAAAACCCAAACCTACCACTGAACCCTAAAAATACCCCTATACCCCAAAACCCAAACCTATCCCTAAACCCTAAAACTACCCCTGTACCCCATAACCCAAAACTATATCTGAACCCTTAAAATACCCAAACACCACAAAACATATACCTCAGTACCCCAAAACATATACCCCATACCCATACTTACCTTATCCAAACATTAAAAAAACATGCTTTTATCATTCATGCATTTACAGCGAATTTCGTTGTAAATGTATGCGTGGTAAAAGCATATAAAATGTAATGCCATGCGTTATAATGGCATTGCGGAGTCATGGTACTTTCGTAATGAAAGTATGCGGAGTGATGGTATGCGGAATGAAAGTTGTGGAATAATGGGTGTTTACCCTCCCCCGGTAAGTACATTGGTGGCACGGCGGCCCACATCTCCAGCAACATACTCATATTTTTTCACCACCGATTTGAAAAATGCACAGGTCTCTCTCATTGATGGCCAGCACCGACATACACTTTCAGACACACCTCCCGCCACAAGTTCTAGAATTGCGAACTTTAGAGCTGGGGAGCTACGTTCGAATCTCGACATCAGCTCAACATCCTGTGATTTCAGGCAAATCACTTTGTCTCCCCGTGCCTACCACAAATTAATGTGTTCTTCTGTATTGTAAATTGTGCTCATGCCATGTTGTCGAGTTTGCGCTATATAATATTGCAAGGAAAAATAAAGCAGGGAAACTCGAGTTCACACACTACTGAACGAGCACTCTTAAGTGCATCAGCAGTGCACTGTGAATTGGAGCTTTTCACAGGCCTGTCACAGATAAGAAATGCTATCAAAACAAAATCCTACAAAACAATATACTACTGGCCAGCAGCAATTCATACCCGGACAACGTAGGGACGGGCTGCTAGTTTAGTATAATTAAATTACTTCCCATCCTATTCCCCTATAAACCCACAACCCGCTACAGAACATGATTATCAATTAATCAATTAATTACCAATTAATTTAAATTAATTACCAATTAATTAAAATTAATTTATAATTCCTACTTATTAATAATTAATTTAGTATAATTAAATTACTTCCCACCATATTCCCCTATAAACCCACAACCCCCTACAGAACATAATTATCAATTAATAACAATTAATTACCAATTAATTTAAAATATTTACCAATTAATTAAAATTAATTTATAATTCCTACTAATTAAAAATTAATTTAGTAAAATTAAATTACTTCCCACCCTATTCCCCTATAAACCCACAACCCGCTTGTTACATTCTGTATCTTGCCTCCTATATATTTATTTATATCTGCTTGCATGACATCATGGGGTTCTTCAGATGCTTGCCTTCACACCATGTTGAGAGAATTATCAGATGAGGGTATAATTGAAACCATTGAACCTGCTGAGTGGGTTTCTCCCATATTTTTAGTCCGCAAACCTGATCAAAAGTTAAGAGTGTGTGTTGATCTCAGGGCTCTCAACTCCAATATAGTCATAGATTGTCACCCGTGGCCAAATATCAATGAGGTAGTATCAATGTTTGAAGGAGCCAAAATCTTTTCTACGCTGGATTTACGTTCAGCATATCACCAAATAGAACTTAAGGAGGAATCTAAAAAACTCACGGCGTTTATCACGCCTTTTGGTTTATATCAGTATACAAGGATGCCTTTTGGTCTGGCATCAGCAGCGTCAGTTTTTCAAAGAGTTATGTTTTTAATGTTTAGAGATTTGGATGAATATGTCAAATGTTTTCAGGATGACATTCTGATTTTCTCAAGGAATAAAAATGAGCATGTGGGTCATCTGTATGAGGTATGCAAAAGATTAGAAAGTCATGGTCTCACATTAAAAGCTCATAAATGCAAACTTTTCCAACATACTGTAGAATATTTAGGACACACTCTTTCTGGAGTGGTATTATCCCTAAAAAAACTAATGTTGATGCTATAGTTAAAGCGCCATCACCTGTCAACAGGGATCAATTGTTATTATTCACAGGTATGTGTGAATACTACAGTAAATTTGTTGAAGGATTCGCAACCAAAATGGAACCTCTGCGGGTTTTGTTAAGACAGAATGTGAAATATATATGGTCAAAGGAACAACAGGAAGCTTTTGAGTTGATAAAGAATGATATTGTTAATGCTCCCACATTGAAACCCTTCAGGATGAAGAAGGAGTGTATTATCACAGTTGATGCTAGTTTATACGGGTTAGCTGGAGTGTTGTCTCAAAGGAAAGGAAAAGAAGAGTGGAATGTAGCTTTCGCTTCACGCACCTTGAATGATTGTGAGAGGAAATATGCAGCGATTGAGAGGGAGTTACTCGCGTGCGTATGGGCGGTTGAACATTTTAGATTGTATGTCTGGGGTTGTAGGTTTGTTCTGAGAACGGATCATAAACCACTAGTTAATATCTTGTCTACAGGTGGTGGTTGGCATTCTACAGCCAGGATTGCGAGATTGTCATCCAGATTGCAGGAGTACAATTTTAGTACGGAATATGTTCCAGGGAAGAAAAACGTCACAGCTGATTTTCTTTCTCGATTATCATGTGAACAGGATAAAGTGGATGTGGTTAGAGAGGAAGATTTTGCTCTAACAATAGCTGATGTGTTAGGTGATCAGTTTCAAGAGATCACAGAGGAGAAGTGGGACAGTTGTATTGGTGAAGATGATAAGTGGAGCATCCTTAAAAAATATGTGATGGAGGGATGGCCAAAAAAAATCTTATTAGAGAAGAGCTTTACCGTTTGCTAAGGTAGCAGATGAATTGGAAATGGAAAATGATTTTTTGTTTAAATCAGGCAAATGTGTTCCACCACAAGGGATACAAGATGTGATTCTTAAATTGGCTCATAGGACACATCCGGGTATATCTTCTATGAAGAGGTTGATTAGGAGTTTCTTTTGGTGGCCAGGAATGGATGCGTACATTGATAGAACAGTAAGGGAGTGTGCAGAATGTGTGTCGAGTGAAAAGATGCTTAGAACCAATGTTCCACCTTTAAAGGTGGCAAAGTGGCCAGAAATGCCGTGGCAAAAGTTAGCCTTTGATATTGTGGGGCCATTCAAGAACTTACCAGAGAATTCACGGTTTGCATTAGTGTTGATTGATTTCCACTCAAAATAGCCAGAAGTAAAGTTTGTATCTAGTGCCACCACCAATTTTTAAAGAGATTTTTGCTCGTGAGGGCTGTCCTTCTGTCTTGGTTACAGACAATGGTGTCCAATTGAAATCAATAGAGATGGAGAATTTCTTAAAGGGACATGGTATTATACACAAGTGCACATCATTGTACGAACCACACGAAAACGGACAAGTAGAAAGGTTTAACAGAGTGTTGAAGTCTTATATTACAGATGTTATTAATACACGTGGAGAGTGGATGAATGAGTTATGAGAGAGGTTGTGGGTTTATCGGATCACGCCTCATTCGACAACTGGTCTTAGTCCTTTCAAGTTACTAAAGGGAAGAGACCCTGCGTGTAAAATTTGTCCATGGTGGTTTAAGAATAAATGTCAAGATAAATTAGATACTAAGGAATGTGTACATGACACTGCTAGAAGAGTTGAAGAAAAGCAAAATAAGACTATCTGTTGGTATAATAAGAAATGGAAGGTCAAAACGCATAATTTTGTTGAAGGGGATTGGGTGAGAATTATGAGACCAGGTTTGATGACTAAAGGTTCATGTAAGTTTGGCAGACCTATTCAGATCAAAAAAGTTTTTAGCAATTCTGTAACTACTCAAGATGGAAAATTGCGGAATGTAAGGAGAATTGCCAAGTGTAATAACTTTGTTCATGATGTTGGTTCTAGATATAAATCTAATTCTGATATTTCAGGACAGAGTGATTATGACACTGTTGCCTCAAGGATCAAACAAAATGTTCGTGTTAAAAATAGACCAACCAAGTTAAGAGACTATGTTTAAATCTTATGTTTGCTTTATGGAAAAGGGGGATATGTTACATTCTGTATCTTGCCTCCTATATATTTATTTATATCTGCTTGCATGACATCATGAGGTTCTTCAGATGCCTGCCTTCACACCATGTTATGATTCTAATAGGACTCTGTATTCTAGAAGGTGTAAAAGGCTGAAGGGCAGTTCTGACCTGGACCTGTAGCAGAGAAGTTGTTAATGCTGTGCTGGATATTAAATCTACAGTTCATCCTACTTTGATTCCTGTTGGATTTCAACACCGCTACAGTGCTAAAATACAAAATGTAATTAAATTACATAAAAATAAATTTAAAACATAATGAATACATTATAATATACATAAAATTAATTTAAAAAATCGATATTAGTAACATCGAAATTATTAACATCGATATTACTAACATCGATATTTAAAACATCGATATTGCTAATATCCATATTAAAATCTATTGATATTACTTACCTTCTATATTATGTCCCTTCGATATTTAAACTTCGAAATTATTGTATATCGATATTTAAATATCGATATTTTGTCTGCATACCAGACACAACAGCTTTATGTCTCATAAAAACACTTTTGCATCCTATGCTGTCTTGTGTACAGCGGAGAGTATATTCGCAATCAGTAGTCTGCGAATGCTTCCGCTATGCTCTTTCCTTAGTTAGTCCTCCCTAGCCCGTTTTAACTTCCAGTAACCAGAGCCTGGATTGCTCTATTTTGGCAAGCCATGCTAACAGCTTGCTTATTTTATTTCCTACCTCATAGAGACAGTGCTGGGTGGCCCTGTGGACCAGCCTGGCAGTGTCTGTCATCAGGTGTCTATATTCTCTTTGCTTCGAGGTCAAGGTGTAATTCGCCTCAGGCCTGTCTGCTATCTTGAGGAGGCGCTCTTGGGGCAGGATTTCTTGTTCTAACTCTTCCCTGTAGGCCCTCTTGTCTTATTTAAACCAAGATGAGGGAAATCGCCTCACCTCTGACCGCAGTTTTGTAGGCTTCCCAGAGAGTATGTGCAGTGTCAAACGAGGACAGGTTTTCAGTAAATGATTGTTCTGTTGTGTTCTTCAAGCCCTCCCAGATTGTGTACTGTTTCAAGCACCATGGATCAAATGAACAGGTCTCTCCATCGTTGCTATGGCTTGAGCCGACCACTGCCCACAGTGGGGAGTGGTCTGATAATTCCCCTCGCTAGGTGGTGAATCTTTGAGTAGAATGGTAGCTGTAATAAGGTAGTCTACGCGTGAGAGGCTCCCATGTAAGCCTGAATGGAAAGTACATTGTTGTTACCTGAGGATGTGCACTCACCAGACATCCACAAGCCCAAGGGCTGCTAGGAAGTCTGAAAGTGGGCTCTGGGTCGCTCCCATGTGTCTGGAGGGGCAGTAGTCGAGTTCCTCGCTGAATGTTAAGTTAAGAAGCACTCCCTCCAGCAGCTGAAGCAACAGGGTGCACAGGTCAGGGAATGTGGAGACCTCAGGCATGGTGGGACGTATACTGAGCAAATATTAAGTGTCAGCCCCTCCCATTTCCCCAATATTGCCACATATCTCCCTTGCGGGTCCATCCAGTACCTCTGAAGGGCCAGTGGGAGCGAATGTTTCAATGAAACACTTACCACTCTCGTGCTTGATGTATAGCCTGCATGAGAACCATCTTGTAGCCTCATATAGCCAGAGCTCGGTAAGAGTTTGACATCATGTGGATAGATTGCAGTAGGACCATGTCGGGTGCCTGGCATTTAGGATATTCCAGTATGGCCCCTCTCTTGATTTTATCCCGAAGCCTGTTGAAATTCAAAGACATTATCCTTGCGGAGGCCTCTTACACAATTGAATCGGTATAACCCCATGGGTGTGAGCTCCCAAAGGCCCAGAAGAAGTCCCTTATCTAATTCTAGGAAATGGGTGAGTCGGTGGGGACGACTGTGTACCTTAGTGTATATTTTTATTTAACAGAGTTTTATATAGCTCAAACTTGACCCGAATCGGGTATGAGAGTGCTTTACATAGCACCAGTTTTGTTACATGAGGACACCTTCATTTTTTTTAGGCACGGGAGATTAAGTGATTTGCCCAGAATCACAGGATGTTCAGCGTCATTGCCGAGACTCGAACCCAGTTCCCCAGATTCAAGGTCGATCGCCCTTGCCGTTGACAGTTCAGTCAGATCAATGAAAAAAAAAACACACAAATAACCACATATCCCAGAATGGCAGACATCCAACTGACCACCCCCTCCCCAAATTTGCAGAGCACCTGTCGCTCAACAAAAATCTAAAAGTAAGAGTATACAGTTTTGATGGTAGCACCAGGTCTCATCCAGTGTTATCCAATCCATCGCTATGAAGTTTACTTAGTATGGTGCTCTGCAAGGTTGGTTTTGTTGGCGACCTTAGTGGCCACCTTTCAATATCTGTTTCAATGCCCCGATCTTGACCTGTCTTGTCAGACCTCCATTGACAGGAGCAATGTTTGGTTTCTTGCTCCCCCGCCAATCGCCATTCTTCAAGTCAATCCTATTGCTCTTCTAGAGTTCCAAACTACCAAGTTTTCCCTTCCACCACAACTTGTAGTTTGGCTGGGAACATCATTAAATACTAGAGCTCTTGGGTTAATAATGTTCTCTTCACTTCCTGAAAGCTGTGATGTATTCTTTTAACCTTGAGAGTAAAATCTGGGTAGAAGCTGATAGTTGCGTTGTCGTTTTTGAGCAGGGGTGCACTGTGCGTATCCTTGAGGATCACATCTTAGTCCCTATAATTAAAAAGGAGAGCAATGATGGTGCGTGGCAACATGCCCAGAGTTGGCAGGGTGCCTGGGACCCTGTGTGCACGCTCAATGGAGAAAGATTTTGACAGACCCTTTGGCTTGAGAGTATTTAGGATTAGGTTTTCACAATAGAGGTTTGCACTTGGGTCTTCAGCTCTGCCTGGGACTCCCATTATCCGGATATTGTTTCTTCTGATGCGGCCCTTATAGTCCTCCAGCCTTGCTTCCATCACCTCAGCGCTTGCTCAGAGTTCGTCAAAATGATTTTTTAGGCTTTTAGTGTCTCCCTTAAGAGTTGTGATCGACTATTTTGCTTCATTTACAGTGTCACCAATGTTGCAGAGGTCTGCCCTGAGCGGTGTGACCTCCATACTAACCCAGTCTGTCTTTAGTTCCAGGGAGCCCTTGACCCCTTGGTATGGCAACCATGATGTCCTTGAGGGTCTGACTAACTTGGGGCAGAATTGTTGTGGACTGTGTTGCCTCTCCAGGTGGTGCCTCCCCAGCAGGTTCTTTTGGAAGAGTGCACATTTGTACTTGGCAGCCATCTTATTTAGCCATGTGCTTGCACATGCTCAGAAAGGCCTAGCTATTAGAATTCACCTGCTTCTCGTATACAACTGTCAGGCTATTCTTGCTGATATAAGGAGAAATGTCTCTCCTCCCACTTTGTTGAGCAACACATTTTGTATAGCCATATTAGTCAGTAAGCATGCTTGTATGTGCCAGGACCTCCCCTTGGTTATGCTGACTAATGTAACCTTTGCACATATTATTATTATTAAAAACACTTATAAAGCGCGAACGAAGGCCCTTGGGCATCTTTGCGCTGGAGTTACTGCAGTGTTTAACCAACAAGGGGAGCTAGAGTTTATTGATTAAAAAGCCAGGTCTTAAGTTGCTTGCGGAAAGACCATAAGGAAGTACTCGTTTTGATTGAGTGTGGCAGGGTGTTCCAGAGTTTCAGTGCGGCTACAAAGAATCTTCTGTCTCCCCATGCGACAGATTTGGTACGTGGTACCACCAGTTCATGTGAGCTGGATGACCGTAACGTTCTGGAGGGACAGTAGGGAATGAGGTTTTGAGTAAAAAATGCAGGTCCGACATTATGTAGAGCCTTATATACCAGGCAAAGAGACTTGAATTTGATTCTCTTTCTTACCGGCAACCAGTGCAGTTGTCTTATGATGGGTGACACTGAATGGTGTTTGGGGATGCGCCCAAGGAGCCTGGCAGCTGCATTCTGAATAATCTGCATTTTTTGTAGCACTCTCTCCTGGGCACCCAAAAACAGGGTATTACAATAATCTAGAGTAGACAGAACCAGGGAGCTCACCAAAGTTTTGCCGGCGTTCTCGGGTAGAAAAGGCAGGATTTTCTTTATGAGCCGTAATTTGTAGAAAGCTGAAGAGGAAATCTGATTTGCTTGTGGTAAAAAGTTCAGATGATTGTCGAACATGACTCCTAAATTCCGCACCTTACTAATCGGATCCGGGGGCTGGCCCATGGAAGACGGCCACCAAAGAGAGGACCATTCCGGAGATAAGTTGCCAAAAATGACAACTTCCGATTTATCGGAGTTCAATTTCAGGCAATTAGAAGCCATCCAGCTCCCAATTCCCAGCATGCCTTGATTAAAATTGCTGGCTATTTTAGGCCCATCATTCTTGACGGCGAGGACCAACTGGGTGTCATATAAGGCCCCTGTTCTCTGTACTCCTTAGAATGCTTCCTATAGTGGCCTGAGGGTACTGTGTGACGCAATCTCCCTCATCTGAGAGTAATAAAAATGGTATTTTTATATTACAGCTTCTGTGCCAATTTCTTCTTTGTTGGTTAAAAGAACTAGGTGTATCAGTGAACCCCTTAGGAGGTTTATATTTCTTCAGTTAAGCCTATTGATTTTTCAACATTTCTGATGGCAACAGCAAGCAACCCCCACCTTTTGTTCTACCCTCTTCACTTAAAATGCCAAAGGTCGAGAGACTCCCAAACATGGGAGAGAAAGGAAAAAGTGCCATGAAACCCAAACATAGCCCCCACTAATGATCACACCTACTTGATATTAACATATAACAAAAAACTGGAGTATATGGATGCAGTTTTCCTTGAGAACACATTACTAATCACAATACCCAACAATAACCATAGACTAACCCCTAACCTTGGGTTCCAGAGTAGCACGCTACTTGCTGTAAAGCACTTTGACACCTCGTCAGAGGTAGTAAGCGCGATATAAATCCAATTACAAAACATCAACAAACTTTTTATATGTCTCAAAAGAAGTAATGCATGGGGAAACTAGAGAAGCAATTTTGAAAAAAAAGCACAAAGCCTACTTTGTTAATACATTATACACCCCCCCCCCCCAAAATACAGCATTAATGACTTTCAGGTGTTTTTTTGGGCAGTGGCATAACATAACTTGAGGGGACCCCCCTGCAAAACGCACGGAGGGTGCCCCCGGCGGCCTGGCCCACCACCTACCACTTTGCCCCAACTCCCAAAAATCTGGCATATCTTGATTTGAAACCTCCAATATTTAAATGAAATGCCTCTATATTGTCTTTCTCAAAATTATAAGGAGAACGTGGGAAACCCTCCTAACATATAAGGTACGCCATTTGTAACAATAACGTGAAAAGCCAAGCAGATTATTTAATTGAGGCAGCAATCAGAACAATGTCAAGGAGCGATCCTATTGTCTCAGGAACTGCCGCAATCAGAACAATGCCAAAGAGCGGTCCTATTGTCTCAGTAACTGCGAAAGGCTGAAGAATAACAATGAAGAGTCTAAGTTAGAATTGACACAAGATTTAAGGCGTATGTATTACAGACAGGTGCCAGCAACATCATAAATAACACTGCATGTAGAATAAAAACAAACCATATCAGCAAGTACCTAATGACAATCTATACTAACTGTAGTTGGTAAAGTAAAAGAAAAGTGCAAATACTTTCAAAGTGCACCATAAAGCAATCACCAGTCCAGCAATAAACAAAAATCAAGCATGTTTAGTAAAACAGTTAACTTTCTTCTTGCATCAAAGTGAAAATACATTCAAAGTGCATGATAAAAACACGTCCAGCAGCATGCAAAAAGGAAGCCAGGTTATTCAAACAATTCCCTGTTTGGTGTGTTATAGTGCTAGGGGCACTCTTGTGGTATGACACCCTGTGATGACCTTTGACTACCATTTTTTTAATTGACTTTGGTGTGTTATTTTACCCTAGCCTGAATGTATGACGTCCTGCATATGTCTGTTTCTCTTAAAAGTTTCTTTCTTGTAATATTGCAGTCTTTCAGTGGGAACTGTCACGGAGTAGGACAGCCTTGCAAAGAACAGAATGTGTGGGATGTGCATTTGAAAGCATGAGAGAGAGAGGTGTGGAATGTACTTTTTGGTCTCGAAGTGCAGTGTTGTGAGCAGTGGTGCACAAATGTGCACCGTGTTGCACATTGAGCGACGAAGTATGTGATGCTAAAAGCAGTGGTGCACAAATGTTCATTGTTTTGTACATTGGTAGAATTATGAAGTTCTTACTATTGGCTTTGACATGGCCTCATGTCATCCTGAATTCTGACTCTGCCTAGCTTGAGCTTTATCTGCGTGCACAGCAACGCTTTCAAGTTGTTTGGGTTAATCACGTTTAAGGATTGTTTTTGTGAGGGATTGTTTAATGTACCCTAGGAGGCTTACATGAGCTTCATCAAGATAAAGGCTGGAACATGCGAGATTGGAGAGGGAATGTGTGAACTCCTTCCTGCCATGGAATGCTTGCTTGGAAGCTGGCCAGTTCTGGTAAGATTCCTCTGGCGCGGGGGGAAGTTTGCCCGAACCTTCTAGTGTGTTTTGAGATTATAAAGCGGAGGGTGCCTGACTTAAAAGCTGGGATTTTGGAATCTGAATGGGGATGGCTCTTCTACTTCGGTACAGCGGAACCCTGGTTGATGAGGCTCTCAACCACGGCTGTTAATCCCCCGGTCAGGAGTGGGCTCAGATGAAGTGTTTGCACCAGGTGTAGTGTTGAGTTTTGATTATTGCCATTGTGAGGATTAGCCAGTGGTTTTGATCATTTGAGGTGATTGAGTTTTGACTAGTGCCATTGTGATAGTTGGTTCCAGTGGCTGTCGTAATTTGAGGTGTTTGAGCTTTGATTATTTCCAATGTGATGTGTGGCCAGTGGCTTTGATCATTTGAGGTGTTTTCTTTGTGATGTGTGACTGAGTGAGGTGCACATCCAAAGTAATAATTTGATGTATCTAGTGTATATATATGTCTTTCTGATCTCTTGCAGGACGTCCCATTATATTTGCTTGAGTCTTATCTCATATTATTTGCTGCTTATTTATTCATGGTATTATTCATGCATTTAACTGTTTCATTTACCAAGTGTGTTATTATTGCTGCATATAAACATATATATCTCTTTGTGTATTTGAATGTTCTGCATTTGGCATCTGGAAAAGCCTTTCTGTTAGAGAGCATTATGTAAAATAAAACCCAAGCCTTATTCTAAAAAGAGAGTCTTTGCATTTTTGTAAAATAGAACACTTTTCTAAAGGTGTTGTTTGCTTTGTGTTAATGTCTCCTGCCTCTCCGACTGTTGAGCCACTGTGTGGAGATTCTGTACTATCTGAAAGGCAAAGCAAGACATGTGTGCATGAAGGCACATATATTTCAAAGCAACTGCTAAACAATAAGAACTACAGCACGATACAATAATCAAACTAGTTTAAACTAACAATTCCCTTTTTGAAGGGTCAAATATTTCAAAGTGACTTGTAAATCAATAACAAGTACAGAAAGCAGCAAAATACATAAATCAAACCTATTTAGTCAAACTAATTCCCTATGTTTGTGCACCACCACAGAACCACGTATGCAGAGTTTAAACACCCTGCACCTTTGCTACAATTTGTTTTTTTTTGCTGAACTTTATGCACAAAATGTCTTTTCAAGGGACCTAGACGTGCCAGCCCATGCGGTAATTAGGTCCATCATATTCGCAGATGCCTCCAGGAACATTTTAAGGATATTAGGGCCCAACTGCCAAACATATTTTGGGGAACCCTGTAAGAACAGTTTTGAATTTATGATCCTATTTCAGCTCTTTCATGCCCTCTTTGGGCGAGTCACAGACAGTGCACAGACACACTAGTCCAAATTCTAAATGTGTTTACTTGTAATAATCAGGGAGAGTGATGCGTATTTTCAATATTGTAACACAGCAGCATATTATTGCAAATAATGTCTGTGACACTCTTCCATTTCATATATGTGTGAGGTCCTGATTTGATCCAAAAGAAAATGTTATGGATGTTGCATTAAACACAACATTCCTCTACAAATGTCTGTAATAGACACACATCACCAATGTTGAAAAAAGTGAAGGAAAGTTGTATTTAAAACAATCTGTTCAAGAATCATTTAATGCCGGAAAAGGCTAGCAGCATGGCCGGCTGAGACGTGTCTAGCCGGAGCTCCGGCCGGGCTGCCCTAAAATCCGACGTTTTCACCCTATCCCGGAGGAAAACATTCCATTCAGGCGGTGTGTGCAAGCGAGCTGTATACGGCGCTGGCTTAGTGGCACCGACAACGCCGCGGATCTCCTGCTGTTCTGCCGAAATCGGCACCGGATCGGGTGCGCTCTCGGCAGGCAAGATGGCGACGGCGGCTTGGGAGGCGGCTGAGAGAGGACAGAGCGGACCGCGCTCTCCTGCCTGAGTGAGGGAAGTGAGCTGGCTGAGGAGCGGAGAGGCTGAGAGGCGGCCCCGCATCCCGGGGCAGAAAAGTGCGACCCTTGCGGGACCGGGACACCGGGATCGGGCTCGACCACCTTTACCAAGATGGCGGCCGCCACCGAGTGGAGCCGGTGATCGCCCTGGGAGGAGTGTGGCGAACCGCGCCGAGGGACACCAGCGTCCAGCAATGCACAGAGGCCGAGAGCAGAGGGAAGCAGGACCTGCTTTGTGCCCCGTCCCCCCCCCAACCCCCCCCGCCCGACCGACAGGAACACGGACAACTGATGCGGAGAAGCTCCCGTGTCCAGGCGAGGTGGAGCGGACCGCGGCTGGAGGCGGGAGAGAGCGCGGGGTGCGGAGCCCTGGAGGTGAGGCCGCTTGGGGGAGAAACTTGTGGTGGGAGCCGGTGCTCTTCTCCGGGCTTGGGACTATAACGGCCATAAATTGCGACGCCCCCCCCCCCCTGCACCAGTCCCACCTGACGAGAAGTACTGAGGTGCGGCGGGGTCCGCCTTACTAGCGAGAGGTGATCGGAGGAGCTGGCCTGGGGGCGAAATCTGGACATCGGGGGTAGCCCTGTCCTGCGAATCAGTCACGAAACGCCACACGCATCGGGCAGAGCGAGGAGTGACAGGAGCCACCTGGGGGACGGTGAGAGGAGTGACGGGAGCACCGCCGCGGTCCCACTCGGGAGGAAGAGTACGCCTCGGCCACTCCGAGCACCACAACGGGAATGCCACCCAGCCCTCTGGGGCGCTGAATCTGACCTAGACTCTTCCCTGACGAAGGGGGGGGGACGGGACGAGGTGCTTCCAAGGGGGCCTTGAGACACGAAATAAAGGACACTCATCACTCATTCCCCCCCGGAGCTGCTCCCAGACTAGCGGCTAATCCCGGGAAAAGTGCTTGCGTGCTAGAGACGGCACCGGGGATTCCGGCACCACCTACAACAAGGCACCAACGTCAATAAGGTTCAAATCGGAACCACAGCCGATCCTACAGCGGGGGCAGTCATGGGGAAACGTGATCCAATCCCTAAACCAACAAAGCAGGGCCCAATGGACAACTTTGCAACGTCGAGATAAAACGTGGACCAGCGGCCGGAAACGTCTGGTCCGCTCACCGAAACGGCGATGCTCCTGGCAGCCATCCAGGCATCAAGAAGTGACATCCAGGAATCGCGGGCGGCTTTGGAGGTAAAAATCGGAGAAGTGGGCTCCGAGATCACTCTGCTACGTCAGGACTTTCGCAATTTGACGGAGAGGGTATCAGTGGTCGAGAACAGGGTCACAGATAGTGAGTCGTCGATCACAGCGCTAAAGAAGGACATGGCAGAGCTCCAGGCCTCACATCGCCACCTGCAATGGAAGGTGGATGACGCAGAAAATAGGTCCCGCCGCAACAACCTCCACTTTGTGGGCTTTAGAGAGGGACTTGAAGGGAGGGATATGGCCTCCTTCCTCCATGCATGGCTCAAGAATACCTTCCCAGCGGCCCCATTCTCTACCTGTTTCGTAATTGAGAGGGCCCACAGGGCGCTGCTGGCCAAACCTCCGGAGGGCGCGAGACCAAGGCCGGTCATAGCGAGATTTCTCAACTATGCTGACAGAGACTTAATCCTTAGAGAAGCCAGGAAGCTGGGGGAGATCCGGTTTGAAAATGCCACGATTATGATCTTCCCAGACTATAGCCAGGAGGTCTCCAAACAACGTCGCTCCTTCGACTCGGTGAAGCTGAAACTACGTGCCTTGAAATTGGACTACATGCTCCTTTTCCCGGCGAAACTTAAAGTCATCTATAAAGACAAAACCATCTTCTTCACGTGCCCGGAGGAAGCTTGGCACTGGCTAGAGGAACGCCCCATTTTGAACAGCAGGGAAACAGCGGGCAGAGATGCCATAGACAGATCACTGAGGGAAAGGACACGCTGGGAACAGCCTAAACCAAGGAGACGAAGATCCGGAAAGATCAAGGGACGTAAACCAGCGACGCCTTATCAGACCTGCGGTTCTAGCGGGAGGACAGGGGGCAGATCGACATCCCCAAACAATAACAACTCTTCGGGCTCCAGGTTCAGCAGCCTACGAAATGGTATCCGATCAGAGGGCGACGAAGGTGAAGAATCGGAGGGACAAGAATCTGAGGGGGACGGAGAGAACAGCCGGGCCGAGTCAGTCCACCCCCTGGTCGCCGAGATACAGCTACTGGAACAGGACTCGTCGGGTCTGGGTCCCGTGGCGGACACCCAAGACTCGCAATCATAACCATGGTTTTTTTGGGGACATTGAGATGGCAGCCCGGTGACGGGAACACGCAAGTTGACACGCCTTTCTATGTTCCTTTTCTTGTTCTTTCAGTTGTTTAGTATATGATGGGAGGGAAAGGTGGGAGGGCGACAGACCTTCTCCTGTGGATGGTTAGGTCCCTGGAAAGGGAGCGACTGGACGGGGCGGGAGGTGGGGTGGGGGAGGAAGGGAGGACATGTTTTTCTTGCACTTGTAAGTTGGGGGAACTGGGAAGTTGGGAAGGGAGGGGGGAATTAGTTGGGAAACAGCGACTACATGCCACTACGCACCTTACACCACATCACCCCGGGAGCACCACCGGGACATATGAAGGGAACACACAATGGCAAATCCACTAGCTCACACCCACACGGATGACACGGGCGTCACAATATTATCTTGGAATGTGAACGGCCTGGGGTCAAGGATCAAACGGGGCCTAGTCAATGCCTATCTAAAACGGCTGGCGCCGGACTTTATCTTGCTCCAGGAAACCCACTTAAGAGGCACCCAGTGCGCCTTTATAGCAAGGGGCAGGCATGTGGTGCTTGCACACGCGGGTTACACGGCGGACTCTAGAGGGGCTGCAATCCTAGTTAAAAAATCAGCACCGTTCGCCATCACTCGTACGTGGTTAGACCCCCAGGGGACGTATGCCGGAGTGCAGGGAACATGGAGGAGGCGTAGATACACAATAGTCTCAGTTTATGCCCCCCCAAAGCTCCAGGCGCGCACCCTCGCGGCGGTCGCTGCTATCCTACTGGACACAGCAGATACGACTCAGATAGTGGGGGGGGGACTTCAATGATGTGATGTGTGCCACAAGGGATAGATCTGGGACCCCACGTACAGCAGGACACGACACGGCGCTGGCCCGACACATGCACACTTTGGGCCTCACGGATGTCTGGAGGTGGCTCCACCCCACACAGGAGGCCTACTCCTTCTACTCTGGGGCCCACAGGGTCTTATCCAGGCTGGATTACATATTTACTTCTAGACAAGAAATCACGGTTAATGACCTAGCGGAATACAGGGCACGGGGCATATCTGACCACTCACCCCTGTCGGTACACTTGGGACGAGGGAGGGGGCAACAGACTAGTGGATGGCACCTCACGGCATGGGACCTGCAAACACCGGATCTATTAAAAGGGATTAGAGCAGACATTAAGGTGTATGTGGCTGAGAACGAGGGCTCAGTGGAGTCAGGGATCACACTCCGGGAAGCACTTAAGCCAGTCCTTAGGGATCGTATAAACAGCAGACGGGGGACGGCCAGGAAAGAGCTGCACCAAGAGGTCACGACTCAGGAGGTCTCAATCTTAGCCCTTGAAGCGGAATATCACCATAGGAAGGAAGGGAAAACACTTAGGAAATTGCTAGACTCACAAAGGCACTATAGAGAACTGGTCACTGGGGAAGCACGCACACAGGCACTAGCGACACTTCACCGCCTATACGATGTGGGTGATAAATCTGGGAAACTTTTGGCATGGCTGAGCAGGAGAGAAAGGGCGGCACGATGGGTAGACAGGATTGAAGTTACGGGGAGCGGATCGGCCTGTACAGACGAGGCCATAGCAGAGGCCTTTGCCACGTACTATGAGAACTTTTATAGGGCTAGAGATCTAGGGGGCGAGGTTGAAGCCAACCACTATCTATGCGAGGTGGAGGTCCCAACATTGTCCCAGGAGGATGCTATGGACCTAGAATCAGAGATTACACTGGAGGAAATTGCTGAGGCAATTGCGTCCCTGAAGCCGGGGAAGGCGCCGGGTCCCAATGGCTTCCCAGCGGAATTCTTCAAGCGTACGGCGGACCTGCTGCAACGCCATATCCAAAAGCTCTTTGTTGAGGCACGCCAAAAAGCAATCCTGCCACCTGATCTGGCCACGGCCACGATTGTCCCTATACACAAGGAGGGTAAACCCAGAGACGTGTGTGCCTCTTACCGCCCGATCTCTCTCCTCAATATGGAGACGAAGATTCTGGCCACTATCCTTGCCAGACGCCTGCGAAGGGTGATCTCTGAGTTGGTACATGCGGATCAGTCGGGGTTCCTTCCAGACAGGGCGACCAAGTTGAACCTCCGCCGCACGCACAACTGGCTGCAGGAGATCCGGAAGAGGAGCGAGCCCCATTGGTTCCTCTCATTAGATGCAGAAAAGGCCTTTGATGCAGTTCACTGGCCCTTCCTGTTTGAGACGCTACGGAGATTCGGCTTCGGCCCTAAGTTCCTACAATGGACTGGACTCCTATACGCTGCCCCAAAGGCACGAGTGAGGGTAAATGGACGACTGTCCCGCAAATTCCACATCAACAGGGGGACACGCCAGGGGTGCCCACTGTCCCCTCTTCTATTCACATTGACGATAGAAATACTAGCCATCCGGATCCGACAGAACCAGGGTATTAGGGGGTCCACCTGGGGAGACTCGGCGGCCACACAGGAAAAAATCTCGCTATACACGGATGACGTCCTGCTGTTTGTGACGGAGCCGGATGCCACGATCCCGGTCCTGTTCAAAGAGTTGGCTGACTTCGGAGCTAGAGCGGGTCATACCATTAATTGGCATAAATCGATTCTCTATGACCCACAGGGCCGAGAACGGGGGGAGTGCCTACCGGATCTCCTCATTCACACAACTGAGGGATTTCAGTACCTGGGGGTGTTCATTACGCTAGACGAGACACTTTCCCTTCAAAATAACGTGACCCGCATCATGGCAAGTGCAAAACTAGAGATGGACCGGTGGAGGCACCTCCCGCTCACCCTATTAGGGCGCGCAGCGCTATATAAAATGGTTCTGCTCCCAAAATTCCTCTATGCGCTGCAGAACGAATATTACCCACTCCCTCTTGTGACCCTGCCTAAAATCCACGCGGAACTACGAGCGTTCCTATGGTTGGGGAAGCACCCGAGAATAGCCTTGGCCACTTTGCAATGCCACCAGTACAGTGGAGGGATCTCCCTCCCCAACCTGGAGGCGTATTATTGGGCGGAACACCTTGCCCCAATAAATGAATGGCTGCATGCAGCTATTGATCACCCCACCTATGCACTAGAGCGTTCACAATGGTCCCACACGAACGTTCTCTACTATTTGTACGGAGGTTGGAGGGGGAAGCACCTTCTGCCAGCTACCAGAATCACGTTGACTGCGTGGACTAGGGCAACCAAACGCATGGGATGGGACAAACGGCCCACTCGACAGACGCCACTGTGGCATTGTAGGTGGCTGGGTGAACTCAACAAACTGACAGGCTTTAGGCAGTGGGATGATATCTGCATTTCGCACATAGGGGATGTGATTGCTAGGGGTGAACTGAAATCATTCCAAGCCTTACAGGGAGACTTTGGCCTACATAACACTCAGTATTACAAATACACACGGCTAAGGCACGCTTGGAGGGCGCAGAACATTGTGTTGGCAGACATCCCAGAGTACGCCCCTTTAGAGGGTAGGTTATTACAAGAGCAAATAGGGAGGGGAGCGGTGTCCCTCACGTACAAAACGCTAACCAACAACACACTGGGGACCCTACAAGACCTGAGAGACAAATGGGAGGCAGACACGGGGGAGATGGAGGACCTGGACTGGGAGATGGTCCTTATGCACCCGCGTGAGGTGGCGATTAAGTCCAGACTCCGTCTCATACAGTTGAAGGTGTTGCATAGAGCGTACTACGACCGGGTGCGACTATTCCGCATGGGGAAGGCCCTGGACACTGCATGCCTCAGATGCCACCAGCCAGAGGGGAACTTCTACCACATACTTTGGGGCTGTGCAATCATACAGGAATACTGGGAGGACATATTCAGGGAATTAGATGAGGTCCTGGGCACTTCTCTACCACGCGACCCAAAACTAGCCCTGTTGGGATTGACGACCGAGGTCGACTTGGCCCGCCCTCTGACCATATTCCTAGTGCTGGCGCTGGTAGTGGCCAAGAGAGACATTGCTCGACGCTGGGGAGTGGCCGAACCGCCAGACTTGGAGGAATGGAGGAGAGGGCTCGACCTCTATATGGCGGCCGAGAGAGTGACATATAAAGCCAGGGGTTGTCCCAAGAAGTTCCGAAGGGTGTGGTCCAAGTGGAGGCAATACCACGGACTAGAGTGAACTCACAGGGGATCTGATTGTGGACTTGGTTATGCTTGATGTTTGATATACCCCCAAAGGTGGAGACGGAGCTTGGGCCTGTTAAATGTATTACTGTGGGACCCTGTTTTTCTCTCCGGTGGATGTAACTTTCACAGTGTATGATCGACAAACTTTGGGGTGGGAGGGTGCGGGCATGATGGGAGCTGTTTTTGGGGGGATGTTTTTGTTTTCTTACTTATTGACATTCGTCACCAGCAAAAGAAAAGTTGCGTTACTGACGGATACTGGCTGAATGTTGACGCCAGCCCGTGTCCCTCTATGTTCTCAAATGATACGTCCAGAACAACAATAAAAATGTATTTAAAAAAAAAAAAGAATCATTTAATGCCATCTGGGCAAGACTCTAAAGACCAGAGCTGGTTTTATAGGGGCCCCCTGAAAGTCTGGGGACCTGGGCCAGAGCCCACTTTGCCCATGCCTCAAAAAGTCTCTGGATGGCATCTGACAGTCTGTTTTGGCGTGCCCTCCCTCCTCCTTTTCCATGAATTCCCTCACTACAACTGACCAACAATGCACCTCATCTCTCTAAAGCACCTTTCTGAGAAACATTTCATTTTTTTTATAGCGCTACTCATGGTTTGCTCACACTCAGTTCTGTGATCTGCATGGTACACATTCTTTGTAGCAGGCACATTAACCCTCTGCACTTTGTAGGCGGTAGGAGTGCCCATGTGAGTGCACAGTGAGTGATGCTACAGTGCGAGAGAAGGGTAAGAGGAGTGACTGCAGGGTGAGTGAGGTGACCATATGATTATGGGTGCGAATGTAAGTGCAGAGTGGGACGAAAGAATGCATGGTTAGTGATGGGCTTTTTTAAGTGAGATTGCAGATTGAGCAGTGAGGGGGACAAGTGAGTGAAGTGTGACATGAGTGCAGGGTGAGTAGTGTGCTCATGTGACTGCAGGGTGGGAGGTACAGGGTGGACAGCGCAAGTGCATTGTGAGTGCAGAGTAATCACTGTGAGTGCAGGGTGAGCGGGTGAATGGTGGAAGTACATGGTGATCAGTGAGTGCATTGTGATTGCTGAGAGTGCAGGGTGAGCATGAAAGTGAAGGGTGAGAATGAGGAGTGAGTTGTCTGATGCAGGGTCCATTCCCAGACACTTGAAATTACTCAGCATGTTATTGACGGCGGCGTAGGGTTTTCAGATATAAGTTAAACTATTGCTATTATGGCACTAATCAGGGATCGAGGGTGGAGGAAATAAATCATGTGCTGATCCTGCAACAAACTTCCAGTCTTATGATTAGGGTTGCCAGCTTATTATTTTGATGTCCCAGACGGGACAAAAATAAGCAGTCACCTAAAGCTGTATTTTCAGCACTTATCTGTCCATACTTTGAACAACAAATATAATTAGAAAGCACTTTTATTTGACGTCTACAGCTGCCTGAATGATACATGACTGATAATTAAAGTGAACAATGCAGAAAAGTCACATTGCAAATCAATAGATACTTTATTTATAACCCCATTTAGTGCCAAGATGAGGTTTTTCCAGGCTCTTTAAATAACACATTGCTGGCATTTTTCTTTTGGCAACCTTACTTTATATTCCTTTTCATGAAATGCATTCTCTCACTACAGCAGTAAATGTAAATTTCAAATGTAAGGAATAGGCAGAGTTGGGGCCCAGGGGGTACTAGCACCAGAAAAAAACTAAGCCTCGGTAACCAGTTTACAATGGTATGTAAATATGCAAATAGTCTCTGGCCTCAAGGCAGTTATCTTCAACCCCCTTGCTGCTGGGCTTGGAAGCTCAGGTCACATGCACCCACCGCACATGGCACGCACCATTTAATTTATGAGGCAGGACTGTTATGAGGCAATTCACTGGTGAAACCAACGCCGGCGAGAGAGTGTAGTGCTGCCTGTGTGCGCTACAGCATTGATGAGGCCCCTGGAGGCTGGAACACAGGGGGTGCTGCGGGCATAGCTGCCAAGGTTTCAGATTGCCATGTGTTACATGTTCATAATTTCAGTGTAATAATGAGTGACATTTCAACGACTATGAGTGACTCTTTCATGTGAGCAAAATTATGAAATGAAGACGATCAAAACATATAAACATCAGAAATTACACCCATTTGAGCAAGAAGAAACATGAGGATCTTAAAGCAGCAGAAATGGTGCAAAGTACCAGAAATGAAAAGGTACTGAGTAATGGAATGGCACAGTATGGCTTCTCATTGTATAGTAGATGGCCATGTACTGTGCGTGTTGTCCTTCCCTTCCAAAGAGGCCAATGGGCCATTTCCAAGCCCGCCATCCTTGAAGATGCACACCTACAGGGCATAGAAACTGCACGCAATACACAGGGCGCAGTGCTGGCAACATAGAACCACCTCAATACAAACTAACTCCCGGGCCAAGCATCATTAAAAAACACATACCTAAACCTCATGCCGGGGAACAGAAAGCAAAGGTTTTTGCCAACCTACAGGTTGGAAGTTTGTTTTGTCAAAATTTATTAGGAGTGTTTTATAACACAGGGCAGCTGGGAACACGGTTTAAGCACATGAAATGGCTTGTGGTACACGTCATGACCAGTATGGAAACCCCAATGTTGCATGTGGGTGCCGCAGTCACAGCTTCCAGGGACTCTCACTACCAGGCTGCCTCGCGCCGGGAGGAGCTGACGTTGTTTCCGCGCCAGGAGGCGCTATAAAATTCCAGCGCGGCTCTTGCATCGCGGGACGCCGCATTCACAGATTCCAGGGACTCCCGCTACCAGGGCTGCCTCACGCCAGGAGGCGCTGACGTTGTTCCCGCGCCCGGAGGTGCTATAAAATTTCAGCATGGCTCCCGCAGCGTGGGATGCTGCATTCACAGCTTCCACGGACTTCCGCTACCAGACTGCCTCGCGCCAGGAGGCACTGGCGTTGTTCCCGTGCCTGGAGGCGCTATTAATTCCAGTGCGGCTCCCACTGCATGGGGCGCGCTTGGGCATGCCCAGGCCAAAGGCGGTCCTTCCACGCCTGTAGGAGCCCAGAAGAGGTTGGGCTGGGCCCCCTCTCTGAAAATCTGCTAACGGACTCTGATCACGCTTTCCAGTTCTCAGGTACTGTCGTGCTTAATTCTATTTCTGTCTATCAGTTACTGGATCTGGGCTATTGATTGTCTTTGATATCTGGCCCTACAATGAGTAAACGCAGTCGAGTAGCGGGCCCTCTGGATGCATTCATTGTCAGGGCTGAATCACTGCTCGGTCACAAAATTGAAATGACGCAACGGCAACTCTCATTAGACCCATTAATATCACAGAGATGCTCGTCATTAGGTATCTTCAATCCGGGTGACGTCCCCCAAACGTGCTTGTTTACCATGCCCCAAGGTTTGTCTTTGACCCCCCTGCACTAACTCCTCCCCCAAACTCGGACGCACTCCCCATGGTGGTTTCCAAAGGACCATGTGTACAGCCACAAGAGCACGGGTCACTAAACCCCCAACCAAGAGTAAGGTGAACGAGCCACCAGTGAAGCGAAGAGGGGGTGCTGGCACTCATAAAACTAAAGCTAAAAAGGGACTCCGCCTTGCTGATTCCGAAGCAACACAATCTAACTCTGTCAGAACACAGACTGATGCTGCATCTTCTACACTCATTTCTGGCATGGCAGGGGACTCTGCTCTTGTGACTGCTGTCGAAACTGCCCTGGAAATCGCACTAGTTCGCATCAGTGTCTATAGATAAGAACTTTACCCTTCTTTGGGAACGCTTAGAACTGGTCACTGTAATGGACAATCTGAGTGGCAGAAAAGTGATTTCGCAGTCTGATGTTATCGTGGGGGAGGGCTTGCCAATTTTAACAGATGCCAACTCAGGCCTCAATCCACCAATTCGCACTCCCATTCTGCATAAAGAGTATTTTTCCGATAACCCATGTGCAACATGCAGCAAAGCAAAAGAACTCTTTATACCGAAACTTAGCTCTGAGCAGGGAAACATACGGGACGTATCATGGGAACCTAATATGGAGATCCCGGGATCATGCAGTGCCCATCCTGAATGCCTACATACCGGTACCTCGCTAAGTAACCGGAGTAGGAGCACAATAGATAGCTTAAGGAGCAAACATCCGAGACCCAATAAAGTTGCATTGAGCCACTTGTCCTTATGTACTAGTTTTGGCCGGTGCCCCTAACCCTACAGGGGACCAGAGGGAGTCTTGGGTTGATTTACATAATAAGAGTGTGGATTGGCTAAAAAAGCATATACGGTTTCACCCATCCGACATGAATGAGATTATTATGGCCCGTAGAATTGGGTGGGTTGGCCCATCTCCTAAGAACATAGACGGTGACTGTATTGTGATTAACTTTCGTAAGCCCCACATGATTAGCTGCCTATTGAGACTCTGTGAGCAAACATCTAACCAAAGCACTAGTATTTGTTATAACCAAGACCCAGGATGACACAGAGTTGAGCATCATGAGTTGGAATGTAGCAGGCCTTCTGTCGAGGCTGCGGGACCCAGACTGGCTAAGCCTAGTAAACGAACACAACATAGTCATGTTCCAAGAGACCTGGGCTGCCCAGGAATGACACATTATTGGGTTCCAATGTTATAACATTGTAGCTCCTACCTCTAAGTTTGGTGGCCCTTCGGGGGGCCTATCTATTTGGATCAATATAGCCACTGGTGGCAGTATCAAGGTTTTACTAACTAACAGTTGTAATTTCCACGTCTTACTCTATAAACGGAGTGCTTCTTTTTATTTAATTCATGTTTATAATAATGATTTTCCTTCCACTCCCAATGGGAATTTTATTAAGTTTTTTAAATTTATTTCTAATTTAGACTGTCAGCAGGAATCAGCCAAAACCATTGCTATTCTTTTGGGCGGTGATTTTAATGCAAAACTAAAAGACTTACCACATAGCACAGGGCTCCACAATTCTGGCCCAATGTGTCGCAGGGGCGTATAGCTGGCTGCATTTTTGAACACACACAACCTCCCCAATGTCATGGAAATTGTGGGAGTAACACACACTAATAATCATCCTGAGCCAAAATTCAGAGGGAGGGGATGCCCTTTTACTATAGATTTTGTCTTCACTTCCCCTCTACTCGTAGACTATTTAATGAAAGCAGACGTTATTGCTACAAGTCATGGGGATCATAATCAAATTAAAACTGTGTTGAGACTAGCCCCCAGGCCCACGTTCATCTCCGAATGTGGGGCCAGGAATTTGAAGCCCACCACCGACAATTTAAGATTGACTTGGCGGGGTATCGACAACAATGAGTTGTTCCAGACAATAGCGAAGGCCAATATGCATCTTATAAACTAGTGCTTATCAGCCCAAGATCCACATCCTGAGGCCTTCCATGACTTCAGTATCAAAAAAGGGGGAATAAAAGTGGACGATTTTTAATGGGGTCCAATGTACTCATCCTGAGAAGTAGCAAGCAAAGTGGTTGTACAGAGTTCCCCAGTGGGAGCCAAAAGAATGGCTCAAGCTAGCTTCTCTCTCACTAGATATGACAGGGGAAGTGCAAGATGTGAACCCTTTTCGGAATTTAAGGATACCTCACACAGGTTACCGGTTGGACGACTACTGTCATCCCATCCGATGGCCGTCCAGCGTCATCATTGGTATCCTGCTCCTACGGCAGGCTGGCGGTGCAATGCCCGTCGGGCAGCATGGGGGGCTGCGCTTTGGCGGAGTTCTTTTATTCCGAGCCAACGGGTGTGTGAGAGTGAGGGGCCTAAAAAAGTGCAATAGTGAGCGTGAGTGTATTCTAAAAAAAGTCAGTAGAGTCCATTAAACACTTTTTAATAGTCTGGCTCACTGCTTTGTTAAAAAGGAAATTAAGGGGTATTAAGGAGTGATGGGCAATGTAATCAATCCTTATTCAACCCTTAGTGTGAGTGTGGTCGACATGTTTCTTGCCATAAGGGCAATTCATCAGGACCTTTGGTGCTCATATAATTGCTTAGATTCCTCTTAAGTGAGAGGACTCGAAATTACGACCTGTGGAGTGTCGCACCATGACTTTTTTTCTTTTATGAACCTCCCGGGAACTAGGAAGGAAACAAACAGTTACAGCGGTTACTGACAATACTGTATTTGTGGCCCGAATCCATCATATGGTGCCAACAGGAACGTGACAGTGATGGGTAACGGGATGTGAAAACTGCACTGACCCCGTCAGTGTGTGGAAATACTGTGAGAGAGAAAGTGAACCAGGACGAGGTAGTACTGCGTCCTGCGTGTAGCTAGCATGCTTCAATTGTGGCATGCATCGTAGTGATTGCTGGTGTCACGACAGATAGACATACTGTATGGGGTGTGCACATAACACTAACAACAGTCAGTCTTTTGAGCCTTACAGCAGTCGAGTGACATGAGGAGCTTTATTTTTATAAAAGAAGGCACATTGAATAAGTGATTCGCTAAAACCGCAAATGAATAAACCATTTGACACTCTGTATAATACAAGGTGGTGGCCGGCGCCGGCGTGATTGTCGTGATCAGCATGAAAATCACATTTAGAATGCCATGCTCGCCGGGTTGGAGAAGGCAGTGAAAATAATAACAATAAACTTAAACTTACCCGCTAATCCCGTTTGTAGGTCCCACAAGCTGTCCAGGTGGGGACAGCAACAAGTGAGGAGTACCTACAAAAGAGTAAGGTGCACCGCGAGGCCAGATGGTTAATCAGGCGGATCGGCTCACCGTGGGCTAAAGAACGGCTGGTAGATCAGCCGCAGCGTGCACAACAGAGCGCCCGCGGCAGTCAGCGGGGGTTTGGGGTTGTATCCACACCTTACCTCAAGAGTCGCTGGTAGCAGGCCTATAGGCACCTACCCCTCCCACGTCAATGCCAGTAGCAGGACAGCCGGTACAATCGAGGAGCAGCGGCCGGTGCGGATAAGGGCGAGTTGCGCGCGCACCATGGAGGCGTGTCCCTTCGGTTGCCAGGCAACGTCACGCGGGGGTAGAGAGCGAAGAAGCTCTTGCTCGGACTGCGAGGAAAAGGAGGTTAACAAGGGCGCCATCTTAGAACGGGAATAAGATCATTTTAAAGCGCAATGGTGGTCACTAGGAGCGGGACAATACAGTCCTTGTTAAGTACTATCTGGCTAACGTCGTCCAGGGCACCCCATCATTGAGCCCCAATTCATCGGTGTGTAAACGATGTACCCATCTTTGTTCAAGTCTAAAGAGGGCTTGTTGGTTGATAGCTGGTAAACATTCAAGGACACTCCACCGAATGTTTTCTGTGGAATGGTTGTGTTCTTTACAGTGTTCATAGAGTTTTGTGTGTGTCTTATGGCAGCGAATATTACTATTGTGCTCCATAATGCGCTGTTTGACAGGGCGCATGGTCATCCCAATGTAAAGCATCTTACATGGGCAAAAAAGGACATAGATACACCTGGAGCTATTACAGTTGGTGTGTTTATTAATTGTCCAAGTAAAATCTCTTTGGAGTTCAATAGTTTTACCTTGGATGGTCTGGGGGCACACTACGCAAGAGCCACAGCGGTAGTGCCCAGTGACTGGTGGGAGGTCCCAGAGAGTATTGACTGGCTGGGTACTGGTTTTCTTCGGGCGGGTGTGGATCAGAGTGTCCTTTAAGTTTGCTGTCCTCTTGAATGCAAAGCGTGGGCGCGATAGCTCCATCCCTGCAGAATTGAGAATGCCCCAATGTGAATTGACAGTCTTTTTTATAAATGTTGAATGTTTGGTGAAAGAGGTCACGCAGGTAATCGTATCGTCTTGCTCTTTGGGATACAGTTCAAGTAAGGATTCTCTATTATTGTTTTGCGCTCTTTTGGTAGATGTTTTTAGAAGCCGTGTAGGGTAACCCCTGTCCCGGAGCTTGTTTTGTAGAGTTTTTGCTTCTTGTTTGAAATCATTGATGGAACTACAGTTTCTCCGTAAGCGGAGGAATTGCCCGAAGGGTAAGTTGTCCCTTAGGGCCCTCGTGTGGTGGCTGTTGTAGGGGAGTAAACTGTTTCTATCAGTATCCTTTTTAAACAGAGTGGTACTGATCGTTGTCGGATCCAGGGAGATGGTAAGGTCCAAGAATGGTATTGATGTTTCGGAAATGGTGCCCGTGAACTTTAAGAATGGGTTTTGTTGATTGATCCAGACGCAGAAAGCTTCGCAGGAGGGTCGGTCACCCTTCCAGAACACCAAAATATCATCGATATATCGACGCCAACATGTGAGATTTTCACGGAACGGGTTGTGTTCAGGAGGGTAGATACAGTTCTTCTCAAATGATGCCATATAGATACATGCTAGGCTCGGCGCAAAGGTCGAGCCCATCGAAGTTCCACGGACTTGATGATATAGATTAGACTCATATCTGAAAAAGTTCTCAGTGAGTGCAATGTGTGCCAGCTCCATGATGAAGGATATCGGGGTAGGGGACACCCATTCCTCTTGTCGCATCAACGAGTCTACCGCTTCTAGCGTTGCTTGTTGAGGAATATTTGTGTACAACGCTTCCACGTCAAGGGTCAGGAGAAGATCAATGTCTTCTCTTCCATCCATGTCAGCAATCAAACGTAGCACATCTCTCGTGTCTTGCAAATAAGAAGGGATGAGTTTCACCAATGGTTGAAAGAAAGCGTCGCAGAATTGGGACAGGGGCTCCAACACCGAACCAATACCGGAAACAATGGGTCTCCCCGGAACCGGGGTGGTGCCCTTGTGTATTTTGGGGAGGGTGTAAAAATACAGTGTGACCGGGTCCGTTGTCACCAAGAATTCTGCTTCCTTCTTGCTGATCCACTCATTTGTCTCAGCTTCAATGACAAGAGCCATCACGGTGGTAGTCAGTCGTTTAGTAGGGTCCTCTGTCAGTGGTCTGTAATGTGTTGTATTGGCCAATTGGCGTCTACATTCACGGTCATAATCGTCATAGTTTTGTATGACCATTGCTCCCCCTTTGTCAGCCTGCTTGATGACAATTGAGATATCCTTACCCAGGGAAGTAGCTGCCTTTCTTTCCGCATTTGATAAATTGTTGAAAGGTTTGATGGATGGTTTGTTCTGCATGGTCTTGAGTACCGCTCTCTCAAAAGTCAGAACTTCAGGAGGTACCATCCCATCAGAGGGGGTGAAGGTGGAAGGTTTCCTAAGACCTGTGTCTTCTCTGGGGAGTTCAGGACGATTGTCAAAGAAAGCTCGGAGGCGTATCTTCCTGAAGAACTGCTTGAGCTCAATCATTTCCTGGAAGGAGTCAGGGGTCGGAGTGGGGACAAATCCAAGGCCTTTTTCCAAAACACTCTTCTCTGTGGGAGAGAGGGTTCTTTTCGATAGATTGACGATCAGACTCGTCTCCCTCTGGATGTTGAGCTCCTGGTCTCCATTGCAATTGGTGCTGACGTCTGGTCCTGCCACTGTACTCCCTTTTGCCCGCCTCGCTTTCGCCCTCTTCCTCTGCCCCAACCTCCTGCCTTGAAAAGGTGGCGGATTGAGGGGGTAGAATTGCGGGGGGCCTTGTGGATAGAAAGGGTATTGCCATGGTGGTGTCATATGGGGTGGACCATGGAACACCGGTCCTTGATGGTAACCATGTTGCCAGGAACGTGTTGGTCGTGTGTTCCTCGCAGGGTAGCCACCACTGGAGTCACTGCTTGTGGAACCACGTCTGGTGTTATCGCTTGAGTTATCATCCGACGAATAATTACTCTTTTTCCCTTTGAAATCATCTTTAAGATAGGGATATACCTTTCCCTTTGCGAATTTAGCGATATCCTTCTCCAATTTGGTTGTTTTTTGCTTGAGTAAGAATTCATGGTGGTCAGCCATTTCTTGGTTGATCTCGGATAGCTTTGTTGTGAACGCTGTTTTATTATTCTTCCTCACTCTCACACACCCGTTGGCTCGGAATAAAAGAACTCCGCCAAAGCGCAGCCCCCCATGCTGCGGTGCTGCCCGACGGGCATTGCACCGCCAGCCTGCCGTAGGAGCAGGATACCAATGATGACGCTGGACGGCCATCGGATGGGATGACAGTAGTCGTCCAACCGGTAACCTGTGTGAGGTATCCTTAAATTCCGAAAAGGGTTCACATCTTGCACTTCCCCTGTCATATCTAGTGAGAGAGAAGCTAGCTTGAGCCATTCTTTTAGCGCCTTCCATGACTTCACCAAACTTTGCCTAGCAATTAAAACCCTACTATCAAAGCCTATCCCCCCCAGCGAAACATGGACCTAGATGGTTTGACCACGCATGCTCTGCGGCAAATAGACAATTGCCCAGAGCCCTGTCATCCAATCCTAGGTGCAACTTAGATGTGAAATTGGACAGGCAGAGGAACAAAACTGTGACTACTAGCAGGAAAGGGGAAACCTTAAAGATTGTTGGGAAGCACTATCCAAAGCTGCTACCCTAAATAAGGGTAATATATTTTGGACGGACGTGAAGGACTTGAGAGCCATAGGGCAGCTATTAACTCCCATTAGCTGCACTAGTTTAAGTTCAAGTTTCAAGTTTAACATTTGTATAGCGCACTACTCACCCAGAGGGTCTCAAGGCGCTTGAGGGAGGGGGTACTTTACTTATCGAATATCCAAGTTTTTAGTTGTTTTCTGAAGGAGAGGTGGTTCTGTGTAAGGCGGAGGTGGGTAGGGAGAGAATTCCAGGTTTTGGCCGCTAAGTAGGAGAAGGATCTTCCCCCCATGGTGGATCTATGGATGCGTGGGATTGCGGCGAGGGCTTGATTGGATGATCATAGTTGACGGGTGGGGGTGTAAAAGGACAGGCGCGTGCTGAGGCATTCGGGTCCTAGGTCGTAGAGGGCTTTGTGTGCGTGGGTGAGGAGACGGAACGTTATTCTCTTGTTGACGGGGAGCCAGTGGAGGTCTTTCAGGTGACTGGAAATGTGAGCTTGGCGGGGATGTCTAGTATGAGTCTGGCTGACGCGTTTTGGATGCGTTGGTGTTTTTTCTGTAGTTTGGCTGTGGTTCCGGCGTATAGGGTGTTTCCGTAGTCCAGTCGGCTTGTGACCAGTGCGTGGGTGACAGTCTTTCTTGTTTCGGTGGGGATCCAACGGAAGATTTTTTTGAGCATGCGTAAGATGTTGAAGCATGATGATGAGACGGCGTTGACTTGTCTGGTCATTGAGAGGGAGGAGTCCAGGATGAAGCCCAGGTTATGTGCGTGGTCCGTAGGTGTGGGTGCGTTTCCCAGGGCCGGTGGCCACCATGAGTCGTCCCAGGCAGAGGGGGATGAACCTAAGATGAGGACTTCCGTTTTGTCCGAGTTCAGTTTTAAACGGCTGTTCTTCATCCACTCGGCTACTTCTTTCATCACTTCGTGTAGGTTAGTTTTGGCGGTGTTTGGGTCTTTGGTGAGGGAGAGGATCAGTTGGGTGTCGTCTGCGTAGGAGATGATGTTGAGGTTGTGTTGGCGTGCGATGGATGCGAGGGGACTCAGGTATACGTTGAAGAGGGTGGGACTGAGTGATGATCCTTGTGGTACGCCGCAGATGACTTTGGTGGCCTCTGATCTAAAAGGGGGGAGGCGGACTCTCTGGGTTCTTCCGGCGAGGAACGAGATGCTCCAGTCCAATGCTTTTCCTTGTATTCCGACGTTGCTGAGGCGTTGTATAAGGGTGCTATGACAGACTGTGTCGAAGGCTGCAGAGAGGTCAAGTAGGATGAGGGCAGCTGTTTCTCCGTTGTCCAGTAGTGTTCGAATGTCGTCTGTTGCTGCGATGAGGGCGGTCTCGGTGCTGTGTTTGGCTCGGAAGCCGGACTGTGAAGGGTCGAGGGATTTGTTGGATTCGAGGAAGGCGGCGAGCTGACTGTTGACGGCTTTCTCAATGACTTTGGCAGGGAATAGGAGGAGCGAGATGGGGCGGTAGTTCTTAAGTTCAGTGGGGTCTGCTGTAGGTTTCTTCAGGAGGGCATTCAGTTCGGCATGTTTCCAGCTTTCCGGGAAGGTAGCGGAGTTGAGGGAGCAGTTGATGACGTCTCGGAGATGGGGTGCGATAATGGAGTCTGCTTTGTTGAAAATGTGGTGGGGACATGGGTCGGTTGGCGATCCTGAGTGGATGGAGTTCATCAGGCGGATGGTGTCTTCAGTGGTGATTGGGTTCCAGGCACAAAGGTTGTTAGAGGGGGGTTTTGGTTCTGAGGTGGGTGGAGTGGACTGGTCTTCGGACTAGTTTTCAAAGCTGTTATGTATGTTGGCGATTTTGTTGTGGAAGAATGAGGCTAGGGAGTCGCAGAGGTCTTGGGAGGGAGTGCTGTCGTTGGTGCCGGCGGTGGGGTTGGTAAATTCTTTGACGATGTTGAATAGTTCCTTGTTGTTGTGGGCGTTGTCGTCAAGTCGATCCTTGAATGCTGATTTCTTGGTGGATCGGATCAGTTGGTGGTGTTTGCGGGTGGCGTTCTTGAAAGTGGTCAGGTTGTCAGTGGTTGGGTGTTTTTTCCAGGCTTTCTCGAGGGTTCGACAGAACTTCTTGGATTTCTTAAGGTCATCGTTGAACCAGGGGGCTTTTTTGCTGCCTTGCTTGATTTGATGGTTTTTCAAGGGTGCTAATTCGTTGGCGCTGTGGGTGATCCATTGTGTGAGGTTGGTGGCTGCTTGGTTTGGGTCCGATGATATGGCGGGAGGGTTTTGGTGAAGCGATGTGAAGAGCTGGTCGGTGGTAATTTTGTTCCAGTTTCTTTGGGGAATTGGTTGTGGGTTGTTGTGGGTCGTGGTCTTTTTGTAGTTGAAGTGAACACAGCTGTGGTCCGTCCAATGGAGAGTTGTGGTGTGATTGAAGGAGATGTGCTTGCTGGAGGTGAAGATTGGGTCGAGCGTGTGCCCGGCATAGTGGGTTGGGGTGTCCACAAGTTGTTTGAGTCCGAGGTTGGCGAGGTTGTCCAGAAGGGTGGTGGTGTTGCTGTCGTTGTTCTTTTCCAGGTGGAAATTGAGGTCTCCCAGTAGAATGTAGTCCTCGGAGGGGAGGGTGTGTTGGCTGATGAAGTCAGTGATGTCTTCGTTGAATTGTGTGCGGGGTCCTGGTGGCCTGTAGATGAGGGTGCCTCTGAGTGTGGTCTTGGGGTCGGTGTGGATCTGGAAGTGAAGGTGTTCGGCGGTAGCGAGGTTATCGTCGGAACTGGTCATGATGCGGATGGTGTTCTTATGGACGATGGCGATGCCTCCTCCTGTTTGTTTGGTGCGGTCCTTTCGGATGATTTTGTACCCGTCCGGGATGGCTATGGCGATGTCAGGAGCTGATGAGGCGTTCATCCAGGTTTCTGTAAGGAAGGCGACGTCCGGCGATGTGGTGACGAGTCGGTTCCAAAGGTCAATGGCTTGTCTATGGACCGAGCGGGTGTTGAGCAGGATGCATTTTAGGTGGTTAGTGTCAGAGTTCTGTTTGGGGTTTGTGGATTTGGTGTGGGTCCTGATGCAATCGAACTTGCAGGAGTGGCAGGTGAAGGGTCCATGGGTGTGTCCTGGGGCGGCTTGGAAGCAGTCTGGAAGTCGGCCGGGGTTGAATGCTGAAAGGGTTGCGGCGTCGTACGTTATGTGGGTGGAGTGGATTTTGCGGGGACCAGGGGGTCTGGCGCTGGGCGCGGTCCAGGCGCGGACGGGCGTAGACGGGCTTACCTTTGGCGCACCTTCGGCGCGCATGGGGCGCTCTCGCTGCACGTGGATGCTGCGCGTCTGTTGTATTGACATATGTAGATGGTGTAGGGGGCGGAGCGAGGGGGGAGCAGCTGGGAGGCGGGAGCGGGGTGGAGAGGCTGGCTACGAGGCACAACAAGCAAAATGGCAGCGAAAGCAAAACCGAAACCAGGACGAGATTGGGGCACAAAGGCACCGGCACAATCAGGCAATAATTGTAAATTTAAAATGATGCGATGCGATAATAAACTAGCACAGATTCACTTGGACTAACTTGCACCAATTAAATGCGAGCAGAGAGCACAATATCATGTGCAAGTCATGGGAAAACCACTTTGCAAAGATTTATGCTGCCCCTGTACAAGAGGCATATTACTTTGAGCCTGGGCCACCAAGTAGAATACATATAACTCTGTCTGAAGTGGAGGAAGCCATCCAACAGAGCTTGGGCATCAAAGTTCCAGTCCCAGATGGCTTACCTATTGACCTTATTAAATGTAAACCAGGCTTCTGGGCGCCTCTTTTATTAAATGTTTTTAATAATTTAATGCTCGCTCCGCTGCCTAGTACTTGGCCCACAAGTATCATCGTTCGGATTTTTAAAAGGGGAATCGCTCTCAACCCAATTGCTATAGGCCTATCTCCTTAATAGATAACACTCTAAAAATCTTGGGCAGTGTCCTATACAATAAGATATTAGAGTGGACTGAGGACAGCAGTATTTTAGAACATTGTCAATTGGGTTTCCAAAGTAAAGTAGGCACCAACGCACAGTGTCTGAATCTCAATTTAACTATGGGCAAATATACCATAGCGTGGGGCTCACCAATCTACTTGGCCTTTATGGATTTGACCTCTGCTTTTGACCTTGTCAATAGGGCAAAACTTTGGTCTATCCTCTTGGCCTATGGACTGGATGAGCCTTTGGTACACTTTTTAGCGCACCTCCACAAAGGTCTTAAGGCCTGGTTCAGGATTGATGGTGCATCTTGGTGAACCTAGGTCTGGCAGAACTGATCTGCCTCCCAGTGTTGTGTCCCCTATAAATGTCCTAATATAGGTTTTACTGAAACATGCCCTTATATAGGTACAACTCTTGTTGCCCTTATTTAGGCATAGATTTCCCAGTCCTTATTTAAGCATGAGCCATGCACTCCATATACAGGCATGGTTGTTCACCTACATCCGTTCATCCCTATGTAACAACGAGTTCCAAGAAACAGACCCTTCGAATGAGGGATTATTGATTCTTCCAGGAACTCACTTAGTATGCAGGAACCGCTAGTCCCCAGGGTTCATTCCTGAAAGATCACTGACAGAATATCGAGGATCAAAATATCGACCTGGCAAAATATTGTGGAGAAAATATAGAATGCCAGAATATCGAATTCCAATCTACAAACAGTTAAGTACAAAAATATTGAACCCAAAATATCATTGTAAATAATACAGTTTGTTAAAATATCGAATTTTTTAAATGTCTTAAAAGTAATGTAAAATTAATTAAATAATAAATATATTGAACTAAAACATACTTAAAAATAACCTTAAAATTAATAAATAATTCATGTAAATAAAAAAAAACATGCATTTTTATTTTTTAATACATATATATTAACTTAATATTAATACAAATATTCAATATTTTTAGCGTAGGATAGCGGGAGGGTAAAATTTACTATTCCCACTCCAGTGAGTGCAACAGTAGGGAAAGCGTTGGATAGCGGAGGGTAAAAATTACTATTCCCACTCCAGTGAGTGCAACAGTAGGAAAAGCGTTGGATAGTGGGAAGGTAAAAATTACAGTACCCACTCGATTTAGTGCAACAATAGAGAAAGCGTTGGATAGAGGGAGGGTAAAAATTACTATTCCCACTCCAGTGAGTGCAACAGTAGGGAAAGCGTTGGATAGCATAGGGGTAAAAATTACCATTCCCACTCCAGAGAGTGCAACAGTAGGGAAAGCGTTGGATAGCATAGGGGTAAAAATTACCATTCCCACTCCAGAGAGTGCAACAGAAGGGTAAGCGTTGGATAGCGGGAGGGTAAAACTATCCCCACTCTAGAGAGTGCAACAGTAGGGAAAGCGTTGGATAGCGTGAGGGTAAAAATGACTATTCCCACTGCAGAGAGTGCAACAGTAGGGAAAGTGTTGGATAGCGTAGGGGTAAAAATTAGTATTCCCACTCCAGTGAGTGCAACAGTAGGGTAAGCGTTGGATAGCAGGAGGGTAAAACTTACTTTACCCAGTCCATAGAGTGCAACAGTAGGGAAAGCGTTGGATAGCGGGAGTGTACAAATTACTATTCCCACTCCTGAGAGTGCAACAATAGAGAAAGTGTTGGATAGCGTAGGGGTAAAAATTACTATTCCCACTCCAGGGAGTGCAACAGTAGGGAAAGCGTTTGATAGCGTGGGGTAAAAATTACTATTCCCACTCCAGAGAGTGCAACAGTAGGGATAACGTTGGATAGCGGGAGGGTAAACATTACTATTCCCACTCCAGAGAGTGCAACAGTAGGGAAAGCGTTGCCTATCAGGAGAGTAAAAATTACTATTCCCACTCCAGGGAGTGCAACAGTAGGGAAAGTGTTGGATAGCGTAGGGGTAAAAACTACTATTCCCACTCCGGAGAGTGCAAGAGTAGGAAAAGCGTTGGATAGCGTAGGGGTAAAAATTACTATTCCCACTCCAGAGAGTGCAACAGTAGGGAAAGCGTTGGATAGCGGGAGGGCAAAAATGCCTATTCCCACTCCAGAGAGTGCAACAGTAGGGAAAGCGTTGGATAGCGGGAGGGTAAAAATTACTATTCCCACTCCAGAGAGTGCAACAGTAGGGAAAGCGTTGCCTATCGGGAGAATAAATTACTATTCCCACTCCATAGGAGTGGGAATAGCAAACTAGAGGAGACCTCTCTCCCAGAGGAGCCCGTGTTTCCCGGCCTGACGCACTGACCAGAGACGCTGTCATCCCATCTGACGAGACTCTAGCGTGCAGTGTTCTAACTTCTCTCGCAGGGTGTTAGAGTTCAAGACCAGAACAGAGATTCCACAACTCTCCCATTCTCAGGTATGGAGCTGACTAAAACCTAGTGGGATTCTTGGCATAGCAAACTATAGCATACCATACTATGGCATACCATCCTTGGGGAATACTTCACCTACTTCTCTCCTTGTCCTACATTAGGTACATTCAGGTAGAACTAGTTAGGGATCATTCCATGAGTACTCATATTTTAATCACATGTTTTTATGTATATAATTGTATTCATAAGTATTGAACTATGCTAGAGCAATACAATTTCTTCTTGCTTGTAATGCTGTTCATTCTACATCTCGCATACTCTCTAATGATTGTAACAGCTCATATCTCTTACACGAGAAAACTAACTGTTCAATAAATACTTATTGAAATGCCCGTCTGGTATTTCTGTGTAACTCTGAGAAGCCTAAGCAGGCACGATTAGCAAAACAAAACATTATCTAGTGTTTCCACAATTCTGAGGGATCAGGGTTGTCGTATTATGTGGTTGCCAGAAGCTATTCCCTATTTGCCTCCAAGAAGTTTCTAGTTGCCCTGTGAGCTAGCTGGAACACAGTAAACAAATTTAGCATACGCGATAGGGACATACTGACTCGGTCCTATGCCAAGCCTATAGCGTATGTTATCCAAAAGCGCAGAACCTATTTAGGGAAATAGGAACTACACTACATGGCGCCGCCAAAATTTGGTAAAGCACTTATTTAACAGTAGATTCTGAGTAGCTCAGTCGTGCTTTTCTCAGAGACCCCTACTCACAAACTCCAAAGGCATCTGGAGTGGGTAGGGACAAAAGTCCGCCACAGTTGAGAAGGAAAAATCCTATTTATTAACTGTTGTTTTTTTTATCTATATTGAAAGACACAGTGTTTCAAAATTTTGTGCAGCTTATCTTGGTTTCCTTGAAACCAATTCCGTGTTTCAAACACAATGTCACTACACGGTGACACTGAGCCTGATCAAAACCTACAAGAATCAGCCATAAATGAAACAGATAATGATGCTATAATCATTCATCAGAATGTAAGGAAAGCTATCACCAATAAACTTATAGAACACGGTTTAACATCAACAGGTGGTAGAGTAGTCTTCGTGATAGAAGCACACAAGGCATTTCAGACAGAGGTGTTCTATTCCTGGGTAAAATTCCCTACTGCAAATGCAGTAACACACCACTTCCTCTTCTACAAAGAAGAGGAGGCACTCGCGGAATATACTTCTTTAGAGGATATTGAGGTTCCTCTCACAAACCAGGATTATAATATCTGGTTTAATGGCGCCCTACAACATATACAAAACACACCTATGCTCTGTCCACTATTTATTTTATTTATTTATTTATTTTAGTGTTTTAAAGAGCGCAAACTTGACCCGTGAGGGTATCAGAGCACTATACACGGTATACAGAGGTGAACAAACAAAAAGTCTAAAGTGCAGAAATATACAAAAATCTACAAAAAGTTTGGCGAGGGGCAGGGGTGCTGAGAACCTAGGGGAAGAAGGGGATACAAGTGTATGGTTACAATCATAGTTCGAGTCAGTAAAAACAAGGCCCCACATATTCTCGGCGGGGAGAATTGGTGAT
Source organism: Lissotriton vulgaris (assembly GCF_964263255.1). Classification (NCBI taxonomy): domain Eukaryota; kingdom Metazoa; phylum Chordata; class Amphibia; order Caudata; family Salamandridae; genus Lissotriton; species Lissotriton vulgaris. Next base: position 196,498,929 of record NC_141685.1, read on the forward strand.
CTGTGGAAGAAGCGATAGTCTTAGATTCATCAGGCGCATTGTGGTGGTTGAGGGCACGCTTTAGACAAGGAATTTACCCATGAGGAAGGTTTTGGCCTCCTTCTTGAAACATGCTAGAGAAGGGATTCTTCTGATGGTGGGTGGGAAAGAGTTCCAAATTCTTGGTGCTGCCCCGGTGAACGCCCTATTGTAGGTTCTTTTTTTTCTGAAAAAAGGCAGGTTGAAGTAAGAGGTTTCTAGCGGACCGGGAGTTCCTGCTTCCTCCAGATATCACTAGTTTCTGTGCCAGATAAGCAGGAGAGTTTGCCTATAGAACCTTGTGTGTAATGCATGCCAGTTTCAACTGAATTCCGGCCTCTAGAGGGAGCCAGTTCAGCGCTTTCATATGTGGAGAGATGTGGTAAAATTTCCTGGTGCCGGTGAGTAGTCTGGCGGCTGCGTTGAGGCAGGTTTTTAGAGGTGCTAAGGAGATCTTGGGTAAGGGTGGAACATCCATATTCCAGTCTAGAGATGACTAGTGCTTGAACTGCCATTTTTAAGTCAGGAGCATCGATGAAGGGTTTCATCTTCCATAGGTAGCTCAGGTGGAATCTGCTGCTTTACCCATCGAGTTAATGTGGTCTCGCATGTTCAGGTTACAGTCGGGGATTATGCCCAGAGATTTGGCAGAGTCCACAATGGTCGGCGGGCAGTTTAGGGCTGTGATGGCCTTGATCCACATCTGTATCTCCGGATTGGCTTTTGAAGGGGATATTCGGAGAAATTCAGTTTTCTTTGCGTTGAGTTTGAGTTGGTTAGCGGCTGGACATTGGACAGTCAGTTTCAGGGTCTTATTCAGTGAGAGGATCTCCTCGAGTGAAGAAATAGTGATGTATATTTGAGTATCGTCCACGTACATATGGTAGGAGATGTTGGTGGTAAGAAGAACTTCGGTGAGTGGCTCTAAGTAAAGATTAAAGAGGGGAGGGACAGGGTTGAACCTTGGGGGACTCCAACCGTGACCGGGGTGGGAGCTGATAGGTTGCCGTTGATGAGGAATCTCTGAGAACGGTTGTGGAGGAAGGACCTGAACCATTCTAGGACCACACCATCCAGAGCCATTCTGAGTTTGAGGCGTTTAAGTAGTTTTTCATGGTTGACCGTATCGAAGGCAGAGGATAGATCTAAGAGGATTAGAAGGCAGGTTTTGCCTTGGTCTAGGGCTTGGAGGGCATCGTCCACGATGTGGAGCATAGTAGTTTCAGTGCTGTGCCCCGGTCTGAATCCAGATTGGAAGTCATCAAGTATGTGGAAGTTGTTGATGTGCTGACTTAGTTGCTGTTGTACACACTTCTCCAATACTTTGGCTAATAGCGGGATATTGGAGATAGGTCTGAAATTGTCAGGGGAGGCTGAATCCAGTGATGTTTTTTTTTAAATAGGGAGGATTTGGCCGGATTTTAAGGGGTCCAGAATCGAACCTTGCTGGAGAGAGGCATTGTTTATTGCAGTCCAGAAAGGAACAATGGATTGGGAGGCGTCAGTGAGGCAGTTGGAAGGTAGAGGGTCATTAAAGTGGTTATTTGGGTTAAAGGTAGAGAGGATTTTGGAGATGGAGTTTTGTCATAGTATTCAAAGTCAGTCCAGCGGGCTTGGTTTTTAGGTGAGGCCAGAAGGGGTGGTGCGAAAAAGGGGGCAAGTCCGGAAGTGGTTGAGCGTAGGTGGCGGTACTGAGTTCAATTCCTAATGCCGTGATTTTATCAGCGAAGAAAGAGGAGAATTCCTCTGACGATATTAGCGATTTGGGGGATTCTTTTGGTGTTTTAGCCATTTATTTAGATTGGTGTTTGACCAGTTCAAAGAGCTTGTGGGTCTATTCTTGGCGTTCCCCAATTCCAATCTGAAATATTCTTTTTGGGAATTGAGGATGTGCTTGTTGTAGGAGTTTCTCGCCTGGCGGAGTAGTTTTAGATGCGTAGCTAAGGGGTGTTGTCTCCATATTCTTTCAGATTGCCGTAGGGATCTCCTCTCCATGTTGAGGGAACCAGTGAACCAGGGGTTTCTGTCTTTGATTTGTGTTCTTTTTAGTTTTAGAGGGGCAAGGTCGTCCAGAATGTTTGATATAGACAGCAAGTAATTTTGATTGAGGTCGCTGACCGTGGTTATGTGCGAGGGGGGGAGGTCAGATTTGCAGTGAGCCTCCAGTTTCATAAGGTCGAGGTTCTTAGTGTCTCTGGTACAGCGTTTGGGAATCACGGGTTGCAGTGTTTTTGTCTTGCGGGTCCCAGGTAAAATGAAGGAGATGGAGTAGTGGTCAGATGGGTCTATGGAGATAAGCTTGACTGAGGATTCTTTAGAAATGATCCAGTCAAGGGTGGCCCCTTTTGAGTGGGTTGGCAGAGAGCAGGCTTGAGTCATGGCTTGGTCGGTTAGGAGGTCATTAATGGCGTTGACGTAGGGATCTTTAGTGTCATTCCAGTGCAGGTTGAAATCACCCAGGAAAATCTCTTTGGCATTGGATGAAATCTTAGTTGTGATGATTTCCAAGAGGTGATCGGTGAAAGAGTCGTTAGAACCTGGAGGCTGGTAAAAAATGTGCAAGTTGCACAGGTGTAATAAGTTGCTGTAAATGGAGAGTGAGAGGTATTCGCAGGAGTCGGTGATGTCTGCCAAGAGTTCCGTGACAAGAAGGGAGGATCGGTAGACGCAGGCAATGCCTCCTCCTTTCATGATGGAATGTCTGTCCAGTCTGGCGATGTTGTAATTGGGAGGGACTAATGAGTCCAGGCAAGGGGAGGAGTATTCATTGAGCCAAGATTCAGTTAGTATAGCTAGGTCTAAATTTTTGTTCAGGATGAGGTCAGCAATATTAGCGGCATGCTTGACTGCTGAATGGCAATTGATTAAAAGATCAGATAGGGGGTGTCTGGGGGAGTGTCAGGGGTCTGGACGGACAGAGGGTAGGTAGACCAGGAGCTACATGGCCGATTCTAGCCGGCTACACACCACATCCTGACATTGAAACAATGCCGCAAGGTGACTTACTAACTCAACACAAAGAGTTAATATAAATATACAGACAATTAGTCCATTACATAATGCGGACATTAACAGTCCAACCACCATTGGTTATACCAAATGCAGCCCCTCAACAGGGGAACACACTCAAAATTACTCCACAGACTTTACACGCAGTCATGGGAAAAATACCCTCAAAATGTGAACAAATTCCATTCTGGATAGCTCAAAAAATCACACAACTTGAAGCAGTATTTTCAAATACTAGCCCTTATGACAAACACAGACTTTTAACAATCTCCTTGCCAATGGGGATCACACCACAACTGGAGGACTGCACCTCTTGGGGCACAGTCTTTGCTGCAATACATACTAAAACTCATGGTATGCGCCATCTGACGTGGAGCGAGAACTGGAGCAGGAGACGAAGCAGAGGTAGGGAACCTCTTCTTGTAGTCTGAAATTATAAATTGTAGGTCAGAGACAGGGGCTGAAGGAAGAAAAACCATTTGTGGCTGTTGGTGATGGCTTTGTTCTTGATAATACGCCTGCTCATCCATATCTTGATCCTCATACTCAAAGTCCTCCTGGTATTTAACATTGAGTTTATAAGGACTTCTTGCAGCCCGAAACATACTGTCCTCATCAGAATCATCATTTTCGTCCAAAAGATGAGAGGGGAGCAAAGGCTGGACCCTACTGGGTGATGTCAGGGAAGGCGTCAGCCTCTGTTTGCTGAATTTCTGTTAAAAATATGTATTTTCTGTCCTTGATTTAGGCGTCGTCGACGAGGCAGTCATCGGTATATTCTTCGTCGATGAAGAACCGTCGATGGTCAAAAGGGACACCTATAGATTGGAGACACCAGAAGACCGTGGTCGTACAGAGGATCCGATACTGCAATCATGATGCTTTGAAGTCACTTGAACATACTTAGCCATTGGATGATACCGTTGTTTGAAAAAGGCCACTAAACACAAGGATTTAATACTGATAATGTGGATATTTTCATCATTTCTATAATAGGGAGTACATGAGATACGTCTAGATTTTTATCCCGGATTATCGAATCAAAATCAGAAGTGATTTTGCAATTTGGAAATAATGGTTACCCCCAAAACTACTGTAATATAAGATCAACTTCCTGGTGTCTGGAGAGAAATAACAATATTTTATCGACAACGTTAAGGCCTATACCAATACACAATTTCACCAACGTTGCTGTTAAGGTTGGCTTGGAGCTATACTTACCATCAACAACAGAAATAGAACTTGAACACGCCCTGAAGAAGTCCCAAGAGTGACGAAACGCGCTGGCAAGCAATTGTGTGGTGCTTTTAAAAAGAACAAGTGAGTTACAATAAAAGATTTACTATAACTACAATAAGATACATGACTTTTTGATATTCTCGTCTGGGAAGCTATTTTGTTTGTGATATATTTCTTTATTTATCTGAATGAGTTGTACTAGGACATTTATATACTTAATACTTACTCTTCTCGGGTGCAGGGTCAATTTGTAGTTAAAAGGGGCATTGCCATCGATGATGTAACCCTCGTCGAAGAAGTTGTCGATAACAAAGTCATCGTCGACAGGAGGGTCGTTGACGGTAAACTCTTCGTTGACTTGCGTATCATAGTCGACGAAGCACTCATCGCCGTGCTAGTCGTCGAGCGAGCCGTCGACGCTATCTTCGACATCGACGAAGGCTTCTTGATCTTCATCGTTGACGACAAAGGGGTATGTGCCATCGACGAAGACGTTGTTGTGGACGATGAAAGAGATGCCGGCGAGACTGAAATTGTGGAGACGGTCGTCGTCGACAAAGTCACTCCAGAAGCTGTGTGAGGAGATCTTGTCATCGTCGAGGCCACGGTCGACGAGATGGTAGACGAAGGGGCTGAGGAAGGCTTTTTAAAAGTGTGTTTCACCGTCGGGGGAGGAGCCGGAGGGTCTGAAGATGGTTTCTGCAAACTTTGAAGGGGAGGAGACTCCCTGGCAGGTAAATCCTTGATTTTTGAAGACTCTTTGTGTGTCTTCTTTGGAGGTTGCTGTGAAGGACCTTGAGAAACCTCTGGGCCTTTTTTGAGGAGTTTTAGAAGAGGATCTTGATGAGCTCTCACTCTCCTCAGAGGACAAGGGGTTATCTTTGTCCTTAATCCTCTCCCGCCAAGTCAAAAGCCTTCCCTTGTGGTCTTTTAATGTTTTTTAGAAAAGGTTCGACATACCTTGCAGTCTTTAGGTGTGTGGTCCGGTTAAAGACAGTAGAGGCAGTCTTTATGGGGGTCATTGGTGTGTATACACTTCTTTTTGCAGGTACCACAGGGCCTAAAAAGGCCTTTCTTAGGAGTGTCCAACCTGAAGACAGTAAGGACTTCACTCAAAGACAATCCCGAAGAGAAATACCATGAATCCAAGAAATAACGGAATACAAGGAGAAATAAGGAAAACCTGAGCAGAGCTCAGTGGAGACTCCCTTAGCACGACGTGCGGAAGAAAATCTGAGGGACTAGAGATCCTTCCAGGAAGGTTCCAGAGGGCGGTGACAGCTGATTGGTTGTTCTCTATAGTTTGATCCTTATTACAAAAAGTAATGGTGTTCAGCTGGTACTGGGGTAGTGGCAATCAGCAGTTGCCAAGCAGGAGCCACTGCCTCTATAATCCAAGTTATCATGGCCATAGCAACCACAGTGACAACAAATCCTGCAATGCATATGGTCTTTTTGTTACAAATTTGGGCAGCAGTTGATTTCCCCGCAGACATGATCACTTTGTCGCTGAAATAATCGTTGGAGCTCTAAAGTCCTGGGCAGCCGTTGGTTTCTTCACAGAGGGTCAAGATGGGTGTCACTATGTAGGACTGACCCCCCCCCCCTTGCCACAGCAGCTCCCTTTCACAAACCCAGGACGGTAGCTCAACCAGTCTTTTCCAACAATGCAGGCTCTTTCCAGGGTCTCAGTTGGTATCGAGATACACCAGGGATCGTGTGCTCTGGGAAGACTTCCTCAGGTTCGTCAGGTGATATGGCTTGGCATTTTTCCTTATCCAGAATCTCTCGATGATCGGTCAGCACAGCAGATTCCACCAAGGTAGATGGCACTCTTTTGCAGTGGGTGGAGTACACCCAGTTCTTTCTGTTCGTTACTCGAACCGAAGTCCTCGTAGCTAGGAGCACCTGCTCCGGTCCTCCCCACCTGGGGTCCAAGCTGCTCGACCTCTCAAAAACTCCGACCATCACGTGGTCACCAGGCCGGAGTTCATGGGCCTCACCTGTGGACCTTTCAGGAAGAGCTCCTCGAACCTGTTGATGAATAGAAATCAAACTGTCAGTCAACTGTGATAGGTAGTCACTCATCAAAATGCATGGTACATCATGTATGGGGCGTGGCTTAGGAATTCTCCAAATGTTCATAGGTCTTCCAAATACCACCTCATATGGTGTAAGCCCAGATCGTGAGTGTGGCACTGATCTAATGGACAACAATGCCAAGGGTAGCGCATCAGGTCATTTCAAAGACGTGGAAGCCTGTATTTTCGCTAGCTTCAACTTTAGGGTAGCATTATACCTCTCCACTAGCCCTGCTGATTGTGGATGGAAGACTGCATGGAATTTCTGGTTGATCCCTAATCTTTTCAGGACGTACTCGACAACTTGCCCAATAAAATGGGGTCCGTTATCACTCCATAAAAGTTTGCAAACACCAAACCTAGGGAAGAATTCTTTTAAAAGCACCTTTGCTGTGGTGAGAGCTGTATTATCCTTCGTAGGGTATGCTTCTATCCATTTACTGAAGGGACATACCACTACTATAACATACGTTAAGTTGTTACAGCGTTCAAGCTGGATATAGTCCATTTGCAAAACTTCAAAAGGTGCAGTTGGTATAGCAAACCCTCCTGTAAGAGTTCGTATCCCTTTACCAGGATTGCACTGCAAACAAATCAAGCAGGACTGTACCGTCTTTTTAGCCGTGCCGGCAAACTCTGGATGCTCCCAAACCAGCGTGAGCAATTTTGTTATCGGAGAGGCTCCAACATGTGCCGGCCCATGTGCCATATGAACCATAGGTTGTAAATAGGCTGTGGGCCTCTTTCCTTCCAGAGTAGCCCAAAATCATGAGCCACTCCAAAAGCATAGCGGCAGTCTGTATAAATGTTCACACACAAGCCAGTACTATGTTCACACGCTCGTGTCAGAGCTATTAGCTCAGCTGCTTGAGCTGACTTCTGTGGTGTACGAGCTGTCTCCACTACCGTCTGAAGTGTTGTAATTGCATATGCAGCTGAGGTCATGCCATCTGGTAACTTCAAACAAGACCCATCAACCCATAGTTCCCCATCTACATTTGTGAGGGGTGTGTCTTGCAAATCGACGTGACCCTTTGTCTGTTCCTCAGTAAGGAATATACAATCATGAGACTCCTGTGAGTGAGGCTGAGTCGCTCGATACGGCAACAAAGTAGCTGGGTTCAAAGTTGAACATCTTTTCAAAGTAATGTGAGGGGTCAAGAGTGTCAATTCATATACTGTCAAACGAGCACTAGTTAAGTTCTGCATTTTGGTTTGTTTCAAAAGGGCAGTAACTGAATGGGGTACTAACACCAACAATCTATGTGACAAGACTATCACTTCACTCTGACGTATAGACACAGCTGCCACTGCAACAGAACGGAAGCACCAAGGCAATGCACGAGCAACAGGATCAAGAACAGCTGAGAAATATGCACAAGGACGCTGCTTGTCACCGTGTGTCTGTACTAAAACTGACTATGCACACCCATCTCTCTCGTGTACATAGAGTGTAAAAGTATTAGTGTAATCTGAAGTGCTTAACACTGGTACGGAACAAAGAGCTTGGCGTAACTGATGGAAAGCATTCTGGTGTTCATTCGTCCATGGAAGGGGCATTGGAGTGTCTTTAGTCAGAAGTGCCAACAAAGGTTTAACAATGTGTGAAAAGCCGGATATCCATTGCCTACAAAAAGAAGTAAGACCAATGAATGCACGGACATTTTTCTGAGTATGGGGCACTAGTGTGTCTAAAATTGCTTGAATACGATCTGGTGTAAGTGCACGTCCCTCCTTAGACAGTAGGAGAAATAAAAAGGTAACCTTCGGTCGACAATATTGCAATTTCTTCCGTGACACTTTGTGGTGGTGAAATGCAAGAAAGGAAAGCAAAGACAAAGTAAATTTTTCACATTTTTCAGGCGTATCAGCTGCCAACAAGATGTTATCGACATATTGTATGAGAGCTACCCCCGCAGGCAAAGGGAAAGAATCAAGCTGTCTTTTCAATGCTTAGCTGTAAATGCTAGGACTCTCAGTATACTCCTGAGGAACTCTACAAAATCTATAGGCTTGATTACTCAAAGTGAAGCCGAACAAGTATCGGCTATCAGGATGAATAGGGATTGAAAAGAAGGCATTCTTCAGATCAATCACAGTGAAGGTATTAGCCGTCGGAGGAACCAAGGTAAGAAGTGTTGTGATGTCAGAAACTACCGGGTATTGTGGTACTACAATCTTGTTAACTTCTCGCAAATCAATGATAAATCTGTAGATCTTAGTATCAGATTCTTTTTTCAAAATAGGAAGAATAGGGTTATTGCAAATATTGTAAGGCACTTCTTCCACAAACCCCACTTCGATCAAATCATGAACAATGAGTACAAGGACCTCTTCACCTTCTTGAGAAATTTTGTATTGAGGGAATTGCGGCAATGAAGCTCCCTCCTTGACACTAATGTGCACTGGTGGAATAACCATTTGCCCTACATCAGTGTCCGAAATGGCCCACAACGTACTAGGGAGTGAAGCTAATGCAATATCCTTTTTAACAAGACAAGATCTCTCTCAATCACCAGGTAGTTGTCATTCAAAATAACATGCACACCTTCTGGGGAGCAACGTATCGTAGCCCTGAAATACTTGAGCATATCAAGACTTACAATATTGTCCGGTGTGTTAAGGGAAAGCAGAAATGGACATGGAGCAGTAAATTTATCAACATGAAATGCAAGTGGTTGTGACAGTGGGCTAAGGGAAGGTGTTCCATCGAAACCTATCGATGTAATGGTTAAGCCAGACAGGGGAGCCCTTGAAACCAATTGTTTAGACAAGGCGCTCTGAGTAGCTCCAGTATCAAACAGAAACCGATCAGTAGAACCCAAAACATGTGCTTAGACATAGGGACCCTTCTAATCTACTGGAACTTCAACTGATTCTGTACCCCATATTAGGCAGTCCTATGCTTAAGCAGAATCTTTCAAATCAGATGGTAAATAATCAGACATTTGATATTGGTTCCGTCTATCAAAGGTATTAAAATCTTTCTGAGCACGCATAACAGTATCAAACCTAGCTCAGTCATCCATGCTTCCTCTAGGTCCAGAATAGCCCAGTCGATTTCTCGTTTGCCCTCGCCCACGGGGATACTGCTGAGCACGCAATGCTGGACAATCAACAGCCCAATGTCCAATTTTCTTACCATACGCGCACTGATCAGAAGACAAATTTGTGCGAGAATAAGTGGGTAGAGACACACGTCCACCTCTGCCACCACCTCTAGAAGGGAAGCCATAAGCCTGAGCTAACATAACCTTCATTTTCAATTCCTTAGTCTTCTTATCCTCATTACCCTGAGCTTCCAATTCCTGCCGTTCATAATACTGGGCCATAGTCAAAAGAGAGACTGGGGAAGAGGTATTCCATGAACTCTCGCTGGCCTTAAGGCGACTGGCTATTCCTGGCAACATGTTCACGAATAATTTGTCGACAAACAGATGCCTGCCTGTGTCGTCTGTCAATGACTGGCCACTAAAGTCGTGGAATGTCTCCTCAAAACGTGTGAAGAAGTCAGAGACCGATTCATCTGTCTTTTGTTTACAAGATGCTAGTACAGTCGAGTCTATCTTTTTAGGAGGAATGATTGTTTTCAACTTAACTAGTATAGCTTTGGGAAGGTCTAAAATTACCTGGAGCTGTTTCTTTGCGGATTCCCTTTCTATATCAATCTGTTCTAATTCTTTCCAAACATCCCCAAAAGCTGTGCGGTCATCAACTCTACGAATAGTTCTCCACATATCAGTCTCGTCTCTGGCTAAATCCAGTCCTGATCTTTCCGGCCTCGCCGCCCCTGTCCAACTGGCCGCCATTAATAATTGGTTGACCCAAGCGGGCGACAAATTCACTCCCTTGAGGCGGATCACGGTTAAGCGAGCCCACGCTGCCAACCGTTGGTTCACCCTAGATCTCAAGGAGAAGAAACTGGCCGCACGGAGAGCCGAGCGAGCATGGAGAAGAGCGTACTGCCCTGCCCTAAAAGCCATCTATCTATCTGTTCTTAAGATATATAAGCAAGGCATTCTTGATGCCAAGACCACATTCTACTCTAACAGGATATTGGCAGCGGAGTCCCAATCAAAAGAAATCTTTGCCACGGTGCATGAACTGGCTTCATCCGATAGAGCTACGGCCACGATCCCTCCCTCCCAATCCCTTTGCGATTCGCTCAACGATTTCTTCGTTGAAAAGGTCGCAAAGATCAAGATCAATATTCCTCTTCCATCCTCCACATTCACTAATCCCTCCCCCCCCCCCACCATTCCTAAATTAACTTCCATTCCCTTCTTGACTAAAGCTACACTCCTCCCTCTGCTCCAAAGGGTGAAATCGGGCTCCCCCCTGGACTTTGCTTCTGCTCACATCCTGAGAGAAATCTTCCTAGCATGCCCTATTCCGTCCCTCACACTTCTTAATGACTCACTCAGCAATGGGGTTGTTCCCACCCCCCATAAATCTGCGGTCGTCATCCCTATTCTAAAAAAAGCTGGCGCCGACCCATAATCCCCTTCTAACTATCGTCCCATCTCTCTCTTGCCTTACCTGGGTAAGGTCTTAGAAACTCATGTGACTAGCACCCTGAGCACCCACGTGGAGACTAATCACTGCCTCTCCCCTTGCCAAGCGGGCTTTCGGCCCCTCCACTCTACGGAGAAGGTGGTGATCTCAGTGATGGACAGCCTACGAGAGGGCATTGACACCAACCTTCCGCAGGCCCTCATCCTTTTAGATCTGTCCGCCGCTTTTGACACGGTGGACCACTCCATCCTCCTCACCCGTGTCAGGGCGGCGGGCATAGAGGGCCTAGCCTTCGCGTGGCTCGAGTCCTTCCTGAGCGAGAGGGCTCAGGCGGTCCATCTTGCTGGTTTCACTGCCGCCTCCTGCAAGGTAGTGTGCGGTGTTCCCCAGGGCTCTTCACTCTCCCCTCTTTTGTTTAATTTATACATCTACCCCCTCATTTTTATGTTGCAGCAGCTCGAGGTCACGGTGTGCAACTACGCCGATGACCTCCAGCTAATCTTTAACCTTTCCCATTCCCCCTCATCCACCCAGAATGTCCAAATGGTCATGTTGTTCATTCAGGACTGGATGAACTGCAACCACCTCAAACTCAATCCGGACAAGACGCAGCTAGTCTTGACCGGAGGTGGTTGCAGCCCTTGGTCCCCGTCCTACTGGCCCCTCCCACTCGGTGTTCCCCCACTCCCTGTTCCTAAAGTCAAAACTCTTGGTTTCCTCCTTAATCCCCAACTTTCTGTTCACCCCCAGGTTAGTTCTGTTGTGTCTTCTTGTTTCTTCTCCCTTAGAACAATCAGGAAGATCTCCCGTTTCTTTTCCCTTCCGGCTCTAAAAATCATAGTGATGGCAATGGTGCTCTCTCGCCTTGATTATGGCAACATAATCTATAATGGCGTGCCGGCCTATGCTATTCACCGTCTGCAACTAGTGCAGAACCAGGCTGCCCGCCTGATTCACGGCCTGCCTAAATTTCATCGTGCCACCCCCCTATTGCAGGCACTACACTGGTTGCCTGTGAAAGAGCGAGCCCTATTCAAGCTTGGCTGCCTTACCTTCCAGGCCAAAATGGGCACCGCTCCGGAGTTTATATGCTCTGCCATCAAGCCTTATATACCGGGTAGAGAGCTCCGCTCTGCCCACATGGCACTCCTGACCACTCCCCGATTTAAAAAGAGGAAGGCTGGTGGAACAAAATTTGCGGTCCTCGCCCCTGCGTTCTGGAACTCCCTCCCTGTGGAACTCCGTATCTCACCCTCTTACACAGAGTTCCGGAAAAGTCTTAAAACCCTGCTTTTCTCCCGAGCCTTTGCTGTCTAACTCCCTCTGCTACTGCTGTTGTTTCGCAATCCGAAAAGCGCCATGAAACCGCGTGGTATAAGCGCGCTCAATAAATGTTTTTAAATTCAAAAATTCAAATTAATATCAATCCAAAAAACATGTCGATATCAGACAGAGTCATGGTACAAGAACTAATGGCTCCTTCAACTTCCTCATAAAAAGCGTCCGGATTTTTTCACGGATCAGGCAAAGCAGCTTTAAGAGCCATAACATACGTTCTACTCCAAGGAGTGTATACCCAATTATAAACAAAATACCCTTCGCATCAGTGGAATCCTTATTATAATCTGTTCCCGCACCCTTAGGAGGGACATACAAAGGTGTGGCTTCCCGCGTAGGTTTCACATGAACTACAACATTCCTATCTGTCTCTGAAGCATTAACCAGCGTTGCGGTGGTCTGAGATATTTGTGCAGCTGCTGCAGCTACTTTTTTCTCCTCTCACAAACGGGATGCATCGGCTCACAGTTTAACCACGCGTCTAATTAAGTCAGCCACCTGAGAGAGGAGAAAAAGACCATCACACAATCGTTTAGAATCCTGTGCTATATCATCAGGCTCTAACTCTGTGGAATGCTTCCTAAACAGTTCAATTACCTCTGTAGTAAATATTTCTGTAAAATATATGTTCTCTCTCTCCTGCCATTGTTGCACATCAGCTAAAAGATCATGAGCAGAAACAGTATCACGAGCAGCTTTACGAGCAGCAGATCTAAGGCCAGCCGCACAATCAGCTGTCAACATAGAGCAGGTTTCTCGCAACTTCTCCTAATCCATAGAAAGATCATCACTATCAGAGTCATGGGCAGTAGCAGAGGGAAAAGTATATGGGGGCGGAGAATGGTCCAACAAAAGTGAATCATCCTGTGGTTTATTAAGGAGAGGAGAGAGGGGGCGCCGAATAGGGTATTGGCCATTTACCTGTAAACGACGCTCCCTATCCTCTCTCTCCTTTATTTCTTTCATTTCTTTATTTTTCAATTCTAGTGCTTTCGCATGAATACTTTTACGTTGTTCCTTATCTATCAAAGCTTGCTCTCTTCTCATTCGTTCACGCACTTCTTTCTCCCACATTCGTACACAGTCAAACATGTCTTGGATAGTTTTTCGCTTAAACATACATTGTTCCACATGCTGAATCTTTCTAGGATCAAATGACCCATGCATAGGCCAACGCAACTCAGGATCCTTACTAGTATATTTATTCCATAACGTGCTGTACATTATAGAAGAAATACCATGTTTAATATACACATCCCTATTAGGTGTCCCCTCCGGGGGAGCCGGTTGATTTCTGTCAAGTTCCAAATTGGTACCACTACAAAAGCAACACATTCTACGAAGTGTGCTAAGAACAGGCATGCCAAAAATAGCGCAAGATATGCAGTATTACACGCAAAGTGGCACTTAAATTACGATGTGCTGTTCAAATTTTGTAAAAAGTAGAGAAAAATCTCCTCATTACCTGCATATATAAATTGTAATTTATATATATCTAAATCCAAAACATCGGCCAATGCATATACAATTCCAAAAGCGTTGTATCAAACGACCTTACCAATCACAAGTCTCCATATTCCAACTGCCAAGTCCTGAATCAACCAAATGGTCACTGCGCGGCGAACAACAGAAGAGATCTCAGTCGAGGACCGGCACCACCTGGAGGGTCAGATCGGAAAGAGAGGAAAAGCGCCATGGGTGCCAAGACGCGGGTCTCCTTGGGCATTGATCGTCAGCAGAGAGAATCCAATCCTTCGTTTCGACCACTCCTTCGGGCATCCAAGTCGTCAATGAGCCCCACTGGTTGGGGGCCAATCTGTAGAGGTGGGCCTACTAGTGCAAGGGGTTCGCCCTTCTCTGCACATAAGTCCTCAGACCAATAAATAGAAATTGGCACGGAAACTGAAATACAAAACAAGTATTTTATTAAACCTCATGAGGTGGAACCACATTCACACAACACCCTTCGGTAGTGTATGAAGTAGCACAAGGAGTAGAAGGACCATGGGTCTTTTATACCCACACAGGGGCTCAAAAGAAGGTGGTACAAGCACACATAGGAGAGTTTACATACATAAATGGTCATACAAAAATGCACAGTCAACAGTAAGAAGGAGATAGCAGTTTGCTCACTCTGGTAAAAATAACCTGACAGTTACAGACTAGAACATGTGTATGAATAGTTACAGTTCCTTCTGTGCATGTGCAGAGTAGCAAAGTCTAAGTATAGCCAGTCCATAAGCAGAGCACAAGGGTAAATGACAGTAAAGAAGGACAGAACACATGGCGAGCACATGGCAGACTAAATGCTAACATTGAACGCTGTCAATTTTCAACAAGAAGAGAATAGATTCTGCAGGAAGCTATTAGGTGTACCAATTTCCACAGAACCACCTCTATCCCCCAGAGGTATGTTATTGTTTTTATAAAAAACTGTACATAAGAGAAAACGAGAGCAGGTTGAGGGGAGCAATTTATAATGAGTGTCCACATTTTTGTGTTTTTATTAATAGGTTTAACATACGGGGAAAGAATTGAGTTGGCCCTGAGGAGAGTTTGAGAAGAAATCTCCCAAACTCGAAACGCGTAGGCGGAAAGGATTAAGTCCTTAGTTCTCATGAATAATTAAAACTGCTAGGAACTATAAGCCTGCTTAAACATCTCTACCGAAAGGTCGTTTTGTTTTGTTCTTTGGAGACCTACTGATAGGCTCCTTGTTGGTCAAAATCAATAACTTCATAATAATGTTATGGATAAATATGTTGACAATTTCCCCTGACTTGTGAAATATTTACATATGTGTTTTGTATATTTTGTATAGTATGTATTAGTTGTATGCATTTTCAATCACTTTTGTATGTTTGCGTCAAATTGTTGTGTTATTATACACTTTTGATTTTTCTTGTTGTACGCCTATGGCTAGTACGTTCAAGACATTGATACTTCTCTTGACTGGAGTGATATCTACTTTTGATAGAAATTGATAAATAAAAACGGCGCAACTAATCGCCAAGGTAAACATATTAAGCTTTGTTTATCTTCTTGCATCTTAAATCAATACGGTGTGAAATGAAATGAAGTGTGGGTTCCCTTCCTTTTTACAAAGTGTCACTATGGTGACACCAAACTTTGTGGACCCTGATCAGGTAATACTAGGTTCAGACTACCTAGTGACCAATGCTAGCAATGTCACTACCAATCACAGTATGGCAGTTGTTAACTTCTCCTGGGGAGGGGTAACTAGCCTCAAAAGGGTTGTAGTTAGTTCAGACCTCCCAGTGGACTGTCTGTTGGGCAATGATTTGGAATCCTCCTCATGGTCAGATGTGGAGTATAGGACTCATGTGGAAATGTTAGGTTTGTCAGCACATGTCCTTGCTGTGACCAGGTCACGGGCCAAGAAATGCCCAGATGAACAAGTGCTGGATCCTGGAACAATGGACCAGACACTACCCAAGAGAAAGAGCAGTAGGGTTAAGGCGGTGCCTTCCCCCCTGCCTCAAGGTGAGGATCAGCCCTCTCAGGAGGCTGACCCAAAGACCCCAGAAGGAACTGTCCTAGAAGAGCTTGAACCTGAACAGGTTGAGTTTCGTGGGACAGGGGGACCTTCCAGGGCAGACTTGAGGCAGGCACAGTTAGACTGTTCCTCTCTTGAACCCCTCAGACAGTAGGCTGCTGCTGAGGCTGCAGGGAATGCTATAGGTACCCACAAGGTGTACTGGGATGATGGACTCCTATACTCTGAGGCAAGAGACCCCAAGCATGGTGCTACCAGGAGGCTGGTCATCCCCTTGTCTCAGAGAGGTTTCCTTCTTACCTTAGCCCATGAGATTCCCCTTGCAGGTCACTTAGGCCAGAACAAGACTTGGGAAAGACTTGTCCCACACTTTCACTGGCCTCATATGTCTGAAGACACCAAATAGTTTTGTCGCTCATGTATCACCTGTCAAGCCAGTGGCAAATCAGGTGGCACAACAAAGGCCCCCATATACCACTACCTGTGGTGGGGGTACCCTTTGAAAGAGTGGGGATTGACATTGTTGGACCAATGGACCCCCCAACAGCATCTGGGCACAGATTCATACTGGTGGTAGTGGATCATGCCACCAGGTACCCAGAAGCTATTCCCCTTAGGACCACTACAGCACCTGTTGTGGCCAGGGCCCTACTTGCAGTTTTCTCCAGAGTGGGGTTTCCTAAGGAGGTTGTCTCTGACAGAGGTGCAAACTTCATGTCAGGATACTTGACTGCCATGTGGAAGGAGTGTGGTGTAAATTACAAATTTACCACCCCCTATCATCCAGAGTGCATTGGGCTTGTGGATTCAACAAGTCCCTAAAAGGGATGATAAAAGGGTTACCTGAAAAGCTTAGGCAAAGATGGGACATCCTTTTACCCTGCATTCTGTTTGCTTACAGAGAGGTCCCACAGAAGGGGGTTGGTTACAGCCCTTTTGAGCTTCTATTTGGGCATCCTGTAAGAGGACCCCTATGTCTTGTAAAGGAAGGATGGGAGTTACCTCTCAAAAAGCCTAAACTTGACATAGTGGACTATGTACTTGGTCTCCGCTCCAGGATGGCAGAGTGCATGGAGAAGGCATCCAAAAACCTTGAGGCCAGCCAAGAACTTCAAAAAGCTTGGCATGACCAAAAGGCTGTCCTTACTGTTTACCAGCCTGGACAGAAGGTGTGGGTGTTGGAGCCAGTGGCCCCAGCAGCTCTCCAAGACAAATGGTCTGGACCCCATACCATCATTGAACAGAAGGGAGAGGTCACCTACCTGGTGGACCTTGGAACTCCCAGGAGCCCTCACAGAGTACTTCATGTGAACAGGTTCAAGGCATTTGTTGACAGGGAGGACATGGGCTTGCTCATGGCCACAGATGAGGGACAGGAGGAAGAGAGTGACCCTCTCCCAGACCTGCTCACTCAGAACCCTGATGACGGATCAGTAGATGGTGTGGTCTTTTCTGACAGCCTCTCTGAGCATCAGCAAAAGG
Source organism: Lissotriton vulgaris (assembly GCF_964263255.1). Classification (NCBI taxonomy): domain Eukaryota; kingdom Metazoa; phylum Chordata; class Amphibia; order Caudata; family Salamandridae; genus Lissotriton; species Lissotriton vulgaris. Next base: position 196,516,128 of record NC_141685.1, read on the forward strand.
ATTGCAAACAGGTTCTTCAATCCTTTAGACTAATGTTCTCTCTGACACCCAGTCAGACAAACTGGTGCACCCATGAGGTGGACACTGGTGACAGTCTGCCTATAAAGAGTAAAATCTACAGGCAATCTGACCACATCAGGGACTGCATAAAGAAAGAAGTACAAAAGATGTTGGAATTGGGAGTCATTGAACCCTCAGAGAGCCCTTGGGCCAGTCCTGTATTTCTAGTGCCAAAACCTCACACCCAGGATGGTAAGAGAGAGATGAGGTTTTGTGTAGACTACAGGGGTCTTAATGCTGTCACTAAGACAGATGCCCATCCAATACCTAGAGCAGATGAACTCATAGATAAATTGGCTTCTGCCAAATTCTTGAGTACATTTGACCTGACAGCTGGTTATTGGCAAATCAGGTTAGCTGAGGATGCAAAGGCCAAAACAGCATTTTCTACCCCAGGAGGTCATTACAAATTTGTGGTGATGCCCTTTGGTTTGAAAAATGCCCCTGCCACTTTTCAAAGGTTGGTGAAACAAGTTCTCACTGGGTTGGATTACTTTTGTGCAGCATATCTAGATGATATTGCTGTCTTTAGCTCCACCTGGGAGGATCACCTGATCCACCTGAGGAAAGTTTTGGAGGCCCTGCAAAAGGCAGGCCTCACTATCAAGGCTACCAAGTGCCAGATAGGGCAGAGTCAAGTTGTGTACCTGGGCCACCTTGTAGGTGGAGGCCAGGTTCAACCATTGGAGAGCAAGATACAGGCCATAAAGGACTGGGCTCCTCCAACCACCCAGACACAGGTCAGAGCTTTCATGGGCGTGTCTGGTTACTATAGGAAATTTGTCAGAAATTATGGGACCATTGTGATCCCACTTAATGACCTGACAAGTAAGAAAATGCCAAAGAAAGTTCAGTGGACAGTTAGCTGTCAAAAAGCATTCGATGACCTAAAGCAGGCCATGTGCACTGCACCTATTCTCAAGAGTCCAGACTACTCCAAACCTTTCATTGTCCAAACAGATGTTTCTGAGTTGGGTGTGGGAGCTGTTCTATCTCAACTGAATATTGATGGTCATGACCAGCCCATTACTTTTATAAGTAGAAGGCTGACCCCTAGAGAGAAACGTTGGTCAGCTATTGAGAGGGAGGCCTTTGCTGTGGTTTGGGCCTTGAAGAAGTTGAGACCATACTTGTTTGGAACTCACTTCAAGATTCAGACAGACCATGAGCCCCTCTTGTGGCTAAATCAAATGAAGGGTGAAAACCCCAAACTTCTTAGGTGGTCCATTTCCCTACAGGGGATGGACTTTACAGTGGAGCACAGACCAGGGTCTGACCATGGCAATGCAGATGGTCTCTCCAGGTACTTCCACTTAGAACAAGAAGACACAACTGGTCAAGGTTAGTTTAATGTCCCTATGTTTGGGGGGGGGGGGTTATGTGGGAGAGTAGGTTCTGAAATCCTATGGTCACCCCAGATTTTTGCTTTTTGCTTCACTGGTTTACGACTTTCCCTGGCTGTGGGCCTGCTAATCAGACCCACAGCCTAGCTGTTCTCTCTCTAAATTGACATCCATGTACTTTAGGTGCATTTACCAATTGGTATTGGGTCACTCTTGTAAGTCCTTGTACAGTGTGCCATAGGTACCCAAGGCATAAATGAACCAAAGGCCTACCAGGGGCTGCAGCATGTATTATGCCACCCCTGGCTGGCCATCCAAATCAGACACAACTGGCTGAACAATCAGCTGGGGCAAGGTGGTGTAATCACCCTTTGCTTTAGATATAGTATACCTATATCTAAACCTAAAATGGACACATATACTCCTATAAGTCACTCCTATGGCATGCCTTAACAATCCTGGAGGCAGAGTGCTTGGAATTATGTGAGATGGTGCTCTAGCATGAGCTGAGCCTGTCTACAGCTTTCAGAACCAAGTCCTTTAGCTGTTTCCATGATAACGCTATACCAGGTTGGTGGCAGCTCCTGAAGTTCGCTGGGGGGACTCTGTGCTAGTGTGAGCAATTTCTTCTTGGAGCTCGCTATTACCAGCTAAGTTTGTTCAGTCACTACAGAGAGCGTAGGCATGATTTAGATGCTGGCGCCATAATTACTTTTTAAAATTGTCACTCACCGCTCTGTGCACTATTTTAATCTTTTATACTGCCAAAAGCATATTTTTGTACATTTTCGCTCCTTCTGTGGCCTCCCTCGCCCCATTCCACCGTGGCTGAGTGTGCCGTTTGTGTGGAGGGCGAGCCGCCATCTTGGGCTGTGTTTTTCCTGGAGCGAGGCCGGAGTTAGCGGTCTAGCGCTTCTGGGGAGGCAGGGCATAAAGGGACAAGCACCGCAGGGCTCGCGGTGAACTCTCAGGTTGGTGGCAGCTGCTGAAGTTCGCGGGGGGACTCTGTGCTAGTGTGAGCAATTTCTTCTTGGAGCTCGCTATTACCAGCTAAGCTTGTTCAGTCACTACAGAGAGCGTAGGCATGATTTAGATGCTGGCGCCATAATTACTTTTTAAAATTGTCACTCACCACTCTGTGCACTATTTTAATCTTTTATACTGCCAAAAGCATTTTTTTGTACATTTTCGCTCCTCCTGTGGCCTCCCTCGCCCCGTCCACCACGGCTGAGTGTGCCGTTTGTGTGGAGGGCGAGGCGCCATCTTGGGCTGTGTTTTTCCTAGAGCGAGGCCGGAGTTAGCAGTCTAGCGCTTCTGGGGAGGCAGGGCATAAAGGGCACATGTGTTTTCGGGAGCGCAGCTGACGGGCGCAGCGGGCACAATGATGGCGCGCCGAAGGTGCACCTAAGGTAAGCCCATCTGCGCCCGTCCGCGCTCCGACAGCGCACAGGGCCAGAAATGCTGGCTCCACGAGGGCCAGTTCTGGGGACCCACTGATTGTCTATAGTCGAGAGTCACTACTCTCATTTAATAAAAGCCCCTGCAGTAATAGCACGCAATGGGAGTCACTATATTCAATGTCCCGAATCTGCCCTGACTGCCATTTTCAATTCAGGAGGTCATGTCCTTCCTCATCCCCTCCGTCCGACATCGACCCTCATTCCAACATTCGTGCAGCCCTCATCAATGCACGCTCTTTGGTCAAACATGCGGAGGAGGTCTATGATTTGATCATCGATGAGGCACTTGACCTCTTATCTATAACAGAGACATGATTGCACGAATCCTGTGCACCGGTGATAGAACTAGCGACCCCTCGAGGGTATAAGATAACCAGGCTCGACCGCAGTTCCGGCCGAGGTGGGGGCTTAGCAGTGATTCTTAGGGACAAGTGGTCTCTATTAAAGGAGAGTACAGGGGACATTTCTGAGGGAGAAGCTATGGAGTTCTCCATAGCTTTTTCCCCACATTTTACATTGGGAGGAATACTGGTTTACCGCCCCCCTGGCCCCCCAGGTATGTTTCTTAAATCTCTGGAGGAAGTGGTGACACAGAGAGCAATGAGGTTCCCCAAATTTCTGATGCTGGGGGATTTCAACATGTTATGTTATGTTATGTTATGTTAGTATCATTTATTATGCGCACAGATGCTCCAGCAAAGGAGCGTCCTGGCGCCCGACAAGGTAACAACACAACACAACTGAACAGAGCAAAAGGAAGGATCTAAGGAAACAAAAAAGTTTTAACAGCTCGACGAAAGGAGAGCAAATCCCTGAGGGCACGGATTTCAAGGGGAAGAGAGTTCCACAGAACCGCAGCGCGTACTTGAAAAGAGCGGCCGCCAGCCCGGCATCGCTTAAAACGGGGAACCACCGCGAGTTCTAGGTCCAAGGATCTTAAGGCACGGACCGGAACATAACGGGACAGGAGGTTAGAAAGAATCAAGGCAGGGGAGCCCTTAAGAATCTTATAGGCTACACAGAGTACCTTGAACTGGATCCTTCGCGCAATCGGTAGCCAATGCAGGGCGCGCAGAGTATTGGAAGTGGGACAGAATCTAGGTAAGCCGATAACAGCTCTAGCCGCTGCATTCTGTACACGCTGCAGGCGGGTGATTTCGGCCTGATTTAGCCCCACTAAGAGGGAGCTGGCATAATCGAGCCGAGAAATCACCGTTGCCTGGACCACAAGTTGCCTGGTGGTAGCATCGAACATTTTTAATACGGGACGTAGTCCACGCAAGATGCCAAAGCAGCAGGCCGCCGTGCGCTTAGTATGGCAGACAAAGGTGAGAGTTGGGTCAAGCCACACCCCAAGGTTTTTTAACTCAGCGACCGGAGTTGGCGTAGGACCCAAATTCGAAGGCCACCACCTGTCTCCCCAGAGTTCCGTATGCTTGCCAAAGATCATAATTTCCGTCTTATTTGCGTTCAGTTGGAGACAGTTGGAGGTCATCCAGCTGGCGACCGCCCGGAGTCCATTCTGGAATCTAGGGGCATCCACATCCGCATCCCCGCTGATCGTAACCGCTAACTGAGTGTCGTCAGCATATGACACCATGGTCATACCCCAGTTCTTGACAACCTCAGCCAGCGGTCTCACGTAAAGATTGAATAACGTGGGACTCAGCGAGGAGCCCTGAGGGACCCCAAGATCCAGAGGATGGAATTTGGACTGATGGGGCGGGACGGCCACGCAAAAAGATCGGTTGGCAAGGAAAGAACGGAACCACTGGAGTGCATGGCCAGTGACACCTGCTTCCTCCAAGCGTTGCAGAAGGATCGGGTGGGAGACGGTGTCAAAGGCGGCGCTCAGATCTAATAGCACCAGCACCGACGTTTGACCCGCGTCAAGCACGGAGCGCAGGTGCTCCACCATATAGAGGAGGGCTGTCTCCGTGCTATGTCCCGCCCGGAATCCATTCTGCGTGCTGTCTAAGATGTTAGCCCGTAGCAGATGGTCTGAGAGGGCAGAGTTAACATGCGCCTCGGCAACTTTGGCTGGCCACGGGAGAAGTGAGATTGGGCGGTACTTCTCGGGTTTACCAGCATCCAGAGTTGGTTTCTTTAGGATGGGCATAACTACCGCCTGTTTCCATTTCGCGGGGACCAGGCCGGATGCTAATGAGGTGTTAATCAAAGAGCAAACCGGCGAAAGACCATGAGATGTGAGGTCTCTGAACAAAGCTGGCCATCCATGTAGACACCCCTTCTGCATCTGGAGTGAAGGACCTGTGTGACCTCTGCGATCTTACTCTCCTATCCCAGCAGGTACTTAGCTCCATCCACTCTGGGGGCCATTGTTTAGACCTTGTCTACTCCAACTTCAGTCTGTCACTAGAAGCTCCGCCCCTGTCACCTGGTCGGACCACTTTTTGGTCTGCCTTACCTGGGACATTGGTAGTCCACGCATATTGGGAAAAGAGCATCTGGGCCCTCCCCCCCTTAAAATTAGCATCCCCACCCTGAACACTGCATTGGCGCAATCTTGTCCCGCCATGGTCACTAATTTAGAGGGAGAAGTCGAAAATTTCTCAACATGGCTGAGCTCTACTATTGAATCTCTCCCCCAACCACTAGGAAATCGGCGTTCTAGAAACTCCCCTTCCTCTCCCTGGTATACGGAGCATTTAACATTTTTAAAACTTGGCTGTAAGTCCAAGGAACGGGCCTGTTGACGGGACTATTGTCCCTTAGCCAAGAAGGAACTCCGAGCAGCACAAAAAGAGTATTATGCCGCCATCAAGTCTGCCAAAGTTGATTTCTTTGCGGCTAGAATCTCCAAGGCTAAGAATAATAGCAGAGAAATCTTTGCAATAGTACGGAGCTTTACATCCCCAGTGGCAGAAACCGCCTCGGCACCCTCTTCTCCTGGCTGGTGTAAAAAGCTGTCCACTTTCTTTATAGAAAAAATCGAAAACATTCAGGCCAGCCTTAAGCGACCCGCCCGGGCTTGGTCTTCTCCCACTCCTGCGGTCCAGGACTGTAATAACCCTTCCCAATTCCTAAACACCTTTGATCCAGTTGAGACGAAAGATATGCTGGCCATCTTAAAATCATTAAAATCTGGATCCCCTGTGGATCCCTGTCCAGCAAGGGTCCTCAATGGAGTGGCAGAAGTTATTGCTCCTATGGTGGCGGCCTTGGTCAATGATTCACTGCAATCAGTTGTGATGCTCCACCAATGGAAACAGGCTAAGCTCCTCCCCTTGATTAAGAAACCCTCGGCTGACCCGCTTCTCCCCTCCAATTACCGTCCTATTTCCTTGCTCCCAGCTCTGGCTAAGGTCTGCGAGAAGGCCGTTTTCAGACAGCTGGAGAAGTTTGTGGAGTCTTCGGGGGCGTTACATCCCGCCCAATCTGGCTTCCAAACTTCGTTTAGTACGGAGACTGCGCTTGTGGAAGTTACCGAGGCCAAAAGGGTATGTCTGGATGGGGGCGGCAGGGCGGCTCTAATTTTATTGGACCTCTCTGCCGCGTTCAACACGGTACCCCACATCCAGCTACTCTCCAGGCTGTCTGATATTGGCATCTCGGGCACGGCTTTATGCTGGGTTAAGTCATTTCTTACGGACCGCTTCCAGCAAGTATGGATGCCTCCTCACCACTCTTCAAACGTTTTAGTGGAAACAGGTGTCCCGCAGGGGTCGACTTTGAGCCCGCTGCTTTTTAATGTTTACATGACCCCCCTTATTTATTTGGCAGAAAGTTTGGGTGCCAAAATAATGGCCTATGCCGATGACACCCAACTTCTCTTCACCTGGGAAGGAAGCGACTTTGGTACGGTCGGAGCCCAACAGTGTCTGTCCGCTGTCTTTCCCTGGCTGTCCCAGGCCAGCCTTAAGTGCAACAAGGATAAGTCGGAGATTCTCTTGTACGGACAATTCCCGGTGGACTTTAAGGATTCACTCTGGCCTAAAGATACACCTTGTCCTAAGGGAGATTGCGGGATAGCAAAAAACCTGGGGATCTGGTTTGGTGCGGATCTGTGCTTTCGCGATCAAATCATAAGGTTGGCGGGAACATGCTTTGGCACCCTGGCGACCCTCAGGAAGTTTTTTCCCCTTCTTCCCCAAGTTGCTAAGGAGGCAGTAGCCAGGGCACTTATTCTCTCACGCCTGGACTATTCAAATTCCCTATACATCGGCGCCCCTGACTTTCTGATACACAAACTGCAAGTAGTTCAGAACGCGGCAGTGAGACTCCTCTTTGATATACCCAGGAGGTTAGGTGTTCGTAAACAGCTGCGTGAGCTTCACTGGCTCCCCGTGGCCCAAAGAGTGTGTTTTAAGGCTCTGGTACTGACTCACAAAGCCTTACATGGCCCCTGTCCATCCTATCTGAGGGCCAGATTCACATTCTACCAGCCAACTCGTGAGCTTCGTTCAGCTACGCTCCGACGTCTAGTGGTCCCCAGATTCAAGAGGGTGCGCCTCCGGGGTCATTCCCTGGCCGGTTACAGCGGCCACCATGTGGAATGGTTTACCTGACCTACTCAGATACACTACGAACTTGAATAGTTTTAAAAAGTTACTCAAAACGCATCTTTTCCAACAAGCGGCCTAGCTACCTTGTCTGTCTTACACGCATGTTGTTCCCCTACGCGCCAGGACAATCTTGACTAACAGTGCGCAATACAAATCTAAATATAACATAACATATACTCTTAAGTGCATTATAATCCTCGCAGTTATTGCTAACTTTGGCATAGCAAAATCAAAACATGTCGAGTAAGGTGTCATACGAATTGGAATAATACCTCCTCGCCAGCTCTGGCGACGGGGGTAGCATTCCACCCTTCTAGAGGGACATGACATGTATGTAACTGTGAACCCCGGTTAAAGTTAACTCGAGCCTCAGCTTCACAAAATGGATGCTGCCACCACAGACACAAGTCTGACCTCCTGCTGCTGGGAGTCCTTCCAGCAAGGGAGGCCTGGACAAAGGGTTTCCTGCCTTGGGAGGTGCTAGCACCACCCCATACAGGATTTTGTGGGTTAGGTAGGACAGGCCTGAAAGGAATGAGACATGCCTGGGGCACACAAGGTGCCCTGTGCATACACCGGTTCAAACCAGTTGCTGGGGTACTCCAGCCCCAGCTCTGGCGCGAAACCGGACAAAGGATAGGGGGTGTAACCACCCCCATTCCTGGTCCCACCCATAGGAGGGACCTAGTCATAGTACAGCCCCCTTTAGGAGAATAAAGGTAGGAGCTGGACCCATTTCAAATTAGATTAATCCTGATTTGAAACTCTACAAGAAGAAACTCTGGACTTCGACGTTCTGCTCCACAGAAGACTGAAGAAATCTCCCTTGTGGCCAAGGAGTGACCACCCTGCACAAGCAGGCACCATCAAGCGTTCCAGCGGTTCACTTTGTCGTCTTCCCTGGTGGGTCCAGACTTCTGAGCCCGACGAGACCCGGACTTCCAGACCTCTCCGACCTCTACCTACATCTGCAGCATAGCTGAGATCCGTGGGTGCGACGAGACACGTGGGACCGGCCATCTTGGAGAAACTGCACTTTACTTCCAGCATGACTTCAGAGGCATCCTTGACGAAGTGCTTTGGGGATTGAGAAGCCCCAGCCCCGAGCAGATCCTGCACAGAAGATCAGCCCTCCAGCATCCACGAGATCTGCGTGGAGCCCTTTTGCTTGATTGCTGCTCGACGCGTTGTCTGGTCACTTTCCGGCTGGCTAGTGGCCTCCTAGACGACGATCCTTGAAATCCACACCACTGGTCTGGTTGCTCCAGACTGGCCCCTGCTTTCCTGCAAAGGAGAAGCACCCCAGACCCTGCTGGTCCGCACCAGACGCCTTTTCCACTCACCGCGTGGGTTGCCTTTGCAGGGTCTGTTGACGCTGAATCAACAAACCAACACCGCCGACAGCGAGAGCCTGCGTGGGACAGCTCGTGCCTCCAACCTGGTCGTCCAAGACACCTCCTAATCCACGTGGCTGCAGAGTCAAGCGTCCACTCTTCACCTGATCGCGACGACAGCATCTGGTTCCTTCCTGGTTCCACCCCAGTCACTGGCTAGTGACTGTGAACATTGTCCCCTCTGCTTTCAGGTCTTCATCTTCCTCGATCCACCCTTGGGTCGCTCCGGACATCTTCCTTCTGGCCACCTGCAGCATCTTTTCTTCCAGGCTCCGTAGACTTCAAAGCGTAAACCCGACACACTTTGACACCTATGCACCCGCAGCCCGTGGGTGAGGTAACAAGAGCATTTCGGTGCTCAAGGGTAGATTAACTCTCCTAGTGTCCAGATTTCCAGTCGTTTTAGTCCTAGCTAGTCGGAACTGTCTAATACTTACCTTTTCGTAATTTGTACTGTCCATTGACTTTGTTACGCATCTTGCCTGTGAGTTCACACTCTGCACACGCGTCCCGTGGGCCTCCTGCTACTTACCTAAGGTTAGGGTAGTGTAGTCCCAGCGATCCTACAGCCTCTGGACAGCTCCATTCCTTCTATCGATTTCCTTATACCACTTGTTTAGTATATAGTTTGTTGCGCCCCTAGGGCAACATTGTAACTTGTGGAACTTAACGTATTTTTCTTAAGAGTCTTGTCATGTGCTTAGCCCTCTGACCTCATAAAGAGCTCAGAGGTGTATGTTAGTTAATAAATATCCTGTTTATTTTCATAACTACCTGTGTGGTGTCGTTTCATTTGGTATTCAAGGGGTTATATGTGGTAAAGCAGCTGGCTTCACATGCCAAAAGAGTTTAGCATAAGACTGCTTTGTCCATGCTACCATTAGGATAGCTGGTCTATAAGGTTGACTTACAACCAATCACCATAAGGGTTGTTTGGACTGATACAAGGTGATCACTAGAACTAGTGAGCATCATATATCAGGCCAACTTCTCACATATGAGTTTTGCATAAACCTGATATATCCTCACTATGCATATTTATGTATAGCACCCATGGATTTTATTGTGATTTTCTATTTGTGCATTTTTAAAATTTGTTATGTGTCTTGTGCTTTTATGGATATGAAGGTATCCGAATAAAGTGTTCTTGAACTTTGAACTTTGACTATTGAAAACACCTCATGATACTTAATCTGCACATTCCCATGTGCTTTTATGAAATACAAGTTTGCTGCCTGCTGCAGAGGCGCCCCTAAGATTGCCAGCCTTTGCCCACAATGGGCCCCTTCCCTGCCAGCAATCAATCAGGAGAGCAACGGGACTCCAGGGCCACTCTGTCCATGTGGGACCCAACTGAACTGTTGTAAATTATTACCCCCAAGGTACAAACGAAGCACAGCTGCCAGAAAGCCGGCTGCATTTGCCAACAAGCGCTTAAAATAAAGTGCAGACATACCTGCGGCATTGCAGCCAAGTTTTTAAGGTTACTGATGTGATGCATTTCATTTGCGATGGCAATCGCAGAGCCCGCCGTGGATCTAAAGGCATGTATTAGGCACAAGTGGTCTCAGAAGTGTAAGAAAGTGCAAATAATATTCCGAACTTTTAAGGTTGTATGAGGCTTTGAACATATCCCAGCCCTACACGTTCTGTTTGTTGTGAGGGCGAAAAAGCAAAAATCATTGAGAAAAGCCTTTTGCAAAAAGGGAAGATGTAGAGCTACCTCTTGTAAGCCTATCGCTTCGTTGAATCAGGTAAATCAGTAGAAATTGTCACAATGCACAGGCCCATATCTATGTATGGCTGTAAGGTATGTTTCTTTGGTGACTATGCGGCCGCCCATTAATTCTAGACTAGAGGCCCATATTATGCCCTCACCTTTGATTATGGTTGCGGCTTGCGCACCGTTGCTTTTGCGGTAATGAATCACATTTTTTAATCATGATGATTTTAACAATCATCAGTTCTGCCAAGTACCACGCATCAGGCGTTAGAGTAACACATTTTAATGTGGTGATCCGCATCACCTCATTGAATTGCATTAATAAGCATTTTTACTAATGGTCTGACCACCTGTTTGCTGAGGGTAAAGCAGGGAAATGAAAGCAAACGTCAAAGCTGCCTTTACAGCAGCTAACGATGAGGGCTGGGGCAGTTGAAGCGGAACTTGCACAGCTGGTTCCTCTGGAAGGGCTACTCTGGTGTCATGACAGGAAAATGACAGAAGTTATGCCCCATGTTGGCCCCCGGAGCAGCACACCACCGCCTGCGGCACTGTGTGACAGTGTCAGTCGCTTTCCGGTGAAGTATAGTTCCTATATTCCCAATAGACACTGCGCATTGGAATATTATATCCTAAAGAATTGATGAAGGACTGAGGTCTACTAGGTCTCTATCGAATATACTAGACTTAATTGTGAGTGCCAGCTAGCTCAGAGGTCACTAGAAACTTTCTTGAATAAACAAGAAGGGATTAGTTTCTGACAACCGCATAAACATGACAACTTTGTTTCCCAAGAATAAGAAATATATCCCTAGAGTCGCGAAACAGTAGATAAGTATTTCACTCAGTCAATCGTGCATGCTTCGTTTCCCCAAAGGTGCAGAGAAATAGAGAGACGGGCGTTTTCAATAAAAAGGTATTTATTGAACAGTCTTCTTTCTCATGCAGAAGAAATGAACTGCTACAATCGTAATACTGGCTGTAAAGTATATTGCGTACAGCAAGAAGAGTAGTATAAAATATAGTATAATAATACTGTAAAAGCATGGTATGGTTTCTAAGCCATAAAATACATACATAAATAACAATGACTAAAATGCTCAACTGCATTTTGTTTAAAATACGCCTACCCTGATGTACCTAACCTAGGTCTAGTACGAGGGAGGAAGTGAGGTTTTGCATAGGTTTAGTATTCTTTGTCAAGAATCTATCCAAGATTTCTCTTATGTTCTAATCAGCTCCATACCTTAGTTCAGAATGAAGGAGGTCTGGTAACTCTGTCTCGAGACTCAATTTCCCAACACCCCGCAAGGGGAGCTTGGAAACACTGGAGCTGGATTTCTCGGCAGGAGAAAAGACAGCGTCTCTCTCAGTGCGTCAGCTGGAGGGTCAGCTTCCTTCGGCACTTGCTGTAGCGAGCTGCGTCGGGCAAGTAGTCGAACTGCTCCAAACCACTGCATGATTGCAATGGCAAGTGTGGGCATATTTATAACTTGAAGGTGCCGAGTTTGATGTAAGGTTGGCCATAATAATGTAATCAAAGACTCGCAGTTCTTTGAAATCAATATTCAAGCAAAGGGAAGTCCCTGACTGCTGAAGGCGACTTTTTCCAAGAAATCGTTGTAGATTTGCGGACCTAGTGAAAGTAGCCATGCCGTATTTGGACTGCATGGGACAAGTCTAAATATGGTTATGATTTCTATGCCTATATAAGGACAAGGTGATTTATACCTATATATGGGCATGAATCGGGAAAATTACACTAGGGTCCTAATATGCTATACAACACCCACTCCACTTTATTATGTTTGACATTACTAAATTCTAAGCACTGAAAACATATCTAAAGCGGGGATTGGGCATGTTTTAGGCAAGATGGTGGCCGCACGTTCGGCTGTGTGAGCTGGAGTTCTCCCACACGGAGACTTCACCAGTGAATGCAGGCACCCTAGGCTGCTCCTTGCCGGATTTTTCAGGCGGATGGTTTAGTTTATCTACGCGCATTTGAGAGAGATGCAAAGACTGTTTACCTGCACTTCAGCTCTCGGTGTTGGCAGTGTATATCGGCTGTACCGCTTTTCAGTTTGGTGTATGGTGCCGTCTTCCCAGCATTTCTGTACCGGCGGTCTCAGTATGGCCCCAAAAGTTATTTCCAAGGCGGCTTTGGCTGTGAGAGCTCGTTCTGCGGCAGCTGCTGCTGCTGCCTCCCTGAACGGACGAGAGGGCGGGAGTGACTCGGGTACCCTCCGGAAAGGAACCAGTGGCAGCGAGAAGAAAGCGGCTTCAGCTCGGAGTGATACTAATCAAAGAGGCAGCATGAAGACAGTACCTGCACTGTTTAACCAGGTAAATGCCAAATCTAAAACCTATGCTGCAACAGCCAATCAAGCAGACCAAGTCCCTGAAGATATGTTGAAAAGTACAGCGGTAGAGACTGGGGTCATGCTTCCTGCACTGGGGTGTTCTGGCAATGTAGTTAGTTCACTCCCGGCTCAAGACAAAACTGAGAAGATGTCAGGTGTGCATGGACAGGCGGTACTGGCAGATAATTCTGTGCAAAATCCTTCAAGAATTGAATCCAGTACAGATTCCAGCAATCCGGTGAACTGCATTGTGGGAAATGCAGCCCAAACAGGAAATGAAGTTTTAGGCCAGACAAGTGTGCCTGTACCTAGTATAATTTTGGATAAAACGCCCGTAGGCACTAATCAAGTTACGGATATCACTAACCAGCTCTCCAAGGAACTAGAAGGCGAAATAAAAAATGTCTTTATCTGAGCATACCGGGTCATCTCTGGATGGGGATGATTTCGATCCCGACTGGACTGATGATGGCAGCGACATGGAGGATTGGAGGCAGAACGAGATTCTGAGTAGTGGTCTGGGTCCTCGGTATCCGCGCACAGTTCGCAAAGGGCCTGGGCAGAGAGTAAGGGGTCCTGAGATTGGGGATTCAGAGATACAAAGTCCTTTCGGTCTGGTCAATTTGTTTAATGATGGTGGGGCATTAGATTCAAAGCAAGATCAAGAATCCAGTGTACCACCCTCTGAGTTTGTGATCTCACTTATTTATCAAACGATCATCGCTCATCGAGAGGAATCGTGCCAAGAGAATGCCCGTACTCAGGGGGTTTGCCGAAGAGTGCAGAACTCTGTTCGGAGAGTTTGAAAAACTTGTACTGAGATAGCTGCTAGAATTGTGGAAGCTGAGGAACGAATTTCCAATCTGGAGGACTCATTTCTGGCACAGAAGAGCGCTGTCGAGCTAATTGGGGCACAGAAGCAGGACATATTATGGAAATTGACTAATTTGGAAAATAGGGCGAGAAGAAATAATCTTAGGATTTTAGGTGTGCCGGAAGGTTTTGAAGGGGAAGATGTCAGACAATTTGTGGTAGAGCTGTTTAAGGAGGCGTTCCCGGAAATTTTACAGTGGGACTGGCAGCTGGAAGTCCTTCAGGCTCATCGATTCCCCTTCAAACAACGGCAAATGACCGGAGATAAGCCTCGTTCAATCTTAATTTGCCTTAACAACTTTCTAGCAAGGGAAATGTTGTATGATCTTGCAAGGCCGGACAGGAAAAGGCGCGGTAAAGGCTGCGATTATTTTGTCCCTCCTGATTTTTGTCCTGCGACAGTGGAACGGAGGTGGCAGCTCCGTCAGCTGATCGCTCCCTTTCAGGCAAAAGGGGCGCAGGCCTTCTTACTGTTCCCGTCTAAGTTAAATATCATTTACCAAGGTCAGACCAAATTCTTCTCATCCGAAATACAGGCCAAGGAATTTCTTTCTAAGCTATAATATTGGGGGGTTACGCGAGTAGCTTTCCTGGGATGCTTCAGCATCTTATTTCTACTGAGGCTAAGCACTGTAGCTGGTCTGGATAATAATTTTTTGGGGGTTGTGTTTTTTGAGGGCAGTTTTTTCTGGTATCCAAGTCAGATTCCTTTTTTTCTGATGAATGTATAGTGCTTGAGGTCCTTAGTCCTTCTCTTTTTTGCTTTTTCTTTTTTTTTTTAAACCTTTATTGTACCTTACCGTCTCACACAGCTTCTGGCCTACAACCCATGGGGCCGTCCGCAATCTTATTTGACAGTTGCGTATCTACAGGTTGAAGCCTCAACTGATTGTCATGTTCTAGAATTGGTCATTATGCAATAAATTAAAAGGCACATAATTCACAATAATCTGCTGATCTTAATAGGTTTGGTTTTCTACTTTTTAACAAAAACAACAAAGAAACATAAAGAAATCACATTACGGTCATCGATGATTAATTATGTTCGCATTAGCTGAGTCTTTAAACGTTCCCACTACGAACACCTATACCTAGTTCCACAGAGCCGGGCACAAGACGCAATTCTAAGAATGAGTGTGCTCTCGTGTATGTAACTCCTCAGGGGTTCCGCCCCTTCAGTCTCGCAACTCCTTGTCATCTAGATCCTAAGCTTCCCCATGTCCCGTGGTCTCCCTCTCCCTTATTACACCTTTAGAGTACATTAGTCTTCCTCTTCCTCCTCATCTGATGTTGTTGGGTCGTCCTCCGACAGGGGGTCACAGATCTCTCCTCTGTACACATTCCATGGGGTCCAGATTTTATTCCATTTCCCTGGGCAGACTCGGCTAGAGTAGACTGCCCTTTCTGTTACCATCACCCTGTCCATGTTCATGCACCATTGTGTTTTCGTAGGCACTTCCGCCGCCCCCCAGCGCTGCGCAATATCTCGTTTGGCTATTATCATGCCCAAAGTAGCCCAGAGCTGGCCACACCTAGACAGATCGTTGGGTCCCCACACGTTCAATAGGCATTTTCGTGGCTCGGGGACCAGGGAGCTCTCCAAGGTCTGTGATATAGTGCGCATTATTTGCCTCCAGTATTCCTGGATACATGGGCAATACCATATAGTGTGGAAGAACGTCCCCTCCTCCCCACAACCATGAAGGCAATAGGGGTGTTGTGCTCTGTGTATCCGGTGCAGTGTCGTTCTAGTGTAGTACACTCTGTGTAAAACCTTAAGTTGTACTAGCCTTAATCTTGCAGAGATACCAACGTCTTTCGGCGACGCCAGCGCCTCATTCCATTCGTGTTCATCCATATCATTAATGTCGCCCTCCCATTTAACTTTCAATTGAGACATCGGGTCCGGCAAGTTGTTAATCAACTTGCGGTACTTAAGTGATGTCGCTCGTTCAAGCATAAAATCTTTGAGGAGGCGATCCTCAAGCGGGGAGGATTCTGGCACCCCCGTTCCAGGGGGGATGGCAGTGAGCAGAGCGTGACGTATCTGAACGTAATGGTAGGATTCCCGTGCCCCCAGGTCATACAGTTCCCTCAGCCGGTCAAATGGAATCACCTCTCCTTTTTCCCATAGGTCTCCCACTGTGGATATCCCTATAGTGTCCCAATGGGAAAAACCCTTACTGTGCCTCAGGCTTCCCAGGGCCCGGGAGTCCCATAGGGATGTAAGCTTGGTTATTTTTCCTCTCCAACCTAGCGCTGCTAGCGCTGTATGCCACAGCACAGCGGTGAGCTTCGTGGGTCCCACCAAATTACGCACTCTCCTTGGTCGTAAAGCGGGGCGAGTAGACTATTCGTGCCGAGCTGTGCTCTGTCTGCCTGGAATGCTGGGTCATCCTGCGACACATGAATCCACTGGTTAATGGGTTTCAATTGTGCTGCCGAATAATACAATTTCAGATTCGGCAGCGCAATTCCCCCGTCGAACCATCCCCGGTGCATTTTGGCCTGTGCGATGCGTGCCGGGCGGTTACCCCATAAAAGACTAGACACCAATGCCGCTACCTTCCTGAAGTATCCTGGTGCCACCGGATAAGGTGTATTCTCAAGTATATATAAGAAACGGGGCAGGGACATCATTTTATAAAGCGCCGCTTTACCTAGCATCGTTAGAGGCAGTCCTGCCCAGAACTTAACGTCCTGCTTAAGCCGTTCCATAGGTGGCGTTAGGTTTTTCTGCATAAATTCCAGGGGGTCCATTGTAACATGGATACCCAAATACTTAAAGGAGGAGCCAGCTGCCCTTAAGGGGCATTCTGCGCTCAGTGCCGGGACCGGGCCCTTCAGTACATACATCTCCGATTTATTCCAATTTAATGTGTATCCCGAGATCTTACCATGTTCATCACAGAGAGTCAGGAGTGCCGGCACCCCCCGCTCTGGGTCTGTTAGGTATACCAGCATATCGTCCTCGTATAGGGAGAGCCGGTCCTCCCAGCCCTCTGTCCAGTGTATTCCCCTAAGTAGTGGTGTCGTTCGTATCAAAGTGGCCAATGGTTCTAAAGCGATTGCAAAGAGTAATGGTGAGAGGGGGCAACCTTGGCGGGTGCCTCTCCCCAAAGGGAATGTTCATGAAATGTTACCATTCGCCACCACATGTGCTACTGGTTT
The DNA here is from genome assembly GCF_964263255.1 of Lissotriton vulgaris. Lineage (NCBI taxonomy): Eukaryota > Metazoa > Chordata > Amphibia > Caudata > Salamandridae > Lissotriton > Lissotriton vulgaris. Next base: position 196,533,041 of record NC_141685.1, read on the forward strand.
GGTGTATAGTAGCCTGACCCATGCTATAAACTTGGAGCCGAAACCCAGACATGCAAGGACCTCAAACAGATAGTTCCATTCCACTAGGTCGAAAGCCATCTTTGCGACCAGGGCCAATATGACCACCTGTTCCGGGATCGATTCTGCCCTTGCCAACACCCCGTGCACTCGGCGCAGATTCAGCGCTGTGTTCCTGTGAGGCATAAACCCGGATTGGTCTGGGTGTATGAGATCGGGTAAATGTGTCACAAGTCGGGTGGCTAGGAGTTTGGCCAGGATCTTGACTTCTGCATTAAGCAAGGAGATAGGGTGGTATGAAGAGCAATCCTCTGGTGGTTTCCCAGGTTTGGGGATTGCGACTATGTAGCTATTCTTTGATCTAGCAGAAGTTCACCCTTCTCCAAACATTCCTCAAACATAGCTAGCAGGTGTTTACTCAATCTCTCCGGCGTGGTCTGGTACCACTCTATTGGGATGCCATTAGGTCCGAGCGCCTTGCCGGGCTTCAGTGCTCGTATAGCCATGTGTATCTCTTCCATAGTGATATCTGCATCTAATTCAGCTGATGCCTCTGGCTGCAGCGCCGGAGTCCTGATCGGTTCAAGAGCTGCCCTAGCCATTTCAGCTGAAACTTCCCGTTCTGGGGTGTAAACCTTTTCGAAGTGTACTGCGAGTGCCTCCACTATTTGTTCAGGGCTTGTGTGAACCACTACTAGCCCGTCCCTCACATGCTGAATACCTCTGGAGCTCCCCCAATTCTTATCTAGCCAGGCCAACATCTTACCCGCCTTATCCCCTATATCATAAATCCTGTTCTGCGTGTCAGCTATTTGCCCCTTCACCTGATGCCGAACATGGTCCGTGTACAGTTGTTGTTGGAGGTGCAGTGCGTGGGACGTGTCAGGCGTGGGGTGTGCCTCATGTGCTGTTGTCGTGTCTCGCAGAGCCAATTCCAACCCAGCCAGCTCGGCCGCTTTTTCTCTTTTGGAGCCCGTAATCGAATTTATGGCTTGCCCCCTTAATACCGCCTTATATGCTTCCCATAGTATCTCCGCGGAACGCACAGAGGCGACATTTTCCGTGAAGTACTGTGTTGTCACCCGTTTGAGAGCCTTCCTGACCTTAGGGACCTTAAAATAAGTGGCTTGTATGGGGTAGATTCGTCTGCGAGACTTCTCTTGGGTGGAGACTGTCAGGGTGACTGGTGAGTGGTCCGATATACCTCTAGGGTGGATGTCTATGGTGTCTACATGTTGTATACCATCGCCCAGCGCTAAAAAGTAGTCGATTCTCGATAGACTGTTATGGGTGGTGGAGTGGAAGGTGTAATGTCTCTCCTGAGGGTGAGCATGTCGCCATATATCGATTAGACCCATAGCCGTCAAGAATCGTTTGAAGCGGAAAGTTCCCCCAGTTGGGGCCGTCGCCGGGAATTTATCGAGCTGTGTGTCTATAGTGGCATTAAAGTCACCCCCAAGAATAACATCTCCCTCATGCAGGGTCAGGAGAAAGTCACGCAATGCTGGAAGCTGCACTGAGTGAAGCGCCGGCGGGATGTACACCGAGACCACGTTGATGAGCCGCCCCTCCCATTGTCCCTGCAGGGCCGCGAAACAACCCTATCCATCAGTCTTGGTGCCCAGTGGAATGAATTGCGAGGACTTCCTAATTAAAATGCCAGTACCCCGGGAGCCTGAAGTAAACTCTGAATGCACTATCATTCTATATCCACTCCTGTCCAGGGCCTTGGACGCCCCTCCCGTTAAGTGTGTCTCTTGTAAGAGTGCTAGGGTAGGCTTCTGCCTCTTCAGTGCGGTTAATACCAGGCCGTGTTTCACCTCATCTCCTAGACCTCTCACATTCCATGTCAGTAGTCGTAGGGGGGAGCCTTGTGATTGTGACTCGACCCCCTCCGTGCTACGTATCAGACCGTCCGCCATAGATTGTCATGTCGTCGTACGTGTGCCTATCATGGCTTGTGAACCAGACTCTTCGCTTCTTCCTGTCAGCTAAGCAACGCAGGTGTGAAACATCATATCTCGACCTTACTTGTGAACTACTAAACAAATCCCCTTCTCCCCCCCCTCCCTGCCTCCCTGCTTAACGGACCTTCAACTGCCCGCCTCCCCAACTGAGCAGAGCGCTTAAAAAACAGAGTACTTGCGTGTTGGGGGAGAGTGTCTCCCCGGGCAGGCGGCATCCCTGCGCTCTTCAGGGCTACCCAGTTCAGCATCCAACCGCGACCCTTAAGCAGTTAGTTCAAATAGAATAAGTCAGCGTCCATTGTCGCACCCGGTGGTCTGAGTTATTCTCCTCCTGCGGCTTCGGTTAGTTCGTTGTGAGAAGTTGGCCTGATATATAGTGCTCACTATTCTAGTGATCACTGTGTATCATTCCAAACGACCCTTATTGATGATTGGTTGTAAGTCAACCTTATAGACCAGCTATCCTAGTAGCATGGACAAGAGCAGTCTTTAGGCTAAACTCTAGAGGGCGTGTTAAGCCAGCTGTTATACCATCACATAAACCCCTTGAACACCAAGTGAAAGGACACCACACAAGTTGTTATGAAAATAAAGTATATTTATTTATAACAAGACTACCCTGGCTCTTTATGAGTCAGGGAGCTAAGCACAATACAAAACTCTTAAGAAAATACTTCAAGTTGCACAATTTACACAAATGCCCGAGGGGCACGAAAAACCATATACTACAAAAGTGGAATGCGAAATACTAGCAGGTAAGTAACAAGATCCAGAGGCTTCAGGATCGCTAGGACTACACTACTCATCTCTAAGGTTAGGTGCAGGAGGCCTAGGGAGATCGGGTGCAGAGTGTGCACTCTCACGCGGGATGCGGGAAGAAGTCTATGGATGCTAGATTTGGTAAAGTTAGTGTTATCGGACAAATCCGACTAGTTAGGCTGAAAACGAAAAAGGATCTGGACACTTAGATAGTGAACCTACGTTGGAGCACTGAAATGCTCGTGTTACCTAGCCCAGGGGCTGCGGCTGCATAGGGTTCAAAAGACGTCGGGAATCCTCGTTACAGTCTATGGAGCCTGAAAGAAGGCGTTGCTGGCAGGCGACCAGTGATGAAGTTCGATGGGATCCAAGCCTGGATCGGAGTTGAGGATGACCTGAAAGCAGAGGGGACTCAGTTCTTGATCACTAGCCAGTGATCAGATGGGCACCAGGATGGCACCGGATGAAGTCACCTCGACCAGGTGAGTGGGCGACGCTGGGCTCTGCAGTCTCTCGGACTAGGAGGCGTTGTCGGCGACCAGGATGGAGGTGCAAGCTGTCCCACAAAGGTGTCTGCTGTCGGCGCTGCTGGAACCAGGATTGGAGCAACAAGCTTTGGCAAAGGCAAGCCCAAACGGTGGTCTCAAGATGGCGTCTGGAGTGGACCAGGAGGGTCCGGGGTGCTCCTCTGTTGGAGGGGAGCAAGGGCCAGTCTGGAGCAACCAGACCAGCGATGGAAGTGTCGTGGTTCATCGTCAGGAGGGCCACAAGCCAGCAGGCAAGTAGCCGGACAACGCGGTGAGCAGCAAAGAGCAGAAGGGCCCCACGCGGATCTCGTGGATGCTGGTGGGCTAGACTTCGGTGCTGGAGCTGCTCAGGGTTAGGGCTTCTCAAACCCCAAAGCACTCACTCGAGGATCCCTCGGCGGTTGTGCTGGATAAGCGTCGTGCAGGTTTTGAAGATGGCCGGTCCCTCAGGTCTCGTCACACCCACGAATCTCAGCTGAGCTGTAGAGGCAGGTAGAGGCAGGTAGAGGTCAGAGATGGCAGGGAATCCGGGTCTCGTCGAGCTGGGCAGTCTTGATCCGGAGGAGAGACTTACAGCAACCCGCAGCACTTAGATGGTGCCCGCTGATGCAGGGTGGCTACTCCTTAGCCACAAGGGAGAATCTTCAGAAATGTTCAAGAGTTCTTTCGTGGAAAGTAGTCAAGATTCAGAATTATCTAATTTGGGAAGGGGGCCTGCTCCTACCTTTATCCTAAGAAAAGGGGCTGGCACGCGACTAGGTCCTGCCCATGGGTGGGACCAGGAGGGGGGTGGTTACACCCCTCTCCTTTGTCCGGTCTCTCCCCAGCTCTGGGGCTGGTGTGCCCCTGGAACTGGTTTGAGCCAGCATATGCACGGGGTGCCACTTGCAGTCACCTTCCTTTCAGCCCTGCCTACCTGGGATACACAAAACCCTGTCTGGGATGGTGCTAGCACCGCCCCTGACAGGAAACCCTTTGTCCAAGCTCTCCTCGCTGGAAGGACTCCCAGCAGCAGGAGGTCAGACTCGTGTCTGTGGTGGTAGCATCCATTTTGTGGAGCTGAGGCTGTGTTAAGCTTTAACCGGGGTTCACAGTTACATACATGTCGTGTCCCTCTAGAAGGGTGGAATGCTAACCCCGTCGCCAGAATTGGCGAGGGGTTAGTATTCCAATTTGTATGACACCTTACTCGACATGTTTTGATAATGTTATACCAAAGTTAGCATCTGACCGCGAGGTACATAATGCACTTAAGAGTATATGGTATAGCGTTATCATGGAACAGCTATTAGGACTTGGTTCCGTAAGCTGCAAACGGGCTCAGCTCATGGCAGAGCACCATTTCACATAATTCCATGCACTCTGCCTTCAGGATTGATAAGGCCTGCCATAGGAGTGACTGATAGGAATATATGTGTCCATTTTAGGGTTAGATATAGGAATACTATATCTAAAGCAAAGGGTGATTACACCACCTTGCCCCAGCTGTCAAGCAGCTAGTTGTGTCAGATTTGGATGACCAGCCAGGGGTGGCATAATACATGCTGCAGCCCCTGGTAGGCCCTGGGTGCACCTATGCCCTGGGTACCTAAGGTACACTGTACAGGGACTGATAAGGTGACTCAGTATCCAATTAGATATGTACTTAAGGTACATGGAATCCATTTTACAGAGAGAGCAGTGGGCCTGGGGTCCTGAATAGCAGGGCCCTAGGTCAACTAAGTTGAAAAACCAGCAAAACACCAGGCAAAAAGTTGGGGGCAACCATAGTCAGGTATCCACCTTCCTACATACGTGTGTCGGTGACTTGCCCGCGCCTCCTCTGCCTGATGTCTGTGACCCAGTTTGACTATCGTCGCGGTTTCCGTGGGTCGTTCTATTCGATCTGCGTGGAGGTCCCGCTGTGCGCCATCCCTCGAGCCAGTCCCTCGCTGCCTCCGGGGAATCAAGAACCAGACTTTTTTGTCAGCGACCACCCGAAGCCGAGCCGGGAACAGCATTGAGTAGGGCAGCTCTCATTCTTGCAACGTCCTTTTGACTTCCAGGAATGTCCTTCTTCTCCGCGAGACCTCTGCCGTATAGTCCGGGAAAAATGATAATTTGGAGTGTTGGATTTGGATGGCCAGCGCCACTCTGACCACTTGTAAGATGGTGTCTCGGTCGTGGAAGTTAAAGAGTCTCGCTAATATTGGCCTCGGCGGGCCTCCAGGTTTTGGCTTCCCACCTGGTACTCTGTGGGCCCTTTCCACAGAGAAAAAGTGCGAGAGTCCCTTTGGATTGAGCTGGGTCTTAATCAAGTTTTCCACATAGAGGTCCATAGCACCCGTACGTTCCGATTCCGGAACTCCTAGTATACGGACATTGTTCCTCCGAGAGCGTCCTTCCTGGTCGTCCAGCTTCTCTCTGAGCGATTTGTTATCAGCTCGCATTTTCTCCATTTCCACTTGTAGCTCCGACACATCCTCCACTAATGATTTAGTCACAACTTCCACTTGCTTCACCCTTTCGTTCATTTTTTGGAGATCCGCGCATCGCCGTTGCTCCCACTGTCGCTTGCACTTGGGCCAAGGCGTTCAGAACGTCCTCCAGCGTGGCTTTCTTTGTTCCTTCGCTCTCCACCGCTTTACCCAGTGACTTGCATTGTTCCGCCAGGGAGGGATTCTGTTTTTCGTAGGCGAATTTGTCAAGCCTGGCTTGCGTGGAATTGTGCTTAGATCCACTGCCTGCCATGGTCACAAACCAGGAGTCTGCTCACCGCTGTGTGGTGCTCCGTGCGTTACGGAGTGGGATTGTATATACACTTCTCTCATTTGAGTCCCGTTTTTATTATACGATCATTTGCGCGCCTACTCCCACCATTGCTGGTGTATACAGGCACGCTGCGTTGCGCTGATCCTTATTTCTACCGCAGGCACTATCAGTCCTGGTCAGCGGGGTGGTATTCTGCCGAGTGCTGCCCCGAGTATGTCGATCAGGGGGGTCGCCTGATCTCAGATTGCACCTCGGTTATCAGATTGTTCTCATTGTCCAAGTATGTTGACTGGGCATTCAGTTCCGGCGCTCAGCCGGGAGATCGCACCGCCTCCCAAGCCGCCGTGCTAGTGCTTTAAAACTTTAATAAATATAAAAAATAAAAAAAATAAAAAATATCTAAAGCATGTGTTTACAATCCCACCCAAAAAAATACAAAGAAATGCATTTCAAATGGTTGCACATAAAAAATGAGCCAATGTGCTGTACGCATCTAAAAAGCAGTGTTATCATTCAAAGTATATAATATCACACTGGAAGTGCTGTCTGAATGAATAACGAAATTACATTTATGAAATGGCTCTTAAATACAGAAGAAAAGGTCGAGACCATTCCATAGCAGATTATATAATACTGTTTTCTGTTTGAGGACAAGGTCAAATATTGCCTCTAAGAAGTATTTCAAGAATTCTTGTTCTCTAAGAATAGTTCTACTTTAAACAGATTACTTGTGCCAAAAAAAAGGAAATGTTCAATTTTGAAAAAAGGCAAATTAAATCAAGGAAAAATAGAGTTCTAGAATTAGAAGTTTTGTTTTGAAAAACGAAGGTCGAATTCACAGCAGATAGAACGCTGTGTGCTAGTTTCAAAAGTTATTCCCGCTGTCAGGAGAAAAGATATTAAATCTTCTAGGCTGGCAAAGAAATCGTCTACTACAGTAGGTGAAAGTTGGACTACTTCATTAAGTAGATCAATTGTACACAGATGAGAAGCATCGCCATCAGCGTCATCCGCATTAGCAATGTTCATAGGAGATGGTACCTGTGTGCCTGTTGGTCCACGTATTTCACCCTCAGCTGCAATTGCCGGTGAGACCTCAATGAATGCCGTCATCAGGATTGGCATCCGCTGGGCACAACACGATGCATGAGCAGTTACCGAACCAAGCAAAGCATCAACATCCGTTGGCAGTGCTGATGGAAGTGTTAGACAAACATCCAACACGCATTCCTCTCCACAAAGCAGGCATCGTAGAACAGGTAAGATGCAATCTTGCCAGATTGGTCTGAACAAAAGAAACCATGTGGCATACAGATCTCTCAAACGAGCCAAGCCAAGAATCTGTGTTATGCGTTCACGATACTGCATTGCCAGAAGCGTGTTCTCCATGGTAATCTGGGTATCGCTGGTGACTGGACTTGCCATATCGGAGCAGAAGAAACACAAATAGAATTCCTGCTACGAGTCCCAAATGAGAGACAGGCCGCCGAACACAAAGTGCACGAAATTTGGAAAAAAGGCCTAGGACTGCTTCAAAAAGGTGCTAACAGTCCCGAAAAAACTGTCTTAAATACATGTACAATACCACTGGTATGAGACATTTTTAAGATATGGCTTAACATTTCTACGAAATGTGTTGGACAGTTTGCGGATAAAAGGGCATGTATCCCTGCAGAAGTCCTTGCAACCTGCAGGTCATACGTCTCTTTAGACGAGGTCAGTGGCACATTTATTTGCAAAAGAATGGCTTTCATTCTGCTTGAAGTATCAATTTGTATTGAAGAGATGTTCAGTGAAGGCCATAGCGGCGACTCCCCGTCTGTCTTGCTTTTAAGAAACAATACTTGCATACAACAAGTGACCCTGGCTGACACACTAACGAGATAGGCTATTCCTGGCATCATTCCACAACAGCTGTGATCATTCAACATTATGTAGCTTCCATTGGAAAGCTGCCTAAAAACTGGATCTATCACTGCTGCCGGGGAACCCTGCAGGTGGCAGGAAAGGTTATTTGAAGAACCATCACAGTCTCCGTGTAAGTTAATACCTTGACATAAGAGTGTTTCACTTAGTGCGTATTTGCAATTTTTACCACTAAGAAATACCTCCTTTTCCCCACTCCAACATTTGTGTGTGTATGGTAATTCCCAGGTCAACTTTATGTACTCTTTACCCAACCTTTCATACAGGCCAGCTGGCATGTGTTTTAGACAATAATGAAACTGGAAAATCGTCACTGGTATCGTGATGGTGCCATGTATTATCCATTCCATGACTGGTTTCTCAGAAACTGTTAATGGTAATCTATCCAGTTTTTCTATGCTCAGCACCATATAGTTTGCTTCCCTTTGCGCCAAAGAGATTTGTTTATCTGTAAGGTTAAATCCAGTAAACAATGACGTGGTGTTGATTAGACGCCAAGGCACGTAGCCTAAACGCAGATTTTGTAACGTCCAACCTAGCAGCATTATAGAACGTAATTGAGACTGGCCATGTTGTAATATGAGCAAGTCCTGTTCTATTGTATCTATAGCAGAAGATACAATGCTGTCCAAAGAATAAATTCTGGAGGACAGAGTGGTTAACCCGTTGTCCACTACAGAGAGAGTTTTCTCCAAATTAATACGATCAATTTCTCGTATTCGTTCCATTTGCGTGACTTTCCATGCTTCATTGTTAGCAGCGTATATGACGTGGTTTACGAGGTCCTAGTAAGAAGTTCCTTAAATCAACGCCATCCTTAAGTAAAGTTAAGTGTTGTTTTATTTCTGGTATTGTGGATTTCTGTAGCCACTCAAGGAATAGTTTTCCTACACTGTATGTTGTAACTATCCCTGGATGTTGTCTCTGGGCATATCTTGGATCTGGCCTATTCACTGTAAACCCTTGTGTTATGTTCATGAATCTATCTTAACAGTTATTCGTGTCCGTGGGCCAGATTAACCATTTTTTTTTCAATCAGGTTTAGTTCTGTTCTGTTGTAAAATAAATTTTACGTCTACCTCCTCATCTGTAGTGTCATTACTATCAGGTAAAGGTTTAGGTATGGACAGTTTGTTTAAATCTTTTATCTTAGCCAAGACAAGATGTCTGTTGAACAGTGTCATTTAAAAACATGATCTGCTCTGGGATGATGCAGGCTCTGAATAAAGCTTCTATCCCCTGCACCTGCCAGTCTTTTGTGCCCCAGACAGTTTTTGTCTCAATTTTGTCTTTCCAAAAGTCAAATCCTAATGTAGACAGCTGAGCATAAACGGTCACAGGATAAATTTGCTTAGTATTAGTCAACATAATTTTCATTCCTGTCTTATTAACATTTTTAAAGTAAAATGTGTATGGATTTGTGACATTAAAACCTGAGAAGTATGGAAACTTTTCATAGAATGTTTTTGAGCTACCCTTTGGTTGCGTTGGACAATGTTCCTATTGATTATAAGGATAAACATTTCTTGTGTTTGCAGATTTGTGCAAATAATGATAAACATAGTGATTAAAACACAATGCATTTGTTCATAATCTGATGAACCTTCTAAGAATTCATGTTTTGTAAATGTTGCTGACATCTCTAAGTCTGACATCATATTATTAATAGTCTCAAAATCCCAATCATCAGAAAATGTGCTGGGTGAAACAAAGTCACTCAAGGAAACCTTAAATTGGTGTGGAATCTTCAGCAGCTCTACAGGGCCATAAATATCAAAGTCAGTTCTGTCCCATGCTATATCACCAGGTAAAGGAACCGCTGTGATGTTCACTGATGACAGGTCTCTCTGCTCACAATGAGATGATTTGTGTGGCTTTAGGAGCAAGTTGATGTTCTTACTTGCTGTGTCCATTTTACTATATTTTCCATCTATCAGCTTTCCCAAAGTTAATACAATAATGAGCCAAAGTAGGAGAAAGAGTACACCTAACACAATCCAAATTTCAACCCATGGTGAAACCAGGTATGTTTTTTCAAGTTGATGAAAGAGTTCTATTATTTTTTTTTTGTGAAAGTTTTATTTGCGGGCTTTGCTTCAGGCTCACTGGGATCCTCAGAAAATGTATCAAAGTTGATTAAATAGCCAGAGGCAGTTCTGTCAATTGTTGGTATTCCATCAGGATTACTTGAAATCACTGGAGTTACCGGATCTTTTGTCATATTAGTATAGTCAGATGCTATTTCATTGTAGACAGGTGTTTCTTGACGAACTGATATTTGGGTTTCAAGAGGCACAAGTTCCATAGCTTTATTGCATAGTCCTTCTTTTCGCGCTGCAGATTCTTCAAAGGTGATGAGTCTCTCAGTTTGAACCTCTTGGATTGTAGCAAGATTCGGTCATCTGCTACATCTTTGGAGTCCACTGGGCCTACTACTTATTATCGCCCACATGATGTGGTTTCACCTGGTCGCTGGATACAGACCCGTTCTCCTTTCTTCCAGCAAGGGGCGGCAATAACACTGTTCTTGATCCGTGGATTGCTAGCACAGGTACTGGTTTTCTGTAAGAAGGCCCAAATTCCTTCTTGTCTGCGATCTTTTCTCTGACTAGATCCCCAATTTTTGTAATCCAGACAGGCCTTGCTGGGACAGGTGGTTGTTCTTCAGTGGTTGTTGGCTTCTGTAGTGTGTTGCTCAGACTTTTCCTTGTTTCATTTAAGTCCTGCAAAACAGCCAAACGGTCTTTGATATCAAAGGGCTTTTGTTCTACCACTGAAATATGACGATCGAGGTCTTCAACAATCATTCTAGTACCAAATAGTATTTCATATGGAGTGATTCCCCCCAGAAAAGATCTTGCCAGATTATTAAGACTACATTGGACACTTATTAGATGTTTGACCCACCCGTCACCCGAGCCTAATACCCTAGCTGTTATCGATTGCTTTATGTCCCAGTTTTTTCTTTCCACTACCGCATTTCCCTCAGGATGGAATGGACTTGAATACCGCAATGCAACGCCCAAGCTGGCCATGGCCTCTTTGTAAGCCTTTGAGCTAAACGCAGGACCTTGGTCGGAATGTAGTGTGCCGATTGCGTATGTGCCGATAAAGACTCGCAAATCTTTTATAACAGTTCGGGCGTCAGCCGAGCGCTGAGGCCACATCCAAATGCATCTGTCCTATTAGTTGTGGGACTGCATCTGTCCATCTGGACGTCTAAATGTAGAAAGTCTAATGCTGTCTAACAAAGATGTCTGAACTGGGTTGGCTATACTGTAGTCAGGTATCTGGGGGCGTTCTCTGCTGTGATCTCTAGTGCAGTTCTCACAATTTAAAGCAAATGAGTGAATGTGACTATTTATCTCAGGCCACCAGTACTTCTCTTTTAATTCTAGTATAGACTTAGAGATCCCTTGATGTACCAGACCCTCTCTCATATGTGCTTTTTGTATCAAAGCACCTCTCCGCCTCCTGTTTGGAATTACTCTCTCCCCCACTCCAGGGATTCGAGCAAAGGGAACGGAGTTTGCATCAATAATATATGTGTATTATAGTGGATAGCCTTTTGGTAACGTTTTGCCGCTATCTTTTTTGGAAGCGATGACAGCTTGCATTATTTCGCTGTCTATTTTCGATTTTGTACGAGTGATTTCAACTACGGAAGCCGTTTGCACAGCTGCCTTTGCTGCTTCATCAGCCAATGAATTCCCTGCAACGTGAACGCCATCACGCTGGTGACTCAGTGCATGGATCACGTGAGACTTTTGTAGTTCTTTCTGTAATAGAACTACTTGTTCCCAAAGCAACTTATGCTTGATTGTGCCACCTTTTGCATCTTTGAAACCATTTTGAACCCAGTTCTGCAAGTATTCATTGTAAGATTGAACGCAATAATACGAATCGCACACTATCAGTGTGAGGAATTCACGATCAGTATTTCAAGTGCCATCTTGAATGCCTGTAGTTCAGCTCGCTGAGCTGCACAATCTCCTAGAGATTGAGTTTTTGTGACCATGGGCCGAAATTTTCCTTTGCGCCAGCGACCTTTAATAATCGTGCACGCAGCACTATGAGCCTGTTTACCCCCAATTGCCGGTTGTGCTGATCCGTCTGTATAAATCATCCCTGAAGCCTTCAGAAGCGGTCGCTCCCCACGCAGCTCCCCGCACTGTTGTGGTATTGTAGCGCTTTACACTGCCAGATTGCCTTAGTCGCATTGCTCCTACTCCCATTGTTGCCTGTTTGCTATTAATTCTTTTATCGTAGCGCTATATTTGTAAAACGCGCATTATTGCCTGTCTGCTGTTCTCTTTAAATATTTATCGTAGCGCTATATTTCGAAAGCGCGCATCCAGTAGCATTGTATTGTGCTTGGCTGCCTTAGGCTGAATAATTTCATTTGTGCATAGCGTTAATTTAAGGTTGTATTTTGATTTGTGCATAGCGTTTATTTAAGGTTGTGCCCCAATCCAGTTTCGCTTTGGCCTGCAGCCATTTTGTTGTTTGTTGTTGTGCCTCCCTGCCCGGACCTCCACCCCGCTACCGCCTCCCAGCTGCTCCTCCCTCCCACTGATACTGTAGGCTTTACTTTCCTGCATTTACGCTGTGACCGTCCTGAAGCCTTCAGAAGCGGTCGCTCCCCACGCAGCTCCCCGCACTGTTGTGGTATCGTAGCGCTTTACACTGCCAGATTGCCTTAGTCGCATTGCTCCTACTCCCATTGTTGCCTGTTTGCTGGGGGCGTGGCTTGGGCGTCGATGGCGGCGGTCGCCTAAACGCTCGGCTCCGAGACAGAGCCCGTATTCATCCTGTTTTGAGAGGGTCCCGGTCGCCCCAGCTCCCCCAATCCGGAGCGCGCCAACGGGGCTGACAGAGCTGGCTCGGAGGAGACCACGGAGGCCCCGGGAAACAGCTGGCGCCGAAAGACCGAGGGTCTGAGAGGGGAGCGGAGCGGAGCTCAAGATCGCGCCCGCTCCGTCTCCATAGACCCGGGACAGATCGTAACCCTGTGAGGCCACCGATCCCGGACCAGTCCTCCCCCCTACCCCGCCCGCCGGAAAAGCGGAGCTGCGGCCGAGTACCGGATTGGCTGGGGACCTTGCGGAACGTGTGTGGAGATGCCCGCCAGGACCGCTTCAGACCTGCCTACACCACGGGGGCCCTGTGAGGTGGTGAACGTGACGAGAGGGGCCGCGCAGCGCTGAGTGGCGCCCTACACCCGAGATTGGCCGTGTCCAGTGGCCACGCGGGTGAAAGTGCGCGGGCCCCCACCTGACTTGAGGGTGCACCGGGAGCAGCGGCTCGGAGCTGGGACACACTGCCAGGGGATGGCCGGGTCCGGAGGATCCAACAGCGAACAGCAGTGACTGGGGAGATTAGCTGACTCTGAGGTGACGCTGCCTTCCGGCGATGGCCGCTCCCTACCCTTCCCCCCCTGCTGGCTGATCCCGGGGTCAAGATCACTGTAACCCGCCGGACGGACAAAGACGCCGGGCCCCCCGCACCATCTCACTGGGGCCCGGCTGGCAGCTCACGTGAACTCGTTGGCCGCAGTGTGTGGGGATCTCCCTCCCTCCCACCCCCCCCCCCACTGGGGCCCGGCTTGGCACCTCCTAGACCCTCCGCTGGAGGTCACGGTAACTATAGGGAAACCAAAGGCTCCTAAAGGTGGAGTCCAGGCCTCAGACACGGAGGCCACCGACAAAGAAGACAGATTGGACCCGGAGAAACCCGGGGGCCCCCACTTACAACAGCAATTCGATAGAATCCTAGAGGCAATTGCGGACACACGATCGTCCCTCCAACAAGATATCGCTCAGGTGGCGACAAGCCTGGGCCTGCTTCGAGCAGATCACGGTAAGCTCTCGGACAGGGTTAAAGATGTGGAGAGCTCGATAGGCACCTTGGAACCCACGCAAAAGACCCTGGCTGCTACCATGAAAGACGCTCTAACCCACATTGACGACCTGGAGAGACGGGCGAAGGACGCGGAAGGGCGCAACAGGAGAAACAACATCCGCGTGGTGGGCCTGCCGGAGAAGATTGAAAATGGCGACATGGTGGCCTACCTAGAGGACTGGCTCAAGACTGTGGTGGCGCCGGAGCGGCTTTCCTCCTTTTACACCTTGGAGCGGGCCCACAGGGTGCCGGCCAGACCGCCGCAGCAGGGCCGCTCTCCACGTCCGGTGGTGGCGCGATTGCTGCATTTTTGGGACAGAGATCACCTCCTCAACGCCGCCAGGCAAAACGGACCGTATCAGGTGGAGAACAGCCAGGTGAACATTTTCCCGGACTATGCCTATGAAACACAAAGGAAGCGTACCTCCTTCCTGGCGATCAAACGGGAATTGCGAAGTGAGGGCATTCAGTATTCTCTGCTGTTCCCGGCGAAACTCCGCATCATCCTGGACGGCACGACCAAATTCTTTGATAATCCGGAGGACGTCTGCAGCTGGCTTGAGTTGTATAGAGCAGGCAAGGACGGTCTTGGATCCTCTTTCCAATCCACATCGGAGATGGGTCGTCAACGGAGATCAAAGAGGATCCGGAATCGCCGTGGCAGATCGGGCAGGCCCTCGACGGTGGAGACAGCGACGGAGCGGCGTGGGGTGCTGGAGCTGGTCTCCAACATATCTGGCTCCCAGGGCGGACCGGCTGTGGAGGACTCGGAGGCTGGTGGTGGAGGGCATCTGCCGGACACGGAGGACTCAGAAACTGACAGTGTGAACCTGCCCGTGATAACCCCGAATTCGGCGGAGGACCTGCTAGATGGTCAGGGATGACCCTGGGTGAGCTGATTCCGATTGCGGGGGGGGGTGTGCATGCGGAGGGGTTCTTGGGGGGGAGGTGTTGGTTGACGATGCGAGGGGTGGGTTGGGGTCGCTCCTTTTCCAGACCTAAAAACGATTGAGGGCTCGATCATGTCTCGGTAGTATGGAGGGGTGGAGACCCCCTATTGACGCTCGGCCCCCACTCAGCCCTTAAGGCATGCCTGCGGTGGCTACCGCCAGGTTAGTTGGGGGGGAGGGAGTTTTCAAGGGTAAGGTTTGGATGGGGACTGGATGGTATTATTTGGGACCTGTTCTTTGGGGGTGGGATAGGAGTGTGGGCTTGTGGGGAGTTTTGTTATCGTTGAAGGGGACAACTGCCATTGGTGTGGACCTAATTGTGAGTTTGTTCATGATTGAGCATTACCGGGGGAAACTGAATGTGACACTATGGGACAATGGCTGATATGTCCAACCTAAAATGCATTACCTGGAATGTGCGGGGCCTGCACACCATGTCCAGACGGCACAGGGTCCATGCCTACCTGGTGCGCAGGGGGGTACAAATAGCGCTGCTACAGGAGACACATCTCACAAAGCTAGAAGGATTGGCGCTGCAGCGTAGGTGGAGAGGGCAAGTGTACTACAAGTCGTATTCAGCTTATGCGAGAGGCGCGTTGATTTTGGTGAGAGCTGGGGTGCCCTTGCAGGTTACTAAAACTGTGGTAGATCCAGAGGGGCGGTTTGTGGCCATCACCGGCAACCTGGGGGGCAGAGCCTTGAACATATGCTGCATTTACGCGCCTAACGTGGACCAACTCTCTTTCTTGACCGCGCTGTAGGGCTCCTTGGCCCAGTGTTTATCGGGACCCCTCTTAATGGGGGGGAGACTTTAATTCGGTGGTGGACGTCGATCTCGACCATTCCCATCCCCCCCCTTCCGGACTCCCCGGTTCGTCGCGTAGCTAAGGGTAGAAGGGAATGGCAGGCCCAATGGGGACTGACAGATATTTCGCGAGCGCAACACCCGCGTACCCGAGATTACTCTCACTTCTCTGGCATGCACGAGCTGCACGTGCGACTGAATGGGCTGTTAGGTTCGGCGGAACTTGTATCCGCAGCTGTGAGAACTGAGTACCTGACCAGGTCCATCTCTGACCACAATCCTTTATTAGCAGACTTCCGGTGGTTTCCAGGTACCCCCAGTGTGCCCACTTGGAAGTTACGCCCCGAGATCTTGGAAGACCTGGTGTTTAAGACGGAACTGGAGGACAAAATAGCGGAGTACTTTGTGGGGAATGAGGGGACGACTGGGTCGAGGGCCACGGAGTGGGATGCATTCAAAGTGGTGATTCGGGGATACTGTATAACAAAGAAGGTGGGAATGCGCAGGGTTATTCTAGAAGATCTGGCTAAGGCTGATCGGAAACTCTGCGAGATGGAGCTTCTTCGCCCCGGCGGCCCGGAACTGCAGGGGCGAGCCCTAGCAGCGAGAGAAGCGGTGGCCGTGGAAGTTGAACGGCTCCGTAGCTTCGACTATAAGGCCTATTTGACCAGGTCACTCGCAGAGGGGGACAAGTCAGGAGCGCTCCTGACCTGGCTGGCCAATCCCATGCGGCGAACCACCCCCACGATGACCATGCGCACTGCGATGGGCAACGAGGTATGCACCCAGCCTGAGATCCTCGATTGCTACCTGCGTTATTATGAGGAGTTGTATCGTAGTAGGCTGGCGCATGACACTACCCCGATAGACAAATATTTACAGTCACTGCCGATCCCCACCCTGGAGCCTGCGCAGACGAAAGATCTGGGGAGGGATGTGGAGCTAGGGGAAATCCGTAGCGCTATAAAAGGGATGGCGAGAAACAAAACTTCAGGCCTAGACGGACTCCCGGTGGAGTTCTACTCCACCTACGTGGACCTCCTGGCCCCCAGGTTGCTAGTGGTGTATAGAGAGGCAAAACGCCTGGGGCGCCTCCCCGGGTCGATGTGCGAGGCCTTGGTAATCCCCCTCCTCAAACCGGATAAGGAAGGCAGTGACCCGGCGTCTTACCGCCCACTTTCAATGCTTACAGTCGACTACAAAATCCTGAGTAGCATATTAGCCTCGAGACTGTTAGGCCACATGAGCTCCCTGATCCATGTCGACCAGGCGGGATTCATACCCAAGCGTAACACGACGATGAACATCGGTCGCTTGCTTCGGCTATTGGGGGAGACCCACGCTGAGGCCCCTTGCCCCTTGGTCCTCTCGATCGACCTAGAAAAGGCTTTTGATAGCTTAGAGTGGACATACCTCCACAGAGTCCTGGCACATTTTGGTCTAGGGGAGGGGTTCCTGCGATGGACCGCGGTATTGTGCGCCTCGGCAACGGCCAGGGTGCGATCGGGCCCATTGATTTCCCAACAATACCTGGTGGAACGGGGCACGAGGCAGGGATGCTCTCTGTCCCCCCTGCTCTTTGCACTCGCGGTGGAACCACTGGCACTATCGATCCGGACTGGGGCCTACTTCCAAGGATTGCGGACCTCGTCAGGGCAGCAATTCATCTCCCTTTATGCCGATGATTTATTGTTGTTTCTGGAGGATGCCGGTGAGGCCTTGACCGGGGCTGCCACGGCGCTCACGGGCTTTGGGGAGCTCTCGGGCCTGAAGGTAAATTGGGCGAAAACTTGCCTGTTCCCGGTCCGAAAGGGGGAGCCCCAACCTGTTACCACCAGAGAGATCAGATGGGAGCCCAGCTGCCTCAAATACCTAGGGGTGTATGGGTATCATGATCAGGCGGATATCCTAGACGGCAATATTGCCTGCTGTATCAGAGCACTAAGAGGTACAATGGGCTTCTGGACCACCTTGCCGCTATCTGTGGCTGGCCGTATTGCACTGCTGAAAATGGTGGCACTCCCTCGGCTATTGTATTACTTTAGGACACTCCCGGTCTGGATCCCACCGGCCACCTTCCGGACCTTGAACTCCATGCTGGTGGCGTTCCTTTGGGGATCGGGCCGTCGGAGAGTGGCGCTCAAGACCCTGATGAGACCTAAATCGGAGGGGGCCTTGGCGGTGCCAGACTTTGAGAAATACTATCTAGCTGCCCAATTGCAGACTTACACCTAGGAGAAGGAGAGGGGGAGCGGTATGCCCAGAAACGTTATATCCTACATCGCATTACGACAACGGTTGGCCTTGAGGGACCTCACGCATGAGGAACGCACCATACGGTCGTGCTGGAACCGAATACAGAGCCGTACAGAGCTGAAGCGCCCATATTCTCCGGAGATCCCATTGGGGATGCTCACGGCCTTACCGCACGGTGGCGATTGGTCTCGGTTGGGACATTGGGAAGATGCAGGGCTGCAACTGGTGGGTGACTTCTTTGAGGACGGAGTGTTGCTACCGTTTCGGGTGCTTTTAGAGCGCTTTGATATTCCCTGTGGTGATTTCCTCCTCCACGCGGCGGTAGTGAGGGCGATTCAAGCGTATTGGCAGAACGGCCTGGAGGAACCACCGACGTCAGCGGCGTGCCAATACGTTATGATGTCATTAGGGACGATCAAGGTGGTGACATGCTTATATTCCAGACTGATCAATGAGGGGCTAACCCCATTGGAGGTACTCAGGACTAGGTGGGAAGTTGACATAGGGAAAGACATACCGGAGACAACATGGGCCCAGCTGATGCGCCGCGCCTGGAAGGGCACTCGCCACGCCCGGTTTCAATTGGTTCACTTTTATATACTACACCGAGCCTACTTGACACCTGAGAAAATACAGAAATACTTTGCCTCGGACACGGCGGCTTGCCCCAGATTCCGCGGGGGCCTGCGGCTAATCTCTTACATATGTTGTGGTCCTGCCCAGCGCTCTCCTCATACTGGTCGTTGATAGAGGATACCCTCAAAGAGGTTACTGGGAGGGACCTGGTGTTTGATGCTGCGGTTGGAATCCTGCACTGGTACCCCCACACTCCCAGAAACAAACTCTCCAGTAAATTCATTGACCTGGGGCTTCTACTGGCAAAACGGGAGGTAACTAGGCATTGGAAAGCACGAGTTGGTCCAACGGGCGCTAAATGGCGCAATGAATTTCTAAAATGGGCTACCGGGGAGAGCACCCTGAGATACCAATTGGCGAGGCAACATCAGAACGAGAAAGCGTTAGAAGCAGCGCAGGAGTGGGAGACGTTGGTGCAGGCCCTGCGCGATTACGGCACTTCCAGTGACTCAGATAGCGATGAGGATGTACAATTACCGACCCAATACCTTGGTTTCACCACGTTTCTCCTTGAGGATGTGATAGGTTTCCTACCGCAAGCTCTTGAGGCACACAAAAGCACACCAATGGCGGGGTGGGTGGGAGAGAGGTGGATAGAGGCAAGGGGACAGCGAGGTAATCTTTCACCACATTTGAAGTTGCTAATATTCTATTTGTTTGGCCCTTGGTCCTCTAGGGGGGTAGGGTTGGGAGGGAGGGGTTGAATGTTTTTATAGTTGTTTAGAAAAGCAGACGGAGACCTTACATTTCTCCTGGCCGACACCGGGAGACTACCAGACCATTCTGCACGGGATCACCATGAGCGCCGCCCAGCCTCCGGGATGTGGGCTGTAAGGCTGTGTAGACAGGATACTTTATATTGGGGTCTCTTTAATTTCAGTGCTACTGTTAATGCATCCTGGTACTGGCATGTAACTTGAACTAATTCCTGCAATAAAAATATATTTAAAAAAAATATATATATTAATTCTTTTATCGTAGCGCTATATTTGTAAAATGCGCATTATTGCCTGTCTGCTGTTCTCTTTAAATATTTATCGTAGCGCTATATTTTGAAAGCGCGCATCCAGTAGCATTGTCTTGTGCTTGGCTGCCTTAGGCTGAATAATTTCATTTGTGCATAGCGTTAATTTAAGGTTGTATTTTGATTTGTGCATAGCGTTTATTTAAGGTTGTGCCCCAATCCAGTTTCGCTTTTGGCCTGCAGCCATTTTGTTGTTTGTTGTTGTGCCTCCCTGCCCAGACCTCCGCCCCGCTACCGCCTCCCAGCAGCTCCTCCCTCGCCCCTCCCCCCTCCACTACCCTCTTATGACAGATGCATTTGCTCGCAGCGTTTACGCGCAGCGGTCTCGCCCCATGCGCGCCGAAGGTGCGCCAAAGGTAAGCCCGTCTACGCCCGTTCGCGCCTGGACTGCGCCCTGGCCCCCGTAAAATCCACTCCGCTCGCTTAACATACGACGCTGCAATCCTTTCTGCCCTTAACCCCGCCCGCCCACCTACCTACTACCAAGCCGCCCCATGACACACCCATGGACCCTTCACCTGCCACTCCTGCAAGTTCGACTGCATCAGAACCCACACCAAATCCACAAACTCCAAACAGAGCTCCGACACTAACCAACTAAAGTGCAACCTGCTCAACACCCGCTCGGTCCACAGACACGCCATTGAACTCTGGAACCTACTCGACACTACATCACCGGATGTCGCCTTCCTTACAGAAACCTGGATGAACGCTTCATCAGCTCCAGACATCGTCATAGCCATCCCGGACAGCAACAAAATCATCCGAAAGGACCGCACCAACCAAACTGGAGGAGGCATCGCCATCGTCCACAAGAACACCATCCGTATCACGACCAGCTCCAACGACCACCTCACAAACGCCGAACACCTTCACTTCCAGATCCACACCGACCCTAAGACCACACTCAGAGGCACCCTCATCTACAGACCACCAGGACCCCGCGCACAATTCAACGATGACATCACTGACTCCATAAGCCCACACGCCCTCCTCTCCGAGGACTACATTCTACTGGTTGACCTCAACTACCACCTTGAAAAGAAAAGCGACCCCAACACCACCACCCTTCTGGACAACCTGGCCAACCTCGGACTAGAACAACTTGTCACTACCCCCACCCACTACGCCGGACACCCGCTCGACTCAATCTTCACCTCCAGCAAACACATCTCCTTTAATCACACCACAGCTCTCCACTGGACGGACCACAGCTGCGTTCACTTCAACTACAAAAAGACCATGACCCATAACCCCCCACCACCTTTTCCCCGAAGAAACTGGAACAAAATTACCACCGACCAGCTCTTCATATCGCTACACCAAAGCCCACCGGCCAAGTCATAGGACCCAAACCAAGCAGCCACCAACCTCACAAATTGGATCACCCATAGCGCTGATGAACTAGCACCCTTGAAGAACCATCAAATCAAGCAAGGTAACAAAAAAGCCCCCTGGTTCAACGGTGACCTTAAAAAATCCCAAAAAACATGTTGCACCCTCGAGAAAGCTTGGAAAAAAAAACCTTCCACTGACAACCTGACCACCTTCAAGAACGCTACCCGTAAACACCACCAACTGATCCGATCCACCAAGAAATCAGCACTCAAGGAACGACTTGACAACAACGCCCACAACAGCAAGGAACTATTCAACATCGTCAAAGATTTTAGCAACCCCACCGCCGCCACCAACAACATCACTCCCTCCCAAGACCTCTGCGATTCCCTAGCCTCTTTCTTCTACAACAAAATCGCCGACATACATAACAGCTTTGAAAACCAGTCCGAAGACCAGTCCACTGCACCCACCCCCGAACCAACACCCCCCTCTAACAACCTCTGCGCCTGGAACCCAATCACCACTGAAGACACCATCCGTCTGATGAACTCCATCCACTCAGGATCGCCAACCGACCCATGTCCTCACCACATTTTCAACAAAGCAGACTCCATCATCGCACCCCATCTCCGAGACGTCATCAACTGCTCCCTCAACTCCGCTACCTTCCCGGAAAGCTGGAAACATGCCGAACTCAGCGCCCTTCTGAAGAAACCCACAGCAGACCCCACTGAACTTAGGAACTACCGCCCGATATCGCTGCTCCCATTCCCTGCCAAAGTTATAGAGAAAGCCGTCAACAATCAGCTCACCGCCTTCCTCGAAGCCAACAAATCCCTTGACCCCTCACAGTCCGGCTTCCGAGCCAAACACATTACCGAAACCGCCCTCATCGCAGCAACAGACAACATCCGAACGCTTCTGGACAACGGAGAAACAGCTGCCCTCATCCTACTTGACCTCTCCGCAGCCTTCGACACAGTCTGTCATAGCACCCTCATACAACGCCTCAGCAACGTCGGAATACAAGGAAAAGCATTGGACTGGATCATCTCGTTCCTCGCCGGAAGAACCCAGAGAGTCCGCCTCCCCCCTTTTAGATCAGAGGCCACCGAAGTCATCTGCGGCGTTCCACAAGGATCATCACTCAGTCTCACCCTCTTCAACGTATACATGAGTCCCCTCGCATCCATGGCACACCAACACAACCTCAACATTATCTCCTACGCAGATGACAACCAACTGATCCTCTCCCTCACCAAAGACCCAAACACCGCAAAAACCAACTTACACGAAGGAATGAAAGAAGTCGCCGAGTGGATGAAGAACAGCCTGCTTAAACTGAACTCAGACAAAACGGAAGTCCTCAACTTAGGATCATCCCCCTCCGCCTGGGACAACTCATGGTGGCCTCCGGCCCTGGGAACCGCACCTATACCGACGGACCACGCACGTAACCTGGGCTTCATCCTGGACTCCTCCCTCTCGATGACCAGACAAGTCAACGCCGTCTCATCCTCATGCTTCAACATCCTACGCATGCTCAAAAAAATCTTCCGATGGATCCCCACCGAAACAAGAAAAACGGTCACCCACGCACTGGTCACTAGCCGTCTGGATTACGGAAACACCCTTTATGCCGGAACCACAGCCAAACTACAGAAAAAGCTCCAACGCATCCAAAACGCCTCAGCTAGACTCATACTGGACATCCCCCGTCAAGCTCACATTTCCGATCACCTGAAAGACCTCCACTGGCTCCCCGTCAACAAGAGAATAACGTTCCGTCTCCTCACCCACGCACACAAAGCCCTTTACGACCTGGGACCCGAATGCCTCAACACGTGACTGTCCTTCTACACCCCCAACCGTCTACTTTGATCATCCAACCAAGCCCTCGCCGCAATTCCCCGCATCCAAAGATCCACCATGGGAGGAAGAACCTTCTTCTACTTAGCGGCCAAAACCTGGAATTCTCTCCCCACCCACCTTCGCCTTGAACAAAACCACCTCTCCTTCAGAAAGCAACTCAAAACTTGGATATTCGATAAGTAAAATACCCCCCCTTCCCCAAGCGCCTTGAGACCCTCTGGGTGAATAGTGCGCTATACAAATGTCTGAACTTGAACTTGAACTTAAATTATACAGTCATACTGTTCTAGAGGCTGAATCTCAACAGGCAGAGAACATTCTTGTTCGTATTGTAGAAATTCTTGAGTTTTCAGATTAGGGTCAAAGACGTATTTAACGTGTGTTGCAGCAACAGAGTTAACCCATTGTATCCATCTTGGAGGTAAAGCCTTTGCATTCGGAATGCTCGCTTTTGTTACTGCCTCTAAAGCAGGTACAGGTGTAATGACCATTATGCGTTTCCCCTGTGCGAGGGCTTTCTCTTTTGCTACTGCAGTTTGAACCACTGTCAGAATTTTTTCTGTAGAAGTGAATTTCATTTCAGCTTGTATGTACAAGTGTGATTTATAAGCTATTGGTACCTTTTCACCTTCATTAAAGGTCAAGTACGTGAATCCGCATCTTCCTGGGATGATTTGGATTACAAGGTTGCGGCGTTCGTCTACGCATGTCTGTAAATGTGTTGTTGCTAACATGTCTGTTTGCACTGAACGCAAAATTTCTGTGTGTTTTTGTGTCCAATTAACAGTTTTGAAATCAGGTTTGATTAATTCGTAGAGAGGTTTAACCCTTTCTGCTTAGTTTAGAATGTACGTTCTGCCGAAATTTAGGAAGCCTAGAATTGACTGTAAGTTTTTCAGTGTTTTTGGAGGTTGGAGCAGCGCACACTTTTCTAAAAAATTTGGCTGACAGGCTCTTGCCTTCACTTGAAAGTTCATATCCCAGAAATAGGACGTAGAGGTGGGTGATTTCTTAAAATTGAATTTCAGAGGCGAACCCAAGTATAATGGTGTTTACTCTGTTCATGTGCCTGTCCAAGTCATTGTCTGTAAGAATAGATGTCATCAACATAGGATAATGCCTCATCATCATATATGTGTTTTTTATCTAATGTGTTTAGTATAATACAAAGGCTATTTATATATATAACCTTCTGTGGAGTTTCCTTTGTGGTGGGCCTTGGGTGTTGTTGCTGGGTGCGCGCGCAAACGCTTCACACATCGCCTCCGGAATAAACCTGACTGCTCGTGCCAAGCTACCAAGGGGGTGAGGAGGGGTTATCTTTGGCGGGTGACTTCCCTGCCCTGACGTAGAGTGGTGGTTTCTGCCTGGCTTTGGCGCAAGCCTTAGCCAACCGGAAATTCCCATTTCTAACACTGGTGGTCAGCAGTGGGAATTGGACTTGCGTTTGCGCTGTACCACAGCAGCAACTCTGGGACAATTTTGTAGCTCGCTACTGGAATCAGTAGTAAATTTAGCCTGCACCTCCTCTAATCTCAACCTTCTAGGAGACTTCAATCTGCATTTCGATAGCCCTCAGGATACAATAGCCAACGATCTTCCCCGCGACCTTGCAGCATATGAGATGCTACCAAAAGTCCACCAAGCTACTCACACTAAAGGACACCTCCTGGACTCAAATATCACAGAACTAAAAGGAAAGACACCGGTCCCTCTTCTCTGGTCTGACCTCTTCCTAATTCCCTTTGAATGGCAGTTACCATCTCCCTGCCCAAATGTGCTAATTTCCCACACCCAAGCCCGCCAATGGCCTAAATTAAGTACAGAGGAATGGACACAGGAGCTACAAACCACCAAACCTCTGTATCATCCTGACCCTATAACAGCCAACCGAGAGTTCAACACATGGATTGAGAATTCAGTAAACAAAGTACTTCCCCAAAAAAATCACTACACAAAAAGCAGGCCCAAATAACTCCACCTGGTACACACCCGAACTCGGTGAACTAAAACAACGATGTAAAAAACTTGAAAGATTATGGAGGAAAAATGTCTTAAATTACAAAAAATCAAACTACAGGGCATCTATTATCACCTACAAAGCCGCACTTAAAGCGGCACAGGCATCCTACTGCAAAGAAAAACTATCATCCTCCTTGTGGGAGCGCAGGTTGGATAAACAAGCGTGGAGGCTGAAGATAGGTGCGAACAGGTTGTTTATTGATAATTGGTTTAAGTTCAGGGGAAACAAAGGTCCATGAGTCACTGTGTTCTTCTTCCGGCGTTTCTTCCTCTTGAAGTAGGGCTGTTAGGGCTGTTGTTCCATGCTCCTCCCCATCGGAGTCCACGGGGTTTCCCCGGAGGCTCATAAAAGAGGCAAAAAGAAAGGGGCCGTCAGAACATTAGTTCCTACGTGTCTTAAGGGTTCTACACCGTCACCACACCACAGTGCCTGTTTCTGGGTCTTTTCCGGGTCAAGTGAACTAATAAAGGGGAAATGGTATTAAAGAACATAGGATGTCGGACACTAAAGGACTTTGGTCAACACATCCTATTTGGATGAGTAACCAAATTACTAAAGGGGAATGGTATTAAAGAACATAGGATGTCGGACACTAAAGGACTTTGGTCAACATATCCTATTTGGATGAGTAACCGAGTATTCAAAACCCAATCAGCAACCATATATCAGGCGGAAACAAATAAGATGCATCAAAGTCAGGATGTGAATTACGGTCAAGAATTATAAAGCAGGCTTCAGCTTTTCACCCTACCTTGTCCCTTATGTTATCAACTCCCTCCGAGCCCCGTAACACCCCATTCACCGGCCCTGCCGTAACTCTCCTGAGTCACGGCCGCTCTCCAGCATCCTCCGGGGGACTCCACCAGTCCTCACGCCACGGCTCGTCCGGGTCCTCTTCCGCGCCGTCTTCTTTCTGGGGCTCCTTCACGTTGGTCCGGTCACGCTGAGAGTTCTCCGCTTCTCCTTCTGGCGTCCTCTCGTCCGGCCTCGTTCTCCAGAACTGCCCGCCCTTCTCTTCACGTCCTCCGCTTTTCATTGGAGGGTCAAAGTCACTTCCTGGGTTGATCCTAACCCCTTCCAGGTCTAGACTGCCGGCTCTCTGCAGAGACACGGAAAAACGGCATGGAGATTCAAAATCAGGATCGGGACTCCTGATGTCGACCCGACACCCTCAATCCTTCGGTGGACAACGGGAAGAGTCTGCCCATGGGGCTACCTCAGTGAGTCCCTCCTCACACTCCTCCAATGCACCCAAAGACATTTTTAGGATAGTAAGAAAACTCATGAAAGTCCCAGACCCCCTCTTGGCCCCGACCCCTCAGGCTGTCGTTGTGAGGAGCTAGCGGACTTTTTCTCCACAAAGATTCAGCTCATACTAAACGCCCTTCCACCGGCCAACAATGAATACCTCACGAAAAACACCATACCTGGCAGTTTCCTGGTCCCGTAGGCCGTGAGGGGAACGGCCCTTGCACATTGCTCATCTCTGCCAGAACCACCAAGGCAGCAACACCGCCAGCTGGAACGCCGAGAGGGCAGGGACTACAATCCCCAGGTGCCCCGGCGAACACGGCGCGACTCTGACCTCACCACTGCGCCCGGAGGCCCTATAAAAGCGAGGAGGGCCGAGCACTCCGTGGGGCACGAAAAACACCATACCTGGCAGTTTCCTGGTCCCGTAGGCCGTGAGGGGAACGGCCCTTGCACATTGCTCATCTCTGCCAGAACCACCAAGGCAGCAACAACGCCAGCTGGAAAGCCGAGAGGGCAAGGAATAACAATCCCCAAGTGCCCCGGCGAACACGGCGCGACTCTGACCTCACCACTGCGCCAGGAGGCCCTAGAAAAGCGAGGAGAGCCTCCCTCCCCCGCGGGACGCACGCGGGTGCGCCTGGGAGAAGCCCGGGACAAGGGCGGGGCCATCTGTGGCCATCAGGGGCCAGAAGAGGCCGGGCGGGGCTACCCCCTTAAGGAGCACAAATGGGTAAGCGGAAACAAGTTTGTAATGAGGGGTCTGGGGGCCAGAAAGTTAAAGTGCCCAGGAAAGCAGAGACAATAATCTCTTATCTGACATCAGCTGTGGGAGTGATCAGTAAGGAAATCGCTAACGCTGAAAAGGAGCTAGGCATGTCACCATCAGCGGGGGCGAGACTGACCCTGGTGAGGAGGGAGTCACACAAGACATTGTGCCCCCGCAGCCGGGCCCCGTGGTTGACCCTGGTTCCTCGCTAATTCTTGTCCCAGAAACGAGTCCCATAAGGAGGACACCCAGAGTATATCTGGGCAACAAGGAAAAGGGAGCAGGGCCGCGAAGAAATGCCAAAGGAAGACTAAGCACACCAATAACTGTCTTCCAGACATGGACGATGAGATAATAAATAGACTGAGTTTGAAAATTGAAGGTCTAATTGACTCACACCTGGAGCCCGTCTTGACAAATATCGCTAAAGACATAGTGGACACGTTAAGCACATGTGTAGCGGGACTATTAAAGAGATGCGAGGCACTAGACCTGTTTATCCAAGAATATCGCAGGTCCCTGAGTCTAGCACCCACCATGCAGAACTCAATTACTACCAATCCTAGTCGGATAAATAACGCTGCGACTAGTGTTTTGGGTAATCTCCCTTCAAATGTTAATACACCGGTTGTAGATATGGCAACCACTGCAATTGGCAAGCCCCCCCTCCCTAGGGCACTTATACCAGAAAAGGCCAACAGGCATAGCCCAGTAGTCTTGCATCAGCCTGCTAAAGAGTCAACTATTGTTCCCTGCCAATCCAAGTTGCATCTTCCACCTCAGGCCGCACCCTTAGTGGCGGTCCTAACAGGGGTACCTCCTCTTAAGCTGAATGCGGTAGAAAGTACCCAGGAACTTATGAGAATAACTAGGAACTGGTGTACTCAGTATTCTAGCGGGGAAGCTGATATAGCTGACTGAATAAGTATGATTAGGCGAGTGGGGTGGGTGGGTCCCAGAGAAAAATCAGTTAAAGGGGATTGTGTTGTTATTAATTTTAAGGCACAGGCCATGGCGAACCGACTCTTTTGGGACGGGTCAGAATTGACAAACTAAGGCATTAGGCCGCTTCCCCTGGTATTTTATCTACCCACCATCCACACGAAGGGGGAGGAATTTGGATGCTCAGTCAATTATACTCCCACTAAATGCCCCAAGTTACCCTCAGCACAACCCAGCAGGGAACTCACTGCGGGCCTTAGAGACCCCCAGAAATCTTAGAATACCATTAGCCAATCGTTTTTCTCCCTTATCAGGGATGGACGAAAACGAATGACTAAACGGTAACATAGAGATTGCAACCTATACGCTGAAGCAAGTCCGGCCCTGCAGAATTGTAAGTTGGAACTTAGCAGGTGTAAGGGCAAAGATGGGGGATGAAAAATGGGTGGGGTTCTTAAAAACGTTTGACATAATATCACTTCAGGAGACCTGGGACCCAACAAATTGCTTCTCCTTAGATGGCTACCAGCACTTTTTCATCCCGGCTCAATTAGCCTGTTCTCCTTAGAACTAAAGGGCTCGTTCACTCAACTGGATATGGGTTCTGAAAATAGTCTAATAGTGGAACTGTCAGTCTCGGGGAGAAACGAAGAAATATTTATAAACTTTTATAACTCTATGGATAGCGAAGACAATAATTTAGCGCTATTAGAAAAGTTTCTTTTATCGTATTGTCTAAAGTCAAATACATTCGAGATTATATTCATGGGAGACTTCAATACTCATCCCTGTGATAAATTATGTGGAATTGAAGGCTATGAGGGTCCCCCGCTTTCAACCCTGTCCCATTTTGAACATTCAAAGCAGGGTGAGGAACTGGAATTATTTCTAGCCAGCTGGAACCTTTATGAGTCCAGCTGTGGGAAGGCTAGTACTAGGACCCCAACGTTTAAGGGGAGAGACATAGGGACAATCATAGACTATATTTTCTTAACATCTTTTATGCTGTGTAGGGTTTTAAGTTATCTTACGGAGGTCTCCGTCTATAGTGATCACAACCCCGTGATATTAGAGATGGAGCCGGGGGACCTCATTTGTTTTAAGGCTGCGTTGCAAAAGGGGGGGAAAGATGTGACCTTGAAACACCAAGGTAGAAGACTGAGGTGGTCCAAAGTGGTCCCCGAAACCTTTTTAGGTGAGGTTTTACCCAAGGTTGAAAGGGAGGTTAATATATGTCTGGATACTGAGTCACGGGGCACACACACGATAGACTCCTTTGGCACCATCTGTTAACAAATTAATCTAAGCCTACAGATAGAGGGAAGGCAGACAATTCATACTGGCAAGAGGTGGTTCAACAGCAGCTGCACCAGAGCCCATGCTGCCCTTCTTAAAGCACTAAAAGCTTCTCCAAAGGACAGGGGGATCATAGGTAGCCTTAGATCAGCATATAAACAGGCACTAATAGCTAGAAAACGGGAACTGAAGGAGGAGGCCTGGATTAAACTTCTATCTCCCGAAGTTTTGCGAGACAGCGGGAAATTCTGGGCCACTGTAAATCAACCCCTGTTCTCAGTTGATGAGAATTCCCCCCTGAGCTGTAATATTGCCGATAGTGACTGGATTGCTCACTTTGAGAAAATGTATAGGCTGCCAAGAGACGACTATAGGACAGACAATAGTCTCCCGGACAACGTTACCCCCGCGGTGTCTTTGATGTCACCGAAGTGGAAAGGGCCATTGGAGAAATGTCACAGAATAAGGCCCCGGGCCCTGATGGGGTCCCTGCAGACTTTTTTAAAGCCGCTCCACACTTTTAGTCCAAAATCCTGACAAATGTGTGTAATTCTCTGGGACCAAATAGTTCGCCAGCTACCTGGGCCACCTCGATTATAATTCCAGTTTTCAAAAAGGGGAACAGACAGGACCCGTCCTGCTACAGGCCGATTTCCCTGATTGATTCGTCTGTAAAAATATTGGGCCGTGTGGTCCTACATAAATTAACAGATTGGCTGTTTGAAAGAGGGGTCCTGTCCAACGCACAATACGGTTTTAGAGCCAAAAGGAGTACCCTTGACCAATGTCTTAACCTCCAACTTTTAATAAGCAAGTACACTATAGGGGTCACTTTATATGGGGTTCATGGACCTCTCCTCAGCATTTGACCTAGTAAATAGGTCAAATCTGTGGCACATATTATTAAACATGGGTATTGACCCACCATTAGTGCACTTTCTAGCGGACCTGCATTCTGGTCTTTTAGCCGCAATTAGAGTAAATACTGAGGGGCGATGTACAAGTCATTGTAGGTCAGAGAGGGGGGTCAGACAGGGGTGTATTCTGGCCCCCCTCCTGTTTACACTATACATTAACGCCCTGGAGCCTGCTTTGGAGGACGTGTCACATGATGTACCGCGTATTGGCAAACTGGTTATTCCGGTTCTCCTTTACGCGGATGATGCCGTCCTCCTGGCCCGCACAGGGGTGGGTCTGCAAAAACTGTTAGAGCTTTTGGGAGTTTTATGGAGGAATTAGATTTGAAAATTAACACAAAAAAGTCCCAAGTTATGATTACAGGGAAGGCGCGTAGGGATACAAAGGTCAAAACCTACTACTGTTGTGGGGAAGAAGTTCGTAGGGTACCCACATTCCCATATCTGGGAGTTCTTTTAGACGAAAGTGGTAACTGGGGCCCTGAAAAAAACAGCCGCAGTACGGCTTTTGCTAGAACTGCATCTGCACTTATGGGTTTCTCAAAAAAGTTAGGGGCTAGGCCGATAGAAGCCCTTATTAAGGTTTATAAAGCTAAATGTCCAGCGGTAGCCACATATGGTTCTCAGATATGGGGCTATTCGCCCCAAGTTAAAATCCAGGTTATCGAGAATAAATTCCTAAGATCAGTACTGACTGTTCCTCAGTCTACCCCAACCTTCTCTATTCACACCGAGCTGGGGCTAGGATACGCAACTGACCAAATTAAAATAGCCCCGTTAATATGTTGGTTGAAAACCTGGTTAAACCAAGAAATCGCCCTGAACCACATCATACTGCTAGACTGTTTGAAGCTGGATAAGTCTAATAAAATTCCTTGGTTGGCTTATATAAAATCGGGTTTTCACAATTTGGGACGTCCTGAACTCTTGTCGTCTCCAGATTCCATAGTGAGAAAGGACATTGGACTGACCAAAAATGCTATGATGAACTTACTCTTTCTAGAGCGGGAGGAGGTAGAGTTGATTAAACCAACAGTCAGAACTAATTATGCCCTAATTAGCTCCCTAGGCCCTGAACCTTACCTCACTATAGTGAATCGCCCCTTTCATCGGCACCTTCTAACAAGATTTCGTTTTAATTTGATTAATTTTTCCTTAGGTTGTTTTAAAAATTGGTGCCCCCCAGAACGGGCAGATCCTTGTCAATGTGACGATTTCTCGACCCAGGACACCTTACACTTTATTATGTTCTGTGAACACTATCGAGAAATTAGAAAGACATTTTTGTTCCCAATTCTGAGGGAGGTGGGTTTCATACAGGTTAGGCCAGCCCTTCTGTACTTACAACAATTAAACACCCCACGAATAATATTCTATGTGCCAGTTTTCTAGTTGCTGCTACTCGGATAAGGAACAAGATTTTCAAGGTCACACCTATCTCTGCCGATATTTTCTGAATTAGATTGTCCGTCTTTTTACTTCATGATTTTATTGTAGGACAAAAGTTCCTGCAACCTTTTATTACATTTTACAACAGGACCCCACAAACCTGAGCTCCTGTCTTAAAGAAGTCGCCAGTTGGATGAGTACATCACATCTTAAACTCAACGGCGACAAGACAGAGCTCATGCTTCTGGGTAACAAAGCAACCTTCAACCCACACAAGCTATGGCCACCATGTATGGGGCCCGCCCCAATCCCTAAAAATTAAATAAAAAGCCTAGGTGCCTGGCTTGACAACAAGCTTACCTTTACAGTACAAGCCAGAAAAACTGCTGCTAGCTGCTTCGGCTTGCTGAGATCCACACGCAAGATACTACCCCTATTACCCGAGAGCTCCAAAAGAACCTTAGTCCAAGCTCTCATTCTGTCGAGATTAGCCTATGGAAATGCCCTCTATTTAGGAGCCCCAACATCAGTGATCGGTAAACTTCAGGTGGTTCAAAACACTGCAGCGAGACTGCTCACAGGTACTAACAACCGCTCCTCAGCCAAATCAGCCCTGAGAACACTCCACTGGCTTCCAATGCAGGAGCGAATCCACTTTAAAGCCCTGTGCATCACCCACAAAAACCTACAGGGAAAAGTCCCCCCCATCCTCAATAACCTCATCAAACCTCATAAAGCCTCCAGAAGCCTCCGTTCTAATGATTTACATCTGGTCGAGGTCCCCAGAATCAAGAGGTCCCGTACCGGAGGCGTCTCTTCTCCTACAATACCTCTAAACTCTGGAACTCCCTGCCTTTCTCCATTCGCAAGGAAGCTAACCACCTCTCATTCCGCAAACAACTGAAAACATGGCTCTTCCCATTAACCTTCACCTGTCCCTCACCGCACGTCCGCAGCACTGGGATGCCCACGGGTAGCCATGCGCTATATAAGAGCATTTACAATTACAATTACAACTGGCTGCACTACAAAACTCTGCATTTTAGATAATCACATTTTGGGGATTATTGTTTGAGTTCAGTTTGTATTTTCCTAAAGATGTCCCTTGTGAATTGTGTACTCCTGTTTTAGCTCAGACACCTAGGTTCCTTGTGTTAAACTTTTCTCGAGAACGTCCGCCAAAATGGAGCCTGCTTTTGATTTCTGTGGTCTGTTTAGTTGGTAAGGTTCTGTGAAGAGAGAGACATAGAGGTGGGTGAGTAAGACACCCAGTCCAAACTTAGGAACAGCCTGATACTATGGCAAAAGGATCAATGGGATCTTGAGCGCAGTTAGGAGGAAGAAAACTGCTTGGACGCCAGTAGATAGTGAAGACCCTATAGATAGGGAGTCCCTTGCTGGGTCCAGTGTCAGGAGCAGCGCCCCATCCCTTTCCCTGTCCCCA
Organism: Lissotriton vulgaris; assembly: GCF_964263255.1. Taxonomy (NCBI): domain Eukaryota; kingdom Metazoa; phylum Chordata; class Amphibia; order Caudata; family Salamandridae; genus Lissotriton; species Lissotriton vulgaris. The sequence continues at coordinate 196,565,805 of NC_141685.1, forward strand.
GAGGAGTGGGTAGTTAGGAGGGAAGAGAGGGAGCATCAGCTAGCCATGGAGAAGCTCAGGGTAGAGCATGCCAAGCAGATGGCACAGCTGAGTGTGGAGAAGAGAAAGCTAGAGACTGAGTGGGTCTTAGCTCAGGAGAAGATGGCGGAGGCTGAGAAGGCCCTTGCCACAAAGGAACTTGCCTGGGAGAGTAGATTATCCCCTGAGCCCAGTTATAGTTTTCTGGATTCCCCAGGGAGGGTTGAGTCCAGTGGTGGCAGCGATATAGACTTCAGTGCAGGAAGTCCCATTCCTAGTTCCCCGAGTATGGTACCTGTTTCTCAAGAGGAAGAGTACAGGTTGAAGTTCAGGAACCATAGGAAACCACCTCACCAGCGTTGGGGGTATTTTGTGGATGACTGTTCGGATGCAATGGAGAATTGGCTGGCGACTAACCCGGACGATGAGAGGGACGGAGTAGTGAATATGTTTCTCAAAGAGCAGTTGATCAGTATTTGTTGTCCAGGGTTGAGCCAGCACCTTTTGAGGTATAACTCCTTTTGTCCTTGGTCGCTTGCAGAGGAAGCAGAGCGCTGGGAAAAGGCCCGTGGTTCTGAAGGGGCCTTGGTGAGTGATCCCAAAAGTAGTGGTTCAGGTATCTTCCAGCCCAGCATGGTGGAAGAGGTTCAGAGTAGCCCAGCTAGGTCCCAGTGTAGTGAGATTTGTGTAGGGGCTCACAGCCTGTCTCAGTGGAGTAGGAGTGAGTGTGTGACCGAGAGTCCCCAGATGCCCGAAGCCCTGCCTCAGAGCCTGGATGGTTTCTTAAGGGTACACCAGGTTAGGGACCTAGGCTGTCCTGTTAGTCCATTTGAGGAGGATCTCCTAGTGTATAGAGGACCTGGAGCGTCTGTAAATAGAGCTCGAGTGGTTCTAGTGTCCGGCAGTGCCACTCCAGTTGGGAGGGCACAGAAGTCCAAAGTGAGGAGTGAATGGGGGATGTGTTCCCCAGTGGAAGAACCAGTGGACCAGGGACTAGCTAGTTGGGCTATATTCCCTTGGGGGGACCCGGGTGACACCACTTCTGTTCTGGGGGATCTTCGTGCACTTTCAGGTGGGCAGGGGACGGGAGATCTGCACCAGACAGACAGTCACACAACATATGAGTCATATGTTAGCCTCAGGGGGATAGTGTGTGAGTCCCCAGAAGTCCTGGAGTGCCATGCAAGTATTCCGCCAAAGGTTTTAGACCTAAGGTTGGGAGGCCAGGTTCAGGATCCGCCTGACCTGGAGGGAAGGACGTCTGTAACCAGTGTCCTGACCGGTTTATCTTCCAGGGGTACCACTCCAGTTGGGAGGGTGCAGAACTCTGGAAGGGGGTGCAGAGGGTGGGAGTCCCCACCTCTGACCCCGGTGCAACCTGAGGGGTTAAACCCTAGGTTGGGAGAATGGTGTTCTAAAGGTGCCTCTTGAAGGAGGAGGAACCCTAGAAGGAGAGGTAGGGGGAGGAGAGCCTCCGCTGTGACTTTTGGTCTGCCTGAGGGTGTAGACCTTAGGCTGGAGAACCAGTGGCAGTCTAGCCCTGTCCTAAGGAGAGGAAGGGTGTGGAATGGCTACTATGTACCAGGGGTTACTACCCCCCACTCTGTGTATAGGCAAGGACCAGTGGCACCTGGGTGGCCTAGGGCCTGGTCCTGGCCGCGGACAGCTTGGGAGTACCAGTGGGGTAGCCCAGTTGTTCCAGACAGCGTTTTTAGAAGGAACCCCATGGGTTCACCGTGGCATAGAAAAGGAGGGTGTCCCTGCAGTTGCGAGTCCGAGTTCTATCGCCCAAAGCAGGGAAGACCATCACGGTGGTGATTGGTCTACCCTGCATTTTGACTGGAAGGGGGCTGTGTTGGACTTGGCCCTTCCGGCAGGTTCACCCCTAAACTTTTTGCTTTGGTATGAGACTTGGTGATAGTTATTTTTGGCTTCTGCGCACTTTAACACTGTGTTCCAGTGTAAAGTGCGTGCGTGTGGTGAGATTGGCCTGCCCTCCCATAGGAATGCATGGGGAATGCATTTGTCCATTGTAGTTCCGGATGTGTGGGGAGTGCAGGGTTGAGTTTGGTATGTGCGAACTCGTGAGAGTGAATGCTGCGCGATGATGTGTGCAGCGTTAATGTGTATAGTGTGGAAGTGCCACTTCTAGAAGTTGGCATGTCTGTGTAATAAATGTGAAGTGACTGTCTGGCTTGTGATTGGCTGGAGCTGGCTGTTGAACCTGGCTCCAGGAGTCAGGATGGGTCTGCCCCGGTGGTGAATAGGGAGATTTAAATCCAGATGGGTGGGAGGAGTGCACCTGGGACCTGAATAGGGCTGGGCGTTCCCTACACAATGCTGGCTCCGCCCCCTGTGGTGCGTCTGATGTACCTAGCCTGTCCTGTGAATGGGGAGAGGGGGTGAGCAAAACAGAGTGCTCCAAAACCAGCTGCGTCTGGTTTTTCCTTAACCCAGCAGCCTGAGACAAAGGATTTATGTGTATAAAAAGGGGCTGTGACCCCATGTAAAAGTTTCTCTTGTTCCTGACCTGAAGAGGGGGGCCTGCTGCTGCTGGGCACCAGGAGGATACAGCCACTAGGGACTGCCTTCCTGCCTGGAGGGCCCTGTGAGCTGGACCCTGGGCCCAGCCTTTGCCCCTGCCTACCTTCCTAAATAATTTTGCCCTGGACTTTTGCGCACCACAAGCGCCTGGGAGTGCTTTGCCTTTATTTCTTTACAGTGGTTTGTTCTCCTCCAGGGGAGCGCTTCTGCTTTTTACCGCAGCACGGAGCTGCGATCGTCCTTCCTCGAGGGATTCCCCGGCGTGGGGATCCCCCCTAGTCTTCCTTTTCAGCGCGGGTGCCACCCAGCTCATTGCCGTCCTTCGTGGAGTTTGGGCGGGTGCCTACCCTGTGCCTTTGTCCTTTATTTTTTACCCCTGACGGGTGCATTCTCGCGGGTGTCACCCCGCTCATTGGTATTCTATTCTTTAACCCCTGACGGGTGCCCACCCCGCCAGGGATATTGGAGTTAAACGGGTGCCTACCCCGTATTTTGCAAGCAGAATCACCGCCGCCGCCCGGGGGCTTCATTAGGAAGAGCGTGCCGCCATTGGCTAACGTGCCCCGGAGCCTGGAGGCTCGTCTGGAGGGCTGCGCAGCAATTGGCTGCCCTGCCCGCCTGCACCTCGAGCCAGGGAAGCTTCCCCGAAGTGGAGGCTGCGCTGCCTGGGGTCCCAGCCACGAGGAGCCGGATGAGTAGGGCTCCACCCAAGCAGCCCCCGCCCAGGAGCAGCGCCGGGACAGGGAGGAGTCCCCAGCAGAGGCCCGGTGAGTGCGGGCGTTTCAAGGCAGGGACACGGATTCCTAGTGTGGATTTTAGTTGTAGGTAGAGTGGCCCCGGAAGGCAGCGGGCCGCTCCAACATTGGTGGCAGTATTTATTTATTTATTTATTTTCAGCATTTATAAAGCGCACTGTTACCAGTCGGTGTCCTGGCGCTAGTTGACCACTCCGAGGACTAGCCCCAAAGCTTATTGCCTAAATAACCATGTTTTCAAGACCTTCCGAAAGGACATCGAGTCTGGTGCCTATTTAAGGTCTGCTGGCAAGGCGTTCCAAGCCTTTGCTGCTCCCAAGGAGAAGCTTCTGCCTCCCCATCGGGTTTTTTTAATTCTTGGGATCACTATCAGCCCCTGATCGGTTGATCTCAGTGATCTAGCAGGTTTGTACCACTGAAAGTACTGGGTCATGCACTGAGGGCCCAGCCCTTTAAGTGCCTTGAAAACTATGCATAATGCTGTAAATGCAATCCGCTTGCGCACCGGCAGCCAGTGTAATTTCACCAACTCTTGGGCGACAGAGGCAAATCTGGGAGTACCCGTGATCAGGCGGGCCGCTGCATTTTGCAGACAAAACAGGTGATGGACAGAATGTGGATCAATGTCACACATTCACCCCAGTCCAAAGATCTGGGCCCAAATCCATCGTTTTTTTGATCTCCACACCACCCTGGGTTAGACAATGGCGATATGCAAATCAGCTCCGACCCTGTGCCCCATGGGAACAGTCCAGTCCGAACTACAAAAGCCATGTCCTCCCCAGAACGGAATCAAGCATCCGAGGACCGGACCGGTTTCGAGGTAACACCTCTCATCAGCCCGGCTAGCTTGACTCCAGTGGTGTGGAGTGCCTGGGACCCACGTCTGAGCATCCCCAGCGCACTTATGGCGGCACTGCAAACAAAACAGGTGATGGACAGAATGTGGATCAATGTCACACATTCACCCCAGTCCAAAGATCTGGGCCCAAATCCATCGTTTTTTTGCACTCCACACCACCCTGGGTTAGACAATGGCGATATGCAAATCAGCTCTGACCCTGTGCCCCATGGGAACAGTCCAGTCCGAACTACAAAAGCCATGTCCTTCCCAGAACGGAATCAAGCATCCGAGGACCGGACCGGTTTCGAGGTAACACCTCTCATCAGCCCGGCTAGCTTGACTCCAGTGGTGTGGAGTGCCTGGGACCCACGTCTGAGCATCCCCAGCGCACTTATGGCGGCACTGCAAACAAAACAGGTGATGGACAGAATGTGGATCAATGTCACACATTCACCCCAGTCCAAAGATCTGGGCCCAAATCCATCGTTTTTTTTGCACTCCACACCACCCTGGGTTAGACAATGGCGATATGCAAATCAGCTCTGACCCTGTGCCCCATGGGAACAGTCCAGTCCGAACTACAAAAGCCATGTCCTTCCCAGAACGGAATCAAGCATCCGAGGACCGGACCGGTTTCGAGGTAACACCTCTCATCAGCCCGGCTAGCTTGACTCCAGTGGTGTGGAGTGCCTGGGACCCACGTCTGAGCATCCCCAGCGCACTTATGGCGGCACTGCAAACAAAACAGGTGATGGACAGAATGTGGATCAATGTCACACATTCACCCCAGTCCAAAGATCTGGGCCCAAATCCATTGTTTTTTTGCACTCCACACCACCCTGGGTTAGACAATGGCGATATGCAAATCAGCTCTGACCCTGTGCCCCATGGGAACAGTCCAGTCCGAACTACAAAAGCCATGTCCTTCCCAGAACGGAATCAAGCATCCGAGGACCGGACCGGTTTCGAGGTAACACCTCTCATCAGCCCGGCTAGCTTGACTCCAGTGGTGTGGAGTGCCTGGGACCCACGTCTGAGCATCCCCAGCGCACTTATGGCGGCACTGCAAACAAAACAGGTGATGGACAGAATGTGGATCAATGTCACACATTCACCCCAGTCCAAAGATCTGGGCCCAAATCCATCGTTTTTTTGCAGAGCTTGTAATTTATTGAGGAGCCCCTGTTGAGCATTGAGCAGTAGGCCATTGCAATAATCCAGCCGAGACAGGATCAATCCAGACACTACTGTTTTTCTTATCTCATCTGGAAGAAAGGGCAGAATCTTGCGTAGGGTCTTAAGAACAAAAAAGGTGGCTGAGGTCAACGCATTTACTTGGGGCCTAAAGGACAATTTATCGTCCATCAGAACCCCAAGGTTCTTGACCTTGGCAACAGGTGAGGGAGGGACGCCCCAACTCTTCCGGCCACCATCTTGGGGACCAGAAATTCTCTCCAGCCCCAAAGAGGAGAACCTTGGTCTTGGCCGAGTTCAGTTTTAGGCAATTCCCTGCCATCCAGTCACTGACTGCAAGCATGCAATCTTTGAACCTGCTGGCTGTGCCTTCCTCTCCTCCCGGTAGCAGCGACACCACGATCTGTGTGTCGTCTGCATATGATGTTAAATTAAAACCAAAGGCTCTGATGACTGGTGCTAGGGTGGAAACATAAACATTAAAAAAGGTTGGACTCAGTGCTGAGCCCTGGGGAACCCCACAAGGGAGTACGAACGGACTGGATTCTTGATCATCCAAGGTCACCACCTGACTCCTGTTGGAAAGGAAAGCTTTCAAGATCTTAAGTGCTTTGCCCTGAATCCCCGAGGCCCTCAGCCGGCCCACCAGTATAATGTGGTGGACCGTATCAAAGGCCGCGGACAGGTCCAACAGGATTAGTGCGGCTTTTCCTCCAGCGTCCTTCACTTTCCTAATGTCTTCCGCCGATTTGATTAGGGCCGATTCCGTGCTGTGCCCTGCCCTGAACCCATGTTGAGATGGGTCTAGAGCTTGCACAGCACCAAGAAAAGAGCTTAGCTGAGAATTCATTATTCCCTCTATAAGCTTGGCAGGTAACGGGAGTCTGGCAATGGGGCGATAGTTGTTCAGATCGTCGCTATCCAGATTTGGTTTTTTTAAAAGGGGGAGGATCGATGCCTGTTTCCAGCGGGATGGGAATTCCCCACTTTCCAACATTTTATTAAATATTTATGTAAGCACAGATGCTATCGGTGCTGCCGCTACCTTTGCTACAGTAGATGGGGAGGGGTCATGAGGGGAGCCTGGTTTTAGCCTCAGCAGGCGCTTCCTTACTTACCGGGAAGAAGCTCAGGAGCCTACTTTTCTGAGAGTTAGTCTCTACCAGCTCTGGATTGTCCTCTAAGAGATTACTCTTAGTTTGGCCATCCAGAGAGTAGAAAATTGTCTCCACTTTATTTTGGAAGAATTTAGCCAGATCTTGACATAATTCCTGACTAGGGGGCACAACTGCCGGTTTTGGGGCTGCCAGGGTAAGGACTGTTTGGCAGAGTTTCTTGCCTCCTTAATGCGATTGGTGAAGAAAGTACATTTTGCTTTCCCTATCAGTTCTTCATATATAACTAGTTCCAATTTATATCTCTTTTTGTCGACCTCATAATAGTTTTTCCTCCATATCCGTTCTAGTTTCTTACAGGCAATTTTATGCTTCCTGATCTCCTCTGAGAACCAAGGAGCCGATGGCGACGTGCGAGTGGAATGGCAAAGTTTGGGTGGAGCTTGTTGCCCACAAGCCTTGTCCACCCAGTTAGTATAAGTGGTGGCCGCATCCTTTGTATCCGCTGGGAGGGGTACCATCGTGGAAGTCAATAGGTCGTCAAGAGACGTACCTTCTATATTTTTCATTTGTGTTAAGAGCCCACGAGGCTCCAAAGGGGCATTTTGTAATTAGAGCATACGTGGCCCCTATGCACAGGGGGGCATTGTTGAAGCTAGAGCGCACGAGGCTCCACGGGGGCATTTTGTAATTAGAGCCCACGAGGCTTCACCTATTTTGGGGGCATTGATGTTTCACTGAGCCCCAGGTGAGAACCACGAGGCACGCTGGTGTCAGGCTCAGTTCCCCAGCTGCCCAGCACTTAGGGCCCGATGTAGGTGGCCGTTTCAGGCCATTTACCGACCGGTAACGGCCGATTTCGGCCGTTACCGACCGGTAAAAGGCCAATCGGTATGTAGGGGCCTAAATCCAAGGCCACATGTAGGTAAATCTACATTTACAGAATCAGTAAAATTACCGATTCGGTAGAATACCGAATCGGTAATTTTACTGATTCTGTAAATTCCATATGTAGGTGGGACTCTTCTGAGTCCCAAAGGCCTTAACGCATCGGTATTTTACCATGAAATCCAACTTCATGGTATAATACCGATTCCGGTGTGCATGCACATGTGTGCATGCACACCTATGCCATGTGGCAGGCAGGCCTGCCCCTAGGGCTTGTATGCCTGCCACATGGCACCCAATCCTGTTTACGGGGTACCAGGGGGTGTCAAAGTCACACCCCCTGCACCCTTGTGAAATTCGCTATTTACCTATTCGGTAAATACCGATTCGGTAAAGCCTATTGATTCCTATGGGCTTTGAAGCCCATAGGAATCAATAGGCTTTACAGATTCGGTATTTACCGAATAGGTAAATACCGACTTTTGCCGATTCGGTAAAAGGGAACATCTGGATTCCCTACATACCCACCCCTCACATTTACCGATTCTTCATTACTGAATCGGTAAAATTCGGTAATTTTCGGTAATGAAGAATCGGTAAAACTTACTTACCTACATCTGGCCCCTAGTGGGCAGCTGCATCGTTTAGGTAAATTTTGCGCCCTCTTCTTTGGCTGCCTGTGCAGCCCAGCCCTGACATTGTGGACACAGGGCGTTTAAGCCCCTGAGAGGCCAAGATGGCCTGGGGACAGTTTCATGTGTTGTTCCCTTGTGTGGGGTACATGTTTATGCCTCAGGTGATTTTTGCGCAAATGTGATACTTGCCTAATGTGATTTATGCAATGCTTGTTGCCTATACCTCTAAATGTATGTTTATGCTTAGGAGGTTGTTTTTCCTAATATAGGTTCTGCTAGTGAGTTCATGGTTCCCTGCGTGATATATGCCTAATGTGGTTAGGATTGCGTAGTGTGTCCTTACCTTTTACCAGTGGTTACTGGTTGTGTGCTACATTTGCTATTTGGTGCTACAATTATTCTATGTTCTAAGTTCTATGTCCTACAAAGTGCTATTTGTACAAAGTGCTAGTTCTAAAAGTGCCTATTCCTGACAGAGGTCCACGTGGCCCTGTCCCTTGTACATAATCCCCTGTAAATTCTGCCTGTGCCAGTGGCACAATGTAAAGTGTGTGTTTATTATCTAATGTGTTTGGTATAATACAAAGGCTATTTTTATATATAACCTTGTGTGGAGTTTCCTTTGTGGTGGGCCTTGGGTGTTGTTGCTGGGTGCGCACGCAAACGCTTCACACATCGCCTCCGGGATAAGCCTGACTGCTCGTGCCAAGCTACCAAGGGGGTGAGCAGGGGTTATCTTTGGCGGGTGACTTCCTTGCCCTGACATAGAGTGGTGGTTTCTGCCTGGCTTTGGTGCAAGCCTTAGCCAACCGGAAATCCCCAATTCTAACAGTGAGGAGAATCCTCATCCCATTCCACATGATTTTTATATAATGCTGGAGCCTGGGCTATAGCCCATTTTCTGGCATATGTGTATTTTTTATGGATTGGAATATGATTTGAGAAGGCTGGCATCATTATATCTTTGCCATGTGGGCACTCCCTGACAAATTCTGGAGGCCAGTCTTTTTCAGCTAGAAGAATGTCATAACCCTTAGAGAGCTTTTCCCAAAAGAGTGCTCTTATTTTCCTAGTTATGTCCCCCTCCATGCGGAGCGTTATTTCATTTAACTTATGGGGTACACTAACCCTGGTGTCGGCAGTTTCAACTTGAATGCATTCATTCAAGTCCAATGTCTCCAGATGACCCTTCAGGATCTTACGAGCTTTGATCACTTCTGCTGCTCTGTCTGGCATTGTCTGAGCCCACTCACCGTTCTTGAGTTGTGTCCTCAAGATCCTCGGCATGTCTGATTTTTAGACATGCTACCTTCTTTTTGGTAAATTGAGTTTTCTTATATTTCTGAACGTGCTGATCATCTTGGACTTCACGCGTTCTTCTTTGTGTTCTGACCGTCGTCTTCTTTCCGATTTCTGTGAGGAAGTATGAAAGGTACGAGAGGAACATGTATCAGTATCTTGATATCTATCAGGTTGTCTCAGATTATCCCTATTCCTGAGGTTATACCTCTTTTCAGAGGGCTCCTTTTGAGGAGACCTACCTTGGGACTGAGAACGCTCTTCTTTAGGAAGTGATTGTTTACTGTTTTCCCACTTCTTTGTAGGAGTAGTGAGAGTGTTTTTAATAAAGGCCTTTTCAGGATTTTCTGTTAGCTGGTGCTTGACTTGTTTCCCACCCAAACTATCTCTACCTAGTTCTTCATAAGATGTTTCAATTATTCTGGCAAGTTCATATGGTTGCTTAGTAATATCAAGTTCTTTTAGTTTTTGGTGGATTGCCACGGATGCTGCTTCACCTTTAATGTTAGCTAATAATATAGCCGAGACCTGTTTGAAATCTTTTAGTAATTTCATACCAAGTTTCAAGGCAGGTTCTGGCCCGTATTAATTTTGAATCTGTTTCAGGACGTCTGGTATTAATGCCATGGACGGAAAGCCATGAGTTTTTGTATAGATTGCAGCAAAGACTGTACCCCAAGTGTCACAGTCCTCCAGGTGTGGTGCGATCCCCATTGGTAAACAGATTGTTAGAATCCTGTGTTTCTCATGAGGTGTACTATCCCGAAACACTGCCTTTATTTGAGTAATTGTTTGAGCTAACCAGAATGGAACTTGTTCCCGTTTTGCAGGTACTTTACCGATGACTGATTGTATAGTATGTGGTGTAATTTTATTTGTGTTCCCCTGGTGAGGGGTGTGCTGTGGAATACTTATAGCAGGTTGGACTGTTAAGGTCTGCATGACATATTGAACCAATTGTCTATAGATTTTGATTAATTGTTTTAGCTGAGCTAATAGTTCTACATCTGTCATTCTTTCAATGTCAAGATGTGGTGTATAGCTGCCATGTTGCTCCTGGTCTACCTAGTAGACCGAGCCTGGTAATATGATTTTGATATTGTAGGGTGCCTTTAAACCAGAGCTGATGCTCTTGGTATGTTAATGGAATTTCAATATCCTCGAAAGGAACGTATTCCACTGGAGGTTCCTCTATTTTGTAGTAGTGGAACTCATGTGTTAATGGATTTGCTGTAGGAAACAGAATCCATTAATGGAATACCTCTGTCTGCCGATATTCATATGCCTCTATAACAAATATTACCCTACCACCTCTCGACATTTGTTATAAGCTTTATAGTGATTGTTTTTCTTACATTTGCCGGGATGATTATAGCATCCTGGTTGGTTTCGTTAAAACTTGTAACTTCTAAAACTGGTCGGTCTGCTGCTGTAGCTCCACCAGTTGCATTGTTTCTTGTGGGTCCACCGTTTTCGGTGTCGCTATCTGGCATTTTGTTTAATGAAAGTTTGCAGAGCAAGTTTCAAGGAAACAAAGATAAGGTGCACAATATTTTTGGAACACTGTATTCTTCAACGTTGAACAAACCAAAAACTAATACATAGGAGTATTTCGTCCTACTTAGTTTCGGCGGATATTTTATCCTTTCACCCACTCCAGATGTCTATTGGAGTATTTTACGGGAAAAAGGGGTCTCTGTGAAAAGCACGACTGAGTTACTTTAGTATATAGCGTTAAATTAGTGCCTTACCAAACGTTCCTATATTCCCAATAGCCTCTGCACATTGGAATAATATATCCCATAGAATTGACGTAGGACTGAGGTCTACTAGGTTTCTATCGAATATACTAGACTTAATTGTGAGTGCCAGCCAGCTCAGAGGTCACTAGAAACTTTCTCGAATAAACAAGAAGTGATTAGTTTCTGACAACTGCATAAACATGACAACTTTGTTTCCCAAGAATAAAAAATATATCTCTAGAGTCGCGGAAACAATAGATAAGTATTTCAATCAGTCAATCGTGCATGCTTCGTTTCACCAGAGGTGCAGAGAAATAGAGAGATGGGCGTTTTCAATAAAAAGGTATTTATTGAACAGTCTCCTTTCTCATGCAGAAGAAATGAACTGCTACAATCGTAATACTGGCTGTAAAGTATAATGCGTACAGCAACAAGAGTATTATAAAATAATACTGTAAAAGCATGGTATGGTTTCTAAGCCATAAAATACATACATAAATCACAATGACTAAAATACTCAACTGGTGTTTCTAAAATACGCCTACCCCGATGTACCTAACCTAGGTCTAGTACGAGGGAAGAAGTAAGTGAGGTTTTGCATAGGTTTAGTATTCTTTGCCAAGAATCTATCCAAGATTTCTCTTAGGTTCTAATCAGCTCCATACCTTAGTTTAGAATGAAGGAGGTCTGGTATCTCTGTCTCGAGACTCGATTTCCGAATACCCCACAAGGGAGCTTGGAAACACTGGAGCTGGAATACTCGGCAGGAGAAAAGACAGCATCTCTCTCAGTGCGTTAGCTGGAGTGTTGGCTTCCTTTGGCACTTGCTGTAGCGAGCTGCGTAGGGCAAGTAGATAGTCGAACTGCTCCAAACCACCGGGTGTTTACTATGGCAAGTGTGGGCATATTTATACCTTGAAGGTGCCGAGTTTGACGTAAGGTTGGACATAATAATGTCATCAAAGACTCGCAGTTCTTTGAAAACTCCATGAGTTCTTGGACAAATCAATATTCAAGCAAGGGGAAGTCCCTGACTATTCAACAGGTAGGACCTCACCGTAGCGCCAGGACACCTTAGGGTAGCAGTTGCGCTCTACAAATCCAGTTAACATTAACATTAACTGCTGAAGGTGACTTTTTCCAAGAAATCCTTATGGATTTTCAGAACTAGTGGAAGTAGCCATGCCGTGTTTGGACTGCATAGGACAAGTCTAAATATTGTTATGATTTCTATGCCTATATGAGGATAAGGTGATATTTACCTATATATGGGCATGAATCGGGAAAATTACACTGGGGTCCTAAAATGCAATACAACACCAAGGAGCTACGCACTTGAACCTACTCACTGTCACCCTGGCAAAGTACCCAAAGATAGCTGCCTCCAGCAGTTGCCAATGTACCAAAGAGTGGCAGTGCAGGGGCAAATCGAGATAATTAAAGGGGAGCTCGATTCCTGAGGAGGCCAGAGGTAAGGACGGCTTGCTTTGTTGCAAAGAACTTAAGAAGGCACGCTTTACAGCCTACCACCAGCACTGCACTTCGATACAAATACTTGTCACAGTGGGCTCAGCTGACTACATTAGAAGCTGAGACCTCACCTAGTCGGCTGCCTCAGAATGTGACTGCCCTAGTGACGTGGCCTGCAGAACGTCTGTGCCACTGATTATCCGGGGATGGCACCTTCCCTGACTTGCTGCTTTCCAGCAAGGAACTGGAGCCAGCCCCAGTGTCAGTGACCTTTTGGCGATTTCAAATTCTGCCGCTGGAGAAACTTGATGAACGAATGGCGGGTAGTGTCAATCACGCAAAACTTTCTAGCTACTTCCATGCTATAATAAAGCCGCTGGCTCCTGGGCTCTCACAGGTCTGGTCTTATGTTGGCAAACTCTCACTGTCTTTCGTGATGCTGCTTGAGGAGGATCTGGTCAGCACAGGCGGCGGCAGGATGTATTTACATATTTTAAATTCCTGCCCGCGGCCATGCCCCGGGAATTGCTACTGCCTCCCGGTGCTGGCTGAGTTTAAATACAGTAAGAATAACACCTGTGTTCGCCCTCATGACCTGGACACACAAGTGCAGGCCAGGTTAGCGCCTTTGCATTTCTGATGCTTTACAGCAGTTTTAAGATTATAAAAGAGTTTCTTAGGGTAATTTCTGATATTTATCTATTTCCCTTGTCTTCATTGCTTAATTTTACTCGTAACAAAGTGCCACGGATAGTCATTGAAATTTCACTCATATTTACAAAGACATTATGAAAAAGTCACACATAACAATCTAAAACCTTGGCACCTTTGAATCATCATGAATAAAATGTTTGATTTTTTGCAGCCACGCGACAGTGCGCAAGCCGCGACCACCATCCTTGCACTGGAGCAATCCTCACGGTCTCCGTCTCCACTTCGCTGAACTGAACTAGGGCCTATATGACCTTTTACTTTTAATCCCGGCCGCCCGCCCCACTATGCATCCTATTCTATCCCACCCTCTGACTCCTTGCTCCTCGGACTTGGATGGACAGACTCACCTGCGGGCAGCAGAAGACAGGCCAAGCCTGCAAGGCTAGCCAGGGGCTAGAAGAAATTAAACTATGGCCTGCGGTTGCACGGTCCCTCTGAGTCGTCTCTGGCCTCTGTGATGCCTCACTGCACCAGTCATGTGCACTTCTAATAGTGCGATGTGCATGACAATGGTCCAGCCCCACCCTAAGGGTGAAGACTGCGCAGCCGCAGAAACATCTGCGCACCCACCGCACACCAATATGAAAAGGCCACAGCGAGGTGTTGGTGCAACGAATGACGGTGATGTACGTAACCATTTAATTACAAAATACCTGACAGATGTGTAGTGCTTACTGGCTCCGCTGAGGGGGCCCCTGGAGCGTGGGGCTGCGGGGGCCTGTGTACACCCCTGTTTCTGGGCTAGTATTGTTGCACGACCATTTCTCCTCTACCGTTGAACTGTGGGCTGTGAAGTCACACTCTGCACGACATCTGCTATATCTCAAGTGCTTTCAGACCGAGACTTGACAACCCAAATTCTGAACCCAAAGCAGTAGGACCATTGTAGTCACATTCTAGTAATGTCTACTCTACAGGAAACTTCTACTCAGAGCAGTGACACAAGAGAGGTGAACGTTTTTATTTATATATTTGCAATATGCACGAGGTTCTAGGAAAACGTTTGCAACTTTCCAATGGTTGCAACGTTTTACCTTTTTCTACATTTGCATTGAAAATCATGCATACTTTTGTCACTGTGCAAAAAAAGCTCAAGAAAAAGTTAAACCTGCAGAGAGAAAGTCTTCCATATATTTTCTTTATAAGTGGTAGCTCTTGTGCTCCTGATCAACATTTCAAAAGTGTTTGGCCAATGTATCTTTTTTCAGTTTCCTCATATTTCTTCTTCTAAAAAAGAGGTGGCATTTCTTGTGTACCACCTACAAACCGCATTATTCCAGTAGGAATGTTGGCCCTACAGGTCGACACCCTTCAATATACTGCATGTGTGCCTACAGGTTTGTAAGAGGTTTGTTGTGTCCACAGATGTCAAGTTGGAAGGAATGTAGGGGAGCAAAAATCATGGCAGTTTAATACTCTTATACACAACCAGAAGAACGCAGGGGTCTACTCACTGACTACCAGTCTACACTGAGTGTTCACACAATGATCAAGAACCCACGTCTACACCAAAACAAATAAAAAATGTAAACAAGACCCATATGAGTGGTTGGATTCCCATCAAACTTGTATCCTTGATAAATCTTATCATCTCGGTTTCCAGCCTTCCATCCTCTTCCTCTCTTGATCATAGAAGGTTGATCTGTGGATTATATCATGAAGGGGGTCTTAAGAAGAGACCGCAAAGAAAGGGATAGATCAAGTACAGACAGTCCCTAAAACTGTGGTCCTGTAACAAGCTGTTATAGTGGGAATGATTTTGTGCAGTGCAAAGTGTAAGTGCAGATTAAAAAGGATTTATAGCAGAGAAATATTTTATTAGAATATCTGTTATAATCCTCATTAAAATTAGTGCATACAGGCAGTTTCATACATCACTGCCTGTCTAATTGGTCGACATGTTTCAGCCTTCGGGACTATTAGTCCCTGGCTTTCATCAGGACCTACTAGTTCTATTGCTACTGCATCAGTGTCTCTTGTGCAATAAGAGCAAAAAGGATGTTTTACAATTTTTCTAAAAGTTTTATCAACGTGCAGATTGAAATAGATACAACCTCACCTATCGAGTGGATATCCTCTGTATCTACAGGGTGTAAATATACCTGGAACAAAGAAGATCGTGCATGGTAAAAGTGGTCAATTGTTAATGCAAAAGACTGGCAATTAAAGGTCTGAAAATATTTACAACCTCTAGCTTCTAGCCTCAGACCTTTAATTGCCAGTCTTTTGCGTTAACAATTGCCCTTTTTGTGACTCAATGTATCATTACCATGCACGCTCTTCTTTGTTCCAGGTATATTTAAACCCTGTGGATACAGAGGATATACACACGATATGTGATGTTGTATATATTTCAATCTGCACGTTGATAAAACTTTTAGAATTTTTTTTAAAAATCCTTTTTGCACTTATTGCACAAGAGACACTGATGCAGTAGCAATACAACTAGTAGGTCCTGATGAAAGCCAGGGACTAATAGTCCCGAAGGCTGAAACATGTCGACCAATTAGACAGGCAGTGATGTATGTAACTGCCTGTATGCACTGTTTTAATGAGGATTATAACAGATACTCTAATAAAATATTTCTCTGCTATAAATCCTTTTTAATCTGCACTTACACTTTGCACTGCTCAAAAGCATTCCCACTATAACATCTTGTTGCAGGACCACAGTTTTAGGGTCTGTCTGTACTTGCTCTATCCCTTTCTTTGCGGTCTCTTCTTAACACCCCCTTCATGATATAATCCACAGATCAACCCTCTATGATCAAGAGGGGAAGTGGATGGAAGGCTGGAAACCCAGATGATAAGATTGATCAAGGATACAAGTTTGATGGGAATCCAACCACTCAAATGGGTCTTGTTTTGATTCTATATTTGTTTCGGCGCAGACGTGGGTTCATGATCATTGTGTGAACACTCAGTGTAGACTGGTAGTCAGTGAGTAGACCCCCGGGTTCTTCTGGTTGAGTATATGTTGAGGTTGGGGACTAAACCTGTGGTCTTTAATTCCCTAAGACCTCTTTGTTTGTTATTATAGTTTAATACTCTTCTCATATTGTAATAGCTATCAGATCCTGGAATAAGGAGAAACTTAACCTCTTCTGTGGTTCAGACGGCCATCGGCCGTCTGACGTCACGGTGGGTGTGAGCGGAGGATGGCCGGGGGCCGTCCGAACCGCGCACGCGTCAATTTCCTCAGCACCGCGGGGGAATTCCTGCTGCAGCTAAGCGGTTAACAAAAACACTATTTGTGGCAAATGTAAACACAAATTGTTTTTATTTTTATTTTTTAGTGTAGTATTATACCAGCAGGGATAGTACTCATGATTAAGATTTCAACTGGTATTGACCACAACATATTTAAACCGTAGCAGAGCAGTGTACCAATTTTAATATAATGCAGCAGAAATGCTAGTTTGGTTCTTTTGCTACTTACCCACAGAGATGGGTCCCTGGGCTACAATATAGCATATGTGTGAAATTGAATTGCTGGTTGAGGAGTGTGAAACCCTACTCAAGAAACAGATGCGCTTTGATAAGGTGAACAACACAAAGTCATTAAATTAACCTGTGCTTAACTCCAGGGACGATAGTCTTTGCTGTCCTGGTAATTAGAAAGCACATTCAAAAATGTAATACATTATAAATAAAATGTAACATGAACATTTGTTTCTCGTCAGCCACACATACTTGAGAAGATGAATGCATATGGTATGTGTAAGGGTCTGTGGATGGTGTTTGCGCACATTGTGGATGTTTGAGTGTGTAGAAAGAATGAGCTAGGAGGTTCTCTGAAGCTTTAAATGAAAATGTTAATTCCAGCTGTTTGTAACTCGTATAAAAAAGCAGTTAGCTGAAACACAGAACTGTTTGAGGGTAAAACCTGATGTAGGCCCTTGCCAGTAATGAATTATGCACCATAGTGGACTAGTGGTTGTCATAGGCGATTTCTACTGTTTCCATGTAGTGCTGAGGGCTCTGACTCTATCTAGTGGGAATCAGGAATTCTCTTCTATCCCTACTCATAGTGAGAAGGTAGGTCTTCTGCTTCAATAGAGAGTTGTCAAAGGTGGTTGGGTATTAACCTTGGGGAAGGGTAGTGGTGGTAGTGGGCCTTTGTATGATGAGATCAGGGCATTGTCCTGTAAATTCTGCAGCACACAAATCACTGCCCAGCTTTTCCGATAGCTCTCCATCAGGCGGTGTGAGTCACAGTTGGGAGGAAAGATCTTTCTTCTTGTAGTCAGTCTTTCGCTGAAATTCAGAGAGGTATTAAATCTGTTTTTCAGCAACTTGATCGAGCAGCTCCGCCGGGTCACCTCGTCTATCCCCCTATAAAACCATGTAATTATCCGTGGACTGGGAGGTCTCCATAACCCACTCCGTACCCGGGTGCAACGTCAGCCCCGAAGGAGTGGAATAGACCCAAGACAGAGGCAGGACAACGAGCAGCTTGTCAATGGCCTAAATCCCCAGGCTCAAGTGTCGGAGCTGGGAGACAACGTGCAACACAGAGGGAAGTACTGACAGTAAGCCCCGCCTGAGACACATAGCGGGACCCAGGGGCGGAGAGAGCAACAATCAGAGACGCCCAAGCGATGGAAGGATAGAACCTGCATAGATCCACAGCTATTCAGACGGCGGTCGCGAGCTACAGCGTAACTCAGGCTCCAAAAGAGACGGATCAGCAAGCGGCCAGCGAATCACAGGAGTCTGCAGTAACCAGAAATGGGACCGGAGACACATGGCAACAACAGTTAGAAAACATATTAGTTCGGAGGAAGAGGACATTGGGCAGGACGTGACTCCAGCAACAGCCACACGTGAGACTGCGGTCAATACAATAGAGGCCGTACCAGTGAAAACACGCAAAAACTAGTATGTAGGGGTCACATGCACAGGGGAGTGGGAGCACACATTAAGAGGTCCTCCAAGATATAAGGAATCTGGACTAAACAGCTACAGCGGAAGTTGAGTTCCCTCCCCCCCACTATACTCAGCATGAACTGAGGTAACTGCCTCCCCAGTCGGGAAACATTTATGCAATTTGAAAGAGGGGGCAACCACAGAATAGGGCACGGAAAAGAAGAGTGCGACAAAGGAACAAACAACACCAGGTGATGCTACAAACAGGTCAATTGGACTGCAGGATCATAACCCAAATTGTAGACTTAAAGCAGGATAGAAGGTGTAAATATCAACGGGCCGGTCCCACCTGTCTTAGAGCCCCCACGCACAAATGACGCGGTGGAGATGACAGGGGGCAGAAGATCCCAAGCCTCTTAGCAGACAAAGCTAGATAAATTCATACTGCCAAAGGAACAATTGACCAGCCCAGAAAGAGCAGAAGCAACTGGACCACAAACTGTAACACCCCAGACAACATCACTAGAACCTACACTACAAGACGTTATGGCTGCTATCCAAGGGTCAAAAACAGAGCTGGCTGGCAAAATCGACGCATTAACCACGGAGGTATCACTGCTCAGAGCGGACCTCAGCAACATGAGAAATCGAGTAACGGAGGTCAAAGGAACAACAGCTGGACCGGTGACCGACATGAACACCCTACAGAACAGGTCAGAGAGCTGACAAATATGGTAAGGGAGAAAGAAGATAAGTTGGAGGATCAAGAAGGGTGCTGCCGCCGCAACAATGTCCACATAATTGGAGTGCCAGACTGAGTGGTAGGGAAAGCAGTAGACCTATTTGTCGAAGACCTCATAACGAAAGCGCTCCAACCAAAGGGTCTGTTAAAATTTTTCTCAGTGGAACGCGCCCACCGAGTCACAGGTATGCGGCCAAGGCTGAAGGTCTTGCGGCGACCCAAAATAGCGACACTTTAACTACAGAGATTGTGCTGTTGTTCTTTAGGTGGGTAGATGCCCCCACCATTGAAATATGAGAATGCCCTCATCATCTTCTACCCAGACTTCACACTGAAAGTACAACGCACAAGTTACTACTTGTGTAACGATATATCTGTAAGAGACATTAGTTAGTGATAGATTCCTTACCTTAGAATATCCCCAGGCGTCAGACTGGATCCGGAAACTTTTGCGTAGCAGTACCCTTGCGCGTCGGTAGGCGTCGTCTGCGGCTCCGCGTCCGTCGTCGGCGTCGTGGGCGCCGTGATGACGTCGTCTAAGTATATAGACGCCGCCTCCGCATGCTGAGGTCAGTTCTTAGACACAGCTTTTCCGCGCCAGAAGCGCAAAGCCATGCCAAAAACCAACACTGGTGCCATGAAACTAGGGCCCTGAAAGGGGATGACCTTAACCCTAGATATCGGTTCGCAGAATAGGGAGGATGGGTGGGTCGGTAAGGAATCTATCACTAACTAATGTCTCTTACAGATATATCGTTACACAAGTAGTAACTTGTGCATCTGAAAGAGACATGTTAGTGATAGATTCCTTATCTTAGAATAGATACCCCAGCAATACCAACCCCGTGGTGGTGGGTCTGCGAACCAATAATCACACCAGAAAGTCCTGGAGGACGGAACGGCCAGAGCGGCCATCCCTCCGGACTTGACTGTCCAGGCAATAATGTCTTGCAAACGTGTGCAGCGAGGCCCACGTAGCTGCCTGGCAAATGTCCTGCAAGGGCACACCTCGGCCCAAAGCAGTCGTAGTGGCTGTAGCTTGAGTGGAATGAGCTCTCAGCCCAACAGGGGGTTCCTTCTTAGCCAAGGAGTAACACGCCTGGATACACAAGATGATCCACCGGGAGATGGTCCTCTTGTGCACCGCTTTCCCTTTCTTAGCCCCCGCGTATCCAACGAAGAGTTGATCATCCACCCGGAACTGCTGTGTGCGATTCAAATAAAATGAGAGCGCACGTTTTGGGTCCAGACGGTGGAGCCTCTCCTCCTCTCTCTCGAGGGGTGCGGAGGTGGAAAGAAAGTGGGCAAGGTGATGGATTGCCCAATGTGGAAGGCTGTGACTACTTTGGGTAGGAAGGAGGGCCTCGTACGTAACACAACCTTGTCCGGATGGACTGAAAGGAAAGGAGGCTTACAAGATAGAGCCTGGAGCTCACTCACTCTCCTGGCAGAGGTGATGGCTACCAGGAAGGCAGTCTTCAAAGAGAGAAGGCGAAGAGGACAGTTGTGAAGTGGCTCAAAGGGAGCGCACATCAGAAACGTAAGAACCAGGTTCAAGTCCCACTGAGGCATCACGAAGGGAACAGGAGGAAACGTATGAGTGATGCCCTTCAGGAATCGATTAACGATAGGGGACTTGAACAAAGAAGGTTGGTCAGGCAGCCTCAGGAAGGCTGAAAGAGCCGAAAGATAGCCCTTGACAGTGCCCAAAGCAGAGCCCTGCTGGGCAAGAGAGAGAAGAAAGAGGAAAACCTCCGAAAGAGGGGCATTAAGGGGATCCACAGACTTTGCTGTACACCATGCCACAAATCTGTTCCACCTGCAGGCGTATACCGACTTTGTGGAGGGACGCCTGGCTGCCAGAATGATGTTACAAACTTCAGGAGGCAAGTCAAATGGCCTCAACTGTCGCCGCTCAATCTCCAAGCATGGAGGTGGAGACTGGACAGGTTCGGATGGAGGACCGTCCCCTGCTGCTGCGACAGAAGGTCCTCCTGAAGAGGCAGACGAACCGGGGGATCGACTGACATACTGAGGAGCTCGGGATACCAGTACCTTCGTGCCCAGTCCGGAGCCACAAGGATGACTTGTGCCCGGTCGCGCTTGATCTTTTTCAGCACTCTGGGCAGAAGTGGTATAGGCGGAAAGGCATACAACAGACCGCAACTCCACTCGCGACGAAAAGCGTCTCCGAGCGAGTGCCGCCTTGGAAATTCCAAAGCGCAGAACCGATGACATTGCGCGTTCTCTTCGGTGGCGAATAGATCTAACCAAGGCTCTCTCCACTGCTGAAAGAGACCCTGCGCCACGTCCGAGTTCAGACGCCATTCGTGATCCATCGAGCACCGTCGGCTGAGTTCGTCCGCCCTGGCGTTCAGAGAACCTGCCAGGTGTTGAACCATCAGAGTCACGCCCTGATGTTCCAGCCATTGCCAGAGGCGCAGAGCCTCCTGGCAGAGGGTCCACGACCCCACCCCGCCCTGTTTGTTGCAGTACCACATGGCGGTGGTGTTGTCCGTGAACACCTGCACTGCACTCCCTCGGACAGACGGGAGGAATGCCTTCAGTGCCAGACGAATCGCCCGCAGCTCCAACAGGTTGATGTGGAGCCGGGACTCCGCCGGAGACCAGAGGCCTCTGATCTCCTTCTCTCCCAAGTGGCCTCCCCAGCCCTGGCGGGACGCGTCCGTCACAACTACGTGCTCCGGTTGGGGAAGGGAGAGGGACCTGCCGCTGACCCAATCGCGGTCCATGAGACACCACTGCAGCTGTCTCGCAGTGCCCTCCGAGATCAGGACATGGTCGGACAGGTTGCCCTGATGCTGGGCCCACTGAAACTTCAGGTCCCACTGCAGAGCCCGCATCCGCCACCGTGCGTGATGCACCAGAAGGATGCAGAAGGCCATCAGCCCCAGAAGCCGCAGCGTCAACCTGACCGAAACCCGGGATAAAGGCCGGAAGATTGGAATCAGAGCCTGTATATCCCGAATTCGCTGTTCGGGGGGGTAAACCCGAAACCGCGCCGAGTCGAGAACCGCTCCGATGAAAAGGAGCTTCTGAGAGGGGCACAGGTGTGACTTCGGCACATTGATGGAAAATCCCAGCAGGTGCAGGAGATCCGCCGTAGTCTGGAGGTGACTGACGACTGTCTGGGGCGAGCCCGCCTTCAACAACCAGTCGTCGAGGTAGGGGAAGACTGAGACCCCCAACCTGCGCAGATGAGCTGCGACCACCGCCATCACCTTCGTGAACACCCGTGGGGCGCTGGTAAGGCTGAAGGGGAGCACGGTAAACTGAAAGTGCTCGTGGCCTACCGTAAACCGCAGGTAACGCCGGTGGGCCGGCAGGACGGGGATGTGGAAATACGCATCCTGCAAGTCCAACGCTACCATCCAGTCTTCCGGGTCTAGGGCAGCTAAGACCTGAGCCAGAGTCAGCATCTTGAACTTTTCCTTCCGGAGGAAGCCGTTGACGTTTCTCAGATCCAAGAAAGGGCGTAGGCCCCCTTTGCCCTTCTTGGGTACCAGAAAGTAGTGCGAGTAGCAACCACGTCCTACTTCTGGTCCAGGAATGCGCTCGATGGCCCCCTTGGCCAAGAGGGCCGAAACTTCCTCCTGCAGAAGCCGCAAGTGATCCCCCGAAACGCGGTGGTTCTGCGGTGGCATGGCTTGAGGAGTCGTCTCGAAGTGGAGGGAGTAGCCCCTCCGGACGATCTGCAGCACCCAACTGTCCGAAGTGACAGTGCACCAGTGAGAGTGGTGATGGCGAACCCTGCCTCCCACTGGCGTCACATGGGCCGAAAAGCACGGACTAGGAAGGTTCAGAGGCGGATGCTGCGGGGAAGGTGTGGACTGACCTCGCCTGTTTCCCCGACCGCCGCCGCGCTGGACGACATTCTGCGGCGAGTGGCTGGCGGCACGTGTGGGGACACCCCTTCCTTGGCGACGAAAGGAGCAAAAGGAACCCGTTTGCTGGCGCGGGCCGAGAGGCCCAAGGACTTGGCCGTAGCCCTGGAGTCCTTAAAGCGCTCAAGCGCGTGGTCCGCTTTGTCGCCAAATAGGCGACGGCCATCGAACGGCATGTCCATCAGAGTGTTCTGGACATCTGCCGAAAAATTGGCGGATCTCAGCCAGGCATGGCGTCTCACCGCCACCGTCATAGCCATCGCTCTGCCCAGCGAATCGGTGGTATCCAGCCCACACCTAATCGAATATTTGGCTGCATCTCGGCCCTCCACAAGGGTCTGGCCGAGTTTGGCCCGTACCTCCAACGGGCACTCTGGCAGCACCTCCGCCACCGTCTCCCACAAAGAGTGGGTGTAGCGGCCCAAGAGGCATGCGGTGTTGCAAGACCGCAGTCCCAAACTAAGGGAGGAGAACATCTTCTTACCATAAGTCTCGTACCTCTTGGATTCCCTGTCCGGCGGGGCCGTCGGGAATGCGGTCTGGGAATTAGAGGCCTGGATGACCAGACTCTCGGGGGTGGGGTGGAAGGACAGGAAACATGGGTCGCCCGGGGCCGGGCGGTGGCGTCTGGCCACGTTCCTATCTACGGGCGAACCCGTAGCGGGCCTGGACCAAGTGCCCAGAAGAACGTTGGTCAAGGCCTCATTAAACGGCAGCAGAGGCTCCATGGAGCATGACTGCGGCTTAAGGACCTCAGTGAGGAGGTTAGTCCTCACGGCCGCGACGGGGAGCTCAAAGTTTAAGGCCTTGGCAGCCCTCGTCAACACCACGCCATAGGTAGCACCCTCCTCCGAAGCCACGGTAGGAGGAGAGACAAATCCAGTGTCTGGAGAGGTGTCCAGGCCACTGGCCTCCCCAAGGTCTCCTGTCCAGTCCATATTAGACTGACACTCCCTGGTCAGAGGGTCCTCAGACCCCTCCCAATCCTCCCCTTCACCCATCTCCTGAGATTCAGGGTCGTAAGCATGATGGGTCGGTTCATAGAAGTAAAAATCTCCAAACGGCGTCGGGTGCGGCGCCGATAGGCGCCGACCCGACGTGGGAACCAAAGTAAGGGAGGCATCGGGGACGGCGCCGCCCGAGGACGGCGCTGGAGGTGACACCACACGGACCGACGCCGGGGGGGTCGTTAGGTCCTTCGGTGACGATCCAGAGCCCGAGGAAGGCCCAGCGGCGCCCTGCGGCGCCGGGCCCGAAGGCGCCGACGACGCTGGCGTCGCTGTATCCTGCGGCGCCGGGCCTGAGGGCACCGGCGGTGTCGGGATCGTGGGGCCCTGCGGCGCCGGGCACGAAGGCGCCGGCGGCGGCGGGGCCGAAGCACCCAACGGCGTCGGGGTCGAGGCCCCCGACCCACTAGGACCCCCAGACGGATCCGCTGGGCCCGAAGGCGCCGAAGAGCCCGTCGGAGGGGAAAGGGACCTCATGGCCATGAGGAAGCGCTCTATCTCCTCCGGCGTCGCGTGCAGCCCAGGGACCGGAGGGTATGGAGCCGGACGCGACGCCCGCGACTCCCGAGGAGCCGCGTGGGCGGTGTCACCCGAACCCCCGGCCGCATCGCGCGAGCGTCGGGGGGAGTCAGAAGAGCGATGATGCCTCTTCGACTTCTTGTGTTTCTTACCTGACGACTTGGACCCGGAGGAGTGGTGCCGACTCCCGGAGCTGTGACGGCTCCGTCCCCGCGACCTGTCCCTTGACCTGCCGTGGGACCAGGACCGGGACCGGGACCTCACGCGGCGCGGGGCCGACTGCCGGAGTTCGAGGCGCCTGCGGGACCGCTCCCGCCTAGCCTTCCTCGAAAGGGCCCGACAGTCGGGGTAGGCCTCGTCGTCGTGGTCGACGCCCAAACACGTCAGGCACAGGCGGTGCGGATCCGTGACCGACATGGTGCGGTCGCACTCATCGCAATGCTTGAAGCCGGGCATCCTTACGGCACCGTCGGAGTCGGAAGACTTCGAAAAGGATCAAAACGATCTCCAAAAAGTTAGTCAAAAATTGACTAGGTTACTGCTTTTTCCAGATCTGCGCTGGCTGGCGCGGAAAAAAGAAGAACTGACGTCAGCACGCGGAGGCGGCGTCTATATACTCCGACGACGTCATCACAGCGCCCACGACGCCGACGACAGACGCGGAGCCGCAGACGACGCCTACTGACGCGCAAGGGTACTGCTACGCAAAAGTTTCCGGATCCAGTCTGACGCCTGGGGATATTCTAAGGTAAGGAATCTATCACTAACGTGTCTCTTTCAGATAAAAAAGACAGAACTTCCTAGAAATTAAAAAGACGCTACCCGCACAGGACATCAAGTACTCCATGCTCTTCCAGGTGATCCTCAGAGTGATAGAATAGGGCAAGGTGCGGTGGTTCACAACTCCAGAGGAGGCACGACATTGGTTGGATGGCTGTATGACAGTAAAGAAATCAAGATATCGAGAGAAGAATATACCAGCATCAGATGCAGCAGAAAGGGATTCAGACACTGAGCTTGTGAATGGACACCTGCTGGAAGAGAGTCAATCTGCACAGATGCGGGAATGGCTACTCTGAGAGAGCTTATTGGGAGTGAGCATAGGAGACAGACCACTGACTAATATGGACTGGAGAGGAAAAAGCAAGAAAGTCCATTGACCCATGGAGCAAGAACTCATATGCAGCTAAGATTTACTCTTCTCTATCTATCGATGCTTACAATTGTGTGAAGTTGAACCTGCCTCGATACTTGTCGCTATAGCACATACACAATATATGACCAAGGGGGGATGGAGAGGGACGGGCAGACTCTCTGGCTCCAGGCCAACCCGAGTTTGGGGCTGTTATTGTGGGATGACAGGCACTCTTCAAATTGGGGGTGGGTGTTATTTAACCCGCAGGGCAGCAGGGAGGGGGGGAGAGTTTAAGCTGAGTAGCCAATCTGGAGATGGCACAGTTTCAAAGTTATATCAGTTGATAACCTAGCAGGGGGAGGGAGAGAGACGAGGCAACACAAAGGGACATGAGGGGCGGGTCAGACCCCCCAACTATGTAAGATAGATTGATTACTCAGACTGTACCCAATTGCACATCTATGTTAAGCAAGAGATCAGAGACTGATAATCTGCGAGTTTCCCCCCATGCAAGCAAAGATATACAAGTCTTGACTTGGAATGTTAACGGTCTGGGCCTTAAAATAAAACGTTCAGTGGTACTACAATATCTCCGCGGGCAAAACCCCGATATACTGTTAATACAGCAAACGCACCTCAAGGGCAACACATGCAAGACACTAGACAGATTTGGATACAAACTAATGCACAAGTTACTACTTGTGTAACGATATATCTGTAAGAGACATTAGTTAGTGATAGATTCCTTATCTTAGAATATCCCCAGGCGTCAGACTGGATCCGGAAATGTTTGCGTTGCAATACCCCTGCGCGTCGGTAGGCGTCGTCCCAGCTCCGCGTCCATCGTCGGCGTCGTTAGCGCCGGAATGACGTCGTCGCTAGACGCCGCCCATGCGCGCTGACGTCAGTTCTGATACACAGCTTTTCCGCGCCAGATACGCAGAGCCATGATAGAACCAACACTGGTGCCAAGAAACGAGGGCCCTGAAAGGGGATGACCTTAACTCTAGATATCGGTTCGCAGAACAGGGAGGATGGGTGGGTCGGTAAGGAATCTATCACTAACTAATGTCTCTTACAGATATATCGTTACACAAGTAGTAACTTGTGCATCTGAAAGAGACACGTTAGTGATAGATTCCTTACCTTAGAATAGATACCCCAGCAATACCAACCCCGGTGGTGGGTCTGCGAACCAATAATCACACCAGAAAGTCCTGGAGGACAGAACGGCCAAAGAAGCCATCCCTCCGGACTTGGCTGTCCAGGCAGTAGTGTCTTGCAAACGTGTGCAGCGAGGGCCACGTAGCTGCCTGGCAAATGTTCTGCAAGGGCACTCCTCGGCCCAGAGCAGTTGCAGTCGCCATGGCCCGAGTAGAATGAGCCCGCAATCCAGCAGGGGGCTCCTATTTGGCCATGGAGTAACATGCCTGGATACACAAGATGATCCACCACGAGATGGTCCTCTTGTGCACCGCCTTTCCCTTCTTAGCGCCCACGTAACTAACGAAGAGTTGGTCATCCACCCGGAACTGGCGTGTGCGATCCAAATAGTAAGAGAGCACACGTTTTGGGTCCAGACGGTGGAGCCTCTCTTCCTCTTTCGAGGGATGCGGAGGCGGAAAGAAGGTGGGCAAGGTAATGGACTGCCCGATGTGGAAGGCCGTGACAACCTTGGGCAGAAAGGAAGGTCTTGTCCACAACACAACCTTATCCGGATGAACAGAGAGGAAAGGAGGTGTAGAAGAAAGAGCCTGGAGCTCACTCACTCTCCTGGCAGAGGTGATGGCAACCAGGAAAGCAGTCTTCAGAGTAAGAAGACGGAGAGGACAGTTATGGAGCGGCTCAAAGGGAGCACACATTAGGTAAGTAAGTACAAGATTCAAGTCCCACTGGGGCATCACGAAGGGAACAGGAGGGAACATGTGTGTGATGATTGTGAGAAGGTGGCCTGATATGCAGTGCTCACTATTCTAGTGAACACTATGTATCAGTCCAGCAACCCTTATTGATGATTGGTTGTAAGTCAACCTTATAGACCAGCTATCCTAGTAGCGTGGATACGAGCAGTCTAAGGCTAAAGACTCGAGAGGGCGTGTTAAGCCAGCTGTTTACCACACATATACCCCTTGAATACCAAGTGAAAGGACACCACACAAGTGTTATGAAAATAAACAAGATATTTATTAAGAATCACAACAGCCCTGTACTCTTTATGAGGACAGGGTACTAAGCACAAAACAAAACTCTTACGAAAATACTTAAGTTAGCACAGTATATACAAATGCCCGAGGGGCACGGAAAACCATATACTCTGAAAGTGGAATGCGAAATTACTAGCAGGTAAGTACAGTACTAATAGGCTTAGGAATCGCTAGGACTTGACTATAGAATCTTCAGATTACTTCTAGGAGGCCTAGGGGACTCGGGTGCAGAGTGTGCACTCTCACGCGGGATGCGGGACAAAGTCTATGGTAGCTAGTAATGACAAAGTTAGTGTTCTCGGGCGAACCCGACCTGGTAGGAGGAAAACGAAAGTGGATCCTGACCCTTGGATAGTGAGGCTATGCTGGGGCACCGAAATGCCGAAGTTACCTAGCCCAGGGGCTGCAGCTGCATAGGTCTCAAAAGACGTCGGGAATCCTCGTAGACGGACCAGGAGCCTGGAAGAAAGAAGTTGCTGGCAGGCGACCAGTGAAGAAAGTTCGATGGATCCAAGCCTGGATCGAAGGAAGATGACACCTGAAAGCAGAGGGGACCAAGTTCGAGACTACTAGCCAGTAGTCAGTGGGCACCAGGAGGGCACCGGATGGTAGCCACCTCGACTAGGTGAGTGGGTGACGCTGTGCTCGCAGATCTCGCGGACCAGGAGGCGTTGTCGGCGACCAGGATGGAGGAGCGAGCTGTCCCACGATGGATGAAGCTGTCGGCGTCGCTGGACCCAGGATTGGGTAACAAAGCCTTGGCAAATTCAAGCCCACGCGGTGGACTCAAAATGGCGTCTGGAGTGGACCAGGAGGGTCCGGGGTGCCCCTCTTGAAGAAGGAAGCAAGGGCCAGTCTGGAGCAACCAGACCAGCAGCAGTGATGTCGTCGGGCGTCGTGAAGAAGGCCACAAGCCAGCCGGCTAGTAGCCACACAGCGCGGTGAGCACGCAAAAGCAGAAGGGCCCCACGCAGATCGTGGAGATGCTGGAGGGCTGATCTTCGGTGCTGGAGCTGCTCAGGGTTGGGGCTTCTCGGACCCCAAAGCACTCACCAGTGTAGCACACGGTGGGCTTGTTGCAAAGAAGTCGTGCAGTCTTGGCGATCGTCGGTCCCTCGAGGTCTCGTCGCACTCACGGTTCTCAGCTTTGCTGTAGAGGTGAGTAGAGGTCAGAGGTGCCAGGGAAGCCGGGTCTCGTCGAGTTGGGTCATCGGATTCGTGAAGAAGGACTTGCAGCAGACCGCAGTGTTCTTAGGATGGTGCCTGCGGATGCAGGGTGACTACTCCTTAGCCACAAGGGAGAATCTTGAAGAAGGAAATCTTGAAGTCCTTTCGCAGAAAGTCGTGTCTTGATTCCAAAGATGATCTAATTTGAACAGGGGGCCCGCTCCTATCTTTATACTAAAAAAGGGGGCTGACCCGGTGACTAGGTCCTGCCTATGGGTGGGACTAGGAGGGGGGTGGTTACACCCCTCTGCCATGGCGGACTTCCCCCAGGCCAGGGGCTGGTGTGCCCCTGGAACTGGTTCTGACCGGCCTATGCGTAGTGAGCACCGGGGTGCCACTCAGCAGTCACCTTCCTGTAAAGCCCTGCCTACCCAGGATACACAAAACCATGTCTGGGACGGTGCTAGCACCGCCCCTGACAGGAAACCCTTTGTCCAGGCTCCCCTCGCTGGAAGGACTCCCAGCTGCAGGGGGTCAGACTCGTGTCTGTGGTGGCAGCATCCATTTTGTGGAGCTGAGGCTTCGTTTAACTTTAACCGGGGTTCACAGTTACATACATGTCGTGTCCCTCTAGAAGGGTGGAATGCTAACCCTGTCGCCAGAATTGGCGAGGGGTTAGTATTCCAATTCGTATGACACCTTACTCGACATGTTTTGATAAAGCAATACCAAAGATAGCATTTAACTGCGAGGATTATAATGCACTTAAGAGTATATGGTATGCGATATCATGGAACAGCTATTAGGACTTGATTCCGCAAGCTGCAGACAGGCTCAGCTCATGCCAGAGCCCCATCTCACACGATTCCAAGCACTCTGCCTTCAGGATTGTTAAGGCCTGCCATAGGAGTGACTGATATGAATCTGTGTGTCCATTTTAGGGTTAGATATAGGTATACTATATGTACAGCAAAGGGTGATTACACGACTTTGCCCCAGCTGTCATGCAGCCAGTTGTGTCAAATTTAGGAGGCCAGCCAGGGGTGGCATAATACATGCTTCAGCCCCTGGTAGGCCCTGGGTACACCTATGCCCTGAGTTACAGGGTCTGATAAGGTGGCCCAGTACCAATTGGTAAATGCACCTAGGGTACACGTTGTAATTTAGAGAGAGAACAGCCAGGCTGTGGGTCTGATTGGCAGGCCCACAGCCAGAGAAAGTCGTAAACCAGTGAAACAAAAGCAAAAAATCTGGGTGATCATAGGATTGCAGACCCTACTCTCCTACAATGATCTTCAAAAATCTATTTACAATGGGGGACTTGAATAAGGAAGGCTGATCAGGTAGCTGTAAGAAGGCGGAAAGAGCAGAAAGGTACCCCTTGAGAGTGTCCAGAGCAGAGCCCTGCTGGGCAAGGGAAAGAAGAAAGAGGAGAACCTCAGAAAGGGGTGCAGAGAGTGGGTCCACAGCCTTTGCTGAGCACCATGCCAAACATCTGTTCCACCTGCAGGCGTATACCGACTTCGTGGAGGGACACCTGGCTGCCAGAATGATATCACAGACTTCGGGAGGCAAGTCAAATTGCCTCAACTGCCGTCGCTCAATCTCCAAGCTTGTAGGTGGAGACTGGACAGGTTTGGGTGCAGAACCGTCCCCTGCTGCTGCGACAGAAGGTCCTCCCGAAGAGGCAGACAAATCGGGGGATCGACTGACATGCTGAGTAGCTCGGGATACCAGTATCTTCGTGCCCAGTCCGGAGCCACAAGGATAACCTGGGCCCGGTCGCGCCTGATCTCCTTCAGCACTCTGGGCAGAAGTGGTATAGGCGGAAAGGCGTACAACAGACCGCAACTCCACTCGCGACGAAAAGCGTCTCCGAGCGAGTGCCGCCTTGGAAATTCCAACGCGCAGAACTGATGACATTGCCCGTTCTCTTCTGTGGCGAATAGATCTAACCAAGGCTCTCCCCATTGCTGAAAGAGGCCTTGCGCCACGTCCGAGTTCAGATGCCATTCGTGATCCATCCTGCACCGACGGCTGAATTCGTCCGCCCTGGCATTCAGAGAGCCTGTGAGGTGTTGAACCACCAGGGTCACGCCCTGATGTTCCAGCCACTGCCAGAGGCGCAGAGCCTCCTGGCATAGGGTCCATGACCCCACCCCGCCCTGTTTGTTGCAGTACCACATGGCGGTGGCGTTGTCCGTGAACACCTGCACTACACTCCCCCGGACAGAGGGGAGGAATGCCTTCAGTGCTAGACGAATCGCCCGCAGCTCCAAAAGGTTGATATGGAGCCGGGACTCCGCCGGAGACCAGAGGCCTCTGATCTCTGCCTCTCCCAGATGGCCTCCCCAGCTCTGGAGGGACGCGTCCGTCACAACCACGTGCTCTGGGTGGGGTAGGGAGAGGGATCTGCCACTGACCCAATCGTGGTCCGTGAGCCACCACTGCAGTTGTCTCGCAGTGCCCTCCGAGATCAAGACATGATCGGACAAGTTGCCCTGATGCTGGGCCCACTGTAACTTCAGGTCCCACTGCAAAGCCCGCATCCGCCACCGGGCCTGATCCACCAGAAGGATGCAGGAGGCCATCAGCCCCAGAAGCCGCAGCGTCAACCTGACCGAGACTTGGGATAAAGGCTGAAAGATGGGAATCAAAGCCTGTATATCCCGAACCCGCTGTTCGGGTGGATAAACCCGAAACTGCACCGAGTCGAGAACCGCTCCGATGAAGAGGAGCTTCTGAGAGGGACACAGGTGCGACTTTGGCACGTTGATGAAGAACCCCAGCAAGTGCAGGAGGTCGGCCGTAGTCTGGAGGTGGCTGATGACTGTTTGGGGCGAGCCCGCCTTCAACAACCAGTCATCGAGGTAGGGGAAGAATGACACCCCTAACCTGCGGAGATGAGCTGCGACCACCGCCATCACCTTCGTGAACACCCGTGGGGCG
Organism: Lissotriton vulgaris; assembly: GCF_964263255.1. Taxonomy (NCBI): domain Eukaryota; kingdom Metazoa; phylum Chordata; class Amphibia; order Caudata; family Salamandridae; genus Lissotriton; species Lissotriton vulgaris. Next base: position 196,597,520 of record NC_141685.1, read on the forward strand.
CTGGTAAGGCCGAAGGGGAGCACGGTAAACTGAAAGTGCTCGTGGCCTACCGTGAACCGCAGGTAACGATGGTGGGCCGGCAGGACGGGGATGTGAAAATAAGCGTCCTGCAAGTCCAACGCTACCAGCCAGTCTCCATGGTCTAAGGCAGCTAAGACCTGAGCCAGAGTCAGCATCTTGAACTTCTCCTTCCGGAGGAAGCCGTTGACGTTCCGTAGGTCCAAGATAGGGCGTAGGCCCCCTTTGCCCTTCTTGGGTACCAGAAAGTAGTGGGAGTAACAACTACACCCTACTTCTGGCCCAGGAACGCGCTCGATGCCCCCCTTGGCCAAGAGGGCGGTGACTTCCTCTTGCAGAAGTTGCAAGTGATCCCCCGACACACGGTGGAATTGCGGTGGCATGGCTGGAGGGGTTGCCTCGAAGGGGAGGGAGTAGCCCCTTTGGACGATCTGCTGCACCCACCTGTCCGATGTGATAGTGCGCCAGTGGGAGAGGTGATGGCGAACCCTACCTCCCACAGGCGTCACATGGGCCTGAAAACTCAGACTAGGAAGGCTTTGAGGCAGGTGCTGCGGAGGGAGGTGTGGGATGGCCGCGCCGTTGTCGCCGACCGCCGCCACAGCGGTTTCCACGGCCGCCACCGTGCTGTTGAACATTCTGCGGTGCGTGGCTGGCAGCACGTGTGGGGGTGCCCCTTCCGTGGCCACGAAAGGAGCGAAAGGCACCCGATTGCTGGCGTGGGGCCGAGAGGCCCAAGGACTTGGCCATAGCCCTGGAGTCCTTAAAACGCTCAAGCGCATGGTCTGCCTTGTCGCCAAAGAGGCGACGGCCATCGAACGGCATGTCCAGAAGAGTGGCCTGGACATCGGTCGAAAAGTTGGCGGACCTCAGCCAGGCAAGGCGTCGAACCGCCACCGTCGTTGCCATCGCCCTGCCCAGTGAGTCCGTGGTATCCAGCCCACACCGGATGGAATATCGCGCTGCATCTCGGCCCTCCGCAAGGGTTTGGGCGAGTTTAGCCCGGACCTCCTCCGAACATTGGGGCAGCACGTCCGTAATCGCATCCCACAGGGTGTGGTTGTAGCGGCCCAAGAGACAGGCGGTATTAACAGACTGCAGCCCTAAGCTTAGGGACGAGAACACTTTCTTCCCGAACTGTTCATATCTCTTGGATTCCCGATCGGGCGGAGCCGACAGGAACGCGGTCTGGGAATTTGAGGCCTGGATAACCAGGCTCTCGGGGGTGGGATGGGTGGACAAAAAGCATGGGTCGCCCGGGGCCGGGCGGTAGCGTCTGGCCACGTTCCTATCCACAGGCGGACCTGTGGCGGGCTTGGACCAAGTGCCCACAAGAACGTCATACAAGGCCTCATTGAACGGCAGCAGAGGCTCGCTGGAGCTTGCCTGCGGTTTGAGGATCTCAGTGAGGAGGTTAGTCCTCACGGCCGTGACGGGGAGCACAAGGTTTAAGACCTTGGCCGCCCTCGTCAACACTACACTATACGTAGCCCCCTCCTCCGATGCCACGGTCGGAGGGGAGACAAATCCAGTGTCTGGAGAAGTGTCAATACACCTGGCCTCCCCAAGCTCATATGTCCAGTCCTATTGGGACTGGCACTCGAGTGCCAGAGGGTCCTCAGACCCCTCCCAATCTTCCTCGTCACCCGTCTCCTGTAAAACAGGATCAACGGACGGGGCCTCCTCGTGGAAATAAAAATCTCCAAAGGCCGTCGGAAGCGGCGCCCAGCGGCGCCGTTCCGGCGCCAGAGTAGGGCGCGAGGGAACATTGGGGACGGCGTCCACATTGGGCGCCGGGGGTGACACCCATGGGGTCGGTGCCGGCGAGGTCGTGAGGTCGACCGGCGACGACCCGGATCCGGAAGCGGATCCGGCGAGGCCCTGCGGCGCCGGGACCGAAGTCGCCAGCGGCGCCGGGGCCGAAGCACCCGACCCGCTAGGGCCTCCAGCCGGGACCGTTGGGCCCAGAGGCACCACGGAACCCGGCTGAGGAGGGAGGGACCTCATGGCCATGAGGTACCGCTCGATCTCCTCCGGCGTCGCGCCGTGCCTAGGGACCCGAAGGTGTGGGGCAGGCGGCGACACTTGCGACTCCCTCGGAGCCGGTTGGGCGGTGTCGCCCGAGCCCCCGGCCGCATTGTGCGAGCGTCGGGGTGGGTCGGAGGAACGATGACGTCTCTCCGACCTCTCATGCCTCTTACCTGACGACCGATGTCCACTCCCGGAGCCGCGATGACTCCGACCCCGCGACCGGTCCCTCGACCTCCCGTGGGACCAGGACCTGGAACGGCGGGGCCGACTGCCGGAGCTCGAGTCACTTGCGGGACCACTCCTGCCTAGCTTTAGACGTCAGGGCCCGGCAGTCGGAGCAGGTGCGGTCGTCATGGTCGAGGCCTAAGCACTTCAGGCACCGGCGATGGGGGTCCGTAACCGACATCAGTCGGTCGCACTTCGAACAGGGCTTGAACCCGGGCATCCCTACCGGCACCGATAGAGTCGAAGACTCGAGGAAAGAGATGATCAAAAAGTTTAGTCAAAAAATGACTAGGGGTAGAGCTTCTCCGGTTCTGCGCTAGCTGGCGCGGAAAAAAGAAGAACTGACGTCAGCGCGCATGGGCGGCGTCATTCCGGCGCTAACGACGCCGACGACGGACGCGGAGCCGCGGGCGACGCCTACTGACGCGCAGGGGTATTGCTACGCAAAAATTTCCGGATCCAGTCTGACGCCTGGGGATATTCTAAGGTAAGGAATCTATCACTAACGTGTATCAGATTGCACAAGCAGGATTTATGACTGGGTCTAGAGGAGTGGGGATCTTGATCCGGATGACCCTCCCCTTCACACCGGGCAATATATGGTATGACCAGATAGGTAGGTATGTGGCCGTAACAGGAAGATGGGAGGGCAAAGTCCTAAACATATGTTAAGTGTATGTACCATCAAGGCAACACGCGGACACACCGAAGGAACTAAGTGCACTACTACTAGACCTCTCTGAGGGAAAATTAATTACAGGAGGGGATATGAAATCAACAATGGACCCGGTTTTGGGGGGCGTGGCCAAGAGCATGACCGGGTAAGACGTGCCCGACATCGGCTCCGGCGAGCGCCAGTGATCATGCTGTAATCCTGGGCCATAAGGGCTTGCTCTAATCACCATTCGTCGCTCCTGAGGTCCAGAACCCCTCTGGCAGAGCACGGTCTGAGAAGAAACCGCCGAGATCCGTCTTTTTGGGCCAAAACGGTCCCAAATTAGAAGAACTCGGAAGATCCAAAATGGCGGCTGCCGTCCCCGTCTGAGCCCCGGAATAAGGTCCTGGAGGGGCGGCCGGAAGAGAAGAGGAGACGGGCCTGAACCGCCGCTTGGGCTGCCGGACGGCGGTGTGGAGCTCCACCAGCAGGAGAGACCGACGACCTCCCCCCCCCGAGCGTCCAGGTGAGTCGACCCGATCGCGGCCCGGTGGGTACCGGAGCGGCGGCAGCTGAGGCCGAGCGGAGAGACCTGGGACCAGCGGGGGTCCACCACTCTAGCGATCCGAGGAGGGCCTTAGCCAGTGGTCGTGTGGCGTTCCTGGAGGGCTCGAGCACGGGCAGCAGGTGGGAGCGACTGTGGGAGCGGCTGGAGGTACGGCGGGGCGTCGATACCCTGAACTGGACGGCACACCCGGGTAGGCCCACGCTGCGGGGGGGACAAGAAGACACACGCAGAAGCCGCCGGGATCCACCGCATTAGACCGGGACCCCCGGCTCCCCCGCCGGTGGGAAGAGTGGGAGGCCTGAGACGCGGGCTAAGATGTGGGGCCCGAGGCCCACCCCCCCCCGGGGACGGAGAGGGCAAGGCTGCGACTTGGACGTGGGGCCCTGTGGCGCTAGCGGCCTAATCACGGCCCTGGAGGCTCCCATCCACCATCCTCTCCAGTTCACCTTGGGAGACGGACCGAGTAGAGGGGGAGCACACAAGACACCCGTGGCCTGACCCCCTAGAAGTGCATTGCGGCGCTGCCCTCATCGGAAAAAACACAATCCGCCACTGTAAGGGGGCAAACCCACTGGAGGAAGTATCTCGGGGTTCATTCAGCCTGACACCAGGGCCCCTGGAATGCAGGCATAGACCATCTTGACCGCTGGTGCCCGGGTCTGCCGCCTGTGCCTAACCTATTTAACAATGACCAGAGACAAAGCACCTAAACCGCCTATGCAGGCCAAAATGGAAAAATTTACCACGCAGCACCACCCACCGGCCCCGGACACCCAGCTGCGTAGCGGGGACATGGAGACCCTCCTGCACGCCATTAGGGATTCGCGACAGGCCCTGGAGGGGAAAATAGGGGAGGTCAGCACGGAGGTGTCACTCCTGCACCAGGACAAGAGAATATGGCGGCTAGGGTGACCGAAACTGAGACAAGAATTAGCGAGGCGGAAGATGGAATGCGAGACCTCAGGGGAAACCTCACGACGCTCCAGAACACCACTAAAGACCTGCAATGGAGGGTGGACGATGCCGAAAACAGGGCACGACGGAACAACCTCCGCTTTGTAGGATTTAGAGAGAGAATTGAGGGGTCAAATATGGCGGCCTTCCTATACAAGTGGCTCCGGACCACCTTCCCTGTGGAAAAGTTTCCTGCCTGTTTCGTGATAGAACGGGCGCACAGGGCACTGCACGTAAGTCCCCCTCTGGGCGCGGCGCCACACACGATCATAGCCCACTTCCTGAACTTCCTCGATAGGGACATGATCCTTCAAGAAGCCAGAAAACTGGGGGACATCAAAATTGACAATTCACGTATCATGATCTTTCCAGATTACAGCAGAGAAGTGCAAGCTAACAGGAAATCTTTCCCATCGGTTAAGGCTAAACTACAAGAAAAAGCCATTCAATACATGCTACTTTTCCCAGCCAAGCTTAAGGTAATCTACAGAGACAAAGCGCACTTCTTCAAGTCCCAGGAAGCGGCTTGGGAATGGCTCGAGGAGCGCCCGATCCTCAAACAGACGGAGGAAAGGAGAAGGAGAAAGATCCACCTGGGTCGACCCCCGAACTAGCAGGGAGCGGAGCAGGGCAGGACTTTGCGACCACGGGATGCCACTGGACATTGGAGGAGTGCAACTACCCCCGGTCCGTCGCAAACAAACAGAATGCCTGATGCCGGTTGAAGACCATGCTTTGAATACGCAGCCCAGATTGCGCTCCAACTCCATGCCGCTCATCACGACACCTGACGGTAATGCGGACCTGGAATTGCAAAAGAGTATGTCAGAGGACGAAAGGAGTGTGGATGACGAAGAACATAGCACGACCTCCATGCATCCCTTGGTAGCAGAGATTGCTGCAATGGAGCAGGACACCAATACGGAACACTCGCAAGCTGAACTACCAGACTCACATTCATGAATCAGAGGCACAGCCTGAATGGCACAGACATAACCGGCCTGTCGGAGCTGATCGAGAAGAGACACACACACCCCCTCTTCCTTCCTTTCTTCCTATTTTTTCCCTTCTCTTCACGCCTCGCACCTTCTATTGCCCTTCCTTCTTATCCCAATTCATCTCTTTCTTTACGTTCTTGTCGGCTGTCCAACAGCGCCTGAACTGGTCCCCGTATAAAGTTTGGGGACGCACTGCAGAAGTCCTGTTGACACTGTAGTGTGAAGGGTCACGACCATGGGTGGGCGACAGACCACACCTGCCACTGTGAGGGGCCGACGCCGGCTGGAGCCAGAGTCCCAACGGAGGGGGGGTGCGGTGGGGAGGGGTCCGGGTGGGATATGGTTAGTTTGTTCAGAAATGTTGTAATGTTCTATGGGTTTGCAGAAGGTGAAGTCATGTTCAGGGCTGTGAGTGCATGGGTTGCCAGAAGACTGCTACTGACACAAAGCCAGAGTACAAATGCCCCCCCCGACGTCACTTAATGGAAAAAAACCTGGTGGCCCCTTATACGGTATACACCAGGAATGTGAATGACCTGGAAGACCGCATCAAGAGGAGTTTGGTACAGGCACACATTAAACGGATCCACCCTGATATAGTGCTCCTACAGGAGACTCATCTCCGTGGGAATAGGTGTGGTTTCCTGGGAAGAAAGCCCTACACCATCCTGGCGCACGCGGGATACACGACAGGGTCCAGAGGGGTGGCTATTTTATTAAAGCCGTCCCCACCCTTCCAGATTCAGCGTACATGGGCAGATGAGCAGGGCACGTATGTAGGAGTCAATGGGAGGTGGGGAAGGACTGAACTCACAATTATATCAGTGTATGCCCCACCTCAGCTCCAAGCCAGGACCTTAAAGGGTGTCACCGACATAATGCTACACTAGTGATAGGTGGGGACTTTAATGACGTAATGTGCCCAGAGGTTGACAGGACCGGGAACTCCACAAGAACTGGGACTGAAACACACTTGGCGAGATTCGCTCACTCCCTGGGCCTTGTGGATGTCTGGAGGGCAGCGCACCCGCGAGATGCCTGCTTCTCCTACTTCTCAGGGGCACATCAGGTGTATTCTAGATTAGACTACATTTTCGTGACGCTGGGTCTCAAGGGGCAGATCAGAAGGGTGGAATATCGAGCCCGTGGTCTATCTGATCACTCACCGCTGGAAGTTAGTATAGGCAGGGATAGAGCTGGACCCAGAGGGGAACGGCGCCTCCCGACGTGGGAATTGCAAAATAAAGAATTACGCCAGGGCCTTAGGGCCGACACAAAAATTTACTTCAATGAAAACACAGGTTCGGTCCAATCAGGGGTGGTAGTCTGGGAAGCATACAAAACAGTCCTTAGGGACCGGGCGCAAAACAGACTATCCTGGGCCAAGAAAAAGGAAAGGGAGGAGATGGACGAATGCGAAGCCCAGATCCTCGCCCTTGAAAAGATGTGCCTGACCCAACAGACTGACCAATATAAGCGTCGCCTGAGAGACGCCCAACTTAACTATAGGGCCTTAGCGACCCAAGAAGCAAAGAAGCAAAGATTAGCCACGCTCCACAGGTTGTACGATGTTAGTGACAAGTCGGGGAAACTGTTGGCATGGCTCAGCCGCAGGGAAATGGAAGCTCGCTGGGTCGAATCCGTTACGGACGAGACGGGCGAGCAGGTGTGCCTAGACGAAGGGATTGTCAAAAAAGGAGGGGTTTGGCCCAAAGGATTAGAGGGTAGGTAGGTAGGGCCAGTTATACTACATAAGAAAAAAGGCAGAAATTACTGCTAAGGTAAACGTATTAGTTTGCGTTCATCTTACTTCATATGAATAAGTGTTGTGAAGTCACTAGAGGCATAGGTAATTTTTTTCTTATGTAGACGAAGGGATAGCAGAGGCATTTGCCGCCTATTATGGTGCCTTTTATAAAGTCCGGGACCAACGGGAGACCCCAGACATACTGGAATACCTGGAGGCGGTAGAAGTGCCTCAACTATCAGAGGAAAACAGGGACAGTCTAGAAACCGATCTTTCATTCGAAGAAATCCGTCAGGTTATAACCAGGCTGAAACCCGGTAAAACACCGGGACCAAATGGCCTACCGGCGGAATTTTTTAGGCTGGGATCAGACTTGCTGGCCCCACACCTCCTGTCTCTTTTTAAGGGCGAGTTGGAGGAGGGGACTCTTCCCCCAGATCTGCGTAGGGCAACCATAGTCCCCATATACAAAGCTGGGAAGCCGCCAATGGACTGCGCCTCATACCGTCCTATTTCCCTCCTAAATATAGAAGCAAAGATCCTAGCGACGGTACTGTCCTTACGTATGAGACAGGTCATCACTGAGGTGATAAACATGGATCAAACGGGTTTCATGCCCGGAAGGGCGACCCGGACGAACCTGTGCAGAACGCATAATTGGATGATGGAGGCGATGGCTCACGAGCAACCCCATCTCCTCCTTTCCCTAGACGCCGAAAAGGCGTTTGACGCGGTCCACTGGCCGTTTCTTGAGGCCACACTGACGAGATTTGGATTTTGGCCGGAGTTTAGGAAATGGGTGCGCCTGCTATACACGACCCCGGTGGCACGCGTGAGGGTGAACGGTTGGCTGTCCCAGGAGTTCCCAATACAGAGGGGAACCCGACAGGGATGCCCACTCTCCCCGCTCCTCTTCGCTCTCACTTTTGAAGTGGTAGCTTGTGTGGTGCTTCAACGTCCGGACATACGAGGATTTCGTCTGTCGGCGGCAGACGTGGCAGAGGAAAGAATTTCCCTGTATGCAGACGACATGCTCCTATACATTACTGACCCCGAATCTACCCTCCCCGCTCTTTTCGAGGCACTGAGCACGTACGGCACGTACTCAGGATATACCATCAATCAGCACAAATCGGTTATATTCAGTCCCAAATCGGGATACAATTGGCCCTCCCTGCCCCACACCCTACAGGTAGCAACCCATGGCTTTCGGTACCTGGTGGTCTACTTAACACCAGACAAACAACGGTCGTATAAGGAGAATATACACCGTATCCTTCTATCCTTTAAGGAGGACGCCCAACGCTGGAAGACACTTCCCCTAACCATACTAGGCCGAGCGGCCATGTTCAAAATGATCACGCTCCCGAAATTCCTATACGCTCTCCAAAATGATCATTACCCCCTCGCGCAGCAGGTGTTCCAAGCAATCAATTGCGAACTGCGGTCTCTATTGTGGCTAGGCAAACAGCCCAGAGTTGCCCTCACTACGCTGTGCCGCAATCAGTACAATGGGGGAATATCACTTCCAGACATGGAGGTGTACTACCGAGCAACGCATCTCACCCCAATTTTGGATTGGCTTCCTGCAGAAGCAACTCACCCCACCTATAGGCTAGAAAGATATAAAATGGGGAAGCATACTCCACTGTATTACCTGTATGGGGGAAAGACACACACGGGATTGCTCCCGGCCACCCAGACAACTATTGCACTGTGGCACATTGCTCACAGGACCATGGGTTGGCACCATACACCCACGAAACAGACCACACTATGGCACTGCACGTGGCTGCGCGAGCTGCATAAACTGCGCGGCTTTCAAGCATGGGACAACCTGGGCATATCCACCCTGGGGGATGTAATGACAGCCACCTCCCTCAAAACGTTTCAAACGCTACAATCAGATTTCGGGCTCAGCACCACACAACACTATAAGTACCTACAACTGAAACACGCTTGGAATGCGGAAGGCCCCTTCCCCTCCCCTTTGCAAGAATATGCGCCGCTAGAGGGACGATTGCTACAGGAACACCTACAAGAACAGGCAGTGTCATACACCTATAGAACCCTAATTAATAATGCTCCGGACTGCTTGACTAAATTGAGGGAGACCTGGGATAGTAATGTGGGAACCTTTGACACCACGGACTGGGAATCGGCACTTATACATCCCTGGGAAGTGGCAATCAAGTCCAGACTCAGACTGATACAATATAAAATCCTTCATCGGATCTACTAAGATAGGGCCCGGCTGCACAGGATGGGTAGAGCGGGGGACCCGTGTTGTTTAAGATGTGGACATGAGCGAGGAGACTTCTATCATACTATATGGGACCCCCCCAGATTCAGACATACTGGGAGAAGGTGACGATGGAATTGGGAAAGGTACTGAACACAACCCTGCCACTAGACCCAAAATGTATCCTTCTAGGTATACCGGGCGATGTGGATCTGAGTCGTCCCCACTTCATCTTCACAGCCCTGGCCCTAGTGGTAGCTAAAAGAGACGTTGCCAGGAAGTGGGTCTCTGCACCGGGACCACAAATGGAGGAGTGGAAGACGGGGATGGACTTATACATGGCAGCGGAGAGGGTCACGTATAAAGCTAGGGGCTGCCCCAAATTTTTTTTTAAAGTGTGGGGTAAATGGAGAACGTACTACGGCATAGATGGGGAGATAGGCCACCAGTCGCAGGGAGATGGACAGGCGCGGTAAGAACATGGGGCGGGATGGAGACAAATCTTACTAACCGGCGAGAGGGATGGCGGGACCAAGACACGAATGAGGTGGCGAATGAGGCGGGAAGGTGTAATGATAGACGAACATTAAATGGAACTCCTATTGCATGGTGGGGGTCGGATGGTGATGTAATGTAATCGTCGCAATGGACAGACTTTAATGCATACCTTGATTGTTTATGGTTTGGTATGCACGATGCAGGAAAAATCATTGTTTATGGTTTGTTATGCACGATGCAGGAAAAATCAATAAAAATATTTTTTTTTTAAAACAATGGACCCGGTTTTATACAGGATAACGACCTCTGACCAGGGCAGGGCTCCGAACCACTACAAGACTTTGCAGAAGCGCTAGGACTTGTAGACTAGTGCAGAGAACATAACCCAGAGGCCAGGCAGTACACATTTTACTCAGCCCCACACAGGGGCCACTCCTGCCTAGACTACTTAATGATACAAGTAACAAATGCACACTGGTTTAATGAAGTGGAGCATAAGGCGAGAGGTATCTCTGATCACTCCCCTGTAGAAACACACCTGCTAGGGGCCAACGAGAGACTATACCTTACTTCCCAGATTCGACCCCTGGCTCTTTCAAATATACAGATAAGAGATAAACTATAGGAGAGGACAGAACAATACTTCCAGGACAACACAGGAACGGTATACTCGACCTGTACACTGTGGGAGGCATAAAAGTCAGTAATGCAAGGTTATGCGCAGGGAATAGCTGGTGGGGGAGAAAAAACAACTAATTCAATACAACACACTGGAGAGAGACATCCTACGATTCGAGAGGATTGACAAGGTGAATAGTGAGATGGAGGCACACACTAGGCAACAGATCAGCATTAAGCAAAGGGAGATGAAAGACATAGGGAAAGAATTATAGCCAAGGGGTCGCGACGGGTTCCGCGCTGTGAACCACACGGGGAAGGAAGTTAGCAGAGTAATGGGAAACGGAAGGGCTAGAAAGTGAATTCAAGCATTATTCTAATGACTGCAGACATGCAGAAAAGTGGTGTTAGATACTCGCATGCATAAACACAGGATGAGGCACTGGTTCTAATGTCTTAAAATGTTTAGGCATATAATGGGGATAAGACGACAAACTAAGGAGGAATACAACGTTTGGGATGATTGGCATCTAGTTATTTGTAATGCATACAGTTATTGCACAAGTTTTAAAGTGGCAAAAAATGTTTCAGAAATCGTGTGATACACTTATAATTGAGTCACATTGGCAAATGTTATACTCTAATGTTGAACATAATAAGTGATTGTGATTATTTGTTATCCATTTACAGTGACCCCCGAAGAAGGGCATTGAGCCCGAAATGCATTGGGTATTTTTAATAAACACTGCCTGAAATGAATTTATGCGTCAGTCCTGTTCTCACTGAAGGTCCGGATAGACATGGTTTGAGCAGTAACAAATCGGAAATGGCATAAACACTCAGCGTGCAAACTCGAATTGAAGTTGGTGAAATAAGGATAAATTGATAAAGCTTATGGATTATATGGATGAACGTTGAATAATATTGACATACAATTGCGCAATTGGCACATTTAGCAGTGCGTTTGTTTGGGGCGAGACGTAGCCCCACTACAGTGATGTATATAATTCCCAGTGCCGACAGGGCATGGCACTTCTAACAATCAGCACGCATTCTTCTGACATAATGGAGATGAATTTGAGGAATTAGGCATATGAGGTGTGCATCCGGTCCCCCTTTACAGTGCAGTTCGTTACAAATGCCCTACACCTGGATAGCACCCGAAGATTAAGAAGATGAAAATTGATTAACTGTTGCACAAAGAACGAGTCCGCACGCTTGGATTAACATACGTGGTTCATTAATGACAGTGGCAGAGGCCCCCAAAGAGTTCACGTTGTAATGGAAATGACATTCAATGGATTCACACTCATGATGTGTTCACAACGCGCGATTTATTATTGATTGACATTCGTATATATTTTTTGTGGAAAAACGTCGGATGTTTTAATTAGCTTTGAACTGAATGATGGGAGATGTAGTCATTAATCAGAAACACCTAACATGTAAAACTACGAGGGCGGGAGGTTTGAAACACGGAGCCCGATTGGTTAGAACCAGGGGTTAAATAGAAGAGCGGGTAAGGGAGAAAGCTTGATGAGATGTAAGATGGAGTAAGGCAGGAACATTTTTCCAATACATGGCAGGTATGTGTTAAGCAGTATGCACCGAAAGGGCCCGGTTAACCGTTCGAAGAACTAGAGGGGGAGGGGTGAGCAGAGAGGGAGAAGGCATTGTGAAATAATGATGGTTTTGAGCACGAAGGAAGGGAAAGAATTATAGCCAAGGGGTCACGACGGGTTCCGCGCTGTGAACCACACGGGGAAGGAAGTTAGCAGAGTAATGGGAAACGGAAGGGCTAGAAAGTGAATTCAAGCATTATTCTAATGACTGCAGACATGCAGAAAAGTGGTGTTAGATACTCGCATGCATAAACACAGGATGAGGCACTGGTTCTAATGTCTTAAAATGTTTAGGCATATAATGGGGATAAGACGACAAACTAAGGAGGAATACAACGTTTGGGATGATTGGCATCTAGTTATTTGTAATGCATACAGTTATTGCACAAGTTTTAAAGTGGCAAAAAATGTTTCAGAAATCGTGTGATACACTTATAATTGAGTCACATTGGCAAATGTTATACTCTAATGTTGAACATAATAAGTGATTGTGATTATTTGTTATCCATTTACAGTGACCCCCGAAGAAGGGCATTGAGCCCGAAATGCATTGGGTATTTTTAATAAACACTGCCTGAAATGAATTTATGCGTCAGTCCTGTTCTCACTGAAGGTCCGGATAGACATGGTTTGAGCAGTAACAAATCGGAAATGGCATAAACACTCAGCGTGCAAACTCGAATTGAAGTTGGTGAAATAAGGATAAATTGATAAAGCTTATGGATTATATGGATGAACGTTGAATAATATTGACATACAATTGCGCAATTGGCACATTTAGCAGTGCGTTTGTTTGGGGCGAGACGTAGCCCCACTACAGTGATGTATATAATTCCCAGTGCCGACAGGGCATGGCACTTCTAACAATCAGCACGCATTCGTCTGACATAATGGAGATGAATTTGAGGAATTAGGCATATGAGGTGTGCATCCGGTCCCCCTTTACAGTGCACAAGTAACAAATGCACACTGGTTTAATGAAGTGGAGCATAAGGCGAGAGGTATCTCTGATCACTCCCCTGTAGAAACACACCTGCTAGGGGCCAACGAGAGACTATACCTTACTTCCCAGATTCGACCCCTGGCTCTTTCAAATATACAGATAAGAGATAAACTATAGGAGAGGACAGAACAATACTTCCAGGACAACACAGGAACGGTATACTCGACCTGTACACTGTGGGAGGCATAAAAGTCAGTAATGCAAGGTTATGTGCAGGGAATAGCTGGTGGGGGAGAAAAAACAACTAATTCAATACAACACACTGGAGAGAGACATCCTACGATTCGAGAGGATTGACAAGGTGAATAGTGAGATGGAGGCACACACTAGGCAACAGATCAGCATTAAGCAAAGGGAGATGAAAGACATAGTGGATGAGGCAGCCAAAACACATGCCAGGGCAACCCAGAGGCGATTATATGAAGTTGAGGACAAGGCTGATAAGTTACTAGCGTGGCTGGAAAAAAGGCACAGAGAAAGAAGCTGGGTACTAGAGATACATACTCCGCAGGCAGAGGTTAAAAACACAGGAGAGGAAATTGCCTCTGAATTCGCAGATTACTACGAGGCTCTGTATAAATCTACATCCACTAGAACAAGGGAGAACTGTACAGAGCTCCTTCAGGACCTTCATATCCCAAGATTATCCAATAAAGAAAGGGAGGAGATGGATAAAGAACTCACGGCAGAAGACATAGTGAGGGCAATTGGGATTTACAGTCAGGCAAGGCGGTTTGAGCAAACAGTATACCAATAGAGCTCTATAAAGGAGTTGCATCGAAAGTGGTCCCCACATATGTTAAATAAGTTTCAAGAGGCACTTGATCGAGGTAAGCTGCCAGAAGATCAGAGACTATCCTCTATCATGGTGATACCAAAACAGGGAAAGTCGCCAGAGGATTGCGGATCATATCGCCCAATATCCTAAGCTATTAGCAATAGCGTTGGCAAATAGGCTCAGTACTGTCATTGCATCTATAATACATCCCACTCAATTTGGGTTTATGCCCCATAGTAGCACCAGGCTCAATCTGCGGAGATTATATGGGGTGCTGCATACTACAAAAATCAACCAGGGAAAGGACACAGTGCTCCTGTCGCTGGACCCCTGCATGGCGTTCGATAATAGTGAGTGGCCATCCTTATTTGCAGTATTGGAAGGATTCAGATTTGGGCCTTGTTTCTTTGCTTGGGTGCGACTCCTTTACGCAGACCCGCTGGCCAGGGTGAGAGTGAACGGGGCAACATCAAGGAAGTTTCAACTCCATAAAGGGACGAGGCAGGTATGCCTGCTTTCCGTCCAAGCTGTTCGCTCTGGCGCTCAATCCCCTGGCAGCCTGGGTCAGAATGGACCCATTAATCAGGGGAGTCTATGGGGGAAATGATTGGGAAGAAAACATTTCATTAGATGCCGATGACCTATTATTATATGCCCCCAACCCAAGTCCTCAATCAGACGAATAATTAATATATTCCATCTGTTTGGGAGTTACTCTGGAAATAGGATAAACTGGAACAATTCCCTACTATACGTGTTAGCCGGGTAGAGCCCGAATCTGCCAACTAGGGCCCAATCTCTAGCGATAAGAGATCTATTCAAATACCTTGGCATAATAATTTCAAAGGCTCACAACAAATTCCTAGACGATAACCTACTTCCCCGGCTAGATAGACTGCGTAAAGATACAATACACTAGAGGAAACTCCCCCTGTCCCTGATGGGACGAGCGGCTTTATTCAAGATGATGGCATTGCCAAGACTTTTTTACATTTTGCAAAACACCCCTTGTAAAATACCGCCTAGCTTTTTTAAGCAGATAGATAAAGAATTAAGGCAACCACAATCGCTTCTTCAAAACCCCCCTGCCCACTCTTCAAACCCCGGCCAAGCAACGATTAACCTCACCCAATGGCTATCCAACAGCGCAGACATCCTAGCACCGCCGAAAAAACGTCAAATCAAACTTGGCAGCAAAAACGCCTCCTGGTTCAACGATGATCTTAAGAAATCGAAGAAACTCTGCCGCTCCCTTGAGAAGACCTGGAAAAAAGACCCAAACACCAGCACCAGGGACGCATTCAAAAACGCCACCCGCATACACCACCAACTGATCCGGACTGCCAAGAAAGCCGCATTCAAAGACCGACTAGACAACAACGCACACAACAGCAAGGAACTATTCAACATCGTCAAAGAATTCACCAACCCATCAGCCAACTCCAACGACATCACCCCTTCCCAAGCCCTCTGCGACTCCCTAGCTTCCTTCTTCCACAACAAAATCGCAGACATCCACAACAGCTTCGACAACCGACCCGGAGACCAACCCACCCAACCTTCTGCAGGACCTTCTCCCCCCTCGAACATCCTTAACGACTGGAACCCAATCTCCACCAAGGACACCATCCGCCTGATGAACTCCATCCACTCAGGATCCCCCACAGACCCATGCCCTCACCACATCTTCAACAAAGCAGACTCCATCATAGCACCACACCTCCGAGACGTCATCAACTGCTCCCTCAACTCCGCCACCTTCCCGGAAAGCTGGAAACACGCCGAACTCAGCGCCCTTCTGAAAAAACCCACAGCGGACCCCACCGAACTCAAAAACTACCGCCCCATCTCGCTCCTTCCATTCCCGGCCAAAGTCATCGAGAAAGCCGTCAATAACCAGCTCGCCGCCTTCCTCGAAAGCAACAAATCCCTCGACTCCTCACAGTCCGGCTTCCGAGCCAAAAACAGCACTGAGACCGCCCTCATCGCAGCAACAGACGACATTCGAACTCTACTGGACAATGGAGACACTCGCCCTCATCCTCCTAGACCTTTCCGCAGCCTTTGACACAGTCTGCCATAGAACTCTTCTACAGCGCCTCAAAAACATCGGAATCCAAGGAAAAGCACTGGAATGGATCACCTCATTCCTCACCGGTAGAACCCAGAGAGTCCGCCTCCCACCATTCAAGTCCGAGGCCACTGAAGTCATCTGCGGCGTATCACAAGGCTCCTCACTCAGCCCCACCCTCTTCAACGTATACATGAGCCCCCTCGCGACCATCGCTCGCCAACACAACCTCAACATCATCTCCTACGCAGATGACACCCAACTGATCCTATCACTCACCAAAGACCCCAACACCGCCAAAACCAACCTACATGAAGGTATGAAAGAAGTAGCAGAGTGGATGAAGCACAGCCGTCTGAAACTGAACTCAGACAAAACAGAAGTCCTTATCTTAGGCACCTCCCCCTCCGCCTGGGACGACTCTTGGTGGCCAGAGGCCCTTGGAAAAGCACCCATCCCGACGGACCACGCACGGAACCTGGGCATCATCCTGGACTCATCACTCTCTATGAACAGACAAGTCAACGCAGTCTCTTCTTCATGTTTAAACATCCTCCGCATGCTCAAAAAAACATTTCGCTGGATCCCCACCGAAACCAGAAAAACAGTTACCCATGCACTGGTCACAAGTCGCCTGGATTACGGAAACACCCTATACGCCGGTATCACCGCAAAACTCCAGAAAAAACTCCAACGCATCCAGAACGCATCAGCCATACTCATACTAGACATCCCACGCAAAGACCATATCTCCAACCACCTGAAAAACCTCCACTGGCTCCCCGTCAACAAGAGGATTACTTTCCGCCTCCTAACCCACGCTCACAAAGCACTCTACGAACTTGGACCCGAATGCCTCAACAAACGACTTTCCTTCTACACCCCCCCTCGCCAGCTACGATCTTCCAACCAAGCCCTTGCTACCATTCCTCGCATCAATAAAACCACCATGGGAGGTAGATCCTTCTCCTACCTCGCAGCTAAAACCTGGAACTCACTCCCCACTCACCTACGCCTCACTCAGAACCACCTAACATTCAGAAAGCAACTTAAAACCTGGATATTCGACAAGTAATTCCCATCCCTTCCTCAAGCGCCTTGAGACCCTCTGGGTATGTAGCGCGCTATATAAATTTCTGACTTGACTTGACTTGACTCCTATGGGATGGAGGACAATCTCGAATAGCTTTGCATAAGCTGCTACAAAGTGTGTATGAGGGCAGACTGGCAATCCCGACATTAGAAAGTACTACTGGACAGTACAACTAATTAAGCATGAGCGCAAAATCCGTTCTGCTCGCGGATTTTGCGGATTTTCGGCAAATTCGCGATCCGCGAATTCCCGCGAATTTGCCGAAAATCCGCGAATCCATGAGCGGAACGGATCCGGGGGGGGAAAAAGTTCAAGCTTCAAGCTTGTAACTATTTTAGAACGGCGCCGGCAAGCTGCCAGCACCATTCTAAAATAGTTACTAAGTTAGCTTCAACAGGAAGCACTAATAGATAAAATGCAGGTGCTCGAGCACCTGCTTTATTTTATCTATTAGCTAACTTAGTAACTATTTTAGAATGGCGCTGGCAGCTTGCTGGCGCCATTCTAAAATAAAACAGGAGTGGGGCAGAGGGCAGAAGGTCACAGAGTGGGGCAGAGGGCAGAAGGGCACAGCAACGAGTGGGACAGAGGGCAGAAGGGCACAAAAAACGAGTGGGGCAAGGGGCACAAGGGCACAACAACAAAGTGGGGCAGAGGGCAGAAGGGCACAAAAAACGAGAGGGTGGCAGTGATGAACCAGAGGGCGCATCGCGGTCTTGCACCAAAAAACCCCACGAACACGCAAAGTGCCCCGCGAACACGCAAAGTGCCCCGCGAACACGCAAAGTGCCCCGCAAACACGCCAAGCTCCCCGCGAACACGCAAAAATAAAAAATCCGCAAATTTGCGCGAATTCACAAATTTTGCGGATCGCGAATTTGCAAATCCGCAAATTCGTGGATCGCGAATTCAAAAAATTCGCCCATGCTTACAACTAATAACTCTAAATGAATGGGTGTTTGGTGGGAGGGAGGAACCAGCATAAAGGAGTCGCCCGCCACTACATGGGGCAGGGAGGTTATCTAGCTGCACTGTACAGTGTGCGCACAAGAGTCGCACTAGCTATACACACACACACAAACAGTAAAAGTGTGGAGGGAGGTGACCGTATTCCTAGGCTGGAAAGATAAATTGATTGAAAGAACGCCATTATGGGACAGTGACCTACTGAGGGAAGTGGGATAACTAGATGGGTTCCGTAAAAGGCAGACCATAGGGATTGAATATTTAGGGGACATATGGAGGGGACAAACACTGATAAGCTTCAAAGATCAAAAAGGGGAATATCAAATGTCTCATAAGGAATTTCTGCAATAGCTACAGCAAGGACATTCCTTAAAGAGACATATCCCGGATGGGGAACAATTAGCGGAATACACTCCACTTGAAGATAATTACTAATGGACCCCATGTCGGAGAAAGCTGTTTCTCTAGTGTACAAAACAATAATGAATAACTCCCCAGACCCCTTCACGGCTCTCAGAGAAGCATGGACAAGGGACCTAGAGACATTAGAAGGTGATGACTGGACAGAAGTGATACAGAGTCCGAGGGAGGTAGCAATTAGGGCATTGTTCCGCCAAGTACAACTGCGTATATTGCATAGATCTTACACCTCAAGGACGTTACTGCATCGTATAGGACGCAGCGACTCGGATCAGTGTGCAAGGGGCAGTGGGGAAGCAGGAACATTTTACCATACATTGTGGGCATGCCCAATAATACAACAATTCTGGAGAGAAATAGAGATCATGTCGTACATGGTAGACCAGGAGGTCACACATGAAGCTAAATGGCACATTATATGCGTGACTGGTGAAGAAAAATTGCCTAAATGTTCCAAGATATGGCTCATGAATGCTGGCATAGTTGCCAAATGAAAATTAGTATGGGAGTGGGGTGCGAATCAGCCACCCAGTGTAGTGAAGTGGAACAAAGACTTAGACTGGTGTTGCAATGCTGAAAAAGTGGTGTTTCAGGGCAGCGGATGCCCGAAGAAATGGGACAAACTATGGGGTAAATGGACACAATACAGAAGACTATGAGAGATTTGTCGTAGCAACGAGTAGGGGGAACGAAGGAGGGAACATACACTGTATTGCGCTGTAAGGTACCCAAGATTGATTTTATTGCTATGGCTCTGCATTGCATATAATAAGACTCATAGGCTCAGACTTCATAGCTCGTAATTCTGACCCCGCCCCTTTACATATCATTTGGGACTCCCTGAAAGCGTTTATCCGTGGTATTGCTATAAGTAAGGACGCAGCTGAATGGTCGAATATTAAGAAAGATAGAAACTCACTACAAGAAAAAATTCAGATTTTAACCCTAAAACGACAAGTTGATTTTTCTAGTCAGGTTCAGAACCAATTGAATGAAACCAAACGTGAACTTTGCTCTAATCTATTCTCACAGAGTGAAGCAATTTTTCTTAGACATAACCAAAAAATTTATGAGGAAAGCAATTTCACAGGAAAGCTTCTAGCCTGGCAGGCTTAAGAACAAGCTGCCGCAAATCAGATACGTTGTTTAAAATGTCCCGTCCAAAACAGTGAGATATCACAGCCGGTGGCTATTGGTTCCATAATGCTTTCACATTACCAACAGATTTACAGTAAACGTCAAGCCATTGACCATCAAAATCTCTCT
This sequence comes from Lissotriton vulgaris, assembly GCF_964263255.1. NCBI lineage: Eukaryota > Metazoa > Chordata > Amphibia > Caudata > Salamandridae > Lissotriton > Lissotriton vulgaris. The sequence goes on from NC_141685.1 coordinate 196,617,293, forward strand.
AATTTCCTTGGTAGATACCCAATTCCCTTCCTTTCAAATATTGAGCAGTAGAAAATGTTTAGCCCATTCCCTAAAATTGAACTAGAATTGGTGATTAAGGATTTACCGCTCTGTAAGGCTTGCGGCCCGGATGGGTTGACTTCAGAATTCTTTAAAGTTTTCTTTAACTCCTTTTCAGATTTGTTATTAAAATTATTAAATTCTATGTTAAATGGAGGTCAAGTTCCAGATTCTTTTTATGAAGGTATGGTAGTAAGTTTCCTGAAGAAGGGGAAAGATTCTAAAGATCCCAGTTCATATAGACTGATCACGTTATTAAACTCCGATTACAAAATCACCACCAAACTATTATCTATTCGTTTTAACACCATTGCCGCTGATTTAATACATTCTGATCAAAACAATTTTATTGCAGGTCGTCAATTAATCACTAACACACACTTTTTAATCGAGGCATTAGATTTTTTTCAGGTTAGGAGTCTTCCTGCAGTAATTCTGTTTTTAGATGCAGAAAAGGCTTTTGACTTGGTTGTCTGGGAAACTCTTTTTTCTATCTTAACGCACATTAGAATTCCTTTACAGAATATTACTTTAATTAAAAATGTATACACTGGTGCCAAAGCGAACATTATTATTAATTCTGTTATGGAGGGCTCAGTTGTGGTGCAACGTGGGACCAGACAAGAGTGTCCCTTGTCACCTATTCTTTTTGCTTTTTTTATTGAACCACTGGCCACTGCAATTAGGAACTCCTTGACTATTACGCCTCCGATTACCTCTATGTCCAAAATCAAATTATATGCGGATGATATTATGTTAATAATCCAACCCGACCTGCAATCCCAGACCCAGGTTTTACAGATTTTCCAAGAATTTGAAGCCCTAGGAGGTTATCGGATCAATAGGAAAAAAAACGAAATTCTGGTCTGCGGGGGTGCAGATCCAGAATTACACTCAGATTTAGTTAGCTGTATTAATCCTAGGCCTAAAAGGTATTTAGGAGTTTTGTTTTCCGTGTCTGTTTCGGATCTGTATGTGCTCCACTTTGACCCGCTTCTTCAGAAGGTTCGCTCCATGTTTATGAGATGGAACCCTCTCCCATTATCCATCTTGGGCCGAGTAGCCCTGATTAAAATGTCTATTCTCCCACTTTTCAATTTTTTATTTTCAACAATTGCTTGTTTTCTTCCAGGCTCTTTTTTCTTAAAAATAGAGTCTTTGTTTTCTGGTTTTATATGGGGTAAGAAGACTTCTTGCATAGCAATAGGGACACTATATGCGGATATGGAGCAAGGAGGCCTTGTGTTACCAAATATTAAAGATTACTATAATGCCTATTTGGCACAATATCTAAATAGATTTAAATCCGAAACACAAGGCCCAGATTTATTTATCAATTTCTTTGTGGATTTAATTTGTTTTGAAGCCCAAATTCCCTCCCCGTTATTAGTGCCTAGATCTCTGAAACTCGTCAGATATAAGACTATGAATTGGTTCCTTAAAAGAAGAGATGGCATGCTTAAAAGATACTCTCTTCCACAGTTTAACGTTATGACTCCTTTAAGACACGTTTTTGTACATACTGAGTGTAGGAAGGTACCTCCTGACTATGGTTGCCCCCAACTTTTAGCCCTGTGTTTTAGCTGGTTTTTGACATAGTCGACCTGGGACCCTGCCAATCAGGACCCCAGGCCTACTGCTCTCTCTGTAAAATGGATTCCATGTACCTTAGGTACATTTCCAATTGGTACTGGGCCACCTTATCAGACCCTGTAACTCAGGGCATAGGTGTACCCAGGGCTGCCAGGGGCTGAAGCATGTATTATGCCACCCCTGGCTGGCCTTCTAAATTTGACACAACTGGCTGCACGACAGCTGGGGCAATGTCGTGTAAACACCCTTTGCTGTAGATATAGTATACCTATATCTAACCCTAAAAATGGACACACAGATTCCTATCAGTCACTCCTATGGCAGGCCTTGACAATCCTGAAGGCAGAGTGCTTGGAATCGTGTGAGATGGTGCTCTGGCATGAGCTGAGCCTGTCTGCAGCTTGCGGAACCAAGTCCTAATAGCTGTTCCATGATAACGCATACCATATACTCTTAAGTGCATTATAATCCTCGCGGTTAAATGCTATCTTTGGTATTGCTTTATCAAAACATGTCGAGTAAGGTGTCATACGAATTGGAATACTAACCCCTCGCCAATTCTGGCGACGGGGTTAGCATTCCACCCTTCTAGAGGGACACGACATGTATGTAACTGTGAACCCCGGTTAAAGTTAAACGAAGCCTCAGCTCCACAAAATGGATGCTGCCACCACAGACACGAGTCTGACCCCCTGCAGCTGGGAGTCCTTCCAGCGAGGGGAGCCTGGACAAAGGGTTTCCTGTCAAGGGCCGTGCTAGCACCTTCCAGACAGGGTTTTGTGTATCCTGGGTAGGCAGGGCTTTACAGGAAGGTGACTGCTGAGTGGCACCCCGGTGCTCACTACGCATAGGCCGGTCAGAACCAGTTCCAGGGGCACACCAGCCCCTGGCCTGGGGGAAGTCCGGCATGGGAGAGGGGTGTAACCACCCCCCTCCTAGTCCCACCCATAGGCAGGACCTAGTCACCGGGTCAGCCCCTTTTCTTAGTATAAAGATAGGAGCGGGCCCCCTGTTCAAATTAGATCATCTTTGGAATCAAGACACGACTTTCTACGAAAGGACTTCAAGATTTCTTCTTCAAGATTCTCCCTTGTGACTAAGGAGTAGTCACCCTGCATCCGCAGGCACCATCTTAAGAACACTGCGGTCTGCTGCAAGTCCTTTCTCAGGAATCCGACGACACAGCTCGACGCTAAGTATGAGCGGAAAATCCGTTCCGCTCGCGGATTTTGCGAATTTTCGGTAAATTCGCGATCCGTGAACTCCCGCGAATTTACCGAGAATTCGCAAATCCGCGAGCGGCGGATTTTTCCGGGGGCAAAAGTTCAAAAGTTGAAGCCTGGCCTGTTGTAACTATTTTAGGATGGCGCCGGCAAGCTGCCAGCGCCATCCTAAAATAGTTACTAAGTTAGCTTCAACAGGAAGCTCTAATAGATAAAATAAAGCAGGTGCTCGATTTTATCTATTAGAGCTTCCTGTTGAAGCTAACTTAGTAACTATTTTAGGATGGCGCTGGCAGCTTGCCGGCGCCATCCTAAAATATTTACCATGCCCTTCCTGTGACTTCTTCACAATCTACCGTGGAAAATCAGCTGTGATGCTGGATAAAGGCTTTTGCATCCGTGACTTTCACGAGCGCAATACCCGTGCTGTTTCTGTGACCAGGAGCTTATTTATTTCTCTTCATCTGCTGAACTGATCTTTCTCTGACCTTTTATACACACTATGTGAACTCACATGGTAGCCCTGCCCGTTTGGCCCAGCCCACACACTCGCGGTTTGCACCGTCTTCCCGCCATTCACCCACTATGATGGACAGCACACTCAAGGGACCCCTGCGCCCTTCGGGGCGATTGCATAGTAACACACACATGGTCGCTCGAACTAGTTGATGCTCAAATTCGGTGACTCATTCATTAGCCCAAAAACAATCATGACTCATGAGCGTCTTCGAGGCTGGACAGGTGTGCCTCTTCCCAAATCTACTGTGGAAAGTCAGCTGTGATGCTGGGTAGAGGGCGGCCTTTGCATGGTCGCTCGAACTAGTTGATGCTCAAAATCAGTGACTCATTCATTAGCCCAAAAACAATCATGAGCGTCTTCGAGGCGGGACAGGTGTGCCTCTTCCCAAATCTACTGTGGAAAATCAGCTGTGATGCTGGGTAGAGGCCTTTGCATCCTTGACTTTCATGAGCGCAATCCCCGTGCTGTTCCTGTGACCAGGAGCTTCTTTCTCTTCATATTATTGTGTTCGCACGGGTTGCTGCAAGTTCGCACGCGTTTTGTACAATTTCGCAATTTGCGAAATTGTACAAAACCCTCGCGAACTTGCAGAAACCCGTGAGAAAATAAAAAAAAATCCGCAAATTCGCGAGAATTTGCGGATTTTGCGGATTGCGAGTTCGCAAATCCGCAAAATCCGCGAACGCGAGATCCGCAAAATTCGCCCATGCTTAGACCCAGCTTCCCTGGCACCTCTGACCTCTACTCACCTCTGCAGCCAAGCTGAGAACCGTGAGTGCGACGAGACCTCGAGGGACTGGCCATCTTCAAGACTGCACGACTTCTTTCCAGCACGACCGCCGAGGGATCCTCTGGTGAGTGCTTTGGGGTCCGAGAAGCCCCGACCCTGAGCAGCTCCAGCACCGAAGTACAGCCTCCCAGCATCTCCACGATCTGCGTGGGGCCCTTCTGCTTTTTGCTGCTCACCGCGTTGTTTGGCTACTAGCCCGCTGGCTTGTGGCCTTCTTAACGACGCCCGACGACATCACTGCTGCTGGTCTGGTTGCTCCAGACTGGCCCTTGCTCCCTTCCAAAAGAGGAGCACCCCGGACCCTCCTGGTCCACTCAAGACGCCATTTTAGGTCCACCGCGTGGGCTTGAATTTGCCAAGGCTTGGTTGCCCAATCCTGGGTCCAGCGACGCCGACAGCTTCATCCATCGTGGGACAGCTCGCTCCTCCATCCTGGTCGCCGACAACGCCTCCTGGTCCGTGAGATCTGCAGAGCCCAGCGTCGCCCACTCACCTAGTCGAGGTGACTACCATCCGGTGCCCTCCTGGTGCCACCTGACTACTGGCTAGTAGTCACGAACTTGGTCCCCTCTGCTTTCAGGTATCGTCCATCTTCAAGATCCAGGCTTGGATCACTTCGAACTCTCTTCACTGGTCGCCTGCCAGCATCTTTCTTCCAGGCTCCTGGTCCGTCTACGAGGATTCCCAACGTCTTTTGAGACCTATGCAGCTGCAGCCCCTGGGCTAGGTAACTTCGGCATTTCGGTGCCCCAGCATAGCCTCACTATCCAAGGGTCAGAATCCACTTTCGTTTTCCTCCTACCAGGTCGGGTTCACCCGAGAACACTAACTTTGCTTTTACTAGCTACCATAGACTTTGTCCCGCATCACGCGTGAGAGTGCACACTCTGCACCCGAGTCCCCTGGGCCTCCTAGAAGTAATCTAAAGATTCTATAGTCAAGTCCTAGCGATTCCAAAGCCTATTAGTACTGTACTTACCTGCTAGTAATTTCGCATTCCACTTTCAGAGTATATGGTTTTCCGTGCCCCTCGGGCATTTGTATATACTGTGCTAACTTAAGTATTTTCGTAAGAGTTTTGTGTTGTGCTTAGTACCCTGTCCTCATAAAGAGTACAGGGCTGTTGTGATTTTAATAAATACACTGTTTATTTTCATAACACTTGTGTGGTGTCCTTTCACTTGGTGTTCAAGGGGTCTATGTGATGGTATAACAGCTGGCTTAACACGCCCTCTCGAGTCTTTAGCCTTAGACTGATCGAATCCACGCTACTAGGATAGCTGGTCTATAAGGTTGACTTACAACCAATCATCAATAAGGGTTGTTGGACTGATACATAGTGATCACTAGAATAGTGAGCACTGCATATTAGGCCACCTTCTCACATTGGTGAGCAGCGGTTGGGATTTGAGCTTGCTGTTGTTTTACCACACATATCCTAAGAATATCTTGTTGAAAGATCACATAAGTACTTCAGGTACATATAACTTAGCTTAGAATACTCTGAGTTCTACTGAACCAGCTGTTGTAGCTCCTCAAGGCTTAGCACACCTTGGCTGCAACTCTTAGCAAGGGATCAGTAGGCAAACACATAGTGTAGGTAGGTGCATCACTTACACCACACTAGAAGCATGTCTAACCACGGAGAGTCTACAGAGACCCCTCTGGTGGTTGAGGACCCTCCACAGGCCTCTTCTAGATATGCAGCCCTTAGCTTCCAGGAGATGAGACAAGTGTGTACCTCCAGGAAGCTAAAACAGGGGTCTAACCCCACAATCCCATTTCTGATTGGTCTCTTAGAGACTTATGATGCCAGAAAGGCTGAGAAACGTCTTAGCTCTTCTCATCCAGAAGGGGACATGCCTGCCCTAGAGGGAACCAGGGGTGACCCAGATCTCATCCATCTCTCAGGAGAGGAGGATGATGATCTGGAGACATCTGGGGATGAGGCAGACAAAGGTCCAGAAGTAGTTAGTCAGCTAACTAGGGACAACTTAGGCAGGCATGAGAATGGTACTAGGAGATCCCTGTGACCCCTCTCAGGCCAGCTTAACATTGGGAATGGATGAGTTAGGTCTCTATCAAGAGGCTCTAACAGATCCATTCAAACCAATGGCTCTCAGGCCTCTGCTTTGAGGAGGATGACCTCCCCTCAGAGGAGAATATATGAAGCCAAGGAAAGGGAAGTCAATCTGAGGATTGAAAGGGAAGAACTTGCCCTGGCCAAAGAAAGACTTGCCTTTGCTAGAGAGCAAGAATTGAGTGGGTCAAAACCCACTGGTGGCAGCAATATACCTAGCAATAGGGAAAGGAGTTTTGATACAAAGCACCTGAATAAGATAGTGCCCCCCTTTAAACAAGGGGATGACATCCACAAATGGATAACTGCTTTGGAGAGGGCCTGCACTGTGCAGGGTGTTCCCCAAAGTCAGTGGGCAGCTATCTTGTGGCTCTCCTTTGAAGGTAAAGGTAGAGATAAGCTCCTCACTACTAGAGTTGAGGATGCTAACAATTACCAAGTCCTGAAGAATACACTGGTTGATGGGTTTGGTTTAACCACTGAACAGTACAGGTTGATGTTCAGAGATACCCAGAAAACTCAGTCTCAGGATTGGACTGACTTTGTTGATTGTGCCACTAAGGCTTTTGAAGGCTGGCTACTGGGTAGTAAGGGTACTGATTTTAAAGGATTGTACAATCTAATTATGAGGGAGCAAATCTTAAGTAATTGTCAGAACCAGTTATTACACCAGCACCTGGTAGACTCTGATCTGACCTCTCCACAGGAATTGGGTAAGAGGGCAGACAAATGGGTCAGAACCAGGGTCAGGCCTAAGAACCAGGGTGGTGACCAAAAGAAGGAATCAACCAAGCCTCAAGAGAAGGGTGGGGATAAATCCACAGAGAAGACTTCCCAAGGGCCCCAAAACTCCAACAAGGGTGGTGGGTCCCAGAACACTCCTTCAGAACAGAAGAAACCTTATTGCCATACCTGTAAACAGGTGGGCCATTACAAAAGTGATGTCAGTTGCCCTAAAAATAGCAATAAGGAAAACATACCCCCAGGTAATACTCCCAGACCTCCTGTTACCACTAGTGGTAATCCCCCAGGTGGTGGGAGTGCCCCCAAGAATATAGTGGGCATTACTTTGGGAAACCAGGAGGACTATGGCCTAGCCAGGTCCCCTAACAACACTCTTGTCTGTGAGACTGGCATGGGGTTTGCCAACTTCACTACTGGTCCCCACATTTTGGGAAAGTATAGACAAGAGCTCCTAGTCAATGGTCAGAAAGTTGAGGCATTCAGAGACACAGGGGCCAGCATCACCATGGTGATTGACCATCTGGTCCCCTCTGCTCAACTGACCCCTGGTTTTACTTATCAGGTGACAAACATTCATGGAGTGAAAAGAAGGCATCCCATGGCAGTAGTCAAGCTCAGCTGGGGTAATGTCACAGGGCCCATGAGAGTGGCAGTGACAGATAACCTACCTGTAGATTGCTTACTGGGGAATGACCTGGAACTCTCAGCATGGGCTGAGGTGGAGCAAGAAACCCACTCCAGGATGATAGGCCTATCCAGAAGGGTTAGTGGGGCAGTAATAACTACAGCCCCAGTCCAAGCACCAGTCCTCCCTGAAAAGGTTGGAAGGGCAGTGGTAGCCACTGCCCAGGCTCAGACAGACTTCCCAGAACAGGATAGGAGGGCTGTGACCGTCACAGCCCAAACACAAACTGAGTGCCCTCCGGAAAAGGTTGGCAAGGCTGTAATGGTCTCAGCCTCCACTCAAACAGATAGTGTTGTGAAGCCTGAAACAATGGATCACTCCACTCAGACAGAGAGCATTGAGGAGGAAGAGAAATCTCCCTCCCACCAGACTCTAGGAAAGGATCAGCCTCCTCAGGGAACTGATCTGACCCCTTGTGAGGGAACTGCCCCAGAGGTAGTCAGGCCTAGCCTGGTAGAGCCCCTGATGTCAGTGGACCCTTCCAAGGTGGGACCCAGTCTGGAGCAGGTAACCTGCCCCTCTCTACCCTGCCTCAGTCAGCCCAGGGCTGAAGAGGACAGGGAGGCCAGTGGTGGACCCTAAGGGACCCCCTGTCCAACAGAACTCCTTAATCAACAGATTAGGGTCACTGAAGCTGGTAAACCTAGCCAAGTGAAGATAAATCAGACTCCTGAGGGATCCCCCTTAAAAGTAGTTAGGGACCTCCCACAGCTGGACACTGCTGGGCACAGCCAAACCTGGGGCCTGAAAACCCCAAACCTGACCTGTCCCTCCAGTAAGCCAAACAGAGGGACTCAGCCTCCAGCTTTAGGTAGCCAGAGGTTGACCCTGAGAGCACAGTGCATCTCAGCTAAGGATAGAAAGGCACACATGATGGATGGTGATTGGAGGAAGTTGAGCCCAAAGGTAGAGGAGCCTCACTTCAGCACTCCATCCCAGCATCAGCCTTTTTCTTTCCCAAGACACACCAAAGACAGAGATTCCCTATGGTGGAGACCCTCAGATACCCTTAGGGTGAGGGGTTGCTTAGTGGACCATGACACAGGGGGAAACCAAGCCAGAGCTGGTCCTTCCCTATATGGCCACTTAGGTAATAGAGGCTTACCTGGACAAGGATAGCCTTATCTCCTTTCGTTTGGGGGGGGGGTGGGTTGTGTAGGAAGGTACCTCCTGACTATGGTTGCCCCCAACTTTTTGCCCTGTGTTTTAGCTGGTTTTTGACATAGTCGACCTGGGACCCTGCCAATCAGGACCCCAGGCCTACTGCTCTCTCTGTAAAATGGATTCCATGTACCTTAGGTACATTTCTAATTGGTACTGGGCCACCTTATCAGACCCTGTAACTCAGGGCATAGGTGTACCCAGGGCTGCCAGGGGCTGAAGCATGTATTATGCCACCCCTGGCTGGCCTTCTAAATTTGACACAACTGGCTGCACGACAGCTGGGGCAAAGTCCTGTAAACACCCTTTGCTGTAGATATAGTATCCCTATATCTAACCCTAAAAATGGACACACAGATTCCTATCAGTCACTCCTATGGCAGGCCTTGACAATCCTGAAGGCAGAGTGCTTGGAATCGTGTGAGATGGTGCTCTGGCATGAGCTGAGCCTGTCTGCAGCTTGCGGAACCAAGTCCTAATAGCTGTTCCATGATAACGCATACCATATACTCTTAAGTGCATTATAATCCTCGCGGTTAAATGCTATCTTTGGTATTGCTTTATCAAAACATGTCGAGTAAGGTGTCATACGAATTGGAATACTAACCCCTCGCCAATTCTGGCGACGGGGTTAGCATTCCACCCTTCTAGAGGGACACGACATGTATGTAACTGTGAACCCCGGTTAAAGTTAAACGAAGCCTCAGCTCCACAAAATGGATGCTGCCACCACAGACACGAGTCTGACCCCCTGCAGCTGGGAGTCCTTCCAGCGAGGGGAGCCTGGACAAAGGGTTTCCTGTCAAGGGCGGTGCTAGCACCATCCCAGACAGGGTTTTGTGTATCCTGGGTAGGCAGGGCTTTACAGGAAGGTGACTGCTGAGTGGCACCCCGGTGCTCACTACGCATAGGCCGGTCAGAACCAGTTCCAGGGGCACACCAGCCCCTGGCCTGGGGGAAGTCCGGCATGGGAGAGGGGTGTAACCACCCCCCTCCTAGTCCCACCCATAGGCAGGACCTAGTCACTGGGTCAGCCCCTTTTCTTAGTATAAAGATAGGAGCGGGCCCCCTGTTCAAATTAGATCATCTTTGGAATCAAGACACGACTTTCTACGAAAGGAATTCAAGATTTCTTCTTCAAGATTCTCCCTTGTGACTAAGGAGTAGTCACCCTGCATCCGCAGGCACCATCTTAAGAACACTGCGGTCTGCTGCAAGTCCTTCCTCAGGAATCCGACGACACAGCTCGACGAGACCCGGCTTCCCTGGCACCTCTGACCTCTACTCACCTCTGCAGCCAAGCTGAGAACCGTGAGTGCGACGAGACCTCGAGGGACCGGCCATCTTCAAGACTGCTCAACTTCTTTCCAGCACGACCGCCGAGGGATCCTCTGGTGAGTGCTTTGGGGTCCGAGAAGCCCCGACCCTGAGCAGCTCCAGCACCGAAGTACAGCCTCCCAGCATCTCCACGATCTGCGTGGGGCCCTTCTGCTTTTTGCTGCTCACCGCGTTGTTTGGCTACTAGCCCGCTGGCTTGTGGCCTTCTTAACGACGCCCGACGACATCACTGCTGCTGGTCTGGTTGCTCCAGACTGGCCCTTGCTCCCTTCCAAAAGAGGAGCACCCCGGACCCTCCTGGTCCACTCAAGACGCCATTTTAGGTCCACCGCGTGGGCTTGAATTTGCCAAGGCTTGGTTGCCCAATCCTGGGTCCAGCGACGCCGACAGCTTCATCCATCGTGGGACAGCTCGCTCCTCCATCCTGGTCGCCGACAACGCCTCCTGGTCCGTGAGATCTGCAGAGCCCAGCGTCGCCCACTCACCTAGTCGAGGTGACTACCATCCGGTGCCCTCCTGGTGCCACCTGACTACTGGCTAGTAGTCACGAACTTGGTCCCCTCTGCTTTCAGGTATCGTCCATCTTCAAGATCCAGGCTTGGATCACTTCGAACTCTCTTCACTGGTCGCCTGCCAGCATCTTTCTTCCAGGCTCCTGGTCCGTCTACGAGGATTCCCAACGTCTTTTGAGACCTATGCAGCTGCAGCCCCTGGGCTAGGTAACTTCGGCATTTCAGTGCCCCAGCATAGCCTCACTATCCAAGGGTCAGAATCCACTTTCGTTTTCCTCCTACCAGGTCGGGTTCGCCCGAGAACACTAACTTTGCTTTTACTAGCTACCATAGACTTTGTCCCGCATCACGCGTGAGAGTGCACACTCTGCACCCGAGTCCCCTGGGCCTCCTAGAAGTAATCTAAAGATTCTATAGTCAAGTCCTAGCGATTCCAAAGCCTATTAGTACTGTACTTACCTGCTAGTAATTTCGCATTCCACTTTCAGAGTATATGGTTTTCCGTGCCCCTCGGGCATTTGTATATACTGTGCTAACTTAAGTATTTTCGTAAGAGTTTTGTGTTGTGCTTAGTACCCTGTCCTCATAAAGAGTACAGGGCTGTTGTGATTTTAATAAATACACTGTTTATTTTCATAACACTTGTGTGGTGTCCTTTCACTTGGTGTTCAAGGGGTCTATGTGATGGTATAACAGCTGGCTTAACACGCCCTCTCGAGTCTTTAGCTTTAGACTGCTCGAATCCACGCTACTAGCATAGCTGGTCTATAAGGTTGACTTACAACCAATCATCAATAAGGGTTGTTGGACTGATACATAGTGATCACTAGAATAGTGAGCACTGCATATCAGGCCACCTTCTCACACTGAGATAAAAATCAGCTCTGAAATTGTAGGTAACTGGCACCGAGCAGCGTTCCATATATTAGCAGACTTTTGCAGGGATGGTAGGTGGATAACCCCGGTACAGATGTCACGACTGATTCAAGGAAACTTCCTGTTAAGTGACTTTTATATTAAGTTTTACAAAATGCTGAATCTACTTGATCTTAAACATATCAGCACCCCTAATCAGATATGGAATGATCTCTTTGTAACATCACTGGTTAGAAAGCCGTGGGAATGGAAACGTTGTCTCGCTCAGAGCATTGAGAAAGACCTAAGCATAAAAGCAATCAAAAAATGTCAGGAACATGAGAATCATAATATACCTGCACGGCCGCCGGGGAGGTGAACTACAGCTCCTAGCAGGCCGAGCGGCATACTTCCGGTATCTGCGCGCCCGGAGGCGCTGAAAGCGAGGAGGCTCCCACTGAGGAGCGGGGGACCATAGCGCCTGACACAGGGGTGCGGGAGAGAGGCGGAGAGACTCACCTTCTACACGCCGCAGCTGGGGCCCATACGCTGTTTGTTTCCCCTGACGCCGTTGCCATCCACCTGCACGGCCGCCGTGGAGGTGAACTACAGCTCCCAGCAGGCCGAGCGGCATACTTCCGGTATCTGCGCGCCCGGAGGCGCTGAAAGCGAGGAGGCTCCCTCCGCGTCGCGGGATCGCGCGTGGGACGCGCCGGGAGAAGCCCGGGACAAGGGAGCGGCCATCTGCGGCCATCAGAGGCCAGAGGAGGCCGGGACGGGGCCATTCCCCTTGGTTCTGTACGAGGAGAAGAAGAAAAAGTATTAAAGGTACTGCTACCCTTTATCTATCCCCCTCTTACTAATAGGTCCTTCCCATTCGCCATCATAGTAGTACTGTTGAACTGGTTTCTTTGGAAGATGGCTGATGATATGACCTGCAAGGGGGGTACCAGAAATATCTCCGCCCACAGAGACTTGTTCAGAGGAACGATGGACCATTATTTAAAGAGGGTAACGCTCCCCATTGTCAGAGAATTAGAGCGAATAGAGCGATCCCAAGCCCTGGATAGTTCTCCCACTATGTGCTCTCCTTTACAGACTGCCGATGCTGCTCCAGAGATATCATTACTGGAGGAACTAAACAAAATGTGTAAATCCACGTACGCTCCTGTGGAATTAGACAATGTGCAAATTAATTCCCCTATCTGCGCCATAGCAACTATTAGCCCTCGGTCTTGCAGTCAATCTCAACCAACTCACAGTATACAGGATGCCCCCCCTTTAACACGACCAAAAGAAAACTCGCAATCTGCATTGACCCCTCAGCTCACTATCGCTAAAAGGAAGAGAGATGGGGTCAAACAATTGGGGAGTCAGGCCAAGCATCAAAAACTAAATCCTTATCCCGTACCGCCCAACACTCCCAACATTGCTATATCGAATGCACCTATCCATGCTTCTTTAATGGCCTCGATCGAGAACATGATTAAGACTATAATATCCCCGTTGATGGATAAAATGGCTAGTTTAGGGGACAGGCTCACGGGTGTCGAGGAAGCCATTAAGGCCAATTCATTACTTGTAAAAACTATGGCAGTATCCACTCAATCACAGCGCCCGGCCGCCATAGAAATGCCTGAAACCTCCATACAAAGCAAGACCATTCATAACCAACTAGTAACTCCACATGTGAAAATTTTTAATCCTCCTGTCACAACTGTTCGGAGCTCTCGCCCTAGAGTAGGGCTAAACAAACAATTGACATCAAATAAGGGAACAGTGGTCAATCACAACAATATGTTGCTCAAAACCAATCATCTACATTTGCCTCCAGAGGACGCTCCTATTGTGTGCGTCCTCTCGGGAGTACCAGAACTTGTAAGGGGGAAACACAAAAGTCATATGGACCTAAGAAACAAGGTTATGTTTTGGCTAACCAAAAATAGGCCTCTACCACCCAACATCGATGGCACCATACTAAGTGTCAGAAGGGTGGGTTGGCTAGGACCTCTGCGTAAGGATTTAGCGGGCGATCTGGTACTTGTCAAATTCAGGACTAAATACGTTGTTCTTTTTCTCCAATCTTGGCAGCCTCAAATAGGAGATGGTCCTATATCTATCTGGAACATAAGTGACTTCTACCCTAGATCATTATATGTCTAGTCGAAATGTCAAAAACTACAGAGCAACCACCTGATGGGCAGGAGTGGTCTTGTATCAAGTGGCCGCATCATCTCCACGTCTGATCAATTTGACTCATTATCTCGCACTAGAATGTTTAGCTGATTTATTTGATCAATTTTATTTTATTTTAACATATGTAATTTTGATGAAATGTACTGGTGTATATTTATGTACTGCTGTTGCTTTTATGATTTTTATACTGAAATCGAATAAAGCTAAGATTGAATTGAATACTTGGAAAACCCTAAATCAATTAAACTTCTGTGTATTGAGAGGGTCCAACTGGCGCAGAATGCTCTTTTTTAACAAATGGCTACTATATCGCACTCCAGCTCTTATCGCTAAAATGTATGCTAATACTTCTGCTACCTGTTTTAGATGTACACTGTTGGACAGGCCTCGTGGTAGGCCCGACCCCTCCCCGCATGGCGGGTCGCGGATCACTGCTACCCCTGTTCCCCGGACAAGAACCACCCCTGCAGCCGCCGGGTCAACCCCCCAGCTCTTCCCCGACGGGGCCCCAGCCCATAACAACAACATTCTCGGCTGGCCCGGGTTCCTTCAAGAAACAACGTTCCCGGCCCAGCCACCATCTTGGAGTCGCCACGACCAGGCCTCGTGGCCACGGGTCGACCTCAACCTCAGGCCCAGCCAAGCCCCGACATCGAGGCACCACCATCCACCCAGGGGGTAAAGAGACCACTTGGCGAGTCAATGAAAGAAGAAGTGTCGATGGCTCCCCTCCGCCAGGTTTCGATCACCCCCCAGCCTCCCTGGGCGATGGCTCCACCCCCCTGCTGGGTGTCTGGACTCCCTCATCCCGGACCCCCCGACCTCCAAGCGCGAGGGTCCGGACATCAAAGGGCGCCAGACCTATAACTGGGGCAGCTCCAGAGCAGGAAGGCAGTTGTATCCTGGAGTCGAGAGACACCGAGACAAACTCATCCTTGGAGGCCTGCTGGCGCTGCCGCGGCCCCTCTTTGTGAACTATCCTTGAAGGCCTGCTGGCGCTGCCGCGGCTCATCTCCGTGAACCATCTTTGAAAGCCTGCTGGCGCTGCCGCGGCTCATCTCTTCGTGAACCATCTTTGAAGGCCTGCTGGCGCTGCCGCGGCTCATCCTCTTCGTGAATCACCGTTGAAGGCCTGCTGGCGCTGCCGCGGCTCATCCTCTTCGTGGACCCTCCTTGAAGGCCTGCTGGCGCTGACGCGGCTCATCTCCGTGAACCATCTTCGAAAGCCTGCTGGCGCTGCCGCGGCTCATCTCTTCGTGAACCATCTTTGAAGGCCTGCTGGCGCTGCCGCGGTTCATCCTCTTCGTGAATCACCGTTGAAGGCCTGCTGGCGCTGCCGCGGCTCATCCTCTTCGTGGACCCTCTTTGAAGGCCTGCTGGCGCTGCCGCGGCTCATCCTCTTCGTGAACCATCTTCGAAAGCCTGCTGGCGCTGCCGCGGCCCCGACTTGCGAAACACTCCAGCTCGAGGATTGAGAGCTATACACCCGCTACCCCCTGTACCGGACCGGTACTGAGGCTGTCCCGCTACCCCCTTTTCCCCAGAGACTAGAATTGACGAGATCATCGTATCCTTGTCTTGCTGTAGCGTCAAGTTTACTCTGCCTAAGAATACCTATAAAAGTGTACAGAACCTATCTTGGTGTGGCGTCCATCTGTGGGAGGGGTAGTTGCTTATCCGTACGATCTAAGGAGAGGGCCCTCGCCAGGAGGCCTCTCCCCCTTGCTCGGCCGACCCTCCGGGTCTCCGTCTAACATTGGTGGCCAGCGGCGCGATCCGAGCCGACGCATAATCGTACGGAGAGTAACTCGCCCCACGTCGCACAGCAACGATGACGACAAAGGAGACCGGAACAACAGCAAAATTCCAGATGGAACGGCTGGAAGAATACAGCCACAAGGAATTGAAACAATTCTGCATTGACTTGGGCATCGCTACCACGGGACGGAGCACCAAAGATGACCTCAAGCACGCCTTGGAGTCTTGGGTGGAGACGGGAGCGCCCCCACCCCAGAACGAAAGCATTGAGACCACCGAAACAACGGCAACCCCCGAAGAAGAAAGAAGAACGGGCCTCTCTTCCGAGGAGGCCCAAGAACGGGAGAGGAGCCGGCTCCACGAGTTGGAACTGGCTCGACTCCGCTTAGATGGAGAACTAAAACTAGCAGAGAAAAAGATAGCCCTCGAGCACTTACGGCTGCGGGAAGAACGGGAAGAAAAAAAAAGCCAGAGGGAGCTGGAAGAGAAGAAACTCGCATACGAACACGAGCGCAATTTAAAAGAGCTAGAAATTCGACGACAAAACAGGGACTTCGGCGTCCCCGAGAACCAGAGCTCCGCTCCCCCTACGGACACCAAGGTCCACATTCCCAAAGACGTCGTCCGGGAGTACTACCGGAACGACGATATTCAGCAATGGTTCAAGGCCTACGAAGTAGCCATGATCTCCCACCGAATTCCACGGAAAGATTGGGGAGCCGGGTTGTGGGGGAGATTCGTCAACGAAGGAAGAGATGCCCTGCTACAACTCCCCGACGCAGAGATGACCTCCTACGACCACATGAAAGCCGCCCTGCTCACTCGCTATGGGCTCACCCCCGAGATGTACCGGCAGCGATTTCGAGACTGCAAAAGAATCCCCGGTACCACCTGGGTAGAATACGTGAACTTTTTTAGCCGAGCCTTAGAGGGATGGATCAAAGGCAGCCAGGTCACCACCTACGAACAATTATTCGACCTCATCGTGTGGGAGCACCTCTCCAGTAACTGTTTCGTGGAACTAAGGCAGCATCTTCTCGATAGCAAGCTGACCGAACCCCGGAAACTCGCCATCGAAGCGGATCGATGGGAGAGCACCCGGGTCCCCCGGAGTTGGCAGGGCGAACAAAACAGAGCCTCCCAGGGGTCCCACCGTCCATGAGGAGGAGGAGGAGGAGGCCAGGGTCGGGGCAGGGACACCACCACGGTGCCCCCCACTAACAACCCCCGGTCCCCGGCCGGAAGAGGAAGCCCTCCGACGCGACCGGGATTCCGCTCCAACATTGTCTGCCACAAATGCCAGCGGCCCGGCCATTACGCCAATGATCCAAACTGTCCGAGAAACCAGTCCGTCCCGACCCCGGGTCCAGTGAGCCGCCAGATCACCGCCGTCGCCCTCGGAGAGGAGCAAGGCGAAGAAGAAGCCGAAGAGTGTGAGCACTACCAGACCGAGTGGGAACCCGCAGCCATGTCCCTGGTATGTCTAGGAGACCGGGACATGGTCCCGCGGGCCCCCCTCCCAGCCAACACGCAGAAGTACAGCCAGTGGGTCACCATTAATGGACACCGGGCCGAAGCCCTCCGCAACACGGGGCCAGTGTGACCAAGTCCGTTGCCATCTGGTGACCCCCGATCAAATCCTGCCCAACGTACTTTGTCCAGTACGATCAGCGGACAATTCCGAGAGCCTGTGCCAGATGGCCCGCGTCCCCTTCGAGTGGGGGGGAGTATCGGGCATGCTGAAGGTGACCGTCCGAGATGACGCCCCCGTGGACTGCCTCCTGGGGAACGATCTCGAGAGCTCCCCCTGGGCAGCCCTGGAGCGAAGAGAGCACCTGGGGATGCTTGGTCTCCCTGAATGGGTCTGCTCCACGACCCGATCCATGGCCGGCCGCGCCATCCCATCCACCGAAGAACCCGAGTGGCCCGAACCTCCACCGCCGGTCGTCACCGAAGAGACCACCCCTGAACCGGGTCCAGTGGGGCCCGACAACGAAGACCCGGACCCACTCCAAGACCTCCCGGAGCTGGCCCAGTGGCGCCAAGAAGGTGGTCCCACTCAGGAACAGTTCCGCCGGGAACAAAGAGCGCGCCCCTCCCTCGAGGGGCTCCAACAGCAAGCCATAGCCCAGAGCGCAGGGGATGCCTCGGGGGCCCACTGGATCTATTGGGACAACAGGCTCCTCTACAGTGAGCAAAAGATTGCTGAACTGGGGGCCAGCCGGGTGCTGGTGGTCCCCCTTCAATTCCGAGACTTCCTCTTGAACCTGGCACACGATGTGCCGCTCGCCGGGCACCTGGGGCAGGACAAGACGTACAGCCACCTGGTGACCCATTTCTACTGGCCTAAAATGCGGAACGATGTAGTAAACCACTGCCGGGCCTGCCCCACATGCCAGGCCAGCGGGAAGAGCGGCCGGAAAATAAAAGTCCCCCTACAACCCTTTCCCATCGTCACCACTCCCTTTGAGAGGGTGGGGATCGACACTGTGGGGCCCCTGGAGCCACGGACAGCGCAAGGTCACGGGTTCATACTCGTCCTGGTGGACCATGCCACCCGCTATCCCGAGGCCATCCCCCTCCGAACCGTGACAGCGCCCGTGGTGGGCCGAGCCCTGATGGGGATCTTCTCGCGGGTGGGCTTCCCCCGAGAGGTCGTCAGTGATCGAGGCACAAACTTTATCTCCAGATACATGAAGTCCCTATGTCAACAGTGTGGGGTCACCTACAAATTTACGTCCCCTTACCACCCGCAAGGAAACGGACTAGTGGAACGATTCAATCGCACCCTCAAGGGCATGATCATGGGCCTGGAAGAGCCCTTAGCCGCCAATGGGACGTGCTGCTCCCATGCCTCCTGTTTGCCTACCGAGAGGTCCCACAGAAATCCCTGGGATTCAGTCCCTTCGAGCTCCTGTATGGGCACCCCGTCCGGGGTCCCCTCAGCCTGGTCAAGGAAGGGTGGGAGGTGACCCCCCAGAAGACTCCCTCTGATGTGTACAAGTACCTCCTTACCCTCCGGAACCAGACTCGGCGGTTCAGGGAACTCGCCAAAGCCAACCTCGAAGCCAGCCAAGAAGACATGAAACGATGGTACGATCAAAATGCCTCATCCATCGAGTTCGAGCCGGGACAACAGGTCTGGGTCATGTCCCCGGTCGAACCTTGCGCCCTCCAGGACAAATGGACAGGACCCTTCAAGGTGGTGGAGCGAAAGGGCCCCGTCACCTACCTGGTAGACCTGGAGTCCCCCCGGAACCCTCTCCGGGTCCTCCATGCCAACAGACTTAAGCCTCACTTTGTGCGCTCGGAACTTAGCCTTCTGATGGCTACCGACAGTGGGGCTGAAGAGGATTCCGAGCCCCTTCCCGACCTCCTGAGGACCCACGAGAAAGACGGCTCCGTGGAAGGAGTCCACCTCTCCGCTACCCTGTCCCCAGCACAACGCCAAGACTGCCGAGACTTGCTACAGCAATTTGCCGACCTGTTCTCCCTCATCCCTGGGGTCACCCCCTGGTGCCTCCACGATGTCGACACCGGGGATAGCCCCCCCTATCCGGCACCGAGCCTACAGAGTACCTGATCGGGTACGCGCCTGCATCCAGTCAGAAGTATCCAAGATGCTGGCCCTGGGAGTAATCGAGCCCTCCGACAGTCCCTGGGCCAGCCCAGTCGTGCTGGTCCCCAAGGCCGCCGCCCCTGGCGTCGCCCCAGAACTCAGGTTTTGCATAGACTACCGGGGCTTAAACGCCGTAACCCGAACAGACGCTCACCCCATCCCACAAGCGGATGAACTGATCGACCGCATGGGGGCCGCCCGCTACCTGAGTATCTTTGACTTGACCGCGGGCTACTGGCAGATCGGCCTCACCCCGGGTGCCCAGGAGCGATCCGCCTTCTCCACCCCGGATGGCCACTACCACTTCAAAGTGATGCCCTTCGGAATGAAAAACGCCCCCGCCACCTTCCAGAGGCTCGTAAACAAAGTGTTGGCGGGGCTGGAGGAGTTCAGCGCTGCCTATCTGGACGATATTGCCGTGTACAGTCACCACTGGGCAGAACACCTCCAACACCTCCGGGAGGTCCTGACCGCCCTCCGGCAAGCAGGACTAACAATCAAGGCCAGCAAGTGCCAAATCGGCCAAGGGTCCGTGACCTACCTGGGGCACCAGGTGGGAAGTGGCCAGGTGGCCCCTCTCCAACCCAAGATCGCTGCCATCCAGGCTTGGGAGCCCCCGGTCACCCAGACAGAGGTCCGAGCCTTCCTGGGGCTCACCGGCTACTACCGGCGCTTCATAAAAGACTATGGCAGCATTGTGGGGCCCCTCACAGAACTCACGTCCAAGAAGAACCCCCCGAAAGTACACTGGACTCCTGAGTGTCAGGCCGCCTTCGAGAACCTCAAATCCGCAATGTGCACCGCCCCAGTGCTCCAAGCCCCCGACTACAGTCGGGAATTTATAGTACAAACAGATGCCTCCGATCACGGCGTTGGGGCTGTCCTCTCCCAAATCAACACCGAGGGAGTTGACCAGCCAGTGGCCTTCATCAGCCGACGCCTGCTGGCCCGAGAACAACGCTGGAGCACCATAGAGCGAGAGGCCTTCGCCGTGGTGTGGGCCCTCAAGAAACTCCGGCCCTATCTCTTCGGTACCCATTTTCGGGTACAAACAGACCACCGTCCTCTGCAATGGCTGATGCAGATGCGGGGAGAGAACCCGAAGCTGTTGCATTGGTCCATCTCCCTGCAGGGGATGGACTTCACTGTGGAGCATCGCCCCGGCAACGACCACGCCAACGCAGACGGCCTGTCCCGCTTCTTCCGCCTCGGCGAGGAGATTACCCAAGAGGATGGGTGACTCTCCCTGCCTTCAGCTGGGGGGGACGCATGTTGGACAGGCCTCGTGGTAGGCCCGACCCCTCCCCGCATGGCGGGTCGCGGATCACTGCTACCCCTGTTCCCCGGACAAAAACCACCCCTGCAGCCGCCGGGTCAACTCCCCAGCTCTTCCCCGACGGGGCCCCGGACCATAACAACAACATTCTCGGCTAGCCCGGGTTCCTTCCCGAACCACCGTTCCCGGCCCAGCCGCCATCTTGGAGCCGCCACGACCAGGCCTCGTGGCCACGGGTCGACCTCAACCTCAGGCCCAGCCAAGCCCCGACATCGAGGCACCACCATCCACCCAGGGGGTAAAGAGACCACTTGGCGAGTCAATGGAAGAAGAAGTGTCGATGGCTCCCCTCCGCCAGGTTTCGGTCACCCCCCAGCCTCCCTGGGCGATGGCTCCACCCCCCTGCTGGGTGTCTGGACTCCCTTGTAGGAGAGTAGGGTCTGCAATCCTATGATCACCCCAGATTTTTGCTTTTTGCTTCACTGGTTTACGACTTTCCCTGGCTGTGGGCCTGCTAATCAGACCCACAGCCTAGCTGTTCTCTCACTAAATTACAACATGTACCGTAGGTGCATTACCAATTGGTACTGGGCCACCTTATCAGACCCTGTAACTCAGGGCATAGGTGTACCCAGGGCCTACCAGGGGCTGCAGCATGTATTATGCCACCCCTGGATGGCCATCTAAATCTGACGCAACTGGCTGCACGACAGCTGGGGCAAGGTGGTGTAATCACCCTTTGCTGTAGATATAGTATACCTATATCTAACCCTAAAATGGACACATAGATTCCTATCAGTCACTCCTATGGCAGGCCTTGACAATCCTGAAGGCAGAGTGCTTGGAATCATGTGAGATGGTGCTCTGGCATGAGCTGAGCCTGTCTGCAGCTTGCGGAACCAAGTCCTAATAGCTGTTCCATGATAACGCGTACCATATACTCTTAAGTGCATTATAATCCTCGCGGTTATATGCCAACTCTGGTATCGCTTTATCAAAACATGTCGAGTAAGGTGTCATACGAATTGGAATACTAACCCCTCGCCAATTCTGGCGATGGGGTTAGCATTCCACCCTTCTAGAGGGACACGACATGGATGTAACTGTGAACCCCGGTTAAAGTTAACTCAAATCTCAGCTCCACAAAATAGATGCTGCCACCACAGACACGAGTCTGACCTCCTGCTGCTGGGAGTCCTTCCAGCGAGGAGAGCTTGGACAAAGGGTTTCCTGTCCGGGGCGGTGCTAGCACCATCCCAGACAGGGTTTTGTGTATCCTGGGTAGGCAGGGCTTTAGAGGAAGGTGACTGCAAGTGGCACCCCGGTGCTCACTACGCATAGGCCGGCTCAAACCAGTTCTAGGGGCACACCAGCCCCTGAGCTGGGGGAAGTCCGGCATGGGAGAGGGGTGTAACCACCCCCCTTCCTGGTCACACCCATGGGCAGGACCTAGTCGCGTGCCTGCCCCCTTTTGCAGGATAAAGGTAGGAGCAGGCCCCCTTCCAAACTAGATCATCTTTGAATCCTGAACCAACTTTCGACGAAAGGAACTCAAGACTCTTCTCAAGATTTCTCCCTTGTGGCTAAGGAGTAGTCACCCTGCATCCGCAGGCACCATCTAAGAAACACTGCGGTTTGCTGCACGTCCTTCCTCCGGAATCCGACCGACCAGCACAACGAGACCCGGCTTCCCTGGCACCTCTGACCTCTACCTACATCTACAGCTAAGCTGAGAACCGTAGGTGCGACGAGACCTCGAGGGACCGGCCATCATCAGAACTGCACAACTTCTATCCAGCACGATCGCCGAGGGAGCCTCTGGTGAGTGCTTTGGGGTCCGAGAAGCCCCGACCCTGAGCAGCTCCCGCACCGAAGTCCAGCCCCCCATCATCCACGAGATCTGCATGGGGCCCTTCTGCTCTTTGCCCCTCACTGCGTTGTCCAGGCCACTTGCCCGTTGGCTACTGGCCCGTTTGACGACGAACTTCGACTCTTCCACCGCTGGTCTGGTTGCTTCAGGCTGGCCCTTGCTCCCTTCCAAAAGAGAAGCACCCCGGACCCTCCTGGTCCACTCCAGACGCCATTTTAGGTCCACCGCGTGGGCTTGAATTTGCCAAGGCTTGTTGCCCCAATCCTGGGTCCAGCGACGTCGACAGCATCAACCATCGTGGGACAGCTCGCACCTCCATCCTGGTTGCCGACAACGCCTCCTGGTCCGTGAGACTGCAGAGCCCAGCGTCGCCCACTCACCTGGTCGGGGTGACTTCGCCCGGTGCCATCCTGGTGCCCACACAATCACTGGCTAGTGATTAAGAACTTGGTCCCCTCTGCTTTCAGGTGTCATCCATCTTTGATCCAGGCTTGGATCCATCGAACAATCTTCACTGGTCGCTTGCCAGCAACTTCTTTCTCGTGCACTCTTTCTCGTGCACTAGTTAATCTACCCCTAACCAGTGGGGAAAGGAAGTGCTCGTGCAGGGGTGGAGGATAGAGGCTTTCTACAGAAACATTCACTGCTGTTTCTTCCGCCCGACCCAACCCGCTACCCGGCCCCGTACCTCTTGGAGCCACGCTCCTCCCGTGGGAACGTGGCGGGGCGAAGCGTGAAACCGTTGGCCTCCTGGCGTGTCTTTCTCCTTCTGCTCCGAGTCCTGGAAACTCCCGTTGTCTTCCACGTGTGCCTCCGCTCCTTGGGAAACGCTGTCCGATGAGGATTCTCTCTTTCCGGCTTTAGACGCCGCTACGCCCTCAGGGGGAGGAGACTCGTTACCTGGCTCCGAAGTTTTAAAGGGACCTTCCGAATTACTACTCGGAATCCAGACTGAGTCGTCCTCTTCGGTCCATGACGCCGGTGTGTTCTGTGGGGACAAGGTGCACGGTAAAAGAGGTGTGGCTGTCCACCATTCGGCAGTAGTCTGAGGTTCCGGCCCCCGTGCCCCGTCACATGGACCCTCCTTGAAGGCCTGCTGGTGCTGCCGCGGCTCATCTCCGTGAACCATCTTCGAAAGCCTGCTGGCGCTGCCGTGGCTCATCTCTTCGTGAACCATCTTTGAAGGCCTGCTGGCGCTGCCGCGGTTCATCCTCTTCGTGAATCACCGTTGAAGGCCTGCTGGCGCTGCCGCGGCTCATCCTCTTCGTGGACCCTCTTTGAAGGCCTGCTGGCGCTGCCGCGGCTCATCCTCTTCGTGAACCATCTTCGAAAGCCTGCTGGCGCTGCCGCGGCCCCGACTTGCGAAACACTCCAGCTCGAGGATTGAGAGCTATACACCCGCTACCCCCTGTACCGGACCGGTACTGAGGCTGTCCCGCTACCCCCTTTTCCCCAGAGACTAGAATTGACGAGATCATCGTATCCTTGTCTTGCTGTAGCGTCAAGTTTACTCTGCCTAAGAATACCTATAAAAGTGTACAGAACCTATCTTGGTGTGGCGTCCATCTGTGGGAGGGGTAGTTGCTTATCCGTACGATCTAAGGAGAGGGCCCTCGCCAGGAGGCCTCTCCCCCTTGCTCGGCCGACCCTCCGGGTCTCCGTCTAACATACACATTTTGCCCCCGCCAATTGGTCCCATATAATCGCACTATGTACGAAAATCCTGACATTCTGGAAGGAAATTTTTGATTTCCTTGGTTCCAATTTCAACATTAGGATTGCTCACACTCTTCAATTAATGCTTTATGGCTATGACCCCGATCTTGGCTTGGCAGATCATTTGGTTAAATTGTTGTATATAGTTTCAGCGGTAGCAAGATCGCTGATACTACAGAACTGGCAGTCAATACAAGTTCCCTTGTTCCAGGAATGGTTAGACAAAATGAAAAGAGTCAGAAGGACTGAGTTATTATATGCACAGCGAATCAGAGGGATTAGAACTTTTGATAAAATTTGGAACTCAGTCTTTGATTTATTGTACTTTTATATTTGGTGTTTAAAAAGTATATTATGATTTCTCCTTGTAATTGTTATCTAGAATTCTTGATATCACTTTATTTCCCTTCTGTAGATTGGCCTTATATATGTTATTGTCTATAAATGGGGGTGGGGTCGCACACTACTCACACACCGGCGGTGTCGCCCCTAAGGACTCTGGTCAATGTAGTAAAGTGTTTGCGATGCATCATCTTTCGATCTTCTGTCTATGTTGATTCCAAAGTAGCTCAATAAAAAAAAAAAAAAATAAAAGACTCATAGGCCCAGATGCATGAAGCTAAAAACAGCTCGCAAAGGGGCAGATTCTCAGAATCTGCCCCTTTGCGACTGATATTTTTGCATTTGGGATGCATCATCTCAAAGGCAAAAATCGCAAATTAAGAATTCGCTAAATTTTGATTACTTGCATTTAAGGAATCACAAATTGAGATTCCTTAAATGCAATGCATTAAAGTTTAAAAAATAGCGATTTCGCTAATAGGGCTTGCAAATTACCATGAAGTTCAACTTCATGGTAATTTGCAAAAACTTTGAAAAATGCACTAAAGTGCATTTTTCAAAGTTTCACTTTGCGCACACACATGCCCTAATGGCATGTGTGTGCGCAACATATGTGCACAGATCAATTTTAGAGGTGCAGCATTTGGACACCCCTGCACCCTTGAAATCGCAGTCTCATTTTGCGATTCGCTAATTGCAATTCGCAAATTGAGAAAGTCTTCCCATTCATTCCTAATAGGAATGCATGGGGATGTATTCCTTAATTGCGACTCGCAATTTGTGATTCGCAATTAAGGAATTTTAAGAAATTGCTATTTTTAAAGAGATTTCTTCTTGCATAGCATTTTGCTATTCCTTATTAGCAATTCCTTATTTTTCACTAATAAGGAATCGCAAAATAGATGCTTGATGCATCTGGGGATAGATTTTAAGACGAACAGCCTTGAAAATGTATGGAACGTATTTGTTAACGGGCGCACAGCGAGGTCCTTTGTTTTTCTACCTAATAAAAAGATTTTTTTTTACATTTAAATATCAAGGACAAAAATATTGTTCGATGGGTAAACAGAGTTTTACTATATATAACTCCACATGTATTTACCGTGACAATATATAGATCCTCAAGGTACGGAGATGTGAAGTTCAGATTCAGATTCAAATACTTTATTCGGTTAAAAAGTAAAGAATAACCATAAAAGTAGCATGAAAAGGTACAATTTACAAAGGGGTCAAGTAGTCATTATATAAAATCACACAGAAGAAAAAGCACCAAAATTAAGTACATATATACAACATAAAGAAATTAATTCATTTGAATCGATTTGCGACACTTAAAAACTGATTTAAAAAATTCAGCAAGTGAGGCTACCATAAAAACAGTTTCCATTTTCTGACACTCTAAAAACGCTAAGCGACATCTGTATACATTTAAATCTTTAAGAATAGGGATGATAAGTTTCTTTCGGAAAAAAGTATAAAATTTACAAAAGAATAAAATATGTATATCAGATTGTGGGGACACATCATCACATGGACAAAAACATAGATCTTTCGACCAACAATTCATCTCAGGAAAAGATAATAACCTAAAAACAATGTTAAGTCTAAACCGGGTTAAAACGAAACGTTCATGATTGGACATATACAATGATAAATATGGCTGTAGTTTCTCTCCACATAAAATATCCTGATGGGCAGAAACAGTCTTTTTTCTCGCCTCCTCTAAATATCTTTTGTCCCTGAGATAGGCAATACACAAATTTTTCAGGTCTCTTCTTGATATGTATGCCATTGATAACGGATCCTCAAAGTATTGGGGACAGCTTAATTCTTCGAGAAAGTTTCTGACATAGGATATCCATTTGAAATCTTTAATGTTGTCCAATGCTAAAATGTCCTTTAAAATGGCAAGGTTAACCACACATTCATCGTTTGTCCAAACCCTGTGCCAAAGGAGGATTGGCTGAATCTTAATCGTATCAGTAACATAAAGCACTCCCAATTCAGCGTGGCATATCATAGTCGCAGTACTTTCAGGCACGGACAAGATATAACGTAAAAACTTGTTTTCCATAGTTTGAATTGAACTAATATTTGAGTAACCCCACAAACCTGATCCATAGGTAGCTACAGCTAAACAAGTCGCCTTATAAATAGTTAAAATTTCCTTTATGGGTTTTTTTCCTAATTTTTTCATAAAGCATTGTAAGGCCATGATAGTTTTGGAAAATAACAGAGATCTAGCATAAATTGCAGTAGTCCATGAGCCGCTTTCATGAAACAAAATTCCCAGATGTGGGAAGGTGGAGGTCTTTTCTAAGGGATTGGAATTTATAAAAATTGGCATCAGATGCTTGCTTGTTCTTGACCCACAATACATAGACAAGGTTTTGGAGCAATTAATTTTCAAGTCTAAGCCAAGCATAAAACTATTAAAAGATGTAACCAAAGTTTGTAGTGCCATTGGGGTGCGTGCCATCAAAACAGCATCGTCAGCATACATCAGGGCAGGGACAGGCCTCCCACCCACCATAGGCATGTCCCTACCCTCCTGCACGAGGCGATTCTCCAAACCATTTATGTATAACAGAAATAAAAAGGGGGCTAAAACGCACCCTTGGCGTACACCCCGACCAATCCCAAATTGTCTACTGCATTCTCCATCTTTCCCATGTCGGACACTTGCAGTGGCCCCGGAATATAGATCTCTCAAGAAGCATATAATAGCATTGTCTACCCCCAGTTCGGCCATAATCGCCCACAGTTTACTGTGTGAAACACAGTCAAAAGCTGACGATAAGTCAACAAAAGTGAGGTATAGACGTTGTTTTTTAACCCTTATATACTTCTGTTGCAAGATAAACAAATGAAATCCTTGCTCTATAGTCCATAAACCCCTTTGGAACTCAAATTGAAAATCGCTTAACACCCCATTGTCTTCTGCCCAGCTTTGCAGCTTAACTAAAACCACTCTCCCCAGAATTTTTATGGAAGAGTCCAATAAAGAAATTGGCCTGTAGCACGTGCAATTCTGCCTGTCACCTTTCTTGAAGATAGGGACTATAATCGATGTAAACCAAGTAGGAATTAGACCTTTTGCCAAAGCAACATTAAAAAGCTGGACTAGCAATGGCCCCCATAATTCGGTGTTGGCCTTATAGAGGTCTGCTGGTATACCATCTGGTCCAGCCGCCTTACCCCCCTTAGGTACCTTCAAGCTCGCAAGAACTTCAGGAAGGGTTACAACCAAGACTTTAGATGTGCCTAAATTTAACAGCGTAGGGTCCTGGCCTGTATCAAGGACTGGTTCCACAGCCCTATAAAGGGAGGAAAAATGAGCCACCCACTCATCTTCTGGAACGGCGATTTCCATGCGTGCCTTTTTTTCATATAGGAGGGGGGTGTTAATAACCTTCCAAAAAGCAGCCGGATCATTTGATTGTGACGCTGCACATAGTTCGTCCCAAGCCTCCCTTTTTATCGAGACCTTCCTGTCCTTCAGTACTATATTATAGTCCCTCCTCAAATTTCTAATCAGGGTTACATCCCGTGGTCTTTTGTGAATCGCATGTCTAAGCTTTGTTAGGGCTTTAGTGCACTTCTTGTCAAACCATTTCCTTTAGACTTTAGGGAATTTTTCCTTGCAACCCACAACGCCTCCTCGATTGTGGTAGAGATGATATTAAAATGGGTTAAGATTTCATTACTCTCGGCATGTTCATTCAGACAGATCAAAAAGCTACTCATACACTTCTTCAGTAGTTTGGGACAGTAGTAGTAAGTAAGCTTTATTCGATAAAAAATCATATCATAAAAGCATTTCATACATTTTAAAACATTAAAACAACAATCATCAGCATAAGAACATTTCATAGCAGCATATTGGATGTAAAGGCTCGGTCACTGGATTAACAGTTTTCTTGCAGCTCTAAGACGCCAGGCCCAGCCCAAGAATTTTGCCATGCAGGTAGAGAAAAAGGGTCTAGCATCTGTACGTAAAATGCGCAGTGCTTCTAGATGGGAGCGAGTTCCCAAACACCTGCAGAGGGGCTTCAACCACCTACGTCTCGGGGCTGCATAGACACTGCACTCAAACAACATGTGGGACACAGACTCTATCCTTAGGTCACAAAAAGGGCAGTAAGGTATGGTTTGGGCCGGCGGTCTCCAAGTGGACGTAAACTCACATAATGGAAGCACCCCCACCCTAAACTTGATGTACAGTGATCTGTCCCATGAGCTCTGAATAATGTCCAAATAGGATTCCCTTAATGGTAACTCTTTGATTGACAAGAACAGTAATACAGATTTACAATGATTTGTACTACGAACCCTCTCACTGTCTACCCATGCCCAATAAACCCTCTTTAGCTGTTGTTTCGGGGGTGCAGATTTGTTGGCCCAAGCCTCTCCTAATCCTAGTTTATGCAACAACTTTTTGACTTCTCTGAGCCAGATGGTTTTATGCGAGCCCGGTAGTGACATAATGTCATTCAGGGCTTCTGCATAACTTCTAAGTTCCTGCACATTCCAGATTCTGGACCATAACAGGAGTGGGCGTAGTTTCGCTTGATCGCAGATAGCCCGGGTGCCTGCGTCTAGCAGCAGTGGGATGGTTGGTGTGCTGTGGGGCAAACCCATTAGATCTTTGTGAAAGTTATTCTTCAGTAGTTTGGACAAAAAATCAACCGGGACCACTCTACTCCATTTAAGGCTGTAACCATTTTGGGTACCTAGCTTCACATCCTGCACCATAGGATTGGAACCTACTATATGATCGGGTGCAGCAAATAGGTTCTCCATTTTTACTACCTGTGGGTAGTGGTCACTCAATGGTAAGTCCATAATACTAGAGCTAATCAATCTACCCGCAGAGCTATGTGTACACAAACTAAAATCAATAATAGACGAAGCCCCCCGCCCCACAAAAGTTGGAACAAATGGCATTGTGTGGTGGGCTAACTCATTTGTAAACCCAAAATCAAAATTAAAAATCATCTCATTTAATGAGTCACCTAATAGGGTATGTTCAAAATGCGTCAAGTTGATATCCTGTTCCAACATCAGGCCGCAAATACCCTTCTGACCCTTTTTACACAGAGTACAATTAAAATCACCCCCCTATAGTACCATAACTTCACCCCTTTTTTTATATCAAATTCATGCTGTATGTCTGCAGTTATAGTGACAAGTACATCCTTCATCATGCTACTTAAACAGTTATTATAAAAATTAAAAAGAACAATCTTTGGACCCTTCCTTGTGTCTATCACTATTTTCTGATAGTAACTGGATCCAGGGGAAAAGGAGATCTTATCATAAACTAGCAGGTTAGATATATACACAGTCAATCCTCCCTTGGGTCTTCCGTGTGCGCTCCCCACCGCAGGGGTAAAATAAGTTTTATAGCCCTTAAGATGTATCGGCGCGGTGGCCCAAGTTTCTTGTAAAGCTAGTATGCCCACGTCAGTAATAACATCATCCCAGGATGGATTGGAAATTTTCTGTTTTAAACCTGCCACATTCCAAAAGACCACCTTGCAATATTCTTCTATGGGTAAAGCTTCTGCAATAACCCCAGCTTGTCTACCCTGACTCCCTTGTGTAATCTCGTCCACCACTCGAATTTCATGTGTCTCCTCACACCCCAAAGGGTTTATCAACCCCAAGTCTACAGGTTTAGTTGTCTTAAGAACCTCTTCTTTTGTCTTGGGGAGTCAATCCACCGCTTCCAAACAATCAAACCGGTTATAACACGGAAAGATCGGAGGAAATTGCAGATTGCCAAACCATCCTGGGTCATAACTTTGTGGATGGAAGTAAGGAGGCCTCCCTCTATGTTTCACTACATTCCAACCATCTTCATTCCTCCCTCCCCATTGTGTGTTGTAATGGTTGCTGTCAAAAACCTGACCATTATTACCTCCTTGGTGTCGGTTGTCCCTAGTCCAGCTCCACCTGTTATCTGGGTGTTCACCCTCAGGGTAAAAATAAGATAGTGCCCTGGCCACAATGGACAGACCATGGTTTCTTGGGGGCCTCGTTGTGATATATTCGGCAGTGCGTGGGTTCTCAAATGTTATCACCACACAATCGCCGTGTACCCTTTTTTTATTATACCCAATCCATGGAGCCCTTTCAACCATCAGAATATTACTTCTGATAGCTGGCGGGAGAGGGTAGTTATCATTCAGCCAGTGGATAATTTTATTTACAAGTCCCCCATTATTTTCATTTGATTTTGCATCTAGTTGAGGGACTCCAGTGAGGACCACAACATACGGTGCAGCTTTTGGGGGTAAGTGTATATTTCTACGCACCTCCTTTTTTTCTGGGTTATCTTTGTCCTGTTGTAGTTTAGGAGTTTGTGGGACTGACACTACTTTATCAGTTGGGGCGGGAGTCTTAAGTGTTGGTATAGTTTTTGGCGGTTGATTAGTGGTAGGGGCACTTTTAGCAGCTACGGGTGGCCTGTTTGTTATAGTTTTTACATGTGGAACTTTATTATTCAAGTTGAAGCTAGGGGCACTTATATCTTTATGAATATTTTTCAGTATTGTTTCCAAACAGCGTAACCTAACCTCGATGGGTTCGAGAAGAATTTTTAGCATCTCAAAGATGTTATTTTTAACCATGCTCAGGCTACTACTGTCCTCACTACCTCTAACTTGGTTGTTTACTACACCACTTAGTTCCAGAATTTCCTCCAAGCTGCTATCTAAAACAGTTTCGTCTGGGAGATTTAAAGGTAGGCCGACGTTGGCCTGGTGCCCTCCCCTAGTGACATTAGTATGAGCAACTGGATTGCTGGTCACATTCAAGGGCGCCGGATCTAAATTGGTTAGATCTTGATTCTTGCTAATATGGGCTTTTTTCCCTTTGCGAATGGTGGATTTAATGGTCTTTTGTTTGTTAGTCTTCTGTTTAGGAATTGCCCCCTCTTTCATACCCCTTTGATTTAAAGCGCTAGCTTTGGATAGGTTTCCAGTCTCATTTTCAGCTGGGCCGCTATCCACTAGCAAAGAGAGATTAGGGGTTGCCTCCAGGCCTTCCTGGGAACCTAGAGCGTTATAGCCCCCGTTCTTGTGTACCATTGCAAGAGTATTCGGGACAGATACACTATTAGGAGTACAAGCTTGAGCAATAGGACCTAGAGATGAACGTCTAGCCATGGCTAAATCTTGAGACACCCTTCTATCCATAAGTATAATCCCTTCATCAATTAAGGCATGGGTGCGAACGATAAAAACATCGAGGGTACCAGTCAGCTTCTTTACTCCTGCAGCTGCCA
Source organism: Lissotriton vulgaris (assembly GCF_964263255.1). Classification (NCBI taxonomy): domain Eukaryota; kingdom Metazoa; phylum Chordata; class Amphibia; order Caudata; family Salamandridae; genus Lissotriton; species Lissotriton vulgaris. The sequence goes on from NC_141685.1 coordinate 196,648,922, forward strand.
TGCTTCTGGTCTCTGGGCAATTCATGACAGACACTATAAATACCCAGCAATAAAGCAGAAGAAAGTGTTGGCAAATAACACTGCCAATCTCGAAATGTCAATAACCTAATGGCTCACGGTAGTAAGTAACAAGAATTGTTAGCCAACTTACAGTTCTGATGTCCCACTGTCCATGAGCTACTAGCAGTCAGGCAGGGTTTCTGGCCCAGGCCAGGCACCTCAGGCCTCTGAGGGCCACAGAGGGCCCGCCCTTTGTCCGGGCTTAGTCCCGGCCTTAGTCCCGCGCGCGTCCCGCGTGCGCGTGGGAATTACTCCTTAAAAAGGGGGAGGGGCGGGAAGAGGACCAGCTGCGGCCGATCAGCGCCACTGTGCGAGCTGGTCCTCGCAGTCCCGCCTCTGTCCGTGTGTGAGTGGGGCAGATGGTCCCAAAAGAGTTCACAGGTCCTCAAGCGGCCAGGCGGGTCCCAGAGGCAGTGCCCACAGCAAGGTTCAAAAGCTGCGAGCGGCGCCCGCGAAGCGGGAGCCGCGAGACATGGCAAAGTGGCCGGAAAAGACGAAATGTCCGCTCCACTGCTGCAGTGATCCCAAATGAAGGCAGAGAAAGGCTCCCAGTTAGCACACACGCTGCAAGCTCTTATCTGCCAGAGGGGGCGGGAAGAGGACCAGCTGCGGCCGATCAGCGTCGCTGTGCGAGCTGGTCCTCGCAGTCCCGCCTCTGTCCGTGTGTGAGTGAGGCAGATGGTCCCAAAAGAGTTCACAGGTCCTCAAGCGGCCAGGCGGGTCCCAGAGGCAGTGCCCACAGCAAGGTTCAAAAGCCGCGAGCGGCGCCCGCGAAGCGGGAGCCGCGAGACGTGGCAAAGTGGCCGGAAAAGACTAAATGTCCGCTCCGCTGCTGCAGTGATCCCAAATGAAGGCAGAGAAAGATGTGAAGTTAATAGTAAATCTAGACTAACCTATTTGCACTTCCTTCGCGATATTTTGGTCCTTGAAGTTATTTTATCTCAATTATTTTGATTAACAGAGTTATATCCACAGTCTGCAGAATCACAAGTGGTATACACAGTACAACATCATTCAACTGCCAACTCCCCCGCCCCACTTCCGTACCCTGATGCCGTATATTCGGACCCTGCAGAGTTCTCCTGGCTAGTCCTCATCTCCTTCCGGCGGATTCAAGGGCCCACAAATATTGTCCCTGTAGCCATTCCAGGCTCACCGGATCTTCCCCAATTGTTGGCAGGCAGCCTCTGCTCTCGTAAACCTCCCGCTCAGTCATCATGCAACAATCCATGGTTCGTTTCCAGGCTTCGAAGGCAGGGAGTTGGCTCGGTCCTCAAAACCTGGCAATGTTCTTTTGCCCAAAAAGTGTGATAACTAAACCTGCACTCCAAATCTTCTGCTTATCTAGAACAATCATAATCACAGTGTTGTTCGATGCTGTCCCAAATCCTGACTAGCCACCGTCAGGTAAACAACTTAAACACAAACAGAACCTGTCTGATGGGACGCACTGTTCACATGCTCATACAGGTGCTTATTTCTTTCAAACAATGTTTCACAAACATTATTCGTTGCGAATGTGGACTACCCCGTCCAAAGTTTTGCCAAATGTTCAACAATATCATTAACTTAAATGTTCACAAGATATGAAGATACATAATCAAATCAAAATCTTGAAACTCTCCATTCCTTTTCTTTAATGTCTTGAACTCATGGTTGTTCACGTGGTTTTACAGTATATATTCCATTCGTGAAGATCATAAAGTGGTGGTATTTCCCCAATTCATTTCGGTAACAACCTTCATCAGGGGAATATTGTAAGTAACTTAAACGATTCTACGTAATACAACAACCAAAAGTCTTACTATGTTTAAAGTAATTTTACTATTTACAAGGGATAGAACCAGCCAGTCCCGGCTTACTTGTGAGCTATTAATGTTAATCGTGTTCATGCAGCAGAAAATTCATCACGTCTTCTTACATGTTCCTAACATTGTGCGTGTGCTAGTGTTTCAGTAAATACGCTGCAGAAACCAAAAAGACCAAAAAACCAACACAACACCTTGTGCATTATCTTTACGTGCTCACTATGCTGAACACTTGCCTACTCTGAAAATCCATAATAGTTACCAACCAACTCGTGGGTACTTCCTAAAAAAATTAACCATGTCCATTTGTACTCTCGATAGTGAAAAGGAGGCAATGTTGAATACTTATAGAGCTTTTTTACATTGACGGAGACGTTGGCAGGACGGAGGCGGGAATTCGGAAACTTGAGCGTGATCCTCACGTAGAGGCATCCACATTAACCACCAGAGTTCTCTCAGGTGCTGTAAACAATAACAGATTTTAAAATGCCGTCTAGTTGTGTCTAACTAAACAATCCAGAATAGATTTAGTGTCACATTTGTCCTTGCAGACCATTTCTTTGGGGCTGAACTTCAAAAAATGTGTACATTGAGTTCCAGACTCCCCTTCCCGTGACTGTCCTTCAAGCCCACAGTCCCTTGTCGCTGACTCCCACTGCCCCCAGACTTTTTTCCCCATTGCCAGTGCTGCCGAGGGGTGAGAGGCCGGAAGAGCTGGAGTTGGCTGCAGGGTCCCAGAACTGCCCTGGAAAGGTGTCTCTGGCCAGCTCCAAGCAGCATCAACCCTGAGAAGCGACCCGCTGCCCGCCTCTCCATGGGGGGGGGTGGATGGGGGGGCTGTAGGAGAGTCTGCTCTCTGAAGAAAATTTGGAATATAGTGCCACCCACCCCCAAGTGCGCATTCTACCAATCCACTCTCCCAGTATGTTCTGGCATTCAGCCTGGCTCATGAGCAGGTGTGGCCCCCCAGCCCCGCCCGCTCTAACAGAGGCAGGTGTGGGGCCCCCCAGGCCCCGCCCGCTCTAACGGAGGCAGGTGTGCCCCCCCCCCCAGCCCCCGCCCGCTCTAACGAAGGCAGTTGTGCCCCCCAGCCCCCACCCGCTCTAATGGAGGCAGGTGTGCCCCTCCCAGCCCCCACCCGCTCTAACGGAGGTAGGTGTGCCCCCCCAGCCCCTGCCCGCTCTAACGGAGGTAGGTGTGCCTCCCCCCCCCCCCCCCAGCCCCCGCCCGCTCTAACGGAGGCAGGTGTGCCCCCGCCCGCTCTAACGGAGGCAGGTGTGCCCCAGCCCCCACCCTCTAACGGAGGCAGGTGTGCCCCCCAGCCCCCGCCCGCTCTAATGTAATCAGGTGTGCCCGCCCGCTCTAACGGAGGCAGGTGTGCCCCCACCCCAGCCCTCGCCCGCTCTGACGGAGAGAGCTATGCCCCCCCCCCCAGGCCCCTCCCCACTCTGACTGAGGCAGGTATGCCCCCCCCCCCCCCCCCCAGCCCCAGCCCCAGCCCGCTCTGACCAAGAGAGCTATGGGCCCCCCAGTCCCTGCCCGCTCTGACGTAAGCAGGTGTGCCCCAGCCCCCACCCGCTCTAACTGAGAGGGGTCCTGGGTCCTGGCCTTAGGTTCCCTCCATCTATTGCTCATCCTGCACGCCCCTCATCAGTCAGACTCACACGCACAGAGCCTCCTTGAGAAAGCGCCAAGTGAATACAAGAAGACATCGGAGAGCTAGAAAATTACCTAAAATAATTATGTAGACAACAAACAGACCCTCATATCAACGCATTACAGATAGGTAAAGGAAACGGACTCACCTACGAAACTCAAATAGGACGGGCTCACTTTTAAAGTCAAGAACTTTCCGCATATAGAGATTTCCAAGCTGCATAACTGCTCCCAGGATCAGGTCTCCCTTTAAATCATTCCCATACGACATATCGATGTTTAAAACACAGCTGGGGCCCGGGGCCGCGGATGCTGCCGTAGAAAGGAGGAGCAGGCCGGTCATGCCCAAGAGCACACGAGCGCCGGGGGTCACACGGAGCGCCAGCAGGCACCAGGCAGGCGCTGGCTGCACCCCTGCCATCCTGCTCACCCCTGTAGAACGTCCATCACTGGAAGAGACACAGCACAGTGACCACTCACCCCTGGGCAAAGCCCACCCGAGACCGACACAGTACAGCGCCCACTCAACCGTACAGCGCCTACTCACCCCTGCAGAGCGCCCATCACCCGAAGAGCCACAGAACAGAGCCACAGTACAGCGCCCACTCACCCCTGGGCAGCGCCCACCCGAGACAGCCACAGTACAGCGCCCAGTCACCCGTACAGCGCCCAAACGAGACAGCCACAGTACAGCGCCCACTCACCCGCATAGCACCCACTCACCCCTGCAGAGCGTCAATCACTGGAAGAGACACAGAACAGAGGGGCAGTACAGTGACCACTCACCTCTGGGCAGCGCCCATCACCGGAAGAGCCAGAGTACAGTGACAGAGCACTCGTGCGGAAACCCCACCAAGACAGAGCCACAATCCAGAGCCACTGCACCACTACAAACACCCACCAGAGACAGAGTCACAGTACACCGCCCACTCACCCCTGCAGAGCATCCATCACTGGAAGAGACACAGCACAGTGCAAAAGTACAGTGACTGCTGACTCGTGCGAAGAGCCCACCCGAGACAGCCACAGTACATCGCCCACTAACCTGTACAGCGCCTACTAACCCCTGCAGAGCGACCATCACTGGAAGAGCCAGAGTACAGAGACGACTCATTCGTGTGGAGCGTCCACCTCAGACAGATTCAGTACAGCGCCAACTCATCCGTACAGCGCCTACTCACCCCTGCTGAGTGTCCATCACTTAAAGAGACACAGTACAGTGTCAAAGTACAGACCATTCACTTCTACGGAGCGCCCACCCGAGACAGCCACAGTACAGCACCCACTCACCCCTGCAGAGCGTCCATCACTGGAAGAGACACAGAACAGTGACCACTCACCCCTGGGCAGCGCCCACCCGAAACAGCCACAGTACAGCGCCCACTCACCTGTACAGTGCTTACTAGCCTCTGCAGAGCGCCCATCACCTGGAGAGCCACAGTACAGTGACCACTCACTTGTGCGGAGCACCCACAGTAAAGCGTCTACTCACCCTTACAGCGCCCACTTACCCCTGCAGAGCCCCTACCAGAGACAGCCACAGTAGAGCGCCGACTCACCCCTGCAGATCGCCCATCACTGGAAGAGCCACAGTAGAGTGCCGAAGTACAACTCCTGCTCTCCTATGCAAAGTGCCCACCAAAAACAGAGCCACAGTACAGAGCCAAGGTACAGTACCCACTCACCCCTGCAGAGTACCCAACAGAGACAGGGTCACAGTACAGTGACCATTCACCCCTGGGCAGCGCCCACCCAAGAAAGCAACAGTACAGCACCCACTCACCTGTACAGCGCCCACTCACCCCTGCAAAGCGTCCATCACTAGAAGAGACACAGTACAGAGCCACAGTACAGTGACCACTCACCCCTGGGCAGCGCCCACCCAAGAAAGCAACAGTACAGCACCCACTCACCTATACAGCGCCCACTCACCCCTGCAGAGCGTTCATCACTAGAAGAGACACAGTACAGAGCCACAGTACAGTGACCACTCACCCCTGGGCAGCACCCACCTGAGACAGCCACAGTACAGCGCCCACACACCCCTGCAGAATGCCCACCAGAGACAGAGCCACAGTACGGCGCCCAGTCACCCCTGCAGAGCGCCAAACAGATAGAGCCACAGTGCAGCACCCACTCACCCCTGCAAAGTGCCCAACAGAGATAGACACAGTGCAGTGCCCACTTACCCCTGCAGAGGGCCCACTAGAGACAGAGCCACAGTATGGTGCCCACTCACTCCTGCAAAGTGCCCTCCATAGACAGAGCCACAGTATAATTCCCACGTATCCCTGCAGAGTGCCAATCAGAGACGGAGCCACAGTATAATGCCCACTCACCACTGCAGAGCACCCATGAGAGACAGAGCCACAGTGTAGCTCGCACTCACCAGTGCAGAGCGCCTAGCAGAGACAGAGCCACAGTGCAGCTCCCACTCACCAGTGCAGAGCGCCCACCAGAGACCGAGTCACAATCCAAAGCCACAGTGTAGTGCCCATTCACACAAGCAGAGCACCCATGAGAGACAGCCACAGTATAACACTCGCCCGAAGTGCACCCATCAGAGACAGAGCCAACGTACAACACTCATTCACCCCTGAAGAGCACTCAGAGGCAGAACAATGGTTGAAAGCTTTAGTACAGCACCCCCTCACCCACACAGAGCACCCATCGGACACACAATCACAGTACAACGCTCACTAACCCCTGAAGAGTATCCATCTGAGATAGAGCCAACGTACAACACGCATTCACCCCTGAAGAGCACTCAGAGACAGAGCAATGGTTGCAAGCTTTAGTACAGCACCCCCTCTCCCACATAGAGCACCCTTCGGAGCCACAGTACAACACTCACTAACCCCTGAAGAGTACCCATCAGAGATAGAGCCACAGTACAACACTCACTCACCCCTGCAGCGCACCCATCGGAGACACAGGTACAGTAAAACACTCACCCATGAAGGGTACCCATCAGAGATAGAGCCACAGTACAACACTCACCCACCCCTGTAGCGCACCCATCGGAGACACAGGTACAGTAAAACACTCACCCATGAAGGGTGCCCATCAGAGACACAGCCACAGTACAACACTCACTCACCCATGTAGGGCACCCATCGGAGACACAGGTACAGTAAAACACTCACCTATGAAGGGTGCCCATCAGAGACACAGCCACAGTACAACACTCACTCACCCATGTAGGGCACCCATCGGAGACACAGGTACAGTAAAACACTCACCCATGAAGGGTGCCCATCAGAGACACAGGCACAGTACAACACTCATTCACCCCTGAAGAGCACTCAGAGACAGAACAATGGTTGCAAGCTTTAGTACAGCACCCCCTCACCCACATAGAGCACCCTTCGGAGCCACAGTACAACACTCACTAACCCCTGAAGAGTACCCATCAGAGATAGAGCCACAGTACAACACTCACTCACCCATGTAGGGCACCCATCGGAGACACAGGTACAGTAAAACACTCACCCATGAAGGGTGCCCATCAGAGACACAGCCACAGTACAACACTCACTCATCCATGTAGGGCACCCATCGGAGACACAGGTACAGTAAAACACTCACCCATGAAGGGTGCCCATCAGAGACACAGCCACAGTACAACATTCACTCACCCCTGTAGCGCACCCATCGGAGACACAGGTACAGTAAAACACTCACTCAGCCATGTAGCGCACCCATCGGAGACACAGGTTCAGTAAAACACTCACCCATGAAGGGTGCCCATCAGAGACACTGCCACAGTAAAACACTCACTCGCTCCTGTAGCGCACCCATCGGAGACACAGGTACAGTAAAACACTCACCCATGAAGGGCGCCCATCAGAGACACAGGCACAGTACAACACTCATTCACCCCTGAAGAGCACTCAGAGACAGAACAATGGTTGCAAGCTTTAGTACAGCACCCCATCACCCACATAGAGCACCCTTCGGAGCCACAGTACAACACTCACTAACCCCTGAAGAGTACCCATCAGAGATAGAGCCACAGTACAACGCTCACTCACCCCTGTAGCGCACCCATCAGAGACACAGGTACAGTAAAACACTCACCCATGAAGGGCGCCCATCAGAGACACAGGCACAGTACAACACTCACTCACCCATGTAGGGCACCCATCGGAGACACAGGTTCAGTAAAACACTCACCCATGAAGGGTGCCCATCAGAGACACAGCCACAGTACAACACTCACTCACCCATGTAGGGCACCCATCGGAGACACATGTACAGTAAAACACTCACCCATGAAGGGTGCCCATCAGAGACACAGCCACAGTACAACACTCACTCACCCATGTAGGGCACCCATCGGAGACACAGGTTCAGTAAAACACTCACCCATGAAGGGCGCCCATCAGAGACACAGGCACAGTACAACACTCATTTACCCCTGAAGAGCACTCAGAGCCAGAACAATGGTTGCAAGCTTTAGTACAGCACCCCCTCACCCACATAGAGCACCCTTCGGAGCCACAGTACAACACTCACTAACCCCTGAAGAGTACCCATCAGAGATAGAGCCACAGTACAACACTCACACACCCATGTAGGGCACCCATCGGAGACACAGGTACAGTAAAACACTCACCCATGAAGGGTGCCCATCAGAGACACAGCCACAGTACAACACTCACTCACCCCTGAAGAGCACTCAGACAGAGCAATGGTTGCAAGTCTTGGTACACCACCCACAAAACCACACAAGGCACCCCAGAAGGGCACGCATAAGAGACGTGCAAACAGCGCAGCACCCAATCACCCACAAAGGGTCCTCATCACAGGCAGCGCTCCGGTGCAGCACAGGTAGAGGGGGGATCCTTGGGCGCAGCTTCTACCCCTGCTTTATAACTCTTCCTCAGCACTTGTCTCAGTGCCTGTTTTCATTTTCCCTCAGTTTTGCTGAAGGAATAACAAGACACTTTGCTATTTTTCTCATTCTTTGGAGATTCATGCCCAGGTGAGAATGCCGTCATTTCTGGAGTTAATTTTAAAAATGTTTTTACAAGAGACTTGCCACCTGTAACCACCGCCCGCGCTCTCTTCTTCTCCAGAGGGAGTAAGGGCTTGTCATGCTTACAGCTGCCTCACTCTTTGGAATGGGGTGAACCTGTCATGGCTAAAATTGGAAAGCTCAGACAAGCCACTGTCAAAACAATTGAGCAAGATTCATTGGGAGCACCTGAATGTCCTCATCCTTGTAATCGAACATGTCCTTTGGTATGTAATAGGACATGCCACTTCCAGCGGAAGGACCTTACCAGGAAAGGGATCAAGGCTGGGGTGAAAAGCCACATATTCAAGCAGTGCGCCAATGTCAATTCTCTGTTTGTTCAAGAAACAAATGAAGGAGTATCACCCGATGAGTAGGTAGAAGGTTTTCCAAACGTGGAATCAGTATTCCTTGTTAAAAAAACCCTCACTCACCACCTAGTGGTGACATGCTTCATCATCGGGGTCCACCCTGGTGGCCTAGCGTCACCAGGGTGTGCTTCGACACCTGGATTACAGTGGAGCAGGTTGTGAAGTGTAGGTGCAAAAAAAGAAAAAATACAGTGTTAAAAATTGTCCTGGTTATGGCTTTATAAATGAATTTTATTGAAAAAAGCAACTGGACAATATTAAAATAAAGGGTGAGATACTGGAAGGGGAGTTACGACCTACGTATCTCAAATATGTGTTGGTGGTATATTGGTCAACATGTTTCAACCATATGGGGGCAATCCCCGGTATTCATCAGGACCAAAAGGAAATGGGAGGTATGGGTCCCCTAAAAGACTCACCCTACCCTAAATCCTTTATCAACCAGTGGTAGAATATACCATTGGGAAAGACACTCAAAAAAATGTAGAGCGTCAGTAAAAACCTGTGGAGAAAGATAGATAAAAGAGGGAATCAGGCGCGGATTCTTATTACTAGCCTGTAACGTCGTGCAGACTCTTGGTGCAGATTCTCAGTGCATACATGCTGCATACCACAGTGGTGTTTGGAAAAATGGCTTCTAACAATATTAAGCGTGCTCATATAGTGGGAGTGAGCGCTTATCCTGGAGGCTGGGATACAATTGTATCAAAGGTTATAGGTGCGTGCTGAATGGCATGCATTAGGTCTATATTAAATCTCATGGTGGAGTGCGCAATAGGGATCGGATTTTTAACATTATTAATAAAATACGTCATAATTGACTGATGTCGGTGATTGCGCAAGAACAAAGACCAAGTAGAGGCTTATAGTGCTTAAATTGGGACAGACAAGACTCACACACATGTAACATGGAGGTAATCACAAACGTAATGTAGCTGAGGGCAGGCTTACTTGTGGTATTTCCCTATTAAGCTTCAACGTGCAGGGGGTAGGTGCTTCACGAAGTACAACGTATTCTAAGTAAAGAAATGTTGTACTCGTGATTAAGTATAGGGTTTTTGTTTCAGGGTAATTTAGTAAAAGATAACCGCTGAGGAACAGGTGAGCATCTGTTCGCGTCAGGATCCTGTGGGGAGGTAAGAGTTACTTACAGTTTCCTTGTGTGGCAATAGGCCTGTCACCTACATCTACCTTCCGCTGCTCGGCTATGAGTGCCGTGCAGCGCGAGGCTGGTGTTAACTGCTGGTTGCTTCCGGGTGTGGTCACGTGCCAGGCGTGTCTCCAGTACGGGGGCCTGTGTGGTTCTCTGTTGTCATAGGGACGAAAACAGAACCGCGTATGTGCGCTGGCACGAACGGACTGTGAAAATGCTGCGCATGCGCAATGGCATGAGCGGGCTGGAATGAGGGATCTGTAACGGGCAGTATTGCTGGAGGACTCGGAGTATGCCGCGCATGCGCAATGGCGCGAGCGGGCCGGAATGTGAGATCTATTGCGGGCAGTAATACTGGGTGGATAAAATGTACCCTGGTATAAGGTTGTGCTTGTTATAGCTATAAACCATAGGGTGATGGTCAAGGTAATATTTATAAACCATAGGGTGATGGTCAAGGTAATATTCTCTTCAGATGCGCTCATTGGATGGCGCTTTTGAACTATAATGGGCCATAGCTCAATATGATGGTCACAGTGTCAGAGAATGTGAGCAGGGTCCGTGGCGGCTACGGGGTGCAGTTGGGAGTTAAGGGGTTACTTAAGCACAGAACCCCACGGAATGTTGTCATTCAGACCTTTCTTGTGGGTGGAAAGTCTGTAAATCCATCGCTGCTCTTTTTCAAAGAGGCGGGATTGTATGCTCGGACCTGGCTGCAATTGTTCTATCACTGTCCACTTCATGTCGTTGGTGGTATGGTGGGCAGTGAGGAAATGTTCCGTCAGTTTAGTTATGTTTTTCTTGTAGCGTATGGTGCTTCTATGTTCGCAGATGCGTTGTTTTATCTTACGAGAAGTCATTCCTACATATGGTTTTCCACAGGTACATGTGATGAGGTAAATGACATTGCAGCTGTTGCAATTAGTGTGGGATCTCTGTTCCCACACTCTGTCGGCTTCTAAGTTCAGTGTCTTTGTGTTCTCCGTAAGGTGGCAGACACTGCAATCCCCGCAACGTGAGTGTCCAGTTACAGGAGGCAAACCCCATATCTGAGTGAGCGTGGGATTGGTGTTTGTTGTTATATTTTTAGGTCTTGTGTTGACCAAACTGTTTTTCAGGCTCTGGGCTTTCCTATAGGAGAATAAAGGTTTTTCCCAATCCAGTGCTCCTGAATGAATTATGGACCAATGTTTGTTAATACTTTTGTTGACCTGGTTTGAAATTGCATTATATGTTGTTACACATGTGAGAGGTATATTGTCTCTGTTTTTTATAATTTCTTCCAATAGGGCTTGGCGGGGTTGATTTCTTGCCCGTTTTTGGCGTTTCCTGGGTGGATAGCCACGTTGGGCCAGTTTCGTGGTGAGTTCTCCAGCTTGGTTTTTGTAATCAGTTAATTTGCTGCAGTTTCTTCGTAGGCGTAAGTATTGGCCGTAGGGGAGGTTCTCCCTCAGGGGTCGCGGATGAAAGCTTTCAAATCTTAGAAGATTATTTTTTGCTGTCGGCTTGAAGTAGGTTTTTGTTACCAGGGTTTCATTTTCCTTTTGGATTTGTATGTCCAAGAAGACCATTTTTTCTTTATCTGCACTGTGGGTGAAGTGCAGATGAGGATCACAGTTGTTGAGCCAAGTTATGAATGTTGTTAATTTTTCTTGTGAACCCTGCCAGATGGTTAGCACGTCATCAATATACCTGCGCCAGAATTTGATGTTTTCTAAGTATGGGTTGTTGGCTGATAAGATGTATTTCTGTTCAAAATCGAACACATAGAGTCCTGCTATATTCGGCGCGAAAACGCTGCCCATGGATGTGCCCCCTATTTGCAAGTATAGGGAGCCTTCATACTCGAAAAAATTCTTTTTTAAGGCTAGGGTAGCACAACTGATGATAAATTCTTTCGGAGTCCGGTGTTCCCAAATGGTTTGGTCCAGTGTTTTTTTGAGTACATTGATGGTGGCATTCTGAGGAATGTTAGTATAGAGGCTTTCTATGTCAAATCTTACTATGATCATGTTCTCCTCCATCTTTATGGTCTCTAGTAGTGTTAGTAAATTTTTTGTATCCTTAAGGTAGGTAGATGTTCCTTGCACGATGGGTTTTAGGAAAAAGTCACAGAACCTAGATAAAGGTTCTAGTAGTGAACCTATTCCAGATACTATCGGTCTTCCGGGAGGTGGAAGTTTGTCCTTATGCATCTTTGGGACCACATAGAAGTATGGTATTTTGGCCTCAGTTTTTGTCAAATAATCAGCTTCTTGTTTGGAAATATGTCCTACTCCTTCTGCTGTTTCCACCAGATCAATGATCTCTATTCGTAAGTCGTCTGTGGGGTCGTGTGTGAGTGGTAAGTAGTTGTTTCTGTCATCCAGCAAACGTCTGCATTCTATGTGGTAATCTGTTTTGTTCATTACTACTAGACCTCCACCCTTGTCAGCTGGTTTTATAATTATGGTGGTGTCATTCTTGAGGTCTGATATGGCTTTCTTCTCAGACCTGCTGGTATTGTGGTAGAGAGTGGGAATTGGTGTAGACTCAATTTCATTGAACACCGCCTGTTCGACAGTGTTAATTTCCACTGGGACAGTGTGTGGAGGAGGGACAAATGTCGATTTTGTTCTTAAGCCGGTTTCATTTGTGATTTCTTCAGTGTTCTCAGTGTTAGTTTTCTCGAAAAATGATTTTAGTTTTAGTTTTCTGAAGAAAGCTGCTAGCTTGTAATGTAGTTTAAACTTGTCCAGGGTGGCTGTTGGTACAAAGCCCAATCCCTTGTTTAGGACTTGTCTCTCCGTTTCAGTTAAAGTGCGTGATGACAGATTAGTCACTAATTCCTCATGTTGCTGGGGCCTGCTCTGTTGGTCCCTGTCTTGTTCCTGGTGTTGCTGCTCACCGTGTCTTCCTCTTCCCAGTGGACGTTGTTTCCTTGTTTGTTGCGGCCTCTCCCGCGCCTGCCTCTGTTCTGAAAAGGAGGACGGAACTGGTTTGGTGGGAAGGGGAACTGCTGAAAAGGTGGTTGCCATCCATACATTGGGAATTGTTGGGGTTGTTGGTATTGGTTCTGGAACGGAGGGTGGCTGTATTGTGGCCATTGGTAATGTCCTCGGTATGCTCCTCTCTGTCTTTGTCGTGGCGTGCTGCTATTGGATCCTCCGCTGCTGTTGGAGCTGTGGGAGGTGTTGCTTGCCGCATCCGAGTCTGGATCTTGTGTGGTTGTGGCTTTATAATCAGGGTCCAAATAGGGATAAGCCTTGACAAAGGAAATGTTTTTAAGATCTTTTTGAAATTTGGATACTTTCTGTTGGGTGAGGTTCTCTCTGTATTCGTTCATCTCTTTATTCAAATCATCTAGTTTCTTTTTATACCCTGTAATTGTGGTTTTGATTTGGCTCTCGGTTAATTGGATTTCTATTTGGATTTTTTCTGATAGTCGCACTGCTGTTTTTAAGATAAGTATAATCCAATCGTGCGTGCAGTGCCACGCTATGAGGGCCCAATCTTTTCTGAACTCAGCCTCATCTAAGAATATTCTTGGGGCATTGGAAACAAGGAGGCCCTTTGGGGCTATGTTATTGGTTACATATTCCTTAAGTATAGTCCCATGCAAGATTGTTCTGATGCGGTTGCGTTTCATTTCCGTGAGTTTGTCCCATTCTTACGAGTAGTCATTCCTACATATGGTTTTCCACAGGTACATGTGATGAGGTAAATGACATTGCAGCTGTTGCAATTAGTGTGGGATCTCTGTTCCCACACTCTGTCGGCTTCTAAGTTCAGTGTCTTTGTGTTCTCCGTAAGGTGGCAGACACTGCAATCCCCGCAACGTGAGTGTCCAGTTACAGGAGGCAAACCCCATATCTGAGTGAGCGTATCCAGTATCTCACCCTTTATTTTAATATTGTCCAGTTGCTTTTTTCAATAAAATTCATTTATAAAGCCATAACCAGGACAATTTTTAACACTGTATTTTTTCTTTTTTTGCACCTACACTTCACAACCTGCTCCACTGTAATCCAGGTGTCGAAGCACACCCTGGTGACGCTAGGCCACCAGGGTGGACCCCGATGATGAAGCATGTCACCACTAGGTGGTGAGTGAGGGTTTTATTAACAAGGAATACTGATTCCACGTTTGGAAAACCTTCTACCTACTCATCGGGTGATACTCCTTCATTTGTTTCTTGAATATTCGTGACCAGGGGATCAGGAGTATTTCTCGTCCATTTGTGTATGGACCAAATCCCTTACTCTCAATTTTGTTTTTTCGATATCGTGGCAGCGCGCAGCTGTGAGAGTCTAGATACCAACTCTCTCAACAGTACCATTGGAGGTTAGACACAATACGGACATGGCAGAGAACCCAGGTTTATCCTTCTCAACAGAAGAAATAGACTCCATCATGAGCAACCTTAATGTATTTGCTGATGCCAATATCAGCAATACCATATCACAGACTTCTGAATGGGACAAACTCACGGAAATGAAACGCAACCGCATCAGAACAATCTTGCATGGGACTATACTTAAGGAATATGTAACCAATAACATAGCCCCAAAGGGCCTCCTTGTTTCCAATGCCCCAAGAATATTCTTAGATGATGCTGAGTTCAGAAAAGATTGGGCCCTCATAGCGTGGCACTGCACGCACAATTGGATTATACTTTATATTACAAATCAAAACCACAATTACAGGGTATAAAAAGAAACTAGATGATTTGAATAAAGAGATGAACGAATACAGAGAACCTCACCCAACAGAAAGTATCCAAATTTCAAAAAGATCTTAAAAATTTTTCCTTTGTCAAGGCTTATCCCTATTCGGACCCTGATTATAAAGCCACAACCACACAAGATTCAGACTCGGAAGCGGCAAGCAACACCTCCCACAGCTCCAACAGCAGCGGAGGATCCAATAGCAGCACGCCACAACAAAGACAGAGAGGAGCATACCGAGGACATTACCAATGGCCACAATACAGCCACCCTCCGTTCCAGAACCAATTCCAACAACCCCAACAATTCCCAATGTATGGATGGCAACCACCTTTTCAGCAGTTCCCCTTCCCACCAAACCAGTTCCGTCCTCCTTTTCAGAACAGAGGCAGGCGCGGGAGAGGCCGCAACAAACAAGGAAACAACGTCCACTGGGAAGAGGAAGACACGGTGAGCAGCAACACCAGGAACAAGACAGGGACCAACAGAGCAGGCCCCAGCAACATGAGGAATTAGTGACTAATCTGTCATCACGCACTTTAACTGAAACGGAGAGACAAGTCCTAAACAAGGGATTGGGCTTTGTACCAACAGCCACCCTGGACAAGTTTAAACTACATTGCGAGCTAGCAGCTTTCTTCAGAAAACTAAAACTAAAAGCATTTTTCGAGAAAACTAACACTGAGAACACTGAAGAAATCACAAATGAAACTGGCTTAAGAACAAAATCGACAGTTGTCCCTCCTCCACACACTGTCCCAGTGGAAATTAACACTTTCGAACAGGCGGTGTTCAATGAAATTGAGTCTACACCAATTCCCACTCTCTACCACAATACCAGCAGGTCTGAGAAGAAAGCCATATCAGACCTCAAGAATGACACCACCATAATTATAAAACCAGCTGACAAGGGTGGAGGTCTAGTTGTAATGAACAAAACAGATTACCACATAGAATGCAGACGTTTGCTGGATGACAGAAACAACTACTTACCACTCACACACGACCCCACAGACGACTTACGAATAGAGATCATTGATCTGGTGGAAACAGCAGAAGAAGTAGGACATATTTCCAAACAAGAAGCTGATTATTTGACAAAAACTGAGGCCAAAATACCATACTTCTATGTGGTCCCAAAGATGCATAAGGACAAACTTCCACCTCCCGGAAGACCGATAGTATGCGGAATAGGTTCACTACTAGAACCTTTATCTAGGTTCTGTGACTTTTTCCTAAAACCCATTGTGCAAAGAACATCTACCTACCTTAAGGATACAAAAAATTTACTAACACTACTAGAGACCATAAAGATGGAGGAGAACATGATCATAGTAAGCTTTGACATAGAAAGCCTCTATACTAACATTCCTCAGGATGCCACCATCAATGTACTAAAAAAACACTGGACCAAACCATTTGGGAACACCGGACTCCGAAAGAATTTATCATCAGTTGTGCTACCCTAGCCTTAAAAAGAATTTTTTCGAGTATGAAGGCTCCCTATACTTGCAAATAGGGGGCACATCCATGGGCAGCGTTTTCGCGCCGAGTATAGCAGGACTCTATGTGTTCGATTTTGAACAGAAATACATCTTATCACCCAACAACCCATACTTAGAAAACATCAAATTCTGGCGCAGGTATATTGACGACGTGCTAACCATCTGGCAGGGTTCACAAGAAACATTAACAACATTCATAACTTGGCTCAACAACTGTGATCCTCATCTGCACTTCACCCACAGTGCAGATAAAGAAAAAATGGTCTTCTTGGACATACAAATCCAAAAGGAAAATGAAACCCTGGTCACAAAAACCTACTTCAAGCCGACAGCAAAAAATAATCTTCTAAGATTTGAAAGCTTTCATCCGCGACCCCTGAGGGAGAATCTCCCCTACGGCCAATACTTACGCCTACGAAGAAACTGCAGCAAATTAACTGATTACAAAAAACAAGCTGGAGAACTCACCACGAAACTGGCCCAACGTGGCTATCCACCCAGGAATACACACAAGTGCCAAAAACGGGCAAGAAATCAAGCCCGCCAAGCCCTATTGGAAGAAACTATAAAAAACAGAGACAATATACCTCTCACATGTGTAACAACATATAATGCAATTTCAAACCAGGTCAACAAAAGTATTAACAAACATTGGTCCATAATTAATTCAGGAGCACTGAATTGGGAAAAACCTTTATTCTCCTATAGGAAAGCCCAGAGCCTGAAAAACAGTTTGGTCAACACAAGACCTAACAAGCATTTGCAATGCAATGGTCTCGGCATCATTAAAGGTAGAGCTATTGGCATTGCTCATGACATTTTTTTTTCTTTAAATCAAAAATAAATGGCATTGTCATTAACATTGCCAATACACAGCACTATGCACTCAACAGCACACAATGCTCTGCACACTCACTCTGCACTCACTGCTCTGCACACTCACTCTGCACTCACTGCTCTGCACACTCACTCTGCACTCACTGCTAAGCACACTCACTCTGCACTCACTGCTCTGCACACTCACTCTGCACTCACTACTCTGAACACTCACTCTGCACTCACTACTCTGCACACTCTCTCTGCACTCACTACTCTGCACACTCACTACTCACTACTCTGCACTCACTACTCACTACTCTGCACTCACTACTCTGCACTCAGCACTCACTACTCACTACTCTGCACTCACTACTCTGCACTCAGCACTCTGCACTCAGCACTCTGCACTCAGCACTCACTACTCACTACTCTGCACTCACTACTCTGCACTCACTACTCACTACTCTGCACTCACTACTCTGCACTCACTACTCTGCACTCACTACTCTGCACTCACTACTCTGCACTCAGTACTCTGCACTCAGTACTCTGCACTCAGTACTCTGCACTCACTACTCTGCACTCAGTACTCTGCACTCACTACTCAGCACTCAGTACTCTGCACTCACTACTCACTACTCTGCACTCACTACTCACTACTCTGCACTCACTACTCACTACTCAGGGAAAGGATCGCACGCAGGAAAGAGCAAAGGTACGTATCTGTGTTTCATGCAGACAAAAGGATACGTCCCTGGGTGGGCTTGAACCACCAACTTTTCGGTTAACAGCCGAACGCGCTAACCGATTGCGCCACAGAGACTATTGACTGTATACATTTCCTGAGACTCAATATATGTCTTGACATGTGTGCGCCTGCCTGGAGCCTGTATTATATAAGGCGTCTTTATGCCATACAGCATTTGTCATTTGCTTAGTGTCTTGTTACTGTTGTAATTTATGATGTGTAGACTACTGTCTAATGGTGTTAGAGCCAGTATTACTACCGGTCACAGTGCATGAGACTCATACATGACTTTTCTCTTTGCCTGCTTAGCGTAGCTCCCTGCTCCTCCGTTTGCGTGCTACCAGCCCGTGAGGCGTGTGTCTTGCCCATCCCATCTTCACTACTCTGCACTCACTACTCTGCACTCAGCACTCACTACTCACTACTCTGCACTCACTACTCTGCACTCAGCACTCTGCACTCAGCACTCACTACTCACTACTCTGCACTCACTACTCTGCACTCACTACTCACTACTCTGCACTCACTACTCTGCACTCACTACTCTGCACTCACTACTCTGCACTCACTACTCTGCACTCAGTACTCTGCACTCAGTACTCTGCACTCAGTACTCTGCACTCACTACTCTGCACTCAGTACTCTGCACTCACTACTCTGCACTCACTACTCTGCACTCACTACTCTGCACTCACCACTCTGCACTCACCACTCACTACTCTGCACTCACTACTCTGCACTCACTACTCGGCAATGACTACTCTGCACTCACTACTCTGCACTCACTACTCACTACTCTGCACTCACTACTCACTACTCTGCACTCACTACTCACTACTCTGCACTCACTACTCACTACTCTGCACTCACTACTCTGCACTCACTACTCTGCACTCACTACTCTGCACTCACTACTCACTACTCTGCACTCACCACTCACTACTCTGCACTCACCACTCACTACTCTGCACTCACTACTCACTACTCTGCACTCACTACTCACTACTCTGCACTCACTACTCTGCACTCACTACTCTGCACTCACTACTCTGCACTCACTACTCACTACTCTGCACTCACTACTCTGCACTCACTACTCTGCACTCACTACTCTGCACTCACTACTTTGCACTCAGCACTCACTACTCACTACTCTGCACTCACTACTCTGCACTCAGCACTCAGCACTCACTACTCACTACTCTGCACTCACTACTCTGCACTCACTACTCTGCACTCACTACTCTGCACTCACTACTCTGCACTCACTACTCTGCACTCACTACTCTGCACTCACCACTCACTACTCTGCACTCACTACTCTGCACTCACTACTCACTACTCTGCAATCACTATGCACTCACTACTCTGCACTCACTACTCTGCACTCACTACTCTGCACTCACTACTCTGCACTCTGCACTCAGTACTCTGCACTCAGTACTCTGCACTCAGCACTCACTACTCACTACTCTGCATTACTACTCTGCACTCAGCACTCACTACTCTGCACTCACTACTCTGCACTCACTACTCTGCACTCAGCACTCACTACTCACTACTCTGCACTCACTACTCTGCACTCACTATTCAGCACTCACTACTCACTACTCTGCACTCACTACTCTGCACTCACTACTCTGCACTCAGCACTCACTACTCTGCATTACTACTCTGCACTCACTACTTTGCACTCACTACTCTGCACTCACTACTCTGCACTCACTACTCTTCACTCACCACTCAGCAGTCACTACTCAGCACTCACTACTCTGCACTCACTACTCTGCACTCACTACTCACTACTCTGCATTACTACTCTGCACTCACTATGCACTCACTGCTCTGCACTCACTACTCTGCACTCACTACTCTGCACTCACTACTCTGCACTCACTACTCTGCATTACTACTCTGCACTCAGCACTCACTACTCTGCATTACTACTCTGCACTCACTACTCACTACTCTGCAGCACTCACTATGCACTCACTACTCTGCACTCACTACTCTGCACTCAGTACTCTGCACTCAGTACTCTGCACTCAGTACTCTGCACTCAGCACTCACTACTCACTACTCTGCACTCAGCACTCACTACTCTGCATTACTACTTTGCACTCACTACTCTGCACTCACTACTCTGCACTCACTACTCTGCACTCACTACTCTGCACTCACTACTCTGCACTCACTACTCACTACTCTGCACTCACTACTCTGCACTCACTACTCTGCACTCACTACTCTGCACTCACTACTCTGCACTCACTAC
Source organism: Lissotriton vulgaris (assembly GCF_964263255.1). Taxonomy (NCBI): domain Eukaryota; kingdom Metazoa; phylum Chordata; class Amphibia; order Caudata; family Salamandridae; genus Lissotriton; species Lissotriton vulgaris. The sequence goes on from NC_141685.1 coordinate 196,669,043, forward strand.
TCTGCACTCTGCACTCAGCACTCTGCACAATATTGTGGGATACAAAAGCTCATTTAGTTCTTGGCTAATATACGTACTCAACAAACAAAATGTATTTCTTTGCACTAATTCCATCGACTGTTTATAAGGTGGATATGAGCTTGATTAAGGGTTTAAAGTGCATAGAGCGTAATAAAGGGCAGAAAGTCCATAAATGCATGACTCAGTATCACAGTTCGATTCGTGAATCATGTATCAGTGTATTCCTAACTTGATAAAAGGCAGCATTTGTATTCCTCAATCGATATAGAAACTATGCTGAACCAAGGAGCTGTTTATTAACAATTTTATCAGAAATAACAACTTCACTTGGATAATCATGAGATGCAATATACATATTTAAAAATAAGCATTCTTTGATAGTGTAGAACGCAAAGTTGCAAATAATTATAGGGAACCATTTGAATCAGTCATATCGTAAATTGCTTGGAAAACGAAATAACCAAAAGAGCACATCGGTTTTAAATCGATAGATTTAAAGACATTAGGCCCTCGAGGAAATTCGACGTGTAAAAACTAAAACAGTAATGCTCAAATTCCGCAATTCCGTGTTGGACGTCGTTTCAGTTTCGCTTCATGTGATCTCTGTGGCAGGGCATCCATTAAGTCGAACGGGTGGAATGTCTTTCGCACTATGCAGGCAATGTCAAAACACATCACTTGCACTTTCAACACGTGAGATTGCAGCTAATAACGTGGGAAGGGTTGACAATGCCCCCGGAATCCCGCCGCGGCCGCCCCGGAAGTCAGGCACGGTCGCCTGCGACGGGGGCGGGGCCACGTCCAGACCGGAAGAGGAGGCAGGCGGAGTCAAATGCGTCTCGTGCCCGGGGCTCCTCTGAGCGGTGTGGAGCCCCGGGTCCGCGCCAGCAGGAGGTTGGGCGCCGCGTGCTGAGAGCAGAGTCCCCGACATTGGCCAGGTAAGTTCCAAAAGGCTGGGGGGGCTTCGTGCACTTGTGTGTGTGCGTGTATGCTCGTGTGTGTATGTATGTGTGCGACGGCAGGGGAGGGAGGGGGGGCCTCGGTGCACTTGTGTGTGTGCGCGTGTGTGTGTATGTGTCAGGGGGGGTGTCTCTGTATGTATGTATGTGCGTGCATGCATGGGCGCTTGTGTGTGTGTATGCGCATGCGTGTGTGGTGCTTGAGCTTCCCAGGAGACAGCGCCTGGCCACAGCGCGCGTTCCCGTTTCAAATCGGCTCCAAGGATGCGCGCGGCCGAAACTGTCTCCTGGAAAGCACACTCGCTAACAAAAGATCTCGGCGGAGACGCGCTTCCGCGCGTTTAGCCGAGACCTAAAAATATAACAACAAACACCAATCCCACGCTCACTCAGATACGGGGTTTGCCTCCTGTAACTGGACACTCACGTTGCGGGGATTGCAGTGTCTGCCACCTTACGGAGAACACAAAGACACTGAACTTAGAAGCCGACAGAGTGTGGGAACAGAGATCCCACACTAATTGCAACAGCTGCAATGTCATTTACCTCATCACATGTACCTGTGGAAAACCATATGTAGGAATGACTACTCGTAAGATAAAACAACGCATCTGCGAACATAGAAGCACCATACGCTGCAAGAAAAACATAACTAAACTGACGGAACATTTCCTCACTGCCCACCATACCACCAACGACATGAAGTGGACAGTGATAGAACAATTGCAGCCAGGTCCGAACATACAATCCCGCCTCTTTGAAAAAGAGCAGCGATGGATTTACAGACTTTCCACCCACAAGAAAGGTCTGAATGACAACATTCCGTGGGGTTCTGTGCTTAAGTAACCCCTTAACTCCCAACTGCACCCCGTAGCCCCCACGGACCCTGCTCACATTCTCTGACACCGTGACCATCATATTGCACTATGGCCCATTATAGTTCAAAAGCGCCATCCAACGAGCGCATCTGAAGAGAATATTACCTTGACCATCACCCTAAAAGTTTATAAATATTACCTTGACCATCACCCTATGGTTTATAGCTATAACAAGCACAACCTTATACCAGGGTACATTTTATCCACCCAGTATTACTGCCCGCAATAGATCTCACATTCCGGCCCGCTCGCGCCATTGCGCATGCGCGGCATACTCCGAGTCCTCCAGCAATACTGCCCGTTACAGATCCCTCATTCCAGCCCGCTCATGCCATTGCGCATGCGCAGCATTTTCACAGTCCGTTCGTGCCAGCGCACATGCGCGGTTCTGTTTTCGTCCCTATGACAACAGAGAACTACACAGGCCCCCGTACTGGAGACACGCCTGGCACGTGACCACACCCGGAAGCAACCAGCAGTTAACACCAGCCTCGCGCTGCACGGCACTCATAGCCGAGCAGCGGAAGGTAGATGTAGGTGACAGGCCTATTGCCACGCAAGGAAACTGTAAGTAACTCTTACCTCCCACAGGATCCTGACGCGAACAGATGCTCACCTGTTCCTCAGCGGTTATCTTTTACTAAATTACCCTGAAACAAAAACCCTATACTTAATCACGAGTACAACATTTCTTTACTTAGAATACGTTGTACTTCGTGAAGCACCTACCCCCTGCACGTTGAAGCTTAATAGGGAAATACCACAAGTAAGCCTGCCCTCAGCTACATTACGTTTGTGATTACCTCCATGTTACATGTGTGTGAGTCTTGTCTGTCCCAATTTAAGCACTATAAGCCTCTACTTGGTCTTTGTTCTTGCGCAATCACCGACATCAGTCAATTATGACCTATTTTATTAATAATGTTCAAAATCCGATCCCTATTGCGCACTCCACCATGAGATTTAATATAGACCTAATGCATGCCATTCAGCACGCACCTATAACCTTTGATACAAATGTATCCCAGCCTCCAGGATAAGCGCTCACTCCCACTATATGAGCACGGTTAATATCGTTAGAAGCCATTTTTCCAAACACCACTGTGGTATGCAGCATGTATGCACTGAGAATCTGCACCAAAAGTCTGCACGACGTTACAGGCTAGTAATAAGAATCCGCGCCTGATTCCCTCTTTTATCTATCTTTCTCCACAGGTTTTTACTGACGCTCTACATTTTTTTGAGTGTCTTTCCCAATGGTATATTCTACCACTGGTTGATAAAGGATTTAGGGTAGGGTGAGTCTTTTAGGGGACCCATACCTCCCATTTCCTTTTGGTCCTGATGAATACCGGGGATTGCCCCCATATGGTTGAAACATGTTGACCAATATACCACCAACACATATTTGAGATACGTAGGTCGTAACTCCCCTTCCAGTATCTCACCCTTTATTTTAATATTGTCCAGTTGCTTTTTTCAATAAAATTCATTTATAAAGCCATAACCAGGACAATTTTTAACACTGTATTTTTTCTTATTTTGCACCTACACTTCACAACCTGCTCCACTGTAATCCAGGTGTCGAAGCACACCCTGGTGACGCTAGGCCACCAGGGTGGACCCCGATGATGAAGCATGTCACCACTAGGTGGTGAGTGAGGGTTTTTTTAACAAGGAATACTGATTCCACGTTTGGAAAACCTTCTACCTACTCATCGGGTGATACTCCTTCATTTGTTTCTTGAATATTCGTGACCAGGGGATCAGGAGTATTTCTCGTCCATTTGTGTATGGACCAAATCCCTTACTCTCAATTTTGTTTTTTCGAATTCTCTGTTTGTGTCTGTTTTTCAAGAGTCTTCTTGATACCTTATTGCAGGATCAGGAACAAATGCAACACTCAACCCCCTTACACAAGTTATAGGCAGGAGATTCAAAGGGAAAGTTTTTCACATAACTCCAAACACTTCCACAGCTAATGGGGTGACTCTGCAGCTCACTCCCAGAGTTTCCACCCACCCCTTCTCGTAGAGCCACTAATGAATATAATAAACTATTTCAACCCCACTGGTCAAACAAGCAGGTGAGGCTCAGCAAGGAACCCACCAACCCATTCCAGGCTTTGAGGAGAGAAAACTACATTTCAGACTAAGGCCCTGTTTGAGAGCTTGGCAGACAGGGTACTCGGTCACAAATGCAATGGAGGTCACTGCCCACCAAAGCCTCGGTCCACCAGCCTCATTTAGAGATGGACAGACCTCAAGTGTTCCATCAATGGAGCACTGGTGGCTCCATCAATGGAATATGTCCTTTGATCTCCTGATGGAGTAGGGGGTCGCTTGAGGAAGGACATTATACTATCCATACTATATAGGGTGGACAGGGTAATGCCTGTTTTTCCTGTCCATCACCGCCAGGAAAAACCTGGCAATGGGAGACAAGAACAAGAACAATAACCCCCTCACCCTGGGAGAAAACGCCCAAGTTTACTCTGGTCATCAGTTTTTGGTTTTTCAAAAAATAAATTCTCACATTTTTTTTGAGAAACAAAAAGGATAAGTTACTTACCTGTAATCCTAGTTCTCTTCAAGGGGTATCCTCATCAAAGTCATAAGCACTGAGTATTCCAGCCCATGTGGGGGACCCCGGAAACAATATAAAAATATATATGTAAAAAACACATATATCTCGCTCCACATATATGTATGTACATATATCATTTTTCTCACACCAATGCAGCTCCACAACTGAGGCTAAAACAATGTAAACACATATACATGCACTGCAATTAGTAAGGAAACAAAAAACACATTAGGTCAAATAACCCTTGAACTTTGTGTTTTAATGAGTAAAACCACTCATAAATCCTGAAAATTGCTTATAAATAGACATTGTTAACCCTCAGGCTGCATTGTAAAACAATAGCATAGAAAATGAAACCATTTTCAACAAAAACTGGCACCGTGCCTTTAAGGCAGCCATGACCACAGGCTTCCCATCATGCCTCAGGGGTGACAGTTAGGCCAGTTGTTCTTTGTATAACCCTGAAGACAGGGCTCAACCACAAGATTGTAATAGTACCGAATCTCATTTACCTGGGGAGGCGGGTGGGTTGCTTATGAATTTGATGAGGATACCCCTGGAAGAGAACTAGGATTACAGGTAAGTAACTTATCCTTCTCTTCCAGGGGATCCTCATCAATAGTCATAAGCACTGAATAGAATAGCAAGCCCATCAACCACCTGCAGGTAAATGAGAATACCAATACATCAGCTGTTAAACAGATTCCTCAGGGAGGCCTGGCCCACCTGGGTATCTGCTCTTGTGTCAGAATCTAGACAGTAATGTCTGGTAAATGTATGGACAGACCTCCAGGTCGCCGCTTTACAAATCTCAGACATGGGCACATTATGCAGGTAAGCTGCCGTGGCAGCTCTACCTCTAGTGGAATGCGCTTTAGGGGTAAACCCCAGAGGTTTCTGCGCCAATTGGTAAGCAAGTTTGATACACGAAACGATCCACCTGGAAATGGAACGTTTCGATGCTGCATGACCAGTTCTGATCGATCCATAGTTAATAAATAATTGATCAGAATGTCGAATAGACTTGGACCTGTCCAGATAGAACTTTAAAACCCTTTTCAGGTCCAAAGAGTGTAAAGCCCTCTCAGCTGGAGTAGAGGGATTGGGAAAGAAAGTGGGCAGAGAGATCGACTGATTGTCATGAAAATCTGACACCACTTTCGGCAGGAAAGAAGGGTGCGTTCTGAGCACCATTCTATTCAAATGAAACACTGTATAAGGTTCTTTGGTACAGAGGGCCTGAATCTCGCTCACCCTACGGGCTGACGTAATCGCTACCAAAAAAGCCGCTTTCCAGGAAATATGCTGTAAAGTAGCTTTATGAATGGGCTCAAAAGGAGGGCCCATCAACTTTTATAGTACTAGGTTCAGCTCCCAGGGAGGAGAAGGAGGCCGTACAGGAGGGTACACCTTTTTCAGACTTTGCAGGAAATCTTTTACTGCTGGCAACTGGAAAAAAGAGGTTTGTGAAGGTGATCGCCTATAAGCAGTTATAGCGGCTAAATGCACCTTAATGGAGTTAAACTTCAAACCTGCTTTAGCCAGGTACAACAAGTATGGAAGAACTGCTTCTTCCTGACTCTTCACCGGATTGCGACCATTCTGCATGCACCACATATAGAACCTCTTCCACTTGCATGCGTAAGAATGTCTTGCGGAAGGACGTCGTGCTTCTCTCAGAATGGACATGCAGTCTTGTGGCAGTCCTAGATGGCCATACTGAATGACCTCAGGAGCCATGCTGCCAAGTTCAGTGACGGAAGGTTGGGATGGTGAATCCTCCCGTTCATCTTCGATAACAGGTCCGGCCTGCATGGAAGCCTCTTGTGTGGAGACACTGACAGGTGAAGTAGGTCAGTGTACCACCATTGCCTCGGCCAGTCGGGGGCAATCAGGATCATTGTTGTGCACGAGTGGCTCAGCTTGCTCACCACCTTCGGGATCAGCGGAAGGGATGGAAAGGCGTACACAAATTCCCCTGACCGGTCGATCAAAAGAGCATTCCCTGGTCGATAGAACCTTGAGGCGAAGCTTGGGCATTTACTGTTTACGTCGTCCGCGAAGAGATCTATGGAAGGACGACCCCAAGACTGCAAAATGTCTTCTAGCACTTCGTCGTTGAGAATCCAGTCCTCTCTGTCTTCGAAGTGCCGACTTAGTGCGTCCGCCCTCACGTTCTGCTCTCCTGGGAGGTGGACTGCTTGAACAGACAACTTGCGAGCCAGAAGCCATTGCTAGATGCACTGAGCTTCCAGTGATAGAGTCCTTGAGAGTGTTCCTCCCTGCTTGTTCAAATAGTATATCGTGGTGGTGTTGTCCGTTTGTACTAGAACCACTTCCTCCTGAAGCGAGGGAAGGAACGCTTTGAGAGCCAGGTGGACTGCTCTCAATTCCAGCAAGTTGATGTGGTAGGTGCTTTCTTTGGACGACCACAGACCCTGCACTTGAAGAGGCCCCATGTGCGCCCCCCAGCCTTGCAACGACGCGTCTGTGATGATCGTTTGTGCAGGAGGAGGTTGATGGAAGAGAACTCCCACCTGCATGTTCTGCTTCTTTGTCCACCACGGGATGGAAGATCGAGCTACCTCCGACAAAGTGATCTGATCGTCCCAGCGATCTGATTGCTGGTCCCATTTGTCCTCCAGATCCTGCTGAAGAGGACGCATCCGAAGTCTGGCGTTCGGTACTAAGAAGATGCATGAAGCCATCGACCCTAAGAGGGAGGCTATCTTTCGCACTTTCTGAGTCCTGTTGCGAAGAACTTGCTGGCACTTGAGCGCTATCGAAAACTGTCTCTCCTCCGAAGGAAACACTTTTCCTACCTCGGAGTCTAGCAGAGCTCCTAGGAAGTGAATCTTCTGAGTGGGTTGGGAGACAGACTTGCTGTAGTTGACATGCAGGCCTAGCCGCTGACAAAGTTCTATGCATGTCTGGAATTGATTCCTTACATTGTCTGGAGTTGGACCTTTCAACAGCCAATCGTCTAAGTCTAAGTATGGGTATACGAAGACTTGAAAATACGCATCTTGAAGGTCCATTGAAAACATCCAATCCCCCTTCCTGAGATGCGGATATATTTGATGAAGCGCCAACATGTAGATTGAGTGTTCTCAAGTCCAGAATGGGCCTGTATTCCGCCTTTTGGCCCTTTTTCTGACCAGAAAATGCCTCGAGTATAGTCCTTTCCCCCTTTGAGCCACTGGCACCCTCTCGATGGCTGATTTCTCGAGGAGTGTCGCTACTTCTTTCTTTAACATTTGTAGCTGGTGGCTTGACGTTGATATCGGAGGAACGGGTGGAGGTAGACGATGGAAACGAAGACAGTACCCATTCTGCAGCATAGACAACACCCATTGGTCTTTTGTAATGGCCTGCCACTCTGTCCTGTGATGTGCAATGCTTCCCCCCACTGGAGTGGACAACGGCGCTGGGGGAAGTGAAGACTCATTGCTTCTGCTGAGGCTTATTGAAGTTGTTGCCTTGGCGCTGATTTCCATTTCCTTTGGAATCGCGCTTGCCTTTATATTGCGACTTTTGTTGGCCTTGCTGGTTCTGGCCCTTCTGCCAGTGAGGGGTTTGAACCCTCTGCTTCGAAGAGCCCTTGTTGTCAGAACAGAACTTCTTCCGGAATTCCTTTTTCTTTTCAAGCCCCACGGCTTTAAGGGTGTCTAACTCCGTTTTCATCCATTGCATCTCCTCATCAGCACTCGCCCCAAAGAGAGATGTGCCTGAAAAAGGAAGATTTAGTATTCTGGCTTGAGCCTTGGGTTTTAATGCTGTAAGGCGCAACCATGAGGATCTCCTCCCTGTGATTCCATGCGCATAACCATGCGCAGCCAGCGTTGCTCCATCTGCCGCCGCTCCTTTAATCTGATTGGAGACTTGACTGCCCTCCATCAGAACCTCATCAAAGTCCTTTCTATCTTCCTGAGGAGTTTTGCAGAAAACCTCTGAAGCGAGTCCCACAGAGATCTATCATATCTGCCCAGCAGAGCTTCTGCATTGGAGACCTTGAGGAAAGAAACTGAGGTGTTACAAACTCTTCTCCCCCATGAGTCTTGTACCTTGCTGTCCTTATCCGGCGGTACCGTGGATGAGGAGGCCACCGCATTGGATTTTTTAGCCGCCGCAATGATTACTGAATCTGGTGGGGGATCGGACTTGAGGAACAGAGGATCCTCTTCAGGAGGGCGATATTTCTTGAGAATCCTCGCTGGGACTGGCTTCACCGTCGCCGGAGTCAGGAAGACTTCATTCACTGGATCCATTATACCAGGGACCAACGGCAATAAGGGTATGGGTGCCGTTCTGTGCTGCAGGGTTTCGAAGATGACCGTCGTCACTCCTAGCTTCAGGGCTCCCCTGCCCAAGATGTCTTGGAACGAGAAAATATCCTCAGTTGGAGATACTCTTGAGCGTGGACTGTTTGTTAGGGTCGGAGAGTAATTCCTGTGAGATCGGGTCCTCAATGAACTTGAAGAGCTATGAGTCCGCCTGGACCTAGATCTTCTTCTACTTGAGCGCGTTCTAGAATGAGATCGCTTCCTGTGACTAGATCTTCTTTTACTTGAATGCCCTCTAGAACGAGACCGTTCTTTGCGGCGGGAGGTTTGATCTCGATACGCCCTCAACCGATCTGCCATCTCCTTGTCCTTGGCCCAGTGGTGAAGAGGTCTATACCACCTTGGAGAAAGACGAACAGGAGGAGACTTTTGGGTGCGACCCTTCACTGGCGAACGTGACCGTGGAGGAGGCTGATCCGCTTGATCCTGCTGCGACCTTGCAGGGGACTTTGACCTCTCCCTATCCGAATCGCTGTTTTCCCATCCGAGGATCTGCCACTTCGAGATGCCGAGGAGGATGAGGATAGGCTCACTAGAGACCGTCTAGAGGAAGACCTCGACCGACCTCTCTCTTCTGAGACCCTCCTTCTCTTGGCAGGAGGATCCTGTAATTGAGATTGTTCCACCTCCGCAGCCGATGCTGATCCTGGGGAACCCAGTTGCGACCTAAGGACTTGAGACTGGTCCAATGGTTCACTCTCCATCTCATGCACCACCTGCCTCAAAGGCGACCTCTCCTGTGATCAGAAGTTCACTGGCTGCGAATCGCCCCGCTCCCTGGATCTCCGCTGATCCGTTGACACTCTGTTCATCACCACCCCCTTTTCTGAATCGTTTTTGGCCACTATAGGTGTGGCAGGGTATACTCAGACATGAGTCCCTTTCTCACTACTCCATCAGGATTCAAGCAAGCCGGGCCGAAGACAGCTGAAATGCCAGAAAACGGTCCCCGGTAGCTTGTCTCCTTTCTGGTGAAGAATTGGCTTGGTTGTTTAGTCTGCCCTGTTCCCATGATGCACTGGGCCAGGGACAGACTGATTTGCATATAGCCAGGTTCTGAGCTGGGATGGGGCAGTGAGATAAATAACGGTGATGGATCAAGCCCTGATCTTTGGACTGGGTAAGAGTGGTCTGCTCAATTCAGACACTCTGTTCATCACCACCCCCTTTTCTGAATCGTTGTTGGCCACTATAGGTGTGGCAGGGTATACTCAGACATGAGTCCCTTTCTCACTGCTCCATCAGGATTCAAGCAAGCCGGGCCGAAGACAGCTGAAATGCCAGAAACCGGTCCCCGGTAGCTTGTCTCCTTTCTGGTGAAGAATTGGCTTGGTAGTTTAGTCTGCCCTGTTCCCATGATGCACTGGGCCAGGGACAGACTGATTTGCATATAGCCAGGTTCTGAGCTGGGATGGGGCAGTGAGATAAATAACGGTGATGGATCAAGCCCTGATCTTTGGACTGGGTAAGAGTGGTCTGCTCAATTCAGACACTCTGTTCATCACCACCCCCTTTTCTGAATCGTTTTTGGCCACTATAGGTGTGGCAGGGTATACTCAGACATGAGTCCCTTTCTCACTGCTCCATCAGGATTCAAGCAAGCCGGGCCGAAGACAGCTGAAATGCCAGAAACCGGTCCCCGGTAGCTTGTCTCCTTTCTGGTGAAGAATTGGCTTGGTAGTTTAGTCTGCCCTGTTCCCATGATGCACTGGGCTAGGGACAGACTGATTTGCATATAGCCAGGTTCTGAGCTGGGATGGGGCAGTGAGATAAATAACGGTGATGGATCAAGCCCTGATCTTTGGACTGGGTAAGAGTGGTCTGCTCAATTCAGACACTCTGTTCATCACCACCCCCTTTTCTGAATCGTTTTTGGCCACTATAGGTGTGGCAGGGTATACTCAGACATGAGTCCCTTTCTCACTGCTCCATCAGGATTCAAGCAAGCCGGGCCGAAGACAGCTGAAATGCCAGAAACCGGTCCCCGGTAGCTTGTCTCCTTTCTGGTGAAGAATTGGCTTGGTAGTTTAGTCTGCCCTGTTCCCATGATGCACTGGGCCAGGGACAGACTGATTTGCATATAGCCAGGTTCTGAGCTGGGATGGGGCAGTGAGATAAATAACGGTGATGGATCAAGCCCTGATCTTTGGACTGGGTAAGAGTGGTCTGCTCAATTCAGACACTCTGTTCATCACCACCCCCTTTTCTGAATCGTTTTTGGCCACTATAGGTGTGGCAGGGTATACTCAGACATGAGTCCCTTTCTCACTGCTCCATCAGGATTCAAGCAAGCCGGGCCGAAGACAGCTGAAATGCCAGAAACCGGTCCCCGGTAGCTTGTCTCCTTTCTGGTGAAGAATTGGCTTGGTAGTTTAGTCTGCCCTGTTCCCATGATGCACTGGGCCAGGGACAGACTGATTTGCATATAGCCAGGTTCTGAGCTGGGATGGGGCAGTGAGATAAATAACGGTGATGGATCAAGCCCTGATCTTTGGACTGGGTAAGAGTGGTCTGCTCAATTCAGACACTCTGTTCATCACCACCCCCTTTTCTGAATCGTTTTTGGCCACTATAGGTGTGGCAGGGTATACTCAGACATGAGTCCCTTTCTCACTGCTCCATCATGATTCAAGCAAGCCGGGCCGAAGACAGCTGAAATGCCAGAAACCGGTCCCCGGTAGCTTGTCTCCTTTCTGATGAAGAATTGGCTTGGTAGTTTAGTCTGCCCTGTTCCTATGATGCACTGGTCCAGGGACAGACTGATTTGCATATAGCCAGGTTCTGAGCTGGGATGGGGCAGTGAGATAAATAACGGTGATGGATCAAGCCCTGATCTTTGGACTGGGTAAGAGTGGTCTGCTCAATTCAGACACTCTGTTCATCACCACCCCCTTTTCTGAATCGTTTTTGGCCACTATAGGTGTGGCAGGGTATACTCAGACATGAGTCCCTTTCTCACTGCTCCATCAGGATTCAAGCAAGCCGGGCCGAAGACAGCTGAAATGCCAGAAACCGGTCCCCGGTAGCTTGTCTCCTTTCTGGTGAAGAATTGGCTTGGTAGTTTAGTCTGCCCTGTTCCCATGATGCACTGGGCCAGGGACAGACTGATTTGCATATAGCCAGGTTCTGAGCTGGGATGGGGCAGTGAGATAAATAACGGTGATGGATCAAGCCCTGATCTTTGGACTGGGTAAGAGTGGTCTGCTCAATTCAGACACTCTGTTCATCACCACCCCCTTTTCTGAATCGTTTTTGGCCACTATAGGTGTGGCAGGGTATACTCAGACATGAGTCCCTTTCTCACTGCTCCATCAGGATTCAAGCAAGCCGGGCCGAAGACAGCTGAAATGCCAGAAACCGGTCCCCGGTAGCTTGTCTCCTTTCTGGTGAAGAATTGGCTTGGTAGTTTAGTCTGCCCTGTTCCCATGATGCACTGGGCCAGGGACAGACTGATTTGCATATAGCCAGGTTCTGAGCTGGGATGGGGCAGTGAGATAAATAACGGTGATGGATCAAGCCCTGATCTTTGGACTGGGTAAGAGTGGTCTGCTCAATTCAGACACTCTGTTCATCACCACCCCCTTTTCTGAATCGTTTTTGGCCACTATAGGTGTGGCACGGTATACTCAGACATGAGTCCCTTTCTCACTGCTCCATCAGGATTCAAGCAAGCCGGGCCGAAGACAGCTGAAATGCCAGAAACCGGTCCCCGGTAGCTTGTCTCCTTTCTGGTGAAGAATTGGCTTGGTAGTTTAGTCTGCCCTGTTCCCATGATGCACTGGGCCAGGGACAGACTGATTTGCATATAGCCAGGTTCTGAGCTGGGATGGGGCAGTGAGATAAATAACGGTGATGGATCAAGCCCTGATCTTTGGACTGGGTAAGAGTGGTCTGCTCAATTCAGACACTCTGTTCATCACCACCCCCTTTTCTGAATCGTTTTTGGCCACTATAGGTGTGGCAGGGTATACTCAGACATGAGTCCCTTTCTCACTGCTCCATCAGGATTCAAGCAAGCTGGGCCGAAGACAGCTGAAATGCCAGAAACCGGTCCCCGGTAGCTTGTCTCCTTTCTGGTGAAGAATTGGCTTGGTAGTTTAGTCTGCCCTGTTCCCATGATGCACTGGTCCAGGGACAGACTGATTTGCATATAGCCAGGTTCTGAGCTGGGATGGGGCAGTGAGATAAATAACGGTGATGGATCAAGCCCTGATCTTTGGACTGGGTAAGAGTGGTCTGCTCAATTCAGACACTCTGTTCATCACCACCCCCTTTTCTGAATCGTTTTTGGCCACTATAGGTGTGGCAGGGTATACTCAGACATGAGTCCCTTTCTCACTGCTCCATCAGGATTCAAGCAAGCCGGGCCGAAGACAGCTGAAATGCCAGAAACCGGTCCCCGGTAGCTTGTCTCCTTTCTGGTGAAGAATTGGCTTGGTAGTTTAGTCTGCCCTGTTCCCATGATGCACTGGGCCAGGGACAGACTGATTTGGATATAGCCAGGTTCTGAGCTGGGATGGGGCAGTGAGATAAATAACGGTGATGGATCCAGCCCTGATCTTTGGACTGGGTAAGAGTGGTCTGCTCAATTCAGACACTCTGTTCATCACCACCCCCTTTTCTGAATCATTTTTGGCCACAATAGGTGTGGCAGGGTATACTCAGACATGAGTCCCTTTCTCACTGCTCCATCAGGATTCAAGCAAGCCGGGCCGAAGACAGCTGAAATGCCAGAAACCGGTCCCCGGTAGCTTGTCTCCTTTCTGGTGAAGAATTGGCTTGGTAGTTTAGTCTGCCCTGTTCCCATGATGCACTGGGCCAGGGACAGACTGATTTGCATATAGCCAGGTTCTGAGCTGGGATGGGGCAGTGAGATAAATAACGGTGATGGATCAAGCCCTGATCTTTGGACTGGGTAAGAGTGGTCTGCTCAATTCAGACACTCTGTTCATCACCACCCCCTTTTCTGAATCGTTTTTGGCCACTATAGGTGTGGCAGGGTATACTCAGACATGAGTCCCTTTCTCACTGCTCCATCAGGATTCAAGCAAGCCGGGCCGAAGACAGCTGAAATGCCAGAAACCGGTCCCCGGTAGCTTGTCTCCTTTCTGGTGAAGAATTGGCTTGGTAGTTTAGTCTGCCCTGTTCCCATGATGCACTGGGCCAGGGACAGACTGATTTGCATATAGCCAGGTTCTGAGCTGGGATGGGGCAGTGAGATAAATAACGGTGATGGATCAAGCCCTGATCTTTGGACTGGGTAAGAGTGGTCTGCTCAATTCAGACACTCTGTTCATCACCACCCCCTTTTCTGAATCGTTTTTGGCCACTATAGGTGTGGCAGGGTATACTCAGACATGAGTCCCTTTCTCACTGCTCCATCAGGATTCAAGCAAGCCGGGCCGAAGACAGCTGAAATGCCAGAAACCGGTCCCCGGTAGCTTGTCTCCTTTCTGGTGAAGAATTGGCTTGGTAGTTTAGTCTGCCCTGTTCCCATGATGCACTGGGCAAGGGACAGACTGATTTGCATACAGCCAGGTTCTGAGCTGGGATGGGGCAGTGAGATAAATAACGGTGATGGATCAAGCCCTGATCTTTGGACTGGGTAAGAGTGGTCTGCTCAATTCAGACACTCTGTTCATCACCACCCCCTTTTCTGAATCGTTTTTGGCCACTATAGGTGTGGCAGGGTATACTCAGACATGAGTCCCTTTCTCACTGCTCCATCAGGATTCAAGCAAGCCGGGCCGAAGACAGCTGAAATGCCAGAAACCGGTCCCCGGTAGCTTGTCTCCTTTCTGGTGAAGAATTGGCTTGGTAGTTTAGTCTGCCCTGTTCCCATGATGCACTGGGCCAGGGACAGACTGATTTGCATATAGCCAGGTTCTGAGCTGGGATGGGGCAGTGAGATAAATAACGGTAATGGATCAAGCCCTGATCTTTGGACTGGGTAAGAGTGGTCTGCTCAATTCAGACACTCTGTTCATCACCACCCCCTTTTCTGAATCGTTTTTGGCCACTATAGGTGTGGCAGGGTATACTCAGACATGAGTCCCTTTCTCACTGCTCCATCAGGATTCAAGCAAGCCGGGCCGAAGACAGCTGAAATGCCAGAAACCGGTCCCCGGTAGCTTGTCTCCTTTCTGGTGAAGAATTGGCTTGGTAGTTTAGTCTGCCCTGTTCCCATGATGCACTGGGCCAGGGACAGACTGATTTGCATATAGCCAGGTTCTGAGCTGTTATGGGGCAGTGAGATAAATAACGGTGATGGATCAAGCCCTGATCTTTGGACTGGGTAAGAGTGGTCTGCTCAATTCAGACACTCTGTTCATCACCACCCCCTTTTCTGAATCGTTTTTGGCCACTATAGGTGTGGCAGGGTATACTCAGACATGAGTGCCTTTCTCACTGCCCATCAGGATTCAAGCAAGCCGGGCCGAAGACAGCTGAAATGCCAGAAATCGGTCCCCGGTAGCTTGTCTCCTTTCTGGTGAAGAATTGGCTTGGTAGTTTAGTCTGCCCTGTTCCCATGATGCACTGGGCCAGGGACAGACTGATTTGCATATAGCCAGGTTCTGAGCTGGGATGGGGCAGTGAGATAAATAACGGTGATGGATCAAGCCCTGATCTTTTGACTGGGTAAGAGTGGTCTGCTCAATTCAGACACTCTGTTCATCACCACCCCCTTTTCTGAATCGTTTTTGGCCACTATAGGTGTGGCAGGGTATACTCAGACATGAGTCCCTTTCTCACTGCTCCATCAGGATTCAAGCAAGCCGGGCCGAAGACAGCTGAAATGCCAGAAACCGGTCCCCGGTAGCTTGTCTCCTTTCTGGTGAAGAATTGGCTTGGTAGTTTAGTCTGCCCTGTTCCCATGATGCACTGGGCCAGGGACAGACTGATTTGCATATAGCCAGGTTCTGAGCTGGGATGGGGCAGTGAGATAAATAACGGTGATGGATCAAGCCCTGATCTTTGGACTGGGTAAGAGTGGTCTGCTCAATTCAGACACTCTGTTCATCACCACCCCCTTTTCTGAATCGTTTTTGGCCACTATAGGTGTGGCAGGGTATACTCAGACATGAGTCCCTTTCTCACTGCTCCATCAGGATTCAAGCAAGCCGGGCCGAAGACAGCTGAAATGCCAGAAACCGGTCCCCGGTAGCTTGTCTCCTTTCTGGTGAAGAATTGGCTTGGTAGTTTAGTCTGCCCTGTTCCCATGATGCACTGGGCAAGGGACAGACTGATTTGCATACAGCCAGGTTCTGAGCTGGGATGGGGCAGTGAGATAAATAACGGTGATGGATCAAGCCCTGATATTTGGACTGGGTAAGAGTGGTCTGCTCAATTCAGACACTCTGTTCATCACCACCCCCTTTTCTGAATCGTTTTTGGCCACTATAGGTGTGGCAGGGTATACTCAGACATGAGTCCCTTTCTCACTGCTCCATCAGGATTCAAGCAAGCCGGGCCGAAGACAGCTGAAATGCCAGAAACCGGTCCCCGGTAGCTTGTCTCCTTTCTGGTGAAGAATTGGCTTGGTAGTTTAGTCTGCCCTGTTCCCATGATGCACTGGGCCAGGGACAGACTGATTTGCATATAGCCAGGTTCTGAGCTGGGATGGGGCAGTGAGATAAATAACGGTAATGGATCAAGCCCTGATCTTTGGACTGGGTAAGAGTGGTCTGCTCAATTCAGACACTCTGTTCATCACCACCCCCTTTTCTGAATCGTTTTTGGCCACTATAGGTGTGGCAGGGTATACTCAGACATGAGTCCCTTTCTCACTGCTCCATCAGGATTCAAGCAAGCCGGGCCGAAGACAGCTGAAATGCCAGAAACCGGTCCCCGGTAGCTTGTCTCCTTTCTGGTGAAGAATTGGCTTGGTAGTTTAGTCTGCCCTGTTCCCATGATGCACTGGGCCAGGGACAGACTGATTTGCATATAGCCAGGTTCTGAGCTGTTATGGGGCAGTGAGATAAATAACGGTGATGGATCAAGCCCTGATCTTTGGACTGGGTAAGAGTGGTCTGCTCAATTCAGACACTCTGTTCATCACCACCCCCTTTTCTGAATCGTTTTTGGCCACTATAGGTGTGGCAGGGTATACTCAGACATGAGTCCCTTTCTCACTGCTCCATCAGGATTCAAGCAAGCCGGGCCGAAGACAGCTGAAATGCCAGAAACCGGTCCCCGGTAGCTTGTTTCCTTTCTGGTGAAGAATTGGCTTGGTAGTTTAGTCTGCCCTGTTCCCATGATGCACTGGGCCAGGGACAGACTGATTTGCATATAGCCAGGTTCTGAGCTGGGATGGGGCAGTGAGATAAATAACGGTGATGGATCAAGCCCTGATCTTTGGACTGGGTAAGAGTGGTCTGCTCAATTCAGACACTCTGTTCATCACCACCCCCTTTTCTGAATCGTTTTTGGCCACTATAGGTGTGGCAGGGTATACTCAGACATGAGTCCCTTTCTCACTGCTCCATCAGGATTCAAGCAAGCCGGGCCGAAGACAGCTGAAATGCCAGAAACCGGTCCCCGGTAGCTTGTCTCCTTTCTGGTGAAGAATTGGCTTGGTAGTTTAGTCTGCCCTGTTCCCATGATGCACTGGGCCAGGGACAGACTGATTTGCATATAGCCAGGTTCTGAGCTGGGATGGGGCAGTGAGATAAATAACGGTGATGGATCAAGCCCTGATCTTTGGACTGGGTAAGAGTGGTCTGCTCAATTCAGACACTCTGTTCATCACCACCCCCTTTTCTGAATCGTTTTTGGCCACTATAGGTGTGGCAGGGTATACTCAGACATGAGTGCCTTTCTCACTGCCCATCAGGATTCAAGCAAGCCGGGCCGAAGACAGCTGAAATGCCAGAAATCGGTCCCCGGTAGCTTGTCTCCTTTCTGGTGAAGAATTGGCTTGGTAGTTTAGTCTGCCCTGTTCCCATGATGCACTGGGCCAGGGACAGACTGATTTGCATATAGCCAGGTTCTGAGCTGGGATGGGGCAGTGAGATAAATAACGGTGATGGATCAAGCCCTGATCTTTTGACTGGGTAAGAGTGGTCTGCTCAATTCAGACACTCTGTTCATCACCACCCCCTTTTCTGAATCGTTTTTGGCCACTATAGGTGTGGCAGGGTATACTCAGACATGAGTCCCTTTCTCACTGCTCCATCAGGATTCAAGCAAGCCGGGCCGAAGACAGCTGAAATGCCAGAAACCGGTCCCCGGTAGCTTGTCTCCTTTCTGGTGAAGAATTGGCTTGGTAGTTTAGTCTGCCCTGTTCCCATGATGCACTGGGCCAGGGACAGACTGATTTGCATATAGCCAGGTTCTGCGCTGGGATGGGGCAGTGAGATAAATAACGGTGATGGATCAAGCCCTGATCTTTGGACTGGGTAAGAGTGGTCTGCTCAATTCAGACACTCTGTTCATCACCACCCCCTTTTCTGAATCGTTTTTGGCCACTATAGGTGTGGCAGGGTATACTCAGACATGAGTCCCTTTCTCACTGCTCCATCAGGATTCAAGCAAGCCGGGCCGAAGACAGCTGAAATGCCAGAAACCGGTCCCCGGTAGCTTGTCTCCTTTCTGGTGAAGAATTGGCTTGGTAGTTTAGTCTGCCCTGTTCCCATGATGCACTGGGCCAGGGACAGACTGATTTGCATATAGCCAGGTTCTGCGCTGGGATGGGGCAGTGAGATAAATAACGGTGATGGATCAAGCCCTGATCTTTGGACTGGGTAAGAGTGGTCTGCTCAATTCAGACACTCTGTTCATCACCACCCCCTTTTCTGAATCGTTTTTGGCCACTATAGGTGTGGCAGGGTATACTCAGACATGAGTCCCTTTCTCACTGCTCCATCAGGATTCAAGCAAGCCGGGCCGAAGACAGCTGAAATGCCAGAAACCGGTCCCCGGTAGCTTGTCTCCTTTCTGGTGAAGAATTGGCTTGGTAGTTTAGTTTGCCCTGTTCCCATGATGCACTGGGCCAGGGACAGACTGATTTGCATATAGCCAGGTTCTGAGCTGGGATGGGGCAGTGAGATAAATAACGGTGATGGATCAAGCCCTGATCTTTGGACTGGGTAAGAGTGGTCTGCTCAATTCAGACACTCTGTTCATCACCACCCCCTTTTCTGAATCGTTTTTGGCCACTATAGGTGTGGCAGGGTATACTCAGACATGAGTCCCTTTCTCACTGCTCCATCAGGATTCAAGCAAGCCGGGACGAAGACAGCTGAAATGCCAGAAACCGGTCCCCGGTAGCTTGTCTCCTTTCTGGTGAAGAATTGGCTTGGTAGTTTAGTCTGCCCTGTTCCCATGATGCACTGGGCCAGGGACAGACTGATTTGCATATAGCCAGGTTCTGAGCTGGGATGGGGCAGTGAGATAAATAACGGTGATGGATCAAGCCCTGATCTTTGGACTGGGTAAGAGTGGTCTGCTCAATTCAGACACTCTGTTCATCACCACCCCCTTTTCTGAATCGATCCGTTGACAGTGGCTGTTTCGACGCCGAGCGCCGAGCAGATAGAAGCTCTCTCGACATCGACCGTGATCTCCTCGACGCCGACCTCGAGTGTCGATGACTGTCCTTCGACATAGAGCGTCCCGCCGTTGAAGGATGCCTGCTTGACGATGACGGAGGCTGCTTCGACGCCGATCGCCGGTGCTCTGTCGGCGACGGAGGGTGCCTCGACGTCGAATGCCGCCTGTCTGAATGCGACGGAGGCTGCCTCGACGTCGAACGCCATTGACAGGGCGTCGACGTGGGCTGCTTTGACGTCGATCGACGATGTGTCGGCAGAGGTTCCCTCGACGCTGAACGACCACGACTAGTCGTCGACGGAGGTTGTCTCGACCGCGAACGCCGGTGGCCAGGCGTTGACGGAGAATGCCTCGACGTCACAGCATGACGATGCTGCTTCGACGTCAGTGGGCTCTTCTGCTTTGACGGTGACCTACCCCTTGACGCTGTCTGTAGCGGAGGTACCTTGGATGTAGACGCTGAAGACATCTTCTTCATCGCCGTCGACTGCTTCTTCGACGCCGATCCCGACGCCGAAGGTGAACAAGTCGGGGCTTCTTTCGACGTCGACCGCGCCCTCCGACTTTTTTGCTTCTTGGGAGATCTTCCTCTCTCAGAAAGTCCATAAACTCGAATTCTCTCTCGGTCTTTGAGAGTTCTGGATGTTAAAACCTGGCAGTGTTCACAGGTTTCCGAAGAATGAGAGTCTGGTAGGCACAGGAAACACACTGAATGAGTGTCAGTCTTGGCCATCTTCCTTCCACATGAAGGGCATTTGTCAAAGAGGGAAGGCATTTTGACAGAAAAAACACCTTTTTAAGCCTAAAAAAGGTAGTAGTAGCACCCTAGGTCTAAAAGACGTCAATTAAAAGCAAAAATTGTAGATTAACAAGAATATTTTTTTGACAGAAAGCCAAAAAGAAAAGGAGCTGTTTCACCAGGGTCCTGACTGAAGAAGCCGGAAAGAACAACTGACCTAACTGTCACCCCTGAGGCATGATGGGAAGCCTGGGGTCATGGCTGCCTTAAAGGCACGGTGCCAGTTTTTGTTGAAAATGGTTTCATTTTCTATGCTATTGTTTTACAATGCAGCCTGAGGGCTAACAATGTCTATTTATAAGCAATTTTCAGGATTTATGAGTGGTTTTACTCATTAAAACACAAAGTTGAAGGGTTATTTGACCTAATGTGTTTTTTGTTGCCTTACTAATTGCAGTGCATGTATATGTGTTTACATTGTTTTAGCCTCAGTTGTGGAGCTGGATTGGTGTGAGAAAAATGATATATGTACATACATATATGTGGAGCGAGATATATGTGTTTTTTACATATATATTTTTATATTGTTTCCAGGGTCCCGCACATGGGCGGGAATATTCAGTGCTTATGACTATTGATGAGGATCCCCTGGAAGAGAAATTTCAAATGTTTGGCGTATCCCGTCAAAACCGACAAGCCATGATGGCAGTTCCTTTCAATGTACAGAGATGACTGCTGCGCCAGCAACCCCATGTCTTCCCATCCGCTAACAGCTGGTGCCAGAGGCCTCTCATTATGGTCGAATTTTGATGTATGAGCCAGAAATCCACACACTGATTACCATATTCTATGGAACTGGTTAATAAGTTTAAAATATCCCCAAGAAAACAGTCACTACCAGTGACCCAACCCAACTTGACTGATTCACAAATAAAATGACCTATGTAAACGTGTGACATTTGGTTACACAGTCTTTAGAAGTTGGTGATTAAATGCTAAATGACGCACCGGACAATATGCTAATAACAGAAACATAGTTTCACAGATGCCTCCTCTCTGGTAATTATAAAGGCAGCACATTCTGGCAACTACTACTGTACAAACAATAGGTTAGAAGGAAAGAAGTTGAAGGGTTGTAGCAATGAAACAACTAAAAGTGTGGGTTGAATCTCTCCCACCAAATATGGTGAGAGATAATTTGCTGCTCTATTGTACCTTGCCCAGATTAATTACCCTTCCCATTTAGTTACTTCTTGCCTTCTCTGGTACCATGAATACCATATTGTTCCAATAGACTTTAAGATTATTTGTCCCTTAATTTCCTCCACCTGATACTACAAATTATCGTGATTTTTTTGTTGTTGTGATAAATCAATTTATTACGGTTTTGAATGAGAGACAACAAAACAATATCATATAATGCATTCTGGCAGCAGCAAGTCACTAAAGTGGCCATAGCCGCCATGGCCCGCTCGCCCTGGGTCCCACCCACGCCCTCAAGGACACCCAATAATGCCATTTGGGGAGTCAGGTCAGTCGGTCAAGGACTTGGGCAAGGGTGGCGCCAATCCTGCTTTCCTAGCTGGCAATTTCAGGACATTGCCAGACCATATGGATGAAATCTGCATCAGGTCAGGCCAGTGTGGGGTCAGAGGTCATGTGCAGGTAATTAAGTTGGATTAAACGAAGACGGGAGGAATTTGTGAGCTCCTGAGGGGTCTTGTTGGAATCCTGTCAAACAAAATCTTCCCAGGCTCCCACCCAGCCTCCCCATTTCTGTCTGAGGGTTGCAAGACAGCCTACGGCATTGAGCACGAGCATAGAGTACAGTCAGGAGGGGCCACCTCTCCTGATGTCAGCCATCAGGAGTTTAGCTTTGAGAGGGTTTTACTCTGGAAGGTCAGTCGATGGGATGTGGTGGCTGGAAAGGGGATGATAGTGTAGCAGGTACTTGTGGAACTGGATTCAGGACAGGTGGAGGCAAAGTTGGAGGTCCTGGAATGTTTGCAGCTGATATCTTAGCCTAAGGTTCAGCTGCACTTGTAAATGCCCAAATATTGAAAGCTGATTCGCACACCGCTGTGGGGTTCAGGGAGACCCTTTTTGAAGATTACGATAATTATCAGTCTTTCTAATCAGATTTGAATCCCTGGGCTGACAACCCCACCTGCACCAAAACCGGTATCTGTGATCTGCATACCTCTTAAATCTTCTGCAAAAGTGTTTGCCACTAGACATAATGAAGGACATATTTTGGAAAATATTTGAACTCAAAACGTGGATATTAGGAATCTACAGAAGGAGCCAGATTCTTGGTCTGACCACCAGAATATTCTATTTACCAACTTAAAAACACAATAAAAACGTGCAGCTCCAATCATCTACCTGGAGAAATATGGACATTATCAAGAGACAATAAAGGGTAAGATACCATGTAAACAACAAGCTTATAAGTTTACAATCTGCATATTACCATGAATTCAAATTAGATATAAGAATAAAGTACCATCTACCGTACATTGTAAGGCTATTTCAAGTCACTGAGGAGTCTGAGGACAACAGAGACCAGGCTTCTTCATCGAGATAATCGTGATCTACTGATACCTCTCCTGTGAGCAGGCTAGCCTTCTAAAGTTTAATATTTTGCTTGGTTGAATTTTATGTTTGTATAACATTAAAAAGTGAGGTCTCCCGAACACTAGACAGTTACTTCAGAGATAACTGGAGCAGGGCCTCGTCCAGGGCTGTTGAGTGGCATGCCTTGAAGGTGGTCCTATGGGGAGAATGCCTAAAAATAACATACAGAGTTTGACAGCAACTTAATAGGCTGTTAGATAGCCTTAAAAAAGGAATGTCTATTTTAAAACAGGAACTTGTTGAGAAGCCCCTCAGTATACAGTCCTGGCAATCAATCAATCAATCAAAGTACTTGTAAAGCGCGCTACTCACCCGTGAGGGTCTCAAGGCGCTGAGGGGAGGGGGGTGTCGCTACTGCTCGAAGAGCCAGGTCTTGAGGAGTCTTATGAAGGCGAGTAGGTCTTGGGTCTGCCGTAGGTGGGTAGGGAGGGTGTTCCAGGTCTTGGCGGCGAGGTAGGAGAAGGATCTGCTTCCGGAGGTCGTTCGTTGGATGCGGTGGACAGCGGCGAGGGCGAGGCTGGTGGAGCGGAGCTGGTGGGTGGGGGTGTAGAAGCTGAGTCTGCTGTTCAGGTAGGCTGGTCCGGCGTTGTTGAGTGCTTTGTGTGCGTGGGTGAGGAGCTTGAAGGTGATCCTCTTGTCGAAGGGGAGCCAGTGTAGGTCTCTCAGGTAGGGGGTGATGTGGCTGCGGAGGCGTTTTGGGTGCATTGTAGTCGTCGTAGGTGTTTGGCTGGGATCCCTGCATAGAGTGCGTTGCCGTAGTCCAGTCTGCTGCTGACGAGGGCATGTGTCACCGTTCTTCTTGTTTCGGTCGGGATCCACTTGTAGATCCTGCGGAGCGTGCAGAGGGTGTTGTAGCAGAAGGAGGAGACGGCGTTGACCTGCTTAGACATGGAGAGGGAAGAGTCGAGGATGAATCCTAGGTTGCGTGCATGGTCGATGGGTGTCGGTGCTGTTCCCAGTGTGGTCGGCCACCAGGAGTCATCCCAGGCTGAGAGGGTGGGTCCAAGGATGAGGACCTCCGTCTTGTCCGAGTTCAGTTTCAGACGGCTGCTCCTCATCCAGTCGGCGAAGGCCTTCATTCCCTTGTGGAGATGAGCTGGGTGTCGTCGGCGTAGGAGATGATGTTGAGGTTGTGATGGCGGGCCACTTGTGCGAGTGGGTCCATGTAGACGTTGAACAGCGTCAGGCTGAGGGAAGAGCCCAGAGGGACGCCACAGATGATGTCGGGGGCTTCGGATCGGAAGGGTGGGAGGCGGACGCTCTGGGTTCTGCGGGGAGAGGAAGGACGTGGTCCAGTCAAGGGCCTTCTCTTGGATTCCGGCTTCTTGGAGGCGTGTCTTTAGAGTGCGATGGCAGACCGTGTCGAAGGCAGCTGACTGGTCCATGAGGATGAGGGCTGATGTTTTGCCGTTGTCTAGTTGGTGCCTGATGTCGTCTGTGGCGGCGATGAGGGATGTCTCGGTGCTGTGGTTTCATCTGAATCCGGACTGGGACGGGTCCAAGATGTTGTTATCTTCGAGGTGGTGGGTCAATTGCATGTTGACATTTTTCTTGATGACCTTCGCAGGGAACGGGTGCAGGGAGATGGGCCAGAAGTTCTTGAGGTCCTTGGGGTCCGCCTTGGGCTTCTTGAGGAGGGTGTTGATTTTGGCGTGCTTCCAGCTTTCCGGGAATGTCGCTGTTACGAAGGAGATGTTGATGACCTTCCGTAGTTGGGGTGTGATGGCTGCGTCTGCTTTGTTGAATACGTGGTGTGGGCACGGGTCCGACGGAGATCCTGAGTGGATAGAGTTCATGACCTTGCGTGTCTCGTCGTCGTTGACGTAGGACCAGGAGGTCAGGCGGTTGGCGCTGGTGGTGTTTGCAGGGGAGGTGGAGTCTGGTGTAGTTGGGGCAGTTGTGGTGTTGAAGCTGTCGTGGATGTCAGCGATCTTGCGTTGGAAGAAGATGGCCAGTGAGTCGCACAGTTCTTGTGAGGGCTGGATGTCGTTGGCGTTGGCGCTGGGGTTGGAGAGTTCTTTTACGATGCTGAAGAGCTCTTTGCTATCGTGTGCGTTGTTATCCAGGCGGTCTTTGAAGGAGGATCTCTTGGCTAATCTGATGAGGTGGTGATGTCTGCGGGTGGCGTCATTGTGGACTGCGTGGTTGTCCGGTGTGCGTTCGTGGAGCCATTTCTTCTCCAGTTTCCGGTGATGGAGGGTCAGGTTCTACCATTTGATCACCAGAAAGGGCATTTTTGTCGACCTTGGTAGGATGAGGGTCTGATGTGGGCCCTACTTGGACAAAATCTGAAAATATGCTAAAATGACAATTTTTCACCATATACTATCAGTAAATAGAAACCCACATATTCCATCAACCCAATATACCTAGGCCTAAGCCAAAGGCCAAAGGCCACCATCTTATGATATCAGTCTTCCATATTGAGCTCCACTAGGCCTGTTGATTTCAAAAGCATGCATTTCTGTTGCACCGAAAACAACGAGGTAAATTGGGCCATCACAGAGTAGAGTAATTTTCACCAGCTTCAAGACCAATGCCCCTACACGTACACAGACCCAGCTGGTACAAGTTGGCACATCTTGGACTCTTGCTGAAATATTGTTTTTGAAAGATAGCTTGCACGAAATAAAAGCCACAATGTCTTGCAATATTAGCACCTGTCGTGAGTTCCGCTCTCACATATATTTGTAGAGATATGTACATTGTGGGAAGTTGGCCTGATATATGATGCTCACTAGTTCTAGTGATCACCTTGTATCAGTCCAAACAACCCTTATGGTGATTGGTTGTAAGTCAACCTTATAGACCAGCTATCCTAATGGGGATAAAGCAGTCTTAGGCTAAACTCTTTTGGCATGTGAAGCCAGCTGTTTTACCACATATAATCCCTTGAATACCAAGTGAAAGGACACCACACAGGTTGTTATGAAAATAAACAATATATTTATTAACTAACATACACCTCTGAACTCTTTATGAGGTCAGAGGGCTAAGCACATGACAATCTCTTAGAAAACATATGTTTAAGTTGCACAATTTACAATGTTGCCCTAGGGGCGCAACAGACCACATACTAAACAAGTGGTATAAGGAAGTCGATAGAAGGAATGGAGCTGTCCAGAGGCTGTAGGATCGCTGGGACTACACTACCCTAACTTTAGTTAAGTAATAGGAGGCCCACGGAACGCGTGTGCAGAGTGTGAACTCACACGCGAGATGCGTAACAACGTCTATGGACAGTACAGTTCAAGAAAAAGGTGAGTACGGACAATCCTGACTAGTTAGGACTAAAACGACTGTGGAACTGGACACTAGGAGAGTCAATCTACCCTTGAGCACCGAAATGCTCTTGTTACCTCACCCACGGGCTGCGGGTGCATAGGTGTCAAAGTGTGTCGGGTTTCCGCGTCGAAGTCTATGGAGCCTTGAAGAAAGATGCTGCAGGCGACCAGGAGGAAGATGTCCGGTGCGATCTATCGGAGATGCTGAAGACCTGAAAGCAGAGGGGACAATGTTCAAAGTCACTAGCCAGTGACTGGAGTGGAACCAGGAGTGGAACCAGAGGCTGTCGTCGCGATCAGGTGAGAGTGGCGCTTGACTCTGCAGCCACGTGGACCAGGTGGTGTCTTCGACGACCAGGATGGAGGCACGAGCTGTCCCACGCAGGCTCTCGCTGTCGGCGGTGTCGGATCCAGATTTGGAGTCAACAGGCCTTGGCAAAGGCAACCCACGCGGTGAATGGAAAAGACGTTTGGTGCGGACCAGGAGAGTCCGGGGTACTTCTCTTTTGGAAGGAAGCAAGGGCCAGTCTGGAGCAACCAGACCAGCGGTGTTGATGTCGTGGATCGTCGTCTAGGAGGCCAATAGCCAGCCGGCAAGTGACCAGACAACGCGTCAAGCAGCAGACAGGCAGAAGGGTCCCACACAGATCTCGTGGATGCTGGAGGGCTGGTCTTCGGTGCAGGAGCATCTCGGGGATGGGGCTTCTCAGTCCCCAAAGCACTTCGTCGAGGTTACCTCAGAAGTCGTGCTGGAAGCAAAGTGCAGTTTCTTCAAGATGGCCGGTCCCATGTGTCTCGTTGCACCCACGGATCTCAGCTGTGCTGCAGATGTAGGTAGAGGTCGGAGAGGTCTGGGAATCCGGGTCTCGTCGGGCTCTGAAGTCTGGATCCTCGAGGGAAGATGACAAAGTGAAGCCGCTGGACGCTTGATGGTGCCTGCTTGTGCAGGTTGGACACTCCTTGCCCACAAGGGAGATTTCTTCAGTCTTCTGTTGTAGAAAGTCGAAGTCCAGAGTTTCTTGTAGAGTTTCAGTTAAGGATTAATCTAACTTGGAATGGGACCAGCTCCTACCTTTATCCTGCTAAAGGGGGCTGTACTACGACTAGGTCCCTCCTATGGGTGGGACCAGGAAGGGGGGTGGTTACACCCCCTATCCTAGGTCCGGTCTTGCACCAGAGCTGGGGCTGGAGAGCCCCAAGAACTGGTTTGGACCGGTGTATGCACAGGGACACCTTGTGTGCCCCATGCATGTCTCATTCCTTTCAGCCCTGTCCTACCCAATACACAACATGCTGTCTGGGGTGGTGCTAGCACCTCCCAAGGCAGGAAACCCTTTGGCCAGACCTCCCTCGCTGGAAGCAGCAGGAGGTCAGACTTGTGTCTGTGGTGGCAGCATCCATTTTGTGATGCTGAGGCTCGGGTTAACTTTAACCGGGGTTCACAGTTACATACATGTTGTGTCCCTCTAAAAGGGTGGAATGCTACTCCCGTCGCCAGAACTGGCGAGGGGGTAGTATTCCAATTCGTATGACACCTTACTCGACATATTTTGATAATGCTATACCAAAGTTAGCAATAACCGCGAGGATTATAATGCACTTAAGAGTATATGGTATAGCGTTATCATGGAAACAGCTAAAGGACTTGGTTCCGAAAGCTGCAGACAGGCTCAGCTCATGCTAGAGCACCATCTCACATAATTCCAAGCACTCTGCCTTCAGGATTGTTAAGGCCTGCCATAGGAGTGACTTATAGGAGAATATGTGTCCATTTTAGGTTTAGATATAGGTATACTATATCTATAGCAAAGGGTGTCAGATTTGGATGGCCAGCCAGGGGTGGCATAATACATGCTGCAGCCCCTGGTAGGCCTTGGGTTCACTTATGCCCTGGGTACCTATGGTACATAGTACAAGGACTTACAAGAGTGACCCAATACCAATTGGTAAATGCACCTAAGGTACATGGTTGTCAATTTAGAGAGAGAACAGCTAGGCTGTGGGTCTGATTAACAGGCCCACAGCTAGGGAAAGTCGTAAACCAGTGAAGCAAAAAGCAAAAATCGGGGGTGACCATAGGATTGCAGACCCCACTCTCCTACATAACCCCCCCCCCCAAACTTAGGGACATTAAACTTGACCAGGTGAGTCTTCCTGTTCTAAGTGGAATTACCTGGAGAGACCATCTGCATTGCCATGGTCAGTCCCTGGTCTGTGCTCCACTGTTAAGTCCATCCCCTGTAGGGAAATGGACCACCTAAGAAGTTTGGGGTTTTCACCCTTCATTTGATTTAGCCATAAGAGGGGCTTATGGTCGGTCTGAATCTTGAAGTGAGTTCCAAACAAGTAGGGTCTCAACTTCTTCAGGGCCCAAACCACAGCAAAGGCCTCCCTCTCAATAGCTGACCAACGATTCTCTCTAGGGGTCAGCCTTCTACTTATAAAAGCAATGGGCTGGTCATGACCATCAATATTCAGTTGAGATAGAACAGCTCCCACACCCAACTCAGAAGCATCTGTTTGGACAATGAAAGGTTTGGAGTAGTCTGGACTCTTGAGAATAGGTGCAGTACACATGGCCTGCTTTAGGTCATCGAATGCCTTTTGACAGCTAACTGTCCACTGAACTTTCTTTGGCATTTTCTTACTTGTCAGGTCATTAAGTGGAGTCACAATGGTTCCATAATTTCTGACAAATTTCCTATAGTAATTCAGAAAAGGGGGTGGTGATGAACAGAGTGTCTGAATTAAGCAGACCACTCTTACCCAGTCCAAAGATCAGGGCTTGATCCATCACCGTTATTTAGCTCACTGCACCATCCCAGCTCAGAACCTGGCTATATGAAAATTATTCTGTCCCTGGCCCAGTGCATCATGGGAACAGGGCAGACCAAACTACCAAGCCAATTCTTCACCAGAAAGGAGACAAGCTTCCGGGGACCGGTTTCTGGCATTTCAGCCGTCGTCGGCCCGGCTTGCTTGAATCCTGATGGTGCAGTGAGCAAGGGACTCATGTCTGAGTATACCCTGCCACACCTATAGTGGTCAAAAACGATTCAGAAAAGGGGGTGGTGATGAACAGAGTGTCTGAATTAAGCAGACCACTCTTACCCAGTCCAAAGATCAGGGCTTGATCCATCACCGTTATTTAGCTCACTGCACCATCCCAGCTCAGAACCTGGCTATATGCAAATTAGTCTGTCCTTGGCCCAGTGCATCATGGGAACAGGGCAGACCAAACTACCAAGCCAATTCTTCACCAGAAAGGAGACAAGCTTCCGGGGACCGGTTTCTGGCATTTCAGCCGTCGTCGGCCCGGCTTGCTTGAATCCTGATGGTGCAGTGAGCAAGGGACTCATGTCTGAGTATACCCTGCCACACCTATAGTGGTCAAAAACGATTCAAAAAAGGGGGTGGTGGTGAACAGAGTGTCTGAATTAAGCAGACCACTCTTACCCAGTCCAAAGATCAGGGCTTGATCCATCACCGTTATTTAGCTCACTGCACCATCCCAGCTCAGAACCTGGCTATATGCAAATTAGTCTGTCCCTGGCCCAGTGCATCATGGGAACAGGGCAGACCAAACTACCAAGCCAATTCTTCACCAGAAAGGAGACAAGCTTCCGGGGACCGGTTTCTGGCATTTCAGCCGTCGTCGGCCCGGCTTGCTTGAATCCTGATGGTGCAGTGAGCAAGGGACTCATGTCTGAGTATACCCTGCCACACCTATAGTGGTCAAAAACGATTCAGAAAAGGGGGTGGTGATGAACAGAGTGTCTGAATTAAGCAGACCACTCTTACCCAGTCCAAAGATCAGGGCTTGATCCATCACCGTTATTTAGCTCACTGCACCATCCCAGCTCAGAACCTGGCTATATGCAAATTAGTCTGTCCCTGGCCCAGTGCATCATGGGAACAGGGCAGACCAAACTACCAAGCCAATTCTTCACCAGAAAGGAGACAAGCTTCCGGGGACCGGTTTCTGTCATTTCAGCCGTCGTCGGCCCGGCTTGCTTGAATCCTGATGGTGCAGTGAGCAAGGGACTCATGTCTGAGTATACCCTGCCACACCTATAGTGGTCAAAAACGATTCAGAAAAGGGGGTGGTGATGAACAGAGTGTCTGAATTAAGCAGACCACTCTTACCCAGTCCAAAGATCAGGGCTTGATCCATCACCGTTATTTAGCTCACTGCACCATCCCAGCTCAGAACCTGGCTATATGCAAATTAGTCTGTCCCTGGCCCAGTGCATCATGGGAACAGGGCAGACCAAACTACCAAGCCAATTCTTCACCAGAAAGGAGACAAGCTTCCCACCGGTTTCTGGCATTTCAGCCGTCGCCGGCCCGGCTTGCTTGAATCCTGATGGTGCAGTGAGCAAGGGACTCATGTCTGAGTATACCCTGCCACACCTATAGTGGTCAAAAACGATTCAGAAAAGGGGGTGGTGATGAACAGAGTGTCTGAATTAAGCAGACCACTCTTACCCAGTCCAAAGATCAGGGCTTGAACCATCACCGTTATTTAGCTCACTGCACCATCCCAGCTCAGAACATGGCTATATGCAAATTAGTCTGTCCCTGGCCCAGTGCATCATGGGAACAGGGCAGACCAAACTACCAAGCCGATTCTTCACCAGAAAGGAGACAAGCTTCCGAGGACCGGTTTCTGGCATTTCAGCCGTCGTCGGCCCGGCTTGCTTGAATCCTGATGGTGCAGTGAGCAAGGGACTCATGTCTGAGTATACCCTGCCACACCTATAGTGGTCAAAAACGATTCAGAAAAGGGGGTGGTGATGAACAGAGTGTCTGAATTAAGCAGACCACTCTTACCCAGTCCAAAGATCAGGGCTTGATCCATCACCGTTATTTAGCTTACTGCACCATCCCAGCTCAGAACCTGGCTATATGCAAATTAGTCTGTCCCTGGCCCAGTGCATCATGGGAACAGGGCAGACCAAACTACCAAGCCAATTCTTCACCAGAAAGGAGACAAGCTTCCGGGGACCGGTTTCTGGCATTTCAGCCGTCGTCGGCCCGGCTTGCTTGAATCCTGATGGTGCAGTGAGCAAGGGACTTGCCCTGTTCCCATCATGCACTGGGACAGGAACAGATTAATTTGCATGTAGCCAGGTTCTGAGCTGGGATGGTGCAGTGAGCTAAAAAACGGTGATGGATCAAGCCCTGATCTTTGGACTGGGTAAGAGTGGTCTGCTTAATTCAGACACTCTGTTCATCACCACCCCCTTTTCTGAATCATTTTGTCCACCATAAGCGTGGAAGGGTATACTCAGATGTGAGTCCCTTGCTCATTGCACCATCAGGATTCAAGCAAGCCGGGCCGACGACGGCTGAAATGCCAGAAACCGGTCCCCGGAAGCTTGTTTCCTTCCCAGTATAAGAATTGGCTTGGTAGTTTGGTTTGCCCTGTTCCCATCATGCACTGGGACAGGAACAGACTAATTTGCATGTAGCCAGGTTCTGAGCTGGGATGGTGCAGTGAGCTAAAAAACGGTGATGGATCAAGCCCTGATCTTTGGACTGGGTAAGAGTGGTCTGCTTAATTCAGACACTCTGTTCATCACCACCCCCTTTTCTGAATCATTTTGTCCACCATAAGCGTGGAAGGGTATACTCAGATGTGAGTCCCTTGCTCATTGCACCATCAGGATTCAAGCAAGCCGGGCCGACGACGGCTGAAATGCCAGATACCGGTCCCCGGAAGCTTGTTTCCTTCCCAGTATAAGAATTGGCTTGATAGTTTGGTTTGCCCTGTTCCCATCATGCACTGGGACAGGAACAGACTAATTTGCATGTAGCCAGGTTCTGAGCTGGGATGGTGCAGTGAGCTAAAAAACGGTGATGGATCAAGCCCTGATCTTTGGACTGGGTAAGAGTGGTCTGCTTAATTCAGACACTCTGTTCATCACCACCCCCTTTTCTGAATCATTTTGTCCACCATAAGCGTGGAAGGGTATACTCAGATGTGAGTCCCTTGCTCATTGCACCATCAGGATTCAAGCAAGCCGGGCCGACGACGGCTGAAATGCCAGAAACCGGTCCCCGGAAGCTTGTTTCCTTCCCAGTATAAGAATTGGCTTGGTAGTTTGGTTTGCCCTGTTCCCATCATGCACTGGGACAGGAACAGACTAATTTGCATGTAGCCAGGTTCTGAGCTGGGATGGTGCAGTGAGCTAAAAAACGGTGATGGATCAAGCCCTGATCTTTGGACTGGGTAAGAGTGGTCTGCTTAATTCAGACACTCTGTTCATCACCACCCCTTTTTCTGAATCAAATTTCCTATAGTAACCAGACAGGCCCAAGAAAGCTCTGACCTGTGTCTGGGTGGTTGGAGGAGCCCAGTCCTTTATGGCCTGTATCTCGCTCTCCAATGGTTGAACCTGGCCTCCACCTACAAGGTGACCCAGGTACACAACCTGACTCTGCCCTATCTGGCACTTGGTAGCCTTGATAGTGAGGCCTGCCCTTTGCAGGGCCTCCAAAACTTTCCTCAGGTGGATCAGGTGATTTTCCCAGGTGGAGCTAAAGACAGCAATATCATCTAGATATGCTGCACAAAAGTCATCCAACCCAGTGAGAACTTGGTTCACCAACCTTTGAAAAGTGGCAGGTGCATTTTTCAAACCAAAGGGCATCACCACAAACTGGTAATGACCTCCTGGGGTAGAAAATGCTGTTTTGGCACTGGCATCCTCAGCTAACCTGATTTGCCAATAACCAGCTGTCAGGTCAAATGTACTCAAGAATTTGGCAGAAGCCAATCTATCTATGAGTTCATCTGCTCTTGGTATTGGATGGGCATCTGTCTTAGTGACAGCATTGAGACCCCTGTAGTCTACACAAAACCTCATCTCTCGGGGGGAGGAGCTAAGACAGCAAGCAAGATGGCCGCATAGCTTCCCGGCTCCGCTGACCCCCATCTTTCGCTCGAAGATCCTGTCGTATATCCTGATTTCTCGCCCCATATCCGGGTGCATGAACTACTCTGGGGACTGATGGTGCAATCCCGAGATTTTTCCGACATGGTGGAGTGGAGTTATGTCGAGGTTTAATTTGAGGCCTAGCCCAGTCTGGAAGCCGGGGTCTCAAGTGTTGGACTAGCCGGGTCCTAGTTGAACAACAGTGGACCGGAGTGAGCGGCAGGGTCCGGTCCATGGAACTTCCTACATCTTTATGATTGGTTGGCTGCCGATTTGCTGCCTGGAACTGTACCGGAGGTGAGGAGACGAGTGACGCCCGAGGTGGAGTGTGTGGGGGTCCGAGACCTGGGGGCCTGGCGTTCGTAGCGCCGGTGCCGTTGGATCGGAGACTTGGTGCGCACTAACGCCTATTGACGATCGGTCCCTCACGGTTCATTCCTGCTCCGCCTAATCTTACCCCGGGGAAGGCGCCTCTCCGTGGGGGTCTATATGCTTGATGCTATGCGAAACCCGGCGGAGCTAGTTCAGTGCGGCCCGTCATTGCGGTCAGTGATGGCGGCCCTTGAAGCACTTCAGGCGACTATGAAGACCCAGGCCTGGAATCTTATGTTGGCGGTGGACGGAATTAGAGGATCGAGACCGGACTCTGATTTGCTGCCCGAGACCCGGTGGCCAGTTCCTTTTCCTATTGCTACCCCAGCGATGCAATTTGACCCGGTGCTTGGAGCTTTCCATGCCCCTACAGAAGTGGAACGGTTCGAACATGTGGAGATTGGCGATGCACATACAAAGTCGGAATCTTTGGAACTCAGTGGTTAAGCCAAACCCATCAATGAGTGTATTCTTCAGGACTTGGTAATTGTTAGCATCCTCAGCTCTAGTAGTGAGGAGCTTATCTCTACCTTTGCCTTCAAAGGAGAGCCACAAGATAGCTGCCCACTGACTCTGGGGGATGCACTGGACAGTGCAGGCCCTCTCCAAAGCAGTCATCCATTTGTGGATGTCATCCCCTTGTTTAAAGGGGGGCACTATCTTACTCAGGTGTCTAGTGTCTAAACTCCTGTCCTTTTCTCTAGGTAAAATGCTGCCACCAGTGGGTTCTACCCTACTCAATCTTTGCTCTCTGGCAAGGGCAAGTCTCTCTTTAGCAAGGGCAAGTTCTTCCCTCTCAATCCTCAGATTGACTTCCCTCATTTTAGCTTCATGCTCTCTCCTCTGAGGGGATGTCATCCCTCTGTGAGAAGAGGCCTGAGAGCCATTGGTGCGAATGGATCTGTTACAGCCTCTAGAGAGAGATCTAACTCGTCCATTCCCAATGTTAAGCCTACCTGAGAGTGGGCCTGGGGGTCCCCCAGTTCCATTCTCATGCCTGCTTAAGTTGGACCTGGTGAGTCTACTGACTTCTACCTGACCTTTGTCTGCCTCATCCCCTGACAACTCCTCTTCCTCTTCCTCTTCCTCAACTTCACTTCCTGTTCCATTGAGGTTGAGGTCAGGGTCCCCAAGGGTTCCCTCCCTCTAAGGGGGGCATGCTCCCATCTGGATTAGGAGGGCCTGTGTTAGAAGCCCTCCTGGCATCATAAGTCTCTAAGAGACCAATCAGGAATGGGAGGGTAGGGTTAGAACCCTGTTTTAGCTTCCTGGAGGTACACACTTGTCTCATCTCCTGGAAGCTAAGAGCTGCATATCTGGATGTGACCTGTGGAGGGTCCACAACCACCAGAGGAGTCTGTGTAGATTCTCCGTGGTCAGACATGCTTCTAGTGTGGTGTAAGTGATGCACCTACCTACACTATATGTTTACCTACTGATCCCTTGCTAGAGTTGTAGTCAGGGTGTGCTAAGCCCTGTTGAACTACAACAGCTGGTTCAGTAGAACTCAGAGTATTCTAAGCTAAGTTATATGTACCTTAGTACTTATGTGATCTTTCAAATGATATTCTTAGGATACGTGTGGTAAAACAACAGCAAGCTCAAATCCCACCCGCTGCTCACCAATGTGAGAAGTTGGCCTGATATATAGTGCTCACTATTCTAGTGATCACTGTTTATCATTCCAAACGACCCTTATTGATGATTGGTTGTAAGTCAACCTTATAGACCAGCTATCCTAGTAGCATGGACAAGAGCAGTCTTTAGGCTAAACTCTAGAGGGCGTGTTAAGCCAGCTGTTATACCATCACATATACCCCTTGAACACCAAGTGAAAGGACACCACACAAGTTGTAATGAAAATAAAGTGTATTTATTTATAACACGACTACCCTGGCTCTTTATGAGACAGGGAGCTAAGCACAATACAAAACTCTTAAGAAAATACTTCAAGTTGCACAATTTACACAAATGCCCGAGGGGCACGAAAAACCATATACTACAAAAGTGGAATGCGAATTACTAGCAGGTAAGTAACTATTCTCAGAGGCTTTGGGATCGCTAGGACTAGACTACTGAACCTTCAGATTACGAGCAGGAGGCCTAGGGAGATCGGGTGCAGAGTGTACACTCTCACGCGGGATGCGGGACAAAGTCTATGAGGCTAGTAAATGCAAGGTTAGTGTTCTCGGGCGAACCCGACTAGGTAGGTCAAAAACAAAAGTGGATCTAGACACTTAGAGAGTGGATCTACGCTGGAGCACCGTAGAACTCGGTTTACCTAGCCCAAGGGCTGCGGCTGCATAGGGTTCAAGTGTCGTCGGGAATCCGCGTTGATGAACCAGGAGCCTGAAAGAAGAAGTTGCTGGCAGGCGACCAGTGAAGAAATTTGGAGGGATCCAAGCCTGGATCGATGATGGTGGAAACCTGAAAGCAGAAGGGACTCAGTTCTTAATCACTAGCCAGTGATAAGGTGGCCACCAGGATGGCACCGGATGAAGTCACCTCGACCAGGTGAGTGGGCGATGCTGGGCTCTGCAGTCTCTCGGACCAGGAGGCGTTGTCGGCGACCAGGATGGAGGTGCGAGCTGTCCCATGAAGGTATCTGCTGTCGGCGATGCTGGACCCAGGATTTGGGCAACAACTCTTGGCAAATGCAAGCCCACGCGGTGGACTCAAATTGGCGTCTGGAGTGGGCCAGGAGGGTCCGGGGTGCTCCTCTGTTGGAGGGAAGCAAGGGCCAGTCTGGAGCAACCAGACCAGCAGTGTTGTCGTCGTGGTGCGTCGTCAGGAAGGCCACAAGCCAGCAGGCAAGTAGCCGGACAACGCGGTGAGCAGCAAAGAGCAGAAGGGCCCCACGCAGATCTCGTGGATGCTGGGGGGCTGGACTTCGGTGCTGGAGCTGCTCAGGGTTAGGGCTTCTCAAACCCCAAAGCACTCACTCGGGGATCCCTCGGCGGTCGTGCTGGATGAGCGTCGTGCAGTTTTGAAGATGGCCGGTCCCTTCAGGTCTCGTCACACCCACGAATCTCAGCTTGGCTGTAGAGGCAGGTAGAGGTCAGAGATGGCAGGGAATCCGGGTCTCGTCGAGCTGGGCAGTCTTGATTCGGAGGAGAGACTTACAGCAAACCGCAGCGCTTAGATGGTGCCCGCTGATGCAGGGTGACTACTCCTTAGCCACAAGGGAGAGTCTTCAGAAATGTTCAAGAGTTCTTTCGTGGAAAGTAGTCAAGATTCAGAATTATCTAATTTGGGAAGGGGGCCCGCTCCTATCTTTATACTAAGGAAAGGGGCTGGCACGCGACTAGGTCCTGCCCATGGGTGGGACCAGGAAGGGGGGTGGTTACACCCCTCTCCCTTGCCGGACTTCCCCCAGCTCAGGGGCTGGTGTGCCCCTGAAACTGGTTTGAGCCGGCATATGCACAGTGAGCACCGGGGTGCCACTTGCAGTCACCTTCCTCTAAAGCCCTGCCTACCTGGGATACACAAAACCCTGTCTGGGATGGTGCTAGCACCGCCCCTGACAGGAAACCCTTTGTCCAAGCTCTCCTCGCTGGAAGGACTCCCAGCAGCAGGAGGTCAGACTTGTGTCTGTGGTGGCAGCATCCATTTTGTGATGCTGAGGCTTGAGTTAACTTTAACCGGGGTTCACAGTTACATAGATGTCGTGTCCCTCTAGAAGGGTGGAATGCTAACCCCGTCGCCAGAATTGGCGAGGGGTTAGTATTCCAATTCGTATGACACCTTACTCGACATGTTTTGATAAAGCGATACCAAAGTTGGCATATAACCGCGAGGATTATAATGCACTTAAGAGTATATGGTACGCGTTATCATGGAACAGCTATTAGGACTTGGTTCCGCAAGCTGCAGACAGGCTCAGCTCATGCCAGAGCACCATCTCACATAATTCCAAGCACTCTGCCTTCAGGATTGATCAGGCCTGCCATAGGAGTGACTGATAGGAATATATGTGTCCATTTTAGGGTTAGATATAGGAATACTATATCTACAGCAAAGGGTGTGTACACCACATTGCCCCAGCTTTCAAGCAGCCAGTTGTGTTTGTTTAGTTAGTCAACCCAGGGGTGGCATAATACATGCTGCAGCCCCTGGGAGACCAAGAGAAGGCCCAGTGCCAATTCAGTACCTGGGTACCATTTGGAATAGAGAGAACAGCTAGGCTGTGGGTCTGATTAGCAGGCCCACAGCCAGGGAAAGTCGTAAACCAGTGAAGCAAAAAGCAAAAATCTGGGGTGACCATAGGACTGCAGACCCTACTCTCCTACATGACCCCCCCCCCAAACTTTGGGACAATAAACTAACCTTGACCAGGTGAGTCTTCTTGCTCTAAGTGGAAATACCTGGAGAGCCCATCTGCATTGCCATGATCAGTACCAGGTCTATGCTCCACTGTAAAATCCATCCCCTGTAGGGAAATGGACCACCTAAGAAGTTTGGGGTTTTCACCCTTCATCTGACTTAGCCACAAGATGGGCTTATGGTCGGTCTGAATCTTGAAGTGAGTGCCAAACAAGTATGGCCTCAGCTTCTTCAGGGCCCAAACCACAGCAAAGGCCTCCCTCTCAATAGCTGACCAATTTTTCTCTCTGGGGGTCAGCCTTCTGCTAATAAAAGCAATGGGCTGGTCGTTGCCATCAACATTCAGCTGAGATAGAACAGCTCCCACACCCAACTCAGAAGCATCTGTTTGGACAATGAATGATTTGGAGAAGTCTGGACTCTTTAGGATAGGTGCTGTGCACATGGCCTGATTTAGGTCATCGAATGCCTTTTGACAGCCTGCTGTCCACTGAACCTTTTTTGGCATCTTTTTACTTGTCAGTTCATTAAGTGGAGTCACAATAGATCCATAATTTCTGACAAATTTCCTGTAATAACCCGTCAGGCCCAAGAAAGCTCGAACCTAAGTCTGGGTGGTTGGAGGAGCCCAGTCCTTGATGGTCTGGATCTTGCTCTCCAATGGCTGAACCTGGCCTCCACCTACAAGGTGGCCCAGGTATACAACCTGTGTCTGCCCTATCTGGCACTTTGTGGCCTTGATAGTGAGACCTGCCTTCTGCAGAGCCTCTAACACTTTCCTCAGGTGGACCAGGTGATCCTCCCAGGTGGAGCTAAAGACAGCTATATCATCAAGATATGCTGCACAGAAGTCATCCAACGTAGTGAGAACTTGATTCACCAGCCTTTGGAAGGTGGCAGGTGCATTTTTGCAAACCAAAGGGCATTACCACAAACTGATAATGCCCACCAGGGGTAGAAAATGCTGTCTTGGGTTTGGCCTCCTCAGCTAACCTGATTTGCCAATACCCAGCTGTCAGGTCAAATGTACTTAAGTAGTTGGCAGAAGCCAATCTATCTATAAGTTCATCTTCCCTTGGTATTGGGTGGGCATCAGTCTTAGTGACTGCATTGAGACCCCTGTAGTCTACGCAAAACCTCATCTCTTTCTTACCACCCTGGGTGTGAGGTTTTGGCACTAGAACTACTGGACTAGCCCAAAGGCTATCTGAGGGTTCAATGACTCCCAACTCCAACATCTTCTGCACCTCTGTCTTGATGCAGTCTCTGACATGGTCAGGCTGTCTGTAGATTTTACTCTTGACAGGCAGACTGTCTCCAGTGTCAACCTCATGGGTACACCAATCAGTTTGGCTGGGTGTCAGAGAGAACATATGTCTGAAGGATTGAAGAACTTGTTTGCAATCCTTCTGTTGATGCTCAGAGAGGCTGCCACAAAAGACAACACCATCTACTGACCCATCATCAGGATTCTGGGTGAGCAGGTCTGGGAGAGGGTCACTCTCTTCCTCCTGTCCCTCACCTGTGGCCATGAGCAAGCTCATGTCCTTCCTGTCAACATATGCCTTGAGCCTGTTTACATGGAGCACCCTGAGAGGGCTCCTGGGGGTTCCAAGGTCCGCCAGGTAGGTGACCTCTCCCTTTTGCTCAATGATTGTGTGGGGCCCAGACCATTTGTCTTTGAGTGCTGCTGGGGCCACTGGCTCCAGCACCCACACCTTCTGTCCAGGCTTGTACACAGTCAGGACAGCCTTTTGGTCATGCCAAGCTTTTTGGAGTTCTTGGCTTGCCTCAAGGTTTTTAGAAGCCTTCTCCATGTACTCAGCCATCCTGGAGCGTAGACCAAGTACATAGTCCACTATGTTGGTTGCAGGCTTTTTGAGAGGTCTCTCCCATCCTTCCTTCACCAAACACAG
Source organism: Lissotriton vulgaris (assembly GCF_964263255.1). NCBI lineage: Eukaryota > Metazoa > Chordata > Amphibia > Caudata > Salamandridae > Lissotriton > Lissotriton vulgaris. Next base: position 196,708,593 of record NC_141685.1, read on the forward strand.
GGGTCCTCTTACAGGATGCCCATACAGAAGCTCAAAAGGGCTGTAGCCAACCCCCTTCTGTGGGACCTCTCTGTAAGCAAACAAAAGGCAGGGTATCAGGACATCCCATCTACGCCTGAGCTTTTCAGGTAGTCCATGAATCATCCCTTTAAGGGTCCTGTTGAACCTTTCAACAAGCCCATTGCACTGTGGATGATAGGGTGTGGTGAACTTATAGTTGACACCACATTCTTTCCACATTACAGTCAGATATCCTGACATGACGTTTGCACCTCTGTCAGAGACAACCTCCTTAGGGAAGCCCACTCTGGAGAACACTCCAACTAGGGCACTTGCCACAACAGGTGCTGTAGTGGTCCTAAGGGGAATAGCTTCAGTATACCTGGTGGCATGGTCCACCACCACTAGTATAAACCTGTGCCCTGATGCTGTCTGGGGTTCCATTGGGCCAACAATGTCAATCCCCACCCTTTCAAAGGGTACCCCCACCACAGGTAGTGGTATGAGGGGGGTCTTTGTTGTGCCACCTGACTTACCACTGGCTTGGCAAGTGACACAGGAGCGACAAAACTCCTTCGTATCTTCATTCATATGAGGCCAGTGAAAGTGTGAGACAAGTCTGTCCCAAGTCTTTGTCTGGCCTAAGTGTCCTGCAAGGGGAATCTCATGGGCCAAGGTGAGAAGGAAACCCCTCTGAGACAAGGGGATGACCAGCCTCCTGGTTGCACCAGGCTTGGGGTCTCTTGACTCAGAGTACAGGAGTCCATCTTCCCAGTATACCCTATGGGCACCTGTGGCGTTCCCTGCAGCCTCAGCAGCAGCCTGCTGTCTGAGGGGTTCAAGTGAGGGGCAGTCTAACTGTGCCTTCCCCAGGTCTTCTCTGGAGGGTCCCCCTGAGCCCAGAAACTCAACTTGATCAAGTTCAAGTTCTTTAGGCTCAGTTTCCCTCAACTCTTTCAGGTCAGCCTCCTCAGAGACTTGATCCCCAACCTGGGGCAAGGGGGAAGGCAATGCCTTAACCCTACTGCTCCTCTGCTTGGAAGGTGTCTGGTCCATTGTTCCAGGATCCAGCACCTGTTCAGTGGGGCATCTTCTGGCCTGTGACCTAGTCACAGCAAGCACATGCGCTGGCAAGCCTAACATTTCCATGTGAGTCCTCTGCTCCACTTCTGACCATAGTGATGACTCCAAATCATTGCCCAACAAACAATCCACTGGGAGGTCTGAACTAACCACAACTTTCTTTTGGCCACTTACCCCTCCCCAGGAGAAAGCAACAATCGCCATACTATGACTGGTAGTGACGTTGCTGGCATTGGTCACCAGGAAATCTGTACCTGGCATGATCTGTCCAGGGTCCACAAAGTTAGGTGTCACCATTGTGACACTGGCACAAGTGTCCCTATAGGCCTGAGCCATTTTTTCATTTATCAAAGGTGCCTGCCTGTATTTGCCCAAAGTATTGGGACTGACATCAGGGGATATATCCACATCCCCTGTACAGACAAGGACAGCCTGAGTGAGTGTGCCAACTAAGTTATCATACCCCTCAGATCCCAAGGTTAACCCAACTAGCCCCTTGGGAGGTACACTACCACTACTGACTGTACTTGGGGGTGCAGGTGCCTTAGGGGCTGTAGTGGTAGGAGTTTGTCCTCCTTTCTTGGTGCACTCACTAAACCAGTGAGTTTTACTTTTACAGTATTGGCACCACCTTTTTGACTGGCCTTCTTGAGTCTTCTTTTTCTGCTGTGAAGCCTGACCCCCAACCTCTTTGTTCTGTTGGGGACCTGTCGAAGACTTCTGGTCATTTTGTTCATTCTTAGTATTACCCTTCTGATCTGCTTTCTTCTGACCACCCTGGTTCTGAGTCTGGTTCTGCTTGACCCTTGTCCTGACCCATCTGTCTGCCTTCTTTCCCAATTCTTGGGGAGAGGTCAGATCTGAGTCAACAAGGTGCTGATGCAACAACTGGGTCTGACAGTTATTTAAAATCTGTTCTCTCATGATCAGATTGTACAACCCTGTGTAATCAGTAACCTTACTGCCCAGCAACCAGCCTTCCAAAGCCTTAGTGGCACAATCCACAAAGTCAGACCAATCCTGAGACTGAATTTTCTGGGAATCCCTGAACAGCAACCTGTACTGCTCAGTGGTTAAGCCAAACCCATCAATTAGTGTATTCTTCAGGACTTGGTAATTGTTAGCATCCTCAGCTCTAGTAGTGAGGAGCTTATCTCTACCTTTGCCTTCAAAGGAGAGCCACAAAATAGCTGCCCACTGACTCTGGGGGACGCACTGGACAGTGCAGGCCCTCTCCAAAGCAGTCATCCATTTGTGGATGTCATCCCCTTGTTTAAAGGGGGGCACTATCTTACTCAGGTGTCTAGTGTCTAAACTCCTGTCCTTTTCTCTAGGTAAAATGCTGCCACCAGTGGGTTCTACCCCACTCAATTTTGCTCTCTGGCAAGGGCAAGTCTCTCTTTGGCAAGGGCAAGTTCTTCCCTCTCAATCCTCAGATTGACTTCCTTCATTTTAGCTTCATGCTCTCTCCTCTGAGGGGATGTCATCCCTCGGTGAGAAGAGGCCTGAGAGCCATTGGTGCGAATGGATCTGTTACAGCCTCTAGAGAGAGATCTAACTCGTCCATTCCCAATGTTAAGCCTACCTGAGAGTGGGCCTGGGGGTCCCCCAGTTCCATTCTCATGCCTGCTTAAGTTGGACCTGGTGAGTCTACTGACTTCTACCTGACCTTTGTCTGCCTCATCCCCTGACAACTCCTCTTCCTCTTCCTCAACTTCACTTCCTGTTCCATTGAGGTTGAGGTCAGGGTCCCCAAGGGTTCCCTCTAAGGGGGGCATGCTCCCATCTGGATTAGGAGGGCCTGTGTTAGAAGCCCTCCTGGCATCATAAGTCTCTAAGAGACCAATCAGGAATGAGAGGGTAGGGTTAGAACCCTGTTTTAGCTTCCTGGAGGTACACACTTGTCTCATCTCCTGGAAGCTAAGAGCTGCATAGCTGGAGTTGACCTGTGGAGGGTCCACAACCACCAGAGGAGTCTGTGTAGATTCTCTGTGGTCAGACATGCTTCTAGTGTGGTGTAAGTGATGCACCTACCTACACTATATGTTTACCTACTGATCCCTTGCTAGAGTTGTAGTCAGGGTGTGCTAAGCCCTGTTGAACTACAACAGCTGGTTCAGTAGAACTCAGAGTATTCTAAGCTAAGTTATATGTACCTTAGTACTTATGTGATCTTTCAAATGATATTCTTAGGATACGTGTGGTAAAACAACAGCAAGCTCAAATCCCACCCGCTGCTCACCAATGTGAGAAGTTGGCCTTATATATAGTGCTCACTATTCTAGTGATCACTGTTTATCATTCCAAACGACCCTTATTGATGATTGGTTGTAAGTCAACCTTATAGACCAGCTATCCTAGTAGCATGGACAAGAGCAGTCTTTAGGCTAAACTCTAGAGGGCGTGTTAAGCCAGCTCTTATACCATCACATATACCCCTTGAACACCAAGTGAAGGGACACCACACAAGTTGTTATGAAAATAAAGTGTATTTATTTATAACACGACTACCCTGGCTCTTTATGAGACAGGGAGCTAAGCACAATACAAAACTCTTAAGAAAATACTTCAAGTTGCACCATTTACACAAATGCCCGAGGGGCACGAAAAACCATATACTACAAAAGTGGAATGCGAATTACTAGCAGGTAAGTAACTATTCTCAGAGGCTTTGGGATCGCTAGGACTAGACTACTGAACCTTCAGATTACGAGCAGGAGGCCTAGGGAGATCGGGTGCAGAGTGTGCACTCTCACGCGGGATGCGGGACAAAGTCTATGGAGGCTAGTAAATGCAAGGTTAGTGTTCTCGGGCGAACCCGACTAGGTAGGTCAAAAACAAAAGTGGATCTAGACACTTAGAGAGTGGTTCTACGCTGGAGCACCGTAGTACTCAGTTTACCTAGCCCAGGGGCTGCGGCTGCATAGGGTTCAAGTGTCGTCGGGAATCCACGTTGATGAACCAGGAGCCTGAAAGAAGAAGTTGCTGGCAGGCGACCAGTGAAGAAATTCGGAGGGATCCAAGCCTGGATCGATGATGGTGGAAACCTGAAAGCAGAGGGGACTCAGTTCTTAATCACTAGCCAGTGATAAGGTGGGCACCAGGATGGCACCGAATGAAGTCACCTCGACCAGGTGAGTGGGCGACGCTGGGCTCTGCAGTCTCTCGGACCAGGAGGCGTTGTCGGCGACCAGGATGGAGGTGCGAGCTGTCCCACGAAGGTATCTGCTGTCGGCGATGCTGGACCCAGGATTTGGGCAACAACTCTTGGCAAATGCAAGCCCACGCGGTGGGCACAAAAAGGCGTCTGGAGTGGACCAGGAGGGTCCGGGGTTCTCCTCTGTTGGAGGGGAGCAAGGGCCAGTCTGGAGCAACCAGACCAGCGGTGTTGTCGTCGTGGTGTGTCGTCAGGAGGGCCACAAGCCAGCAGGCAAGTAGCCGGACAACGCGGTGAGCAGCAAAGAGCAGAAGGGCCCCACGCAGATCTCATGGATGCTGGGGGGCTGGACTTCGGTGCTGGAGCTGCTCAGGGTTAGGGCTTCTCAAACCCCAAAGCACTCACTCGAGGATCCCTCGGCGGTCGTGCTGGATAAGCGTCGTGCAGTTTTGAAGATGGCCGGTCCCTTCAGGTCTCGTCACACCCACGAATCTCAGCTTGGCTGTAGAGGCAGGTAGAGGTCAGAGATGGCAGGGAATCCGGGTCTCGTCGATCTGGGCAGTCTTGATCCGGAGGAGAGACTTACAGCAAACCGCAGCACTTAGATGGTGCCCGCTGATGCAGGGTGGCTACTCCTTAGCCACAAGGGAGAGTCTTCAGAAACGTTCAAGAGTTCTTTCGTGGAAAGTAGTCAAGATTAAGAATTATCTAATTTGGAAAGGGGGCCCGCTCCTATCTTTCTACTAAGGAAAGGGGCTGGCACGCGACTAGGTCCTGCCCATGGGTGGGACCAGGAAGGGGGGTGGTTACACCCCTCTCCCTTGCCAGACTTCCCCCAGCTCAGGGGCTGATGTGCCCCTGAAACTGGTTTGAGCCGGCATATGCACAGTGAGCACCGGGGTGCCACTTGCAGTCACCTTCCTCTAAAGCCCTGCCTACCTGGGATACACAAAACCCTGTCTGGGATGGTGCTAGCACCGCCCCTGACAGGAAACCCTTTGTCCAAGCTCTCCTCGCTGGAAGGACTCCCAGCAGCAGGAGGTCAGACTTGTGTCTGTGGTGGCAGCATCCATTTTGTGATGCTGAGGCTTGAGTTAACTTTAACCGGGGTTCACAGTTACATACATGTCGTGTCCCTCTAGAAGGGTGGAATGCTAACCCCGTCGCCAGAATTGGCGAGGGGTTAGTATTCCAATTCGTATGACACCTTACTCGACATGTTTTGATAAAGCGATACCAAAGTTGGCATATAACCGCGAGGATTATAATGCGCTTAAGAGTATATGGTACGCGTTATCATTGAACAGCTATTAGGACTTGGTTCCGCAAGCTGCAGACAGGCTCGGCTCATGCCAGAGCACCATCTCACATAATTCCAAGCACTCTGCCTTCAGGATTGATAAGGCCTGCCATAGGAGTGACTGATAGGAATATATGTGTCCATTTTAGGGTTAGATATAGGAATACTATATCTACAGCAATGGGTGTGTACACCACCTTGCCCCAGCTGTCAAGCAGCCAGTTGTGTCTGTTTAGTTAGTCAACCCAGGGGTGGCATAATACATGCTGCAGCCCCTGGGAGACCTCTGGGTACACCTCTGCCCTGGTTACAGGGACACAAGAGAGGGCCCAGTGCCAATTCAGTACCTGGGTACAATTTGGAATAGAGAGAACAGCTAGGCTGTGGGTCTGATTAGCAGGCCCACAGCCAGGGAAAGTGGTAAACCAGTGAAGCAAAAAGCAAAAATCTGGGGTGGTCATAGGATTGCAGACCCTACTCTCCTACAATTGTGATCTGTGTGGGACTGTGTCGCACCCCCTTCCCAGCTGGTCCATCAAGATGGCGGATGGGATAATGCCTGGTCTTAGAGTCGGGAAAGGGCATCGTTGGACTTGAGCGTCTACTTTGGGACTTGCCATCCTTTCTTCGACTTATGGACTATGTTTCGACAACTTCTGTTTGACCTTTGACAATTTTACGGTGGGGCTCTCTTTATCGGAGGGGATCAGCAAATTTGATCGACTGGGCCAAGGCTGAGACTGTTGTTTGAGGTTTCTCAATATTGATTTATTGGTAACGGGACTGCTTTATTTGGTTAACGGAGTCCGGGGCGGGATTTCTAGTTTCCTCTGATGTACTGTTTTATTGTGGTCTGCTTGATCGTGTTAGCATTGCGGGGGATTCTTCGTTAAGACGGGGGGGAGAGTCCGGGAATGCGTATGACATAGCCCTCCTCCATTTCTCCTCTTTGGGCAGGGTTTTGGTCCCTTCTTTCTTTCCCTTTTCTTTTTTCCCCTTTATTTTTCTATATTTCGGGTTCATTTACGGGGCGACAGGCAAGCTGCTAGGGGGGTAGGCTGTAGTCATCTGCAGGGGTGCAGGGTGGGGGGTTGGAGGGGGGGAATTTTGTTTTTACTATTTGTTTCTATGGCCTTTTTTTCTTCTGATCTTTCTTCGCCTTTTCTTTTGTTTCTTCTTTTTCGGGTCAGCGGAGTGGGTCTATTTTTTTGTCAATTGTCGACTTTTTATCTGTGCCTATACTTTCACGGTACTTCAGTACCATCGGGCGGGAGCTCCACTGGTGCGAACATTAATTGTATGCTTGTTTATCCTGAATCGTATGCCTTAGCGCCACTGTTTTGAATGATATCGAACTAACTGTGGACCTCCTGCTGTTTTGCCCGCCCTTTATGCATCTTTGAGATATTGTATGGCACCTGATCCTTCTATCTTATATTATAAAATGGAACATTTATTATCCTGCTATTCGTATAATATGCTATGCTGCCAGTTTTTAATTGCAATCGTGCTGTATTTGCCTCCCGGGAGGCCGAGTCTGGTTCTAATTGCTTGGTTGAAATGATATTGATTAGCGGCCAGCCCTGGTGGTTGTAGGCCCATACTTGTAACTGGTTGAAGTATCAATAAAGGTTTAAAAAAAAACAAAAAAACCTCATCTCTCTCTTACCATCCTGGGTGTGAGGTTTTGGCACTAGAACTACAGGACTAGCCCAAGGACTCTCTGAGGGTTCAATGACTCCCAATTCCAACATCTTTTGTACTTCTTGTTTTATGCAGTCCCTGACGTGGTCAGGTTGCCTGTAGATTTTACTCTTTATAGGCAGACTGTCACCAGTGTCTACCTCATGGGTGCACCAGTTTGTCTGACTGGGTGTCAGAGAGAACATTTGTCTAAAGGATTGAAGAACCTGTTTGCAATCCTTTTGCTGATGTTCAGAGAGGTATGCAACGCTTACAACGCGCGCGTTACCACGACCTACCATTACCACGCGGTTGTAACAACGAAAGTTGTTACAACGAATTGCGCTGGGGGGCGCTCGAGGATAGTAAATCATTTAATTTACTATCCCAACACCTTCCCTACTATCCACGGGGACTGGTGTTGGAATAGTAAATTAAATGTTTTAAATTTGCGCCCCCCCAACGCAAGTCGTTGTAACGACTTGCGTTGTTACAACCGCGTTGTAATGGTAGGTCGTGGTAACGCGCGCGTGGTAACATCATATATCCGTTCAGAGAGGCTGTCAGAAAAGACTACACCATCTACTGACCCATCATCAGGGTTCTGAGTGAGCAGCTTTGGGAGAGGGTCACTCTCTTCCTCCTGTCCCTCATATGTGGCCATGAGCAAACCCATGTCCTCCCTGTCAACAAATGCCTTGAGCCTGTTCACATGAAGTACTCTGTGAGGGCTCCTGGGAGTTCCAAGGTCCACCAGGTAGGTGACCTCTCCCTTTTGTTCAATGATGGAATGGGGTCTAGACCATTTGTCTTGGAGAGCTGCTGGGACCACTGGCTCCAACACCCACACCTTCTGTCCTTGGTGATACACAGTCAGGACAGCCTTTTGGTCATGCCAAGCTTTTTGAAGTTCTTGGCTGGCCTCCAGGTTTTTAGATGCCTTCTCCATGTACTCTGCCATCCTGGAGCGGAGACCAAGTACATAGTCCACTATATCAAGTTTAGGCTTTTTGAGAGGTAACTCCCATCCTTCCTTCACAAGACATAGGGGTCCTCTTACAGGATGCCCAAATAGAATCTCAAAAGGGCTGTAGTCAACCCCCTTCTGTGGGACCTCTCTGTAAGCAAACAGAAGGCAGGGTAAAAGGATGTCCCATCTTCGCCTAAGCTTTTCTGGTAAACCTTTTATCATCCCTTTTAGGGTCTTGTTGAATCTCTCCACAAGCCCATTGCACTGTGGATGATTCTGGGACCCACCCTCCTTAGATTGTTGGGGCCCTGTTGAAGACTTCTGGTCATTTTGCTTATTCTCATTACCCTTCTGGTCTGCTTTCTTCTGGCCACCACCCTGGTTCTGGTTCTACTGCTTGGTAATTTACTCCACACTCCTTCCACATAGCAGTCAAGTATCCTGACATGAAGTTTGCACCTCTGTCAGAGATAACCTCCTTAGGAAACTCCACTCTGGAGAAAACTCCAAGTAGGGCCCTGGCAACAACAGGAGCTGTAGTGGTCCTAAGGGGAATAGCTTCTGGATACCTGGTGGCATGACCCACTACCACCAGTATAAATCTGTGCCCAGATGCTGTTGGGGGGTCCATTGGGCCAACAATGTCAATCCCCACTCTTTCAAAGGGCACCCCCACCACAGGTAGTTGGATAAGGGGGGCCTTTGTTGTGCCACCTGATTTGCCACTGGCTTGACAGGTGACACATGAGCGACAAAACTCTTTTGTGTCTCCAGACATATGGGGCCAGTGAAAGTGTGGGACAAGCCTGTCCCAAGTCTTGTTCTGGCCTAAGTGACCTGCAAGGGGAATCTCATAGGCCAAGGTAAGAAGGAAAGCTCTCAGAGACAAGGGGATGACCAGCCTCCTGGTAGCACCAGGCTTGGGGTCTCTTGCCTCAGAGTATAGGAGTCCATCATCCCAGTACACCTTGTGGGTACCTGTGGCATTCCCTGCGGCCTCAGCAGCAGCCTGCTGTCTGAGAGGTTCAAGAAATGAACAGTCTAACTGTGCCTGCCTCAAGTCTGCCCTGGAAGGTCCCCCTGTCCCAAGAAACTCAACCTGTTCAGGTTCCAGATCCTCTTCTAGGACAGTTCCTTCTGGGGTCTCTAGGTCAGCCTCCTGTGATGGCTGATCCTCCACCTGAGGCAGGGGGGAAGGCACTGCCTTTACCCTACTGCTCTTTCTCTTGGGTAGTGTCTGGTCCATTGTTCCATGATCCAGCACTTGCTCAGCTGGGCATTTCTTGGCCTGTGACCTGGTCACAGCAAGGACATGTGTTGACAAACCTAACATTTCCACATGAGTCCTATACTCCACATCTGACCATAAGGAGGATTCCAAATCATTGCCCAAAAGACAGTCCACTGGGAGGTCTGAACTAACTACAACCCTTTTGAGGCCAGTTACCCCTCCCCAGGAGAAGTTAACAATTGCCATACTGTGATTGGTAGTGACATTGCTAGCATTGGTCACTAGGTAGTCTGAACCTAGTATTACCTGTTCAGGGTCCACAAAGTTTGGTGTCACCATAGTGACACTGGAACAAGTGTCCCTGTAGGCCTGAGCCATCTTTCCATTGATAAAAGGCGTTTGCCTGTACTTGCCCAGAGTACTGGGACTTACAGTAGGGGTCATATCCATGTCCCCAGTACAAACAAGAACAGCCTGAGTAGGTATTCTGACTAAGTCAGAACCCACCTCAGTTCCCAGGATTAACCCTACTAGAGCCTTGGGAGGTGCACTGCCACTACTAACTGTACTAGGGGGTGCAGGTGCTTAGGGGCAGTAGTGGTAGGAGCTGGGCCTTTCTTGGTGCACTCACTAAACCAGTGAGTCTTACTTTTACAGTATTGGCAGCATGGTTTTCTTGGACCATCATTCTTCTTCTTTTGGAAATTCTGGGACCCACCCTCCTTAGATTGTTGGGGCCCTGTTGAAGACTTCTGGTCATTTTGCTTATTCTCATTACCCTTCTGGTCTGCTTTCTTCTGGTCACCACCCTGGTTCTGGTTCTACTGCTTGACCCTTGTCCTGACCCATCTGTCTGCCTTCTTTCCCAATTCTTGGGGAGAGGTCAGATCTAAGTCAATAAGGTGCTGATGCAACAACTGGTTCTGACAATTACTAAAGATTTGCTCTCTCATAATTAGATTATACAATCCTGTGTAATCAGTAACTTTACTTCCCAGTAACCAGCCTTCAAAAGCCTTAGTGGCACAATCAACAAAGTCAGTCCAATCCTGAGACTGAGTTTTCTGGGTGTCTCTGAACATCAACCCGTACTGTTAAGTTGTTAAGCCAAATCCATCAATCAGTGTATTTTTCAGGACTTGGTAATTGTTAGCATCCTCAGCTCTAGTAGTGAGGAGCTTATCTCTGCCTTTACCTTCAAAGGAGAGCCACAATATAGCTGCCCACTGACCCTGGGGGATGCACTGTACAGTGCAGGCCCTCTCCAGAGCAGTCATCCATTTGTGGATGTCATCCCCTACCTTAAAGGGGGCACTATTTTACTCAGGTGTCTAGTATCAAAACTCCTGTCTTTATCTCTAGGGATAATGCTGCCACCAGTGGGTTCTACCCCACTCAATTTCTGCTCTCTGGCAAAGGCAAGTCTTTCTTTGGCAAGGGCAAGTTCTTCCCTCTCAATCCTCAGATTGACTTCCCTCATCTTAGCTTCATGCTCTCTTCTCTGAGGGGATGTCATCCCCCTCTGGGAAGATGCCTGAGAGACATGGGTGTGAATAGATCTGTTAGAGCCTCTTGAGCGAGACCTAACTCATCTATTCCCAAGGTTAAGCCTGCCTGAGGATGGATTTGGGGCTCCCCCAGTTCCACCCTCATGTAGGCTTACATTAGCCCTGGTAAGTCTACCAACTACAACTGGACCATTTTCTACCTCCTCATCAGAGGTGTCCCCCTCTTCCCTACCTTCTGCATTTTCTGTTTCAGGGAGGTTATATTCAGGGTCTACTTCTAAGGAAGGTATGCTTCCATCTGTAAGATCAGAGGGGCCTGGATTAGAAGCCCTTCTGGCATCAAATGTCTCTAAGAGACCTATCAGAAAAGAAGTGGTAGGGTTTGAACCCTGTTTTAGTTTCCTGGAGGTACACAATTGTCTCATCTCCTGGAAGCTGAGGGCTGCAGATCTTGAAATGACCTGTGGAGGGTCACTAACCTCTAGGGGAGTCACTGAAGGCTCTCCATGGGTAGACATGCTTTCTAGTGAGGTGTAAGTGGTGCACTTACCTACACTATGGGTTTTCCTACTGATCCCTTGCTAAGAGTTGTAGTCAGGGTGTGCTACTCCCTTTCTACTACAACAGCTGGTTCAGTAGAACTCAGAGTATTTCTAAGCTTGTTATACGTACCTATGGTACCTTATGTGATCTTTCAAATGATATCTCAAGATTATATTTGGTAAAAACAACAGCAAGCTCAAATCCCAACCGCTGCACACCAATGTGGGAAGTTGGCCTGATATATGATGCTCACTAGTTCTAGTGATCACCTTGTATCAGTCCAAACAACCCTTATGGTGATTGGTTGTAAGTCAACCTTATAGACCAGCTATCCTAATGGTAGCATGGACAAAGCATTCTTAGGCTAAACTCTTTTGGCATGTGAAGCCAGCTGTTTTACCACATATAATCCCTTGAATACCAAGTGAAAGGACACCACACAGGTTGTTATGAAAATAAACAATATATTTATTAACTAACATACACCTCTGAACTCTTTATGAGGTCAGAGGGCTAAGTACATGACAATCTCTTAGGAAAAATACGTTTAAGTTGCACGATTTACAATGTTGCCCTAGGGGCGCAACAGACCATATACTAAACAAGTGGTATAAGGAAGTCAATAGAAGGAATAGAGCTGTCCAGAGGCTGTAGGATCTCTGGGACTACACTACCCTAACTTTAGGTAAGTAATAGGAGGCCCACGGAACGAGTGTGCAGAGTGTGAACTCACACGCGAGATGTGTAACAACGTCTATGGACAGTACAGTTCAAGAAAAAGGTGAGTACGGACAATCCTGACTAGTTAGGACTAAAACGACTGTGGAACTGGACACTAGGAGAGTCAATCTACCCTTGAGCACCAAAATTCTCTTGTTACCTCACCCATGGGCTGCGGATGCATAGGTGTCAAAGTGTGTCGGGTTTCCGCGTCGAAGTCTATGGAGCCTTGAAGAGAGATGCTGCAGGCGACCAGGAGGAAGATGTCAGGTGCGATCCAAGGGTGGATCGGAGATGCTGAAGACCTGAAAGCAGAGGGGACAATGTTCAAAGTCACTAGCCAGTGACTGAGGTGGAACCAGGAGTGGAACCAGAGGCTGTCGTTGCGATCATGTGAGAGTGGACGCTTGATTCTGCAGCCACGTGGACCAGGTGGTGTCTTCGACAACCAGGATGAAGGCACGAGCTGTCCCACGCAGGGTCTCGCTGTCGGCGGTGTCGGATCCGGATTTGGAGTCAACAGGCCTTGGCAAAGGCAACCCATGCAGTGAGTGGAAAAGACGTCTGGTGCGGACCAGGAGGGTCCGGAGTACTTCTCTTTTGGAAGGAAGCAAGGGCCAGTCTGGAGCAACCAGACCAGCGGTGTTGATGTTGTGGATTGTCGTCTAGGAGGCCACTAGCCAGCCGGCAAGTGACCAGACAACGCGTCGAGCAGCAGACAGGCAGAAGGGCCCCACGCAGGTCTCATGGATGCTGGAGGGCTGGTCTTCAGTGCAGGAGCTGCTCAGGGCTGGGGCTTCTCAGTCCCCAAAGCACTTCGTCGAGGTTACCTCAGAAGTCGTGCTGGAAGTGAAGTGCAGTTTCTTCAAGATGGCCGGTCCCACGTGTCTCGTCGCACCCACGGATCTCATCTGTGCTGCAGATGTAGGTAGAGGTAGGAGAGGTCTGGGAATCCGGGTCTCGTCGGACTCTGAAGTCTGGATCCTCGAGGGAAGATGACAAAGTGAAGCCGCTGGACGCTTGATGGTGCCTGCTTGTGCAGGGTGGACACTCCTTGCCCACAAGGGGCACAGGGTCAGACTGATTTGCATATAGCCATGTCTGAACTGGGGTGGCAGAGTGGGCTAAAGAACGGTGATGGATTAAACCCAGATCTTTTGACTGGGTGTGAGTGTTTGATTGATTCAGATGCTCCGTCCATCACCACCCCCTTTTGTACTGCTTGTGCAGGGTGGACACTCCTTGCCCACAGGGGAGATTTCTTCAGTCTTCTGGTGTAGAAAGTCGAAGTCCAGAGTTTCTTGTAGAGTTTCAGTTCAGGATTAATCTAACTTGGAATGGGACCAGCTCCTACAATTATCCTGCTAAAGGGGGCTGTACTACGACTAGGTCCCACCTATGGGTGGGACCAGGAAGGGTGGTTACACCTCCTATCCTTTGTCCGGTCTTGCGCCAGAGCTGGGGCTGGAGAGCCCCAGGAACTGGTTTGGACCGGTGCATGCACAGGGACACCTTGTGTGCCCCAGGCATGTCTCATTCCTTTCAGCCCTGTCCTACCCAATACACAAAATCCTGTCTGGGGTTGTGCTAGCACCTCCGAAGGCAGGAAACCCTTTGTCCAGGCCTTCCTCGCTGGAAGGACTCCCAGCAGCAGGAGGTCAGACTTGTGTCTGTGGTGGCAGCATCCATTTTGTGATGCTGAGGCTCGGGTTAACTTTAACCGGGGTTTACAGTTACATACATGTTGTGTCCCTCTAAAAGGGTGGAATGCTACCCCCGTCGCCAGAACTGGCGAGGGGGTAGTATTCCAATTCGTATGACACCTTACTCGACATGTTTTGATAATGATATACCAAAGTTAGCAATAACCGCGAGGATTATAATTAGGGCTCCCGGTTTTCCGTTTAAACGGATTTTTACATATAAATACAGACGGAAAACAAGTTTTCCTTTATCTGTATTTATATATAAAAAACGGGAAAATACTAGTACATTTTGCCGCGCTTCCGACCCCCAACCATCTGGTGTCTCCCCCTCCTTAGAGGGTTAAGAGGTGTCAGCCCCTGCAGAGACAGCTTCCCCTGGCAGCACCCGAGTACTTCACAGGTCTTTGAAAGACCATTTACATGTTAATGAGGCTTTGTTGTTCCTTCGCCCCTTCTCAGAGCCCCCACGAAATTGGCCTCTGTAACCAGCTCCATACTAGCACTCAGAGTTACTGCTCCAGTGACCGGTGAACACGGGTCAAAGCTGAAATGTAGCGCCTTGATGCGCGTCTGTCACTGGTGTGCAAGGACATGTGAGAGACATGCACACTCTGCTTCATTTAGAGATGTTACTGTGAAAGATGCACAGGTTATGCCGTGAGAGGCAGATCAGTGATTTCAAACCACTGGTACTCCTTTTACTAATCCACAGTGTCCCTCTGCTCACGAGTGTGCATCAGCACTGCGAACAGTGAATTTCTTTGTAAGTGGGCGAAAAGCTCTGGTCTGTTCAGTGCGCCCAATTAAGGGTGTGCTACAGCATAAACTGGGATGCGTGTTGTTAGGGAATGGCACAACTGCTGACTACTCTCTGGTGGACAGAACCAGACAGTCAAGGTGGAAGTGATCTATAAATCAATTGTACATTGAGAGTGAGATGGCGTGTGTCTGGTAAGGACTCGCAAATAAAGCAGCCAGTGCTTGTATAGTTTACGAGGGTACATCTGCACGTAAACTGCATGCATGTAGCTCTCTTCCTACATCCCTAAACGGGTTGTAGATCAAAATGACAACTTAACAAATGCTTCTCATGATGGGCCATCTTGCAATCAGCAAAATGCCAATTTTGCCCACGTAAAAGGTTAGCACATCATGATTTAAATATGCTCTTTGGCAAAGATGGGACTTTTGAAAAAGCAGCACTTAATAATTTACATTCATAGCAATAAAAAATATTATAAAACGTAGAAATCTAAGTATGTATGCTCAAAAAATCGGGAGTAAATTAATTCAAGGTTGAGATAAAGCTGGAAGTCGATAGTCAGATGCAGTGCCTGAGGAAAGCTCCTATTTTAGAAATGTCGGCAACCACCTGAACACCAAAGGTGGATCACAAAACGTTTGGATTGACACAAATACATGCCCTTGATAGTAAGCAAGGAAGTGCTTGATGGTAACACCTTTCACACAATATAAATATTACAAGAATTGTTGTACATAACTGTTGTGTTGCATTCTGTTGCTTTTGTGATGTTTTATTTTTTGTACCGTTGTGTTTCTGTGTTGCTTTATCACACTGTGTCATTGTTGTGGCTGTTGTGTTTCATTAAATTGTGTTATTGTTTCGGTGTAAAAAAAAATTAAAGATGCACAGGGTCACTTAGCAAGTAGAGGAGGTTGCGGGTCTCATTTCTCGTCTCTGCTGTCTCCCTGTGAATGGCGGCCTAGGTGCAGTATTGAGACTGTTTACTGAGTGAGGACTCGGCTACTTCAGCATGGGCGACTTCTGTTATGCCTGGTCCTCAGTGCTTCTATAGACGTGGGAGAGAGACACGCAGCCTTCACTGGTTGCAAAGTGACCCTGTGCATCTTTCACAGTAACATCTCTGAGTGAAGCAGAGTGGGTGTGTCCCTCACATGTCCTCGCACACCAGTGACAGGCATGCATCGCGCATCATCAAGGCGCTACATTTCAGCATTGACCCATAGTTCTTTTTCCTAGACCATCCGACACTCCAAAAGTACAAGGCTGTCCGTGATGTGGATATTCATTGTTACGACCGTGATATCAACATCCCAGCGTGGCCTAGGAGGGAAACAAACCCAACAATGTTTTTTAACCCAGTTTGGCAGGATGAGCAGTCACCAACAATAAGGATTTCAGAATGTTTGATAATGTCTGATTGGGTCATGGTGACTTGTTTATTTCACCACCACCTGGATTCATGCCCATCAAACGTGCTAGCGTCTCTCTTCATCCATTCTCCATGCATACCCATCAAACACTGCGCTGGCCCTTTTTGTTATTTCACTCTCCACCCATAATTCACATCCATCCAACATTGTTCTTGCATCTCTCGTAATATTTTGTGCATCTTGTTATTTCACTCCCACCTTTATTCATGCCCATTAGACACTGTGCCGTTGACTCTTCTTATCTCAACCTCCATCCACCATTCACACTCTTCAAACACTGTGCTGGGGCCTCTCGAAATTTCACACTCTACCTGCCATTCATTTCATCAAAGATTATTCTTTTCATGTTAGCTTTTCAACCAAAATCACTCATTGATTTTTGAATAATGAGTGTAAACGCTTTAAGTTGTATTCTCTATGAGTGTTTGCTTTTTTCCAGTATGTTGTTACTTTTTTTCAGGCAGCATATTACTGTAGTCTAGTGCATAATTTGAATTGAATTGCTTCCAGGTGTTTATAGCGGTACACAATTGAGTTGTAACTGAAGGCAGTGCGAGTTTCTCTCAGTGGGGCAGTATGGAGTTCAGTCTGGGAGAGGATGTGGCACTCTGCCGATGACAAACTGCAAGGTTCTGAGACAAATGGCTAGTTATAGCACTTTTAAGCATATTTGGGACATGCTGCATATGGCAAAGTTTTCAGATGAATGTATAGTGTTGACCTATGACAACCGAGCGCATGTGTGCATTGTCAATTTAAATAAATGTGGAAAATACTAGTTGTAGCGTCGTCTTTTGCTTGCAGCAAAAATAAATGTGGATAAATACAGAAAAAATGCCCCAAAAATAAATATGGATAAATACAGACGGAAATTGCAAAAAAATAAATACCATAAAACTGGGAGCCCTAATTATAATGCACTTAAGAGTATATGGTATAGCGTTATCATGGAAACAGCTAAAGGACTTGGTTCCGAAAGCTGCAGACAGGCTCAGCTCATGCTAGAGCACCATCTCACATAATTCCAAGCACTCTGCCTCCAGGATTGTTAAGGCCTGCCATAGGAGTGACTTATAGGAGGATATGTGTCCATTTTAGGTTTAGATATAGGTATACTATATCTATAGCAAAGGGTGATTACACCACCTTGCCCCAGCTGATTGATCAGCCAGTTGTGTCAGATTTGGATGGCCAGCCAGGGTTGGCATAATACATGCTGCAGCCCCTGGTAGGCCTTGGGTTCACTTATGCCCTGGGTACCTATGGTACATAGTACAAGGACTTACAAGAGTGACCCACTACCAATTGGTAAATGCACCTAAGGTACATGGTTGTCAATTTAGAGAGAGAACAGCTAGGCTGTGGGTCTGATTAGCAGGCCCACAGCCAGGGAAAGTCGTAAACCAGTGAAGCAAAAAGCAAAAATCGGGGGTGACCATAGGATTGCAGACCCCACTCTCCTACATACGTGACAAAATGTTCTTTGTTTATGTTCTCCAGTCGAGCATGGCCAACCAACCGTTGAGCCAACTGACCATTTTCCGTGTCCCAAGGACGTGCGGTCAGGCCACCTTCGTCAGTAAGGGCATCAGCACAGTGCCAGTTCTGCATTTTTCAGGTACATCAGACCTATCACTGTAAACAGAAGCCAGAACTCTTCTGCTGTGACCATCACATGCGTGGGTTCTCCGGCCGGCCGTTTATCTGACTTGGGACATCAAAGCCTCTCTCAGTTGGTAAACTCCCAAAGCTAGATAATATTTTTTGCCTATTTAAAATCTCTGACTTGTCTCAACATTTTTCTTCCACACCCAATTCCTTGCATTTAAGGGTTCTTTAAATGATTAGATCTTGTATGGCTAGCCTCCCTAGTTAGGCACCTCCAGGCACAGGATTGATGTAGAAATATGTTCTACATTTTCTGACTAACTTCAATTCTGCTTCTTTAAGGATCCCAGTCTTTTGCATTTATGGGTCTCTTTAAAAAGACACCTGCATGAATAATTCTCTCCAGGAAGGCTTGTTTCTAGGCACTAGAATTTCATAACAAATGTACTCTATATCTTTGGATCACTAGCTGTTTTCAATTATGCCTTTTAAAAGATAATCATTCCAGCTTGCCTTAATAGAATTTTGAGCATTTGTCATCAAGCATTTATTCCAGACGGAGTGAAGTCCGATCATCTTAATGGGTTTTGCTTAACTACATGAAATGAAATGCTTTTTAGTGATATAGTTGTGTGTTTAACGAATAAACGTGCCACTCCAATATGATTCTGCGTCATCTCATATCCTTCCTCCTTATTCCTCAGTGAAGTGTTGCGCCGGTGGCCTGTGACTTACTGTTGAGGTGACCACACCCCAAAGGGTTTGTTCTATCCCTTTATCAGCTGGCGACCACGGAAATTCATCGTACCTCCATTCTGCGGTGGATCTGGTGCATATCCACGAGCCGCCTCCGAGAGGGTCCCACCTCCGCCCATTGCAGACCACGGGTAAGACAAGGCTTTTTGTTTTCCCTTGAATTCCTTGGTCTTTGCTACATGGATGTGTGGCGGACTCCTTTGGGCTGGGTCTGGCTGAGCAACTGACCCCCTGCCGCACTGTCTCTGGTCAAGATTAACAACCCTCTGTTCTTTGTGTGGTCACGATTTTGCACTTTCTTGTCAGTGTCGGTTTCTATTGTGTACATCTTGTGGCTTTAGGTGCCGTGGTTTTCCTGTTTGCCCTGCCGGTTCCAGTCCGGAGGGGATAGTTCTAGGGTCAATGGTTCTAGATTGTATGTGCTCTTCACAGTTTAAGTATGTGACCGGGGGCAGAGTTTGAGTCTCCTGGTTCTAGATTTACGACCCACCCCAACCCCCCCACAATTCAAGTCTGTGAGCGGGGTCGGTATTTGACTCTCCTGGTTCTAGATGTCCACAGTTCAAGTCTGTGATAAGTGGGGTCGGAAGGTTTGACATTGCATTGCATATTGTGATTCTCCGGCATTACATTGCATATTGTGTTTCTCTGCCATTACATTGCACATTGTTCTTTTCCCTTCCATGATGTATTTTTTACATTCCATATTGTGATTCTCCCTTACATTCTTTCGCCTCTCTTTATTATTCATCTTCCTATTCCTTTTGTCGCCTCCTGCCACCTGTTCCCTGCCTGTGCCTTCCCACGCAGGCCTGCCCAACACTTTCTTCCATGCAGGTTGCCTCCTGCCTTTCGCCTCCTCTGGCTCATTGCTTTCCATCCTTTCCTCTTTTTCTTTTTTCTCCACATGATATCTTCTTGCAAGGTTTGGGTGTCTCTATTTACTCTATTTATTCTTTGCTTCACCCTTTTAGGCGACTTTACCGACTGCCTTTGTCAGCTTCTGTGAATGCACGGAAAGAGGAAGTAGCTTGTGCTCTTTGCAGAACACACACACCCACTGTCGCTCCCTTCCTCCCCTGGCGGCGCTGCTCTCTCTCCCTCTCCGACACTGAAGACCACATCCCTCGGGCCCCTGCCCCTCCTTGACCCACGGCTCTGGTGACTGCTATCAACAGTTGATATCCCTCGCGCCTCCACCCCTCCTTGACCCACGACTCTGGTGACTGCTATCAACAGTTGCCACGTGCTCTTTCTCTCCTTTCCTATTCCATCGTCCTCCTCTTTTTCGATACCACTACATCCCCCCTCCCCTTCTCTGACCACAAGTCACACTTTCCTCTGTTTTTACCACGCCCAAATTCCCAACTCCCCACGGGGTTTGCCTCTCCCTAGTTTTTCATGTTTTGCCTTTCATGGTTTTGTGTGACACAATTGTGCTTTTTTTTTCTTCAACTACATTGTTAAGCTACTCCCCCGGGTCTAGTGAGACTTAATATCTAGGTCCCTTCTTACTGTACATTTCATTTTTTTTTCAAGATGCATCTCTTTTATATCTTTTTGATCTACTTTTCAATGCATGATTGTCCTTGTTAAATATTTGTTTCTTCTTGTTCTATGTTTTCTGTCTAGTGCCTTGTTCTGTGCCACAGTGTGCTACGTTGTGCTTTTAGTTACTTACTTATGCTTCACTGTTAACATACCGCATCCTTCCCACATTGCCACCCCTTTTGCCTCACCCCTGAGCCTACTCCCATTGCCCCCTCTCCTCATCTCAATTCACTCTCATTGATGTCTGGGTTGTATACTGCCTAGCCCTTCCCTTTCTATACTGCAGCCCTGCTAGGTAGATCCCTTGCTCCACACCCCACCACACACCGCCCGACATTTTCCACTGCCCTCCATTCCAGCCTGCCCTATCCACCCCGCTCACGTTTGTCTATCATTTGCCTTTGCAACTGATAGCCCAAAGAGGGGGGAATAGTACCCCTCTCCTCGTGCTCCCTTTACCTCCTCTTTTGTACCTCCTATAACAGCGATGTGCACTACCCCACTGCCTCCGGGATGTCCAACGCCCCACCACGCCTTATCAATTGCACTATCCAGTTTGTTCACGGCGTTTCTGAGGCTGTCTATAATACCACCATTAGCGAACTCACTCCCCTTGATGACACACTCTGAGGAATACTAACAGCCACCTGCGCAATTTTAGGCATCACCTTCACTCAAAACACCCAAGTTCGCATCTCTGCAATTTCTATGAACGACATATACGACGCCCTCCCAGATATATCTCTCACCCCGCCATCCCCAGACACTACTTGCCCTCACCTGCTATACACCGGCGAAGCCTCTAATTCTTTCACCCTATCTGTTCCGCACTCGGTTCCCTTTGATCACCTAGGTTACCCTGACTATCCTGCCAGCTCACCCATCTTTATCACTGACGAGGATTCTTCATTGGATTCCATACAGTCAGTTGTTTCATCTGAAGTAGCATCCATCCCACCTCTTGAAGGTGAAGGTCCTGACTCACCTACACCCTCTGCCTCCGACTCCTATTCTTTCCACCCACAGTCTGAGAACGATACAACACCTCTTTTAAGAGCACTGTTGTCCGACTACTTGCAAGATCCCGCAGGCCCTGCATCCCTGCCTGACCTTCAGAACCCACCCCACTGTTCCAACTTCATATAAGGGAATGAATGGTAATCCCCCTGACAATAGCACCATATTCCTGATCAACAATAACGTTGTGGGCATCTCTGACGGTCGCCCGTCTTGTTTTATTCATGTGACGCCCCTCACCAGCACAGTTCTTCTCACAATACTTCAAGCACTCAACATTGACAATAGTCATACTAGACAGATCACTCTATCTATCGCAACAGCATTTTCATGCCCCCTTGAGCCAGCACCGAACACCTTGAAACACAAACGCAAATAGTTTACTCCCATACATTTGCACAACCCATTCTCACAAGTCCAATGCAAGCGCTTCAGGCAGTATTCGGCAAAAGAATACTAGGCGCTTCATCGCTCAAAACACCAGGGTGGATCCACATACATATCCGTCTATTATCCCCAGTGTGAGAAGTCGGCCTGATATATGATGCTCACTAATTCTAGTGATCACCTTGTATCAGTCCAAACAACCCTTATGGTGATTGGTTGTAAAGTCAACCTTGTAGACCAGCTATCCTAATGGTAGCATGGACAAAGCAGTCTTAGGCTAAACTCTTTTGGCATGTGAAGCCAGCTGTTTTACCACATATAACCCCTTGAATACCAAGTGAAAGGACACCACACAGGTTGTTATTAAAATAAACAATATATTTATTAACTAACATACACCTCTGAACTCTTTATGAGATCAGAGGGCTAAGCACATGACAATCTCTTAGGAAAAATACGTTTAAGTTGCACAATTTACAATGGTGCCCTAGGGGCACGACAAACCATATACTAAGTAAGTGGAATGTGAAAGTCGATAGAAGGAATGGAGCTGTCCAGAGGCTGTAGGATCGCTGGGACTACACTATCCTAACTTTAGGTAAGTAATAGGAGGCCCACGGAACGCGTGTGCGGAGTGTGAAATCACACGCGAGATGCGTAACAACGTCTATGGACAGTACAGTTTAAGAAAAAGGTGAGTACGGACAATCCTGACTAGTTAGGACTAAAACGACAATGGAAGTGGACACTAGGAGAGTCAAGCTACCCTTGAGCACCGAAATGCTCGTGTTACCTCACCCACGGGCTGCGGGTGCATAGGTGTCAAAGTGTGTCGGGTTTCCGCGTCGAAGTCTATGGAGCCTTGGAGAAAGATGCTGCAGGCGACCAGGAGGAAGGTGTCCGGTGTGATCCAAAGGTGGATCGGAGATGCTGAAGACCTGAAAGCAGAGGGGACAGTGTTCAAAGTCACTAGCCAATGACTGGAGTGGAACCAGGAGTGGAACCAGAGGCTGTCGTCGCGATCAGGTGAGAGTGGACGCTTGACTCTGCAGCCACGTGGACCAGGTGGTGTCTTCGACGACCAGGATGGAGGCACGAGCTGTCCCACGCAGGCTCTCGCTGTCGGCGGTGTCGGATCCGGATTTGGAGTCAACAGGCCTTGGCAAAGGCAACCCAAGCGGTGAGTGGAAACGGCATCTGTTGAGGACCAGGAGGGTCCGGGGTGCTTCTCCTTTGCAGGGAAGCAAGGGCCATTCTGGAGCAACCAGACCAGCAGATTGGATTTCAAGGTTCGTCGTCTAGGAGGCCACTAGCCAGCCGGCAAGTGACCAGACAACGTGTCGAGCAGCAAACAGGCAGAAGGGCCCCACGCAGATCTCGTGGATGCTGGAGGGCTGGTCTTCGGTGCAAGAGCTGCTCGGGGCTGGGGCTTCTCAGTCCCCAAAGCACTTCGTCGAGGTTACCTCAGAAGTCATGCTGGAGCGAAGTGCTGCTTCTTCCAAGATGGCCGGTCCCACGTGTCTCGTCGCACCCACGGATCTCAGCTGTGCTGCAGATGTAGGTAGAGGTCGGAGAGGTCCGGGAATCCGGGTCTCGTCGGGCTCTGAAGTCTATTTCCTCGAGGGACGATGACAAAGGGAAGCCGCTGGACGCTGATGGTGCCTGCTTGTGCAGGGTGGACACTCCTTGCCCACAAGGGAGATTTCTTCAGTCTTCTGTTGTAGAAAGTCGAAGTCCAGAGTTTCTTGTAGAGTTTCAGTTCAGGATTAATCTAATTTGGAATGGGACCAGCTCCTACCTTTATCCTGCTAAAGGGGGCTGTACTACGACTAGTTCCCTCCTATGGGTGGGACCAGGAAGGGGGGTGGTTACACCCCCTATCCTTTGTCCGGTCTAGCGCCAGAGCTGGGGCTGGAGAGCCCCAGGAACTGGTTTAGACCGGTGTATGCACAGGGACACCTTGTGTTCCCCAGGCATGTCTCATTCCTTTCAGCCCTGTCCTACCCAATACACAAAATCCTGTCTGGGGTGGTGCTAGCACCTCCCAAGGCAGGAAACCCTTTGTCCAAGCCTCCCTCGCTGGAAGGACTCCCAGCAGCAGGAGGTCAGACTTGTGTCTGTGGTGGCAGCATCCATTTTGTGATGCTGAGGCTCGAGTTAACTTTAACCGGGGTTCCCAGTTACATACATGTCATGTCCCTCTAGAAGGTGGAATGCTACCCCCGTCGCCAGAATTGGCGAGGGGGTAGTATTCCAATTCGTATGACACCTTACTCGACATGTTTTGATAATGCTATACCAAAGTTAGCAATAACCGCGAGGATTATAATGCACTTAAGAGTATATGGTATAGCGTTATCATGGAAACAGCTAAAGGACTTGGTTCGAAAGCTGCAGACAGGCTCAGCTCATGCTAGAGCACCATCTCACATAATTCCAAGCACTCTGCCTTCAGGATTGATAAGGCCTGCCCTAGGAGTGATATGTGTCCATTTTAGGGTTAGATATAGGGATACTATATCTAAAGCAAAGGGTGATTGCACCACCCTGCCCCAGCTGATTGATCAGCCAGTTGTGTCAGATTTGGATTGCCAGCCAGGGGTGGCATAATACATGCTGCAGCCCCTGGTAGGCCCTGAGTGCACCTATGCCCTGGGTACCTAAGGTACACTGTACAGGGACTGATAAGGTGACCCAGTATCCAATTAGGTATGCACCTAAGGTACATGGATGTCAATTTAGAGAGAGACAGCTAGGCTGTGGGTCTGATTAACCGGCCCACAGCCAGGGAAAGTCGTAAACCAGTGAAGCAAAAAGCAAAAATCGGGGGTGACCATAGGATTGCAGACCCCATTCTCCTACACCCAGGCTTAGAAATACCCACCACATTTACTTCTTCCTGGCCCCGAAACCCCATACAGAGTAAGATTATCCTTGCCCTTGACCGCTATAATCTTGAATTTTCTGACTTTTCAGCTGAGGGAATATATTGGGGACCTGACAAATTGGATTTAAGGCTAATACTTATGCACATTGTTTTTTGTGAAGTAGGAGACAAACTTATAAAATATCGATTCCCCAACTTTCCCAGCTTCTAGGGTAGAAATACATAGGCAGAGCACACCCACCCCTCTGTGCAAACAAATACAGGCCCACAGTATTGCCTATATACTAGTGTCCCTATGAATAGGATACTGAGTTCTCCTGTATACAAAACAACAACTGGCTTTTTCATATATTTTATCCTAAACCTTGAAGGTTGGGAAGGACCGAAAATACTATCAAGCTTTTTTCCCAGACACCCACTCCAGTCCAAAATAGCTAGCGCCTGCTTTGGCGGCCAACTCCAGTTCCCTGGTTGCACCCCTATACAAAACCTTGAGTTACAAAACGGTATTAACGACCAGGACCTTGAGGGTATAGAAGGGGAACTCATACCTGATCTTAGCTACAACCACTAAGGAAGGAGAAGCATAGGCTGCACTTCCCAGAAACACAACTCCCCCCAGAAAAAGATTTATCTTACGTTTACCCATTCAGAGATCTCATCATGGCGACCCCTCTCCAGCACGTTCTGAAAACATTCGGTGGACAGGAAAAACGCATACTCAAACTATGTAGGAAGCTTCATAAGCTGACCAAAAACATGAGTTATCTGTGGCCCTCAGAAGGGAGCTTTGATAAAACTGTCCTAGAGCATGCCACCACCTTCCTAGACACCAAATACTCCGGCACAAAGCTACACAAAAGAAAGGCCATCTTAGATCTCTGGCACATCTTCAAAAACAATACGCAGGAGCACACTGCTACCATGCCCACCGCTCCTTCGGCCCCTCCACCATATCAGGCCAGCGGCATGTATCCCTCACATTCGACCACCCCAACTGAAGAACCAGACCTACACTGTACCACTAATGATGTAACAGCTGCAGGATACAACAAACTCCCAGATGATTTCTCTGCCCTATCAGACCCCTCTTCACCCACTGCTGAATGTAGTTCATCTTCACCTGCACCACCTGGTACCAGCAGTGGCCTGACGATACCCGTCACATCGCCACATTCTGCCCTCACCCTGCCTGCACCACCTGTCAGTAGTGGTAGTCCAACACTACATGCCACAGTGCCCGGATTACCAGGACAGATAGACGCACAATTTACGTTAAAACTCACTCCCACTTCCATTACTGTCCCACCTGTCGAGGAAGAAAATGAAGGTTCAGACAGTGAGTCCCTCTCTTCAAACACATCACGCACGCCATCGCACCACTCATCCTCACCATTCATTCCACCACTACCCTGATCTCAACGGCCTCCATAATGACAAGACCCCACCGCTCCGAGGGTGGGAGGCCGCCTCCCAAGACCAGCCGCCAGTATTCGGCACAAACACAGACGACCAACTGCTCACATTTTTCGACCATCCAAACACAGCATATGGACAGGGAACAGCAGGCCTCCCAGCGACCAGTCCATTATGACAAATGGAGAACGACCACAGACTTTAACAAAAGTCTGGATTGCAGTCCGACTGAAGACACCAGAACAGACATATTTGGCAGACCAATAACACCCAACACCGATTCCGACACTATAATTCCCTCACTCCGACGCATGTCACTAAAAATAGAACAAATAAAGGAATGAATAACCGAAACAATGAAAACTGCCGGCCTTGAACAATCAAATACACAAGCATCAATAAGCCACTGCCTGTACCCACAGTACAGGCAGTTAATTTTAGGAATACTGAAGGGAATGAAGGACGGGGCCATAATGCACTGCAGACAGCTTGTATCCCGTCCGTACCCATACTAAGTGCAGCTCACTTCCGGGACATAGGCAGGAAGGAAGGACTGTGCCACAGCGGTCGCTCCCCTTGCCTTCAGACAGAAACGCCGGAACAAACATGTACAAATACCACAACACAGGTCCGCTTCACACAACCAGAGCCACCGCCAAGCAACACTGCACCTATGGTAGATCCGTTTGGCCCACCATTGAGGTACTGGGTTTTTCGGAACCCAGCGGTGCCAGGGGACCACACCCGAAGACCTCGAGTCCTTCCTGTTTCAGACTACAGAAACATAGAGTCTTCTAGGTGAAGTCAAAGATCGTATTTATTGGTTGCAACCAGTAACAGATATCCTAGAAGTACACCAGCATGTAGGTTCTCAGGAGACTGCTCTCTCATTCAATCCAGCCTTCTCTTTTCATACAGAATATTATGCTTTAGGCAAAAATTCCTTGTTTTACAGTTAGACCATTCGAATATTTTCACTACAAAAGAAAAGCAGAGTCATGATGACAAGCCCACATTTCAGTAATTCCAACCCATGATCAATTACCCGGCAAGGTCCAGTATTTCCATCAGATATCGGCGGACCCCCAATAAAACCGGGAACCTCCTCCTTGTAAAACGAGTCATAAAGAAGAAAACAGGGACAGGTGTGTGTAAGATTGGGCATGGTTTGTGCGCGATGAAAGGTTTATGACATGTTGTGCCTTGATACTAATCTCGCTCGGCCACTGGGAAGGAGCTGGCCGAACAGGTTTGGCTTCGGGCAGTGGAGTCAGCTTGCCCAGGTCACAGAGGAGTCAGCAAGGGTGTACGTGTCCTTCGGACTCGGGTTTGGCCTTTACTTATTTGGCTATGTGAGGGCAATCACAAAATGGCTGCCGTTCACAAAATGGAACCCGAGGGTTCGAAACGGAAACTCTGGTTTGAGGGTGATCCCAATGCTCGAATGCACCGAAAATGCGCGTATGTAGTGTACTCGTCATTCCTGGTCTGTCGATACCAAAATCGTCAAGGTACGACGATGTTTATAACACGGGTCCAGAATTTTTCAGTACCACAGACCCTCCTTTTGCCCTTACATAGGCAATAACCTATACTCATGCTAATCTGAGTCCAGGTCTATATTCATAAAGTCACTGAGGTGTTGCTGTAGCATCGTCCTGTTACTTAGTTCATCTCTTGATACAGGTTTCCTTACACATGATGCAGCACAGAGGCCACATATTGCAGGAGCACACTGTACACACAGACAGAACAGGAAAAGAATGGCTAAGATCATCCCAATGACTATCAGAATCTTCCATCCCCAGGAGGATATCATTTCCCAGACCCACCCCGTCAGTGACCAGTCTCCTTTATCCACGTGAATGGATTCGAAGATTTTATGCAGTTTGGAGATGGCCTGGTAAACTGTCGGGGCGTTGTCTGGGATGAAGACGCAGCAACTGGATTGGATCACTTTACATACCCCACCTCGGTCTGCAAGTATGACGTCTAATGCGACACTGTTCTGAAGGGTCATAAGACGATCCGAATCGAGCTCGGCAGTCAAGTTACTAAGTGCACCAGCTGTTTCAATCACAGTAGATTCAACCACCCTTGTCAATTGCCTTATGTTCCTGCTGTTCACCATAGGCCCCCAAAACGGCAGAAAACCTTTTACGAAATCTCCAAACTCTTGACCGGCAGTGTCGTCTTTACTCACGACCCCTCTAACTATCCTTGTCCTATGGTAGTCTGCTGCGGCCGTGTAGGTGGGAGGCAACAGGAACGAAACAAAACATGTGCCCGAGAAGTCAGGGGGCAACCATGTACAGGCTCTATCCTGGCAGATGAAATAGGTACCCTTAGCTGCTAGGAACGAAGGAGAAGTCTGGGACGTAAAAACTTCAGTGCAGACACTTTTCCCTAATTGAGCTCTTGGATTTTTGCCATTACCTTGCAGACATAGGTGCCCCTGATGGGGTACAATCCAAATCGGGGAAGACCTCTTCGCTTGCTCGTTCTCACTCAGAGCAACTCTATATCCTGTTATGTTCCACCTAGTGTATGCTTGCGACTCATCTCTTGGAATCGTTCTATACGAGTCGATGTCCCTGCTCATATTGGTGATTCCCACTATTAACGCTTTGTTGCTCGAGTTACTTTTTGCAGAACGTGGGGGATATGGTTCGATGGCATATATGAACATCGTCTGAAACGCCCATAGAGAACCATAGTAGCTGAATGGTAGGACCAGGTACGGAATACCCTTATCGGTAGTATGTGGCATGAGACCACACACCCAACAGTTAGTTGTGTTCACCACTAGTTGGTGTTGGTGTAAAAGCTGAATGAACGAGTTATTGGCAAATTCTGATCTCCTAGCGGACTCGTGTTCAGGCAGAGGGTAAAAAGAATGTGAAGAAACAGTAGAAGGAGGTAAGGGCTGTGTAGTGGGTGCAAACGTCACTTGAAAGGTGAATAAAACATATCCTATTAAAAACAACATAGCGCTAAGCAACATGGAAATACATAATATCAAAAATCGTGCTTTTGTCATTAATGTACACATTCTGGTTTTAAATTTCATCTCTTTGGCAGGTCTCTCCATCTTGAAAAACTCCACCCTCTACAATTGCTGCCCGCGGCGGTAGGGTGATTCTGCTAAGGAATGCTTCTGTCAGTCCAGGGCAACTCCCTTAGACCAACCAGAACCGTCGACCTAACGTCTTCGGCTGCACCCCAAAGACTTTGGGCAGCCGCGACCCTAGCAGCTGAACCCGGATGGCGGTTCGAAAAAAACAAAAATAAGCAAATTTCTCAGAGGAGAGAGAGCTGCAGTTTCAAAAGAATAGAAGAAAAGGAGTTTTATTTGTCCATAGTCATACTTCTCGGCCTCAAATTATAGCGTGCCGTACCAGGTGCTGTTTGTCCTTGGAATAAAAGTTCAGGTTCGGTAGTGTCCAATCAAATTGACAGTGGCACAGCTGCTTGCAAAATGCTATCGCTTTCGTTCTCAGAGTTTGTTCCTTTCACGTGTGCATCGCTAAAAGGCAGAAAGCGAGGTATAGTCTCAGTTTCAGAGTCAGCGATCCCCTCCTGGACCCTCCGGTCGTACGGCAGAGGCAAAGGGACCCTCTTACAGTGTACGCCGTGGATCCAATGCTTTTTCCCTTCCACTCGAACAGCTGATCTCATTGAGAGAAGGACTAGATGAGGGCCGGTCCACCGGGACTGGTCATTCTTTGTTCGCTGGAAATTTCTGACCAATACCCAGGAGCCAGGATCGATAGGGTGTCCTGGAGCTTCAGAGACCGGAGGCAGAGCATCATGTACCTGTTGGTGTAAAACACGCAATTTAGTCGTCAATTCATACAGGTAATCGAGCAGAACAGGGTGTTCGATCTCGCTGAACTTAGTGGGCCTTGGCACTCCCCATATGTTGGCCGGGCGGCAGAACACTATTTCGTGCAGACTAAGTCCCACTCTAGAGTGCACAGTCATTCTTGTTGACAGGAGTGCCAAAGGCAGGGCGTCAGGCCATTTAAGACCAGTGCTCGCTTGGATCTTGGCTAACTTAAGCTTTAGTGTGCCGTTGTAGCATTCTACTAGTCCAGCTGATTGGGGGTGATTTGTAGCGTGGAACTTCTGGTGTACGCCTAGCCCTTCACATACTTTCTTCATCACTCGACCCACAAATTCACTCCCATTATCACTTCAGACCATTCTCGGCATTCCGAATCTGGGGAAGAATTCTTTGACAAGGGCTTTAGCTGTGGATAGGGCAGTGTTGTCCTTTAACGGATACGCTTCTACCCATTTTGAAAAGGCACAAACAACAACGAGTACGTATTTCAAATTGTTGCACCTTTCCATGTGGATGAAATCTAGCTGCAAAACCTCGAACGGATACGTAGGAGGAGCAAAATGACCAGCTGGAGTTGGGGTTCCCCTACCAGGATTGTACTTCAGACACACCATGCAGTTCTTGACTACGTTCTCTGCACACTTAGGAATTCTAGCGTTTTGCCATATTGGAGCCAACAACTTGCAGATCCCTTTCACACTGATGTGAGCCATCCCATGAGCCATTGTAACCACTGCAGGCACATACGCATCGGGTAACAACCAACGCTGATCTTCTGACAATTCAACCCAACAACCATTCGCATCCAATTTACCCGTCCTCTCTCTCCACACACTCAACTCTTTCTCTGTAGCTTCAGTTTGGATGGACTTCACGCTTTCTATTGTATCTTCGCACATTCCGACATCACCAATCCACCTTGCAGGGCCTGCAACATACATTCGACTCATCACATTCCTTGCAGTGTCTTTCGCAACTTCATCCGCAAACGCATTTCCGCGACCAACATCATCTGTGATCTTTTTGTGCGCACTGCATTTCACGATCGCAACCTGTGATGGCAAGGTCAGTGACTCAAGAAGCTCATTCACCAACTGACCATGCTGGATCTTTGCACCATGCGAAGTCAGGAACCCACGTTCACGCCACATTCGTCCAAAACTGTGAGCAATACCGAAGCCGTAATGACTGTCACTGTACACATTTACTCGTCTTCCTTTCGCCAACACACACGCTCTTGTAAGTGCAATCAATTCTGCTGCTTGTGCTGAGTTGTGTGGGATGCGTGCAGTTTCAACAATCGTGTGTAAAGTCGTAACAGCATATGCCGCAGTCGTATCACCATTCGGCAACTTGAAGCATGAACCATCAACCCACAAAGTACCGTCACATTCAGTAAGAGGAGAGTCTCTAAGGTCTACTCTTCCTTTCGTTTCCTCTTCTGTCTTAAAGAAACAGTCATGTTGCTCTTCAACATCTCCTGACTCGACTGGAATCGGCAGCAACGTGGCTGGGTTCAGAGTATTGCACCTCTTAATGTGCACGTGACTCGCTAACAGAGTTAACTCATAACCTGACAATCGAGCACTAGTTAAGTGCTGTGTCTTGGTCCTGTTTAACAAAATGTCTACCGCGTGTGGGACCATTACCACTAACTCGTTATTCATCACTAAACCAGCAGACTGTCGAATAGAAATAGCTGCTGCTGCTGTGGCTCTCAGACAACTCGGCAATGCTCTAGCTACTGGATCCAAAGTCGACGAAAAGTACGCACATGGACGCTGCTTGTCCCCAAACATCTGTGTCAACACTGACAATGCACATCCTTCTCTCTCGTGGGCATACAACGTAAAGGGCTTACTGTAGTCGAGGGTACCCAACACAGGAGCCGAACACAATGCATCATGCAATTCTGAAAAGCTCATCTGACATTCTTTAGACCACGGAATGGGATTTGGCGTGTCTTTACAAGTTAATGCCACCAAAGGTTTGGCCTTCTTTCGAACAACAGTGGTCCCATGCACATTCAAGTAACAGACCAATAAATATAGACGAAGTCAATTCTATATTTAGAATGACATGTCCAGCCGGACAGAGGTCCTTCAAGTTTACTTTATAAACAGTGTTATCACAAGATAAAACAAAGATACCTTCCACAGAGACCCTGTGTGGTACACAAGCCTGTGCCCAACACTTGCGGGGTGTGTACAGTTGGAGAAAGATAAGAAAGGTTTTTCAAGGCAAACAAGCGTTCTTCTGTTCATATGTTGATTATACAGAACATATCAAACAGCACCATTACATCAATTTTAGCAATCAAAATACTTGTATACGGTGCCTAAGTAAGTCGACGGCGTTTCGGTCCCCCTAAAGGGTCACTGGGACCATCATCAGGACAAACAAATAATTGCCTTTATCGCTAACCCTCAAAATACCTGAAAGGAAAGAAATAGGGAAAAAAATTGGGAAAAAATACATAGGTTTTTAAGGACAAAACACCAATAATTTCATAACAAGTGATTCTCTATGTACAGTGCAACCAGCCGTGACCGGAGTGAAGAAGTGGTTGGGTTTCCACGAATAATGTATAACCGCGAGTGAGTGGATCATTCTCTATGTACAGTGCAACCAGCCGTGACCGGAGTGAAGAAGTGGTTGGGTTTCCACGAATAATGCATTATTCGTGGAAACCCAACCACTTCTTCACTCCGGTCACAGCTGGTTGCACTGTACATAGAGAATCACTTGTTATGAAATTATTGGTGTTTTGTCCTTAAAAACCTATGTATTTTTTCCCAATTTTGTTCCCTATTTCTTTCCTTTCAGGTATTTTGAGGGTTAGCGATAAAGGCAATTATTTGTTTGTCCTGATGATGGTCCCCGCGACCCTTTAAGGGGACCGAAACGCCGTCGACTTGCTTAGGCACCGTATACAAGTATTTTGATTGCTAAAATTGATGTAATGGTGCTGTTTGATATGTTCTGTATAATCAACATATGAACAGAAGAACGCTTGTTTGCCTTGAAAAACCTTTCTTATCTTTCTCCAACTGTACACACCCCGCAAGTGTTGGGCACAGGCTATGTACCACACAGGGTCTCTGTGGAAGGTATCTTTGTTTTATCTTGTGATAACACTGTTTATTAAGTAAACTTGAAGGACCTCTGTCCGGCTGGACATGTCATTCTAAATATAGAATTGACTTTGTCTATATTTATTGGTCTGTTACTTGAATGTGCATGGGACCACTGTTGTTCGAAAGAATTGTTCCCCGAGGTCCCCTGTTGACTGAATTGGGGCCCCTTGTTGCTATTAACACCAAAGGTTTGGCCAGCAAGGAAAAGTTCGGTATATATTGTCTGCAATAGGAGGTAATACCTAAGAAAGCGCGGACTTCTCTCTGTGTTTTTGGCACACTCAATTTCGCAATTGCCTGAATTCTTTCTGGGGTCAGTTTCCTTCCCTCCTTCGATAAGAGGTGACCTAAGTAGGTTACTTCTTGTCGACAATATTGTAACTTCGAAAGGGACACTTTGTGATGCAAATCAGACAAATGATGCAACAACGACAAGGTAGCTTCTTTACAGTCCTCCTCAGTATCTGCAGCGATTAGCAAGTCATCAACATACTGAATAAGAGTAGCGCCATCAGGTAAAACAATTGTATCAAGCTGTGTTTTTAAGGCCTGACTGTATATCGATGGGCTTTCACAGTAGCCTTGAGGAGTGCGTTTGAAGCGGAAACTTCGGCCTCCTAAACTGAAACCAAAAATATCCCTGCTCTCCTCGGCAATCGGGATGCTGAAGAAAGCATTCTTCAAGTCAATCACCGAGAACCAAGTGGCTGAAGCTGGAATCATAGTCAATAAGGCACTGATATCAGGGACAACTGGAAACTGTGGCACAACTATTTTATTCACCTCTCTAAGATCAATCACAAATCTGTACACAGGTGGCTGGGAAGGGTCAGTTCGCTTCAAAACAGGCAGAACAGGACTATTGCAAACGTTACCTCTTGTCTCCTCAATTACATCTTTTCAATCAGATCGTAAACGATCGCTAGCAACGCCTTTTCGCCCTCGCTAGAGATCTTGTACTGGGGAATGCGCGGCATTTTAACATTGGCTTTCAATGTCACAACATATG
The DNA here is from genome assembly GCF_964263255.1 of Lissotriton vulgaris. Lineage (NCBI taxonomy): Eukaryota > Metazoa > Chordata > Amphibia > Caudata > Salamandridae > Lissotriton > Lissotriton vulgaris. The sequence goes on from NC_141685.1 coordinate 196,742,305, forward strand.
GTGGAATTTCCAAAAGACCTACCTCATTAGGACCAGTAGCCCAAAGAATATCTGGAAGGGAAACTAGTTCGGCAGGAAGTTTATCCTTTGACAAATACATCGGACAGATCACTTTCTTACCCAATGTAAGTTGTACTCCCGAAGGAGAACAATACAATGTTGCATACAATCTTTTCAACAAATCCAATCCTAACAAATTTTCACCACAACCTGTCGTCAGAATGAGGGGTGCTTCCAATTCGCAAGGCCCAACAGAAAGAGACATAGGACTAGAGATCGGATTCCTAACTGGGGCGCTGGAAAAGCCTACTGAAACATTCATTTCGCCAGACAAAGGTGCGCCAGGGAGTTTTGAGTGCATAATCGAACTCTTTGTAGCGCCAGTATCCAACAGAAAAGGCTCTGACACACCTGATGTAATCACCTCGACATAAGGTCCACTCTGATCTACTGGAACTGAAACAACTCCCTCTCTTCGTCCATGGCTGTCCTAGCAATCATTACCGTCCATATTCTCATCTTCTGCATAGTAGTCATCGGCATAGTACTGAGTTGTCCTACCAGATGCGTTATTCTGTTGGTCAAAACTATTCATTGAATTCTGGGGCGGAAAAGATCGTGCGTTTTGCGGGAATGCACCTCGTCCCCTACCTCTAGGCGTTTGTTGAGCACCACGGCCTCTCACACCCAACCCATTTGTACGCTGCAATAAAACCGGACAACTACTCTTAAAATGACCCTCTTCTTTGCAATACGCACACTGATTAGGACCGTACGGTAAACGTTTTTGAGAGAACTCTTTTATTTGTAAGTTTCCCGAATACTGCTGAGGCTGCTGATATTTGCGCTGACTATTAGTACAGGGTGGGTAAGCTTGCTGTAGGAGAATCTTAGTTTTTAATTCCTTAGTCTTTTTATCCGCTTTCTCTAACTCATCTTTGCGCCTATTTTCGTAGTACTGGGCTGTAGCTAGAATCTGTGCTGACGTTGACACAGCCCAAGCACTCTCAGAATCCTTCAACTTAGCACACAACTCGGGAAGCAAATTGTTCACAAATTTATCGACGAGCAATCTCGGGCCACCCTCGGTAGCCATATCCTGACCGCTGTGATCTGCGAAAGTCTCTTCAAACCGCGTGAAAAAGTCGGACACCATTTCGTCTTTCTTCTGCTTACACGCAGACAACTTATCCCAATTGACACGCAATTCAGGCATTAATGTCTTCATATATGTAATTATTCTACCAGGGAGTTCTGCTATTAAAGGCTCGGGTTTAGCACCACCAACTTGTCTGTTATCTGTAGCAGCAATATTAACCCATGTATCACCTAACTCCTGATCATGATCGGTGTGGTGAATCTTTCCCCATAAAGGCTGTGGAACAACGTTCCCGAACAACATGTCTATATCGGCTACGTTCATAATGCATGAGCTTACAGTCTGTGATAATTCCTTGTAATACCCTGCAGGATTTTTACGGGGGTCAGGCAACGTCTGTTTAAGGGCCAAGACTTCAGCTCGCTTCCAAGGAACGTGTACCCACACACGTTGAAAATGTGGCGGTATGGCTGGATTAGCATTTGCGTTCCCTTCCCTCCAAACTGGAGGAACTTCTCTCATGGGATACTGTCTCGCCTTTTTCCTACCGGATGCGTCACGTTCAAATAGTGACCGAGAGGTGCCCCCCTTACTCCAATATGACAACAAGGTCGCAACCGCTCTCTCAACATCGTCACCTACGATCATGCCCTCTGCGAACTCAAACCGCACACGGCACAACTCAGGCGGGTTGTATTCCAGATCGTTTCCCTCCAAATCTTCCCAGAGATAAACACACATTTGCTTAAAAACATATCTCTGCTTCGATGCTTCCCATTGACGGAAGACTTCCACGATAGACTGTACATCATATCTTACACTGTCGACAACCCATTTATGTGCTAACCGATTCAGTAATTCTCTCTCTCGATAGTCGGGCAGTTGACTCCGCAACTGTCTTCGTTCCGTGTTAGGGGTCGTATTAGGCGACCCAAAGAAAGGTGAGAAAAGATTAGTAACAGTGTTTGCCATTCTTTGTCGAACGGAAGGAGAAGTTGACGGAAGGACAGGAGGAAAGACATGTTGAGGTAAGGCAGAGGTGGAGGCAGTAGCAGAGGCAGTATTAGGAGAAATAGTCGATGTAATAGGCAAAGTCGTAGAGAGCACAGGTGGAGTAGGTAGCAAAGGCGGCGGCCCTTGAGGGGGCTGCGTCGGAGGAGTAGGAACCAGCTGATGCGGAGCTGGTGGTTGTGGTAGAACCTGTGGTCCAGCAATCGGTTTTTGCGCAACCAAAGGTTGCTGAGGTGCTGTAGCACTCTGTGCATAAGTAGGTGGTGAGCTCAGTAGATGAGACATTAAAGGATCTTTGTCTAGTTCTTCCTTTGATTTTTGTCCTTACGTGGCAAAACTGGCTAGCACTTATCTACTGCTAACTTCCTACTTCTAAGCATTTGTTCATTCTCTTGCTCTTCCTCATTATCCCTGAACGCAACGGCAGCTTGTACCATTGACATACCTCGTTTATTTTTCTTCGCTAATTTCATCTGTTTCTGTTTGGCTTCTTTGCGCCATAGGCAAAAAGAGTCAAACATTGCCGGCCGGGCTTTCTTTTTGAAAAGTTTAACCTCTAGATTGTCTAAAATTTCCGTGTCGAAACTACCATATTGGGGCCATTTTAAAACACCATTGTTTCTGGTGTATCGGATCCATACTTCGTTGTATGCGATGGGACCTACCCCATGCTTCACATATAATTCATAAGTTGGAGTTCCAATTGGAGGAACCGGACACGAGTCTTCCAATCGGGAATCCTTACTACAACCAAGACAAAACAAATTTCCAAGTCTGCTAAAACCAGGCCTCTTCGCTCTCTAGTCTAGCTTCAAACTTCGAAGAATTATCGAATACGATAGTCTCGTGAATACACGAGTCCTTCGGCTTTGGCGCTTGCAAGTTCCAAATCAAAGCGGTCCCGAAGGGACACCAAACAAACTAAGGACTAGGAGACGCTCCACTTATACTTAACTGAGGTGTCGATGACGTCACCAGAAGACTCGTCTATTGTTTCGCTCTACCAAACATCAAGGGTCCAAAACAGGGCGATAGTCAGGGCAGCAGTCCTTCGTAGCCGTCGGGACACGGGGAACCTCGCAGCAAAGACTTTCGGACCACGTCGACACCAGGGGTCGATGAAGTGGCGGCCTTCGTCCGGAATTTTCACACAAAGCTCCTCACGAACCTCTGGCTTGGACCGGTACCGCTGAAATCGCCCCACGTTGGGCGCCAACTGAGGTACTGGGTTTTTCGGAACCCAGCGGTGCCAGGGGACCACACCCGAAGACCTCGAGTCCTTCCTGTTTCGGACTACAGAAACATAGAGTCTTCTAGGTGAAGTCAAAAATCGTATTTATTGGTTGCAACCAGTAACAGATATCCTAGAAGTACAACAGCATGTAGGTTCTCAGGAGACTGCTCTCTCATTCAATCCAGCCTTCTCTTTTTATACAGAATATTATGCTTTAGGCAAAAATTCCTTGTTTTACAGTTAGACCATTCGAATATTTTCACTACAAAAGAAAAGCAGAGTCATGATGACAAGCCCACATTTCAGTAATTCCAACCCATGATCAATTACCCGGCAAGGTCCAGTATTTCCATCAGATATCGGCGGACCCCCAATAAAACCGGGAACCTCCTCCTTGTAAAACGAGTCATAAAGAAGAAAACAGGGACCGGTGTGTGTAAGATTGGGCATGGTTTGTGCGCGATGAAAGGTTTATGACATGTTGTGCCTTGATACTAATCTCGCTCGGCCACTGGGAAGGAGCTGGCCAAACAGGTTTGGCTTCGGGCAGTGGAGTCAGCTTGCCCAGGTCACAGAGGAGTCAGCAAGGGTGTACGTGTCCTTCGGACTCGGGTTTGGCCTTTACTTATTTGGCTATGTGAGGGCAATCACAAAATGGCTGCCGTTCACAAAATGGAACCCGAGGATTCGAAACGGAAACTCTGGTTTGAGGGTGATCCCAATGCTCGAATGCACCGAAAATGCGCGTATGTAGCGTACTCGTCATTTCCGGTCTGTCGATACCAAAATCGTCAAGGTACGATGATGTTTATAACACGGGTCCAGAATTTTTCAGTACCACACCATCCACCACAACCATGGTAGACTCATTCAGCCAGTCTCATGCCACAAACACGACAAACCCATTCTACCAACAACAGCAGGAATTACGAAGTACAGGGGATACTGGCGGGAGAAGGAGAACTAGGACAACAGAGTTAGAAAGCCTCAGGATATTAGGAACGCACGGACGTCCAGACGTCATGATATATGATGTCTCTGGCACCGCTTCCATGCGAAACACCCGAGCCAGGATGGGTAACGGCATGTTCCTCAGCAGACCATGTGCGCTGCAGAACAATGGTCTAACACCCAACGAGATAGTGATACTAGGCGAAGGTTCTGATTATGCTGTTAACCCTTTCACAGACGATTTAGCAGGTTGGATAGAGTCCTTGGCTCCAAAGATGTTCCCATGGCTAAGAGAAGGGACCTTCGAGCCGCAACATATGGCAACAGCAGTAGAATGCATCTTACAGGGGGCAGGAGATGAGGATTGGGATTATGCCTATATGAGGGGCAGTCTAAAGGTTTGGCAGAAATATGCTAGACAACACGACCTCACAAGGCCAAAAGATCTAGATGTTGGAGTTACACATCAGATGCCACTCTTGTACAAAAAAGCCAATGACCTCCCAGTTTACAAATGCTGGTCTTACGTGGAGAAGAAACATATTAAGAAGAGCCTCCCACCCCTCGCGGAGGGTGCTAGCAAATGGATAGTGGCCCTAGAGAAGAATACTACAGGCACCAACATAGGGATAGGCGATAAGAAAAGTTTGCTCCTCTCCCTCATGGGAGGGGAAGCAGAAGACATTTTCAAAAGTGTCAGTAGAGGGCTAATAACTATGAACGACCCCCAATACGATGGAGAACACTTTGATAAAATAAGGTCAGCAGTCTGGGCCAATTTGCGAACAAAATTCCCGGATATCCCCGATATTGGGTCTCTCATGTCGCTGACAATGCCAACGAATGAGGACCCAATTAACTTTATTTCCAGGACGAAAGAGAAATGGAATCAGGAACTAGGAGACTCATGGAACGCAACTGGAGGGAATAGCAGGTTTTTTTTACCACATGGTCAAGAGAGGGCTACCCGAAGAAGTACAGGAGAAGTTAGATGGGGTAGTAGCCATGGAGACAAAACCATGGCCTGAGATCCAAGACCACATTATACATTTCTGCAAAAAGAAAATAGAACAGGAAAAGAGTAGACAGCTAGCTATAGAAAATGCAGCTGCAAAATTGCTACAACAGAAACTTAATAAGAAAAAAGACACCCTAGACACAGTCATGTTGGCAGCACCTGTCAGTCAGATGACAGCAGTTACTACATTCCCTCAGAATGCCCTGAATGCACTAACAACTAATACCCAGCCTGCACCCAGCAGATGCAAGCACAGACAGCCTTGCAATATGCACAGGCTCAGCCCCAACAGCAAACACAGCCCGCCATGCAATACTTGCAGACCCCACCACAACAGCCTGCAGTGCAGTATGTCCAGGCCCCACCACAGCCTGCCGTGCAGTATATCCAGGCCCCACCACAGCCTGCCGTGCAGTATGTGCAACAGCAGCCCCCAGTCCAATACGTAGCAGTACAGCCTGCCTACAGCAATGACCAACAATGGTATTACAATTATAACAGAAGTAATATTAATAGAAACACAGGCATGCAGGGAAGAGGTAATGGAATGGGACAGCAAAGTGCCCAACTGCAGCCAGGGCAACGCACTTGTTTTTATTGTCACAAGGTGGGTCATAGGCAGAGAGAATGTCATACTAGACTTCGAGACCAAGACCAGAAATCTATGGGTCACACCCAACAAGCGCCTCCACGAGTCCAACAACAATAGCAACATATATACACACAGCAACCCCAGATACTGTACGCCTATGCTCAACCTGCCGCTCAGCAAAACATGCAGCAAGTACAGCGCCACGGACCTATGATTGCCCTAACTCCACAGTTGCCACAACAAGTGCAAGCTCCCATGCAACAGTAGCAGCATACACACACCTACCTAGTGATGCCCCAAGCCCAAAATGCTTCACCCCACGGTGGTGCGGTGATTACTCCCAATAATTCGTTTGCGCAGGGCACCATCCAGCAATACCAAGCAGGAGGATATACTTGCTAGGACAGCCCACAGACAACTCTTGTGTGCCCAGTTTTATCATGTAACATGAGCGGTGAAGATGACCCCACCATCTTGGTCACGATAAATAACAGAACATATAGCTTCCTCATTGACACAGGCGCCACGTACTCCTGCATTACAGGCGGACCTCTGCCTATTTCGGATCAAGTAGCGGACACACAGGGATTCTCTGGGGCAACAGCAAGGGTCCCTTTCACCAAGCCAGTACCCATTCAAATAGGAGACCGGGTGCTGGAACAACGACTACTTTATTCGCCACACTCTCCAGTGAACCTTTTAGGATGAGACCTCATGGCAAAATTGAACATGACCATTCACTTCCATGAGAACTGAACAATGATTTGCTCTATACCAGGCACACCTTTGGCAAGGATGATGGCACTCGCTGTTGACTCCTCCTTGAAAGATCAAATAAGAGCTCGCCCTGTGGATGAGCAAGCGTTCTCCACTGCGATACAAATCATTGTAGCTAACACCCCAGAATTGCACAATCACACTGTCCAGCTCCCAAAAGAGTTTTTCTTCCATCCACAGTCCCAGGACTTCCAGATTCAAGACAAAAACATGATCTTAGGCATACATGCTCTTGAAATAACACCTACATACGGGGCATTCCTAGTAGGTGACGACAATATGTGCACCTGGGCTTGTGCAATTTTTATCGAGCCTGGACAGCTGGTGAGAAGCATTTCGGATGAACAGCTCTTTGGCAATCCTGATGAATATGCCAAAACAGAAATTATCTATGAGTATGAGGTGCCCCTCTCAGTGACAGTGGAAAAAAGAACACCCACTGCCCCACCAAAATATGATTCTGGGCGTGAAGCAGACGTGGCACAAGTCCCGCCACATCTGTGGACTACTGGCCCCAATGATGTAGGTCTTATTCGTTCTGCCGCACCATTTAAGATAACACTGAAACCGGGTGCAATATTACCCAGAATAAAACAGTACTCACTATCTAAGGAAGCAGAGGAGGGCATTGCCCCTACCATACAGGCCCTGCTGGATCAGGGGGTTATATACCCCTGTATTTCTTGCTGTAGTACCTGTCTTTTCCCGGTGCGGAAGGCTAAGACCAATCAATGGCGTCTAGTACACGACCTCTGCTCGATCAATAACATAGTGATAACAGAGTTTCCCATCGTCCCAGGCCCGTCTGTTATCCTCACAAATGTTCCCCTGGAAGCTCAGTACTTTTCCGTGATTGACCTGAAAAATTAGTTTTTCAGTGTCCCCCTTCATCCAGACAGTCAATACCTATTGGCTTTTTTGTTCCGCGGGTTGCAAATGATGTATACACGTTTAGCCTAGGGGTACTGTGAGTCCCCTAGCGTCTTCAACAGAGTTGTCAAAGAAGACTTATCAAATTTCCAATGTGACAGCACTTTGCTGCAATATGTCGACGACATTTTGCTCTGCAGAACTACAGAACAACAGTGTAGAAGCGACACCATCTCTCTGCTTACTACCTTAGCTCACAGAGGTTACAAAGTGGACAAAAATAAACTTCAGTACTGCCAAACAGAGGTACACTATCTAGGCCAATTACTATTGGCATCAGGTAGAAGAGTCACACCAGATAGAGTTGAGGCCATAAAAAGCACTCCAGAGCCCCAACCTGTAAAAGATACGCAGAAATTCCTTGGACTAGTCAATTATGTCCGTCAGTGGGTCTTTGACTTCTCCACGATAACAGCCCCCTTGCTGAAAGCAGTTAAAGCAGCCAAAGACAGACGCAACAAAATAGACTGGACACCTGAAATGACAGAATCCTTCAAGCAGTTAAAAGATGAAATAACAAACGCACCCGTGTTAGGTTCACCTGACTACACTAAAGAATTCTACCTGTTCACTCACTGCAATGGTCAGGTTATGACTGCTGTACTTACTCAAAGCAGCAGCCACCTTCCTACTCCGTGACGTCATTTCCCGCTTTGGAATTCCTGATGCCATCAGGACAGACAACGGAAGCCATTTTTTAAATGCCATCTTCTCCTCCCTGACCACAATGTTAGGCATCAGACACAAACTGACATCCGCTTACCATCCCCAAAGTAACGGCATTTGTGAGCGCCTCAACGGCTTGCTCAAAAACAAAATAGGCAAAATAAGCGCCACTATTGGTAAAAAATGGCTCTACTGCCTCCCACTTGCCCTCTTCTCACTAAGAAACTCCCCAAGTTTGGATCACCACCTCACGCCCCACCAGCTTGTCACCAGACGATCCATAAACGTAGCTGTCCCCTCCACCAAGCCCAAAACTGATAATGAATCATCCTCTGAGATTGTTAAAGCAGAGCTCTACGATTTTGTGTGCACACTAACCCGCGCTGCGCAGTTCCTTTCTGCTCAGGTATCCAAAAGGAAGGAGAAGAGCTCCATCGATCCAGAACTTCCACCTATTCGTCCTGGGACTATGATCTTTGTCCGGAAGCACGTCAGGCGTTGGAGAGACCCACAGTTCGAGGGACCATTCGCGATAATCGACTCATCTCCAACTGCCGTCCGGATAGCAGAGAGGAAGGCATGGATACATCGGAAAGACGTTCGGCTCGACCCTGCACCTCCGCAGCAACAGACAATGGACTAAAAGAAGAAAGCGACATGCCCATGGTCCCCCTGAATGAGGACAGCGGTTTCCCTTCCACTGAAGAAGAGGAAGAAAAAGAAGACACCCACGTGCTGCTCCACAAATACATCAGCTGTGATGCCAAGATATGTATTCTTACTACACTTATGTTATGTATCATTGTTGGAGTGGCACTAGCAACATTTAATTGGCATATATTTTTTCTTGCTGTAAAGAGTTATCATGATATAGGTAGCAAAAATGCCTTAGTATCCACTGTTCCATCCACTGTACCAGCAGTCACACTCAATCAACAGAAAACAGCACACAGCACACTAGGTCCCAAACTCCCGGACAATAGTGCTACTAGCGATACATGCACCAGGGTGCCTCTTGAGCTCTCACCCCCTACCCCAGAGAATAGAAATAGTATATGGGATAGATCTGATAACTTTACAGTATCACAACCAGTTTCCCGTCAACGCCCCTCTCATCACCACAGGGATCCCTGATTCGCTATTGCCCCTCACAGAACAAAGCCCCTTGTCCCTCGCAAGCCTACAAACAAGAGGGCAGGGTATAAGACATTCCAACATCTTCTAGAGATACAAAGGGGCATAGGGCCCATATTAGGCCTACAGCAGTCAGTACGAGATCATTCAGTCCACTGCTCCCTAGTAAATAACTCCTGGTACAGGGACATTACAGCAGTAGCGAAGACAATAACAAATGATTCATGCTACGTATGCTCATACATCCCCCATGCAGTAGGAGCTGAGAGACTAATTTTCCCTAAAGAAGTCCCACCACACATTGCTAAGTGCCTTCTGCACATGTACCTTTGCCGCACACACAGACAGACCCAGATCAGTACGGTTGAATTGGATACGGTATTTGTGAATGCCACAACATGGGACTATACCCCCATTCTACACAAGGTTCTCACAGAGACAGCTGCCTTGACAGAAGCGATAGGGAACATGCATAGAAGGGAATATGGGAAGATGGACCGTCATGGACCAATTAACCTGGAACAAGGGTATTTCCAAGTATCAGTGTCCATAGCCAGTTGCGATGATTCCCTACCACATGACACCCGCACATGTCCATGCCGTGATAGGACGGTGCTAAAGTTATCAGCACAGGTGTACACAAAGGGATGGATCCCTTTTGATGGCCTAGTATGTAGAGCAGCTTCCTTAGGCCCCCCTTGGGCTGGAGAAACAGATTATGAGGGAGACGTTGACTGGAGGGTTAATGAGGACTGTGAACAGATATGGGCTCAGGAAAGTGGCAGGTATACCTGGGGTGGGGAAAGAATGTCAGAACCTAAGCAGACCCCCCAGGATATAGCGGCATGGATTAGCAAATTTAGCGGCACAAAAATGGAAATGTAGCGGCACAAATATGGAAATTTAGCAGCAATTTAGCGGCATTTTATTTGGCGGTTTTTCCTACAACAAACACAGATATCTGTGTGTGTTTGTCCCTGGTGTGTCTGTGGTCTGTGTGTGTTAGTCTCTGGTGTGTTTGTGGTCTGTGTGTGTTGGTCCCTGGTGTGCTTGTGGTCTGTGTGCGTTGGTCCCTGGTGTGTTTATGGTCTGTGTGTGTTGTTCCCAGTGTGTTGGTCTGTAGTGCGTTGACGCCTGTGCCGCCGGGCACTGATGTTTTCCTATTGTCCTTGAACTATCTGAAGCTGCTGCTGTCTGCGGACACTGAAGTCCCCCCTATGGCCCTCAGGGGCCCGGGCAGTGCACGTCTCCAGACAAGGGCCTGTCCGGGAGCCAGGAGAGTGAAGGAAGCACCCAGAAGGGCTGGGGCAGAGTCAGGCTTCCGGCAGGGACGGATCCCCTGGTCTGTGCAGCTGCATTAAATGTTCCAGTAACTACAGACACAGCTTTCTTTGAAAGAGCCATCATTGTCAGAACCATTCTGGATGGCATTTGTTCAGATTCCAAATGCAGATCCAAAAACCTTAACGCTGCCTACTGTGGAAACTTCACCCTCAACAAAAATGCTTATTTTATGTCTGAAATTTGGAATATGGGGAGCTTTGTTTTCTTAGTCCAGTAGGGAAAGCAACAAGGTATGGCATTTACTGTGCCACAGATTCGCGAAGGAATCAACGTCATGGGACATTCAGGGGTGAGCAAGAGGTGAGTGTAGATTGGCCATTGGCCATTGCTTATGAGAAGTCTTTCTTTTTTACTTGAGCGGGCCAACACCTCTACTGTACTGCACTTCCCAGGTTTCCAGCACTTCGAACCAGTATGGACATTTACTTACTGTCACCATTACATTCATTATCATTTCCTCGTGAGTTTGAATAATCAAATGGTTAACCTATCAACATTAATGTATTTGTAGATATGTTAAGGTTCATTGACTGGTTTGGTTCAGTGCACTAGCCATTGATAGTAGTAGTATAAGCATTTCGTATATGATTTATATAATTTAACATTAACATACGTAACAGTACTGTTAAGAAAAACATTTTTATTGCAAAATTAACAAAATCAATATTTAAAAAATCAGAGAGCGTAATTAAATACCCAAACAAAAAAATACGATAAGAACATAAGTTACCTACCTGTAAACTGTGGTTCTCCAGTATTGGTGTCTTTCATAGATTCACATGCTTGAATATTCCCCGTCGTCGAAGTGGGAGTCCCACGGTACATAAAATAGCAGTAATATATGCATATATAAGTAAAATTATTATAATTATAAAAAAAACATATACATATATATATATATATATATATATATATATATAAAATACAGTAAACTCAAAAGTACCATAGAACTGAATAGGCCCATAGAAAGCCTAAGGGAGAAAACTCAACTTGGCAACATATCAGTGTCATTATGTTTTGGTCCAAATTCCAGCCAAATCAGGCTGTAGTTCCCTCTAGAACCTTCTCCTCAGAAGCCCAAGACCTCAGATTTTCGTAGCACAGAGTAACCAATAGTGCCCGAGGAGAAGAGAGCCTCTGAGGGGAGGATGGGAGGGTCGCATGTGAATCTATGAAAGACACCAATACTGGAGAACCACAGTTTACAGGTAAGTAACTTATGTTCTTCTCCAGCATTAGGGGTGTCTTTCATAGATTCGCATGCTTGAATAAGAGTAGAAAGCAGTAATCATCATATAAGTCATAAAGGTAACAGTAATTTCAAGTATATAATAGACATATCATATTAAAGAGAGATAACCTTTATGACAGGAGGCTCACCTTTAATGGAAAAGATTCCGCAGCACCGCTTGTCCTACTGCTGCATCTACGGCATCTGTTGACTGCAGACAGTAGTGCTTCGTAAAAGCATGGCTGCTCGACCACGTAGCAGCTCTGCAGATGTGTCGCAGAGGTACCCCCGCAAACAGGGCAGTAGAGGCTGACACAGCTCTAGTTGAATGAGCACGTACTGGAGCTGGAAGAGGCTTGCCAGCTCGATGATGACGGAAGGCAATAGTGGAAGAAATCCACCTAGTAATAGTTTGTTTGGTAACAGGTTGTCCTTTGGAGGCCGGGCCATAGGCCACAAACAGTTGATCAGATTTCCTGAAGGATGCAGTGTGCTGAATATAAAATTTGAGGCAGCGTTTTATATCCAGGGAATGTAATGAACGTTCCGCAGGAGTTTGTGGATCCGGAAAGAAAGTCTTTAAAATGACCGGTTCATTGAGATGAAAATCACTGGGAACTTTCAGAATAAATGTAGGATTAGTGCGTAGTGTAACAGCCTCCTTTGAGAATTGGAGAAAAGGAGGTTGAATTGTGAACGCCTGAATGTCACTGACACGCCTAGATGACGTCAAGGCGAGCAATAGGGCAACTTTCCACGTGAGGAATTTTAAGCTTGCTGAATGGATGGGTTCAAAAGGAGGTAGGAGGAGCCGAGACAAGACCAGGTTTAAGAGCCAAGTAGGCGGAGGACGTCGAATGGGTGGAAACATTCGGAAGAGACCTTTGAAAAACTGTTTAATAATTCTAGACGAATATAGAGAGGAAGAGCCATCATGACGGAAGCGTGATAGAGCCGCTAGAAAGACCTTCAAAGTGGAGTGGGAAAGTCCTGACTTCGCAAGGGATAAGAAGAAAGGCTGAATCTGTTCTGGTTTAGCGGTCATCGGATCCAAGGCCTTGGTGTGGCACCAGACACAGAAACGCTTCCACTTCAACTGATAGGTTTTAATGGTGGAAGGAGCACGGGCGTGTGCTAACACCTTTCTACAGTCCGCGTCGATGGTCAAACGCGCAAATTCATGGTGCTCAGGTTCCAGGCATGAAGTTGGAGGTATGCTGGATCCGGATGGCAAATCCGCCCCTGCTGCATCGTGAGGAGGTGAGGCAATGGATGAAGCGGAATTGGCTTGCTCTGGGAGAACAAGAGAAGGTCTGAGAACCATGGGCGCCTGGGCCACTTGGGTGCGATCAAGATGACTTGACAGGGTTGAAGCCTCATCCTGTTCAACAAGCGTGGAATCAGAGGAAGCGGAGGAAAAGCGTAGCTGAATGCGTTTAACCAGCTGATCGAAAATGCATTTCCGCTCGACTCTCTGTGGGGATGAAGACTTGCAAAGCGTTGGCATTTCTTGTTGGTGATAGTCGCAAAAAGATCTATCTGCGGATGGCCCCACTGGCGGAAAATGAACTCCAGATTTGGTTGATTGAGTTCCCACTCATGGTTGTCCGAGAAAGACCTGCTGAGTGTGTTCGCCAGAACATTGGAAACACCCGGCACATGTATGGCAGTGAGATGAATCTGGTGGTGAATTGCCCAATTCCATATCTCCTGTGCTTGTTGGGAAAGCAAAAGGGACCTGGTGCCGCCTTGCTTGTTCAGGTAATGCATGCTGGTGGTGTTGTCTGTTCTCACCAGCAGAGATTGACCTTGAACGATCCGTTGAAAAGACTTCAGAGCCATGAAGATCGCCAGAAGCTCCAGGCGATTTATATGCCAAGTGCGTTGGACCGCAGTCCATTTTCCTTGTACTGACAGGCCTTCGAGATGTGCTCCCCAGCCCTCCAGGGATGCATCGGTTGTAAGCGTCAGAGTTGGAGTTGTGTCTTGAAAAGACCGACCTTTTGAAATGTTTGGAGGGTGAGCCCACCACTCCAGAGCCTTTTGGACACGGGCGTAAGAAGGATCTTGTTGTTGAACGATCCTAAAATCTGCTTCCACTGCTTGTCTAACTCCTCTTGGATGACCCTCATATGTAGTCTGCAGTGGGGAATCAACTGTATGGCAGAAGAAGCCATGCCGAGGAATGATTTCAACATCCGGACTGAAACGTACAGTTTTGACTGGAGGGATCGTACAATCTCGAGCATACAGTCTTGTCGTTCCTGGGAGACAAAAACTATTGCCAGATGAGAATCTAGAGAGGCTCCTAGAAAATCTTGCCGTTGAGATGGGCGAAAGTGTGACTTCTGGCAATTGATGGAAAGGCCCAAGTCTTGAAACAGGGAGAGGCAAGACCGTGTATGCTGGATTGCCTGTTGAAGATTCGGAGCCTTTATGAGACAATCGTCCGGGTATGGATAAAATTGTATGCCTCGTAGGCGTAGAAAGGCAGCTACCGGGGCCATGATCTTGGTAAAGACCCTCGGTGCTGAACGGAGGCCGAATGGTAGGACCTTGAATTGGAAGTGCAGGTGTCCGACTGTGAAGCGTAGATACTTCCTGTGTCTGGGGTGAATTGGCACATGGAAATATGCGTCCTGGAGGTCGATCGTTGAGAAGAACTCCCCTGAATTGAGGTAATTCAGGATTTGAAGCAGAGTTCTCATCTGAAAGGTTTTGCAAATGATGAATTTGTTTAGGGCCCGTAAATCCAAAATTGGACGCCTTTCTCCCGACTTTTTCTTTACTAAGAAAAACCGGGAATAGAATCCCTTGCCGCGTTGACCTGGCGGCACTACCTCGATGGCCCCTTTTTGAATCATCAATTTTACCTGGGCCAAAAGTTCTTTGAGGTGGGGGGAAGGTGGCCCTGAAGGTGGACAAGTGGGAGGGAATTTTGTGAACTCTAGGGTATGGCCTTTGGATATAACGTCCAGGACCCATTGGTCGGAGGTGATTTCGGACCATTTGCAAAAGTACTTTGAGATACGACCTCCAAGATGCACAGTCGGCAGACGAAAGGAACTGAGACTGTCACTGTTTTTTGTTGCTTGCGCCACCTCTATAAGTTGTTTTCCGTTGGTATGGTCTGGAGGAAGACTGACGATTCTGGTTTTGGTAAGAACCTCTCTGCCGGTTCTCGCCGTAGGTATTGTATGAGCGATACTGGCCTGAGCCACGAAAAGTAGAGGAGCCACCGCCTCTACCTCGTGCCCCCCGAAAGGGCCGCTTTTTATATTGGAGAGTAGCCAAGGACTTTGCGGTGTCAGTGTCCTTTTTGATCGCCTCAAGAGCATCGTCTACATGCTTGCCAAATAAAGACTCTCCATCGTATGGCAAGTCGAGGACTTTTGCTTGTACTTCTGGGCGAAATGTTATAGATTTCAGCCAGCCTTGACGCCTCAAGACTGCGGCCCCAGCTAATTGGCGAAAGCCTGTGGATGAAATGTCGAGCGCACATTCGATAATTTCAGACGAAATTACCTCTCCCTCTTGGATAATAGCCTGCGCTTCTGCACGGATGGCCTCAGGCATTTGAGGAATCAGTGCAGCAATCTCAGACCATATTTGGCGGTCGTAACGGCCCAGAATTGCCAAGGTACTTGCCGCTCTGACAGTAGTGGCCGCCATTGTTGTAAACTTTTTTCCTATAGAGTCCAACTTGCGGCCTTCCTGATCAGGAGGAGACGTGAGTGGTGTAGCCAGATTACAAGATCTTTTCTGTGCTGCCTGAGTAATAACCGACTCTGCTTTTGGTTGTGACACTAAACAGGCTGGAGCGGACGCTGGAGCCTTATATTTTTTGTTTAATCTGGGCAAGACTGCAGGCACTGAGTTAGGATGTTCCATGAGTTTAAGTCCCTCTGACCAAATAAAGTCAATAATAGGAATTGTGTGGGATTGTCTTTGTGAAACGTCCTTAAAATCGTACAGTAAGCATTCACTTTCATGTTGCTGTTTCTCGACAGTGAGATGAAAGCGTTTTGCTGCACGGACCATTAAATTGTGGAAGTTTGCAATGTCCACTGGAGGCGATGCAAGAGGTGAGGTGGGCGGAGAGGAAGGTGTTTGAGCCCTGTAATTGTCCCACTCATTCATATCAACATCATCGTCGTCATCAGTGTCGTGAGGAGCAGGATCCTCATTGTCAGTGTCAGGCCGAGTTCTTTCCGGTGACGCGGGTGGAACCGTAGCAGGTGCTTGTAGGGGTTGAGGTTGAGGTTGGGGAGGAGGTAGTGATGCTGGGGAGGCAGGTGTAGATGGAGGGAACCTGCGGTTATAGTCATCAAGCATGTGCTGTAAATTTTTGACTAAAGGGAAAGGTATTTGTGTAACAGGTTCTGACGTTACTGTCTCTGCTTCATCAACAGGAAATAAATCATTCCCACCTTCGACGTATTCCTCTTCATCACCCTCATCACTGTACTCCTGGCATTTAATGTGCAAGTCAGACGGACTAGATGCTTGTCTGAACATTTGTTCCCCCTCCGATTCATGATCGGATTCTTCTCCACCTGATTGAAACAATTTTTCAGGAAGACGTGATCCACTCCTTATTGGACTTATTTGAATGAGAGGCACAGTCCTCAAGATAGAAGCAGTAATCACTGTAAAAGTGGTAGCTGAGGTCGGTGGAGGATGATATGCCGACGAGCCTGTTGATGTAACAGCAGTAGTCGTATGGCCAACCTGAGGCGCAGAAATTGAAGATTTTTTCGTCGACGACGAAGATTTCTTGTCCGTCGACGGAGCCGAAGGTTTGGTCGTCGATGACGAAGTAACCGTCGACGAGCTAGCCGTAGACAGAGTCGTCGTCGCTGATGCGATGGCCGTCGACGAGGCTGCCGTCGACGTTGATGGGCCCGTCGACGAGCTCCTTTTAGAAGATTTGGTCTTCGTCGTCGGTATTTGCTTCGACGACGGAACCGTCGACGGTGTTCGCGTCGACGATGGGAGCGTCGACGATGATTTCTTCGTCGATGGCATCGACTTGACACTCGTCGACGAGATCTTAACAATCAACGTAATGGGTCTCGTCTCCTGGGCTGTCATCGACGAGGTGATCGTCGTCGACGCAGCAGTGGATGACATAGAACATGTAGTCGTCGACGTAGAGGTGACAGACTTCATCGTCGCTGAAGACGTCGACGGGTGCGTCGACGAGCCCGTCGACGAGCCTATGCCAGATTTCTGAGAGGAAGGCAAGGCTTTGGGCACAGACGTCAGAGAACTAGGTCCCGTAGACGTGCCCTGAAGCAAATCCTGTGGGGAAACAATCCTGGAGGATTCCAACAGTCTACTCTTCTTAAGAAAAGGAGATGGAACCTCAGTTTCAGACCCACGCTTCTGAGAGGATCTAGAAATGCCTGAAGAACAACTTTCCACATCAGAAACCACAGACTCTGAAGTCTTCAACGTCTGTAGCCACAGAAGGAGACGGGCCTCTCTATCCCTCAGAGACTTGGGAGGAAAGGTGCGACAGTACTTACAGTTCTTAACCTCGTGCATTTACTGTGAGGATCCTCATGGAAAAGGCGCAGTTTACCACAGGAAGGACAGGCTTTAAACAAAGATTTCTTAGTTGAAGACATTTTGAAGAAATAACAGCTAGAGTTGAAGAAAAAACTGAGCAGAGCTCAGGGAGATTCAATTCACACGACGTGCGGTAGAAAATCTGAGGTCTTGGGCTTCTGAGGAGAAGGTTCTAGAGGGAACTACAGCCTGATTGGCTGGAATTTGGACCAAAACATAATGACACTGATATGTTGCCAAGTTGAGTTTTCTCCCTTAGGCTTTCTATGGGCCTATTCAGTTCTATGGTACTTTTGAGTTTACTGTATTTTATATATATATATATATATATGTATATGTTTTTTTTTATAATTATAATAATTTTACTTATATATGCCTATATTACTGCTATTTTATGTACCGTGGGACTCCCACTCCGACGACGGGGAATATTCAAGCATGTGAATCTATGAAAGACACCCCTAATGCTGGAGAATCACAGCTTCCTAAATACATATTCATAGTATATAACAGTGTCAAACCTGCTCTCTTCAGATGATGCATATTTTTAATGCATTTGTCCCCACAGACTGGTAGCAATTCTGAAAATAGGAAAGTAATAGAAAAATGCATTGAATCAAAAGCTCGGCTAATTCAGTCAGGCACTTCATTCAAGCCGCCATTCGGGCAGATGTGGCATTTTATGTGCTGAAAGAAATGCACCTCTTTAGCGGTGGTATTATTTGCATTAACTATATTGTCCTGACACATATACCTGGTGCTACACTTAAGTGCTGCTCGCTATTCTGCCAGTAATTTTCGGCTTTCATCCATATGGTCCAAATGAGGCTTCGAATTCATCAGCTGCTGCCGTTTCAGTTTTGCTTTCGAACGTTTGTTTCTGTACAGAACTCAGATGAAAGACAAAGAATATTTCAATATTGATCGATGTTGTACTTCCATATCCCCCCCCCCCCAGCATATCCAGGCAAGAATGAACCATTGGACTGACAGGCCTTTTGTCCCTTAAAATATACTTTTCTGATAGGTACAAATTAAATGAGGGTCGCCCTACACATCTTGGCAGGCCAGACATTATTATAAGATGCCATTTGAAGCATTCCTGTTTTCTAATTAGGCTCTCACTGCCAGTGTCTAGTAAACTTCGACTCGGACGATAATTCGGTTCGGTGTTGTCTGAGAGTAAGCTCTGCAGTCTCCCCCCCCCCCCAATTCGGTACTCGTTACTTTGATATGGAGGCATAAAAAGGAGACAGTATAGCAAACTATTCGAGAAGGGACGAAAGCTAACCTTTTATTATGAAATAGATAGGGAAACAGTCTGAGTAACATTTACAAGCAGTGTGGTACTTGAGAAAGGTAATGTGCCATTTCATTGTGACTGATACGGTGCCCAGTTCATTCCCGATGGCTTTCCCCCCCCCCCCCCCCCCCCCCCCCCCCCACCCCCGGACCTCCAACCCTCTGCAGCCCCCTTGAAAGGGGTCTGGATGTCTAGATATCGCGGGCACTTTTGTAAAAATCCCGGCATTTTTACAAAAGTGCCGATTTTGCGGGCACTTTTGTTAAAATCCCGGCATTTTCACAAAAGTGCCGATTTCGCGGCAAACCGTGAAATCGCGAAATCGCGATATCCTGGAGGGTCTGCCTAAGAGAGCATTTAAACTAAAGAACCCTTCTCTTTGTTTCATAGGTAACGGCTCTGTACCTGTTGGGCGTAACACAGATTGCAACACAACTATCTTCAATTTTGATATGCAGTTCGGCACCTCCACTTTAATGAACTACTACTGGGCTTGCCGAGAACGCCTCTATCTCCAGCTACCTCCTCAGAGGCACGGACTGTGTTCTTTGGTGACTCTGCATGAAGTACACCTGGTTGTGCCGGCATCGAATGCTTCCCACATACTGTCACACCCAATGACAGGTGATGTTGCATTCCTCCACCGTCACCAGCGAACAACTGAGTACTTCGCAACGGAGGCCCTTGGTAACGTTCCAGAAGAATTCCGCCTCTTTAACGAGGCCCAGCTTTTCTTTGGAGGGGCAGTTCCAATGTTCCAAACTAATGCAAATGCTCGCTGGCTGGAAGTGACACGCTATGAGGTCATGAAGGCCATCAACAGCACTAGGGACGGCTGAATGCAATTAGGGAAGAACTGCGCCCCTTAACACTGATGGTTCTGTAACACCGCTACTTCCTCGACATGATAACTGCCAAAGATGGTGGTTTGTGCCATACGATCGGAAAATCCTGCTGCCCGTTCATACCAGGAAACGACGAGGATAACGGATCGATAGCAAGGGCCATTGAGGAGTTGACCAACTTGGGAAAGAAATGACGAAGGAGGGAGGTGCCCATGCGGACATTATTCCAACGGACTGGTTCGATTTTGGCTGGATGCCCTCATGGCTCACAGCAATACTGAAATTAGTAATACCCATAGTTGGGATTATGTTGCTTCTGTGTTGCGCCTTTCAGATAGGGAGTCACTGTATTAAGAGGTTAAGTACCAAAGCGGTAGGGATGAACTATGCTAGCACAGGGATCTACCAGGTAGCAAAATATGAAGACATGGATCGAGTCCCTGGGGATGGGACTAGGGGAACACTTAGAAATGAGCGAGCTAGCAGCACCTGGCACTCACTACGGCATACCATCAGCTCCACCACTCCCCCCAGGTCGGGAAAACCTGAGCAAGAGCCCTGGAGCAGTCGAATATTAACGTCTGCTTAATGAACAAGATGCAGAATATGTCTAAATACGCCTTAGGCCAGATGGAGAAAGAGACAAGAAAAAAGAGCAACTCCAAGACAGCTTTAAGTGTTATGTTAACGATATGCCCTGGATTCCCCTACTAGCGGAAAGATAACCAAGATACTCAGTTAAGAGAGTGTTCATAAATGAACAAGGCCAGGGAGATGATGGAGGGTCAGGTTCTACCATCTGATCACCAAAAAGGGCATTTTATCGACCTTGGTAGGATGAGGGTCTGATGTGGGCCCTACTTGACAAAATCTGAAAATATGCTAAAATGACCAATTTTCACCATTTACTATCAGTAAATAGAAACCCACAGATTCCCTGAACCCAATATACATAGGCCTAAGCCACAGGCCAAAGGCCACCATCTTATGATATCAGTCTTTCATATTGAGCTCCACTAGGCCTGGTGATTTCAAAAACATGCATTTCTGTTGCACCGAAAACAACGAGGTAAATTGGGCCATCACAGAGTATAGTAATTTTCCACAGCTTCAAGACCAACGCTCACACACGTACACAGACCCAGCTGGTACAAGTTGGCACATCTTGGACTCTTGCGGAAATATTGTTTTTGAAAGATAGCTTGCACGAAATAAAAGCCACAACGTCTTGCAATATTAGCACCTGTCGTAAGTTCCGCTCTCACATATATTTTTAGAGATATGTACGTGAAAAAATGTTCTTTGTTTATGTTCTGCGGCCGAGAATGGCCAACCAACCGTTGAGCCACCTGACCATTTTCCGTGTCCGTGGACGTGCGGTCAGGCCACGTGCATCAGTAAGGGTGTCAGCACAGTGTCAGTTCTGCATTTTTCAGGTACATCAGACCTATCACTGTAAACAGAAGCCAGAACTCTTCTGCTGTGAACATCACATGCGTGGGTTCTCCGGCCGGCAGTTTATCTGACTTGGGACATCAAAGCCTCTCTCAGGTGGTAAACTCCCAAAGCTAGATAATATTGTTTGCCTATTTAAAATCTCTGACTAGGCTCGACATTTTTCTTCCACACCCAATTCCTTGCATTTAAGGGTTCTTTAAATGATTAGATCTTGTATGGCTAGCCTCCCTAGTTAGGCACCTCCAGGCACAGGATTGATGTAGAAATATGTTCTACATTTTCTGACTAACTTCAATTCTGCTTCTTTAAGGATCCCAGTCTTTTGCATTTATGGGTCTCTTTAAAAAGACACCTGCATGAATAATTCTCTCTAGGAAGGCTTGTTTCTAGGCACTAGAATTTCATAACATATGTACTCTATATCTTTGGATCTCTAGCTGTTTTCAATTATGCCTTTTTAAAAGATAATCTTTCCAGCTTGCCTTAATAGAATTTTGAGCATTTGTCATCAAGCATTTATTCCGGACGGAGTCAGTCCGATCATCTTAATGGGTTTTGTTTAACTACATGAAATGAAATGCTTTTTATTGATATACTTGTGTGTTTAACGAATAAACGTGCCACTCCAATATGATTCTGCGTCATCTCATATCCTTCCTCCTTATTCCTCAGTGAAGTATTGCGCTGGTGGCCTGTGACTTACTGTTGAGGTGACCACACCCCAAAGGGATTGTGCTGTCGCTTTATCACAACAAGGGGTGGTGAGGGACAGAGTCTCTGAATTAAGCAGAAAGCTCTCACCCAGTCAAGAGATCAGGGCTAGATCCAACACCGTTTTTTAGCTCACTGCACCATCCCCGTTTCAGAACCTGGCTGTATGCAAATTAGTCTGTTCCTGTCCCAGTGCATGATGGGAACAGGGCAAACCAAACTACAAAAGCCAATTCTTACACTGGGAAGGAAACAAGCTCCCGGGGACCGGTTTCTGGCATTACAGCCGTCTTCGGCCCGGTTTGCTTGAATCCTGATGGTGCAATGAGCAAGGGTCTCACATCTGAGAATACCCTTCCACGCTTAGGGTGGACAAAAATATTTACAACAAGGGGTGGTGAGGGACAGAGTCTCTGAATTAAGCAGAAAGCTCTCACCCAGTCAAGAGATCAGGGCTAGATCCAACACCGTTTTTTAGCTCACTGCACCATCCCCGTTTCAGAACCTGGCTGTATGCAAATTAGTCTGTTCCTGTCCCAGTGCATGATGGGAACAGGGCAAACCAAACTACAAAAGCCAATTCTTACACTGGGAAGGAAACAAGCTCCCGGGGACCGGTTTCTGGCATTACAGCCGTCTTCGGCCCGGTTTGCTTGAATCCTGATGGTGCAATGAGCAAGGGTCTCACATCTGAGAATACCCTTCCACGCTTAGGGTGGACAAAAATATTTACAACAAGGGGTGGTGAGGGACAGAGTCTCTGAATTAAGCAGAAAGCTCTCACCCAGTCAAGAGATCAGGGCTAGATCCAACACCGTTTTTTAGCTCACTGCACCATCCCCGTTTCAGAACCTGGCTGTATGCAAATTAGTCTGTTCCTGTCCCAGTGCATGATGGGAACAGGGCAAACCAAACTACAAAAGCCAATTCTTACACTGGGAAGGAAACAAGCTCCCGGGGACCGGTTTCTGGCATTACAGCCGTCTTCGGCCCGGTTTGCTTGAATCCTGATGGTGCAATGAGCAAGGGTCTCACATCTGAGAATACCCTTCCACGCTTAGGGTGGACAAAAATATTTACAACAAGGGGTGGTGAGGGACAGAGTCTCTGAATTAAGCAGAAAGCTCTCACCCAGTCAAGAGATCAGGGCTAGATCCAACACCGTTTTTTAGCTCACTGCACCATCCCCGTTTCAGAACCTGGCTGTATGCAAATTAGTCTGTTCCTGTCCCAGTGCATGATGGGAACAGGGCAAACCAAACTACAAAAGCCAATTCTTACACTGGGAAGGAAACAAGCTCCCGGGGACCGGTTTCTGGCATTACAGCCGTCTTCGGCCCGGTTTGCTTGAATCCTGATGGTGCAATGAGCAAGGGTCTCACATCTGAGAATACCCTTCCACGCTTAGGGTGGACAAAAATATTTACAACAAGGGGTGGTGAGGGACAGAGTCTCTGAATTAAGCAGAAAGCTCTCACCCAGTCAAGAGATCAGGGCTAGATCCAACACCGTTTTTTAGCTCACTGCACCATCCCCGTTTCAGAACCTGGCTGTATGCAAATTAGTCTGTTCCTGTCCCAGTGCATGATGGGAACAGGGCAAACCAAACTACAAAAGCCAATTCTTACACTGGGAAGGAAACAAGCTCCCGGGGACCGGTTTCTGGCATTACAGCCGTCTTCGGCCCGGTTTGCTTGAATCCTGATGGTGCAATGAGCAAGGGTCTCACATCTGAGAATACCCTTCCACGCTTAGGGTGGACAAAAATATTTACAACAAGGGGTGGTGAGGGACAGAGTCTCTGAATTAAGCAGAAAGCTCTCACCCAGTCAAGAGATCAGGGCTAGATCCAACACCGTTTTTTAGCTCACTGCACCATCCCCGTTTCAGAACCTGGCTGTATGCAAATTAGTCTGTTCCTGTCCCAGTGCATGATGGGAACAGGGCAAACCAAACTACAAAAGCCAATTCTTACACTGGGAAGGAAACAAGCTCCCGGGGACCGGTTTCTGGCATTACAGCCGTCTTCGGCCCGGTTTGCTTGAATCCTGATGGTGCAATGAGCAAGGGTCTCACATCTGAGAATACCCTTCCACGCTTAGGGTGGACAAAAATATTTACAACAAGGGGTGGTGAGGGACAGAGTCTCTGAATTAAGCAGAAAGCTCTCACCCAGTCAAGAGATCAGGGCTAGATCCAACACCGTTTTTTAGCTCACTGCACCATCCCCGTTTCAGAACCTGGCTGTATGCAAATTAGTCTGTTCCTGTCCCAGTGCATGATGGGAACAGGGCAAACCAAACTACAAAAGCCAATTCTTACACTGGGAAGGAAACAAGCTCCCGGGGACCGGTTTCTGGCATTACAGCCGTCTTCGGCCCGGTTTGCTTGAATCCTGATGGTGCAATGAGCAAGGGTCTCACATCTGAGAATACCCTTCCACGCTTAGGGTGGACAAAAATATTTACATTTTAGTTTAGTCTGCCCTGTTCCCATGATGCACTGGGCCAGGGACAGACTGATTTGCATATAGCCAGGTTCTGAGCTGGGATGGGGCAGTGAGATAAATAACGGTGATGGATCAAGCCCTGATCTTTGGACTGGGTAAGAGTGGTCTGCTCAATTCAGACACTCTGTTCATCACCACCCCCTTTTTGTAAATCGATTTTGGCCACTATAGGTGTGGCAGGGTATACTCAGACATGAGTCCCTTTCTCACTGCTCCATCAGGATTCAAGCAAGCCGGGCCGAAGAGGCTGAAATGCCAGAAACCGGTCCCCGGTAGCTTGTCTCCTTTCTGGTAAAGAATTGGCTTGGTAGTTTAGTCTGCCCTGTTCCCATGATGCACTGGGCCAGGGACAGACTGATTTGCATATAGCCAGGTTCTGAGCTGGGATGGGGCAGTGAGATAAATAACGGTGATGGATCAAGCCCTGATCTTTGGACTGGGTAAGAGTGGTCTGCTCAATTCAGACACTCTGTTCATCACCACCCCCTTTTTGTAAGTCGCTTTATCACCGGCATGCGCGTTTGGAGGTCTGGAGCTCGTCGGTGAACCAGGTGGCTCTCTTGCTGGCGAGGTTGTTGGCGGGTTTTTTGAGTGGGGCGAGGGTGTTGGAGCAGTCTTCGATCCACTGTCTGAGGTTGCGGACTGCGGCGTCTGGGTTGGTGGGTTCGGTGGGTGGGTTCTGGGCAAGGGTGGTGATCAGCTGGTCTTCAGTGACTTTGCTCCAGCAGCCGCGAGGCAGCTGTTGGGTGCGGTGGTGCGTGGTTGGTTTCTTGAAGGTGAAATGGATGCAGCGGTGGTCGGTACAGTGGAGTTCGGTGGTGTGTTCGAAGGCGACGTGGGTGCTTGTGGAGAAGATGGGGTCCAGCGTGTGGCCGGTGGAGTGGGTGGGTGTGGTGACGAGTTTTCTGAGGCCGGGGTTGGCGAGGTTGGCGGTCAGCGTGGCGGAGTTGGCATCATCGTTGTTCTCGAGGTGGAAGTTCAGGAGGAGCAGCTGGGAGGCGGGAGCAGCGATTGGGCAGAGGGGCGGGGAAACAGTGGGACAGAAGCAGAAGGGGGCGCAAAGAGGGGGAAAACAGTGGCACAGAGGTCGGAACGGGGCACAACACAGGGGAAAAACGAGTGGCACAGAAGCAAAAACGGAGCACACAGAGGGGGGAAAACAGTGGCACAGAGGTCAAAAACGGGGCACAACAGAGGGGAAAAATGAGTGGCACAGAAGCAAAAATGGGGGACACTAGGGGGTAAAAACAGTAGAACAGAGGTCAAAAACGGGGCACAACAGAGGGGAAAAACGAGTGGCGCAAAAGCGGGGCACACAGAGGGGGGAAAACAGTGGCACAGAGGGCACAAATAGGGGACAGAAACAGGGGTAGAGCACACTTACCAGCGGGTACTCGGCAGCGGGGGCACACAGGCGGAGCTGCGTGGAGGGGGAGCGACCTACCAGGAGGGTCAGGGGTCGCTCACTTCACCGCGCAGCGTCTGGCATATATGGGGAGGTGGGAGGGAGGAGTAGCTGGGAGGTGGGAGCAGCGAGTGGGCAGGGGGGCGGGGAAACCGTGGGACAGAAGCAGAATGGGGCGCAAAGAGGGGGAAAACAGTGGCACAGAGGTCAAAACGGGGCACAACAGAGGGGAAAAACGACTGGCACAGAAGCAAAAACGGGGCACAGAGAGGGGGAAAAACAGTGGCACAGAGGTAAAAAACGGGGCACAATAGAGGGGAAAAACGAGTGGCTTAGAAGCAAAAACGGGGCACAAAGAGGGGGAAAAACAGTGGCACAGAATCAAAAGCGGGGCTCACAGAGGGGAGAAAAACAGTGGCAGAAAGGGCACAAACGGGGCACAGAAACTGGGGTAGTGCACACTTGCCAGCGGGTACTCTGCAGCAGCAGCAGGGACACACAGGCGGAGCTGCATGGAGGGGGAACAACCTACCAGGAGGGTCAGGGGTCGCTCACCTCACCGCGCAGCGTCTGGCATATATGGGGAGGTGGGAGGGAGGAGCAGCTGGGAGGCGGGAGCAGCAAGTGGGCAGGGGGGCGGGGAAACAGTGGGACAGAAGCAGAATGGGGCGCAAAGAGGGGGAAAACAGTGGCAGAGAGGTCAGAACAGGGCACAACAGAGGGGAAAAACGAGTGGCACAGAAGCAAAAACGGGCCACACAGAGGGGGAAAAACTGTGGCACAGAGGTCAAAAACGGGGCACAACAGAGGGGAAAAACGAGTGGCACGGAAGCAAAAATGGGGCACACAGAGGTGGTAAAAACAGTGGCACAGAGGTCAAAAATAGGGCACAACAGAGGAGAAAACGAGTGGCACAGAAGCAAAAGCGGGGCACACAGAGGGGGGAAAAACAGTCGCACAGAGGGCACAAATGGGGGACAGAAACGGGGGTAGAGCACACTTACCAGCGGGTACTCGGCAGCGGGGGCACACAGGCGGAGCTGCATGGAGGGGGAGCGACCTACCAGGAGGATCAGGGGTCGCTCACCTCACAGCGCAGCGTCTGGCATATATGGAGAGGTGGGAGGGAGGAGCAGCTGGGAGGTGGGAGCAGCGAGTGGGCAGGGAGGCAGGGAAACAGTGGGACAGAAGCAGAATGGGGTGCAAAGAGGGGGAAAACAGTGGCACAGAGGTCAAAACGGGGCACAACAGAGGGAAAAAACGAGTGGCACAGAAGCAAAACGGGGCACACAGAGGGGGAAAAACAGTGGCACAGAGGTCAAAGACAGGGTACAATAGAGGGGAAAAACGAGTGGCTTAGAAGCAAAAACGTGGCACACAGAGGGGGAAAAACTGTGGCACAGAGGTCAAAAACGGGGCACAACAGAGGGGAAAAACGAGTGGCACAGAAGCAAAAGCGGGGCACACAGAAGGGAGAAAAACAGTGGCACAGAGGGCACAAATGGGGCACAGAAACGGGGGTAGTGCACACTTACCAGCGGGTACTCTGCAGCGGCAGCAGGGACACACAGGCGGAGCTGCGTTGACGGGGAGCGACCTACCAGGAGGGTCAGGGGTCGCTCACCTCACCGCGCAGCGTCTGGCATATATGGGGAGGTGGGAGGGAGGAGCAGCTGGGAGGCGGGAGCAGCGAGTGGGCAGGGGGGCGGGGAAACAGTGGGACAGAAGCAGAATGGGGCGCAAAGAGGGGGAAAACAGTGGCACAGAGGTCAGAACGGGGCACAACAGAGGGGAAAAACGAGTGGCACAGAAGCAAAAGCGGGGCACACAGAGGGGGGGAAAACAGTGGCACAGAGGGCACAAACGGGGCACAGAAACGGGGGTAGAGCACACTTACCAGCGGGTTCTCGGCAGCGGGGGCACACAGGCGGCCTGCGTGGAGGGGGAGCAACCTACCAGGAGGGTCAGGGGTCGCTCACCTCACCGCGCAGCGTCTGGCATATATGGGGAGGTGGGAGGGAGGAGCAGCTGGGAGGTGGGAGCAGCGAGTGGGCAGGGAGGCGGGGAAACCGTGGGACAGTAGCAGAATGGGGCGCAAAGAGGGGGAAAACAGTGGCACAGAGGTCAAAACGGGGCACAACAGAGGGGAAAAACGAGTGGCACAGAAGCAAAAACGGGGCACACAGAGGGGTAAAAACAGTGGCACAGAGGTAAAAAACGGGGCACAACAGAGGGGAAAAACGAGTGGCACAGAAGCAAAAGCGGGCCACACAGAGGGGGGAAAACAGTGGCACAGAGGGCACAAACGGGGCACAGAAACGGGGGTAGAGCACACTTACCAGCGGGTACTCGGCAGCGGGGGCACACAGGCAGAGCTGCGTGGAGGAGGAGCGACCTACCAGGAGGGTCAGGGGTCGCTCACCTCACCGCACAGCGTATGGCATATATGGGGAGGTGGGAGGGAGGAGTAGCTGGGAGGTGGGAGCAGCGAGTGGGCAGGGAGGCAGGGAAACAGTGGGACAGTAGCAGAATGGGGCGCAAAGAGGGGGAAAACAGTGGCACAGAGGTCAGAACAGGGCACAACAGAGGGGAAAAACGAGTGGCACAGAAGCTAAAACGGGGCACACAGAGGGGTAAAAACAGTGGCACAGAGGTAAAAAACGGGGCACAACAGAGGGGAAAAACGAGTGGCACAGAAGCAAAAGCGGGCCACACAGAGGGGGGAAAACAGTGGCACAGAGGGCACAAACGGGGCACAGAAACGGGGGTAGAGCACACTTACCAGCGGGTACTCGGCAGCGGGGGCACACAGGCAGAGCTGCGTGGAGGGGTAGCGACCTACCAGGAGGGTCAGGGGTCGCTCACCTCACGGCACAGCGTATGGCATATATGGGGAGGTGGGAGGGAGGAGTAGCTGGGAGGTGGGAGCAGCGAGTGGGCAGGGGGGCGGGGAAACCGTGGGACAGAAGCAGAATGGGGCGCAAAGAGGGGGAAAACAGTGGCACACAGGTCAGAAAACAGGGCACAACAGACAGGAAAAAATGAGTGGCACAGAAGCAAAAGCGGGGCCCACAGTGGGGAGAAAAACAGTGGCACAGAGGGCACAAACGGGGCCCAGAAATGGGGGTAGTGCACACTTGCCAGCGGGTACTCTGCAGCAGCAGCAGGGACACACAGGCCGAGCTGCATGGAGGGGGAGCAACCTACCAAGAGGGTCAGAGGTCGCTCACCTCACCGCGCAGCGTCTGGCATATATGGGGAGGTGGGAGGGAGGAGCAGCTGGGAGGCAGGAGCAGCGAGTGGGCAGGGGGGCGGGGAAACAGTGAGACAGAAGCAGAATGGGGCGCAAAGAGGGGGAAAACAGTGGCACAGAGGTCAGAACGGGGCACAACAGAGGGGAAAAACGAGTAGCACAGAAGCAAAAACGGGGCACACAGAGGGGGAAAAACGAGTGGCACAGAAGCAAAAACGGGGCACACAGAGGGGGTAAAAACAGTGGCACAGAGGTCAAAAACTGGGCACAACAGAGGGGAAAAACGAGTGGCACAGAAGCAAAAGTGGGGCACACAGAGGGGGGAAAACAGTGGCACAGAGGTCAAAAACTGGGCACAACAGAGGGGAAAAACGAGTGGCACAGAAGCAAAAGTGGGGCACACAGAGGGGGGAAAACAGTGGCACAGAGGGCACAGAAATGGGGGTAGAGCACACTTACCAGCGGGTACTCGGCAGAGGGGGCACACAGGCGGAGCTGCGTTGACGGGGAGCGACCTACCAGGAGGGTCAGGGGTCGCTCACCTCACCGCGCAGCGTCTGGCATATATGGGGAGGTGGGAGGGAGGAGCAGCTGGGAGGCGGGAGCAGCGAGTGGGCAGGGGGGCGGGGAAACAGTGGGACAGAAGCAGAATGGGGCGCAAAGAGGGGGAAAACAGTGGCACAGAGGTCAGAACGGGGCACAACAGAGGGGAAAAACGAGTGGCACAGAAGCAAAAGCGGGGCACACAGAGGGGGGAAAACAGTGGCACAGAGGAAACAAACGGGGCACAGAAACGGGGGTAGAGCACACTTACCAGCGGGTTCTCGGCAGCGGGGGCACACAGG
This sequence comes from Lissotriton vulgaris, assembly GCF_964263255.1. Taxonomy (NCBI): domain Eukaryota; kingdom Metazoa; phylum Chordata; class Amphibia; order Caudata; family Salamandridae; genus Lissotriton; species Lissotriton vulgaris. The sequence goes on from NC_141685.1 coordinate 196,772,195, forward strand.
CGGCCTGCGTGGAGGGGGAGCAGCTGGGAGGTGGGAGCAGCGAGTGGGCAGGGGGGCGGGGAAACCGTGGGACAGAAGCAGAATGGGGCGCAAAGAGGGGGGAAAACAGTGGCACAGAGGTCAAAAACTGGGCACAACAGAGGGGAAAAACGAGTGGCACAGAAGCAAAAGTGGGGCACACAGAGGGGGGAAAACAGTGGCACAGAGGGCACAGAAATGGGGGTAGAGCACACTTACCAGCGGGTACTCGGCAGAGGGGGCACACAGGCAGAGCTGCGTTGACGGGGAGCGACCTACCAGGAGGGTCAGGGGTCGCTCACCTCACCGCGCAGCGTCTGGCATATATGGGGAGGTGGGAGGGAGGAGCAGCTGGGAGGTGGGAGCAGCGAGTGGGCAGGGGGGCGGGGAAACCGTGGGACAGTAGCAGAATGGGGCGCAAAGAGGGGGAAAACAGTGGCACAGAGGTCAAAACGGGGCACAACAGAGGGGAAAAACGAGTGGCACAGAAGCAAAAACGGGGCACACAGAGGGGTAAAAACAGTGGCACAGAGGTAAAAAACGGGGCACAACAGAGGGGAAAAACGAGTGGCACAGAAGCAAAAGCGGGCCACACAGAGGGGGGAAAACAGTGGCACAGAGGGCACAAACGGGGCACAGAAACGGGGGTAGAGCACACTTACCAGCGGGTACTCGGCAGCGGGGGCACACAGGCAGAGCTGCGTGGAGGAGGAGCGACCTACCAGGAGGGTCAGGGGTCGCTCACCTCACCGCACAGCGTATGGCATATATGGGGAGGTGGGAGGGAGGAGTAGCTGGGAGGTGGGAGCAGCGAGTGGGCAGGGGGGCGGGGAAACCGTGGGACAGAAGCAGAATGGGGCGCAAAGAGGGGGAAAACAGTGGCACAGAGGTCAGAACGGGGCACAACAGAGGGGAAAAACGAGTGGCACAGAAGCAAAAGCGGGGCACACAGAGGGGGGAAAACAGTGGCACAGAGGGCACAAACGGGGCACAGAAACGGGGGTAGAGCACACTTACCAGCGGGTTCTCGGCAGCGGGGGCACACAGGCGGCCTGCGTGGAGGGGGAGCAACCTACCAGGAGGGTCAGGGGTCGCTCACCTCACCGCGCAGCGTCTGGCATATATGGAGAGGTGGGAGGGAGGAGCAGCTGGGAGGCGGGAGCAGCGAGCGGGCAGGGGGGCGGGGAAACAGTGGGACAGAAGCAGAATGGGGCGCAAAGAGGGGGGAAACAGTGGCACAGAGGTCAGAACGGGGCACAACAGAAGGGAAAAACGAGTGGCACAGAAGCAAAAATGGGGCACACAGAGGGGGAAAAACAGTGGCACAGAGGTCAAAAACGGGGCACAACAGAGGGGAAAAATGAGTGGCACGGAAGCAAAAATGGGGCACACAGAGGGGGTAAAAACAGTGGCACAGAGGTCAAAAACGGGGCACAACAGAGGGGAAAAACGAGTGGCAAAGAAGCAAAAGCGGGGCACACAGAGGGGGAAAAACAGTGGCACAGAGGGCACAAATGGGGGACAGAAACGGGGGTAGAGCACACTTACCAGCGGGTACTCGGCAGCGGGGGCACACACGCGGAGCTGCGTGGAGGAGGAGCGACCTACCAGGAGGATCAGGGGTCGCTCACCTCACCGCGCAGCGTCTGGCATATATGGGGAGGTGGGAGGGAGGGGGAGGTGGGAGGGAGGAGCAGCTGGGAGGCGGGAGCAGCGAGTGGGCAGGGAGGCAGGGAAACAGTGGGACAGTAGCAGAATGGGGCGCAAAGAGGGGGAAAACAGTGGCACAGAGGTCAGAACAGGGCACAACAGAGGGGAAAAACGAGTGGCACAGAAGCTAAAACGGGGCACACAGAGGGGTAAAAACAGTGGCACAGAGGTAAAAAACGGGGCACAACAGAGGGGAAAAACGAGTGGCACAGAAGCAAAAGTGGGCCACACAGAGGGGGGAAAACAGTGGCACAGAGGGCACAAACGGGGCACAGAAACGGGGGTAGAGCACACTTACCAGCGGGTACTCGGCAGCGGGGGCACACAGGCAGAGCTGCGTGGAGGGGTAGCGACCTACCAGGAGGGTCAGGGGTCGCTCACCTCACCGCACAGCGTATGGCATATATGGGGAGGTGGGAGGGAGGAGTAGCTGGGAGGTGGGAGCAGCGAGTGGGCAGGGGGGCGGGGAAACCGTGGGACAGAAGCAGAATGGGGCGCAAAGAGGGGGAAAACAGTGGCACACAGGTCAGAAAACAGGGCACAACAGACAGGAAAAAATGAGTGGCACAGAAGCAAAAGCGGGGCCCACAGTGGGGAGAAAAACAGTGGCACAGAGGGCACAAACGGGGCCCAGAAATGGGGGTAGTGCACACTTGCCAGCGGGTACTCTGCAGCAGCAGCAGGGACACACAGGCCGAGCTGCATGGAGGGGGAGCAACCTACCAAGAGGGTCAGAGGTCGCTCACCTCACCGCGCAGCGTCTGGCATATATGGGGAGGTGGGAGGGAGGAGCAGCTGGGAGGCAGGAGCAGCGAGTGGGCAGGGGGGCGGGGAAACAGTGAGACAGAAGCAGAATGGGGCGCAAAGAGGGGGAAAACAGTGGCACAGAGGTCAGAACGGGGCACAACAGAGGGGAAAAACGAGTAGGACAGAAGCAAAAACGGGGCACACAGAGGGGGAAAAACGAGTGGCACAGAAGCAAAAACGGGGCACACAGAGGGGGTAAAAACAGTGGCACAGAGGTCAAAAACTGGGCACAACAGAGGGGAAAAACGAGTGGCACAGAAGCAAAAGTGGGGCACACAGAGGGGGGGAAAACAGTGGCACAGAGGTCAAAAACTGGGCACAACAGAGGGGAAAAACGAGTGGCACAGAAGCAAAAGTGGGGCACACAGAGGGGGGAAAACAGTGGCACAGAGGGCACAGAAATGGGGGTAGAGCACACTTACCAGCGGGTACTCGGCAGAGGGGGCACACAGGTGGAGCTGCTTGGAGGGGGAGCGACCTACCAGGAGGGTCAGGGGTCGCTCACCTCACCGCGCAGCGTCCGGCATATATGGGGAGGTGGGAGGGAGGAGCAGCTGGGAGGTGGGAGCAGCGAGTGGGCAGGGGGGCGGGGAAACCGTGGGACAGAAGCAGAATGGGGCGCAAAGAGGGGGAAAACAGTGGCACAGAGGTCAGAAAACGGGGCACAACAGAGGGGAAAAAATGAGTGGCACAGAAGCAAAAACCGGGCACACAGAGGGTAAAAACGAGTGTCACAGAAGCAAAAGCGGGGCACACAGAGGTGGGAAAAACAGTGGCACAGAGGGCAGGATTGTAAGAGAGAATTAATAGAGACCTGGGATAAGCTTGACAAATGTGTGCGCTCTAACTACAGGAAGAGGATAAAGCGAGCTGTATGCTCGCTATGCTTATTAACCCCTTCGCTGCTAGGCCTTTTCCCCCGTGCTAAGCCTTTTTTTGGCTATTTGGGATAGTGCACGCTTAAGCCCCAGTAACTTTTTGACCACATAAGGTATCCACGCCAATTTTGCGTCCTTTTCTTCCAGCATCATGCAGATTCTAAAGGTACCCAGGGTTTGTGGATTCCCTTGGACAGGTCCCAGAAATTAGCCAAAATACAGCAACATTTTGTTTTGTTTTGGAAAAATTGGAAAAGCGGGCTACAAATGAAAGCGTCTGGGTTTTCCCCTGAAAATGTTATCAAAAAAGGGTTTGTGGGGCTGAAATCACCATTTTCCCAGCTTTTAGGGAATTACAGACTTTTGTCAGAAAACCGACATTTTGTACACAGTTTTGGCATTTTTCTGGGACATAGCCTATTTTTGCTATTTTTTGTGCTTTCAACCTCCTTCCAGTTAATGGTAGAAATGGGTGTGAAAGCAATAATGGATCCTGGAAAGCTATACATTTTTGAAAAGTAGTCAAAATTCTGAATTCAGCAAGGGGTCATTTGTGTAGACCCATCAAGGTTTAGTTGAAAAAAACAGCCTATTGTGTCAACGTTTTCACCTGCAACTTCTTGTAATTATGACAGCTCTTTGAAAGTAATATACTGTTACATCCGCTGGACCTTCCTGGTTGTGGAGATATATAGGACTTGTAGGTTCACCAAGAACCAGACAAACCCAGAGTAAAAAACTGAGCAGCAATTTGCTATGGTTTTATTATGTACCGGGTATATAGCAATTATTATGGAAAAATGTATACATGGAAAAATCAGTATGAAAGACACCTATGTATTTCTTAAATGGGAACAAATTATACAGTTTAGAAACAGTACATATTTGCACATTTTCAAAATTGGCAACATTCATACTAGCATGAGAATGATCGGTCATTTTTCAAAATGACTTCTATTTTACACAATGTCTTTCATTTGGAAGGCAGAAATACATGAAAAATCAATAGGTAATAAAAATGGTACCTCACTTGTTTGGGTGGGCATAGTGCCCACAACAGGAAACAGCGCAAAACGCAACATGGTCACACCTCAATTTTGCAGTGAAAAATGACCCTGTTTTGGCAAAGTGCCTAGCTGTAGTTTTTGAACCCTAGCTAGCTAGGGAAAGAAAACAAGTTACTTACCTGTAACTTCAGTTATCCAGTATTGGTATCTTTCATAGATTCACATGCTTAGAATCATCCCCATCGACGAGGTGGGAGTCTCGCGGTACAATAAAACATATACATTGTAGTCATAATAACATTATACCATAGGCTACAGTGTATAGAAAAGTCACTACAATAGCCTATCTCAGTCATTTTGTAAAAAGAACCAAACTTTGGAAACCAGCCAATCAGGCAGCAGCACCCTCTAGAACCATCCCCACAGAGAGACACACCCTCAGATTTTCTATCGCACCTCGTGTGTTAGGGAGTCTCCCTGAGCTCTGCTCAGTTTTTTCCTTATTCCTTTCTTTCTGAGGAGAAAATATGTCTGATTCTAAGAAAAGCTTGTTTCTGGCCTGTTCTTCCTGTGGAAAGAAAAGACTTCACTTTGAGGATCCACATAAAGAGTGTATTTATTACACATAAGGTCAAAGACTGCAGGATTTGTAGGACCTTTCCTGCCAAAACCTTGAAGGATCGAGAAGGACGCCTGCTGGTTTGGTTGGAGAAATTGAAGGCATCATCTGAAGGAGTTTCTGAAGGTGAAGGCAGTATTAGTCCTCAAGTGTCCACTCCCATCTCTAAGAAGAGAGATAGATCTGGAGATCCTCCTGAGAAAATTAGTAAGACCTTAAAAACTTCTTCCTCTGAAGTAGGTCACTCTTCCTCAAAAAAAGAGAAAGTCTCTTCTGAGGTAAAATTTAGAGATAAGGCGAAGGTCTTCAGACAACTGCCTCAAAATCTCATCAGGACCCTCCATTGTCGACGAGGAAATCACCACAGAAGGTGAGTGGATCTTCAGCGTTGAAGAAAAATATACCGTCAATGAAGTCTCCGTCAACGAGTGTCCCTTCGTCGTCGAGAGTTCTCACCTCGTCGACGCCTGCTTCGTCGGTGAAAATCCCGTCGATGATGCCTCCGCCGTCGACGAAGATTCTCCTGTCGGTGTCGAGCCATCAGTCGACAACAAGCCCACCGTCGATGACGATACTGTCGACGAGCCTACCGTCGACGACGATTCCATTGACAAGCCTACCGTCAACGACGGTTCCGTCGACGAGCCTACCGTCGATGACGATTCCGTCGACAAGTCAACCTTCGACGACGACATCACCGTCAACGATGATTATTCCCTCGTCCTCGAGTCCACCGTCGACGACTGAGGTTCCGTGACAATCGTAAGTGGTGTTTTCGACTCGCACGAATATGGTCGAGTCTGGTATCTATGAACCACAAATGATGAGTTTAGTGGGTGTACGCGTTTTCGCTGTGCTAGCCTAAACCGTTCCTTTGTTTCGTGGGTTTCTTCATCTGAACCCACGGGTTCCATCTTAGATACAGCATCCATTTTGTTTCTTGCCCTCAAGTAGCCAGCGAACGGACGCTGTCCGCTTCGCGACCCTGGGATTCCCAAACTCTTGCGGAAGACACGTGTTCCTTTGAAGGTGTCTTTATGATAAGGGAAATGGCACTGTAAGGCAGATGGCCCCGCTCGGGGCTCATCTTGCCGTGCCGGACAATTGTCTTAGTTGTGCATTCATTAGGCACGTCCCCTTTGATGCCTGCAACTCGTGTTTCCTGATACCACCCCTTTTACACCCTCTTCGATCTGTTCGCTATCCTCGTCTTCCTCTGCACCTGTTTCTGTCTCTTCCTTGATTCGTTTACAGCCGAACGGAATGCACTAATGGTGGGAAGATGTACTTTTACAGTTGGGAACTGCCAAATGCTACTGTAATTATGTTCCGGGCCCTGAATACATGAAAGCGACCCCCTATGATATTTACTGTGGGAACCGGGTTGTAAACCTTTGTCTGTTATGTTATCCTATGATAGGAAACTGTATAAAAGGAGCGATCCACAGATACAATTTGAAGCAGGCTCCGTGAACCTACATGCTATGTACTTCTCGTGACTTCTGTGTTCCCTGCAGTAAATAAACGCTCGAATCTTTGACGCCGAAGGAAGTGTCCCGTGTCTCTGTCATTTGTACGCCGGAACAGGTAACCCACGAAGGTTTCAGGTGTTATCCCTGGCACCGCTGGGTCTTAGAATAACCCAGTCCTTCACGACGACTTCGACCATGACGTCGATGACCACCTCATCGACGATGTCCTTTCCGTCGACAGCAACTATGATTTCAACGTCGTCGATGTCAACTGTTACATCTATATCAGCAGAATATGAGTCACCGTCAACATATATTTCTGCTACGTTAAAGGGTGCAATTACAATTTTACAATTTACACCTATTTTGAGCTCTAAATTGTCATCTAATAGGCAATTTTTTCATGATGTGTCACACATTTCACCCTTGCCTCCTAGCCATTATTTGGAGGAATCTGAGGATGACTATGATCCTTATGGGCAGGCATGTGACCCTTCTCAGCTCAGGATAAAGTATCAAGAGGAGGAAGAAGAGGAATACTATGAGCCATGTGAGTCGTTGAGAGTGCCACAAGAAAGTTTCCATCAAGAGCCTATGGTTCAAATGCCAGCAGCTTTGCTACAAGATCTTTCGGCAATGCTTAAAGACTATAATAGTCGTTTTCGTCCGACTCCAGCTCCGCAACAAGTTTCTACTCCTGTAGATATACAACCTGTGACACCTGCAAATCAAGTTTCTGAGCCCCGGGTGACGCTACCTTTGCAGTTGCCGCAGGATGATGATAGGGACACAGTAGCAGAGGACGGAGAAATTCCTAATTCACCGACTACCGTAGATGAATGGGATGAATATCTGATCCCAGATCCAGCTTCGCCTATCATGGAGAGAACAGCTACAAGATTTCACCTGACCATGCCGGTACAAAAGACAGAGTGTTTTTTTTATGATTTTAAGGACCTGAATAGAAAGTCCACACGTTCCATTCCCATAATTGATCACATTTGGGAAGAGGGAGAAAAGATCATGAAGACTCCATTTTCCATTCCTGCAATCCTGCCTCGGATTGACAAAAAGTACAAACTCCGAACGATGCCCCTGCCTGCCTTTCAGGTCACCCTAAAGCAGACTCAGTAATTTCTCAGGCAGTGCAGAGAAAATCTAGGAATCCTTCCACTCCTATAACAGCTCCTCCCGACAAAGATGGAAGGCGCCTTGACAACATAGGCAAACGTTTTACCACCATGGCAGGCGCTAAGGTTCGGGCTACGAACTGTTTTGGCCATTTTAAGTAGATATGAACGACAACTATGGTCTGACATCTCGCCATATATAGAGTACTTACCTGAAGACAAGAAAATGGAGGCACGAAAAATTCTTATGGAAGGTGAAAGATCAGCTTCTGAGATCATAGATATCTCTGTGGATATAGCATCTCTTAGATTTCGTCAGCTCGCTGGAGCAGCTGCATTAAGAAAACAAGGCTGGCTTAAGTCTACAAATTTTCGACCTATGGTATAATGTTATTATGACTATAATGTATATGTTTTATTGTACCACGAGACTCCCACCTCGTCGGCGTAGACGATTCTAAGCATGTGAATCTATGAAAGATACCCCAATACTGGTTAACCTAGCAAACCTATACATTTTTGAAAACTAGACACCCAGAGGAATCCAGAATGGGGTGACTTGACTGCCTCCCACCAGGTTCTGTTCTCCAGAATCCCTTGCAAACCTAAACCTAAAAAATTGTCAAAAAACAGAGCTTCCCCACATCTCTGTGGTGGAAAGTTCTGGAATCTACGTGGATCCACAAATTTCCACCCACCCCGCGTTCTCCAAAGTCTTTAAAGAAAAATGGTACCTCACTTGTGTGGGTCCGCCTAGTGCCCGCGACAGGAAATGGCGGAAAACGCAACGTGGTCACACCTCAATTTCGCAGTGAAAAATTACCCTTTTTTTGCAAAGTGCCTAGCTGTAGTTTTTTAACTCTAGCTTTGCTGGCACCTAGGGAAACTTAGCAAACCTATAAATTTTTGAAAACTAGACACCCAGGGTAGTCCAGAATAGGGTGATGTGACTGCCTCAAACCAGGTTCTGATACCCAGAATCCCTTGCAAACCTAAAAAATTGTCCAAAAAAACTGATTTTCCCCACATTTCTGTGGTGGAAAGTTCTGGAATCTGCTTGGATCCACAAATTTCCACACACCCCGCGTTCTCCAAAGTCTTCCAAGAAAAATGGTACCTCACTTGTGTGGGTCTGCCTAGTGCCCACGACAGGAAACGGCACAAAATGCAACGTGGTCACACCTCAATTTCGCAGTGAAAAATGACCCTTTCTTGGCAAAGTGCCTAGCTGTAGTTTTTGAACCCTAGCTCTGCTGGCACCAAGGGAAACCTAGCAAACCTATACATTTTCGAAAACTAGACACCTAGGGGAATCCAGAATGGGGTGTCTTGACTGCCTCCCACCAGGTTCTGTTACCCAGAATCCCTTGCAAACCTAAATATTTGGAAAAGAACAATGGAGGAGTATCACCCGATGAGGGAGATGAAGGCTTTTCCAGACGAGGAAACACTGTTCCTTTGTTAGTAAACCCCTCACTCACCACCTAGTGGTGACTTGCTTCATCATCGGGGCCCACCCAAGTGGCCTAGCGTCACTTGGGTGTGCTTCAACACCTGAGTTACAGTGGAGCAGGTAGTGAAGTGTGGGTTGTGAACAAAAAAAGGTGTAAGTGTTAAAATTGTCCTGGTTAATGCTTTGTAAAGATTTTAATAAAAAAGTAACTGGACAATAATAAAAAGGTCGGTGAGATACTGGAAGGGAAGTTACGACCTACGTATCTCGGCTATGTGTTGGTCAACATGTTTCTACCATTAGGGGAGATCCCCGGTATTCTTCAGGACCAAAACAAGGAAGTGGGAGGTGTGGGTCCCCTAAAAGACGCACCCTGTCCTAAATCCTTGGTCATCCAGAAGGAAAAAATATTCCTATGGGCAGACACTCCTAGAATATAGGGTGCCAATAAAAACTGGAGTAATACTCTAGTAGGGCTTCATCGAGCAGGGGGTAGGTGCTTCACTCGTAGCAACGCATTAGTTGGTGGTGAAGTAAGGCAGCTCACCTACGTCTACCATCGGCCGCTCGGTTCCAACCGAGCGGCCAATGGTAGACGTAGGTGAGCTGCCTTACTTCACCATCAACTAATACGTTGCTACGAGTGAAGCACCTACCCCCTGCTCGATGAAGCCTTACTAGAGTATTACTCCAGTTTTTATTGGCACCCTATATTCTAGGAGTGTCTGCCCAGAGGAATATTTTTTCCTTGTGGATGACCAAGGATTTAGGACAGGGTGTGTCTTTTAGGGGACCCACACCTCCCACTTCCTTGTTTTGGTCCTGAAGAATACCGGGGATCTCCCCTAATGGTAGAAACATGTTGACCAACACATAGCCGAGATACGTAGGTCGTAACTTCCCTTCCAGTATCTCACCGACCTTTTTATTATTGTCCAGTTACTTTTTTATCAAAATCTTTACAAAGCATTAACCAGGACAATTTTAACACTTACACCTTTTTTTGTTCACAACCCACACTTCACTACCTGCTCCACTGTAACTCAGGTGTTGAAGCACACCCAAGTGACGCTAGGCCACTTGGGTGGGCCCCGATGATGAAGCAAGTCACCACTAGGTGGTGAGTGAGGGGTTTACTAACAAAGGAACAGTGTTTCCTCGTCTGGAAAAGCCTTCATCTCCCTCATCGGGTGATACTCCTCCATTGTTCTTTTGTAATTCTTGACCAGGGAATCAGGAGTATTCCCCGTCCAGCATCCACGGACGCAACTCCTTACTCTCTTTGTGTTTTAAATAAAAAAAACTAAATATTTGTCAAAAGAAACAGATTTTCCCCACATTTCTGTGGTGGAAAGTTCTGGAATGTGCGTGGATCCACAAATTTCCACCCACCCAGCATTCCCCGAAGTCTTTCAAGAAAAATGGTACCTCACTTGACAAGGTTTGAGGTTTGCAAGGGATTCTGGGTAACAGAACCTGGTGGCACAAGTCACCCGATCCTTGATTCCTCTGTTTGTCTAGTTTTTTAAAATATAAGGTTTGCTAGGTTTCCCCACATGCCGGCTGAGCTGGGGTCCACAATCCACAGCTCGGCACATAGCAAAAAAGGGTCAGTTTTCACTAGAAAAATTTGATATGTCCATGTTGCGTTTTGGGCTGTTTCCTGTCACAGAAACTACGCCTACCCACACAAGTTAGGTGCCATTTTTATTGGGAGACTTAGGGGAACACAGAATTGTAGAGCAACTGTTACTACCTATTGACTTTCTATGCATTTCTGCCTTCCAAATGTAAGACAATGTGTAAAAAATAAGTCACTTTGAAAAATGTCCTTCACATGCTAGTATGGGTACCCACAATTTCCGGGATGTGCAAATAACTACTGCTTCTAAACTCTATATTTTGTTCCCATTTTGGGAATCCCTAGGCGTCCTTGTTAACTATTTTTCAATCTTTATACTTTACCAAAATGAATTGCTATATACCCGGTACATAATGAAAAACCATTGCAAGATGCAGTTCAGTTATTGGCTCCGGGTTACTCTGGTTCCTGGTGAACCTACAAGTCCAATATATATCAACAACCAGAAGGGTGACTCCTGGCCAGCTTGCAGGCCAGGTCGCCTCCCCTGCCGCCACTCAGCTCCACCTGCTATCGGCTCGCCAATAGCTCCACTGCGCAAGTTCGCGACTGCTGCTGACCGCCGATTCTACTCCTCAGCTGCCTGCTAAGCTGAGCTTTCCCAGTCTGCTGCCTTGTGTGTAATTCTGCTTTGGGTATTCTTACCAATATTTTGCTCTTTTGTGTTTTCTTTCCCTGCTCTCCCTTTGCCAGCTCGACACACCATCCCTCCTGCCCCCCTTTCCTTCTGTATCCCCTGGTTGTTTTCCCGCTGCTGCCCTGCGGCCACGCCCCCTCGCCGCCCCGCTCCCGCCTCCCATCTGCCCCTCCCTCCATCTCCGCCTTAAATGGCGACCGCCACTCGGACGCATGCAGCGGGAGCGCCGACTGACGACTGCGCGCCAGCGCCTGGACCGTGCCCAGCGCCAGGATCACTGGACCCCGCGCACTCCACAACGCCAGACTCCGATACGACACCAACACCCTTCACGCTCTCAACACCGGCCTGGACCACCTCTGCTTCCAGGCTGCCCCAAAACACAGCCACGGATCCTTCCCCTGCCACACCTGCAGCTTCTCCTGCGACAGAACCACCAAGCCCCCAAGGACCAGATCCAACCACCTCTGCTGCATACTCCTCAACACCTGCTCCGCACGCAAACACGCCGTCGAGCTTTGGGACCTGCTCAACACCACCGCACCCGGCGTGGCATTCCTGACCGAGACCCGGTGGAACGACTCCTCAGCTCAGGACGTCACCATAGCCATCCTAGACGCTACAAGATCTCCTGCAGAGACCGCAACAACGGAATCGGAGGAGGAATAGCCATCGTCCACAAGTCCACCCTCCACGTCCACACCCTCACAGACGACTCCCTCAACTCCCTCAGATCCACACCAATCCCAACACCACCCTCAGAGGAACACTCATCTACAGACCTCCCGGAACCCGGGCCCGGTTCAGCGACTCCATCACCGACCTCGCCAGCACCCACGCACTCGCCTCCATGGACTACATCCTCCTCGGGGACCTGAATTTCCACCTCGAGAACAACAACGACGCCAACTCCGCCACCCTGATCGACAACCTTGCCAACCTCGGCCTCCGACAAGTCGTCACCAAACCCACCCACGCTGCCGGACACAATCTCAACCCCATCTTCTCCACAAGCACCCACGTCGCCTTCAACAACACCACCGAACTCCACTGGACCGACCACAGCTGCATCCACTTCACATTCAAGAAAGCAACCTCGCACAACCGCACCCAACAGCTGCCCCGCCACTGCTGGGGCAAAATCATCGAGGACCAGTTGACCACCACCCTCGCCCTGAACCCATCCACCGACTCCACTGACCCAGACGCCGCCTCCTGTAACCTCAGACAGTGGATCGAAGACTGCGCCAACACTCTCACCCCGCTAAAGAAACCCTCCATCAACCACCCCAGCAAGAAAGCCGCCTGGTTCACCGAAGAGCTCCAGACCTCCAAACACACATGCCGGAAGCTGGAGAAGAAATGGCTCCATGACTGCACGCCAGACAGCCACGCTGCCCACAAGGACGCCATCCACAGACATCACCAACTCATCAGAACAGCCATGAGATCTTCCTTCAAAGACGCCTGGATAACAACGCACACGACTGCAAAGAGCTCTTCAGCATCGTGAAGGAACTCTCCAACCCCAGCGCTAACGCCAACGACATCCCGCCCTCGCAAGGACTGTGCAACTCACTGGCCACCTTCTTTCACCGCAAGATCTTCGACATCCATGACAGCTTCAACAACCCATACGCCCCGACCACGACAGACCCCACCCCGAACGCCACCTGCACCAACCAGCTGACTTCCTGGACCCACGTCAACGACGACGAGACACGGAAGGTCATGAACTCCATCCGCTCGGGTTCTCCAGCAGACCCCTGCCAGCACCACGTGTTCAACAAAGCAGGCGCTACCATCGCCCCCCAACTACGGAAGGTCATCAACATCTCCTTCGACACAGCAACATTCCCGGAACGCTGGCAGCACGCCGAAATCAACGCCCTCCTCAAGAAGCCCAAGGCGGACCCAAGGACCTAAATAACTTCCAGCCCATCTCCCTGCTCCCCTTTCCGGCGAAGGTCATCAAGAAAATCGCGAACATACAGCTGACCCACCACCTCAAGGACAACAACATCCTAGACCCATCGCAATCCGGATTCAGACAGAACCACAGCACCGAGACAGCCCTCATCGCCGCCACAGACGACATCCGACGCCAACTAGACAACGGAAAAACCTCAGCCCTCATCCTCCTGGACCTGTCAGCCGCCTTCGACATGGTCTGCCACCGCACACTAAGAACACGCCTCCAAGAAGCCGGAATTCAGCAGAAAGCCCTGGACTGAACCACATCCTTCCTCTCTGGCAGAACTCAGAGAGTCCGCCTCCCACCCTACCGATCCGAAGCAACCAACCTCATCTGTGGCGTACCCCAGGGCTCATCCCTCAGCCCGACCCTGTTCTTACATGGCCCCCCTCGCTCAAGTGGCCCGCCAACACGAACTGAACATCATCTATGCCGACGACACCCAGCTCATCCTCTCCCTCACCAAGGACCCGCACACCGCCAAAACCAACCTCCACGAGGGAATGAAGACCGTCGCCAAGTGGATGAGGAGCAGCCGCCTGAAGCTGAACTCGGACAAGACGGAAGTCCTCATCCTCGGCCCCACCCCTTCTGCCTGGGATGACTCCTGGTGGCCGACCAGACTAGGAACAGCACCGACGCCCACGGACCACGCACGCAACCTGGGACTCATCCTTGACTCCTCCCTCTCCATGTCTAAGCAGGTCAACGCCGTCTCCTCCTCCTGCTACAACACCCTCCGCATGCTTCGCAGGATCTACAAGTCTATCCCGACCGAAACCAGAAGAACAGTGACCCAAGCCCTCGCCAGCAGCAGGCTGGACTACGGCAACACACTCTACGCAGTACGCCCGATGAAACACCTACAGCGACTGCAACGCATCCAGAACGCCTCGGCCCGCCTGATTCTCAACATCCCTTGACGCAGCCACATCACCCACCACCTAAGAGACCTGCACTGGCTCCCCGTCAAGAAGAGGATCACCTTCAAGCTCCTCACCCATGCACACAAAGCCCTCGACAACACCGAACCAGCCTACCTGAACAACAGACTCAACTTCTACACCCCTGCCTGCCAGCTCCGCTCCGCCAGCCTCGCCCTCGCTGCCATCCCGCGAACCCAACGTACTACTTCCGGCGGCAGATCCTTCTCCTTCCTCGCTGCCAAGACCTGGAACACCCTCCCCACCCACCCGCGGCAGACCCAGGACCTGCTCACCTTCAGGAGGCTTCTCAAGTCCTGGCTCTTCGAGCAGTAGCAGCAACCTCCTCCCCCCCTCAGCGCCTTGGGACCCTCACGGGTGAGTAGTGCGCTTTACAAATTCTGTGATTGATTGATTGAAGGGTCCAGCGGATGTAACTTTATATTGCTTTCAAAAAATCTGCCACACGTAGAAGACGGTACAGGTGAAAACGTTGGCTCAAATGGCTCATTTTCAATATTTCTTATTTTCAACTGTTAGTTTCTATAAAAAAAACCTTGAAGAATCTGCACAAATGACCCCTTGCTGAATTCAGATTTTGTCTACTTTTTAGAAATGTATAGCTTTCCGGGATCCATTATTGGTTTCTCAACCATTTCTACCACTAACTGGAAGGAGGTTAAAAGCACAAAAAGTAGCAAAAATAGGCTATGTCCCAGTAAAATGCCAGAACTGTGTAGAAAATCTTGGTTTTCTGACAAAAGTCTGCCTGTCCCTAAAAGTTTGGAAGATGGTGATGTCTCAGATGCCTTGCGCCTAGGGGGAATTCTTCCATATGGTGGCGGCATGGACACGAATATTCACAATCCTATCCAGGGTGGTGGGATCCCATGTGAAGGCCAGTCCCATAATCACCCAACCAGGGTATTCTGGAAGATATAAAGGATCTACACAAATGACCCCTTGCTGAATTCGGAATGTTGTCTAATTTTCAGAAATGTATAGCTTTCCGGGATCCATTATTGCTTTCACACCCATTTCTACTACTAACAGGAAGGAGGTTGAAAGCACAAAAAGTAGAAAATATAGGCTATGTCCCAGTAAAATGCCAAAACTGTGTAAAAAATCTTGGTTTTGTGACAAATGTCTGCCTGTCCCTGAAAGCTGGTAGGATGGGGACTTCAGCACCACAACCCCCTATACCATTGATACCATTTGATACCATTTGCAGGGAAAAAAACAGATGCTTTCTTCTGCAGCACTTTTTCCCCATTTTCCCCCCAAAAATTAAATTGTAGCTCTATTTTGGCTAATTTCTGGGTACCCTGCATGGAAATCCACAAACTCTGGGCACCTTTAAAACCGTCAAGATGTTGGAAGAAAAGGGCACAAATTTGGTGTGGATAGCTTATGTGGACAAAAAGATACAGAGTCCTAAGCACAAACTACCCCAAATAGCCAAAAAAAGCTTAGCACAGTGGGAAAAAAGGCCTAGCAGCGAAAGGGTTAACACTCTGGAATCATTGGTGCGGAGGTCCTTGTGGGCCAATCAACCCCTCCAGAGTTGCCTTTGGTAGATGCATCTGGGCCACATATGATGGAGGGCACGCCAGGGCGGATGTCAGTCTAGATTACTCGCTTCACACATTCTGGTATTAAATGACGGGTTACATGGTGGTTGGGAGAACCAAACCTATTGGGGTAAAATAACCCTGATAAGCTTGGAAAACATTACGCACATGCGCACTGGAGGGCAGCGTTGCGCTGGACAAGCTGGGACCAATGACTTACACTGGAAACCTTCCTCCTACATTTGATGGGCAGGCCGGTGACTGGCACAGGTGGTGGACCTCAAAGGGTTACAATGGTGGGACCAGCTTAGGGTTTCACGACTGGAGGATGTCGGGGACAATGGCCACATCTGCTCCTTTCAGGGCCTTCAGTCCGAGTTCAATCTGCATGAATCACAATTCTTTCGGTACCTACAGCTCAGGCACGATCTCTCCGATTACCACAATGACTTTGGGGATGTCCCGGATCATAATCCACTGGAAGTGCGGGTACTTATGGGTCCCCTGGGGAAAGGGAGGGAATCTCACAAATTTTCAATACCTTGGTTGTACATTCCCTGGACCTGCTGGGTCACTTGAAAACAAATTGGAAGGAATGGGTGGGACCTCTGGATGAGTTTGACTTGCAGGATGACAAGTATTTGCCATCGCCGCTTGGCTTAGGCTCATCCAGTTCAAGCATCTTCACCAAGTATACCTCATACCTTACCGAGTGTGGAGGGCCCGGGTTTCTCCCTCTCCTGCATGTCTCAGATGCCTTGCACCTAAGGTTCCAGCCTGGTCGTGAGAATGTGGGATCCCATGTGAAGGCCAGCCCCAAAATCATTCTGCTGGGTATTCTGGAAAATATGGGAGGACCTTGTGGGTATAGGTACTGGGCATATTGCTGGCTAAGAAGGATATTGCCAAACACTGGACCTCCCCTGGCGTTCTGCTCTTGGCAGCTTAGAAAAGTGGCATGGACCTGTGTGCGAAACTGGAACAGATGATATATACTGCACATGGGTTTCCCCGCATATATGGCAAGGTTTGGCACAAATGGTGGGCTTTTCACGGTTTGGAGGGAGCTGGTGGACCCGCGTAGTGGAGAGTGTTGTGCATATACACTTATGAGATTAAATGTGTGATACCCTGTTTACAATGTGCTTGTTTTGTGAGAGTCATAATTGTTGTATTGGAAATTAATTTAAATGTTCTCATTAAAAAAAGTGCACATAATCCCAAGGCCAGCAAAAACAAAAAGTTTGAAGGCAAAAAGTTAGAGGGAAACAACTCCAAGGATACCAGGTCTAACATAAGGCATTTTTAAGACATAAAAGCTGAAGATGTACGATGCCCCTCTGTATCTAGATGTCAGCCTACAACCCTTAGATTTGAATCTATTATAATTGTGTCCATTTGTATTTTGAGTTCCCCTGTTGTTGCTGTAATAGCCGCAAGTATTTTTTCCACTTTGACATTTGCCAGTTGTGTCAACCTTATGGCTCACAGATGGATGTTCCTTGTGCTGCTGTGCATCAGGGATTTATTTTTTTACACCCAGGGGCTCCTGCCCTAATTCTTTGTTTCCTTTAATGTGTTCTATCTTTTGAGGATTGTACCTTTCTCGAATCTTCTCCTTATTGTGCAAGTAGAAAACAGCCTACTGTAAGCCTTTTTGGGACACACTGATTCGGCACTGGATCTCAGGGCTGCATAAAGCGCTGCGATCACTACACTAGATGAATGAGGTTTTTCACCAGGCCAGCATGGCTCTCACTCAAGCCCCCATCTTGGTTGTTTGTCTGGTGGCCACGCCCCCAGTAACAATCAAGCTTGTACGCTGCAGTCTCACTACACCACAATTGGGACTCAAAGCAGGGCTGTGGTCTGAAGGGGCACACCAGCTGCATCCTCCTTCGGTGAGCATGACGACCATCAGCTCTCAAGTTTGATCCCCCCCCTCTTCCTGTTGAAGTCGTGAGAAAAAGATTACAGCAGACTAGGTTTGTTAGGAATACACAAAAGTAAAGTCAGGAACTGCCGGAAACTGGTCACAGCGCTGGACTTATGGAATTCCTAAAGTCTGTCTATTAATATGGCCGATACCACGAGACATTGTGCAACCAGAATCTGTGGCCTAGGAAACTCTTCTGTGTTCAGGGTTGGAGTCGCTGACTGCCAACTCCCCTTTTCAGGTTTGGGAACAGGTACCTCATTTCTGCCATGTACCGTGAAAACGGCTGCCTTGGAAGTGCCTTTTGTGAAGGCCCTTACTGCTGAGGAGGGATGCTGAAGGTACACTTGCAGGAGAGCCTGGCTAGTAAGGACAACAGCAAGTAGCGGAGACCAGAAAAGCCTGATGTAGCTTGGTGCAGCCCAGGGCAGTATCTACACTGGCAGACCTGGTGGTGAGGCCTTCAAACCCCAGAACACCTGTGGCATACCCAAAAACCGAGGCTCCTTTGATGGCTGGGCATTCACACATCATCACAAACTGCAGTTATGCCTCTAAGAGTGCATATTGCATGTGATGGGTTGGCACAAATTGAAGTTGCAACCACATTCTTACTGCCATAAAGTCCATCGGCATCAGTGGCTCAGCTCTCGCTTGGGTGGCTAACTATCTCTCTGACCGCACGTTCCAAGTCTTCTCCCCTTCCTCAGCCTCAAAAATCCATCACTCCACCCATGGCGTCCCTCAGGGCTCTATTTTGAGTCCACTATTCTTTAACTTAAACGTCAGACCCCTTGCTCCCATTGCGGAGCAAGCCGGACTCACCATCTATTCTTACGCTGATGATACTCAGATCATCTATTCACTCTCCACAGGTCAAAATTCCACTACATCATCCCTTCTTTCTGGTCTTAATAACATAGCTAGTTGGATGCAAGACAACAAATTAAAATTAAATGGGGATAAGACCGAGCTTCTCTTGTTTGGCCACAATACCACACTTTGGGGTCCCCACCATTGGCCACAGCAGATGGGTCCCCTACCTGTTCCCTCCAAGACAGCTCGTAACCTAGGCATCATATTTGATGATCAGCTGTCGATGAGGCAACATGTGATCAAGGTCTCGGCAACCTGTATTACCATCATCAAGTGGCTGAGAAAGATTATATGGATGCTTCCCCATGACACCCAGAAAACCGTAGTCCAAGCGTTACATCTCGGCTGGACTATGGGAACGTTCTTTCTCTGGGTGCATGCAAGGAGGTGACTCGCAAACTTCAGACGGTTCAAAACATGGCCGTCCGATTACTCTGCAATCTCCCCAGAACCTCTTCCACTTCTGCTTCTCTGCGTAGCCTACATTGGCTCCGAATTGAAAACCGCTCTAAATTCAAGGCCCTCTGAAATTAAATGAAATGAAAATGAAATTTGTAAAGCGCTACAGTTGCCCTGAGGCGTCCAGGCGCTGAAACTAAACAGAAGACGCCTCAGAAGACCAGGAGGTTACTAGTTACTGAAACAAAAAGGTTTTAAGCTGTTTCCGGAAACTAGTTAGGTTGGAGTTATCTGTATCATGCACCGTATTAAGTCAGGCAATGCCCCTCTTTATTTAAGCACTTTGGTTCAACACTACTGTGCCCCCCGCACTCTCCGTTCATCTACCCAACATAGGTTTCAGGTGCCTTGTATCAGGAGAGCCAGAATGGGCGGCCGCTCATTCGCTTACTTAGCCCCTTCCCTGTGGAATGCCCTACCTCTTTCCTTACGTTCTGAATCCTGCTATCTAAGGTTCCGCAGAGACCTCAAGACCTGGTTATTTAACCTATAGACCCTTCATGTTCTTTAGAGATCGTCCTTTCTGCAACTAACCCCGTCCTCTCTCTTTTGTTTAGCGCCGGGAAACCTCCGGGTAGCTGTGCGCTGTATAAAATTAAATATAATAATAATAATTCTGCAGCCGTGTCACAAGAAACCAATGTACATTTGGAGTTTGGCTCTAGACCTAGATCACAACTTGCAACAACATATATTTTGACGACTGCTGGGATCACTACAGCGACCTGGGGGTGCTCTATGTATGCACTATATTTGGGTGTCAAGATTCTGTCTTGGTCCAGGAAGATCCCCCACATCACCATGAAGACTGGCTCCCAACTCCTTCCATAAGAGATATGCAGATGCGTACCAGAGACAGCAACACAGCCGGCTGGCGGGGGCAGAGTTAGCACGGTCCAGCTCGCCGTACCATTTGGATGACACTCAACCAGAAGTGTTGCAGCCTTTGGCACAACTGGGGTCAGGAGTCCTGATCTGCAGAGTGCTAGGTCAAGACAATTGCAGGTGTTATCTCTAACCCTTGGCACATGGGGGCGTGGCCGAGCCGAGCAGCAACATGACCGCACAGTGAGGTGGCTCTGCCAGCATAGCACATAATCTGACTATCATCCGTGGCCTGAAGAACAATAGGGACGCACAAGCAGAGAAAATGTGTGACTTACCCCGCGCTGAAATTTGCGAGGTTCCAGGCGATGAAAACTGCAGACCGCAGGTCCAGTGAGTTGGAGGCGCGGCCTAGAATGGGTCGAGATACAGCAGCGGAGATTGGAAGCAGGATTTATAGGCTGTGAACAGCAGCAAGACCTCAGGAGCCGAAGAGAAGTCACTGCCATGGGCGCCCGTATCTTGGAGGCTGGGAGACCGGGCGGGTGTCGTGTGAGCGGCATAAGGAAGCTACCTGGGACAAACGACACGGAATTGCGGGCGACCGCGAAACGAAATAGCAGCCCAATAGCGCCAGGGACCCTCCAGGAAGTGCAGGGATGAAGTGAGGGAGAGTGTATACACCACAAACGGTGAGTCTCGCTGGACGGCGTCCCCCCCTTACAGGCAGAGCGCAGGGCCTGTGACGAGCAAGCGCGAGCACCGCAGTATCCGAAAGAGAAGATCAGCTTACCGGAGGTATCGGCGGGAGACGGCTGATCCTGGGCCAACAGAGAGCACCCGTGCGCAGCCGAGCGGTAGGTGCAACACAAGTAAGGACACAACAGTGTCGATATTGCCCCACAGGACCTGATACTCAGCAGAGCCGGTCCAAGAGAGTGAGTCGCAGCGCGCAGGAACGATTCGGCCGGAGTTCAGTTTGCAGACAGGCGCTGCGACAAGTGACCCCGGGGCCTGTACGGACACAACGACGCCCTGGCAGCATAGACCCTGCGCTGAGAAACAAGGAGAATAACAAATAAATAGCACAAACGGACTCTAGATCCGGTACCCTTGAGACCCGCTCATGATAGAGTGGCGGACCGCTGCCTACTAACGTCGGCGGCCTCTGCGAGAGCGACGACAGTCCGAAGACGTGAATAGACAACACAGCTGGTGAACCTGCCCGCAGCAGACGAATAGCAGGTCAGTGGGGAGTGCCAGATCAGAACTCGAAAGGTGCGCGGCCTACTCAGGATGCGGGTGGCTTCCCAGCAGTAGAAGGCCCAGCCAAGGGTGAAGTGCTGCAGGAGCGGCCAGCCAGAGAAAACACAGTGACGAAGATACCACGAGGGGGACTGAACATCACGTAACCCTCCCTGAACGTGGCAATAAATGCAGCAAATAGCTGTGGGTCGCCCAAACACTTAATTGCCCGCTGATCAAGAACACGGAGCCCACGGGGGAATGTAGAAACAATACTGCGGCAAAGAAGCAGTGACGGATCCGGTGAGTGAAGTGCTGCAGAGTGGGAACAAGCGTGAGGGTGCCACAGGCTGAAAACCTAGAAGCATCTGAGAGAAACACACAGCCTGCTCCCCTGGGGGGAAAATGATAATGTGCTGTGGGAGCGTAGGGCCAAGCGATATGCACTGGGCCTTCCAGTGACCGTGTGAAGTAGCGTAGTCTGCCCGAGCTCCGGCGCGCAGCACATCAGCAGTACCACCCACCAACAGGCCGAAGAGAGCCACACACATATAAGTGGACGGCCAACACCGCAAGAGCGAAACACAATACGGCAGGGGAGTGTCACGCGGAGATCTCACAGGACCAGAACCGCGTAAAGGAAGGGTGCAACCACCAAGAAAAGGGGCAAGCAGGCAAACAACATAATGCGCTACACTACAACTTGAGCACCGCAATACGGTCCGCTGTGACCCCCCTCCCGGGTATTTGACCAAACGTGCCACAGAAGCAGAAACAGTCAACTGTGCACACAGTGCAGAAGTGACGCGGGTGTGGGGGGAAAACAACCAACATGGGAAAGACGGACAACAGGCAGGTCAAGATCTCCTTCGAAAAAAGCACAAAACGTCTCCAAGACCCTACCACCACCGCCTGATGGATGTATGACATTAAAACGCAAACTTTTACATCGCATACCATTACAACGCGATTTTTACAACGCAGGATCCTTTACAACGAATACCTTTACAACGCATGTCATTACATAGCAGATGCTATTACAACGCATGCCATTACAACGTAAGTATAGGTAAATATATCATTTTTTAAAAATTTGTAAGTAATAAATATTTAATTAATTTAATTTATTTAAAGTAATTTTATAAAAAACTGAACCCTTAAAATACCCCTGTACCCCAAACCTATCCCTAATCACTAAAGCTACCCCTGTACCCCAAAACACAAACCTAGCCCTGAACCCTAAAACTATCCCTGTACCCCATAACCCAAACCTAGCCCAGAACCCTAAAAATACCCCTGTACCCCAAAACCCAAACCTAGCCCTGAAACCTAAAAATACAGCTGTACCCCAAAACCCAAACCTAGCCCTGAAACCTAAAAATACCCCTGTACCCCAAAACCCAAACCTAGCCCTGAACCCTAAAAATACCCCTGTAACCCAAAACCCAAACCTAGCCCTGAAACCTAAAAATACCCCTGTACCCCAAAACCCAAACCTAGCCCTGAAACCTAAAAATACCCCTGTACCCCAAAACCCAAACTTAGCCCTGAACCCTAAAAATACCCCTGTACCCCAAAACCCAAACCTAGCCCTGAAACCTAAAAATAACCCTGTACCCCAAAACCCAAACCTAGCCCTGAACCCTAAAAATACCCCTGTACCCCAAAACCCAAACCTAGCCCTGAAACCTAAAAATACCCCTGTACCCCAAAACCCAAACATAGACCTGAAACCTAATATTACCCCTGTACCCCAAAACCCAAACCTAGCCCTGAAACCTAAAAATACCCCTGTACCCCAAAACCCAAACCTAGCCCTGAACCCTAAAAATACCCCTGTACCCCAAAACCCAAACCTAGCCCTGAAACCTAAAAATACCCCTGTACCCCAAAACCCAAACCTAGCCCTGAAACCTAAAAATACCCCTGTACCCCAAAACCCAAACCTAGCCCTGAAACCTAAAAATACCCCTGTACCCCAAAACCCAAATTAAATAAATGTTTTAAAAAAGATAAACTTACCTTTACTTACGTTGTAATGGCATGCGTTGTAATACCATCTGCTATGTAATGTCATGCGTTGTAAAGGCATTCGTTGTAAAGGATCCTGCGTTGTAGTAGTTGCGTTGTAAAAGTAGTCTGTTGTAACAGTTGGGTTGTAACTGTTGTTTCCCCCGCCTGATCACTATAGTACCTGAGACGCAAATGGACTCTGACCAAGACGATGACATCAGAGCAATGATGCGGGAGGTGAGGGGCATCCTTAGAGCAATCAATACGAAATTAGACAATGTGGAGGCACGAATGGACCACATGTCCCAAAGAATAGACAAACACGACTGCCGGCTGGACACACTGGAACAGCGGATATCGGACTTGGAGGATCAGCAGGAAACATCGCAGAGGAACATGCTACGTATGGAGAGGGTGCTAGCGGTAATAAGGGCCCGCAACGAAGACCTGGAAGTGAAGTCCAGAAGGACCAACATCCGTATCACAGAGGTTCCAGAATCCACCAACATTCAAAACATGGAACGGTACGTGGAAGAAATGCTCAGAGATCTGTGCGCGGAGGAACTTACCCTGATGTTCCTGGTGGAACATGCCCATCGCACCCTGGGCCCTAGGCCGTCTCTGGTGGCTCCGCCGAGACCAATCCTAGCTCGCCTACTCAACTATAGAGACAGAGACCCTGTATTGAGAGCTGCAAGGAAAAAAGGCGAAACCCAATATCAAAGGAACAAAACAGAGATGTATCCGGACTTCACTCAAGCCGTACAGTCGGCAAGAAGAGAATTAATACCGGCCAAAAAACTACTTCAATAAGCTAGTACGAAGTACGCAATTATGTATTCCGCCAGCTTCGGGTCCACACCGGGGGGAAACCCCTATTTTTCACTGAAGCCAGTGCTGCCCTGAAGTATGCCAAACAGAACGCCAGGAAACACTGCAACCAAGACGGAGAGACTTCACCTGCCTCCAGAAACCAGATGAGTGACAATGATTGATTGTGAAAGAAATGGGGGCCACACACTCTGCGCTTTCAGGGACATCACCAGATGCTACATTCTTGAGCCAGAGCCGATCATACACGCTCTGCCACCCAGTCCAACTGTGACAGGGCAGCAAGCAGGCAACCCCACGCCCCTCTGGGATGATTCCCTGTTGCACTATGTTAAATGGGTTCCCTCTTAAGGGATGTTGTTCTATAAGGGATTCACAACCTTTTTGGGGGGTTAGTGTGGGAGGGGGAGGATGGGGAATGTTAATGTTTGTTGTTGTTGATCACAAGGCAGCTCAGCAATCAGTCTTCGCTATCCCAGTCGCAGACAATCACACCCAGCTAGAAAACAGAGCAGGCACACACGTAAGGCACAACAGTGGCTGTATCAGTGGCACAGGTTGAGACAGAGAGGGCTGGCGAATAGAGACACACAACAGAAAAGTCTTAGATAATGAAGCAGCCGACTGTCTAAACTTACCTGCCTCACCTGGAACGTGAGAGGTCTGAACGATCACCGTAAGTCCTTGCTTATACAATCTTATCTGTCCAGACACGGGGTGGATATCTGTCTCCTACAAGAGACTCACCTCCAGGACAGCCGGTACAAGACTGTCCGCCGCCCAATGGAGCGAGGTCCACAGTGCCAACTACTCAAATTACTGCCGCGGGGTGGCGATTCTCATACGAAAGGGGGTGCCCTGGCAACGCAACAGTCAATAAAAGATCCGGAGGGTCAGTATCTCCTCATAAAAGGAACACTATTTCAAAGGCCACTAATTGTAGCCAATGTCTATGGCCCCAGCATAGATTATCCTAAATTTTTTCGCTACCTCTGGCACAAGAACTAATCAATGGGAGACTCTGCAATATATTGGGGTGGAGATTTCAATATCGCGCTGATGCCACACATTGACAGGGAGGGAACGTCTCGGGCCCACCACCCGCAAGTGACAGCGGCATTGCATAGTATAATACAAGACCACAGCCTAACTGACCCCTGGCGCGCACTCCACCCCACGGCACGCGAGGAAACCTGCATCACACACCACAGCCAAGCATGGTCCAGAATCGACTTCTGGCTCTTGACCAAAGACCTACAGGTTTGGGTGCAGGAGGCCACCCACCAGGTACGGACACTATAGGACCACGCCCCGGTGGCCTTGGCCCTATCAAACCCACAACCTTATCGACAGCCATTCTCATGGCGCCTCCCCCCAAACGCCTTACTAGATACAGCTTTTTGCGAAAGCCTCCGCACACATATTCAGGAATACTTGGAGCACAACACTGGATCGGTTATAACAGAGGGCGCAGTTTCGGAGGCGTTAAAAGTGGTAATTCAAGGGCATTGCATAGCGGACCAGTCTGGAATCTTACATGATATGCGGAACAGTCTGAGCAGAATAGAAAAAGAATTACACAAACTAGAGTCACAATACTGCACAACACCATCACCCTTCACTTTGGCAAATATACACACTATGCTCATGTCATATCAGGAAGAAGCTAAGCGAGAAACCACATTTTTGCATAAACATGCCACGGCGCGTAGATATGGAGAGAGGGACAGACCGGGTAAAACGCAGGCCAAGCTCCTGCGTAAGCCCAGAGGCTCCCCCTTTATCACAGAACTGACTACCACAGATGGCGAAATAGTGCGCTCCCCTCCAGACATCCTATTCACAATGCACAGCTTCTAAGCACAACTATACAAGTCCACTTCCGATCCGGTAGAGGACCTATTGCGTGAATACTTCGACTCCATTGCGCTAGTATGGTTTAACAGAGCCCACCGGGAATACATGGAGGTGCCCTTCACGGTGGAGGATGTCAAACAGACCATAGGGGGTCTCTTAGCAGATAAGGCCCCTGGACCAGATGTCCTGACGGCTAAATTTTATAAAGAGTACGCCGATATCCTGGCACCACGACTCCAGGCAGTATATCAAGAGGCCATGGAGGTAGGCCGTTTGCCCGCCTCAATGCAAGAAGTCATTATCATAACAGTTTTTAAACCAGACAAAGACCCCTCCAACTGTGATTTTTACCGTCCACTTTCTCTGATCAATATAGACGCAAAAATCTTCGCCAAATTTATGGCTATCCGAATGCAACCACTGCTCCCTCTGATAATACTCCCAGACCAATCTGGTTTTATACCGGGCAGGTCCACGTCCCACACTCTGCAGACGTTGTTCGCCCTAATGCATTATCTCGCACCACATGTCCCGGCGATCGCATCATTGCTGGATGCCACCAAGGCATTCAATTCCTTGGAGTGGGGATTCCTTTTCCCACTGCTCCAACGGATAGGTCTCAGCCCATCTTGATCCAACAGATAAAACTGCTTTACGCTATGCCCACAGCGTGATTAAGGGTGAATGGCCTGGTCTCTGAACCCATTGAAATCACTCTGGGAACAAGGCAGGGATGCCCCTTGTCGCCCTTACTTTTCGCCATAGCAACTGAACCGCTTGCTGCTCCAATCAGACAACATCACACACACCGTAGTATTGGGTTCATGACAAGAGGTCTGACAGTATCATTATATGCAGGTGACATCACACTATACATGACTGACCCTAAAGACAACCTAGCATCCTTGACGTGTGAATTGATTCAATATGGGGAACTTTCAGGGGTGCAAATAAACTGGGGTAAATCTGTTATTATCCCCCTGACATCGGCACTCTGCCTATTGAAATCGAGTACCTGATCACATGGGCATCAGGGCCAACCCGCTATTTGGGTATATGGATAAGTAATGACCTTAACAAACTATGGTCCGAAAATTACGGCAGAGTGGTTGACTGGATTACAGAGAGGGTACATTGTTGGAAAACACTCCTTCTGTCTCTGATGGGGCGCATCACAGTAGCCAAAATGATCATCCTGCCCAAGCTGCTGTACCTCTTTGTTAATGTCCCCATCCCGCTAACCACACACTTTTTCAAAACACTGCACGCCCTTATGATCGTCCTGGTGGAGCCGAGCGATGTCTGGTGACTGTTTTGTTGGATTGTAATTTATGTTTTTACAAATGCCAATAAAAAAAATATATTAAAAAACCCTGGGCACATTATGCTTTACTTAACCACTATCTTTTGGAGGAACAGATGGGAAACCAAGAGCAGTCACCAGAGGATTACCCATCACTACTCCCACATGAGGGCAGTGTGTCTTGACTTGCATGAAATATATCAATATCTTCTGATTCAAGGGATCAGCCTAAGCCAGTACTGGCTGTTTCCAGTTTATAGAATGATTGTATTACTACCTTTGTACCATATTGATGCTCTCTTGAAATTTAAAGTCCTGTGTTGTGCACCGTGTTTGAGTCAAACTTGTTAATGAATTATTGACTAATAGTATATGTCAAATTGAGTTCTGAGTCCTTAACCCATATCACCTCCCTAAGGGTCACGTGCTACCAGTATGTACTTAGTGCTCAGTTCTGAGTCAAACAGTAAGGTAAAGTCCCAGGACTCCAGTGTTAAAAGGTTCTGAATGTTACAACTGAAGCCCTTTAAACATAGACTGCCATGAGACTCCTGAAAATGTTCCCATAACATTACATAACCTTCCACTTCTTTACATTCCTAATGCTCATCTTTGCTAAAGCTCTAATATCAATTACTATCAAGAGGAAGTGACGAAGTGCAAGCTGATGGAGCGAGAGCGGTGCAGCAAGTGGCAAGCCAGGGGGACGTTGCCTGTCATCAGCCCTGTGTTCGCCATGCTCACCGGGATTACCGTGCCCCGCTCTGCTCCGCCTTCAGCCCAGAGAGGCTTCGAGGTACGGTGTTGGAGGTAGGCAGCACCGGAGCTTAGAGCCGCGGTACCACCCATCCTCGCGGAAGCACCCAGTGTTAGGCCGGTGGGGCTTGCGAGCCGGTGTGGTCCCCCGATTGCCCACCCCACCATCATGGCCGTCTTATCTACACTTGGGTTGAGTGTTTGCCCGGCGACGGCACCTGCTGCATCACCTCCAAAACCCCCTATTGTGACTTCTCATGGAATATCACATAGCACAGGGTGAGGTATAAGGCTGGGAGAGGTTGAGCCGGGTGAAAGGAGCAGCAAGAGGCAGAGTGGAAACACTCTGACCACCGGAGCTGTAGTCCTGCTGCCCACCTTATCGAATTCTCTCCGTTCACCCCCTACACTCCTTCAACACCGCCAAGACCTGGAACACCCTTCCCATCCCCCTACGGCAGACCCAGGACCTCCTAACGTTCAGAAGACCTGGCTATTCGAGCAGTAGCAGCACCCCCCCTCCAGCGCCTTGAGATCCTCACAGGTAAGTGGTGTGCTTTACAAATGTTCTGATTGATTGATTGATTGATTAATTGATTGACTGGCCTTTTAGCTCGTTCAATCCCACAGAACACACAGAAGGAGCATCGTCTGAACTCAGGTAGGCACAATTGTCACTAACTAGTGGGAAAGTGGAATCCTGCCCCCACTAGAAAGATAAAGGGCCGCAAGGGGTGACAAACCACAGAGCCCCCCTCCTCCTCCTCCCACCACCAGTGGAGGCAACCGGAAACCGATAGGTGGAGTAGCCTCACTAAGTTTCAGCCACGCTAACAAACAACATAGCATCGGAGATGAAACAACAGCCAATGCAAAAAAGAGGACTCTCACATATCCTCCTGAGGCGGAAGCCGGGAGCTCGTATTGCATATTTTTAATCTTGTGTGTCACGAATACTTTGATATATTTTAAAAAAATTGCACTCACTTTGTCCCTGGCACCTTCAGGACTTGCCCCTCGAACTGACCGCGCAGCGGATCTAGCGCTGCAGCGGAATCGCCAAACTGCAAACAATCCTGCCGCCATTGATGGCGTGCTGCGAGGCCACGCCCACTTCGAGGCCACGCCCCCGCCCATCGGTATAAAGACGCTGACTCCGAGTGTTTTTACCCAGATCCACATATACTCCTGAGGCGGAAGCCGGGAGCTCGTATTGCATATTTTTAATCTTGTGTGTCACGAATACTTTGATATATTTTTAAAAATTGCACTCACTTTGTCCCTGGCACCTTCAGGACTTGCCCCTCGAACTGACCGCGCAGCGGATCTAGCGCTGCAGCGGAATCGCCAAACTGCAAACAATCCTACCGCCATTGACGGCGTGCTGCGAGGCCACGCCCACTTCGAGGCCACACCCCCCCCGCCCATTTTCACTCCCTTGATAACATGTGTACTCACCGGACGCGCAGCGGACGGGCGCATCGGGCGCGCCGAAGGCGCGCATAAGGCAAGCCCGTCTACGCCCGTCATCGCCAAGACATCGCCTCTCGCCAGTCCCCCTGGTCGGACTCCACACAAATACCTTCATTACGATAGAGAACACCTCATTGCCTTGAACCCTGGGCGGAGTTGTGTTGACATTACAGGTATTCTTGGCCACACGCGCCTCCAATGTAAGTCCTGCCACTTTACTACAGCTAGCCCCCGCCGTACTCAACAGAAACGAGACTCGCCTAAACCTACTCCCCTCACGATCCTTCAACTCAATGTCAGGTCTCTCACCAAACATCACCTTGAGGTTAACTCTCTCATACTTGACGAGAACCCTGACATCCTCTTCCTCTGTGAAACTTGGTTACGTGATGGCACGTCTGCCATACCCAACCTCACGCTTCCAGACGACTACCATATGTCGACTTTAAATCGAGATGCGAGAGGCGGAGGCATCGCTGTAATTTACAAAAAGCAATTTTCTTGCTCATTCACCAAGGAAGATCTCCCCAACTGTGAATGTGCCCTCTTTAAAATTACAACTAGCCCACACTTTGCTCTGTCAGGCCTTTACATCTACCGCCCACCTGGATCTGCCTCTAGATTTATCGAAGCTCTCCTCGAGGCAGCAAACTCTCTAGTGACTAAATCTCCAAATTTCACCATACTAGGTGACCTCAACCTCCATTTTGATCTGTCTAGCGATTCCACTATTAAAAATGTTCTTGCAGATCTTTCTGCCTTACAACTTAACTCCCTAATTCAGGCCCCAACACATTCAGCCGGACATACTTTAGATCCGGTTTTTACCAACATCCAGGAGGTCAAAACAGAGATGCCTGTACCAATGGGATGGACGGACCACTATCTCATTAAACTGACTATACTAGTCAATGGTTTAGCGCATAAAACCGAACCTACTCACCGCCTTAAAAGACCATGGCACAAACTATCCACCAGTGACCTTCACGTCACCCTTGGTGAATTCCATCGGGAGGCCAACCAGGACATTAAAATGACCTATGGCGCTTTCAACGATTGGATTACTGGAGGACTAGACGCTCTCATCCCAGCTAAATGGACTAAAGGGCGCACCTCACCCTCCAATCCATGGTACAATGATACCCTTAAATCCATGCGCAAGGACTGTAAAAAAGCCGAGCGTCTCTGGAGAAGGGAATACAACAATGGGGACAAAATCAACTATATATCAAAACAAAAATTGTACCATAAAGCTATCCGCGCTGCACGCGCCGCTTTCTACGCAGACAAAATCAACTCGAGTCCTAACCCTGCCAAAATAGTTTTCAAACTGGTTCAAGAACTTCAGAGCAGTAGGTCTCCTTCCCCCAGTATTTCGTCCGCGCTACAATGTGAGGCCCTCGCCACGTACTTTATAGAGAAAGTTCAAAATATCTACAGATCATTCCCTCAGCACTCCCCCAATCCTATCAACCTCACCAATTCCACCTCTAATTGTACCCTCTTGACTCACATCCCAGAAATCTCTTATGACGACCTTACTAAACTGTGCAGGAAAGTGAAATCAGGCTCCCCTGCAGATCCTATGAGCCCTACTCATTTCATGGACTCACTCAACTTCTTTTTGCCTTCCATAGCTGCCACACTCAATCTTTCCTTCTCCTCAGCTAGTGTCCCGACAGCCTGGAAACAAGCGTGGGTCTCACCCATCATCAAAAAACCCACTTTAGATCCATCTAAACCGGAAATTTTCCGACCCATATCTCTGCTCCCATGGTTGTCCAAACTTGCAGAGGCCCATGTGAATAGCGTCCTGTCCCAACATATGGACCAGAATAACATCCTGGACCCATCTCAAAATGGGTTCAGACCGGGCCACAGTACGGAGTCTGCCCTCCTGGCTACATCCGAACACCTCCGGACGATCTTAGATTCCGGTCAAAGTGCTGCGCTGATTCTCCTTGATCTCAGCGCAGCCTTTGACACGGTATCCCACGACATCCTTCTTAATCGTCTGGAGACGGTTGGAGTTTCCGGCCTTGCCCTGACATGGTTCTGCTCCTTCCTTAAAGACAGATCCTTCCGGGTGTCAGCCCCTCCATTTTTATCCAAACCCCATTCCATCGCACAGGGAGTTCCTCAGGGCTCTGCACGGAGCCCCTCGCTTTTCAACCTTTACGTGCGGCCACTTGCAGCAGTGGCCAAAGAGTGGGGCCTGACGCTGGTGTGGTACGCCGACGACACCCAGCTGGCCATCACTCTCACGGAAGGCCCTTCCATCTTGGCCTCTAGATTCAGGGATGGTCTTGCAGCAGTGGCCCAATGGATGACGGATAACTACTTACAGCTTAACGCGGGAAAAACAGAAGTGCTGCTCCTTAGTAAAAACACCAGCCACTGGAATGAGCACTGGTGGCCTTCATCCTTGGGCCCCATTCCTCCTCCCAAGTCCCTAGTAAAAAATCTAGGAGTCTGGATGGATGCCTCACTTAGCTATCAGACACACACCAAGAAAGTGGCTGCCACCTGTGTTGGTCTGCTGAGGAGTCTCTGCCCTATACTTGGCTTTTTCGACGCTAAAGTCCGCCAACGTATCATCCAAGCGACAATCCTCTCTCGCTTAGACTACGCCAATGTTCTCCTCCAATGCGCCAACAAAGGAGAAATAGCACGACTGCAACGCATGCAAAACGCTGCGGCAAGAGCATTAGTTGGCCTTCCCCGCAGATGCTCAGTTAGAGCCACTATTCGCAAACTGCACTGGCTACCCGTCGACTCCAGAATCCACTTCAAAGCCCTCATCATGACCTTCAAAATCCTCAAACTCGGAAGCCCTACACTCCTACGATCTCTCCTCACTACTTATGTTCCACGACGCAATCTGCGATCCTCCAGCCAGCACCTACTGAGCGTTCCCCGCACAAAGCTTTGCCGCATTGGCGGCCGCTCCTTCAGGGTTATGGGAGCCAAGCTTTGGAATGCTCTACCTCTTAATATCCGTACACTAGAAAGCCTTCCCACTTTCTGAAAGGCTATTAAGACTCACCTGTTCCCCTCTCCTTAGTCCACTTCTTTCCCTCTTTTCCTAGCTCAGGCTGGGGTCTGTGGCTCTCCTTAGCGCCGGGACGCCTCTTCGCTGGGGCAGCTGTTTGCGCTTTACCAAAACCATAGAATAGAATAGAATAGAATAGAGACTATTTTAAGAAATGCAGAACCAGATCCTCAGCCTTAAATATCCCCAACAAAATGTCATCCTCACCTGCACAACCCTTACAAACGTGCCAGAGAGTCGACCTCGTGTCAATCAAAGTCCAGACCATAATTCATGAGCAGCCTCATAATCAGGTCATCTGTACACACCCGGGTGATCACCTTAAAGGGGATGAGCATTCTACCCCAGTAAATTCTAAATCAAGATCAATCCCCCACATAGGAGATACATTTAACCATTTGCTTTCTGCTTACAGTCCAACAAGGAACAAAGGGGCATATTACCAACGATTAGCGATATTTATCGCTAACTAGGCTTAGCAACGATTTTTTATCGCTAAGCATCGCGGGAAATTATTGCTGAGATAACGTGCTATTAGCTACGTTTATCTCCAAAGCAATACTTTTTCCGGCGATAGCGTGAATATCGCTGAGAATACAGCGATATTCACGCATTAGTGATTAAATGTTCTTAGCCATGTTATCCACCTCCCATTAGATAACATGGCTAAGAACTGGTCTGGGCAGGTGTTAGTTTTTGGCGATATTCGCGCTTATCGCGAATATTGCCATCGCTAACCCTGCCTTGCTAATAGGCGTTAGCGACGTTAGCGACTGCTTTCAGACGCTAACGGGTTGGGAATGCCCACTTTGCATGTCATTAGCGATAATTATCGCTAACATGCAAACCGGGCCCCAAACCGCTCGCTATGGCCTCAAAGCTGTCGCTAACATCAGTTAGCGACAGCTTGCTAATTGGGTGATAGCATTATTGCCGCTTAGCGGCCGAAAACGGCAGCTAAAGTGGCGAAAATAGCATATCGCCAGCATTGATAATATGCCCCACAGGTCCTCGCCAATTACCATCGCAAGCGATGGTTCCCCCTCCGACCTGAGGTCGCCCCTGCAGCAGGAAACTAATCCTTACACTAATAATACAGAATCAGCTGGAAACAATAACGTTTTCAGTCCTCAAGCTGGGCAATGGACCCAGATTTCCCCAGGCAATATTAAATTACTCACTCCAACGACGCCTCCTGCCTTGGTTTATCACGAGTATCCCAAAGCAAAGCAAGGAGAGCCTAAC
This sequence comes from Lissotriton vulgaris, assembly GCF_964263255.1. Classification (NCBI taxonomy): domain Eukaryota; kingdom Metazoa; phylum Chordata; class Amphibia; order Caudata; family Salamandridae; genus Lissotriton; species Lissotriton vulgaris. The sequence continues at coordinate 196,805,908 of NC_141685.1, forward strand.
AATCGCTTCCTCTTAGACTTATCTTTCTTTAAAACAGATCTCAATAGGACAGCTGATACGCAAGAAGGCTGTGACTGAGCTGAACGCTTTTTGGCCCAACTCCTGCAAACTTTACAATACACAGTTACTGCATTAAACTACTACTCAACAAACTTGGTTTACAAGTCGACCTTTTAAATATACTTGCAGTATATACAGCAGAATTAGATAGCAAACTGGAAGGTCTTAATTACCTGATTACAAAAGAACAATCTAATATTAACATGGCACAATCAGTATATTGTTGCTCTCTAATAATTGATAGTCTGTCTTTCCTTCCTCAGTTTCTCACTCTGTCACTTTCAGAAATCAGGAAATTACCAACAGGACTGCAGTAAAGAGCTTCCCTCCCTGTGCCCACATCCAACTAATTGAACTACCCAGACATCCCGCAAAGAGCACGGCGTAAAGCAAAACAAAAAAATCAATAAAGGAAATAAGGACTTAACAGTAAGTGCAGACACTCTATTGACAGATGCCCCAGCAGCAGCTCTGCCTCTTGAAAATCAAAAGGTAACCATGAAGCATGGAACCTTCCAACAAGCCAACCAAGATAACAAGGATTAAACATGCCAAAGACAGAACAACAGACTCCGTCAAAGACAATACCAACATTGGATATCAGGGATGCCAGCTTAGGAAAGGGAATACCGACCACATCTTCCCAAAAACAAAATCTGAGCAAAAGGGGAAAAAATACTGTAAAAAAAGCGCAATAAGCGCAGCGTTGCAATTCAATATATAATCCGTGAACCCCCTCCAATTTATAAAAGCAACATACCATCTGGTTCGACTAGCACCGCAAGTACCGACAGCAGTTCCTTTCTGTCACAACAATTATCCACAAAAACTGTAGCTGGGTCGACACGCAATGCGACTCCAGCATCATGCCATCGTAAAGAATACAGGCATCATCCTGGCACGGAGTGAGCTTCCAGTGAAGAAATCACAAACCTTGACCTCAGTCGAATCAGAAAAGGTCCCTGAGCTAAAATTATCACCGCACTATGCAGTGACTGGACTTGAACCCCTAATAACTTCCACAAATGTGGCAAACATTCCAAAGCTGGAACAGAAAAAGTCACAGAACAGTACATTGATGAATTTAAGTCTAGTGGTACAGAGAACCTCCAGATAACACTCGTAAAAAGGTTGGACTTGGCAAACATAGATAAAAACACCCCTAACAAAGCACTTCACCAACCTCAGGGTGAACAAGCATGACACATGCAGCGATTAACTAACAACCAAAAGAGGATCGACCTAGCCCAGATAAAGGACAAGAGCATCCATATGGTCCCCGGTCAGGATCTGAATACAATAAATTCAATATCCAAATTGCTACTCATCCCAGAATATACCAACCAAGGACTGCACGAGACCTTGAACAGGGGGAACATCCTCAAACTTTTCAAATTCATTCTTGAACTACGTCCTGTTTAATCCAGCGACATAACATCTATCAAATTTATTTACATTAAAGGCAAACAAACCACCGAACCAGCGTTAATCACCCTGGCAACAGTAGTAATCAAAGAGCAGGTAATATCAAGGTCTGATCAATCTAATAAATGGGGCATCAAAATGGTAACCCCAACAGAACCACAGTACGCGTCGGATCTTGCCAAATTCATGGCTCCCCTTCATAATATTGGAAATCCACCATTTTCAATATTAAAATCTGCCTAAAGTCGAGCACCTGCAGGAATCAATCAATTGGCAACAGAGGAGTCTAAAACTATGAAGGCTGATTGGGTTTGGCTGCACAAGAAGATAGGGACCACGGACCTCAAGTAATCACCATGACCTTCCACGTAGCATGGCATGCTGTGACAAGCCAGACAACAAGAAGAATCCATGCAGAGAACCCTAAAAGGCTAAATTGGTCGACTCTACTATATCAAAAATAGTGACAAAATGTAGAGCGCAGCTAGGGGCAAGGAGCCTCGATGACACTCTGCTTATCATATCATGGGAGATTTTTTCTAGTCAATTGCTTAAAATTTTTCATAAATCCCGCAAAAAAACAAAAAATGTAACCCAGTAATTACAACTGTTGAAATCAAGAAATTAAAAACCCTAAGTAATTCAGCACTTAGACAGGTATGGAGGTGCCCAACAGATGACCTGGTAATCAACATCTACCAGCAAGCCCAAAAAGTACTTAGGCAAGCAATACTTCTAGAGAGAAAAAAAAGCTCAGACCAGTTCTGGACAAAGTTAGTCCATGCAAGCAAAAATCATAATTCAAAGACATTTAGGTCCCTCGTGAATGGGAGAACATATAACCAAGGAGGACAAAGCAGTGCAAATTTTTGTGAAGACGAATAGGTATCTTTTCTGACGGCTCACTTCTAAACATCAGAAAAGGAAGAAGGTCCATCGACCAAACTTTCAACACGGGCCGCACAGATTAATTCAAGTCAACTGCTGTTCCCCCTAGGTACTTTTCAAGCCAGAATATCTGAGCAACTTGAAGATTTGGCAATCACAATGTCACCAGCAACCAGTACCAAACCGCCTCCACAGCAAGACATTACTCCTCAACAGGTATCAAAAGTACTAGAAGCACTGACAACTTGAACGGCACAAATTATAACTAGGGCTCCCTGTTTTACGGTTTTAAGGATTTTTACATATAAATACAGACGGAAAACAAGTTTTCCTTTATCTGTATTAATATATAAAAACGGGTAAATACTAGTACATTTTGCTGTGTTGCCCTGCTCCAGCAGACCTGCCTACAGTAACACAAAACGATTTTATTGATGCCCCAGCCATTTCCCGGGGCTCCGCTACACCCCTCGAGTGAGGTCTTCATTGACATCTATGGAATCACACCCCCAACCATCTGGTGTCTCACCCTCCTTACAGGGTTAAGAGGCGTCAGCCCGGGCTGAGACAGCTTCCAAGGCACACACAGAGCTGCCAGTCACACCCAAGTACTTCACGGGTCTTTGAAAGACCATTTACTTGTTGATGAGGGCTTGTTGTTCTTTCACCCCTTCTTAGAGCCCCTGGCAGAGTCAGATTAGGCACCTCTATTCACACCATTATTGCGCACCTGCTTTCCCAGTGGGTCGGCGAGTCAGTTTGAGACTGGACAAACGCAGCTCGCTCCGGGAAGTGTCTTGGAGGGAGGGCGTTATACCCTGGGGCACTTGGGACTGGGTCCCGAAGACATATGAACGCCCTGATGGTTGCGGCGTGGAAAGCCTGAGGCCACTGCAGTGGAGGATAAAAACTGTTTGATGTCTGGGGGAGGAAACACAGTAACATGCCTGGACAGTGTCTGAAACTCGCATGACTAGAACATAGCAAGGAGCCCGATAACTCTATCAAACACCATATAACACCTGCAGCCTCTGCTTTAAATGGGCAGGAGGTACTCTTGAGTAACTGCACGCCTTTGCTTTGAAGCAATACTTAGTAAATGGGAGAGTTGTTTCTCTGTTCTGGTCAGGTACTCTGGAATGGGAATATCTGTACTTTTTTATTTCCAGTTCAAGCACTTTCTGTAGCCGAGAGGCATGCTGTTGTGACAGGGAGTCCTGATTCCAAGTTAGGCGCCATGGACACTTATAGGTAAACGTTAGGCATTCGTTGATACCCGTGGTTTGCACGGTCACCCAGCTAGAGAGCCATTAAAGTGGCTATGGTGGAACAGTCACTCCGAGTTTGATGTACAGTCGCTCCGTCCCAGGTTCCCAGTGATTGGCCACTCCCTATCCCCTTGGGCTAGCAGTGCCCCCCCCCTTCTCAATCTGATTGCACTCAGAGGCCACAGGCGGACCTGATGCGCCATAATAACGATGTGACGCCCAGTTCTGGGGCATTGGATTGTGCAGCCTGTGCCCTTCGGGGATATTTTCCTCGCCTTGCTTATTTTGGTGTACTCGTCACCTAACTTCAACAAGGTTATGGTAATACTTTTGTTTTGGAGTTATTAAAAGTTGTTTTTGTTGGTGCAATCTAAAGCTGCTTTGAAAAAGACTAAACACTCCTGGTAACAGATTAACTGGCTTCACTGATCATTATACCTTGCCATCGTTGACACTTAGTACAGTTTTATTTTATTCATTTTGCGGCTCAGTGGAATTATACAAGGTAAACCGCAGTAAAATGAGCGCGCTCTACTGTTTTGATACTGTACGATGATTGGTTTGACGACTCCAACAGATTCTCTTGTAGTAGCTCACACAAAGATATCTTTGACCATCTGACTAGTTTCTTTGTTGTCGATGGCCATAGAACTGGGAAAAAACAGGCCAGACAGCTGGGTTCCAACTTATGGTTCAATAGAGAGTGTAGAGCGTCAAGATGGAGATTGTCCATAGCTATTAGAAATTGGGATGCACCCTGTATTAGAGAGGCCAGGAAGGAATATAAACAAGTACAGGCCAAAGCGAAGAGAGGATGGGAGGAGAGGAGATGGGAAGACCTAGGGGAGTCCATTTGTCATCCAGATAGCAGGAAGTTCTGGACCCTTTTGACGAAGGGCAACTACGAAAGAACACCCCCTTTGGCCAATAACATCCCAGCCCTAGAGTGGCACAAACACTTCAATGACCTCTATTCTCTCACAGGAAAACATGGCAGAAATCAGTTGCCTCTGGACATAAGCTACCCAGCTCTTACCCTCTCATTTACCAGAGAGGAAATGTTATCCTGCCTGGATGCCATTGTACCCAAGAAAGCCCCTGGCCCGGACCTTTTTCGCGCAGATAGGGAAAACTGGGCTACATATTTTATGAAATTTGCCAATTATATAGCCGGTGGGGGGAGGAAAGGGGCTGAAGTGGTACCCATTTTCAAGAAAGGGGATAGGCCGATGCCGTCCAATTACCGCCCGATCAGCTTGATCAACTGTGCGCAAAAGGTCTTCTGCCATTCTGTCCTGGCCAAAATCCAGGACTTGTTGGATGAGAATGACATCCTCTCTCCACTCCAAGCAGGATTTCGGCAGAGGACCGGCACAATGGATCAAGCTTTTTGCTTAGTGATGATATATTGGAAGGTTGTTGTCCTGGGCAAGGGAAGCCTATACCTTGCCTTCATTGACTTAAAAACAGCATTCGACCTCGTGCAAAGAGACTCATTATGGCGAGTGCTTAGGGATATGGGAATGACCTTAGAGATCCTGGAAATGTTAGTTAGGCTACACAATGGGAATTACGCCCGGGTTAGATGGGGAACCAGAGACAACTTACCGAGCCTATTAAGATCCAGCCGGGGGTTCACCAGGGATGTGTACTAGCTCCAACCCTTTTTTCCCTGTATGTCAATCAGTTGGCAGATCGTTTGTGTTCTTTACCAGCTGATGCACCAACTCTGGTGAAACAAAAACCCCCCACACTGTTATTTGCTGACAATGCCCTATTGATCTCCAAAACACCCAGGGGTCTCCAAAAACTTTTAAACCATTTTAAGGCATTTTGTAAGGAGAGGGGATTGGTTATCAATACCTCCAAAACCAAGTTAAAGATGTTCAAATCTTTTAAAGGTAATATACTCTTGGACAATGTCCCGCTGGAGAGGGTTAGTTCATTTGATTACTTGGGCATTAGACTATCGGAGGAAATAGCCTGGAAGGGACACTTAGAGAAGGTCTCCTTGAAGTTCTCTCAGCTCACTAGGAAGCTGAGTAGGGATCATCGCTTGTCGTATACCAGGTCGGTAGACCCTGCTCTCAAATTGTACAATTGCAAAGCTGTGACCAATGCCCTTTCTGGGGCAGGGTTGTGGGGGATAGCATCCTCTAATGAGCTTGCTGCTGTGGAAAACAAGTTCCTTAGGAACCTGATATCCCTCCCTTTAAGCACACCTCTTCTCCCTCTTAAGCTTCATCTGGGTATTAAGTCCATTAACGATCTTGCGAGGCTTCGCCCATTGTTGTTTTGGCATATATTGGCCTCCACCTCTGATCTGGCACATTATGCAGCTCCTTTATGCGAGGTCTCAAATCTGGACACCACAAATAAAATTGCCTGGATTAAACAGGTGAATTGGGTTTGGCTGCACAAGAAGATAGGGACCACGGACCTCAAGTAATCACCATGACCTTCCACGTAGCATGGCATGCTGTGACAAGCCAGACAACAAGAAGAATCCATTCAGAGAACCCTAAAAGGCTAAATTGGTCGACTCTACTATATCAAAAATAGTGACAAAATGTAGAGCGCAGCTAGGGGCAAGGAGCCTCGATGACACTCTGCTTATCATATCATGGGAGATTTTTTCTAGTCAATTGCTTAAAGTTTTTCATAAATCCCGCAAAAAAACAAAAAATGTAACCCAGTAATTACAACTGTTGAAATCAAGAAATTAAAAACCCTAAGTAATTCAGCACTTAGACAGGTACGGAGGTGCCCAACAGATGACCTGGTAATCAACATCTACCAGCAAGCCCAAAAAGTACTTAGGCAAGCAATACTTCTAGAGAGAAAAAAAAGCTCAGACCAGTTCTGGACAAAGTTAGTCCATGCAAGCAAAAATCATAATTCAAAGACATTTAGGTCCTTCGTGAATGGGAGAACATATAACCAAGGAGGACAAAGCAGTGCAAATTTTTGTGAAGACGAATGGGTATCTTTTCTGACGGCTCACTTCTAAACATCAGAAAAGGAAGAAGGTCCATCGACCAAACTTTCAACACGGGCCGCACAGATTAATTCAAGTCAACTGCTGTTCCCCCTAGGTACTTTTCAAGCCAGAATATCTGAGCAACTTGAAGATTTGGCAATCACAATGTCACCAGCAACCAGTACCAAACCGCCTCCACAGCAAGACATTACTCCTCAACAGGTATCAAAAGTACTAGAAGCACTGACAACTTGAACGGCACAAATTATAACTAGGGCTCCCTGTTTTACGGTTTTAAGGATTTTTACATATAAATACAGACGGAAAACAAGTTTTCCTTTATCTGTATTAATATATAAAAACGGGTAAATACTAGTACATTTTGCAGTGTTGCCCTGCTCCAGCAGACCTGCCTACAGTAACACAAAACGATTTTATTGATGCCCCAGCCATTTCCCGGGGCTCCGCTACACCCCTCGAGTGAGGTCTTCATTGACATCTATGGAATCACACCCCCAACCATCTGGTGTCTCACCCTCCTTACAGGGTTAAGAGGCGTCAGCCCGGGCTGAGACAGCTTCCAAGGCACACACAGAGCTGCCAGTCGCACCCAAGTACTTCACGGGTCTTTGAAAGACCATTTACTTGTTGATGAGGGCTTGTTGTTCTTTCACCCCTTCTTAGAGCCCCTGGCAGAGTCAGATTAGGCACCTCTATTCACACCATTATTGCGCACCTGCTTTCCCAGTGGGTCGGCGAGTCAGTTTGAGACTGGACAAACGCAGCTCGCTCCGGGAAGTGTCTTGGAGGGAGGGCGTTATACCCTGGGGCACTTGGGACTGGGTCCCGAAGACATATGAACGCCCTGATGGTTGCGGCGTGGAAAGCCTGAGGCCACTGCAGTGGAGGATAAAAACTGTGTGATGTCTGGGGGAGGAAACACAGTAACATGCCTGGACAGTGTCTGAAACTCGCATGACTAGAACATAGCAAGGAGCCCGATAACTCTATCAAACACCATATAACACCTGCAGCCTCTGCTTTAAATGGGCAGGAGGTACTCTTGAGTAACTGCACGCCTTTGCTTTGAAGCAATACTTAGTAAATGGGAGAGTTGTTTCTCTGTTCTGGTCAGGTACTCTGGAATGGGAATATCTGTACTTTTTTATTTCCAGTTCAAGCACTTTCTGTAGCCGAGAGGCATGCTGTTGTGACAGGGAGTCCTGATTCCAAGTTAGGCGCCATGGACACTTCTTATAGGTAAACGTTAGGCATTCGTTGATACCCGTGGTTTGCACGGTCACCCAGCTAGAGAGCCATTAAAGTGGCTATGGTGGAACAGTCACTCCGAGTTTGATGTACAGTCGCTCCGTCCCAGGTTCCCAGTGATTGGCCACTCCCTATCCCCTTGGGCTAGCAGTGCCCCCCCCCCTTCTCAATCTGATTGCACTCAGAGGCCACAGGCGGACCTGATGCGCCATAATAACGATGTGACGCCCAGTTCTGGGGCATTGGATTGTGCAGCCTGTGCCCTTCGGGGATATTTTCCTCGCCTTGCTTATTTTGGTGTACTCGTCACCTAACTTCAACAAGGTTATGGTAATACTTTTGTTTTGGAGTTATTAAAAGTTGTTTTTGTTGGTGCAATCTAAAGCTGCTTTGAAAAAGACTAAACACTCCTGGTAACAGATTAACTGGCTTCACTGATCATTATACCTTGCCATCGTTGACACTTAGTACAGTTTTATTTTATTCATTTTGCGGCTCAGTGGAATTATACAAGGTAAACCGCAGTAAAATGAGCGCTCTACTGTTTTGATACTGTACGATGATTGGTTTGACGACTCCAACAGATTCTCTTGTAGTAGCTCACACAAAGATATCTTTGACCATCTGACTAGTTTCTTTGTTGTCGATGGCCATAGAACTGGGAAAAAACAGGCCAGACAGCTGGGTTCCAACTTATGGTTCAATAGAGAGTGTAGAGCGTCAAGATGGAGATTGTCCATAGCTATTAGAAATTGGGATGCACCCTGTATTAGAGAGGCCAGGAAGGAATATAAACAAGTACAGGCCAAAGCGAAGAGAGGATGGGAAGAGAGGAGATGGGAAGACCTAGGGGAGTCCATTTGTCATCCAGATAGCAGGAAGTTCTGGACCCTTTTGACGAAGGGCAACTACGAAAGAACACCCCCTTTGGCCAATAACATCCCAGCCCTAGAGTGGCACAAACACTTCAATGACCTCTATTCTCTCACAGGAAAACATGGCAGAAATCAGTTGCCTCTGGACATAAGCTACCCAGCTCTTACCCTCTCATTTACCAGAGAGGAAATGTTATCCTGCCTGGATGCCATTGTACCCAAGAAAGCCCCTGGCCCGGACCTTTTTCGCGCAGATAGGGAAAACTGGGCTACATATTTTATGAAATTTGCCAATTATATAGCCGGTGGGGGGAGGAAAGGGGCTGAAGTGGTACCCATTTTCAAGAAAGGGGATAGGCCGATGCCGTCCAATTACCGCCCGATCAGCTTGATCAACTGTGCGCAAAAGGTCTTCTGCCATTCTGTCCTGGCCAAAATCCAGGACTGGTTGGATGAGAATGACATCCTCTCTCCACTCCAAGCAGGATTTCGGCAGAGGACCGGCACAATGGATCAAGCTTTTTGCTTAGTGATGATATATTGGAAGGTTGTTGTCCTGGGCAAGGGAAGCCTATACCTTGCCTTCATTGACTTAAAAACGGCATTCGACCTCGTGCAAAGAGACTCATTATGGCGAGTGCTTAGGGATATGGGAATGACCTTAGAGATCCTGGAAATGTTAGTTAGGCTACACAATGGGAATTACGCCCGGGTGAGATGGGGAAACCAGAGACAACTTACCGAGCCTATTAAGATCCAGCCGGGGGTTCACCAGGGATGTGTACTAGCTCCAACCCTTTTTTCCCTGTATGTCAATCAGTTGGCAGATCGTTTGTGTTCTTTACCAGCTGATGCACCAACTCTGGTGAAACAAAAACCCCCCACACTGTTATTTGCTGACAATGCCCTATTGATCTCCAAAACACCCAGGGGTCTCCAAAAACTTTTAAACCATTTTAAGGCATTTTGTAAGGAGAGGGGATTGGTTATCAATACCTCCAAAACCAAGTTAAAGATGTTCAAATCTTTTAAAGGTAATATACTCTTGGACAATGTCCCGCTGGAGAGGGTTAGTTCATTTGATTACTTGGGCATTAGACTATCGGAGGAAATAGCCTGGAAGGGACACTTAGAGAAGGTCTCCTTGAAGTTCTCTCAGCTCACTAGGAAGCTGAGTAGGGATCATCGCTTGTCGTATACCAGGTCGGTAGACCCTGCTCTCAAATTGTACAATTGCAAAGCTGTGACCAATGCCCTTTCTGGGGCAGGGTTGTGGGGGATAGCATCCTCTAATGAGCTTGCTGCTGTGGAAAACAAGTTCCTTAGGAACCTGATATCCCTCCCTTTAAGCACACCTCTTCTCCCTCTTAAGCTTCATCTGGGTATTAAGTCCATTAACGATCTTGCGAGGCTTCGCCCATTGTTGTTTTGGCATATATTGGCCTCCACCTCTGATCTGGCACATTATGCAGCTCCTTTATGCGAGGTCTCAAATCTGGACACCACAAATAAAATTGCCTGGATTAAACAGGTGAATGCCTTACAGTCTAACATTGGCTTACCAACCCAGGCCATCAGCCAATCACCCTCATACTCCAGAAGTCAAGTTAAACTTTTGCATTGGGCTTGGGTCGACGAGAACAACTTTCGGAAAAACTATCTTGGCAGCCTAACATACGCTTTCATCGATCTGAAACCTAATTGTCACCTAGAAAGCTACTTAGATATTTTTAAGGTCCCAGCTGACAGGAAGCTGTACACACAGTTTAGACACGGCAGCTTACCAATTAATGCTTTTATTAGCTCCTGGCAGAATAGCAGATCTCATGCTAGGGGCTGCCCTTCTTGTTCATGTTCACTTGAATCTATTGGCCATGTACTTTTTGTCTGTAAATTATATGCAAAGCCAAGACGCAAATGGTTAGCTCCTGTGTGCCAACAACTAGGGACCCGGAGCTCTAAAGATGCCCTACGGATACCAAAATCAGATGCTAGACCTCTCTTCGCCTGTGCCACTGCAAAATTTCTAGGCCACTCCTGGGCGATCAGAAGGAGGGCACAACCTATAAGGCTAACTGGCATGAAAAGATAAAATAGGTTGTGCTGACCAATTAAGATTGTTCTGATCAAATAATGCTGCTTTCTAAATTTCTAATTTTTTAAAATTCTTTTAGGACTTTATTTTATGCATTAACCAGGTTCCTATGATTAGTCTTGGCACCTTGCCTTTTTGATTAAGGGTTTAATGCGCAGGGTATCAATTTGGAAATTGAGTTGTATAAATATTAACAACACTTTTGCCACATAATTATGTTAGTGAGCCCCAATTCATGACTGCTGTGGATATTGTTTTATTTATATGATGCTGCATCCTTCTAATGTCAACTTGAGCGCTTTTATTTCTTATTTGCACATTGTTTACCGATACGCTCTTTTAATTGTAAATGAAATTTATGATCCCTATGGTCGCTTCTTTTATGGTTTGCTAAACCGAAATGCAGAAATTTGACTGATTGGTTTGAGTGTATAGTTGTTTATGATCCACTTTTTGGATACTGTTTCAAAATTGAAAACATATTTAAATATTATTATACGTTGCTTACAATTCTGTAAATAAGTGTAAAGTGGTTAGGCTAAGCCAAGTTTGCAAACGTGCTCACTGCAAACATTTACAGCATTTGATTTTTCCCGTTTACCGTGTGAGTGAGTATGCCCTTGGTTTTCTACAGATTAGCTTCTACTACCCTTTTTCCCTGTTTTTTCTTTGTTGCGCCTGTTTTTCTGTTCTCCTACTTTAAGCACTCAATGCAATAGGTCTCGCATTTACTTGAGTTTGAGCTATTGGCATTGTAAACGTCAATGCCTTTTATTTATGTTTTGGTTTTTCAAATAGATAAATAAAAGGCATTTTCATTTACAATGCCAATAGCTTAATCTAGCGTAAATGCGAGACCTATTGCATTGCAAATGCTTGTTCTGTTCTGCACACACAAAACATCAATCCTCATAGTGATGGCCACGGACAGCTTTAGCGCGGGTGGGGCACAATTGGGTTGCAGCAGAAGGCAATGTGAGTTTCTCTTAGTGGGGCAGTTATGGTGTTCAGTGGGGGAGAGGATGTGGCACTCTGCCGATGACAGAAACTGCAAGGCTTTGAGACAAATGGCTTGTGATATCACTTTTAAGCATATGTGGGACATTCTGCAACTGGCAAAGTTTTCAGATGAATGTATAGTGTTGACCAATAACAACCGAGCACATGTGTGCATTGTAATTTAAATAAATGTGGAAAAATACTAGCTGTAGTGTTGTCTTTTGCTTGCAAAAATAAATGTGGATAAATACAGAAAAAATGCCCCAAAAATAAATATGGATAAATACAGATGGAAATGGCAAAAAAATGAATACCATAAAACCGGGAGCCCTAATTATAACCAGAGGCCATTTAGATGGGGCTCCTCCCCAAGGCCCTGTACAAACTGGATACCGATCTTTGGGCCAAACATCTGGCACCCTTATTCAGCTACTGCTGGACCAACCAGCTCATACCGGAATCCAATTTACAAGGTGGTAAGAGATCAGACCCTAAAACTGATAGGATGATTGCCCTCCTGGATGTCGAATCTAAATATTACGCCAGATTGCTGCTTCAAGACCCGTCATCGTGGGCTATAAAAAATCATCTTATACCTTTCAATCAGACTGGATTTGTGACAAAATCAAGAACCATAATAAACCTACTTGCAATATCGGTCCTGTTGGACAGAGCGGCAGCCTCAGGAATGATAACCCAATGCTGCTTTGTGGACATCAAGGCTGCTTCGACTGTGTGCCCAGGGGACAATTATGGTCCAAACTGCAGAAATGGGGGATTCCATCTGCGCTCCTAAAAGCTATAATCCAGTTACAAACAAACACATGAATCCGCATAAAATTGGGAGATGGATCTCACATCTCTAGAAAAATACAAACATCACGCGGAGTAAAACAAGGTTGTGTGCTGGCACCCCTCCGTTTTAACCTGTCAACTCCAATCCCCCAAGACTCAGCAGAACCAGGGTCAGCAACGTATTGTGTGCAGATGACCTTGTCCTGCTCAGCCACACCAGGGTCGGCTAGCAGAGGCTACTTGATCGATTGTCTTCCTATACCACCAAAAATTACTTGGTATTAAATCTAATAAAGACAAGGGCTATGTTGGACTTGGCCCTTTTACTGAATTTCTTTGCTTTTAACCACCCTATTTGAGAATATCTCCCCCATGGTAGAGAAATGTATAGGCCATGTGTGGTGTGAGATGCCATAGGACATGCTGCGCAATGGTGTGCGTAGACTGATTTTCCCTATGTAAACATGTCATGTTAATGAATGTGAGATACCAATGTTAAATGTGACGCAATGGTGTGGGCACCTGTATTTCCCCCATCGTAAGAATGCACCTTGGTAAATGTCACTTTTAAAATGATGTCATGGCTGTGTGGTTGTGCCGCCTGACTGAGGTGTGTTAGCAGTCTAGTTTTTCGTTTCCCAGCCACCCCAGCTTTTGGAGGGAAGCCTGGCACCCAGGGTGCTCTACACCTCCCCCTGAGCCAGTCAGGACCGGTTTCCCCAGAAGCTTCTAGAAGCTTCTGGCACTGTCTGGTAGGTGGGGTGTGGGGCATATAAATAGGGGGGCTGTGCCACCATGTGCTCAGTCAGAGCGTGGACTTGAACGTGAGGGGGCCCACTGCCAAGAGGTACCGCCACATGGACCTGTGTGCTGGCCCCTGTGCCTAACTGTAACCCCTCTGTTGTCCACAGGGCTAGTGAAAACCCCAATGCCGGAGTAAAGGCTGTTGTATCAGGAGAAGTGCCATGTTACAGAGGAGGATGGTTCCTAGGACCTACAGCCCTGTCCTGATGAGTGCCCACTGACTGCTGATCTTGCCCAGTAGTGCCTGCTGCTCTGCTACCTAGCACCTGGAAAGGAAGAGTGCTGTACCTGTGCTGCCCAGGAGAAGGAGGGAGCATTAAACTGGACTGGCCTGTACTACCAGGAGGTGAAGAGCGCTATCTTGTGTCCCTGAGGCTGCTGGTGGGACCTAGCGCCTCGTGAGCGCTCCATGTGGATTGCCTGTACTCCCTGCCTGCACCCTAGAGCCTCGGGAGACCCCGACTGTATGCCTTGCATAAGGTGAGCGCTATATTTGGAGGGATCTATGCTTGGGTGGACTGTGTCCTGCCTGCTATCTGGCGCTTGGTGAGGGTGGCGCTATGTGCTGATTGCCAAGGAGAAGAGGAGCACTGTCTTTTGCCCCTGAAGCTGGTGGGGCTGCCTAGCGCCTGTAAAGTGAGATGCTTCAGGACCCTAAGGAGGTGAGGAGCGTGTACCAGGGAGAGCTGTGTGTTTAAAAAGATAGCGGGAGCCTACCCCGCGTGAGGATGCTCTGCTGTCTGGAAATCACAGCAGGAGCCTACCCCGCGTTATTGCCGCCATCGGGGGTGCCCACCCCACCTGTGTGCTGCCTCTAAAAAGTTAACAATACTGCGGGAGCCTACCCCGCGTATTGCCGCATTGTCGCGCTTCCCAGTGGGTGCCTACCCCGCTTCATGCATATCTTATGAGTGGGTGCCCACCCCACATCTGGCCACCAAGGAAGAAATCACCGCCGCAACCCTGGCGTAGAGAAAACCCCGGGCCGCTGCCCTTCTCGCAGAGACCAGGAAGCAAGGCAGGAGCACGCCTGGTTGGGGGCGTGGCCCGCCGGCACGGAGAGGAGAGCCGGAAGTAGGCGGAGTGGTGACGGGGCTCTCGTGGTGTCGATGGAGCCCCATGGAGAGAGACCGAGAGGGAGCCCACCCCGCCGGCCAGTGCCCCACAAGAAGAGCAGCGTGCCACCTTCAGGGCTCCTTGTGGCGAGGGAGCCCTGCCGTCAGGAGAAAGGCTGCCGGAGTCCAGGCGGGGCTCTCACGTGTGGGGAGAGTCCCGCGTGCAGGCGCATCTCATGCCTGGAGGAGCACGGGACGGTCGAGGCACATACCGGTGCCTGTCCCCTGCTAGAAGACGTCCGGAGCCCACCCCAAGAGCCTGGTGAGTGGGGCTCCTTGGGGGACTGGTGGTGGAGGGGGCAACGGGGCACAGCATCGGTGCCTGCCCCCATGGGTCCTCCCCAAAGGACCAAAGTGGTTGTGCTGGCTTTCCCAGCTGCCCCGCTTCGCAGTGGGCAGCTGCGTTGTGCATCCAAGTGGAGTGGGAGCCCAAGTTGGGCCTCATGAAGCTGACAGCCCCAGAAGAGGGGCTCCCCTTTTCCCAGTGCTGTGCTGGCTGTGCCTTGAGCAACTGCCCCACCGGACAGTGGGCAGTTGCACGTAAGTGTTCTGTTGTGGGCAAGTCTGTGGGCTCCTGAGTCCTAGAGAGGGGCTCCAGTCCAGAGGCACTGTAGGTGCCAGTGACTAGGTTGGACACCACGGCCCCGCTGGACAGGGGGCAGCTGTAACATTGGGGCCAGGTTTAGTTAGAGAGTCCCAGAGTGGAGTTTTTACCTGCCCAGGGTGGGAGTGTTAGACGCAACAGTGGGCTCTACTGACTACGCTTTAAGCCCCATGAGTGTGATTTATGCCCAAGAATAGGACGCGTTGCTGTTGGTGTTCTGATGCGTTGTTGCATGCTCCTATATTGATGCACCTGCTAATTTGGTGATTTACTCTCCTGGGTTATGTGAATGTTATTAATGCTAATAAGGGTTTTGGTATGCCTAATGTTTGTTCATGCTTTGAAGCTACCAAAGATGCGCTAAACTTTGTAGAGCCTGCCGTGAGGGGAACGGCTGATTATCTCTTACCTGCTGCAGATTCAGCCCAGCCACACTGTCCCTGACACCACCGCTGCCGTGAGAGGAACGGCCATCGACGAGCAACATCAGCAGCCCCCGGTGCCTACAACTCCCAGGGGGCTGTGGGAGGTGCGCGCATTCACGCATCAGTTGAGAGCGCCGGAGGCCTTGAAAGCCGGCGTAGCCCTCCCGCAGCGTGGGACACGCGCGGGCATGCCCGGGCAAAGCCCTGGCCAAGGGCGGGCCCGTCTCGCGCCCGTCGGAGACTGGAGGAGGCCGGGCTGGGCCACCTGACATCTGCTATCAACCTAAAGGAATATTAAGGTACTGTGAAGGGTCTATCTGTTGGCAATTCGGTATTAATTCCATCTTCTCTGGACTGCACCTTCCTTCAGTGGGTTGGGCTGGCATATTTATTATCTTAACATGAGTAAGAAATAAGGAGTTGTGGGTACTTTGGACGTCTTCCTTATAAGGGCTGAATCCTTGTTAACGGCCGAAATGCAGGTCACTGAACGCCGCTTGTCTTTGGATCCGGCCTTGTTGCAACCCCTTCTGCCATTACATGAGTCGAACTCTGCATGTACACCTCAGGTATCCCAAGGGAACGTTGCTGCCAGTTCCACAGAAGCCCTGGAGGTTGTTTCTCCTATAACTGCAGTAATAGGAGCGCCCCGTATAACACAAGGGCGCAGATGGCCAAATCTAGTGGGAGTGCTAAGGCAAAAGTAACAGTTAATAAAAGGAAGAGAATAGAGCGCACCCAGGAAACTTCGAAAGCTAAGCGTCCCGCTTCTAGCAACCCAGCAAATTCTGAAGTTATCGCTCTCAATGGGGATGCCATCTTGGACACTAGGGGCACACAGACTGATGTAATCCTAAACCAACATGTGGCCGGGTGTGTTATTAGCTCTAATGTGGAAACCCTGGGCCCGATTCACAGAATGAACTTAATACTCAATCCTAAACTTACTACTATTTTGGTATTCACAGAATGCACTTACTACTTTTGGCATTCACAGAATGAACTTACTACTTTTAGTATTCACAGAATTTAGGATTTTGTCTTAAGTTTGTCTTAAGACAAACTTAAAACAGACTTAAGACAGACTTAAGACAAACTTAAGACAGACTTAAGACAGACTTAAGACAAAATCCTAACTTAAGTCTGTCTTTAGTCTGTCTTAAGTCTGTCTTAAGTTTGTCTTGAGACAACCTTAAGACAAAATCCTAATTTCTGTCAATACCAAAAGTAGTAAATTCATTCTGTGAATACCAAAAGTAGTAAGTGCATTCTGTGAATGCCAAAAGTAGTAAGTGCATTCTGTGAATACCAACATAGTAGTAAGTTTAGGATTGAGTCTTAAGCCAATACTGTGAATTGGGCCCATTGTTAGTAAATGTGGTAGAGAAAATTTTAAACTCTGCCTTATCTCAACTTAAAAAGGTGATTAACAAGAACTTTGATTTACTCTGGGGAAGACTCCAAAGAATTGACTCTAATATGGACAATCTTAGTGGTTCCAAAGTGCATTGCCTTACTGATAATGGGGGGAGGGGGAGTTCGATAGTACCAAACCCTACAAATTGCAGGCCTAACATGATACCTCCGAGACCTTTGGTGCATAAGGATTCCACAGTAACCAACCTTTACAGTGCATGTGGGGATCATATTAATCCTCATTTCTCTCAGTCCTACTCTG
Organism: Lissotriton vulgaris; assembly: GCF_964263255.1. NCBI lineage: Eukaryota > Metazoa > Chordata > Amphibia > Caudata > Salamandridae > Lissotriton > Lissotriton vulgaris. The sequence goes on from NC_141685.1 coordinate 196,823,188, forward strand.
ACCTAAGTTTAGCACAAAACATACCCAGAATTATTAATGTCAATCATACAAATCCAGGTAATGATAGCCATCCCAGGCACCCGATAACAGGCAAAATCGCCGGTCCTAGGGCATCTAAGTTAAGTAGAGGCACAACTGTCACTAGCCATATGGGAGATAATCGCAAAAGACCCAATGAAGATGTTTTGAATTTACCTCCAAACTCTTGCCCATATGTGCTGGTGCTAGCTGGTGTCCCACATCTTACTAGGGATCAGAGGTAGTCCTGGGCAGAGCTACGTAATAAATCTGTTGATTGGTTGGTCAAATATAAAAGATTCCATGTTTTAGACATGAATGAAATCCGTATGGTGAGATGAGTAGGGTGGGTTGGCCACTCACCCAAGAATATCATCGGCAATTGTATTGTAATCAACTTTTGCAAACCTCAAATGGTCCGACGAATATTAGGCATTCAGGAGCAAATTGCACCGCTAAACACTAGCATTAGCGCATTACCACTGGGCTATTTTTATAAACCTCAAAACTCCCATATTACCAATGCATATCCCTCCCTGCCTGGCAGTAACAGGTTTCAGGCCCTTTCAAACCTGGATGCACAGGATTGACAACTACATAGGCTGGTCGATGTCATTGAATGTGTAGGAAATACATTAGAGGATATATCAGGCCCTCTATTACCTACCATGATGGAGCAGTTAGATGGTCGGCAATTAAAGAACATGCAGTTACCAGCATCAATTGGCCATCAACCACAGGTAAAGGATGACATAGGACCTGTACTAACTGCCCGCACTGACATATTTAATATTGTCCAAATCCCCAAAAAGTACAACTGGCTTTGACCTTAACGTCTTGAGTTGGAACGTAGCCGGTCTTAAATCAAGGCTAGGTGACGTAAATTGGTTGCGTATGATATCCGACCAAGATGTTATAGGCATAGATTCATCAAGGTAAAATCCGCTCGCAAAGGGGCAGATTCTCAGAATCTGCCCCTTTGCGACAGGTATTTTTGCATTTGGGATGCATCATAATTTGCAGAAACTTTGAAAAATGCACTAAAGTGCATTCTTCAAAGTTTCATGTTGCGCACACACATGCCCTAAGGACATGTGTGTGCGCAACATATGTTCACAGATCAATTTCAGGGGTGAAACAGGGTGTCCTATGGACACCCCTGCACCCTTGAAATCGCATTCTCAATTTGTGATTCGATAATTGCGATTCGCAAATTGAGAATGTCTTCCCATTCATTCCTATGGGCCTCTAGGCCCATAGGAATGAATGGGGAGGTATTCCTTAATTGCGACTCGCAATTTGCGAGTCGCAATTAAGGAATTTTAAGAAATCGCTATTTTTTTAGTGATGTCTTCATGCATTGCATTTTGCTATTCCTTAATAGCGAATCGTTATTTTTCGCTATTAAGGAATGGCAAAATGGGTTCGTGATGCATCTGGGGGTCTATGTTTCAAGAAACTTGGGCCACACATGATTTTCATTGTTTTAGTTTAACCGCACCTAAGCCCGACTTCGGCTGTGCATCCGGGGGTTTGTTTATTGGGATTAGTATAGCATCTGGAGGGAGTATTAAGGTCATACCCACCAACAGTCCCAATATCCAAATATTGGAATATAAAAGAAGAGTCCCTTTTTATTTAATTAACTTTTACAATAATGATTTTCATTCTATTCCAAATAGGAATTTTATTGAGCTTTTTATTAATATTACCAATTTAGACAGACAGCAAGGTTTAGATGAGTCTATTGGGATCGTCTTCAGTGGGGATTTTAATGCTAAATTTCCACCCAAACCATATGGTGTGAGCACACTACATGTGGCTCCCTCTGTAAGAAGGGGCTTGGAATCAGATACTTTTTTGGGTCAACACATCCTTACTAATGTAATGGATGTTGCTGGCATCGAATCTATCCATTCTCCCACAAATCAGCAGGTACCCACATTCAGAGGAAGGGATTGCTCATCAACCATTGATTTTATTTTCGTTTCTCCCTGCCTTGCAGATCGCTTATTGGCCGCTAAGGTTTATGCAACAGATTTTGGGGCCCACATCCCCTTAAAGTGGTGCTAAGATTAGCATCCCGCCCTGTGTACACTCCCCAATGCGGAGCAAGGGACTTAACACCCTCAACAGATAAACTAAGACTGAAATGGAGGGGGGTTGATAGTGGCAAATTATTCCAGACTCTGGCAGAGGGGCATATGCATCTAATCGCATCCTGCTTCTCAACCGAGGGACTACATTTAAGGGTAATTGAAGATTTTACCAAACTCTGTTCAGTGATCAAATCCCTCTTGTCAGTATCTGTTTCTCAGGTCGAAAAAGAACCGAGGTGGTTTGATCATGAATGCTCGGAGGCCAATAGGAACCTACGCAAGGCTCTAACCTCTAAACCAAGGTGCCCCGCAGACGTAAGAATAGCTAGGAAGAGGTATAACACTGTGATAAGTGAGCGGAAGGGTGTTCTCCTTAGTGAGCGCTGGGAAGCACTATCAGAGTCAGCTGGAGGAAAGAAGGGTAACATATTTTGGTCCTTAGTTAGGGACTTGCGTAACATGGGTCAGCAATTAACACCAGTCAGCTGTACCATCTCCAGCGAGTCATGGGAGAGCCACTTCTCGGAAATTTATGCCACCCCGCCACATGGTTCAGATCATTAAGTGCTGGGCCACTTATGCTGTCAGCAAATTACTTTGTTAGAGGTAGAAGAGGCAATCGCGCAGAGCCTTGGTAATATGGCTCCCGGCCCAGGCGGGCTTCCTATAGATTTAATCAAATGAAAACCGGAGTTCTGGGCCCCACTCCTCTTGAATGTTTTTAATAACCTACCCCGAGCCCCTATGCCTAGTACCTGGGCCACGATCCTCATTGTCCCAATCTACAAAAAGGGGGATAGATCGGAAACTATTAACTATAGACCTATATAGACCTGCCGCGGTAGCCATAAAAACAGCTGATTGAGCCGACGTGCAGCGGACGCGCGCAGCGCGCGCGCGCACCTTTGGCGCGCCAAAAGCAAGCCCATCTGCTCCCATCCGCGCCCGTCCGAGACCAGTTGCCAGAACCCCTGACCGGGCACTTACGTATGCGCCTGAGACATTATGGGCGCTTTAATCGGATAACTGTGTATTAGAGGACAGCGTGCACGCAAAGTTATGAGCGGAATCCCTATTGGCGACCAGCAACATTGAGGGGGAGGGGGCCCGGGGGACTCTGGGGCAGATCCGAGTCCCTATAGAAAATGGTCTGAAGGTAGCAGTCCTTAATACTCGCTCCTTGCAGAAACATCACCTCAAAGTATTTACCCTATTACAAGAGGGTAACATTGATGTCTTGGCGCTTACAAAAACGTGGCTGGGGGATACTTCTACCCAAGACATGGTGGCAGCCTTGCCAATGGACTTTGGTGCGGTCTGGCACAATAGGCCAGGAGATTTCAGGGGAGGGGGAGTAGCGGTCCTGTTCAAGAAGAGCCGTATGGTCACTAAAATACTTGGGGAAAATTGTGATAGTGCTGATATTTTGGCGATAAAAATCTTCTTGAAATCCTCCTGCTTCATTTTGATGGTAGCATATCGCCCCCCTAGATCCACTCCTGACTTCAATGAGGGTTTTCTGGAACTTATGTCTGACCTATGTTCCAGATATAAACACATCTTATTAGTGGGGGATTTCAACTATCACTGGGACAGGACGCAAAGAGAACCTGCGGAATCTCTATTTGAGTCAAACATGAGCTCTATGGAAATGGTGCAACTGGTAAAAGGCCCTACCCACAACAAAGGGCATACTTTAGACCTAATGTGGTCTTCTAAACCGCTGGCACAGATCACTGATATCAGTCCCTGTGCCTGCTCGGACCACGCGCTGTTGAGATGCTGGGTCCCCATGGATACCCACTCCTGCGGCCTCCACCTTTGTGGAGGAAGGTTAGACTGTGGAAAAACATCAAGGCAGACTCTTTAGTTGCCCTACTCCACTCTATCCCTGTCCCTGTGGGAAGTGAGGATAATCTGGACCACAAATGCGTAGCCCTTTTTTCCCGATTACAACAAGCCATTGACTCACTGGCACCGGAACGGAAAGAAAGGGTTAGAGACAAAGGGAAAGGAGCCCCTTAGTACGACGAGACTCTAAGGGAAAAAAAGCAACTTCTCCGACAAGCTGAGAGGAGATGGAGACTTAAGTATGATCCAATATACTTAAAAACCTATAAAGCCCTCCTTGCCACGTTTAGAGGGAAAGACAACAGTGGAAGATTCCCAAGAGAACAGCACCTAGTCAAAGATTCTCCCAAAAAAATCTTACTTTTGGGCCCACCCTCTAGTGCATAGGGCAGTCTGTGTGCACACTCCAGAGATCCCAGGTATTAAAAATGATCTTCCGTCCAAACCAAAAATCATCTATAGGCGAGGTTACAACTTGAGGAATATGTTATGTCCCAGTTTGGTGACCACTGAAAAACAGAAACCATGTTGGCTCCCACCTAAAACTGTGGGGTTCTTCACGTGCGGAAACTGCAATGTATGCAGTCTGGGAAGGGACAAAACGAAAACCTTCTGTTTCAACACAAACAAAACACACAAAATCAAGCACCTCATAAACTGTAACACAAGTTATGTAGTGTATATCGTAGGCTGCCCATGTGATAAAATCTATGTGGGCAGTACGAAACGACCCCTGAAGCAGAGGATCCAGGAACATGTTAGGGCTCATCGCAATAATGATCACAAATATGCGATGACATTCCACATGCAGGACAAACATAAGCCAGAGGACACACTATGGTTCATGGGGATTGATCATGTCCCCCCGAACTCCCGAGGTGGTGACCGGACTTTAGCCTTAAGAAAACGTGAAGCAGAGTGGATATGTAGAATGAGGAGTGTTGAACTGGGACACAATTATGACGACGAAATGCACTACCTCATCTCATAGGTCTCATAATGAGACCAATTAATAACTCCAAACTTTATTTATAATTGACACTATTGCGTCAATAGTAGTGCTTCCCTGAGTCTTTAATTTCTGTACGTCAATACATAACTTTAAGACCAAACACATGTGCCCCTTTCTAATAGCTGTTTACACCTGAGAATGAAACCAATATGTTATGTAGATAGACTTTTTTCTTTCAAATATCAGCTGTTATTTATATATTCTGTTAAAACGTATTTGAGACATATATATCAAGATCTATCTGTAGCATACTGTTCTGACATGTATGAATTGACACCTCTTCTACCACATGGGGACATTACACAACATGATGTCCATGATGGATCTTAAAGGGAGAATCTCTTTGGGGGAAACCAAGATGTTATGTAGATAGATCTTTTCTTTCACATGTCATATGTTATGTGTGTATTCTGTAAAAACTTATTTAAGACATATGTGTCAAGACTTATCTGTAACATACTGTTCTCACATATTTGTATTGCCACCTCTTCTACCATATGGGGACATTATGCAATAGGATGTCCAGGATGGATCTTAAAGGGAGAATTCCTTTGGGGGGAAACCCATGTGTTATTTTTCTTCTCTTCTCCTTCCCTTAGTCCTCTTGTATTTTTTACACACCACACAAAACTAGGGCCATAATTTAAAAACTTGCCCTACATGGCCTCTACGCTATGCCTTAACCATTGGCTCAGAATGACCCATGGTAGCCATATTTTTCTTAATATGGCTACAGTATATTAGGAAATACTCATAGAGGTAGGGATGCTCATATTTATACTGTCTTCGCATTGATCTAACTGTGAGAAATTATTTTTGTAATTCAAATGACACATAATAATTTTTTAATTAAAAAAAAAAAACATATATTGTACAAAAATGAAATCTATCATTAGTGACAATCTACCTTGCAGTTTTTTAGACTTGGAAATGGCATAGTAGGTCCTAGCAAGGACACATTGCCGTTTTGTTCTTATAATACATTTGCCCAAATCTAAATGGCCGCCGCGATTTAATATATCTTTGAGGATCGTCGCTAAGGACGCGTTTCTCTTTTTTATACATTTTGATCAACTTATCAAAGATTTTTTCTTTCTGTGCTCCCTCATGCAAATAATATTGATTCAAGGAAGCAAACTTATTCCTTTTGGCTTTATAAAACATTTGCCCAAACTAATATGGCCGCCGCGAGTTGATGCATTACTGAGGATCGTCGCTGCGAACGTTTTTTTCTTTTCTTCCCGATCCGATTAACAGGAAAATGATTGCGCTTTTATTTTAGGGCTCCCATAAGAAAACATTTCTGACTTAAGGCAGGACGTGTAAGCTTGTTTCTGTCCCAAAACGTCATTCGCGTTCCGACACATCATGGCGGCCGCGTAGCTTCGTTTGGTGGGTTAACACCCAACCAAAACACTTACACAAGATGGCCACTGTGGTTACCGCCGAGTTTACTGGCGGATTGAAACCAGGTGTAGGGAATTAGTGATAGTTTAGTCCAGTATATAAACCAAGCAGAAAATGTCAGTATTCTGCCGGTACTTGACGGAGGGGGACGCCGTTTTCCACGTTGTCTTATCGAGCCACGCAGGAACCAGGGGATGCTGCAACATACTTTATCAAGGTAAAGGGGAAACTTACATAGATTAGATATGGGAACATCAGAGATTTTGAGCCCCACAGATAGTTTTGGAGAAATTTTAAGATTGTCATTTCGCTTGGTATAAACTTAGGGGCCACTTCTTGTCACCATGCTCTGTTAGGTAGTTTCATTTAATTAATACAATGTATATCTATTCTTGCCCTTTCCTCCTTTAATCGATGCAGATAAAGGAGTAACTTTGATAAGATGTCATATAAAAACAGGAAACTCTTTAAGGGTTTTTTCTTCACTTTCTTAATGTTTTACTCTTTTCTCTCTTCCTCTGATTTTTCTTAGAGTGTCTTGTTAATAGAACTTCCATATATTCCTCCAACAATAAGAAGATATTAGTAGGTAAGACATGCATGTTGCTCGGTAATATTAACTGAGATGTAGTGATTTACTACAGTTGGTTTGCCACATATTGGCATGCTAAATTAGGGTGGCCTAGAGATGTAATTTGGGTCCTTCGCCCTTACATTTGGGATCTAATAATGCTTATATTACCCATTTCCTTGTTTTTCATAGACGATAAACGGAGGTCCCCATTACCCTTCTACTCTGGTTCCACTGCTATTGGATAATTATCCTCATTTTTTGCATGTAAGTCATTTATAGTGTCACACCCAGCAATTCTTCCTGAAAACTAAGAATACTCTAGCCCCTCTCTATCCGTCATTAGGAGAATTATCATACTTTTTGTTTATTCTATAGGTGGCTTGAACATACAATATTGAAACACCTCATATTACGGGTGTGATTCAGTTGTAGTCAAATTTGAATAGACATCTACCACCTATCAACACTAAGTGATCTATTGGAACAGAACCCTAAACGGACAGGTGTCTGAAGGACGTGGTAGGTTAATAAGTTATCAACTTCACTCAAGCCAATAGAATCACTATTGGCCACTTGAGTGTGTTCACATGTGGCTTATCTATTGTCCTGCAGTTACCCCTTTTTAATGATCTCTCGTTGATCACTCTTAGATGCCATGTGTTCCATAATATAACTACACGGATATATTCACGCATCCCTTAACAACGGGAGAAGATCCAGGGATATCATCGCTAGTGACCATCTTGGTATGATTGCTTTTTTGTACTTAATACACGTCTGTTAGTTTCTCTTTCCACTACCCTTTCTTTTGACTTCGGGGCCTTCAGTCCTGAGACTTCCATGTGGAATAATGAGTTCAAAGATATAGGGGCAACCAAATATATGGAGAAGGATATGTAAAACCTATTATCATGTTGTTATGTAAAACAGTACTGTCTCTTCTTATGTAAATGGTGAAAGACGTTAATGTTGTAAAAGAGGATCATAAATGATACTTGGTGTTATCTCCTTACTAGACAGAAAAGCTCAACAAATGAGGTTCATTTTCTTGCAAACATAACAGCTCAAAAAGTGTGTTAATAAATTCTCTGTCCAAGACAATGAAGTTAGCTCTAGATACACCCTAATTTGTTGGCATCGGAAATATAGGACCTGGACTGGATTCAATTTTGTGATGTACTGTTGATGAAGCCTGGCATTCTTTGTACTAGCGTAGTCACTTTTTAAAGATTTATTAATTTAATTTTTTAACTGTATGTCTTGTACATTGTCCTTTTTTTTGTAACAGCCCTGAAGAAGTCCCCTGAGGACGAAACGCGTCGGCTGTAGATCCTGTGTGTAGCTTTTATCAACTGAATTGAATAAAGAACTCTCAAGAACACAAGAAAAATTTGATGTGATCATTACTGTTTACCCTATTAGAGATAACAGTTTTTCAAAAAAACGTTTAAGTGGTGCACCTTTACCTTTTTTCAAGTCCCTCCTTGCCACGTATAAATCAGCTATCCTAGGTAAGAAGGCGGCATTCTATGAAGCTAGGATCAGCTCGGCGGGAAACAAACAGAAAGAGATCTTTGCAATATTGAAGGAACTGAGCCAAAAAGGGGACAAAAACACCATGGGAGTCCTGCCGACCTGTGATAGTTTTCAGGGGTTTTTCCTCCAAAAGGTTCTGGACATTGTCTCAGAAATTACTATAAACCCCATTGATCCCAGTCTCCTGGATCAGATTACCCCTCCCTGCCCTAGTAGCCAGCTGGTTAGCTTTCCAAAGTTTGACCTTGCCACCCTGGCTGCAGTAGATAAACAGATAAAATCAGGCTCGCAAATGGACCCTTGCCCGCCGGGCCTCTTTCAAATGGCCCTGCCAGGTTTGGAAAGGCAGGCCCTGGAATTACTCAACGAGTCTTTAGATCTGGGCTATCTAAAAGCAATACTGAAGGAAGCAAGGGTTACTCCCCTATTGAAAAAACCAGGGGCAGATACGACAGCCTTAAAAAACTACAGGCCTATTCCACAGCTCCCCTTCCTCGCTAAAGTATTGGAACAACACGTCTTGAAATCCCTTGCTAAATACTTAGACAACCACCATCTGCTCCATTCTAAACAGGCAGGCTTTAGGACACACCATAGCACAGAGCTGGTGATGGTGTCAGAACTGGAAGAGCTTAGAATTAGAGCCGATAATAAACATCAGAGTGCTCTGATTTTATTAGATCTGTCAGCAGCATTCGACACGGTCAGCCACAACATCCTGCTGAGCCGTTTGTCGAAACTGGGCATAAAAGGGCAAGCACTTCAGTGGATAAGATCTTTTCTGACCGACCGCACCCAGAGAGTCCAAATGGGGGAGCAGGTGTAAACCTTGGGCCCCCTGTCCTGTGGAGTCCCCCAGGGCTCTGCTTTGTCTCCACTTCTCTTTATTATATATTTGCAGCCCTAGGTGGAGGCGCTTAAAAGCAGAGACTGCCAGGTCTTTAACTACGCTGATGACACCCAACTCTTGGTTCGACTTGATAACACTACTCAGGTTCACTGTTAACTGGATGGCAGCCAATTCACTGAAAGTCAACCCGGATAAAACCGAAGTGCTGATTATTCCAGCTCAAAACAGCCAGTGGTGTGAACTTTTCTGGCCTTCAGAAATAGGTGAGGCGCCAATCCCAGTGCCAGTGGTAAAGAGCCTGGGCTTGAAAATCGATTCAGATCTGTCGATGTCTGGCCAGGTGTCTTCGGTTGTAGGGATCTGCACGGGCTTACTTAGGCAGTTATGGAGACTTGTCCCTCTCCTCTCCACCTCTGTCTTACAATCAAGTGTCTTAGCCACTGTCATCTCTCGGCTGGACTATGAGAATGCCCTTTATCCGGGCATCCCACAGAAGCTTCTGAGGAGACTACAGGTTGTAAAAAATGATGCGGCCAGTTTAATTTTTAGTCTCCCTAGGTGCTCGCGAGCCACCCCCCTACTTCACAAATTGCACTGGCTGCCTATTGAACTGCGTGTGCAATTTAAGAGCCTGTGTATAGCCCACAAGTCTATGTATGGGGATGCACCAAATTACATAAAAGACAGAGTGCAAAAGTACGTGCCTTATCGGGTTCTACGCTCTTCGGAGGCTTGTAGGCTAGCCTCTTCCAGGTACAACTTTAAGACTAAAGGGGGCAGAGCGTTCTCGGTCCTCCTTCCACTGATCTGGAATGATTTACCGGAGAGCCTGCGCAAGGAATCGGCCCTGCTCCCCTTTAGAAAGCTGTTAAAAACCCACATGTTTAGAATGACATTGACATCTGTCTAATGCTCCGTTCAGGCAGACAAGCAGTGACCTGCTCCTTCTCTGAAGCGCTTAGAGACCAGTAGTGATTTGCGGTATATAAAAATAAAATAACATAACATAACATTTCTTTGCTCGACAATACACTAAAGATTTTGGGTCGAATTATAATTAATAGGGTCTTAAAATGGACAGAGGAAAGTTGTATATTAGAGCCATGTTAACTGGGCTTTCGTAGTAAGGTTGGGACAACCGAACAGTGTTTAAATCTCAATTTGGTTATTAGTAAATATACTATTGCCCGATCTTCCCCAGTTTATTTGGCCTTTATGGATTTATCATCGGCCTTTGATTTAGTTAATAGGTCTCAGCTCTGGTCTATTTTATTGGATTATGGTTTGGACGAGCCCTTGGTACATTTTTTGGCATACCTTCACACATATCTTAAGGCCAAGTCAGGATTGTGTAGGTGGGGAGGTTTCGGGAGCTATCAAGGTGGGCAGGGGAGTTAGACAGGGGTGCGTCTTAGCACCCCTGATTTTTATCATCTATATTAATAGGCTGAGTAACTTTCTGAAACTGTCAACTCCAGACATCCCGACAATCAATGTCAAACTGCTACCGGTACTCCTATACGCAGACGATGCGGTCCTTATAGGCCGCACACCAAACTCTCTGCGCACTTTGGTTAAGACCTTTGTTGAGTTTGGACGGTCTGGACCAACGTGTTAATTTAAAAAAATCTTTTATTATGTCATGTGGACCAGGGAAACGCCAGCTTAATTCTATATTGGAAGGGAATGATAGACTAATGTCCACTGGCACCTTTCCCTATTTAGGGATGGTCTTTGCTGCGAACGGCTCATGGACTGGGCACTTGACCCACTCCACAAGCAAGTTCTCAAAGGCCATCAATTCTATCTTAAGTCTCCCCCGTCCGAAGAAAACAGGTGCTATTTCAGCTATCTTAAATTTTTTTTAACTGCAATGCGTTCCAGTAGCTACGTATGGGGCTGAGATATGGGGGTTGGTGAATAGTCACTGCATCCAGCAGGAAGAAAATCGGTTTTGTAGAAAGCTGCTGGGTGTCCCAATTTCTACCTCCCAATATATCTGCCATAGGGAACTTAACCTAAATTTTATTTGTGATTTTATTAGTGCTTGTCCAGCCTTATTTTGGTTTTCAGTTTGGAGGAATAAATCTGCATCCTTATTGGAAGAAATTATAAGTGATTGTCTTAAATGTGAGAGAGGAATGGATATTCCCTGGCTCTCGGGGGTCTATCAGAGCCTATGTAGCATTGATAATGGCAGTCTCTTTCTAGACCCAAGTAGAGCCGACTCACTCCATAAGAATGAGCTGAAAAACGCTTTTTATACACCTTGCAACTCAGAAAGGATCAGTATGGAATCCAAGAAATCCTCTGTATTAAGTTACATGAGCAGAGAACTGTATAGGCATCCTCTACCAATATATCTTACTTTGCCCATGACTTATTGGGAAAAGAGCCTTTTATTTCGGCTGAGAGCAGGAACTGTTAATTTCCTGTTATGTTTCCCTCTTGGTTATCAGCCCAACCTTGTAAATACATTATGCCCCTGTGATGGGGTGAGCGTAAAAACTGATTTGCATTTTTTTTTTTTTTTAATACTATTTAAAATATGCAAAATGGCTATTAACCCAATTTTTCAAAATACAGAGACCTGTTCCCTTAGAAAAAGCTTAGCAGATGTTGCTTTCTTTAGAAAATGAAGAATTAGTCTTCCGCACTTGCACTTTTTTGAAAATTGCCACCTGAGCCCGTAAGACGATGAACAATCCTTGAATTTTTCTTGATTGATGTTTTGTTATGGTGTATCAAATGAACTGTCTAATACTCTTTTAGTAAGGATTTTATTACATTATTGTAAAATTGTTTAATTGTGCTTTTATGAATTCGTGGAATTCAAATAAAGATTTATGAACTAAACTACCAAAGATGCCTCCTGCAAATGTTTAGGGCCTAATGTCATGCCATGGTGTCTTTTTTATTGCAGGATTGAGGCTGATGTGATTTATGCTACAGGTTTAGGTCTACTTTGTTGTCTGCCTAACATTTATTGCTGGGTGGCGAAGCATCTGGTGTTGCCAGAAGTTACTGGACGGTACACATTCAATGTTATACATAATGTGCTGATGCTAAGTTTACTTCCATTCCCCAGTAGGTACGGACTGTGATACCTCTATTGCTCACTGACTCTCATTTATCCTTTGTCCTTTTGCAATGGTTCTGGCGGCGGCCCGATTGGCCCTGCCATGTATATAATCCCCCTATAAATATTGACCTGGCGCCAGTTGGCGCAGTGCAGAGGTTACTGTGATTATCCTGTGTTTTACATAATACAAAAGTTATTCTTACACAACCTTGTGTCGCGTCTCTTTTTGGAGTGGGCCTGGTGTATAGACTGTGTGTGCTGTGTGGATGCCTTACACATTTCCCCCGAAGTTTGGCCTGCCGGCTCTGCACCACGCTACCCATTTCTAACAGGCTATCACCTACGGGTCAAGGAAATATCAAGGCAGTAGTTGGCAGTATAACGGTAAAAGTATTGAAAGGACCGACTCATATAATGTTAGAAATGGGTATTTCTGGTTGGCTAAGGCTTGCGCCAAAGCCAGGCAGAAACCACCATTCTAAGTCAGGGCAAGGAAGTCACCCGCCAAGATAACCCCTGCTCACCCTCTTGGTAGCTTGGCACGAGCAGTCAGGCTTATCTCAGAGGCGATGTGTAAAGCATTTGCGCACGCACCCCCAGCTACAACATCCCAGGCCCCCCACAAAAGGAACTCCACACAAAGTTATATGTAAAAATAGCCTTTGTATTATACCAAACACATTAGATAAGAAACACACTCTTTACAATGTGCCATAGGGATTATATACATGGGACAGGGCCACATGGACCACTGTCAGGAATAAGCACTTTTAGAACTAGAACAATTGTAGCACCAAATAATCATGTAGCACACAACCAGTAACCACTGGTAAAAGGTAAGTACCACCTACGCAACCCTAACCACCTTAGGAAAGTATCACGCAGGGAACCATGAACTCACTAGCATAACTATACTAGGAAAAACAACCACCTAAGCATAAAAATACATTTAGAGGTATAGGCCAGAAGCTTCACACATGATGCATAAAAACACATTCAGAGGTGTCAGAACACAGGGTGCGCAAAACATACTACACACAGTACATTTCCTAACACCCAAAGCATTAGCACTTAAATCACATTTAGTACATAAATAGCACTGAGGTCCAGGTTGCGCCACTGCGCCAAAACCTAAACGTAGCAGCTGCCCACTACTTGCTGGGCAGCTGAGGACAATAGCAAGGGGCCTAAATGCTGCAGCTGGCACTAAGTGCTGCGCAGCTGGGGAAGGCCAAGGTAGGGATGGAGGAGTGCGACTCACTCCTGAGTTCAAAGTACATGTCCCTTAGGAGAAAGAACCTAAACGGTGCAGCTGCCCACTACTTGCTGGGCAGTTGTGAAACAGAACTGTGACAGGGCTCTCACTAGCCCTCAGGGAGAAAACTGAGCCAACTGGGAGCCTTCTAGGCTCTAAAACACAAATTGCGCAAAATGTGAAGCCATCTAGGCTCTGCACACACTGTGTACCTGGGAGCGCTCTGGCTCCTGCAGGAAAGGAAAGGCCCCCTATCGATGGAGCCACGGGGCTCAGAACAGCTCCTCAGGCCCTTGAAATCAATATTGGCAGGCTGGGGCGTCCCGCTGCCATCCGGGGCTGCCCTGAAGGCATCTCTGCGCTGCTGAGCTCGTGGACTACGAAAGTCGTCATGCCCCCATGCAGGTGGAGCCTTTCAGGCTCTATACAAATGGTAACACTACCGCAGATTGGGGGTATAAAGGGAACGTTTAAAGACCGACAGGTGTTGGTTCCCTAGATCCAAACTCTAAATACAAAGTACACCTACAGTCTAACGCATGTGTTTTGAATTTGTTAAAGTATAGCCATGCTCTCTCAGTACATCTAACGTGTAATTATCATTAAGGGGGGGAATCATCCCTTAAGGATTAGAACCCTCACTCACCCGAAGGTGACATGCTTCAACATATGGGTCCTCCTTACCAGTGAAGAAAACCTAGTCAACACTGGGAGCTGCAACTTCGTGATTTTTAAGAAGGAGCTCATAGATGTTTTGATTATGTATGTAAGGATGGGTACTAACCCCATATGTGAGACTATTGGATGTAGTGAGGTTTGCAGCGCTGTGTGAACAAGTAAAGAGGTGAATGTTAAAACTGCCTAGAGTGGAATTACTAACACTGCTTTTATTCTTGTGTCCCACCTGACAGGATTAAAAATGAAACAGCACAGTGGTAAGATATATAACCACTGTCACATTGTGGTCGACATGTTTCAGCCTTTTGATCAGAGTTCTGTATCAGCGGCTTTCTTCAGGACCAGATATAATAGTGATACTGCTGCTGCAAATAGTGACAATAATATTAAAGATTTATACAACACCGGTATTCCTGCTTCTTCTTTTGTCAGGCAATACCCAAGGTATCTGCAGTTTTGGGACAAAAAGGGGGGAAGGAAAGGGGAAAGAGAGAGAGAGAAAGGCCAAAACAATTTACCATAAATCACATTGAAAATTTCAGCATTGTGCTTAGTCACAACATCAGAAGTCTGCTGTGCTGAATCAGTCATCATTATCAAGGACTTACCCTCAATTGTAGGATAGCCCTGCCTCACCTCAACCTGGCAGGCTGCTCAGGAAGGAGGCCCCGCTCTGCGGGAAGGAAAAGGAAATAACAAAGTGTAACTAATATGTTAGTTCTTTTTTCACCCTATTCTTTCTGATTTTTTATCCGTATTCTATTGTTAGAAAAGGCACCCACTGTCCATAAAGATCAAAGGCAGGGAATCAAGAGTCCACCAATCAGCAACCCCTGAAAGCTACTCTTAACCAGACATAGAACTAGATTGCTTTTAATATGAAAAGAGAGAAAAGTATAGAAGAACTAAGGCCAGGTCTCAGCCACCCTTTGAAAGACAAGGGCATGTTTTGTCCTTATCTCAAATACTTTCAAAAAATGTTGGAAAACATTCTTAGCCTAGTGGCTCCATAAGGCTTACCTGTCCGTCGGTACCTCGTGTCCAAAGAGCTCGCCCCTGGAGGTGCCGAACCGAACAGTTCCAGCCTTTTTATATGGTACAACTGGAGCGTTTGCAGGTGCGTGAAAACGGGTCCTTCTTGAGTTTAGTAGCCCCGTATTTGCCTGTCAACTAAATCGCGCATGTGCCGACCTCGGATCACTACTCCGTGTACGGTTGCATGCGTGATAACTATCTTGACTGTAAGTTCCCAAAACCATTTGTTGGATCCGTTTATAAACATTACGAAAAACTCAATTCTTCTATAGTGTGTGAGCAAGTACAGCAAATATAATCCATCACGTGTACCAATCTCTATAAAAAGAATAGAGTATCGCTACTAGCGCATGCGCGATGTGCTCTGTTTGTTATGCGCATGCGTGTCAATAGAGATGCTGACTCTAACGTTATTGAGCTGTCACATTAGCATTAAAACAGTAGTGGTTTCAGTGGTTATAAATCTTACCACTGTGCTGTTTCATTTTTAATCCTGTCAAGTGGGACACAAGAATAAAAGCAGTGTTAGTGATTCCACTCTAGGCAGTTTTAACATTCACCTCTTTACTTGTTCACACAGCGCTGCAAACCTCACTACATCCAATAGTCTCACATATGGGGTTAGTACCCATCCTTACATATAATCAAAACATCTCTGAGCTCCTTCTTAAAGATCACGAAGTTGCAGCTCCCAGCGTTGACTAGGTTTTCTTCACTGGTAAGGAGGACCCATATGATAAAGCATGTCACCTTCGGGTGAGTGAGGGTTCTAATCCTTAAGGGATGATTCCCCCCTTAATGATAATTACACGTTAGATGTACTGAGAGAGCATGGCCATACTTTAACAAATTCAAAACACATGAGTTAGACTGTAGGTGTACTTTGTATTTAGAGTCTATACAAATGGTACCAAACGCTGTGGGAGCGGCCCGCTGCAAACCGGGGCTGCTAGTCCTCTGGAAATGCCACCGCACCTGTGGAGCCTTTCAGACTCTAGACACCGCACCGGCAAGAGGGGAGGGGCGGGCACAGTCAATGTGCCCCGACGACCCCCCTCCACAACGCTGAACACTGGGCCCTACTCACCGGTTCCTCTTGGGGCTGGGCGCGTCGCTCTCCTTTTGCGCTCTGGACCACTGTCAAATGCGGCGGGGGCAGGCACCGTGCCTCGCGCCCCGTCCGCAGAGATTACTCTGCTTGCCAGCTCCTTTACCGGGGCTCCCTCATGGTCATGGGAGCCCCGCAACACTTGCGCGGCCTCCTGCTGGTGGCCCCGGGGCTCTCCTCAGCTCACCGGAGCCCCGGGCCGCCAGACGCCTTTTCTCGGCCTGCCCTCTCTTCCTGTCAGGTGCCGGCACGCCCCACAACCAGGCAGACAGCTTCCGGGTCGCACTAGGCAGCGGCCCGGAAGCAACTCTGAAACCAAAAAGGATTAAAACGCAGCTGCGGCCGCGGCGGTGAAACGCGGGGTGGACACCCGCTTTGATTTATAAACAATCCACGGGCAAAAATGCAACAATGAGGGCCACAAAAGGGCAGAAGCGCTTCCCCACGAGGGAACACGACAGCGCTCTGCCCATAACTGAAAAATAAAGCGGCCACCAGGCACTGAGGGCATAGTAATTACAAACCCCCAAAGAAGGACTCCTCCAGGAGGAAAAGGATCCCAGCAACAAGAAGGGCAACTCAGGAGAAGGCTTTCAGGGCCAGGAAAAAGTCCCCCAGTCATCCAGGGGCTGGGCAGGGCCCAGGGAGGCAAGCCTTCCCCTGGGCCCCAGCAGCAGCACGCCCCTGGTAGATTCCAGTCAGAAACAAGAACATTGAACATGAGGTCACAGCCTAATTTTATACCCCAAATCCCTTTGTCTCTAGGGTGCAGGGTGGGGGAAAAAAACAGACAAAGCTGGTTTTGGAGCACTTTGTTTTGCTCAGCCCCTCTTCCCATTCACTGGCCAGGCTAGGGTCATCAGTCGCACCACAGGGAGCGGAGCCAGCAATGTGTGGGGAAAGCTCAGCCCTATTCAGGTCCCAGGTGCACTCCTCCCTCACATCAGTCATGCAGATCTCTCCACTCACTACCGGGGCAGACCCATCCAGACTCCTGGAGCCAGGCACACCAGCCAGCTCCAGCCAATCACAAGCCAGACAGTCATTTCAACTTTATTACACAGAAGGGCCAACTTCTAGAAGTGGCACTTCCACACTAGTCACATTCACGCCGCACACATCATCGCGCAGCATTTAATCACACGAGTCCGCACATACCAAACTCGAGCCTGCACTCCCCACACATCAGGAACTAACATGGACACATACATTCCCCATGCATTCCTATGGGAGGGCAGGCCAATCTCACGCACGCACTCAGAGAGCGCACGCACTTTACACTGCGCCACAGTGCTAAAGTGCGCAAAGACCAGAAATCACTATAATTATGTAACACTAAAAGATAAAAAGTTCAGGGGTGAACCTGCCAGAAGGGCCAAGTCCAACATATAAATACTTAGGGGTCCACATGGACAAAAGGGGAGCGTTTTCAAAACACAGGGATGAGGTTGAAACCAAAGCTCTGACCATTCAGGTAGCACTTACGAACCTCGCAAGGCAGCTGTCCGGCCTAAGTCTGAACCCTTTAATAACTGTTATAAAGGCAAAACGCTTTGTTTGTGTGTGCGGGGACATCGTGGACTTCTGGCCCCAGGAGACAGTGGGGCAGCCAGCGCGAGCCACAGTCCCTCCTCTTCCGCCTGCAGCACCAGAAATACCTCTCGCGCCTCCCGCTTTGCGGGAGACGCTTCGTTTGTGTGTGCGGGGACATTGTGGACTTCTGGCCCCAGGAGACAGCGGGGCAGCCAGCGCGAGCCACAGTCCTTCCTCTTCCGCCTGTAACGTTACTTAACACCTTGCTACTCCCGTCCCGCGGGATGCGCACGTGCCGGGCGCAGCCCGGGCCAAGGGCGTGCCCGTCCTAGCCCATCACAGCCAGGAAGAGGCAGGGCGGGGCCACCCTCTTTACATCAACCGCCAGTTACTGGACAGAACTAATTGCTACGAATCAAAACCATCACTGTAGGTACCTTATTTTCCCCAAAGTCTAAAAATCTGAAAAATGGACTGTTGACTGTACAAGCTTGTCTTAATGTGTAAAAAGAAAGTCATGGAAGGGGTGGGGGGGACTACAGGACTGAACAAAGCCCAGGGAACCAGGAAAGTAAAGAAGGCAAGGAAAAGTAATAAGAAATTGTGCAATACCTCTGTAATGAATCGGATTTAGACACTCGTTGAAGAATGTGAAAACATATTGGTGGCTTATTCCTCCCCGAGTCCAGATTCCACTAATACTCAGACTGCCGAAACTGGTAAACGCCCCCAGTCGTTACGTATACCTCAGATGTTTCACAAACCGCCTTGCCTGAATCCCCCCACTGGTAATGAAGAGGCGCCATTAGGGCAGCTTAGCTCAGAAACCGCCACTCTCCAGCCCCCTCCATCACCGGCATATCCTGGGCCGAGGCACATGGAGCCTACCGATATAGTCTGCTCCAATCGTTTCTCTGCCCTGGCCGATGAGCTAACCTGTCCTGATGATTTAACCATCCAGGCGCCTTTGGAT
Source organism: Lissotriton vulgaris (assembly GCF_964263255.1). Classification (NCBI taxonomy): domain Eukaryota; kingdom Metazoa; phylum Chordata; class Amphibia; order Caudata; family Salamandridae; genus Lissotriton; species Lissotriton vulgaris. The sequence continues at coordinate 196,842,199 of NC_141685.1, forward strand.
GATCTAACTGAAATACAGACGGAGGGTGGAGTAATCTTTAGTACTAGCAGTTCGAAGCTAGTGTCTAATATAAACTCTTTTTGTCAAAAGTATTTTTATTGATCAATGAGAAAAAAGGAGAAGGGGAATCATGGAAAGAACATGCAACAATACCGCAACTCAACCCACGCGGGGGTATGCAGTTCATGAGTCCAGGCGCGACCCAGCTGAGTCAGGTCTGGCTGTCACACAGAAGGCTGTGTCATCATCTGGGAGCCCAGGGTAGTGCCACGTTGCCAGCATATAGGATATTAGTCAGTGACCCCCTGGGCGGTACACTAAAAGTCAGATGTGCGCCAGAAGCAATCAATAGGGTGCCTTAATCAGCCCCCAGCAAGGTGAGATATTTGACATATGAGAATGCAAGGAATCTTGCTGTGGATATAGGGCTCTATGCTTCCAGTGCAACAGTGCTCTTAGTGGGATGAAATAGTCAACAAAAAAACACATAGAACAACCCCTCTTCCCTCCCTCAACCTCCCCCCTCCCTCCTTTAGTGGTGGTAGCAATATAACGTAGGCTAAGAATTAGTAAAGTTGTGACAGGGGTTTAGACCTGGAAAAGGTGGAGCTTATGGACGCTGGGCGGGCAGACTGCAGATGGCATGCCCTTGGAGAGGAACCTCACTAGCGGCCCCCAGCGAAATTCAACATTTTTGAAGTCATCTAGAAAGATGTTGGCCATTCTTTCCAGACTGAGTAATTTCCACAACCTTGAATGCCAAAGCGAGGTGGCCGGGGCCTCCTTCTTTTTCCAGGCTGCCGCTAAAGTAATTTTAGCTGCCCCAATACAGAGCCACATTATTCTCTTATCTGCCCTAGTCTGGTGTTCGAGCTCTGGGACCCGTAGGCCCAGTAGGGTGGCAGCCATTGTGGTAGGAATGGGGTACCCCAGAGCATCTTTAATTTGTGCCAGGATCTCCTCCGAGAATGGGCGTATAACGGGGCAGTCCCACCAGATATGCTGGAATTCCCCCAGTAACCCACAGCCCCTCCAGCACCTGTCGGAAGTGCCCGGGAAGATCAGTTTCAATTTTGCTGGGTATAGGTACCAGTCCATCACTGTTTTCATATGTGCCTCCCTAAGCTCCACTGAGTGGTTGAATTTAGCAATGTCGGACTATAGGTGAGACCATTCATTATCAGCGATGTCGCGTTGGATGATCCCCTCCCATGTGTGCATGTATCTAGGCCTAGGGGAAGTGGTCGTAGTGAGGAGGTGTCGATAGATAAAAGTGATCGCCCCTTTCATAGACGCTGTCTTGGTCAGAAAGTTCTCGAATGGTGTGAGGGGTCGGGCAGCCACCTCCCGTACCTGCGGCGAAAGAGCCCAGTGGAGTAGTTGGGCGTGGTGATATTGTTCAGTCTCCAATATCCCGTAGTCCCTCTTGCAGTTTTCAAAAGTGAGTGGGTCATAAGTGTGGAACAGGTGGGTTAAAGCTCGACAACCTCCGTCCTTCCACGCCGTGAAAGGCCCCTCGAGGGATGCCGGCGGAAAGGCTGGGTTGAAGTGAATGGGTGTGAAGGGGGAGGGAAAGGTGGTCCACCGATCGTCAGCGGAGATAGAGTCCCAGACCTTCAATACTGTGCTAGTAGGGGTGCTGAGGTAGACATTCTTTGGTCGGTCACACTTGGGCTTCCACACCAAATCCCAGATCGACCTCCCCGCCACGCTCCTATACATGTGTAACCAGTGTTTTTCTGACTCTTGTTGGGACCATTCAACTATAATGCGGAGTTGTGCAGCTTTGTAATACAGATGCATATCTGGCAGTCCCACCCCTCCCTCCCCCCTCGGTCTGCGTAGGGTGACGTAAGATATCTGTGCACGTCCTCCCTGCCAAATAAAGCGCAGCAGCATCGACCGTATGCGCCGAAAGAATTCCGCATCTAGATCTATGGGAAGAGCCTGAAAGAGGTACAGGAGCTTGGGGAGGAGGGTCATTTTGATTGCGTGTATCCTCCCCAGCCAGGAAATGAATATGGGTTTCCATTTGGCCAAGTCTGACTGGATGTTGGTTAGTAGCGGGGGATGTTGGCAGCATATAGTTTCTCCAGAGTGGGGGTCAAGTGGACGCCCAGGTATTGGATGGAGGAGTTGGTCCATGGCAAGGGGGTGAGCGTCCGAAGGGCAGGTATCTCTGCTTGTGGGATCTTGAGGCTGAGGACGCAGGATTTATCATAGTTGACCTTGAAGCCTGCTACTGCCTCAAAGCGTTGTAGTGCTGTCTGCACCTGCGGGAGAGAATGGGCCGGATCCGAAAGGGATAGCAGTACATCATCCGCAAAGAGTGTGATTTTGTGGGATTCCCCCATGAAGGGTATCCCGTGGATGTCAGGGTTGGCTCGAATCGCAACCGCCAGGGGTTCAATGCTAAGGGCGAAGAGCAATGGGGAAAGGGGGCAAACCTGTCTAGTGCCCCTAGAGTGATCAAAGAATTGTGAGAATCGACCATTCACCGCTACACGGGATCGGGGGGAGAGATAGTTCGCCCGAATCATCGTTATGAATTTAGAGGAGAAGCCGAATGCAGTCAGAGTCTTAAAGAGGAACCCCCAATCCACCCTGTCAAACGCCTTTTCGGCGTCCAGCCCCACTAGGACCGCGGGGATATGGAATTTGGTGGCTTTTTCGATAAGATGGATCACCCTCCGGGTATTATCGTGAGCCTGGCACCCTTGATGAACCCCGATTGATCCGGGTCTATAAGAGCAGGCATGAGGTCTTTAAGTCGATGTGCGATGATGGAGGAATAAAGCTTTGCGTCCAGGTTCAGGAGGGCAATCGGCCTGTAGGATGCGCACTGACTAGGGTTCTTACCTGGCTTAGGGATGACAGAGATAAGTGCTTCCGCCATGGTTCGGGACGACCCGCCCTCCTCAGCCATGTGATTAAATAGTTGCACCAGATGTGGGCAGAGTTCAGAGGCAAAGGTTTTATAGAAGACGGCCGTGTACCCGTCCGCACCTGGCGCCTTGTGGGGCTCCAAGGCCTTAATGGCCGTCATCACATCTTCTCTAGTGAAGGGAGCGGATAATGCCTCATTCCATTCTGGCGACACCTGGGGTAGTGTTAGCCCCTGTAGATACTCGTCTTGGGCAGCGTCACTCAAGCATTCCCCTGTATAAAGGGACTTGTAGAAGTCCCCGAATAGCTCTGCCTTCGCCTCATCCTGGTGTGTCACCTCACCTCGAGTATCTTAAATGCCCCCAATATATTCACGTTCCCTCTTATCCCTTAGTTGCCTGGCAAGGTGGCGTCCCACTTTATTGCCCTGTGAGTAGGAGAGCCGGCGAAGTTTTAGTAAGGTAAATTCTGCTCTATTGTCATAATGGGCCTTGAGTTTACCCTTGATGGCCGTCAATTGCCGGAGCCCGATCTTGGAGGGCCTCTCCTTATGGGACTGTTCAAGGGTCGAGAGGTCCGCTTCCAGTTGCTCCCGTTCCCGACCCCGCTGACGGTTAAGAGTGGCGTTTAACGCGATGCAGTGCCCTCGAAGATACGCCTTGAAGGCATCCCAGGTGTTGTATATGGAGGTCTCCCCGGGGACATTAAGTGTAAAGTATTCATTGATAAGCTCCCATAAGGAGGTGCAGGTGGGTTTATCCCTAACCAGAGAAGCGGGGAAGTACCACTTAGAGCCGCCTACAGTCCGCACCCCCCACTGGAGTCCCATCGCTAGCAAGCTGTGATCTGAGACAGAGAACAGGTATATCTTGGCCTCTCTCAAATCCCCCCTCAACGACTGACTCACGAAGAAATGATCTATCCGAGAGTAGGTGTGGTGGACGTGTGAGTAGAAAGTGAAATCTTTAGACTGAGGGTAGAGGGAGCGCCAGACATCGATAAGGCCCAGGTCAGAGATTTGCTGTTGCATGTCGGGGGAGAACACACCTGTCGCTGATCTGTGGGAGTGTGTGCAATCTAATTCTGGAAGCCAGACCATGTTGAAGTCCCCCATAGCAATCAAAGGCCCCTCTATGATATCCACCGCAGCTTCCAGTAATGTATGCAGAAAGGCATTTTGGCCCGTGTTAGGTGCATAGAGAACTAAAAAAGTGCAGAGCCTACCCCTCAGAAGGCCCTTAACCATGATCCAATGACCTTCCTTGTCACCCTTTACCCCCATAGGCTGAAATTGCAGGGCTGAGCGAAACATAAGGACCCCTCTGTGTTTCGTAGGTGCGGAAGATCTATAGATCAATGGGAACATCTTGTGTCTAAGGCGCGATTCTTCTTTTTTGGGCAGGTGAGTCTCTTGGAGTCCCACTATATCGAGGTGGTGGTCTATGATATATTTCCAGACCTTCTGGCGTTTCTGAGGGGAGTTAAGCCCTTTCACATTCCAGGTTCCTAAAGTTAAGGGTGTCATTAGGAGGGTCTAACAATCAGCATTACAGAAGGCGGGAGTCCCCGGGTACCCTGGGATGGAATCAAAGGGGCGAACATCCCCCTCCCATCCCAGTCCCATAGACTCAATTCAGCACACATTTCCCCACCCTTGACCAAAGCAGTCCAGTCCACATGTAACGTCCAGATCCTCCACACCCCCCCACTGCGCCCAGCCCGTGCTGCCATTATAGCCCCTCGGACAGGCGCTATGGACCTACCCCCACTACCACCACTATTCCATCCCTCCCCCCTCCCCAACAGATCCCCAAAAAAAGTAAGATACAAAAAACAAAATAGAAAGAGTCTGAGGAACCTGGGACCATGGGGCCAAGCCCGGAACCTCCAGAACTTGATGCTGGGCTCCCTCCCGGTCATGGAGAGGAAGTACAAAAGTTACCTCAGGTTGGAAGCCCCCCCGGCACCTGCTGTTGGCCTCCTCGGACTCACGAAGCCTCTGCATTCTGCTCCGCTCCTGACTCGGTGACCTGGGCCACCAAAGCGACCGCTGCTCCTCGTTCATGCAGCCTTGCGGAGAGGTCCGGACCCCCGTTCCGCTGTTGCTTGCCCACTCTCTGCCACTCCGTCAATCTTCGCCGCCATCTACTGGATGGGCCATCACCACCAGGCGTCGGTTCAGAATGATCTAGGCCCAGAAGAGTCATCGCCTCTTCCAGAGAACGCACTTGGATTAGCTTATTCTGCCAGCGGAAGATGAGGCGGAACGGGTGTCCCAGGAATAGGGCACCTTCTGTTCTTGGAGAAAGGTGGTCACAGGTCTGAAGGTCCTACGTTTCTGCAAGGTGGAAGCTGCCAGGTCCTGATACAGTTGGGGGCGATGGTCTCGGAAGTGGAGGGGAGCCATATCCCGTGCTTTGCGAAGGATCTGTTCCTTCAGTTGAAAGTCATGGACACATACTAGGATGTCAGGGGGTGGCGCTTGAGCTCCACGTGGCAGTCCCACCCTGTGCACACGGTCCATGCGAATGGTCTGGATGTCTTCCTCCGCCAGGATGTGTTTGAAGAGCATTTCAACGTAGTCTCTCAAGTCCGCTCCCTCACCTTTCCAGGGGACCGCACGGATGCAGATATTTTTGCGCCGGGACCTATTTTCTAGGTCTTCTGCTTGTGCTTGTAAATCTAAGTTTTGGTCCGTTAAGCGGAGCACAGCCTGCTGGAGTTGGTGGATGTCTTCAGCTGTATTTACATCGTGTTCCTCCAAAGTCGCTACCCGCTCCCCCACTTCGTCCACATCCCTTCGCACTTCATGGACGTCAGAAGCCAGTTGCGAGCGTAGCTCAGCTATGTCCTCTTTAATTTCTGCAAAGAGTTCTCTCATGAAGGCCTTGATGGCAGGTTGCTCGGTTTCGGATTTTTTGGGAGGGTTTTTTTCCGGGGCAGGCAAGGGAGATGTCGTTGTTCCCTTCTGGACCCCTTCCTTCCCAGGCTTTTCCTTTTTCGTCCTGTTAGACGCCATGGTTGTGGGGCCGCGAGCCCAGGAGCACTCTGAGAGCAAGCTTCCGATCGAAGAGCAGGGGATAGATCCGCCAATCCAACGCTGGTCAGTTCGTGGCTCAGGCTTTGTCCGTTGGGTTCAGCGCTCCCCCGCCAGATACCTGCCTCCGAGTCTATGGTGGGCCCCGTCCAGCGTCTCTTGCCTTGAGGGTCAGCTCCAGTCCACAGGGGCCCCTGCGAAACTGGTGGCTGGGGCAGCGCCGAATTCTCCTTTGCGGGGAATACAGACGGGCGGGTCACCTACCGGATGCCCAGGTCGCTCTCCACCACTCGGTCGCACCCCACAACACAGGTTGGTCATGCAAGCCGGAAGAGGGGGACCGTCAAATTGGCTCGCCTCGTAGATAGCCGGCGCCCTTCTCTGCCAACTGGAGCTAGCTTATTTGTAGGGGGGGCTATGGACGAGCCCGGTCGCTTCACCCGCCAGGCTGACCACCAGGGCCTAGCTGTCCGCTGGGCACTTCACTGCTCGCCCATGGTCCAGGCGATCCTACAGCTGCCTTCCCAGCATCTATAGGCTCGCACCCGGGAGCCCGCCACAGAAGCTGGGACATAGGTTCGCCCCGAAGGTCCTTAGGGGCTGCAGGCCCGCGATCCCCAGGCTCGATTTTCACGCAGGCGGCGCCTGCACGCAGGAATCCCACCAGGCCCAGAGGCGCTACCGCAGCGGTGCTGGGGGAAGGCACTGTCCCGATACTCCCCACAGATCGCTCCAATCCGAGAGCAAGCAGGGAAGCGGGGTTCACTTCAGGAGGGCCGAAAGGGCCGCTATCGATCAGCAACGTAGGCCGGAGATCCCCGGGCTAGATTTTCGCGCCTCCGGACCACTGCACAGCTCCCGCGCCTCCGACCGTCCAACCCACTCACCGTAATTAGCGGTTCCGCTGCTCCACTGCCAGGAGAAGGTGAGTCGCCGGCTTCTGGGGTCTGTTTTGAGCCGGCCCGGGGCAGGGAGGCAGGGTGTGGGCTCCGTCAGGCTCCTCACCGGACGGCCAAGCTCCCAGCACCGGGCGCGGCCCCGCCTGCTCCGGGCTCGCTTTCCGCCCATCACACACTGTTGTCGGCACCCCGGGAGGTCCCGATTTCGGCACCGGGGCTCGAAGGGATCAGGGCGACAGAGGGTCTCGGGTCAAAACCGCCCAGGAGGTTGCTTAAACAAAGCTTAGAAGAAGCAGCGCCAGAGGGACTTAAGAACACGTCCTACTCCGCCGCCATCTTGGCCACCTATTATAAACTCTTCAAGAGCTGAAGTTGGAGATCAAAAATCCTTAGTTCAGGACCTAACAGTCTCTGGTAAAAGCCTCATCTCGCACCACACGTCATGTAAATTACCAGATACTACCCAACTTTTCAATCCATTGCCAAAAACCACTGAGATTGCAAGGAGAATGGGTCCTTCAACAAACCAAACCACACCCACTATACCATCATTTCCATCAATTGTTCCCACCAAGACATCTTTGCAGGCGCATTGCACGAGGCAAATTCCAAGTTTAATTAGTGCTCCTGATAAGATCGATCTCACTGACCCCAACATGTTCGCAGCCAAGTCGATCCCGCATACAGCTACAGCCCCAAGTTCACAAGCTCCTGAACGCCTTTCTTTCCCTGAAAAATACACAGTCTTCATGGTGAACGTTCCTAAATACGTGGGCTACGAATGGGGGGACTCACTAACAAACAAGGCCATACATTGGATTCGACATGTTAGAGGGTGTCGCTCGCTAATAAGAGAAGACATTGCCAAGGCTAGGAGGCACTCCTTTCATGACCAACCATTAGATACAATCGAGCTTACATTGACCACTCCCCACTTGGTTGAGGGCCTATTAACACTAGAGGACAGGACTCGCCCACCTGGCACTTCGGGCATACAGATTAGACGTTTCCCAACAGTTGATACCGCAAGAGCCAGGGATGAGGTTTTTGAGCGAATGCCATCCAGGGGGTCGCAACTAAACGACATTGATTGACTGGTAAAAAATGTGCAAGATCCTATTGAGAATCTCCCAAACCTTGAAAATGTTCTGGCGAGCACTGTTCTTGTTGTTCCATCTATCCTACACGACCAGGAAGCGATACCCGCACTAGGCTCACCCTGCTTACCCCAAAGTACATATGTTATCAGGACCATAGACACAACCCCCAACTCACCAACAGCTTCAAGTCACATAGTCGCATCTCATCACATTCAGACCCAGCTAACATGCGAACCAGGGTACATTGGGGATCGTGTCCCAAATCTTAAGATCCTTTCCTGGAATATAGCGGGCCTTTCCAAAAAGCTCTCTTTGCCCTATTGGAACTATTTTGTCGAGGGAGACACCATTTGTATCTTCCAAGAGACATGGAGCATGGTGCCCCTTCACAAGGTGGGTTTCATTTCTTACTGTATTACAGCAGTATCATCAGGAAAGGGGCGCCCTTCTGGAGGACTGCTAATATAGGTCAGCATCTCTCTGGACTGCACAATTACCCAGAATCGATGTACTTCTACTAACCTCTTAAGGCTATCTCTCAGAGAAAACAAAGGAGGGAGAACGCTAGAGATCTTTAACATCTATGTCAGAGGAACCAAAGGAGGAGCCCAATCGCCCATAGTCTCATGTTTGGAAGCTGAATTATCTAGCTGTTCCCCTGACTCTTATTTTTGGGTAGCATGAGATTTTAACTGCACCTTTGAGCCTCTTGCTGCCGAAGACATGGTCGGCATCGAAGACGACGATTCAAAGTGGGGAATCCCCCCACTTAGCATACCACCGGTCAAAAGGTGGACTGAATTAGCTGTTCAGCTGAATTCCCTATCTTTAGAGTACGGGCTTGAAAGGTCCCTTTCAGACTCAACAGGGGCACATACTTACAACAGGGTGGGCTGTTCCTCGCGCATCGATTACATCTTGTTAGATTGTAAACTATGGAGACACCTAATAGACATGGTGATAACATCCACTGTTGACAGCGATCACAACCCACTATATCTAATTTTAAAGACTCCATGGTTTCCGAATATCGGAAACACAGACACAGGCGATCCCATGTCCACAAGGGAAGTAACCCCCTCGAATTGTGGAAGATTCCTCAAATGGCACAGAGTTGCCCTAGACGAAACAAAATTGCACGCCATAAGACAGACCCTGGCTGAGGCATCAATTGAGATGCAAGAGGCGCTTGCTGAACCAGATGGTACCTTGAAGATAACCTTAATCTATGAAAAAACTATTAGTATGCTGGGAACTTTCTTCTATACGCTCTCTGGCTGTGGGCCCCCTACCTTGCGAAGGAGGTCTAGTGACATATGGTACACGAAAACCTGTAGACAAAAAAAGTCTGCCTTGATTATGGCTGTTAAAAGTAAACCATCCCTCAGGACCCAAATAGCAAGAAGGGAATATAAGTTGGCAGTGTCCAAAGCTAAGAGAGTTTGGGAGGAAAAACACTGGCAAGTTTTAAAGACAGCCAGTATTGAAAGGGACGCTAACCGCTTTTGGAACCTGGTCAGGAGTAAGATCCGGCCTGACTCTGAGCTAATCACCAACAACATTCCATGTAAATCCTGGTACGACCATTTTATGAAACTTTATTCCGACGCAGAGGAAACCCCTTGTGAAGGCCTATCCATCTTAGTATAGGCTCTGGCGCCTCTAATAGTGAATCCTTCTCGGAATCGGAGGTGGAAACTGCCATCCAAAAAATAGTTCCAGCAAAGGCAGCGGGCCCTGGGAGCCTCCCTGGGGACCTCCTTCGAGCCGATCAACAATGGCTGCCCCATCCTCGACTCCTTGAAGGGGGTTGAGGTCGTACCTATTTTCAAAAAGGGAGCCAGGGACAACCCAGCCAACTAGCGTCCTATAAGCTTGATAGATTCTATCCAAAAGGTAGTTGGCCGGGTGGTGCTAGAGAGGATTCTGACATGGGCTGATGAGCATAAGGTCCTCTCTGATTACCAGGCCGGATTCAGGGCAGGCACTGGGACGATTGAACAGGCGTTCAGGTTACTCTTCCTTTATTGGAAGGAGGTCCAGATAGGCAAAGGCAGTCTTTATCTTGCATTTTTTTTACCTAAAGACTGCCTTCGACCTGGTCCCCCGTGAGCGCCTGTGGCGGGTCCTGGCTGAGCAGGGGGTCCCCAGGAACATTTTAGACATATTAATTCGCCTTCACAATGGCAACTACGCCCAAGTGAGATGGGGTTCTCAGGGACAGAAAACATCTTGAATTCCAGTAAACAGGGGCATCCGCCAGGGCTGTGTATTAGCTCCCACCCTATTCTCTTCGTATGTGAATGGGGTGGTTGAGCATCTGCAAAGAACACCATCTGATGCTCCCGCCCTGGCGGGTGAAAGCATTCCTACACTCGTGTTCGCTGACGACACTCTCCTCATCTCAAAGACCCCGAAGGGCCTGCAGACTCTTTTAGATAGTTTTCAATCATTTTGCACCTTAAGAGGGCTGGCCTTCAATAACTTGAAAACAAACGGCCAGATTCATCAACGGAAAATCGGCTCGCAAAGGGCCAGATTCTGAGAATCTGGCCCTTTGCGAGCACAATTTTTGCATTTGGGATTCATCATCTCAAATGCAAAAATCGCTATTATAGAATGAGCAAATTTGCGAGGAATAGCATTTAAGGAATCTCTATTTGAGATTCCTTAAATGCAATTCATGAAACATTTTAAAATTGCAAATTCGCAATTTTGGGCCGCTATTTACCGCGAAGTCAAACCTCGTGGTAAATAGCGGAAACTTAGAAAAATGCACTTAAGTGCATTTTTCTAAGTTGTATGTTACACAGACACATGTCCTTGGGACATGTGTGTGCGTAACACCAGCATCCAATATCATTTCAGGGGTGCAACAGGGTATCCTTTGGACACCCCTGCACCCTTGAAATCGCAAACTCAAAATGAGAATCGCTAATAGCGATTCGCACATTGATATGTCTTCCCATTCATTCCTATGGGCCTTTAGGCCCATAGGAATGAATGGGGAGTTATTCCTTATTTGCGATTAGCAATTAGCTAATCGCAAATAAGGAAGCTCTAGGAATCGCAATAAATATTGCGATTCCTACATGAATCCCGTTTTGCGGGTCTGTAATAGCGATTCCTTATTAATCGCTATTACAGACTCGCAAAACATGCCGATGATGAATCTAGGGGAAAGTTCCTAACACTTTTAGGGATTCACCCTCATTGAATGGAGTCTCTTTAGAGAGGGTTACTACATTTGATTCTTTAGGCATTTGCATCACTGATTCAATGCTCCCACACCCAAAAAATGCTCTTGAACCATAAAAAGGTCGTGGGGGCAATACTGAAAGAACATCGCTCTTCATCGAGCAGACCAATTGCCCCAGCCCTCACGATATATAAGGCTAGAGCAGTCAGTTTGGCCCTCTATGGAGCCGAACTGTGGGGTTTCACCAATGTAGAAGACATTACCAGATCAGAAAATAAATTCTTGAAAGATCTGATGATGCTCCCCCAAAGGACTCCTACTAAGCCCCTATTGCATGATCTAGGTTGCCATCCGTTCAGTGATATTGCCAGACTCCACCCCCTTCTGCTGTGGGCCCGCCTGCAGCAAGGCTAAGCAAAATAATGGATCAGCACGGGTGGCACAGGATCTGTTGGCTAAAAGATGTTAAAAAACTCTTGCTCCACCTTGATTTTAGAGAGGCATGGGAAAACAGAACCTCCCCGCCCAAGGCAGAACTCAAGAAGGCATACTGGTTGTGGATTAGCAAGAATGGCTTCCTTAATCCCAAAACAAGTAGATTGACAGAGGAGTTTATGCAGCATAAGCACTCCACCTGTTTAGAACCCTATCTAGATACCATACAGAAACCATACAATAGGGCTCTGTACTTTCAGTTTAGGGTAGGCTCACTTCCCACACGAGAACAAACTGCGAAATGGAAGCCTCCTTATCAGACACCTGCTTCCTGCCCAAGCTGCGAGGCTATCCTCATGTCAATTGCACATATCATGTTTGTTTGCCCAGCTTACAAAGTACCCAGAGAACAATGGCTAAAACCAATTTGTAATCAACTGGGCACCCGTAGCTGTCATGCTGCCTTGCGAATCTTGAGATCTGACGCACAGGAACTTTATGCTTGTGGACTGGCCAAATTCTTTAGATGGGTATGGAACATTAGACTAAGAAATTTGAATGTTAATTCTTAATCTGCACTGTGGCCATGTGTCTGCTGCCAACTTTATATCTTGAATGGTTTTGATGCTGAAATAGTTATTTTTATCTATTTATTCTTCCCTTTTCAAACAAATCCTTGAGATCATCGACTATGGTACCCTGCCTTATGACAACATGTATTTTATCCTATTTGCATAATTGTATCTGAAATTTGCAGCTTTTAAGATATGTACTATCGAAATAAAACTATTTTGACTGACTGACTGACTATTATGAAGGTAAAAATCTCAAACTATCTTTCCTATGATCAGGAGATCATGCTGGGGAAAGATAACAGCCTAGTGAATAAAATAACAACAAAAATCTTTAAGCAAGTGCTGAGCTTGCCAAAAACCTCATCCCCTGCACAGATATGACTTGCGTTTGGTCTCCATGATCACCGAACAGTTGGGACCGGAGCTTTTATCAAGCTGTGCAACGAGCTATGCACGTCTACAGAAGCAAGCTTGGAGGCTATGCTGTGGCAGGAAAAATCAACCAGTCAGCTAAGTCAACCACATCAACACTATCTATAAGATTTTTTACAACTCCTGGAAGCAGAAGAAATTTGGAGATCCAATCCATCCCAGCAGACCCTCAAAACCTGTATAAAAAAAAATGTCCGTTCCTGGTCCTTCCACTCCAACAGAGCACAATTGGCACAACGTAGGCATGACTGGACAATTATATCAGGGTTTAAGCCAGGGACTGCAGCGCCACACTTGTCGTGCACTTATGTGGTGTTTTGAAAAAAAAATATTACTGGCCCTCAGAATGGGATAATGGCCCTTTCGGCATCATTTACCAGGCTGGTCCTGCACAAATGACAATACAATGTGCAGGGGGTGCAGGAGCAGTAAGAAATCAATAGAGCATGTAGTATGTCTCTGCCCTGCATTTCTTAATGACCGAAAGACTGCTAAGGGCAATGGAACAAACTTGGTGTCCGCTCATGTCGACAAGCTATTCTTACATCCATGAACCGAGAAAACTCAATTCTTAATATCCGGTTCACCATGTTTGTTACAAGAGCGGCAAAAGGGCTGACTCGCTGTGAGAACAAGTGAGTTAACACCCGTCTACTTGCACTGGGCTGCTCTAATCCCATTGACACGCTAATTTGCTCATTTTACTGCACCCTTCGTTAGCGACCGAGCCTGATATTGCGACACCACTCCTTTCTTATGGCTCTGTATCTTGTGCGATTTTAGAGTTTTTTATCATCCTTTGCTGGGGTTTAGACAATTCTATGGCAGGACCAGAGGCTTCGGATTATGCCTTCTTCCTTCGCTTTTATTTTTACAGCAGCAACACCAAACAATAACAAACTACATTTCCCATGAACACTTGGGAAAACAAAAAGTCTTATTGGGAGTCCTCTGTCTGTGTCCGCATTCCGACCAGCTCCCATAGTCCATCCACGCTGTTTCCTCTTCCTCTTTCTTTGCTGCTCAGTAGCAACATAAGTTGTTTTGGCTTCTCTCCTGGGTTTTGGGGGGTGTTGTTGGCATATGTTCTACTTTGGTGGCTAGCGCGTACGTGTGCCTTTGGTTTCAGATCCCCTCATAATCACGGGATGCTTCTTGCGTGTCTAACGCGATTTTGGCCCTAGTGCGGTGTGGTCCTCCCGCTGCTAGGGGGCAGACGCACCTCTCTCTGGTCAGCGCGAGTTTGGGGCTTCAGACAGGGAGTTTTGAGCGCGCGCTGCCCTCAGAAACCATGTACTGCCTCCTGCCACCCGGTGTGATACCCTGAGGGGTGAAATTTACCAGTTTTTTCTCTGTGGGCACGCCCTGGTGGGACTGTATTAAGCTAGTGAGACACCCTGTGGGGTCGCAATTTTGCACCGTTCTTGTGGTGCTGTGGGACACTGTCCCGCTTGGTTGCCCTAAGATTGTGAGGGCTGGAGTGTCCCCAGGGCTTGACCCTTGTATTGTGTGCCTGTGTGCCTCCCATATTCTTCTGGGCCCCCTCCCAGCTCTAAATTAGTGCCGTGAGGGCTCATTTAATTTCTGCTGCCTAAAGCTCCTGTGTACCTGCAGAGCCTAACTTACCTCGTTATGCAAGTTGGAGCAGGGCCAGTACCCAGAGGAGGACCCTCTTAATTACGTCCCCTGGAATGATGATTTCTATCAAGCAGTGGACGACTATTTACAAGGCCATTGATTAGGCCATGGTTCCCCTTGAGCAGCGCCTTTCAGCGCGGTTGGATGAGGCTTATGCAAAGCTGGTGGCCCTTATTCCCTCTCAGGCCCCCACTCCTGCCCCCCTCTCTCTTCCCCTCCTAGCAAGAAACCCTGCACTGAGGGGGTGGACACTGAGGCGTTTGCGTGCGTGAAAGATGTCTTTTAAGCGCACGAAGGACCCCAGACGGCCCAGTTGCCCCAGGTTGAAAATTTTCCGCTTACCCCACGGACCGCTTTCCCTGACCCACCGGACGATGGGGACTCCCCAGACACGAATGAGGAAGCGTGTTCCTCCAGGTCCTAGCTCCCTGCCCAGACCCCGGCCCTGGCAGGTCCATCTGATATGTTGGACCCGGACGATATTGTCCACCCTCGGTCTTCGGACTGTGTTCCCGGGGACAAAATAGGCCATTATGTAGCGAGTTGTCTGCATAAGCCCATGGATAAAGACGCTCGCAGCCGCCTCAAGGCGGAATGCCCACGCCCCACCTTAGAAGGGAAGGTGGCGTGGAATCCTGACATAGACCAGAAGATGGTGACATTTTTGGCGAAGTTTGTTAGGGACCCTAGGAAGGGTATCGACCGCTCATGGCGTAACTGCCAAGATAAGCTATTGGATGCAGTAGGGCCTATGACCAAAATATTGGATATGGCCGGAGAGGCCAAGGTGTCGGTGGACCTTATCTCCCCGGAGATTAACTCTAACTGGGCGCATCGGGGATTGTGTTCCTCGGGAACGCCAACTGCGTGCTCTCTACAGAGATATGGAGGTCACTCCTTATTAAAATTGATCCCAAGTTAGGTGACCTCGCCTCTTCAGAGACCGGTGCTGTGGCACAAGGGGGCCTATTCGGAGATTCCTTCGTCAAGGAGGAGGATAACCAGGTATCGGTCACAACAGAGTACCTGCCGGGGCAGGAGAACGAGGTGGCCGATTGGCACTCCCGTCACCTTCTGGATACCAGTGTGTGGAAGCTGGACCCTCAGGTTTTCTCCCTACTGACGGAAAAGTGGGGTCCCTTCTCGGTGGATCTGTTTGAATCGTGCCTGGACCATTAACTTCCGAGGTTCTTCAGTTGGTGTCCGGACCACCGGTGGAAGCGACAGATGCTTTCCTCCAGGATTGGTCGGGGGAGCATGGGTATGCGTTTCCCCTGTTTTTCATGATCAAGCGAGTGTCGGCGCTGCTGCAGCACCAGTTGGCGGAGATAGTGTTGATCACGCCATGGTGGAGATCTCAAGTTTGGTTTCCGGTTCTACTGGAACTTTCTTGGGATTTTCCAATCCAACTCCCCCACTCCCCTCACATTCTGCTCAATCCCGACCTGGTTCCCCATCGACTAGTCGAGGAAGGATCTCTGAGGCTGATGGCCTGGAGGATTTCGAGCATCGCTGGTCGCTCCCAGGCCTTTCGGGAAAGGCTGAAGACCTGCTCTCCAAGGCACCGGCAGATAGCACGACAAAGACATATAGGTCAGCCTGGCATAGATGGCGTCGTTGGTGTGTGCGACGGGGTTTTGATCCCGTGGGGACAGATGTAATCCACATCCTTAATTTCTTGGCGAATTTGGCTGAGGAGGGTCTGACCTATAGGTCAATTAACACCTTCCGTTCGGCGATCTCGGCTGGTCATTTGGTGGTGCAGGGTTCTCCGGCAGGTGAACATCCAGTGGTGTGTCGGCTCCTGAGGGGGATTCGCCTCTCGCTTCCCCCGGAGCCACGTTACTCGGTCCTCTGGGACGTGAACAGAGTTTGGAACCTTTTTCTATCCTGGCAACCGAATAGATTTCTATCTCGTAAGGAAGTAACAGCCAAATTAGCAATGCTGTTGTGTCTGGTATCCTGCAGACGTGTTTTGGATGTACGAACCTGAGACATTTCTGCCAGAGTATTTTCACCGGACGGAGTGTCCTTCACAGTAAGTAGAAGAACTAAGTCCAACACAAGGGTTATTTCTTATCCAGATTTTCCAGACTTTCCAAAGCTGTGTGTAGTGCAGTGCCTCTGTGCTTATGAAGAAATGGGTAAACAGACAAAATATCGACTAGAAAATATCGAATGGACATAATATCGAGTACAAAATATAGGCTGGACAGAATATCGTATGGAAAGAATATAGACATCAAAAATATCGTTTTGAAGGTAAGTAACGTAATATCGAATTTTAAAATATAGATAGACAAAATATCGAAGTACATAATATAGGTTAATAAAAATATCGAATATTTAATAATATCGAATTTTTTATAGTGTATTTTATGTGTTAAAAGTGTTTATTTATGTTATAATGTAATTTAATTAATTAATTTCATGTTATTTAAATTTTGCGTAATTTAATTCTGTAGCGGGTTGTGGGTTTATAGGGGAATAGGGTGGGAAGTAATTTAATTATAATTAATTAAATATGTAAATGTATTTATTGGTATTTGTTTATAATTAATTGTTAATTAATTTTTATTTTGTAATTAATTACATTTTAATTGCCAATTAATTTTATTTAATTGATTAATTGATAATTATGTTAATTTAACTAATTTAAGTTCTGTAGCGGGTTGTGGGTTTATAGGGGAGTAGGGTGGGAAGTAATTTAATTATAATTAATTAAATATGTAAATTTATTTATTGGTATTTGTTTATAATTAATTGTTAATTAATTTTAATTTTGTAATGAATTATATTTTAATTGCCAATTAATTTTATTTAATTGATTAATTGATAATTATGTTAATTTAACTAATTTAATTTATGTAGCGGTTTGTGGGTTTATAGGGGAGTAGGGTGGGAAGCAATTTAATTATAATTAATTAAAAATGTTAATTTATGTAGTGTTATTTATTTATAATTAATTGTTAAATCATTTTTATTTGGTAATTAATTAAATTTTTATTGAGAATTAATTTTATTAAATTGCTTAATTGATAATTATGTTAATTTTACTAATTTATTTTCTGTTGTGGGTTTATAGGGGAATAGGGTGGGAAGTAATTTAATTATAACTAATTACATATGTTAATTTTTTTGGGTATTTATTTGATTTTAATTGTTAAGTAAGTTTTTAATTACTAATTAATTAATTGTTAATTTGTAATTAATTAGTATTAATAGATAACTAATAATGATTACATTAAATTAGTATTTGTAATTAATTAATTTTTATAATATATTAAATTGGTAATTACTTTTAATTGATTTTTTTATAGATATTAATATATATATATATATATCTTTTTATTTAATATAAGAAGTATCTACTTTCCCTACTGTTGCACTCACTGGAGTGGGAATAGTAATTTTTACCCCTACGCTATCCAATGCTTTCCCTACTGTTGCACTCTCTGGAGTGGGAATAGTAATTGTTACCCCTACGCTATCCAACCCTTTCCCTACTGTTGCACTCTCTGGAGTGGGAATAGTAATTTTTACCCCTAAGCTATCCAACGCTTTCCCTACTGTTGCACTCTCTGGAGTGGGAATAGTAATTTTTACCCCTACGCTATCCAACGCTTTCCCTACTGTTGCACTTTCTGGAGTGGGAATAGAAATTTTTACCCCTACGCTGTCCAACGCTTTCCTTACTGTTGCACTCTCTGGAGTGGGAATAGTAAGTTTTACCCCTACGCTATCCAACCCTTTCTCTACTGTTGCACTCTCTGGAGTGGGAAAAGTAATTTTTACCCCTACGCTATCCAACGCTTTCCCTACTGTTGCACTCTCTGGAGTGGGAATAGTAATTTTACACTTCCGCTATCCTACGGTAATAATATTTGATATTTTTTAATTATATTAGGTTACTATATATGTATGTTTTAACAAATATTATTGTAAACATTTTTTTTATAACTTTAATTAATTATTTAATTATTATAAGTTAATTTAAGTATTCTTAAGTATATTTTAGTAAATAATTTTTAATATTAATTTAATTTAACATTGTTTTTAATAAAGTCGATATTTTTACAAACTATATTTTTGTAAACAATATTTTTTACTCAATATTTTTGTACTTACCTGTTTGTAGATACAAAGTCGATATTCTGTCTGTCGATATTTTTTAGCCGATATTTCTGGAAGTCGATATTATGTCCCTCGATATTATGTCAGTAATCCAAAGAAATGACTGATGATTCCCTTTCTCCGGGTGAAAGACAGCTTTTCATTGCATTACGCAAACCGTACAAAGCAGTTTCATCCCCAACAATTGCCAGGTGGGTGCGTTTGGGTAATGCAGGAGGCGGGGCTTGATACTAAGCAATTTGGTGCTCATTCAGCGAGAGGGGCGATGACCTCTAAAGCTTTTGCCTTAGGGGCACGGTTGGAGGATCTGATGCGGGCGGTCAATTTTATTTCGAACCGGTGTTGGAGGTGGCAAGGCTAGTTGTCGACAAGCTTTGAACTGGCATACTCCAAAGCCTCCTGTCCTGCCATAGAATGAAAATTTGCCTAGCCTTCGTGCTGGTAAGTTTCAATTCTATTAAGGACTCGGAGGCGAGGATTATCCCTCCCAATGACTTCGAAGAAGTGGACCTTCCCCGAAAGACTGAAAGTAATCCATTTATGTGCTGTTTCAGCTTAGTTATGAGTGCTGATGTTATTGCACTGTTATCTCTCTGTGTGACATGTTCAGTTGCTTGAGGTTCTGTCTCTGACATTGCCTCTTTTGCAGGAAATGACGGTCCCAAGCAGGATACGTAAAAACTGACCAACATGTCCTTCGCGCGAAGAAAGAGGAAGAGGAAACAGAGTGGATGGACTATGGGAGCTGGTCGGAGTGCGGACACAGACAAAGGACTCCCGATAAGTTTGTTTTCCCAAGTGTTGATGGGAAATGTAGTTTGTTATTGCTTGGTGTTGCTGCTGTCAAAATAAAAGCGAAGGAAGAAGGCATAATCCTCGCCTCCGAGTCCTTAATAGAATTGAAACTTACCAGCACGAAGGCTAGGAACATTTTCATTACACATAGAATTGCACTGTTGGTGGAACAGTTAGTAGGTTTTCAGTAATGATTAGTGCTTTACCCCTTCTTTTTAGCAAGACGTTAAAACTAAATGAATTTTTATTGTTTTTTTAACTATGATTAAACTAAAGGGGCCTTGCCCAGATGCAGTCCAAACTCAACTAGTATGAACTTAGAGAGAATATGAAACTTTTAACGGTTACTGATTAGGTCTTAAGCAATTTTTATTGTTAAATATCATAACCTCCCATTACTTGCTATTTATATATGATGCCATTAATGGACTAAGGGTTGTATTCATTTCTGATATGTTTAATTGTTGTACGTCCGTTATTGTTATGATTTTAATTAATCAAACAATAGTTATTCATACAACTACTTTAAACATTACTATAAATAGGTACCATTATCAATACTAAAAGTCACTGTGCAAAAAGAATTTGAAACATCACTGTTGTATTCTATGACATCTCTCAACCACTTAAGTTCTGTAAGTGATTTGATTTACGAAATTGAGGTTGAAGGGTTGTGTCTGTACCTGGTCTCACTAAACACTTACATGACTGCAGACCTTCAGAAAAGGGTCTTCATAGGTTACTTTGTGAGGCTTAGGCTACTGGAAATGAAATCCAACAGAAATGTAGACTACACTAGCACCATCACAACTTCACCCTTCAGTTAGAAACTGTTTTGTGTCTAGTTACACATTTCACTTTTTTAATCCAACAAGGTCCAACAGGTGTGGTACACTCATGTGTCACTGGCAAAGAAATACCGTCTCATTTAGATTATAATGCTCAAGAGACCTCACTTTGAATCCCTGTGCCGACATTCATTAAACTGTGTGGGCCTCATTTATGAGAAATGACGCATCGCTGCGTGAAAGCAGCGATGCGTCACTTCTCAGTGTGCACTCCTTGCGACATACCTGATGCGTCATATTTAATGTATGACGCATCATGTTGCAAGGAGTTACAGATACGTCAATATTTCTGAAGTATCTGTAAGCGCAAAAGTGACGCATTGCTGGAGTGTGTCACAAAAGTGACGCAACTCCAGCAATGCGTCCTTTCACATGGGGCAAGCCCCATGTGAAAGGGCCTGCGTCAGTCTCACGCCTGCTGTGAGGCAGGTGCAAGATTTTGACGCAACGGCGTCCTAAAAGTGACGCAGTGAAATCTCATAGATTTCACTGCGTCACTTCTACGACCCTTCCTTGCGTCAATACGCCCCCCTTGCATACATTATACCTGGCGCAGGTATAATGTGGCGCAGGGGTTTACAAAGTGGCGCATCTACCTAGATGCGTCACTTTGTAAATATGGCGCAACAAGGCGCATTTTTTACGCCACTGGTGCGTCACAAAAAGTGACGCACCAGCGGCGTAAAACTGACACACAGCCTCATAAATGAGGCCCTGTGAGTTTAAGCAAGTCAAAACGTCCTGTATCTTGGTTCGTTATCTGCCAGAATTGAGGGCGCCAAGAAATGTTTTAGTTTGCATTGGAGGCATAAATATATATTGCAATGGAACTCTCTGCAGGGGTTGGAGGACAGGAGTTGCTCCCCTTTCATGAGAGTTCAGGGACAAGTTGTAACAAACTGTGCTTTTAACAAGAAGGTTTTTAAAAAGAAATTAGCTAGTAATCAAGTTTTACGAGGGTACGGAAGGCCTGTACAGAACATTCCAGTAATTGAGCGTCGTCCAGAAAAGTTAACCTTCATCGGCAAAACTAACAAGTGATTTTGATAAAATTGTGCGGCCAGTATACTTGATGCACACAAGACAAATAATTGTGTGGCAAGAATTGCAGCATGTGATAGATACAATGTGCTAATGAGTGTCCTTCTGCAAATTAGCAGGTTATGAAAATGTATGTATTATAAAATATCAGAATTTGATTAAAAAGTCTATATTAAAATATTAACATATTAAAAATATATCTATATGGCGCTTCTATAAACACATTAGTACCCATTATGCAGACTTTTTTTTCCAATGTCGTAAGGAAAGAAACCCAATGTTCTATTTGCTGAGCCATCCTCACTGGTTTAACAGCACCAAATATTGTGTTTAATTATACAGAATAGTGCTGCTGTCATGTGCCAGAGTGCTTCCAATACATGGGCATGGTGCACAATAATTCCAATGTGCTGCTGAAATATTTGGAAGTGAAGCTAAAACATAATTCTAAATACATCAAAGAGCTAGAGCTTACTAGGATGCAGGCATGGTGCCAAGACCTGCAGCTTGCTTCCACCGTTATTTCACTCCTGCATTATCGCTGCCCACTTTCATCTTTTCTCTCTCCACTCCTTCCCTCGCACCTCTCTAGTCTGCATGCACTTTATTGCCTTCTCTGCTTACCCCTTCTTCCTTCTCTCCCCTTCTCGCGCTGCACTCCTGTCTCTATTCGTCCCTGCTGTCTCCTGCAGAGGGCTATACTGGTTGGCAAAGGCCTCGAAGATGTGACTATAACAAGGGAGAGACTTCAACAACTGGTATAGCCCAAGACAACAGGGCTGTGAGGCAGTGGCGTAGGAAGGGGGGTGCGGTGGGTGCGGGCTGCCCTGGGTGTCATCACTGAGCAGGGTGACAAAATGGCAAAAATATGTGTTTTAAACACATATTTTTGCCATTTTGTCAAGCCGGGGGTGACAAGAAATTTTCCGTGCCAGGTACCACCTGACCTTGCTACGCCACTAAGGCTGTTACAACATTCCACTCACTAAGGGCAGAATGTTCTTATTTAAAAAGGGAAAAATATGAAGACAAGCATTGAGATGTTGGAATTCCGGACTTATTACAGTTATTACAAGCCCAGAGCTACTCCATTGCCTTCTATGGAATTCTCAACATTCCAATGTTTATATTCATTCCATCTCAACTGTCCTGCCTAGTCTTCTTTTTTCTCTATTTACTTACTTCCCTGCACTTTGTTTGTGTTAAGTATGGTTGAAAAATTAGTTCCGTTTGCGGAATTTGCGAATTTTTGGCAATTTCGCGAATCGCGCAAATTTGCCCACAAATTTGCAATTCGCGAGTTAGCAGATTTTTTTTTCTTGCTCGCACTTCAAAAATACAATCTTGCACGCGCAGCATTGGCTTATCATGATTCTGCGTTCGCTGATGAGTTTTTCTCCCTGTTCGCGCGCGCTGCGAGATTTTGGTAGCTGGCCGAGTGACGCCGCGTTCTTGAACACGTCATTGCGACCCGAAACAGGAAAAGGAAACAGGAAAAGGGCATCGCGAGCAGGCTGGCCTAGTGGAAACAACATGTTCGTGATCGCATGCGCAAGTTTGCGTTCCCGAACTGGCAAAAAAATCTGGCGAACAAGCAAAAAAAAGAATTTGCAAGCTCGCAGATTTTTGCAGGTTTTGCGAGTCGCGATTACGAATTCGCACAAATTCACGTATCCCAAATTCGCAAATTCCGCCCTTGCTTAGTATGTATTAGAAATTGGGTTCCTGGTTGAGTGGAAGCCCTGGTCAAACAGTAACCACAATCCTAGTCAAAGTAACTCACAAACACACCTTAAATTAACCTGTGCTCACCCTCTGGTCAGACTTAACTCAAGAGGCAATGTGGAAAGAACTGGTGCAACACTTACACAGTAAAACTGTGACAACATCACACAAAAATTACCACACGTGGTTAGAAATAAAGAGCTTTATTTAGTGAACATAACATGAAAAAAATCCAATAAGTGGAACCGGGTTAAGATTTTTAAAGAATAAACTGAAATGCAGTGTATAAAGCGCCAACCAGGGACATCTGGTTGTGCTAGACCGGGTCAAAGCCAAAAGTTCAGGCCGACCGAGATGGAGCACGGATCGGATGCAGGTCCAAGGTGTGGCCTTCTGAAAAAGTACCTAGGTTGGCGATTGCATCGGCGTCGAAGATGGGAAGTGAGGAGCAGAGGAGGTGATGTGTTGCCGGCGATCCTTAGGATGCAGGTGGTGTGTCGGCTCCGAGCCACGCAAAGTGGGAGATATGTCGGGAATGGATGCAAAGCACCATGCCATCAGCAATGCGATGTCCTTGATCCTTGAAGCAGCGTTGATGTGACGGCGTCCCAAGGAAATGCGTCGGTTCCGAGGGGTACAACGGCAAACATGCATGGAGTTTGGCTACCGCTGCACTTTATACCCACTTCCACGGGCCCAGGACTGGACTGGCACCACTTGGCAGGGCAGGAGTCAGAGATGGCAGAGCCCAGGTGGTGTAGTATGTATCAGTTCAGAGAATATAAAACCAAGAATTTGCGACTATGATGGAAAGGAAAATTCCAAAATGCAACTGCCGTTTATGCGGATATCATACCGAATCTTTAAGTCACTTGATGTGTGTCTGTCCCATAGTGAAAAAAGCAAAAAGGAGACTTTTAAAACCAATTTTAAAAGAACTCAATATACGTACTTGTAGACAAACCGTAAATTGCTGGCTGGGGAGGAAATCAACTATTTTAATCTGTCGAGGGGTTAAGCTACTCACCTGGATTGACAATCTCCTACGAATAGTGGACAATACAAAAATGAGATAGGCTACAAACGAGTTGGAAGTCATCGCATGAATTGTGAAAAATATATTTCTTCGAAATGCTTTTATATGTAATCCAATTTTAAAAATGTTGTAACTATTTTTAATCAATTATTTTTATCTTCAGTATTTTGCTTTATGTTTATGATAACCAAATAAAGTTTTCTTTGACTGTAACCAGCCCCACATAAACACCTACGCTCTCTAGAATGGCCCACAACTTTGATTTGGAGATGTAGTCAAAGGTGTACTTCTTGAAAAGGATACCCTCAGCGGGGGCAACGCAGGAGGAACTTGATTGTTGGACTAGAGCCTGGTTACAGCTAGAACATGTGTAGTAAGTGAGAGGCGTCGCTCCACCAGTCATATTTCATTAGAGACCATATCCACTGCCCGGGTTAGATAGTTATCAAAAGTGGAACGAGTACGGGGTGAAGGTAGGTCACTAGGCACACTAGAAGTTCCCTTTCCTTTTTCCCATACTCAGGGGCTACGGTGAAACAAATCAGTATAGAACTGAAAAGACAAAGAGATAACAGAGAGCCACAGACCTCAGAGCAAGAAAGCACAGCAAAGGGGAATAAGCACTATACCTCTGATCATAATAGTGTTTTGAAATCGTAGCCAAATCCAAGTCCCGGTGGATCATAAATAAGGCTCCCTGTTTTCCGTTTTTACTGATTTTTACAGATAAATACAGACAGAAAATATTCATTTTCTTGTCTGTATGTATTTTAAAATGAGGATAAAAACGGAAATGTGTGTAGCTATTTGAGTAATTCTAAATACTGTCTGCCATGACTGCCAGGGCAATAGATGTGTACATTGATAGAAAAGGGGCTTAAAAAAGAAAGGAGTTTTAGTAAAGAGGCTTTAAGCTCAATAGATATGCACAAGGTTGATAATGAGATTTTCATATCTTCATATAAGTGCACTGATTTATCTAATGCAGGTGTTCACAGCACTGATACCTGGCAGACATTCAAACATAAGTGCATATTTATTGGTTAAATAAATATGGAAATATACTCATTTCAGCTTATTTTTTCCACAAAACCCAAAATAAATATGGATAAATACAGATAAAATTAGCAAAAAATAAATATGGGTAAATACAGATGGAAATGGCAAAAAAATAAATACCATAAAACCGGGAGCGCTAATCATAAAGCAGATCTCAGGGGAGTGGCCCAGCCCAGCCTCTCCTGGGCTTTGATGGATGCAGACAGCCGTGCTGCAGAAGGACGCCTCCGGGCGCAGAGTGACATGCGGCGTCGGCCGCAGGCGTTTATTTTTTAAAGTGTTGTATAGAGCTAGCTAGACCTGTAGGTATCAGAGCGCTTCACATACATATTGTGCAAAACCGAAGGGACTTACATTACCTAGAAGGCTGACAGTAAGTAAGCAAACCACGGATAAAGAATACAGCATGAACAATAAATAACTGTGCAACGGAGGGGACGAGAAAAAAAGAAAACAAGGTGATTAGCATAGTCCGATCACCAACAATCCTTGAATGGGAGTCAACTCATGATATTGAGGTCTAGGTTAGTTGACGTTGTTCAGGAAAGTATTTGTTAAGGAGATGGAATTTGAGTTTGCAGGAGAGTAGGATCGGCTTCCTATGGTCACCAACACTTTTTGCTGTGATTTTCTGGTTTTTCAACTTTAGTGTGGCTGTGGGCCTGCTAATCAGACCCACAGCCCAGCTCTTCTCTCTATAAATTGATACCATGTACTTTAGGTACATACCAGATTGGTTACTGGGTCACCCTTGTGAGCCCCTGTATAGTGTACCCTAGGTACCCAGGGCATAGGTGCATCCAAGGCCTACCAGGGGCTGCAGCATATATTATGCCACCCCTGGCTTGGCATCTAAACTGACACCACAGGCTGATCACTCAGCTTGGGAAAGGAGGTGTAATCACCCCTTAATTAGATATAGTATATCTATATCTACCTTATATATAGACACATAGGGCCATATGTATCAAGATACCAATTAGCGATTCTGTAATTTCAGAATCGCTAATTGGTATGTATCAAGAAAATCGCAATTTTTTGCGATTTCTTGATAATCCTTAATTGCAAATTCGCAAATTGTGAATTCGCAATTAAGGAATACTTTCCCATTCATTTCTATGGGCCTCCTGGCCCATAGGAAGGAATGGGAATTTATTCTCAATTTGCGATTCGCAATTTACTAATCGCAAATTGAGAATAATTTCAAGGGTGCAGGGGTGTCCAAAGGATACCCTGTTGCACCTCTGAAATAAGTGTGGGTGCACATGTGGTGCACATACATGCCCTAAGGGTATGTATGTGCGCCACATGGCACTTTGAAAAGTGCAAAAATGGGCATTTTTCAAGAAATTCGCAAATTACCACCAACTTGAAGTTGGTGGTAATTTGCGATTCCTTAGGGACAATTAGCAATTTTTTTTAGCTTCATACATTGCATTTAAGGAATCGCAAAATTTGTGATTCCTTTAATGCAATTGCAAAATAAGGAATCGCAAATTTTGCAATTCCTTATTTTGCACTGGATTTTCATTCATACATCCAATTTAGCAAATTCGCATTTGTAAAGGCCGAAATTCTCGAATTTCGGCCTTTGCGAATGCAAATTTGTATGATACATATGGCCCATAGACACCTATAAGTCACTCCTATGGCAGGCCTTAACAATCCTGGAGGCAGAGTGCTTGGTTTTATGTGAGAGGGTGCCCTAGCATGAGCTGAGCCCCTCTGCAGCTTTCGGAACCATCTCCTTATAGCTGTTCTATGATGTAGCCATACCATATACTCTTAAGTGCATTATAATCCTCGCGGTTAATGCTAACTTTGGTTTGGCTTTATCAAAACATGTTGTGTAAGGTGTCAAACACTTTGGAATACTACCCCCCCCCCCCATCAATTCTGGTGGTAGGGGTAGCATTCCACCCTTCTAGAGGGAGAAGACATGTATGTACTGCTTTACCCGGTTAAAGTGAAACAGAGCCTCAGCATCACAAAATGGATGCTGCTGCCACAGACACGAGTCTGACCTCCTGCTGCTGGATGAAACTCCGGCAAGGGAGGCCTGGACAATAGGTTTCCTGTCCAGGGAGGTGCCAGCACCTCCCCAGACAGGGTTTTGTGTATTGGGGCAGGGTGGGCTGCATCAGCAGATGCTTTTCCAGACACTGCCTGGAGCACACAAGGTGCTCCATGCATAGCCCGGTTCAAACCAGTTGCTGGGGCACTCCAGCCCCGCTCTGATGTGAAACTGGACAAAGGGAAAGGGGTGTAACCACCCCCTTCCCAGGTCCACCCATAGGAGGGACCTAGCAGGTAATCCAGCCCCTAAAATCAGTATAAAGATAGGAGCTGTGTCTAGAGACTTTAGGTTATCCTGGACTGAAACTCTAAAATGAAACTCTTGGACATTCGACGTTCTATATCGACTAGAAGACTGAAGTCATCTCCCTTGTGGTCAAGGAGTGACCACCCTGTGCAAACAGGCACCACAAGTAACTTGCCGGTTTGCTTTGTCGACGCTCCTGCCGGAACCCGAAGACTCAGCGACTCAGGAACTGGACTTCCATACTTCTCCGACTCTGATCCACATCCACAGCAAAGCTGAGACCCGCGGCAGACACGAGAGACGTGGGACTGAACACCCTGGACATCCTGCATTTTGCTAACTGCTATCAACTCCTGAGGTAACTCGAAGTTGTGAATTAGGGTACGAGAAGCCCCAGACCGAGCACCAACTGCACCGAAGCACAGCCCTCCACACTCCATGAGTGCCCCGTGGGACCTGCCTTTGCTTTTCAGCTTGACGCGTCTTCCCGGTTCTTAGTCCGTTGGCTAGTGAGCCCCCTGAAGACTCCATTTTGAATTTACACCACTGGCCTGGTTGCTCCAGGCTTGCTTCTGCTTCCCTGCAAAGAAGAACCCACCCATCTTCACTTCCTGCGTGGGTTGCGTTTGCCAAGGCTTGTTGGGTCTAATCCAGATACCGACACCGCAGTCAACTAGATCCTTGGTGGGACAGCTCGAATCCAGCTCCTGGTCGTCGTCGACGCATCCTGGTCCAGGTGGCTGAAGAGACAAGCTTCACCTTCTTCACCAGATTCGACGCGACGTCACCTGGTTCCTTTCTGGTCACTGGCTAGTGACCCAGACTCTGTCCCCTCTGCTTTCAGGTTCTTCAGATCTTCGATCCACCCTTGGATCCACCCGGACACTTTACCTCTGGTAGTCTGCAGCACTTCTTTGCAGATCTCCATTGAAACGACGACGAAACCCGACACGAAAAGACACCTATGCACCCGGCTTCCCTGGGTGAGGTAACTCGAGTACTCAGGTGCTCCCGTGGGTCTTGACTCTCGAAGTGTCCTCGTTTAAAAGGGTTCCATCCAAGTCCATCTGGAAGTGTCCTTAAATTGTACTTTTGTAACTTCTTCGATTCCCATTTTAAGTCAATGGTAACCCGCGGCTGTATTTTTGATACAACACAGTTCGGACAGTGGACCACTCTTATTTTCTCAAAGCACCAACCCAAATGTCACCAACATATTATGATTTTCAATAAACTAGCGTGCAATTCTCAAATGCTCCCTGTCCTGAAAGCATATCCCAAAACTTGGAAAGAAAGTCTATATTTTTGTCAAAGCTGAGAAAGCACCGCTTCAAAAGTAAATCTCCACCGAACATAGGAGATAGATAGGTCGTTGAGCTGTCCTGTTATAAAGACGCTGATTCGTGATTTGAAAAAGTTCAAGGTTCTTTTAATAATCCATTTATAGAAACCAGCCAACGCGTTTCGTTCTGTCAACCAGAACTTCTTCAGGGCGCAATTGATGTTTCGAGGCGTATGGTATTTTCAAAGCCAGATCATCTTTTCGAAGTTTATTCGTTTTCTATATTTGAATTATCCTGCTACGGTGGGCCCAAACATGTGGATATTCCCAATTATCCAAGTAGGAATCTAGCTTACTTGTTAGATGTAGAACACGGTATTCACCTCGTCTATATGAAGTATTCACGCAGCGCAGTCGAGTGGTCCCACCTCTTATTCTCTTTCAAGACCCAGATCGAAGTCACCTTAAGGCAGTTGCCTGTGGGGGTCGGTCCCGTAATCCCCAAGTAGCGTCTCAATATCCAAACGCGGTATCGTTTCGGAAGGTGAACCCGCAGCTGTGTTTAGACACTGCACGCGTCTCCCGTGGGCCTCCTACTTCCTAACCTTTGGTTGCCTACTGTAACCCCAGCGATTCCCTAGGCCCTAGGCCTATTCACTATTCCTGATGTGGTTCTTATACCACTTACTTAGTATATGGTTTGTGAGGCCCCTAGGGCAAAACTGTATTTGTGCAACTTATCGTATTCTAATCGAGTAACTTGTGATGTACTTCGAACTCTGACCTCATAAAGGGCTCAGAGGGGTTGTGTTAGAAATAAATACATATATATATTTGATATATACCTTGTGTGGTGTCCTTTCATTTGGTATTCAAGGGATTATCATTGGTAAAACAACTGGCTTCACATGCTCTCTGAGGTTTTAGCCTAAGACTGCTGGTCCATGCTACCACTAGGATAGCTTGTCTATAAGGTTGACTTTACAACCACCATCAATAAGTCATTTGCACTGGTGCAAGGTGCCCACTCAATAGATGTGTACATTGATAGAAAAGGGGCTTAAAAAAGAAAGGAGTTTTAGTAAAGAGGCTTTAAACTCAATAGATATGCACAAGGTTGATAATGAGATTTTCATATCTTCATATAAGTGCACTGATAGCGCTAGCTAGACCTGTAGGTATCAGAGCGCTTCACATACATTCTCAGTTGATAACTTTATTTCGGTCAATGACCATAAAAGTGCAATAAGATATATACAAGCACGGAAATAAAACCATAAGTACATAG
This sequence comes from Lissotriton vulgaris, assembly GCF_964263255.1. Lineage (NCBI taxonomy): Eukaryota > Metazoa > Chordata > Amphibia > Caudata > Salamandridae > Lissotriton > Lissotriton vulgaris. Next base: position 196,871,931 of record NC_141685.1, read on the forward strand.
AAATTTAAAAAGTTATTAAACGTTAGTTATCAAAGTTGAGAAAAAAAGAGAAGCAATAGTCCATTATTTCTTATTAATAAAAACAGATCTTCTCCGCCATATGCCAAGTAAAAATCGGGAGACAGTAAAGACAATGGGAGGGGTGGTATCGTAGGTTAAAACTCTGCAAGCTTGTACACATTGTCTGAAACCCAGGTTTTTGCACAATGGGATAATCCAGCATTTCCGAATTTCGCTATATGCCGGGCAAAAGAAAAACATATGTACAATGTCTTCCCTACAGTAGTTACAAGCAGGGCAGTTGTCCGCCATCGATTTTGCCCATCTGGATGTCAATGCCCCAATCGGTATAGAGCCGTGCCTCAGTTGAATGTATAGTTTTCTTGCAAGTGGAGGCTGCACTAGGTCCAGGAACACCTCCGTCCTGGATTCGGCTTTCATCAGTAGGAACTCAGTATACAGCCTGCCCAAGGAAGTCGAGCAGTGTAGCATTTTGAGGTTATATGACCTTACAGCCGCCACTAGTATAGACCTTTGCATCCTCGTGCAGCTGTCCTCTGGTGTGTCCCATAGTTGGGGTATGCCAATTTTGTAGAGGAGAGCCTTTAAATATACCAACCAGGGTATGTTCTTATTCTTTAGCTGCCACCAAATTGTATTGAACTCTGCTCTAAAGGATGCGAGCTCCGGCACAGACCAGAGCCTTCTCCAGTAGAGCAGAGGTCGTGCAGCTACCAGTTCGGTAATGGGTTCCAAGCCCAGATCCAAGCGTAGTGGTACGAGGGGCGTGCTTAGGGGAAGGACAACCAGATGTTGCATGAAGGCCTGTTCAACCTTCAGTAAGTTGCATACGTTCGTGTGTCCCCAAAGTTCTGCAGCGTACAAAGCTGCAGACCTGACCTGTGTTTTATATATCTCAAGGGCTGGGGTAACTGGTTTAAAAGTTGAGGCTCTGTGAAATCTGCCTATACCTCCCATAATCTGTGCAAGTCTCAGGGAAGATTTGGAAACTTGGTGGTCCCATGCAAAGTGCTCAGTCAGTGTGACCCCCAGGTATATAAAAGTCTAGACTCGCTCTAGTGGAGTTCCATTCAATGTGGGATTTGGGCGGGTGTGCCTCGGGGGATTGAAAATCATAAACTTGGTTTTCTCCAAGTTGACCTCCAATCCCCGCGAGGCACAAAAGGAGACAAACCCGTCCAGGACCCGCTGGATGCCCAATGATGTCCGCGACAACAACAAAGTGTCATCCGCGAACATCAGAGGGGGCACCCTACCAGTGGCCAGGCGTGGAGCATCGTTATCCCTAACGTGGTTAAGTTTATCTATCAGACCGTTGACATACAGGCTGAAAAGAGTGGGGGCCAGTACGCAACCCTGGCGGACGCCCCGGGTAACAGGGAAGCGAGCTGATAATTCCCCGTTCCTTCCACACCTCACCTGTGCGTAATTCCCCGTGTGAAGTCTGATTAGGGCATCTAATAAGTAGGGAGGGAGACCAAGTTCCTCCAGCACCGTCCAGAGCCTCTCCCCAGGAACCAGATCGAATGCGGCCCGCAGGTCCACAAAAACAAGGTAGAGGCTGCCACTCTCTACACTTGCAGTTTTCCAGTATAGGACCTGGAGCCGGAAGATCTGGTCCAAGGTCGAGACCCCTGTTCTAAATCCGGCTTGGAGGGTGGTCAAAGTTTTATTCTCCTCCATCCAGCCTAGTAATCTATCGAGTAGGATTCGGCCCATCAGCTTCTGAGTGGTGTCAAGTAAACTGATTGGTCTGTAGTTGGATGGGACGAGCGGGCAGCCCTTTTTAAAAATCAGAACAATCTCAGCTCCCAGCCAGGTCTCAGGCAGTTCAGAACCCTGTAAAACCGCGTTAAACAAGACCACCAGGTATGGGGCCCAGATTTTTGGTTGGGAACGAAAAAGATCTCCAGGGAGCTTGTCAAGACCGGGGGCTTTTTTTCGGAAGCAGTCTCTCAATTGCCATTTCAACTTCCCTAAGGGAGATGGAGTCTAAACCATTAGTGATGGTCCTATCGTGGGCATCCAGTTGCCCTATCTGGAATCCAGGGCCCAAGGCCTCCGGCAGTCTGTACTCATGCAGGGGGTCTGGGGCCGTGGAAATCCCGGGAACTCGCATGGTGTCCTGATTTTGACAGGAGGAAGCCCCAGGACCCAGGACCCCCGGTAGTCGATGCTCGTGCGGGAGGTCCTGGGCCATGCAGGTCCGAGGGACCAAAACCCCAGGCCCCGGGACCCCCGGCAGTCGATTCTCATGCCGGAGATCCTGGGCCATACAGGTCCGAGGGACCAAAGCCACTTTGGACAACTTGTCCCGACCTTGGCACGCAGTTCCCTCCATCTCAGGACTTGTGTAAAGTGACTTGAAATGTGCCTCCCACACTATGGGAGCAATATTCGAGACCCCAGCGTCTCTCTCACCTCCCGCCGAGGAGGTAGCAATGGCCCAGAAGGTCTTAGAATCTTTTAGGAGGAGTGCCTGTCTCAGCTCATCCCATCTGGATTCCTCCCATTCACTCTTGGCCCTAATGAGTACCTTCTTATACAGTAGTCTTGATGCTCGAATTTTTAGGATGTCCTTAGATTTAATCGCTGTAAGAAGATCTTTTTTGGATTTTTTACAGGCGTGGTCATGCCAGGGATGTGTTTTGGTCCTACGCAACTTAGTCCGACTAACTGGATAAAATACGTCCCCTAGTCTCGCAACTAACTTTCTGTGAATCTCTATAATCTGCCCATGAGAGGTGGTATTACCCATATCACTTATTAGTGGGGTAGCAATCAGGTAGATTTCTGCAAGTAGGGGAATCCAGACAGGAAGGCCATTTAACCCTTCTCCTGTTATTGGATATAATATAGGGTGGCACTACCAAGTTAGGGCTGGAGTCAGGGTTAGTTAGTCCAAATGCACCAGGCTTGAGCGTCAGGACCAACGCATTGTGGTCGCTATCAAGCCTTGGAACAACCCTAAAGTCTTTAAACCTGTCCCAGTGTTTGGCTTCCAACATAAAGTAGTCAATGGTGGAAGTACGATTTGTCCTATTATATGTGGGTAAGCCAGAACTTTCGTTGTTGGCCCTTCCGTTGCATGCCCGCAGAGAAATTGCAAGGGTCAAGGATTTGATTTGTAATACTAACGAGGTCCAGGCTTTTACAGGGTCAATCCTTGGGGCAGGGATATGCCAAAGCGAGTCGACCTCATCCTCCTCACACAACTCAGATCCACCCAGGGACTCGAACTGGCAGTTGAAATCGCCGCCGAGAATTATCGAAGTTGTGGGGTCAAGAGACTGAAGGAAAAGGTTGAGTGCTTTAATAGTGCTTGATTCCTTTCCATTCACGGTGGGCCTAGAGTAGATATTTATGATAGCCACTCGAGATTTATCAACGGGCTTTAGTAAGACACATTGAATATCTGAGGATTTTGTGTCCACATGGGTAGCCTGCACACCTAAGTGTACGCCTACCCATATGGAAAGACCACCCGAGGGGCGGCCCTTCCCCCCAGAGACTGCAGGAATATCATAGGTCGCGAAACCGGGACTGACACTCTCCTCCAAGGACCAAGTTTCTTGCATCAAGCAAATATCGTGTGTGGCCATAAAGAAGACCATTCCGGTACAAGTAGCTTACTCTTTAGCCAGGCTACATTCCATGAAAGGATTTTTATACTTCCTTCCACGACCCTTTCTATACCTTGCACATTCCCTTGTTCTTTAGGGAGTCCCTGGTCCAAACTCTGCTCTGTCCTAGTCCCCTCCCTCGTAATTTTATTAGGACAGAGATCCTCTCCGTTAACCGAGGGTAAAATCTGTTCCTTTGTTGCAAAACCCTCCGCTAGGTTGCCCTTGTTAAGTTCTTGTGGAGACGTACCTATCTGGGTGAGTCAATCAACCTCTTCGAGGACACTAAACCTGTTCCAATGGGCTTGCAACGGGTAGGTAGGAATAGGTGGATAGATACCCTCCCCAAATGGCTGTCAGTGGTGAATCCTATTAGGAGGGGTGAGGCGACTTCTAAAATGCTGAGGCCTCCTATGAAAGGTCGATTTGTGAATAGGGATGGGATAGAAGTAGGATAAGTGCAAAGGAAATATTTGGGAATCTCTATGGAAAGGGGTTCTGCAGATGTAGTCCACAGCAGAGGAGTCCCTAAAGTTAATTGTAACAACATCCCCTGCCACTGTTTTAGGGCCCCTTCCAATCCAGTCACTCTTCTCACTGCCAGTATTTGACCCGAGATATTGGGAGGTAAGGGTCTATTTAAGCTCAACCACTGGATACACTTATTATGTAAATCTACTTCATGTTCTCTTTTCCCCTCACTAAGGGCCGGGACACCCACTAAGGCAACTACGTATGGTTGTGCTTCTGGGGGCAGATTTATTGATGGCAATTGACTAGGAACTGCCTTGGACACAGGAGGTCTCGGTAATGGTGCTGCATTGTTTGTTCCCAAATTTTTACCCTCCTTAGGATGTCGTCTAGGTTTACCAGTAGGGTCTACTACGGGGAGAATGGTGTGTCCTGGTGTATTGACCGTTGATATGGGGGGAGGTACGGGGTTTATGGGCTTGGCAGTAGTAGTTGCTAGCCCTAGGTTTTTATTCAATACTACTGGGACAGTGGACATAGCTACTTCAGGACAGGGTGCCTTTGTAGAAGCACCAACAGATGTAGGGGTGCCAAATTACCTTGAAGATTTTCTGGCTTCGTTGTCCCTACAGTCCTATTATTTAAGATGGAGGTTAATCTGTCCAGTTTTGAAACCAGAGGTTTAATATGGGAGGCAATGATTTGCTCCAGGCTTGTCTGAAGGTCAGCCACCATATTGGTGACCCAGCATGGTATCCCAGTAGGTGAATGCAGGGTGTGATCAGACGGGGTCACCAGATTATGGTTGCCCTGCTTCTTTTTACCCATATTTTTAGGGAAGCTATCTTTTTTCGTCTTGGAGCCCATCCTACCAGGTTTTGAAATTGGCACAGGGGGGGAAGTCAGAGTACAGGGTTGATCATCATTAATTATAAGGGACTCTACTGAAACCTGTGATAAATCAACATCTACTGAGGTCTCAGCCGGCATCTGTACACAGGGCAACTCAGCGTATGTAGATGTTAAATAGGAGTCCAAGATCGTGGGGTCGATTGCAATAACTGAACAATCCTCGCCACGATCTTTAGAACATGCTGTGGGTGGAAAGGATAATCTTCTTTCTGTATGTTCGATTGCATTGGCCACCACCCCTATAGTTAGTTGTAGCATTTTGTCAATAGCCGTCAATGTTGGCAAGGGCTGTGGCAATGTTGCCTGAAGTCTAGTGTGAGGGCGAGATGCAGGTAATTTAGATTTCTTGCCCTGGTTGCTCATTTTTGCTAAGGGATGATAGCTTAATTGACAGCTGGGTATTCAAGACGGAATTAGGGAAAGTAACAAGTCCCGCACAACACAAATATAACTCTCTCACTCCTGTGGAAACCCGCAGAGTCAGTGACCAATGGGTAAAGGACTAGGAGGTCCAGATGACAGTACCTTTGCAGTAAGCGCCAAATCCTTGTTAATTTGGATATCACTGGTAAGGGGGTGGCCCGTCCCGTCCCCTGTAGTCCCCGGATGGCCACAGATGGCCCGCCCTCTGCCCGGGCTCAGCCCGGTGCTTCCCGCGCGCGTCCCGCGGGGCGAGAGGTGTTCCTTGCACTTTGTAGCGCCTCCGGGCGCCAAACTGACGTCACCGCTGGAGCGCTGGACCCCGGGGCAGCTGGGAGGTGTAGTTACCTGCTGTCGCCCGGTCCAGCGTGGAAGGAGCTGCCGCCGTTGCCCTCACGGCACTGGAGAGGAGTCTCTGGCGGTCCGTGGATGGTCTGCTGCCCAGGACAGGTAAATGGGACCGGCCGTTTCCCTCACGGCATTGTCCCGATAATCAGCGTCCCCCAGGCACCCTCGGAGCTCCTTGCGCTTTGTAGCGCCTCCGGGCGCCAAACTGACGTCACCGCTGGAGCGCCGGACCCCGGGGCAGCTGGGAGGTGTAGTTACCCGCTGTCGCCCGGTCCGGCATGGAAGGAGCTGCGCCGTTGCCCTCACGGCACTGGAGAGGAGTCTCTGGCGGTCCGTGGATGGTCTGCTGCCCACGACAGGTAAATGGGACTGGTCGTTGCCCTCACGGCGTTGTCCCGATAATCAGCTTCACATACATATTGTGCAAAACCGAAGGGCCTTACATTACCTAGAAGGCTGACAGTAAGTAAGTAAACCACGGATAAAGAATACAGCATAAACAATAAATGACTGTGCAACGGAGGGGGAGAGAAAAAAAAGAAAACAAGGTGATTAGCATAGTCCGTTCACCAACAATCCTTGAACGGGAGTCAACTCTGCATATTGAGGTCTTAGTTAGTTGACGTTGTTCAGGAAAGTATTTGTTAAGGATATGGAGTTTGAGGTCCCTTTTGAAACAGGAGAAGGAGGGGTTGCATCTGAGGACTCCAGGGAGAGTGTTCCATATCCTGGAAGCGTTGCCAGAAAACGATCGGTATTGGCTGGTTTTCTTTTTCATTTTTGGCGGAATGAGAAGGAGTGAGTTGGAGCTTATCAGTGTTCTGGATTGACCTGCTCTTACCAGTTTGTTGTTCAGGTAGTTGGGGGCCAGAGAGTGGAGGGTTTTTTGGGCCCCTGTCCCCCATGAACACTATGCAGCACAGAACCAGGCGCCCGCGCTGCGGAAGAGCTGAGCTGCAGAAGAGCGCCTCCGGCCGCAGAGTGACAGGCAGAGACAGCCGATGGCGTTACTGGGGCTTGTAGGCTCCTGCCCCCCACGAACACCAGACAGGAAAAAAACCAGGCTCCCCGTGCAGCGGGAGAGCGCCTCTTGGCGCAGAGTGACGTGCGGCGAGGGCTGCAGGCATTTCTGGGGCCTATGGTTCCCTGCACCCCTCGAACTCCAGGCAGCAAAGAACCAGGCTCCTCCAAGGCCATTCAATAGCATACCCCTGCAGCTGCCTTATCCTGGTGCCTGCAGTTATCAGCGCTTACAGCAGCCTATTGGCCCTATGCCCTATCTGGAGAGGCTGTCAGCATGAGTAGTACAGTCAGTAGTGACAGGTGAGTCACAGTGAAAAGTGCCCTAATGAACATTAGGAGCAGGTCTGGCCACAGATAATCTGTGAGGGGCAGGGGCACTGGCAGCAGGCCGGGGGGCCTCAATCTGTGAGGGCCAAGTGTGATGGCAGGAGGGTGTAGTGGCAGTCTGAGGGGCTCTATTTCTACACCCTGTCTAATCTCCTGGTCTGCCTGCGCCCACTGCCTTGCAGAGCAGAGAGCGCTGAAGCAACACCAGGAGAGCGGAGGAAGCAGGAGTAATGACATGGAGCATCTCCAGCTCATGGGTAAAATATGTCTGCTCCACGCACACCAACTCTATCATTTCTGACCCTGTACTCCCTGCCCGTCCAATCTGCCTCAGTGCAGTATGCCCTCATCCTATGTACCACCCTTGCCTTCAGGCCCCATCCTGTCTCTATCCTATGTTTTCTACCCTTTTCCTTCATGCCACCCCTGATCTTGGCCAATGTCCCTTTTCGCCTTTCTGGGCTCTATCCATAGGTCTTTACCCACTTCGATCTGTGCCATCTATTCTCTCTCTGCTGCTCTGCTGCCTGGCCCTGTCATTCTGTCCTTCTCCTGTGCTCTGTTAAAGTGCCATTAAAGGTGTCATGCATAATGCAGGAAATGTCATACATAAGCATACAGAAAACATGAACATGTCATGCATGGGCAAACTCAAAACTTGGCAGCTATGCATACAGCAAAATAAAGCACCATGTAAAAAATAAAGAAATATTTCACCTGCTTAAACAAATTGTGTTTCTGCCTTGTAGTCAAAAGGAGTGCTGTCTATAATCTTCAAAGATCCCCCTGCACCACAATCCAGGCCCTACTTGATACAAATCAAAGGCATAGTGTGGACTGAGACACAGTGTGAAGAGTCTGCAACTGGTGCTGTGTTGATTCATTTTCACTCTCCTAACCAGGGAATCCCCCTCCCCCAGACCATTTGTTTCAAGATAGTCATACCCAAATGTGAAAAAACTGGGGCTGCTCCTTAGCAATATGAGAAATTTGAAATAAGATCAGCGGAGCAGTGATGATGGCAAGGACCTAAAAAACTTTGCTCCCCAAAGCAAGTACTGGTGGGCCCACCGGTACAAATTAAGTACTATCACGCTAACTTGCGCCACACTCTCAAATACTCCCTTTTATTACTTTTACCTGTGCCTGTACCCTAAGGCCAGTAAACTGAAACAGGAGTAAACCCGTTATCCCAGCTGAGACCGGGCGTATATTGTAACAATGGAACAATGTCTCAACCGGTATATCATACAAGAGGACAGAATAAGGTGTGTATCAATCACCAAGCACAGAAAGGGTACACGGGAGACCAAGTAAGAGTGGAAGGATTAATATTTGCATATCGGAGCACAATGGACAACTTAATTGCAGTAACCATAACAACCAAATGTGCACTGGAAGTGTTACAGTGAGTAAACGGCGCAGTGACACAACTGATAAGGAGAACAACATGAGGCGGCAATAACAAAATAGTGGATCAAACAAAAGTATTTACAATCTCAAAACATGATTTCATTATTAGCGAGTGACCCTTAGGCTGCCGCGTATAGCGTTGTTGAGTCAACGGCGTTTCGACCTCTGTTAGCTTGAGGTCATCAACAGGATGATGGTTACACAATTGGAAGTGTGCTCTATAGGATCAGGAGGGAAAGGAAGTACAGTCAGATGGAGTAAAGCCCAGACAAGGGGAAGGGGAGGAAGGGTAAGAGGGGGGGTTAGAGATAAGAGCTAAGGGCTGGAGATTACCTGAAGGCACTCAAGAGAGTGAAGGCGAGTATACAAGGGAAGAATGCCACTTGTGTGGGTGCCACAGAGGAGCGTCCACTGGGGGGAGGCAGCAGTAATTGGCTGCAGATGATCTGAGGAGTGAAAGGAGGAAAGGCATAGCAGTAAATGCTGGGGACGAAATGGAGGCGGGGGCAGGGCGGGGCGGCTGGAGGCCGCAGGCCCATGATGCTTATCGATTAGTAAGATTCAAAGATCACGTCAGGGGAGGTAGCATAACAGTGACAAGTTAGTTCTCTGGAAGCATAGGAAACGTGCATAGTAACCCCCAAGGCTGGGCAGGGAATCTACGGCAAATTAAGGAGCATGGGGGAGCCAATTATCTTACCTGGGAAATGAATAAGAGTCCGGCGGGAATTCGGCCCAGACGGCAGATGAGCAAGGGAACGGGTGTGAATCCGGGGAGGGGGTCATGGACGAATGAAGCATCTGGCAGCGTGCTGGACGGCAACATGGAAATAAGGAAGCCAGCTAGATCACATGGAGGGTGACGCGCGCGCCCGGATAAGAAAAGACTAGAGCGTCAAGACATTAGAGTAGTTGTAGGGCTCCCTGGGGGGACGAGTCATAGGAGAGAAGGAACGTCCAAGGGGCACCGAAATGTGATCAAGAAACCAATTAAACAGACGTCACGTATCTGTAGTGAACGATGCTGATAACATGTTAAACATATGCGATTGAAACAAGGGAACATAAAGCAATCGGACAGTTAGTATGCGTGATAATTTAGACTAAGATTACTTATGAATCCAACACTTGCATCAGAATGAATACTATCACATGAAAAAACACTGCGCTCGGTTACATGCGCATAAATGATCTAATGGGTAGAATGGTGCGCAACATTACATGCGCATGAATGGTCCATGAGTTAAAGTACTGGAAGTTTAGAATGGTGCAGGAAGTTACATGCACATCAATGGTCCTCGAAAGAAGGACTAGGAAATAAAGTAGCAAGTCAATATGAACAATGAAAGTTCTGATCGCTAATAAACAAACATGATAGTACTGTTATTCAAGTAGCATGTCGATATGTACAGTGAATGGCGATCAATGCAATTAAACAATTGTGATCCCTAAGAATGGAGTGTGCACATAATGTGAATGAACCAATGTAGGGCAACAAGCCCAGGGTCTGTTAGTCATTAAAGGAATGTTATTTAAAGGGGTGGAGGCGAGCAAAACCTGCGTGCACATCATGGGTCTAAACTCGAATTCAGAGTGGGTGTGGAAGCAGGGACGTTAGAGGGTGGAACTAAGGCACAGTAATCACTGTATTCCACTCATCGAGTGAATTCAAACCCTGGGTGAAAGAGTTGCAGCGTGTGATCCATCTACATTCACATTTATTAAGCAGGAGTTGGAGGTTACCACCACGGGTGGGTAGTAGTGGTCGATCTATGACTTGCTAGGTCATATCTGTAATGACATGGACCAATTTGTCAGAGAGGTTGTTGCCTCTTTTGTGTGAGAGCAAGGGAGGCTCCATGAAGTGTGGGAGGGTCCGGAGGAGTGTCCAGTTCTTTTTGATTATTTTTCCAACCTTATTACTAGAGGGGCTGTAGGTTGAGACAAAGGGAATGCGTGTGTTTTGGCGGTTGGTCAAGGGTGCAAGGATTGTCTCTCTATGACTATACATGCCTGTTTGAGAGACCTCTTGACCAGGTGTTTAGGGTAGCCCTTGTTAGTCAGTTTTTCTGAAAGGATGGCTGCCTCGCGAAAATAATCCTTCCGCCATTTGAAGTTCCTCTGGATGTGGAGGAAGTGCCCAAATTGAAGGCCATCACGTAGGCCAAGGGGGTGATAACTTGAATACAGTAGTAGGGTGTTCCGTTCTGTAGGGTTCCGGTACAAGATGGTGCCGGTGGTCCCGTCCTCTAAGTGTAATGTAAGGTCAAGAAAGGGCAAATCATTATTCCTGATGTCTGAAGTGAAGGTGAGGTGGGGTTGGATAGTGTTGAGCCATGTAACAAAGGAGGATAGATCTTCATGTTGGCCTTGCCACAGGAGAAGAATGTCGATGTAGCGACGCCATGGGATAATGCTGTTCAAAAAGGGGTTCTGGAGAGACAAAATGAGGGTCGATTCCAAGTGATGGATGTTGCGGACCGCGAAGTTGAGGGCGAAGCAAGCCCCCATGGAGACTCCTTTGATCTGGAGATAGAACGTGTCTTTATACATGAAGTAGTTGTTAGTCAATGCAATGTGAAGAAGTTGAATCAAGAAATCAGTGGGGATGTGCATGGGTCTAGGTTGTGTATTCAGCAAATGTTCCATCACGGCCAGGCCTTCTGTCTGGGGAATGTTGGTATACAACGATTCTATATCAAGGCCTGCCATGAGGTCAGTGTTGGTATTAATTGGGAAATCCTCAAACAAATTAATCAGGTGGGTACTGTCTTTTACAAAAGTGTCCGTGAGTGGGACAAACTCCTTGAGGATTGCATCAATGTATTTGCCCACAGGTTCCAAGACGGAGCCACAGCCAGAAATTATAGGTCGGCCAGGTGGTATGGATGGGTTCTTATGAATTTTAGGTAAAGTGTAGATCACTGGTGTTCTAGGATATGGGTTGTTGAGGAAAGCATGTTCTTTTTTATTGATGATGCCAATGTGAAGTACTTGGGACGTAATGGTGAGTATTTTGTCACGAATGGCGGTGAGTGGGTCTGTGGGCAATTCACAGTAGTGTGTGGTGTTGTTCAGTTAGCGAAGAATCTTGCAGACATATTTATCATGGTCCATTACCACTATGCTGCTGCCCTTGTCTGCGGGTTATGATAACTAAATTCGTATTGTCACTAAGGCTGTTGATGGCAAATTTTTTCGGCAAGTGGCAGATTGTAGGGGACAAATTCAGATTGTTTTTGAAGTTCTTTAACTTCATGCAAGACAAGTTTCTCAAAGGTAATGATCTCGGGTGGCATCAAGGTGGTGGGAGGTAAAAAGGAGGAAGCAGGTCTGAATTGTTTTTCGAAGGGCCTATTAGTTTCAGGTTTGTCAGAAAAGAATTGCCCCATACGGATGCATCTGAAGAACAAGAGTAAGTCTTCCTGGAGTTTGAAAAAGTGACTGTGTTCTGTTGGAACAAATGAAAGGCCTTTACTGAGTAGTGAAGTCTTATCCGAGGAGAGAGGATAAGTGGACAGATTGAAGATGGGTATAGTAGGGGAAGGTGCAGTGAGAAGGGTGGTCGTAAGTGAAATGGGGGTTGGATCATTGTCTGGGTTGGGTGGGTGGTGCTGGCTCGGTGTGTCTAATCCTAGACAGGTCGGGGTAGTGGACAGGATGCTATTCTCAGTAAAAGGGTTCGAAGGGATAGAAATGGCCATGGAAGAGGATGTCAGGATATCCATGGGTACAGGTGGAGGTATTAACCTCATCATTGCTGCGTTGTGTAGCATTTTAGGACCCTATTGTAATGTTCCCGATTCATGCCCTTATATAGATACAATCCACATTGCCCTTATATAGGCATAGAAATCATAACCATATTTAGACATAGCCCATGCAGTTCAAACACAGGCATGGCTACTTCCACCAGTTCCAAAAAGCAACAATGATTTCTTGGAAAATCGGTTTAAGCTGTCAGGGAACCTCCCCATGCTTGAATATTGATTTGTCCAAGAACTAATGGAGTTTTCAAAGAAATACCATTCCCTTGGGTTTCTTGGATGACGTTATTATGTCCGACTTTACGTCAAACCAGGCACCTTCCAGGTATAAATATACCTTCACTTGCCCTAGCAAACACACAGTGGTTTGGAGCAGTTCGACTATCTACTTGCCCGATGCAGTTCGCTACAGCAAGTGCCAAAGGAAGCCGACCCGCCAGCTGACGCACTGACAACGAAGCTGTCCTTTCTCTCGCTGAGAATCCAGCTCCAGTGTTTCCAAGCTCCCCTTGCGGGGTGTTGGGAAATCGAGTCCCGAGACAGAGAGATACCAGACCTCCTTCATTCTAAACTAAGGTATGAAGCCGATTAGACCCTAAGAGAAATCTTGTATAGATTCTTGGCAAAGAAAACTAAACCTATGCTTTACAAACACTTACTTCTTCCCTCGTACTATACTTAGGTTAGGTACATTGGAGTAGGCGTATTTTAGAAGCACCAGTTCAGTACTTTTACTCTTTGTTATTTATTTATGTATTTTATGGCTTAGAAACCATACCATGCTTTTACTGTATTATTTTATAATACTATTCCTGCTGTACGCATTATACTTTGCAGTCTGTCTAACGATTGCAGCAATTCACTTCTCTTGCATGAGAAAGAAGACTGTTCAATAAATCTTTTATTGAAAACGCCCGTCTCTCTATTTCTTTACAAACTCTGTAGAAACGAAGCATGCATGATTTTTTTTTTTTTTTGTAGTCCTCATGGATGATAAATACTCTAGATGAGATCTCGCTGTGCCTTTCACACAAATAAACTCGATTGCCGCTCTGGTGTCTGTGTGCGGCAGACAGGAATCCCCCAGAGGTAGGCTGTCTCCTTGTCCAACTCCCTTTCCCTCCGATGGACCGCCACGGGAACCCGGGAGGACCGGACCACAAACCTCTGGCATAATCATTGGACCACCGTTAGATCTTCGACCAGGCCACCAGTGCAGACCACACCCTGTCAATACTCGCTACATCACAAGCCATATCTGACTTACTGACCATCATGATATTTTTTAAACAGTCAGCAAACCTAGGAGGGGCCTCCGACTTCCATTCCCTACAAATTTCTCTCCTAGCTATGACTATCACATAGAATAAAAATTGTGAAGCAAAGCTATTCATGTTATATTCAGATGGCAAACCAAAAAAGACCAACCTAGGAGAACATATAATCGGGATTGACAGCACCTCCTCCAAAAAGCCGCAAACGGCCTCCCAATATCTGGAGATCTCTGAACATTCTAAAAACATGTGTCGGTCGTCTGCTGCCGGAAGTTTACATCTAGGGCAGTGATGGTTATCTAGCGTGACCTTGGATAATTTGGCCGGAGTCCAATAAACCCTGTACGCTGTGAACAGATGGTTTCTTCTCAGGTTTGCAGGCTTTATTAATCTCTGAGACATAGAAAATGAATCTGTCCATATTTTTTTAACCTCCTCGGGGCTATCAGATAAAACATTACCCCAGAGGTTCGCCAATTCAGAATCCAAGGTATCTCTTACCCCCACAAACGACCTATACCAAAACAAGACCTCCCGTTTCCAAACTCCGCCTCTACAGATCGAATCTAAGATCCCTGTGTCCCCTTTGATCCCCAGTGATTGCCTTGACCACCTGGCAGATAGTTGATAGAACTTAAATATTGTTAAAGACCTGTTGGTCAAATTCGTTAGAGACTCCCAGCTCATAAGGCATGATTTGACACAAAGATCCCCCCATTTCTTAAAGCCTGCCGCTTTAGGCGGCTGAGACAGTTGGTCTTGAAGACATTCCGGAGTACCAGGGGAATCCCAAATTGGGGCCTGTGTATTATAATAAGGAATCCCTAAAGTTCTCCGGACATATGTCCAATTCTTGAGTGCTGCCTGCAGAATCTTAAGACAGAGTTTTTTATAGAATTTTTGGTCGCCAAATTTGAAAAGAAAGAATTCCAGGCCCTGTGGCTGGTCATGTAATAACACCTGAAAAAGGCGGCATTGTGAAGAAGAATCTAATTTATTGGCCAATATTCTAAAATTCTTGAAGTGAAAGGCATGGCAGTATAAAAATAAATCCGGTAGGGCCAAACCACCTATCTTCAACCCTCTCCTTAATTTCTTCCAGGCAATCATGGGTGATTTTGCAGCCCATATAAAGGATCCAATCTTCCCTTGTAGGCTAGTGATGTCTTTAGGGACAAAGGGTAGCAGGATAGTGTTAAAGAGAAAGGTTATTTTGGGAAGTATAGTCATTTTTCCAAGATTGACTCTCCCATATAAATTCAGTGGCAGACTTCCCCATCTTGTTAACATTTTCGAAATTACCTTCACAACAATCTGCCAACGACTTTGGGGATATCTGTCAATTTTTGAGTAAGACGGATTCCCAAGTACCTAATTTTTTGTCTAGCCCCTTGAATAACAGATAAGTTGTTCCACCCCAATATATCTGTTTTCTCCTTATTAATTTTGTACCCGGATATCCTTCCAAATTCCTCAGCCAGTTCGAATAGTCGAGGAATTGCCTCAACATGATTTGAAGTGTATAAGAGAAGGTCGTCCGCGTACAAGGCGGTTTTAAGCTCCCGATCTGCTATTTTAAAAGGTGAAAGTATACAGTCGGCTCTAAGTACACAAACAAAAGGCTCAATGTCAAGATTAAACAATAGGGGGGACAGGGGACATCCCTGCCTGGTGCCTCGGGAGATATTGAACCAATCCGATAGGCCTCCATTAACCAGGACATTTGCTCGAGGACTCTTGTAAAGAGATTTAACTCCCTCTATGAAGATTGGAGGAAACCCAAAACTCGCCATAGCAGCCCAAAGATACGCCCAGTTAACCTGATCGAATGCTTTGGCCGCATCGATTGCTATAATGGCTAGTGGCAACCCCCTCTCTTCAGCGAAGTCGATTGCCCCGATCACCTGAAACGTTAACTCGTTTAGCTGCCTCCCCGGGATAAACCCTCTTTGATCTGGGTGTATAATTGTTTTTATAATTCTGGCGAGTCTAGTGGCCAGTATCCCGGAAAAAATCTTCAAATCCGAATTTAACAAGGAAATTGGTCTGTAAGACTCTATTTTTTGAGGATTTTTATTTGGCTTGGCTATAAGAGGTATAGTAGCTTCAGACCATGAAGGGGGAATACTATTGCCGCGTATAAAAATACTATTAAACAGTGTGGTAAGCACCGGAACCACTGATTTAGAAATATCTAAGTATATCTCAACCGGCAAGCCGTCTGGACCGGCAGCTTTACCACGGCTCATTTTCTTAAGTTGTTCTATTATTTCCCCCTCCGTGATCTCACTAACTAAATAATTCATATTTATTTCGGACAACTGGGGCAGATCTCTATGGCTCAACCACGCCCTAACCTCCTCTAGTCCAATGCTGATCTCTTCTTGATATAAGCCCTGCATGAACCCCCGTAGCCTCTTCCCTGTTTGCCACATCCTAGAAGGGCTGATTCCCTCCGAGTTAACAGCTTAATGTTATTCCAAGCCAGGAGGGCCCCACATTTTTCACCGTACTCAAAGTTTTTTAATTTACTGACCTCCCACCTTTCCTTAATGATCTTATCGGCTGCAGCTTTAAATGATGTTTGTAGATCTAGCAGCTCTTTCTCCAACTTCGGGATTCTCTCCCTATCTGACAAAGCAGCCAACTGTAGTTCTAGATCTTTTTCTTTTATTACTTTCAGATCGTCTGATTCTTTTTTCTTAATGGTTTTCCTCTTATGGGTCATTAATGAACTCAGTAACCCACGGAGAAAAGCTTTAAACGACTCCCAGACTATTTGTTCAGTAGAGGAACCAATATTAAAAATAAAAAATTCAATAATTTTCTCTTTTACCTCTACCTTCACCCTTTCATCCAAAAAAAGCGTCCTGTCTAGTGTCCACCTAATCTCTGTGGGCCTGGAACTCAACATAAAAACTAGTTCGACCACTGAATGATCGGAGATCCCCACCGGAGTGTGACAAACCGATACTATATCTGCAAGCAATCGCTGATCCGTCAAGAAGTAATCTATTCTAGAATACTGCTTGTACTTTTTGCTATAAAATGAATATTCTCGCATAGCACCATATTTGGCTCTCCACACATCCAGCAGGTTAAAATCTTTCATGATATTTCTAAGTGTTGAAATAGTTTTAGTAGGAGCTCCATATTTCACCCTGGAGGTCCGATCTAAGCCCTGGTCAAAGGCCAAATTAAAATCTCCCCCGAGTATTACGGGGGCCGAGGTATGTAGTAACCCTACACCCAATTTCAGAAGAGGACCAGGGTTGTCATCGTTCGGGTCATAATAGACGGCACAGGTAAAAGGTGTACCGCATATTGAGAGGGTTGCCACAAGCCACCTTCCTAACTGATCGGTATCCCATTTCAGCACCCTAATCCCCCTATTTGTCCTAACCACGATTGCAACCCCCTTGTGATACCTTTCTGCCTTGAGCACAATATATCCTGGACCCATCCCACTCTACCAAATACTTGTTCGCACGGATTCGACTCTAAATGGGTTTCTTGCAATAGGTAAATGTGGGCATCTGTGTTTTTTAAGTATTCGTGGACCGTGGATTGTTTCCTCCCACCCCTTAGACCGTTCACATTCCAGGAGAGGATTTATATATCAGCTGACCTACTCATGACCCGACCCGACCAGTACTTGCCATGCATCTAGAGCTTTAAAAAAATGTGGTAACTTTATTACGTATGAGGACAATTTTTCCATTTTCCCCTCCACCCAGTGATCCGTCCCAAACCCACCCCCGAGGAACCCTCCCTTCATACCTGGCGATGAAACCACCTTTAGGTGCTCCATGAGGACAACAATTGACTGGATTATCCTCTGCTAACCTAAATTGTGACATGCTTTTATGGCTTTTATAGCTTTTATAGCATCCCCCGCTACAACTAATAATGATTAGCCTAATAGCCTAATAAGAGCAAGTGTCCATACTAGTATAAGTGTAGTACAGGTGTATTTTATATGTTTTATTATTGTTTTTTTTTCCTTTCTCCTTTCTCCCCCTTTTTAAAAAAACAATTTTACCCTCCTTATTATAACATCCTACACCCGTGCTATCACTATTCGTTCCTTCTCTTCTTCATTCGTACTCTTCTCAGAGCTCACCCCAATTCAGTATCCTCCTTCCCCCCTTTTGCTCATTCTCATTTTATTTCTGTCTCATTTGAGATAGGAGATCATCAACATCTTCTGGCTGGCTGCAGTTGTACATTTTATTGTGCCACATAATCTTTAATAAGGCAGGGAACTTCATTTGAACTTGTGCCCCGAATGATCTCAGTTTGGGCATTCTGGATCCCAGTTCCCACTGCCTCTGGGCTGTTCTTCCTCCAATATCTAATCGAATTTGATATGGGTTGGCCCGATGATGGAGAGCAGGTTGAGATAGGCATCTACCTAAAATTAGCTCCTTGACACTATAAGTCTGGAAATTAACGAGGATCTTCCTTGGGGCTTTTCTGTCCGTGTGTAACTTAAAGGGGTCCCTGTGCACCCTTTGTATCTCCGACTCCAGATCAATATCAGGCCGATCTTTTAAAACTCCATCCCTTAATAACTTGCAGACAAACCCCTTGATATGTTCCTGTTCTTCCCCTTCTGGAATCTTCAATATTCTGAGATTGTTCCTGCGGGATTGCGTCTCTAATCTCTCCAAGTCCATCGCAAGGGATCTGTTCTGAGCTTTTAGGTTATCAATATCCTTGGAGTTCCCCTGAACAGATTCCGACAAAGTGGTAACTTTCAGCTCCAGAGTTCCTGTCCAGGTGGTAATGTCATCTAATCTAGACTCAAGGAGGTCAAACCTATCATGGATAGGTTTCTGGTTACTCTCAGAAATTTCAAACTTAGTCATTAGGTCCCCCCTCCGCGACTGAAAAAGGGAGCCTAACCTATCTCCGTCCAGACTGTCTGACCACTGCCGGTTCTCCCGGACTTGAACATCGAACTGAACTGGAACCTTTGGATGACAATGAGTACTACCCTCTGCAACGGATAATAAAAGCAGAGGGTCCGCTATTGCTAATGACACCTGGGGGGCCTGTAAGGCCTGTAAGGCTTGTGGAGCTTGAGGAGAGGGGGGGCTATTTACATGGCTATCAGCCTACTGACCCACAAAGGGGTCAGCGGTAAGAGTTTAAATCGACTCCACCGCAGTCCCAGAGTCCGGCATACCCTCCAAAAGCGTATAACGATTTTCCAGTGGGAGCGGGGGACAACTGGCCTCATGAGCTGCCACAACTGTTAGAAACAGAATGGAAGGCGCACTCAAAGAAATTACGGTGATACTTGTATTCTTGAATTTTCTTTTTCTTTATTTGGGTAATTATACCAAAAGACATGCACAGCCAACGCGTTTCGTTACGTATCGTAACTTCATCAGGGCTAGATCTGTAATATGGAATATACTGAGGTATAGTAAGTGTGAAGTTGAGCAGGCACCATAAGGTTGACAAAGTATCTAGAAGAGTTCGATGGAGCAGATCTGGGTGCCTGGTTATCAATGGATAAGAACTGGCCTGTCACTGTATTAGTCGGTTGATACAGATGTATACAGTAATTTTATAAAGGTAGTTTCTGTAATCGAGGATGGCTCTGCAACCAGTGAAAGTGCTCCTGGATATTTAGGAGAAATTTGGGTTCAAGGACCGCGTCGAGGATCCAGACATCGGTCCAGTAGGTATAGTATACTCCGCAATAAGAGTTAAGGATCTTCCGGCATGGTCACACGGAACGGCGAACAGGATACCACAACTGTACCTGATTGCTCTCAAGAACCTGCAACCTGCTCCATTATTTAAAAAAAGGTCTTAAGTGATGGAGTGTTTTTTGGAGGCAGTTGGACAGCTTTCGAACCCTTTACTTTTTTAATGCCTCCCACTTTTTTTTCCCCTTTATAAGGAGTTAATGGTGTAGGTCCCTCCTTTTCGACAGAGTCCAGCACACCTTTTGATCTCAGCTCCTGCTGGGATCTGAGCTGGTATCTATTTCTTTGTTTTCTCGGTGGAGAGATTGGTGAAATTCACAGCTCCCCCTGGCCCCTTGTGAGATTTTTACTACTAATGATACTCAAACTGGAAGCAGAAACGGGAGCAGAACCAAAACCAGGAACAGAATCAGGAGCAGAAACAGATTTTTCAGCCTGCCCCTGGCGCTGCACTACTATCCCCCCCACTCAAAGGGTTAACTGGAAGAGCTCCTGTGGACTGCAGATCCATACAGTCACACTGCTGCACCAGCCCTGCCTGAAACCACCTTACCGCAGAGGGCTGTGTAGAAATGCAGCAAGAATGGAAAAAATCCTTACAGACCGGCCCCCGAAGTTGGAGATATGCCAAAGCAGAACGGGCACGATTCCAGAGGCTTGTCCGACGATCTCCGAACCGCCGCCCTGGAGAGAAGCCTGCTTCCTGAAGGGACCGCCCCCACTCCGTCACCGCCTCACAACCAATATACTTCTCCTGGGTCCTAATGCCGCTGAAGGGCCACCGGAGCCTCGAGAAAGCAAAAATCGGGCAGATTAATCATTTTCCCCCTCGCGACTTCAAATAAGCACCATCGTACTCTGACCCAAACGATTACCGCCGTAGGTTCAGCCTCTTTTCATGCCGTCCTATTCCTCTCGTATCAAGCCTATGCCCCATCCCAGAGCCCCTGCGACCAGCGTTCAGCCTGCCGTCGCCATGTTCCTCCTGGCTCCGCCTCGTATCTTTACACTTCCACCGGTGGATCCTCTAGTTGATGACGAAGCATGCATGATTGACTGAGTGAAATACTTATCTATTGTTTCCGCGACCCTAGAGATACATTTCTTATTCTTGGGAAACAAAGTTGTCCTGTTTTTGCGGTTGTCAGAAACTAATCCCTTCTTGTGTATTTGAGAGAGTTTCTAGTGACCTCTGAGCTAGCTGGCACTCATAATTAAGGTTAATATGTTCAGTAGAGACCTAGTCGACCTCAGTCCTACGTCTAATCTATAGGATATATTATTCCAATGCGCAGAGCCTATTGGGAATATAGGAACTACACTACATGGCGCCCAACGTCTGGTAAGGCACTAATTTAATGCTAGATACTAAAGTAACTCAGTCGTGCTTTACCCAGAGACCCCTTTTTCCAGTAAAATACTCCAATAGACGTCTGGAGTGGGTAAAAGGATAAAATATCCGCCACAACTTAGTAGGAAGAAAAACTTTTAGTTTGTTTAACGTTGAAGGTTACAGTGTTCCAAAATATTGTGCACCGAATCTTTGTTTCCTTGAAACTAGCTCTACAAACTTTCTGTCAACAAAATGACTGAAACCGAGAACGGTAGAGCAACAGGCAGTAATGCCGGACCAACTTTTGACATTTCAGGCTTAAATGAAGCCGATGCAGATGCTATAATCATCCCAGAAAATTTAAGGAAAGCCGTCACTATAAAATTGATGACAAATAGCCTAACATCGAGAGGTGGTAGGGTAATTTTTGTGATAGAGGCACACGAATATCACCAGACAGAGGTATTCTATTCATGGATTCTCTTCCCTGAAGCAAATTCAGTAACACACTTGTTTAACTTATACAAAGAAGATGAACCTCCAACGGAATATACTCCTTTCAAGGATGTTGAAGTTCCACTATCTTACCAAGAGCACGCGCTCTGGTTTAAAGGCGCCCTACAACATATAAATCACATTACCAGCCTCGGTCCACTAGGTAGACCAGGAGCTACATGGCCGGTATTAGCCAGCTATACACCACATCCTGCCATTGAAGAAATGACAGAAGCGGAACTATTAGTTCAACTAAAATAACTAATCAAAATACATAGTCAATTGGTTCAATATGTCATGCGGACTTTAACAGTCCAATCTCCTATAAAAAATCCAAAAAAGACTCCTTATCAGGGGAATACAAACAAAATTTCACCAGAGACTATACAATCAGTCATTGGCAAAATACCCGCAAAACGGGAACAAATTCCATTCTGGATAGCTCAAAAAATTACTCAAATCGAGGCAGTATTTCCTGATACGACCCCTCATGAGAAACACAAGATTCTAACAATCTGTTTACCAATGGGGATCGCACCACACCTGGAGGACTGCGACACTTGGGGTACAGTCTTTGCTGCAATCTACACTGAAACACATGGTGTTCCGTCCATGGCGATAATACCAGATGCCCTGAAACAGATTCAAAATAAATACGGGGCAGAGCCTGCTTTAAATCTAGGTATGAAATTACTGAAAGGTTTCAAACAGGTCTCAACAATAATATAAGCTAATATTAAAGGTGAAGCAGCATCCATGGCGATCCACTAGAAATTAAGAGAATTTGATGTAACTGAGCAACCTCAGGAACTAGCCAGAATAATCGAAAAATCATATGAAGAACTAGGTAGAGATAGTTTGGGTGGGAAACCAGTCATGCCCCAACTAATGGAAAGCCCAGAAAAGTCCTTCATAAAAAAACTCTCACTACTCCTAAGAAGAAGTGGGAAAACACTAGACAAACTCTTCCTAAAAAAGAGCGTTCTTAGTCCCGAGGTAGGTCTCCTCAAAAGGAGCCCTCTGGAAAGAGGTATGACCTCAGGAATAGGGATAATCTGAGAAAACCTGACAGACATCAAGATACTGATACACGTCCCTCTCGTCCTTTCAGACTTTGTCACAGAAATCGGAAAGAAGAGGACGGTCAGAACAGAAGGAAGAACGCGTGAAGTCCAAAGACGAACAGCACGTTCAGAAAAATAAGAAAACTCAAGTCACCAAAAAGAAGGTAGCAGGTCTAAAAATCAGACATGCTGAGGATCTTGAGGACACAACTCAAGAACGGAAGTGGGCCCAGACAATGCTGGACAGCGCAGCAGAAGTAAGCATAGCTCGCAAGATCTTGAAGAATCATCTGGAGACAGTGGACTTGAATGAGTACATCCAAGTTGAAACTGCAGATACCAGGGTTAGTGTACCCCATAAGTTATATGAAGTAACGCTCCGGATGGAGGGGGACATAACTAGGAAAATAAGAGCACTCTTTTGGGAGAAGCTCTCTTAGGGTTATGACATTCTTCTAGCTGAAAAAGACTGGCCACCAAAAATTTTCAGGGAGTGCCCACATGGCGAAGACATCATTATCATTCTACACAACTAAGGGGAGAGGGTCAATCGTGTCTAAGGCTCTCACACCCCGAACCCCCTGAGTAATATTTGTATACACGTAGAGGGGTGGAGAGAAAAAGTAGGAAAAGAAGAATAGCTCCTCAACACTCCACAAAACACTCCACAAAACAAAAAATCCT
The DNA here is from genome assembly GCF_964263255.1 of Lissotriton vulgaris. Lineage (NCBI taxonomy): Eukaryota > Metazoa > Chordata > Amphibia > Caudata > Salamandridae > Lissotriton > Lissotriton vulgaris. Next base: position 196,894,829 of record NC_141685.1, read on the forward strand.
TTGTTTTGAGAATACTGCCCTCACTCACACACCGATGTGTGTGACATGCTTCATCATCGGGTCTGCTTACACTACGCTCAGGTGTAGCCACACTCTGGGCGGAGCATAGGGAGGGGGGTTTTAACATAAAAAGACCATAAGACAAATGTACAAGACCAAACAACATATAAACATATAAATCATCATTATGCCAGCCTTATCCAATCATATTCCAATTCATAAAAAATATACCTATGCCAGAAAATGTGCTGTAGCCCAGGCTCCAGCATTATATAAAAATCATGTAGGATGGGATGAAGACTCTCCTCATAAAATCCAGTTACAAAATCAACCAACTGCCCAAAGGCAGTACCCAATGAAGCAAGAAGCTAAAAAACAGGTCAGGGAGATCTTAGATCAACTTGAATATCAAAGGGTGATTGAATCATGCACCTCGTCCATGAACAATCCTTTGTTTCCTGTTTCCAAACCAGACAATACATATCGTCTAGTTTTGGATTACAGACATTTAAACTCTTGTTGCAAAACCTTTGCAGTACAAAATGCACACAGTGCGGCACTGATGAATAACATTGTGCGCAAAATATATAAAACAACATTAGATATTTCTAATGGTTTCTTCTGTCAAAATATTGCACCTGAAAGCAGGTATTTGACCGCTCTCTCAATTATGGGGACACAGCGACACTTCTGTCGTCTCCCCCAGGGATTCAAGAATAGTCCAGGATTATTTTCAGCCAGAGTAAGAGAGTTACTACAAACGTATGATGATGAGGCATTATCTTATGTCGATGACATCTATCTAACAGACGATGATTTGTATAGGCACTTGAACAGAGTGAACACCATTATACTTGGTTTCGCCTCTGAAGGGTATAAATTCAATTTTAAGAAATCACGAATTGCCCACCTCAACGTCCTATTCTTAGGATATAAACTTTCAAGTGAAGGCAAAAGCCTGGCAGCCAACTTTTTAGAAAAGTGTGCGCTGCTCCAACCTCCAAAAACGCTGAAAAACGTACAGTAAATTCTAGGTTTCCTAAATTTCGGAAGAACTTACATTCTAAATTACGCAGAAAGGGTTAAACCTCTCTATGAATGAATCAAACCTGATTTCAAAACAGTCAATTGGACTCAAAAACACACAGAAATGTTACGTTCAGTACAAACAGACATGTTGGCAATAATACATTTGCAAACACGCGTAAACGAACGCAACTTAGTGATCCGAATCATTCCAGGAAGATGCAGATTCACGTACTTGACCTTTAATGAAGGAGAAAAAGTACCAATAGCTTATAAATCACACTTGTACACACAAGAAGAAATGAAATTGCCCTGGAGGCAGTGACAAAAGCGAGCATTCCTAATGCAAAAGCTTTACATCCGAGATGGATACAATGGGTTAATTCTCTTGCTGCAACAGACGTTGAATACGTATTTGACACTTACTTGAAGACACAAGAATTTCTACAATACGAACAGGAATTCTGGCACTAGAACGGTACGAATGTATAATTTATACAGACGGATCTGCACAACCCGCAATTGGGGGTAAACAAGCTTATAGTGCTGCGTGCGCGATCGTTAAAGGTCGCTGGCGCGATGGTAAATTCCGACCGATGGTCACTAAAACACAATCTCTTGTACAGCTCAGCGAGCTGAACTACAAGCATTCAAGATGGCGCTTGAAAATACTGATTGCGAATTTCCCACACTCACAGTGTGAGATTCCTATTATTGCGTCCAATCTTACATTGAATACTTGCAGAACTGGATTCAAAACGGTTTCAAAGATGCAAAAGGTGGCCCAAGCATAAATTGCTTTGGAAACAAATAGTTCTATTACAGAAAGAACTACAAAAGACACACGTGATACATACACTGAGTCATCGACAGCGAAATAATGCTAGCTGTCAGTGCAATATGCAAGGACAGTTGTAAAAAATTACCTAAAGGCTTTCGACTCAATTACTCATGCATAACTGATGCGAATAATGTTCCTTTTGCTCGAATCCCTGGAGTCGGGGATAGAGTAATTCCAAACAAGGAACATAGATTAGGACTAATCTTAGCAGCACATGAAGGGCTAGCCTCTGCACACGCAGGTTTTTCCGCCACAGTATCATTATTAAAACAGAGATACTGGTGGCCGCGCATGAGGAATCAAACCAGAAACTATGTTTTGGAATGTGAAATCTGCCAGAAGATGAAACTCTCAACTGTAAAACGTCCTGCGCAGACGCCCCTATTAATTTCAGATAAACCATTAGCTTGCGTTTACCTGGACCACTGTAGTCCCTTAAAGAGGGATGGCAACTATAAATACATCATGGTCGCAGTGGATTCATGCCCAAGATTCATTTGGATGTGGCCTCAGCGCTCGGCTGATGCTCGAACTGTTATAAAAGATTTGCAAGTCTTTATCAGCACATACGCAGTCGGCATGCTACATTCTGACCAGGGTCCTGTGTTTAGCTCTCGAGCTTACAAGGAGGCCATGGCCAGTTTGGGCATTGCATTGCGGTATTCTAGTCCATTCCATCCTGAGGGAAATTCGGTTGTGGAAAGAAAAAAACGGGTTATAAAGCAATCTATAACAGGTAGGGTATTAGGCTCGGGTGACGGGTGGGTCAAACATCTAATAAATGTCCAAGGTAGTATAAATAATCTGCCAAGATCTTCTCTGGGGGGAATCACTCCATATGAAATCCTTGTTGGTACTAGAATGATTGTCAAAGACCTCGATCGTCATACTTCAGTGGTAGAACAAAAACCCTTTGATTTCAAAGACCGTTTGGCTGTTTTATAGGACTTCAATGAAACAAGAAGAAGTCTAAGCAACACTGTACAGAAGCCAACGACCACTGAAGAGAAACCACCTGTCCCAGCAAAGGCCTGTCTGGATTCCAAAGATTGGGGATCTAGTCAGAGAAAATATCGCGGACAAGAAGGAATTTGGGCCTTCTTACAGAAAACCGGTACCTGTCCTAGCAATTCACGGATCGAGAACAGTGTTACTGCTGCCCCTTGCTGAAAAAAAGGAGAACAGGTCCGTATCTATCGACCTGGTCGAACCACATCATGTGCCCAATAATAAGTAGTAGGCCAAGTGGACTCAAAGGTGTAGCAGACGACCAAATCAAGCTACAATCCAAGAGGTTTAAACTGAGACTCATCACCTATGAAGAATCTGCAGTGCGAAAAGAAGGACTATGCAATAATGCAATGGAACACGTACCTCTTGAAACCCAAATAACAGTACGTCAAGAAACACCTGTCTACAATGAAATAACATCTGAGTATACTAATATGACAAGTGATCAAGTGGTTCCAGTGACTTCAACAAATCCTGATGCAATCCCAACAATTGACAGAACTGCTTCTGGCTATTTCATTAACTTTGATACGTTTTCCGAGGATCCCAGTGCACCTGAAACAACGCCATCAAAAAGAACTTTTAAAGAACAAGCAGCAGAACTTTTTCATCAAATGGAATAGACTTATCTGGTTTCACCATGGGTTGAACTTTGGCTTGGGCTGGGTGTGCTTTTCTTCTACTTTGGCTAATCCTTGTGTTAACTTTGGGAATGCTGATAGATGAAAAATATAGTAAAAAGGACACAGCAGGTAAGAACATCAACTTACTCCTCAAGCCACACAAATCATCTCATTGTGAACAAAGAGACTTGTCATCAGTGAACATCACAGCTGTTCCTATACCTAGTGCTATTGTATGGGACAAAACCGATTACGACATCCTCGGTCCCGTAGAGCTGTTGAAAATTCCACACCAATTCAAGGTTTCCTTGAGTGACTTTGTTTCATCCAGTACCTTTTCTGATGATTGGGTCTTTGAGACTGTCAATAATATGATGTCAGACTTAGAAATGTCTGCAAAGTTTATAAAACATGAATACTTAGAAGGTTTGTCAGATTATAAACAAATGTATTGTTATAATCACTATGGTCATCATTATTTGCACAAATCATCAAACCCTAGAAATGTTTATACTTATAATCAATGGGAACATTGTCCGACGCCACCAAAGGGTAGCTCAAAAACATTCTATGAAAAGTTTCCATACTTCTCTGGTTTTGATATCTCAAATCCAGAAACATTGTACTTTAAAAATGTTAATAAGACAGGAATGAAAAGTATGTTGACTAATACTAAGCAAATTTACTCTGCGGCCTTTTATGCTCAGTTGTCCATATTAAGTTTTGACTTTTGGAAAGATAACATTGAGACAAAAACTGTCTAGGGCACAAAAGACGGCCAGGTGCAGGGATTAGAAGCTTTATTTAGAGCCTGCATCATCCCAGAACAAATAATGTTTTTAAACGACACTGTTCAACAGACATCTTGTCTTGGCTTAGCTAAGATAAAAGATTTACACAAACCGTCCATACCTAAACCAACACCTGATAGTACAAACTCTTCAGAAGATGGGGTAGACGTAAATAACATTTGACAACAAAACAGAACTGATCCTGATTGGACAAAATGGTTGATCTGGCCCATAGACACAAACAACTGTCAAGATAGATTCCTGAATAAAACACAAGGGTTTACATTCACTAGGCCAGACCCAAGATATTTCCAGAGACAACATCCGGGGTTAATAACATCATACAGTGTAGGAAAGTTACGCCTTGACTGGCTACAAAAATGTATACTACCGGAAGTAAAACAACACTTGTCTTTACTTAAGGATGGCATTGATTTAAGGGACTTCTTACTTGGACCTGCAAAACGTCATCATGAATGTTTTATATACTCTGGTATATATGCCATTTATAATGAGGCTTGGAAAACTACACTATTAGAGACTACAGAACGAATACGTGAAATTGATCGTATTAATTTAGAGAAATCTCTCTCTTTAGTTGACAATGAGTTAACGACTCTGTCATCCAGAATGTATTCTTTGGACAGCATAGTATCCTCTGCTATAGACATAATGGACAGTCACAATTAGGTTCTATAATGCTTTTAGGCTGGACGTTACAAAATCTTCGTTCTGGATACGTGCCATCAACACCAAGTCATTGTTTTCTGCATTTAACCTTACAGATAAACAAATCTTACTGGCACAAAGAGGAGCAGACTATACGGTGCTGAGCATTGAAAAACTGGAACAATTACCATTGACTGTTTCTGAGAAACCAGCAACTGAATGGATAATACATGGCACTATTAGCTTACCAGTCATGATTTTCCAGTTTCAATATTGTTTGAAACATATAACAGCAGGCGTGTATGAAAGGTAGGCTAAAGAATACATCAAGTCAACCTGGGAATTATCATACACACACAGATGTTGGAGTGGGGGATAGGAAGTATTTCTTACTGCCATAAATTGCAAACGCGTACTAAGCGGTACTCTTTTATGTCAGGGTATTAACTTACACGGAGCCTGTGATGGTTCTTCCACCAACTTATCCTGCCACCTGCAAGGTTCTCCAGCTGCAGTGATAGATCCAAATTATAGGCAGCTTTCAAATGGGAGCTACATTATGTTGAATGATCACAGCTGCTGTGGGATGTTGCCAGGAATAGCCTATCTCGTAACTGTGTCTGCCAGGGTCACTTGCTGTATGCAAGTATTGTTTCCAAAAAGCAAGGCAGACGGGGAGTCGCCGTTATGGCCTTCACTGAACATCTCTTCTATACGAATTGATACTTTAAGCAGAATGAAAGCCATTCTTTTACAAAAAACTGTGCCACTGACCTCGTTCAAAGAAACGTATGACCTGCAAGTTGCAAGGACTTCTGCAGGGATACATGCCCTTTTATCTGCAAACTGTCCTATACATTTCATAGAAATGTTAGGTCGTATCTTAAACATGTCTGATACCAGTGGTATTGTACATGTATTTAAGACAGTTTTTTCAGGAATGTTAGCACCTTTTGAAGCAGTCCACAGAATATTTCCAAATTTCGTGCACTCTGTGTTTGGCGGACTACCTCTCATTTTGGTACTCGCAGCAGGGATACTATTTTTGTTCCTTCTCCTACGATATGGCTAGCCAAATCACCAGCAATACCCAACTCAGCGTGGAGAACACTCTTCTGGCTCTGAGGTGTCGGAGCGCATTATTAAAATTTTTGGATTAACTCGTCTAAGAGATTTGAATACCACATGGTTTCAATCATTCAGACCAATCTGGCAAGATTGCATCTTACCTGTTCTACCATGCCTGCTATGCGGAGAAGAATGCGTGTTAGACATCTGTCTTACACTACCATCAGTCCTGCCAACGGATGTTGATGCTTTGCTTGGTCCAGTAACGGCTCATGCACTGTGTTGTCCCCAGCGGCTACCTATCCTGATGAAGGCATTCGTTAAGACCTCACAGACGCAAAATGCTGACGGTGAGGTACGAAATGAAAGCGGCACACAGGTACCACTTAATCCGAACATTGCTAACGCTGCAAATGCTGACGGAGATGATTCGCATCTGTGTACAAATGATCTTCTAAACGAGGTAATCCAACTTTCACCTACAATGGTAGACAAATTTTTTACAGACTTGGAAGACGTGATGTTTTCTCCTAATAATAACACTGACTTTTGAAAATAGCACACAGAGTTCCATGGACTCTGTATTCGGCCTTCACTTTTTCAAAACAAGACTTCTAACTATGGAACTCTATTTTTCTATGATTTGACTTTTTCCAAAATTGAACTTTTTTTGGGCACAAAGTAATCTGCTTAAAGTAGAACTATTCTTAGAGAACAAGAATTCTGTGATTAAATGCCAAATAACAATATTTGACCTTATCTACAACCAAAACTGTTTATGTATTCTGCTATGGAATGGTCTCGACCTTTTCTTGTGTATTTAAGAGCCATTAGATAAATGTATTTTCATGATTCATTCAGATAGCGTTTCCAATGTCATACTTTATGCTTTGAATGAAACATAGCTTTTAAACACTATTAATTGCATACAGCACACATTCTCTTTTTAGGTACAACTGATACCAATGCATTTTTATGTATTTTGGGAGGGGTTGCGAACACATGATTTAGATATGTTTAGAATGCTTAGAATTTAGTAAAATCGAACATAGAAAAGTGGAGTGGGTATTGTGTAGCATTTTAGGACCCTATTGTAATTTTCCTGATTCATGCCCTTATATAGGTACAATCCACATTGCCCTTATATAGGAATAGAAATCATAACCATATTTAGGCATAGCCCATGCAGTCCAAATACAGGCATGGCTACTTCCACCAGTTCCAAAAAGCAACAATGATTTCTTGGAAAATCGGCTTAAGTAGTCAGGGAACTTCCCCTTGCATGAATATTGATTTGTCCAAGGACTAATGACATTATTATGTCCGACTTTACGTCAAACCAGGCACCTTCCAGGTATAAATATACCTTCACTTGCCCTAGCAAACCCACAGTGGTTTGGAGCAGTTCGACTATCTACTTGCCCGACGCAGCTCGCTAGAGCAAGTGCCGAAGGAAGCCGACCCTCCAGCTGACGCACTGACGACAAAGCTGTCCTTTCTCTCACTGAGAATCCAGCTCCAGTGTTTCCAAGCTTCCCTTGCGGGGTGTTGGGAAATCGAGTCCCGAGACAGAGAGATACCAGACCTCCTTCATTCTAAACTAAGGTATGGAGCTGATTAGATCCTAAGAGAAATCTTGGATAGATTCTTGGCAAAGAAAACTAAACCTATGCTTTACAAACACTTACTTCTTCCCTCGTACTAGACTTAGGTTAGGTACATTGGGGTAGGCGTATTTTAGAAGCACCAGTTGAGTACTTTTTGTCTTTGTTATTTATGTATGTATTTTATGGCTTAGAAACCATACCATGCTTTTACAGTATTATTTTAGAATACTATTCCTGCTGTACGTATTATGCTTTGCAGTCTGTCTAACGATTGTATCAATTTACTTCTCTTGTAAGAGAAAGAAGACTGTTCAATAAAGCTTTGATTGAAAATGCCTATCTCTCTATTTCTCTACAAACTCTGTAGAAACGAAGCATGCACGATTGACTGAGTGAAATACTTATCTATTGTTTCCGTGACTCTAGAGATACATTTCTTATTCTTGGGAAACAAAGTTGTCATGTTTATGCGGTTGTCAAAAACTAATCCGTTCTTGTGTATTCGAGAAAGTTTCTAGTGACCTCTGAGCTAGCTGGCACTCACAATTAAGTTTAATATGTTCAATAGAGACTTAGTCGACCTCAGTCCTACGTCTAATCTATAGGATATATTATTCCAATGCGCATAGCCTATTGGGAATATAGGAACTACACTTCAGCTGGGGCCCCCATTGGTAGAATTTGTGGCGAGTCAGTCTCTCGCATCCGTATTGATATTGGTAGTTCTGTTTCTTGCGGCCACGTCTGCGGCCGCAGTCTGCTCCTAAAAAAACAGTGGGTAGGAGTGGTGGTGGGTGAGGGAGCCTATGTGGTACTGAGCTTGTACCCTCGCCACTGTCTGAGTCCTCAATTGATGTGTTAGAGGAGTCTGAAAAGGTTATGAGCTGAATATTATGATAGCGGCCCCAGTTCTTGTTTCTAGGTGGCTGGTAAGGTGTATAGTAAAATGTGTCAAGAAGATATGGATAAGTCTGATCCCTGTTGTAATTCTTGCTGTCCTTATGAATTTTGTTTATTTTCTTGTTCTGTTCAAAGGTATGGAAGGTAGCGATAGTGGCGTTTACTCTGTCGAGGAGCCCTTTGGCATCAGTGATGGTACCGTCAGCTAAGATAAGTTTTTCTAATTCTGCTATCTCCTCTAGCTCTTTCTTACTGTGCTCTATCGCTGTGTCAGTACCAAGCACCATCCAGTGCCTGGAGCAGGTAGTGGCTAGAAGTCTGAAACCAGTGCGAAATTTAGGATCCTGGGTGAAAATAGCAGGAACGTTACTTATGCGGGCATGCAGGTCAGTACCGATTTTTTTTTTCTTGAGAGTTTCTAGTCTCTCAAGCAGTACCCTGGACGTGTTGGGTGCCGAGGGGAGGGGAGTGGAGGTCTGGGAGAGTAAGGAAGGGCCACAAAGGATGTTCCGGATGTAGTCATCCGAATAGGACAGGGTCTACCTAGAGGACATAATGTGCAGGCTAGTTGCACATTATTGGACACAAAAATGTGTTGTGTATATTTAACAAATTATACTCTTGCAATCCGGTGATTGCTGAAACGTAAGTAAACAGAAACAGGAGTAAACCCCTTATCCCAGCTGAGACCGGTTGTAACAATAGAACAATGTCTTAACCGGTATATCATACAAGGGGACAGAATAAGGTGTGTATCAATCATCAAGCACAGAAAGGGTACAGGGGAGACCAAGTAAGAGTGGGAGGGTTCTTATTTGCATATAGGAGCACAATGGACAACTAAATTGCAGTAACCATAACAACCAAATATGCACTGGAAGTGTTACAGTGAGTAAACGGCGCAGTGACACAAGTGATAAGGAGAACAACGTGAGGAGGCGATAACAAAATAGCGGATCAAGCAAAAGTATTTACAATCTAAAAACATGATTTCGTTATTAGCGAGTGACCCCTAGGATGCCGCGAATAGCGTTGTCGAGTCGATGGCGCTTCGACCTCTGTTAGCTTGAGGTCATCATCAGGGGGATGGTTACACGATTGAAAGTGTTCTCTATAGGATCAGGAGGGAAGGGAAGTACAGTCAGATGGAGTAAAGCCCAGACAATGGGAAGGGGAGGAGGGGTTGGGGGGATGGTGTGTTAGAGATAAGAGATAAGGGTTGGAGGTTACCTGAAGGCACTTCAGAGGGCGAAGGCGAGTATACAAGGGAAGAATGCCACTTGTGTGGGTGCTGCAAAAGAGGCAGCAGTAATTGGCTGCGGACGATCTGAGGAGTGGAAGGAGGAAAGGCATAGCTGTAAATGCTGGGGACAAAATGGAGGCAGGGCGGGGCGGGTGCAGGCGCATGATGCTTACTGATTAGTAAGGTCAGGGGAGGTAGCGTAATTGTGACAAGTTAGTTCTCTCTAAGCAAGGGAAACGAGCATAGTAAGCCCCAAGGCTGGACAGGGAATCTATGGCAAATTACAGAAGTACGGGGGAGCAAATTATCTTACCTGGGAAATGAATAAGAGTCTGGCGGGAATTCGGCCCGGACAGCAGATGAGCAAGGGAACCGGCGTGAATCCGGGGAGGGGGGTCATGGACGAATGAAGCATCTGGCAGCGTGCAGGACAGCAACCCGGAAATAAGGAAGGCAGCCAGGTCACATGGAGGGTGACGCGCGCGCTGGGATAAGAAAAGATTAGAGCGTCAAGGCATTAGAGTCGTTGTAGTGCACCCGGGGGGGACGAGTCATAGGAGAGAAGGAATGTCCAAGGGGCACCAAAATGTGATCAAGAAACCAATTAAACAGACGACACGTATCTGCAGTAAACAATGCTGATAACATGTTAAACATTTGTGATTGAAACACGGGAACATGAAGCAATCGGACAGTTAGTATGCGTGATAATTTAGACTAAGATTACTTATGAATCCAACATTTGCATTAGAATGAATAATATCCCATGAAAAAACATGAAAAAACAATGCGCTCGGTTACATGCGCATAAATGATCTAATGGGTAGAATGGTGGGCAACGTTACATGCGCATGAATGGTCCATGAGTTAAAGTACTGGAAGTTTAGAACGGTGCGTGAAGTTACATGCACATCAATGGTCCTTGAAATAAGGACTACAAGATAAAGTAACAAGTCAATATGTACAATGAAAGATCACTAATAAACAAACACGTTAGTACTGTTATTCAAGTAATGTGTTGATATGTACAGTGAATGGAAATCAATGCAATTAAACAATTGTGATCCCTAAGAATGGAGTGTGTACATAATGCCCCATCTCGCTCCTCCCATTCCCTGCCAAAGTCATTGAGAAAGCCGTCAACAGTCAGCTCGCCGCCCTCCTCAAATCCAAAAAATCCTTCGACCCCTCACAGTCCGGCTTCCGAGCCAAACACAGCACCGAAACCGCCCTCATCGCAGCAACAGACGACATTCGAACTCTACTGGACAACGGAGAAACAGCTGCCCTCATCCTACTTGACCTCTCCGCAGCCTTCGACACAGTCTGTCATAGCACCCTCATACAACGCCTCAGCAACGTTGGAATACAAGGAAAAGCATTGGACTGGATAATTTCGTTCCTCGCCGAAAGAACCCAGAGAGTCCGCCTCCCCCCTTTCAGATCAGAGGCCACCGAAGTCATCTGCGGCGTACCACAAGGATCATCACTCATTCCCACCCTCTTCAACATATACATGAGTCCCCTCGCATCCATCACACGCCAACACAACCTCAACATCATCTCCTACGCAGATGACACCCAGCTGATCCTCTCCCTCACCAAAGACCCAAACACCGCTAAAACCAACTTACACGAAGGAATGAAAGAAGTAGCCGAGTGGATGAAGAACAGCCGCTTAAAACTGAACTCGGACAAAACGGAAGTCCTCATCTTAGATTCATCCCCCGCTGCCTGGGACGACTCATGGTGGCCTCAGGCCCTGGGAGCCGCACCCAAACCTACAGACCACGCACGTAACCTGGGCTTCATACTGGACTCCTCCCTCTTGATGACCAGACAAGTCAACGCCGTCTCTTCATCATGCTTCAACATCCTACGCATGCTCAAAAAAATCTTCAGGTGGATCCCCACTGAAACAAGAAAGACGGTCACCCACGCACTGGTCACAAGCCGACTGGATTACGGAAACACCCTTTACGCCGGAACCACAGCCAAACTACAGAAAAAACTCAAACGGATCCAAAACGCCTCAGCCAGACTCATACTAAACATCCCCCGTCAAGCTCACATTTCCGGTCACCTGAAAGACCTCCACTGGCTCCCCGTCAACAAGAGAATAACGTTCCGTCTCCTCACCCACGCACACAAAGCCCTCTACGACCTAGGACCCGAATGCCTCAACACGCGTCTATCCTTCTACACCCCCACCCGCCAACTACGATCGTCCAATCAAGCCCTCGCCGCAATACCGCGCATCCATAGAGCCACCATGGGGGGAAGATCCTTCTCCTACTTAGCGGCCAAGACCTGGAACTCTCTCCCCACCCACCTCCGCCTCACACAGAACCACCTCTCCTTCAGAAAGCAAATAAAAATCTGGATATTCGATAAGTAAAGTACCCCCCTCCCCCAAGAGCCTTGAGACCCTCTGGGTGAGTAGTGCGCTATACAAATTTTCGAACTTGAACTTGCCCCTGCGGACGGTCCCTCCACCTCGGGGGTGGCGGACGGACGCAGGGCCGTCCGCCAACCTAATAGACCCCATAGTTAATCAAAATATCAAGTTTTTTTAAATGCTTGAAAGTAATTATCAATTAATGAAATAATAAATATAATTAACTTAAACATACTTAAAATACTTAAATAACCTTCAAATTAATAAATAATTAATGTAAGTTAAAAAAAACATACAAATTGATTTATTAATACATATATATATATGAACGTAATATTAATAAAAAATATAAAATATTTTTACCGTAGGTTAGAGGAAAGGGTAACATTTACTATTACCACTCCAGTGAGTGCAACAGTAGAGAAAGCGTTTGATAGCGTAGGGGTAAAAATTATTATTCACACTCCAGTGAGTGCAACAGTAGGGAAAGCGTTGGATAGCGGGAGGGTAAAAATTACTATTCCCACTCCAGAAAGTGCAACAGTAGGGAAAGCGTTGGATAGCATAAAGGACAAAATTACTATTCCCACTCTAGAGAGTGCAACAGTAGGGAAAGCGTTGGATAGCGTAGGGGTAAAAATTACTACTCCCACTCCAGAGAGTGCAACAGTAGGGAAAGCATTGGATAGCGTAGGGGTAAAAATTAATATTCCCACTCCAGAGAATGCAACAATAGGGAAGGCGTTGGATAGCGGGAGGGTAAAAATTACTATTCCCACTCCAGTGAGTACAACAGTAGGGAAAGCGCTGGATAGCGTAGGGGTAAAAATTACTATTCCCACTCCAGAGAGTGCAACAGTAGGGAAAGCATTGGATAGCGAAGAGATAAAAATTACTATTCCCACTCCAGTGACTGCAACAGTAGGGAAAGCGTTGGATAGCGTAGGGGTAAAAATTACTATTCCCACTCCAGTAAGTGCAACAGTAACGAAAGCGTTGGATAGTGGAGGGGTAAAAATTACTATTTCCATTCCAGAGAGTGGAATAGTAGGGAAAGCGTTGGATAGCGTAGGGGTAAAAATTACTATTCCCACTCCAGAGAGTGCAACAGTAGGGAAAGCATTGGATAGCAGGAGGGTAAAAATTACTATTCCCACTCCAGAGAGTGCAACAGTAGGGAAAGCGATGGATAGCGTAGGGGTCAACGTTACTATTCCCACTCCAGAGAGTGAAACAGTAGGGAAAGCGTTGGATAGCGTAGGGGTAATAATTACTATTCCCACTCCAGGGAGTGCAACAGTAGGGAAAGCGTTGGATAGCGTAGGGGTAAAAATTACTATTCCCACTCCAGAGTGCAACAGTAGGGAAAGCATTGGATAGCGGGAGGGTAAAAATGACTATTCCCACTCCAGTGAGTGCAACAGTAGGGAAAGCGTTGGATAGTGTAGGGGTAAAAATTACTAATCCCACTCCAGAGAGTGCAACAGTAGGGAAAGGATTGGATAGCTGGAGGGTAAAAATTACTAATCCCACTCCAGAGAGTGCAACAGTAGGGAAAGCGTTGGAAAGCATAGGGGTAAAAATTACTCTTCCCACTCCAATGAGTGCAACAGTAGGGAAAGCGTTGGATAGCGTAGGGGTAAAAATTACTATTCCCACTCCAGAGAGTGCAACAGTAGGGAAAGCGTTGGATAGCGTAGGGGTAAAAATTACTATTCTCACTCCAGTGAGTGCAACAGTAGGTAAAGTAAATACTTCATATATTAATTAAATATATATATATATATATATATATATATATATATATATATATATATATATTAATACCAATTACAAATTAATTAAAAATAATCACTAATTTAATATAATATAATAATTAATCAATTAAAAATACAAATAAAAAATATTAAAAATCATTACCTATTAATACAAATTAATTACCAATTTACAATTAATTAATTAACAATTGAAAAATAATTAACAATTAAAAATAAATACCAATAAATATATTTAAAAATGTAATTAATTACAATTAAATTACTTCCCACCCTATTCCCCTATAAGCCCACAACCCGCTACAGTAAATAAATTAACAAAATTAACATAATTATCAATTAATCAATTAATAAAAATTAATTATCAATTAAAATATAATTAATTGCCAATTAAAAATTCATTACCAATTAATTCAAGATAAATACCAATAAATAAATTAAAACATTTAATCAATTATAATTAAGTTACTTCCCACCCTATTCCCCTATAAACCCACAACCCGCTACAGAATTAAATTACGCAAAAATTAAATACCATAAAATTCATTACTTAAAATAAATTATAAAATAAATATACACTTTTCACACATATACTAACATAAAAAACACTTTAAAAAATGCAATATTATTAAAAAATCGATAGTTAACATCTATATTATATACTTCGATATTTTGACTTTCTATATTTATGTAAATCAATATTAACTTACTTACCTCAATATCGATATTTTTGTAGTCTATATTCTGTCACTTCGATATTTTGTCCATTACATTCGATATTTTTGTTGTCTATATTCTGTCCATTCGATATTCTGTCCATTCTATATTTTTTACTCGATATTAGTGCAATTCTATTTTTTTTACTCGATATTTTGAGTGTATACCGATGGAGCTCATTTGAAGCTTCCTGAGGACAAAGATGTACTCTTTTTGAAGGTATTTCAAGGGTGTCACCAACTGACCAATGGACTGAATGCTTTTAACAGAACGCTATGAAATAATATTTGCATTGGAATGTGTATTCTGAGGCAGCCTATCTTATACTGCGCACAATGCAAGCTTAAAATAATGACTTACATATTCACAGTGCTTTCGGTGACAGGCTGGGAGCTCATAACTCTTAAAACACACGTCACTATTACCCACTGGACCAACCAGAATTCAATTTTGTGGCTCTATGTTACATATTCAGATATGTGAAGTGATCACATTAACCATTAAAGGTTTCCTAATTTAAAGTAGTGCATCTCCACCGATTAGTTTAACTTGCATTTATTTTTCATTTAAGGTGTATATTATTTTACATGCAGTTACCTGAAGGTGAAAGACCAACATAATAGTTACACAACAGTTTGTTCTTTTTAGCCATGCTTTTGATCCAGCCCCCACTCACTGAACCACGCCCCCCCATTGCCCTCAAGGTTACAGTTTCCATACTCTTTGTAATGCTCACATCGAGTGGTGCAGAGGAGGCCCTGTTCTCTAAGTACGTATGATATCACAAATTTCAAGGTACCTACTAATTTTAAACGGAAAAGGGCATGCCTCAGAAAACATTACAGATGAATACATCCCCATTAAATTATACTTGAAAATGGATCGGTAAGTTCCCTGCAGCGGGTCTGAAGGTGCTTGTCTGCTAGAGTTGGGCGAGCCACTGGACGCGCAGGCCAGGCTCGAACCAGATGCTTGGCTCCGGCTCGGCTCCTTTCCGACCTTCGAGCCCAACACGAGCCGAGCTTCCACGTGGAAGCGCACGCTCTGACCTGAGGCTGTAAGAATGAAAGAAAAAACATCAACCTTTGATGCATACCAGGGAGGAAAGAGGTCCTTTTCTGGTGGCTGAAGGGCGCAACGTGGCAGGGGCCTGCACTCGTTACGCTCCTGTTTAAAAACTCACTGTAAACATCTCAATGCAGTGATGCAATCGGATATATTCTGAGTTTGAACACTTCTGCACGATAGAAAAATGCTGTTTTTCTTTATTTTGAAGAGTCTTTTTCATTGTAAATGGTTTTTGTTGCACCTTTATAAGCCAAACATGTTCAGGGCTCGGCTTGTGCAAGAGCTCCTAGACCTCGGCCTTCCCAGGTAATTCCCTGGTTGGCTCACCTCTGTTCTCACCTGCGCCACTGGGATGGAGAGAGCAGGCCTCGTGGGGGCATCCATGAGCTCGGCTGAGGAGCGCCGAGGCGCTTCCCTCACGCTGCGGATCTCGGGTGGCACCAGCCTCGGTCTGGTGTCTGTGGCCGTGTTTCTGAGGTGAAACAACATGGCGGGAGGGAGAGGAAGGCCTGGGTCCAGATTGAAAGTACGTCATGACGGCCCTTCACGAGCCATCTGCGCCATGACCCAAGCTGCTAAACCAATCGGAAGCCAGCAGAGGAAAGGCACGGGCGCGATGAGCGGGTTACAGCCTATGACGCCTTCATTCACGGCAGCACAACGCCCTGATCAGGTCTGAATTTCCGGAGTGTGTCATGACGGGCAATTTCGTCAGCCACGTCTCCTGAGTCCTGAGCTAGTACACCAATCGGAAGCCAACATGGGTGCGCGTGGCGTGGGTTGCAGGCATATGAGGTCATCAGCACTAACGGCACGGCAACGCGTGCCAAAGGCACCTGCAGGCAAGACGCTTCGATGGCCCAGGGAAACCTTAACGTTTTTAGATTACGCATGTGTGACATTTTCATGTTTTTAGCATGTTTATGCGTGCCATTTCGTGCATTATGTGTGCCACTTTGAGTGACACTTTACCAGAGCACAGGGTAATTTACCAGAACACACTTTACCTGAAGGAGTCAGAGTCTTTTACAATAGAACCAGTTACATTACATAAGGACTTCACTGTACATGAATTAGATAAAAGATACAAACAGATAAACACAAAAATGGTAGTAAGTACATAAGTCACTACAGATATTAATTGTTAGAGTTACATATACACCAGTTGCAAATTAACTAAAAGTTACATTTTAAGAAAGGTAGAAGCAATTCAGGTTGGACCTATATATATATATATATTGCAAATTTACGCAGCATGATCTCGCCATTGCTGGGGCTCTTGCTTTAGGCCCGGACTTCAGGGTGTTGTTGCACTCATGGGCTGTGATCTTGGGCCTGGGGGACCCCAAGCTGGTGATGTCCAGATGGCCAAAGAATACAGACCGGGAGTGGAGGGTCCAAGGGAAGTTTAAAGACCAGCGTGGATAAATTCCCCAAAAGAACTATTGCTAAACGCATGCTGACAGGCTTTGAAAAGCACTGGAAATAAAAAACAGAAGACACAAGCAAAGGCTCCCAATCATAAATAGGAGGAGTCCTTTCATAAGGACGGGATCCCATCACCCACCAAAGTGGCATGCTTCATCATCTGGGATTTCTCCTCTTGGCTGAAACACCTAGTGCAGCCAAAGGCTACAACCCCATCACTGTGAGGGAGGAGCTCAGGGATGTTTTAGATACAACTCTTATACAGGATCTACTAAAATCCAGCAGATGTAAAGCACTAAAGTACTTGAGTGATGGACGCAGTGCAGAAAATCCAACTAAATGTGATACGTGTTTTAAAACTAACTACCAAGAGAAAAAGGAACTTTATTATGACCTCAGGGTGTTGTGGCCATCCTCAGGACCTCGATGTTAAGTGCTACTGCATAACAAAGTGATAACGTGAAAAAAGTAATAAAAAAACACTTAAAGGTGTAATATAGAATAAATACAACCTACAGCACCAGTAGTCACCCTTTTGGTGAATTAGGACATACTGATGGTAACCTGAGGAAGACAAAAATGGTGTTTCAGCCAAGAGGAGAAAACCCAGATGATGAAGCATGCCACTTCGGTGGGTTATGGGATTCCGTCCTTATGAAAGGAATCCTCCTATTTATGATTGGGAGCCTTTGCTTGTGTCTTCTGTTTTATGTTTCCAGTGCTTTTCGAAGCCCGTCAGACCGGTGGATAATTGTGTCTTTAGCAGATGTCCAGATGTCCTCCACACTTGTTGGGATAGTGGCTTAATAGCCGGCCCTAGCACAAAGAAGTGGCCGTCGGTCCTCCTCTAAGCAGCTGCTTCGACCTAGGCCTACTGCCCACGGTACAAGCAGACAATCCGCCCAAAGAAGTAACAAAAGAAATAACAAGATCAAGCGGCAACAAGCATAGCAGGAGGCAGTGACCCCCATAGAAAACAAGTGAGTGCAGTGCGAGCTATGATTATTGCAGAGGAGGCAAGCTTGAGAGTGTCACGCTGTGTTCAAGTTTCACTCACCTTTCACAGGAATCTTCCTAATGGGTCTTCAGAGTGACAAGGCAATATGTTGCCATGAGTTTGTAGGATACCTACCATTAGAGGTCTCTCCCTATTGATTTCATAACTGTGCTTTTTATGTTTGAAGTTCTTGTGTAGAACCTTTCCTGATAACTTTCCCAGAGGCCCTTTTTCTACAAGGACAACCTAAATGCTGTTATTGCTGAGACCCTACTGGGGTAAGATAGTCCGTGCCCTGTCGAGCATGGTCATCGATTTCAAAACAGAGAGGAGCTCCGTAAAACCAAAAGAGGTAGAGCACCAAATAGACTCAAGTCAAAGACCAAATTTCCTATTTGGCAGAATCAATCAATTCAGTTGCATCCACACAATATAGCCATACCGCATCATCAGAACATAAATTCACAAATATAAAATACTAAATAATGTTTTTTATTAAATCTTATTTAAACGATTTGTTGCAATAATTTAAACATTTTCTTTGAAAAAAGGCTTCAGTAAACCATTACATTTCTTCAACACAATCAATTGTTATATATATATATATATATTAAAAAGGCATAACAACCTATATTGTATCAAGGGAGGGTCACATAAAAAAACGCACATAAAAATTTCACAACTTGTACACAAAAGAGCGGGAGAAAACAATTGACAAAAAGGTCATATCATTGTACAGAAACACCAGTCAATAATAGATTGTCTGTCACAGTCGGAATGCTTTACATAGTATTTTGCAAACATCCTAGAGATCTAGTGTCGATACTTAAAAAAGCATTGACGCGTTTACGGGGTAGAAGTGTATAGCAACCACCTTCTTCAGGAATATAGATATCTCCCAACTACGAATTGTATCGTATTTCAAGATTTTTTAGATGCAAACCCCTGAGTATTTTCTATGCATTCTAGCAGTTCCAAAAAGCGTGAGACCCAATTCGACCTTTCATCCAAAATAAAGGCGATTTCGGTCCTCAATTAACAGTCTACTCGTCCCTTCCGCTTCCACAAATATTCGCCTTTATTTTGGCTGAAAGATCGGATGCTGGAGCTCCCTGAATTTCTTGAAAGAGAGGTGCTGACCCCTCTATGTTATCACCATTGGCACAGTAGAATATACAGATCTTCGTGATACAATCTGACCTGAATAATTGGGTCTCACGCTTTTTGCCTCAGACATGACCACGGCTCTCCGTAGTGAAATATGGCCACAACTTTTGCAGACACTTCATTCTACTGTTTCCACCCTTAATTTCCATTCTGATAAACTGGTCCTTCAAGTTGACCTTCTGTACTCGTTAGCTGTCTTCACAGCAGAGATCGACAGCAAGCTCCCCCATCACAGACAGCTTGTCCTCATTTCCAACCTTTCTCAATGATGTTTTGTCTGAAATCAAATGGCTCACTGTCAGGACTGGACAATGTCAACTATTGCCAGTGCAACCCCTTTACAAGCCCCTGAACTCCACAACACCCAAACTCCAAATGTACATATCGTGTCCATCGGTTCAAGTCCTGAGCTTGCAGGCTCTCGTCAGGTGACTAGTCCTTCAGCGACAACAAATGTAGTAAATATCTGGGCTTGTAAAGGTCACAAATGTTCCCCAATGAACGGACATGCTCAGTCAATAAGTTTGAGTCCCGAGCAGGCAGGTATACCACACCAGCCCCCCTCAGCAGCGACCTATAGCACTCTGCTCCAGCCAGCCACCGGGATCACTGACTTAGAAGGAACTCAGCCATCACATCCTCTCAGCATGAGGGAATGGATGAGACTTCAGAAGCAGCTAAATAAAACCAGTAGCAACTCTTTCTCTGTCACTAGCAGTCTGTTGCCGCTGTTCACAAGTAAAAGAAGAAAGCCCCCATGCCTAACGGCAAAGAAAATGGACCCCACCAGACAAACACATGTCTCATTTTCGACCCAAACAGAAGGCCCAGTGCCCGCTGAGGCAAATGAAATGCCAGGGCCCACCGGCAACAGGCTATGTCAACCATCAAGACAATACGGCGCACATCCAGAAGACGTAACATCGAGGGCCACCCATGTTGGCTCATGTGGGCATGGGCTGACGATAACCCCAGACTGTCCTGTTGACCAACCTGGGCTTCCTGTCCCGGTTAACAGTGATCTTGCCCAGGTCACAAACGATTCCCTTCGAGTGACGGGACCGAGACCTCCCCAAGTCATCAGTCGAAACCAATTCATACTGTTGAGCCCTCCTTGTTCATCTGGCATCCAATCTGCCCCCCCATGACGGAGAATCAGGACAAATTAGAGAAAGCAATCTCAAACTGGCAAAAGAACGGCCAGTAATATACATGCACCTTCCAAAAAATTAGATCCATTTGCCGCCATGAGGTGTCCAAATGGTTCTCAGCAGAGTTACATTCAGGCAAAATAAAAACACATCATGCAGAACGGAAATAGCAAAGAACATATCTGACGGAAAATAAGGAGCTCTTTGTACAAAGCATGAAAGATTATAAAAAAAACTATCCTACAGGCTAAAATAAAATACATTTCAAACAAAATCATGAACTCCAATAATAAAACCAAAGACATTTTAGATATAGTGGGCGAAATAACAAACCGATAGACATATATTGCCAGTCACCGCAACATAAAAATTATGCAATGATCTAAACTCTTTCAGCCTGATTCATGTACGGGCCGTTTTGCGTGTCCCTAATAGCGAATCATAGCGATTCGCTATTGAGGACACGCAAAACGGCATTCATGTAGGAATTGCTACTTAAATAGCGATTCCTACGTGTTCTTTATTTGCGAGTAGCAATTTGCTACTCGCAAATACTCCCCATTCATTCCTATGGGCCAAGAGGCCCATTGGAATGAATGGGGATTTGCGAGTAGCAATTTGCTACTCGCAACTGAGATAGCGATTTTAAGGGTGACAGGGGTGTCCAAAGGACGCCCTGTAGCACCCCTAAAATGCACTTTTGGACAGGTGTTGCGCACACACATGTCCAAAGGACATGTGTGTGTGCTACATGCAACTTTGAAAAATGCTTTTAACCTCTTCGCCGCTAATGACAAGGGTAACTCGTCATGGACTTTCCATTGATTTCAATGGAAATTACATAAAAGAAGGAAAATAGCCTTAGCAGTAAAGGGGTTAAAAGCATTTTTCTGAGTTTTTGCTATTTACCGACAGGTCTGACCTGTCGGTAAATAGCGGCCCCAAATGTCCAATATCGCTATTTTGTTGTGTGTCATGAATAGCATTTAAGGAATCTCTATTAGAGATTCCTTAAATGCCATTCCACGCAAATATGCGAATTCTTAAATAGCGATTTTTGCATTTGGTATCATGAATACCAAATGCAAAAATTGCGCTCGCAAAGGGCCAGATTCTGAGAATCTGGCCCTCTGCGAGTGCAATTTAGCTACATGAATCAGGCTGCTAGTTTGTGGACAAAATAAAGGAAATACAAGACAGTATCCCCACCAGTATGTTAGACACAAAGACCGCACCTGAAAACAGAAACTACACCTCCATCTCAACCTTCCCCATATTAGCCAAGACTACCTAGTGGAACTAATAACAAAAGTGAAAAATGGCTTCCCGAAAGATGCATGCCCTCCACAAATTAAAAAAATCATCTCTGCCTCCTCAGAAATTGTCTTATGACTCATTATTCAATCTCTTACGAGGGGCGTAGCTTGGGAGCCAATGAGGTTGGCAGCGTGAGCACCGAGCTCCGCTAGAAACCCCACAATAATCCGGTATTAAACAATGCCTTGCACCCCCTGACGGCACCCGAGGATCGGAGAACAAAGGAGAACCCCATTGCTGCAGTTCCGCTACTAAATAAGGCGGGAGCCGGAATCCCTGGAGGCTTCCTGACCTGAGGCAGCCGCTGGAGGCACACACAAGATGGTGGCGGCATAGCACCAAGAAGCTCTAGAACTGAGCCGGGGGCAGCCGCAAACCACTTCTTAGGAGGCCGATAGAGCGGCGGACTGGTCTTGGGCGCAGCAAGGTACATCTTGAGAGCTGGACCAGAGCTGTGGCAGAGAGTAGAGTGGACCGCGGCGGCCGGCGGCGGCCGACGCTTGAAGGGCCTGGCGAGAGACTGCCCAGGGGCGCGGAGGGCGCGGTGACCGGAACCAAGAGTGCGAGGGGTCTGGACCTCCCGGAGCTGGGTCCGCACAGTGCGCTGCAACGAGGAGACGATCGGCGGCCGGGAGGCAACCGGAGGAGAGGCGGTGATCAGCCATGCACTGGTGAGTGGGGTGTGACGATGACTGGAGCTGCGGGCTGCAGAGGCGGACGCGTGGCTCCGGGGACGCTGCGGCCTGCAAACCGGGGCACGGGCGGAGGCGAGCAACGAGGGGCATTAGCTGGTGCCTGGTGAGTGGCGTGAACGGAAATAAGTCTTGGTGCATGCAGTGGGGGAGGCGAAAGGAGCGGAGGCTTGCCCTGATGTGCACATGAAAGGACCCCAGAGGAGAGGTGAAACGCTACGGGTCCTGGGGGAAGAAGGCAGCGAGTGGATTGCCTCCCGGGCGAGGCCAATTGCAGGGCCCATGAGAATCCAGGAGCTTGGTGTACCTCGGGAGTAGGTGATTGGGGGCTGAGTTGGCAGCGGCAGGCGAAACAACCAGCGTTGGGACGAAGCTGCCACGACGGTGGGAAAAGGTCTGAGGTCCTTGAGACTGAGCTGTGGCAGCTGGCGGGGAGCAACGTGGTAACTGTGGGCAAGTGTGCGCTGGATTGGGCAGGGATGCCCCACTGATTGGAACTCCAACACTAGCACAATTGCAACACAGTAGTGTCCTGCAGCACTGAGATGGATTACATCAGCGGCGGAGTGAACGATCAAATGGGTGATTGGACACTTGAAGTCTAATTGCAGGTGTACAGAAATTAAATCCTTTTAAGCAAGCAAGGAGGGCTCAGGCACTTAGCGCCCCTCAGGCAAGAGCTGGCGAATCTTATCATGGGCAAACCGAGAGGGAAGAAAGATGGGGCGCAGCAGCTCTCGGACACTGAGTCTCTGAATCAAGCTTCACAGGATGCACAGGGGGCGCCTCAGGATTCTGGACTACAGCAACAATTTGATAACATTTTGGCGGCCATCGTGGACTCTCGCACTGCCCTGCAACAGGACATTGCACAGGTGGCGACAGGCCTTAGCCTCCTGCGGGTAGACCACTCCAAGTTGGCGGACAGAGTGAAACATGTGGAGGGTATACTCCAGGATGTAGCGCCCGCACAAACTGCGCTGACTGAGACAGTGACAAATGCCTTAGATCAAATTGTGGCGTTGGAGAAGCGTGCCGAGGACGCCGAAAGTAGGAACCGGTGGAATAATATTGGCGTAGTGGGTCTGCCTGAAAAAGCAGAGGGATCGGACATAGTGCGCTACTTGGAGAACTGGCTGAAATCAGTAGTAGCTCCTGAGGGCTTGTCGTCCTTTTACACCCTGGAACGTGCGCACAGAGTTCCTGTGAAGCCACCGCAGCAGGGACCCCCTCCACGACCGGTGGTGGCACGCCTGTTGCACTTTAGAGACAGAGATTTGCTGCTCCAAAAGGCCCGAACTGATAGCCCATTCCACGTAGGAAATAGCAAGGTTACTCTGTTCCTGGATTACACCTTTGAGATTCAACTGCGCCATGCGTCCTTCCAATCAGTTAAAAAAGAACTATGGGCGGAGGGACTCCAGTACTCCCTGTTGTTTCTGGCTAAACACAGAATAATCCTGGGTGGGAGGACGTGCTTTCACGAAACACCGGAGGAGGCGTTGGCGTGGCTGGAATCTTACAGGGCTGGTAAAGATGGGGCAGAACGACAGACCCGGGACCTGGCGGATGAGCTCCAGCTCCGTAAACCACAGTGGATAAGGCACTGGCGGCGGGGACTGCGGAGGCCGTCAACTTCGCAAACTGAGATGGAGTAGAGAGGAGTGCTGGAGGCAGTATCTGGCGAACCGATGGAGCAATCGCCGAAGGGTACGGACTCGGAGAAGGACAAGGAGCACTCGGATGCTGACTCCTCAGAGACAAATAGTGTACATTTGCCACTGGTCACACCGGGGACGGCGGATGGACTATTGGATGAGTAAAAGTTTGTATTCTGGGAAGGTGTTGTGTGGCTATTTGGGAGTAGGGAGGGGCATGTGGACACTATTGCGTACCTAATACGTTGATGACCGGGGCTGCAAAGGGGGAGGACCTCAAGGCCCTGGTATACAATGGCACGCTCGAACGATGGCTGAGTGCTCAAAGGGGCCTGAAAGAATGCACGGGGGAATGGGAAAGCTAAGATCATCTGGGGTTTCAAAGCGGTAATGGACCTGAAGTGTACGAGGTCGCCTGTTGGCACTAAGCACCACCCATTGCCCATAAGGCTTGCCCTCAGTGACTGCTGGTGGGCTTAGAGCTGAGTTGGTTGTTGAAATGGTTTGGATGGGGACTAGCAATGTTGTTCTAGGTCCTGTTCTTGGGGGGGTGGGGGAACAGGGGAGTTGGGGGAAAGGGTGGGGAAGGGAGGTAATCGGTGTGTTTACTATGGCACGAAATGTAATGTGGGCATCATTGTATTGTGATGGGAACGACACCTGATTTAGAATGTATTACCTGGAATGTAAGGGGGCTACATACAATGACGCCATGCATACTTGGTCAGGAGAGGAATACATATAGCGCTGCTTCAAGAAACTCATCTCACTAAGACAGAGGGTCTCGCATTGCAACAAAGGTGGAGAGGGCAGATATTTAGCACCACATATTCTGCGTTTGCTCTAGGGGCATTGATCTGGGTAAGGGCGGGTGTACCTTTCCGGGTCACAAAACAGACCATTGACCCTGAGGGCTGATTCGTAGCTGTGGAGGGGAGACTACGGGGGAGGGACATAGGGCTGTGTAGTATTTATGCACCGAACATTGACCAGGCACGCTTGTCAGGCACGTTGGCACATTATTTTACAGGCCCGGTAGTGTTGGGAGGGGATTTTAATTCCATAGCAAATGTTTCACAAGACAGATCACACCCCCCTTCGGTGGACTCTCCTGCCCACAGATTGGCCAAGTGTAGATTGGACTGGCAGAATAGGTTGGGCTTGGTGGACATATGGCGAATATAGCACCCACGGACCGGGATTACTCATACTTTCTGCGATGCACGATTTACATGTTCGTTTAGATGCAGTCCTATGCTCCACACAGGTGATACCCTCCATAGTGCACACTGAATATCTCACGAGGACATTATCTGATCATAACCCTTTAATGTTTAATATGCTCTGGATGACGGTAAAATCTGATATCCCCATCTGGAGACTCCGGCTCGAAACATTAGAGGATCCGGTTTTTCAAAGAGAGGCAGGAGAGGGAATAACACATTATTTCAACGAGAATGTGGGCATGGCGTCCACGAGAGCGGAAGAGTGAGGCGCCTTTAAGGTGGTGATACGGGGGGTCTGTATAAGTAAGCAGGTGGGAGTGAGGAAGGTGCTACTGCAAGAAGTGGACAGGGCTGAAAGCAGGCTGACGGCAGCTGAGTTAGCACGACCTGGACATCCTGAAGCGCAGGCAGAAGTAGTGGCAGCCAAGGAAACCCTGGCGGGGGAGATGGAGGGACTGAGATGTTTGACTATAAAACATATGTTACGAAAGTACATGCGAAGGGTGACAAGGCAGGGACGTTATTAGCCTGGCTGGCAAATCCCAAGACATGGGGCTCCCCAATCACGGCACTAAAGGACCAGGGGGGTGGCACGGTCTTCACTCAGCGTGAGATTTTAGACCGGTTCCTCGAGTATTATGAGGCATTGTATGAAAGCTCGCTGGTGGCCGGGCACTCAGACATTGACGTCTTTTTAGATAGTGTGTCCCTTCCACAGGTGGAAGAAGAACAAGCGAAACGTTTGGGTCAAGATATACCATTAGAGGAAATTAGGTGCGCTATCAAACATATGGCCCGCAATAAAACACCGGGTGTAGATGGACTGCCCATAGAATTTTACCCACAACATGTGGACCTGCTGGCCCCACGGTTGTTTGAGGTCTATAGAGAGGCGAAAGTCTTAGGACACCTCACCGGTTCCATGAGGGAGGCGCTTGTTATTCCATTGTTAAAACCTGGGCGGGAGGGTACTGACACAGCGGCCTACAGACCACTATCAATGCTGCCTACCGATTACAAGGTTTTGAGTAGGATCTTGGCAACTCGCATTCTACAGCACATGATGGGTCTGATTCACGAAGACCAAGCTGGGTTCATCCCTACTAGAAACACAGCCACTAACGTACAGAGACTAGTAAGGATTATGGGGGAAGATCAACCTGACGCGCCGAACCCAACGGTGCTCTCAGTGGACATAGAGAAAGCCTTTGATAGCTTGGAATGGTTATATTTATATAAGACACTAGGACGTTTTGGATTAGGAGATGACTTTGTAGACTGGACTAGGGTGTTGTATAACTCCGTGGTGGCCAGGGTGAAAGTAGGAGGGCTGATATCACCCCAGTACCGAGTGGCTCGTGGTAGGAGACAGGGCTGCTCGCTCTCTCCGTTATTGTTTGCCCTGGCGATAGAGCCCTTGGCAGTAAAAGCTAGATTAGGATGGCATTATGAGGGCCTGGGATTCAGAGGAGATCAGCAATATATTTCGCTATATGTGGATGATTTGCTGATGTTTCTGGTGGATGCCGATGTTGCATTGGAAGGAGCTGCAAGCTTACTATCGGAGTTTGGCGATGTTTCAGGATTACGGGTGAATTGGGCTAAGACGTGTTTGTGCGCTGGGAGCCGACGTGCTTGGTATACCTGGGGGTAAATATATATCATGGAGCCAATGACATGTTAGAAGGGAATGTAGGACCATGTGTGAGAGCTTTGAAAGGCAGTATGGCCTTCTGGTTTACACTTCCCCTATCAGTGATGGGCCAGATAGCTTTACTAAAAATGGTGGCACTACCTAGACTGCTATATTTCATTAGAACATTACCTGTTTCGGTACTGAATTCGGTCTTTAAATCCCTGAAATCTATGATTGTGGGTTCCTGTGGGTCCTTAAAGCCTGCACCTAGGAAGTTCGCCTCTTTCCTTACTGTTCAGCTAAAGTTAATTTAAACTGTGGGTTGCCCCAGGGATCCTCTCTATCCCTCCCATCTCTCCAATCTTTATATTTGTCCTCTCCCAAACACTCTTCAGGAGAAGAAGGCAAAAATATGCAATTACACTGATGACATGCAGTGGAACTTTACCATCGATGATACATCAGACCCAATGGATTTCTTCCAGATTACCATGTTATATATCAGAGACTGGATGAATAGCAATCAGTTAAAACTCAACTCAAATAGAATCTCAGAAGCCACACTGGCAACTTTCGCCTCGCTGAGACTTGCCCAGTTAATTCTATCCAGATGTAAGGCATTTAATGCATGGGGCATTAAGATCAGTCCCCTCAAAGTAACTGGCTACCCAGTGGTCCTGACAAAACCCCAGACTCCTTCAGAGCCACCCAGGAAGGAGCCTTATTCAATTCTAAAAAATTACCTAGGTCATACTGTCACAACCACCAGCGACCAAAGAGTGGCAACCAACGACCTCTCAAGAAACGACTGGAACTGGTCGTCATCAGATCTGTCCTGCAGACGTTCTGACTGAATCAATTCCATGGCGCGTCTGCGCTCTAAGCCATTATCGCTATCTTTGTGCTCCTGGAACATCAACGGCCTCTGCAGAAATTCCAGTCTCTTGATCAAATAACCTTCTTGAATGGCTTGGATATCCTCTCCTTGCAGGAAACATTGGCTGGGTAAAGCGGTCCGATAATGGGCTTAATTGAGCAGAGAAAGCTGGTTTCCAGCGAGCACAAGTATGGCAGATCAAAGGGTGGGCTGTCCTTTTGTATCTCACTAAAACTTTAAGGGAATATCGACACAATAACATTCCAAGATAGCTGGTTGCAAGGAGTTCAAAACAGCAACTGGAGATCGCAGCGCTCACTCCGGCTGATCAACATCTATGTCAATCCAAGTACAAGGGAGAAGAGGTCAAAATGTAACCGTCTAATACTGGTCCTGTGCGATCTGGCCAGGGAGCATCCCCTAGCCGATTGTATGATAACAGGAGACTTCAACACAAACCTCTTCCAAGATCATTATGAGGATTCTGATTAGACTCCCCCTAGGGGCCCCCAGAATGTTGTTAAACAAACAAAGCCAAAGAGCTGTCCATGGGGCCAGTCAAGGGACTTTCTGGTCGTCCAACTCAATGTTGTGGGCTGTAAGGTACTAAATGGTCGGCTTCCACAGGGCATTCTACCAAACTGGTAAAGACCTGATGGAAAAACCTACCCCTACCTTGTTTACACTATATGCAAAGGAGAAATGTTACCCTCAGTAGAAAGCTACTGTAATGTCCCGCACACTGAAAGCGACCATAATCCGCAGATTATCAGAATAAATTCCAACTTATCCTACCATGCCCTAGTTGGTATCACGTGCAAAGGTATACACAACGAAAACCTCAAGCACTACTATTAGTGGTAACAACAAGGCTGACTCCACAAAATGTACTGCATAGGTGTGATGGAGCTGGGATTCGCGTGCAAGCGCCCTGCTCTCATACAAAACCCTTGCCTAAATCGTATAATCATATTAACACTATTGTTCGTCATTTATTAAGTGTTTTCCCAAACACGCGGGTGTCCCCAGGATGCTTGCTTGTATGTCTTTTCTCATACTAACGAAGCTTGCACTAAAATCGGCTGCTTTGCTGAAAATTCAGTCTGCGCATGCGTCGGTCATACCCATGTGATGTGACGCACTCGCATTCTGGAGGGAAGTTGTGCTCATGCGCACTGTTGCAAACATGGCCGCTTGTCTCTCACCACGCTCTCCGCTTGCTACCGCTGCTTTAGCCTATCTGTCTTTTCGCACTAAACCAATAATGCTATAGTCATTATAAAGTAAGGGTTGGTTAGTATTT
This sequence comes from Lissotriton vulgaris, assembly GCF_964263255.1. Taxonomy (NCBI): domain Eukaryota; kingdom Metazoa; phylum Chordata; class Amphibia; order Caudata; family Salamandridae; genus Lissotriton; species Lissotriton vulgaris. Next base: position 196,924,018 of record NC_141685.1, read on the forward strand.
TATCATGGTATACAGTGTAATCATTTTATATGTGATTTTAATTCGTTCTCGCTTACTTTTCATGTACCGCGTCTTTGTGGGCTGGGGCATACATGAGCGACGCCATGCTGAGGCTCCTCTGAACCCTGTCAGGTGACCGGGGAAAGTCCTAACTGCGCAGAAGCTAAAACTAGCCAGCTGGCTCCTGAAGCCCGATGCGCCTGGGAACCCATCCCGAAGATGCAGTATTGCACCTTGAACTGTCATACACTGTTGCTATATGCTGTACACTTGTATTGTATTCTGTATTCCTATGCCTGGGAACGTGAACCCGGGGGGCGGGTGTGCAAAATTGAATAATAATGATGAGAAAGCCGAACTCTAGGAGGTGGTAAAGACCGCACCACCTCTCCTGACCAATCATAATATGGGAAACTGTCACTTGCAACATTAGTGGGTGGTCTAAGGGCCCCCAAAACAGTATAACTGCCCTAGTTTAGCTTAGGAAAATTGTCCGACTTGTCCGAGTAGCAGACCTGTCACTGACCCTACGAACTCTATAGGTGCTCAATCTGAAGTGCTGCGGAGCACTCTGTCCATACTTTCCACAAACTCCTAAGGGGTGGAAATAATCCTAAGTGCTGGCGAAGCACTTTGCTGGGGAATTCAGAAAATCCAATCGGGGTTACTGGCGGATTACTTGCAGAGAGGGGTAACGCTGGCGTTGCTTCTGAAGCTGTGGGTGTTGGTCGTACCTTGGTGAGCCCAGTCCTGATCCCAAATCCTGAGGGGTATCCTGTCCTTACTGTCCGTGAGCTGTACCTGCTCGCATTCTGGCATTCCTTCCTGAGGGTCCTCGTCCCCGTCCTTCCAACTGACCCGTGGCCAGGGTTAGTCTTCGCTCAGACCTAGGTAAATATTAACCTGTGGGTTTGCGTCACTCTCTCTCTCTCGTTCTCTCTCTCTCTATTTTCTTAAATAAAGCACTCTTGCCTGTGATATTGCTCTATCACCTTGAGGACGAGTTATATGCAATTGTTATAGAATTGTTCCCCTTCTCTCCCCTCCCTTAGAAAATTACCAACTGTTATATTTGTATTAGTATGTTCCAATTTTTCCCTTACCTTTAGCATGATTGCAGTGAACTTAGTAAGAATAGTTTAAATCACTTAGGATAAATACATGTTCTAGGCCCAGTCCACATCCTGTGTTCTAGTTTAAAGTTGCAGTGACTAGTTTGTTCTAAAAATTCTTACCTTTTTAGTCTTCCCATATACTCAAATGGTCTTAGCATTAATCTATAGCTATTTTATGGTGTTGATTTTGATGTTAGACGCATTATTCTGCCTATCACTTATTGCCTTGTCATATTCTCTCTAAACTTATATAAAGTTTTAAACATCCTCAGGTGTCTGTGGTCATTTTACAGAATTGTGGAAAGTATTTTACTGATCATAAAGAGTATCTGATGTTAGGCCTGTCTACTATTTCCCTTATAGCTCCAGATCCGTCTTAAGAATTGTGCCTGTGGTAAGTCAGGTACATGGTATGCAGAGTTGAAACCAAACCTTAATTACTCATAGCAGCGTGCAGGAGGAGAAATCAAGTAGTCCTCTCCCGGCTCATCCAAATTATTAGTGTGGTATTTGGAAAATTCGCACGCCAGGGCCCAGTGCGTGTAAAGAATTGGTAACCTCAGTGACCCGGGAGAACTGCGCGCTCTATCAGTAATTCTCTGGTAGCCAGAGGATGGTTTGGACTAGTTAGATTAGGTAGACAGGATAGGTCATAAACAAACCGTGAAAATAAAAAGTGCTGCTGATTTTCTATTGTATTGGTTCCAATATTTTGAAATGTTTTAAGGATTTATATGTAAATGTATATGATTTTTGCATTGCTGCTATAAATGTTATATTAACCGAAAAATTGTTTGTGAATGTTCAGTGTAGTCCGAAATCCCCGGGGAAGTATTTAGCTAACGGTGAGCAGAATCCGGTTAGCTGTTGAAGTCACTAGGTTTGAGGTATTAGTGCAGGGTTAAGGGTAACTGGAAGCGCTAATTAGGACCTTTGTTTTCTGGAGTGAATGATAGCTACGAGTCCTTTATAAAACTTTCATTGCGATATCACCTAGTAAGGGTCGCATACGGAAGGAGTAGTAGGGTCTCCGAGGCTTGTCTGGTAAGTAAGATAGTTCGCTGGTGAAATCCTGGCTCAGTACATATCCCCGACTAAGGTGGATGAGGCAGAAGAATAACGGGTTCTATGTTACTAGTGTGAAGGGACAGGCAAAGAAGTCTATCCAGAGTGAATGAAAAGTAGACAGAAGTGGTTTACTTGTAGTGAAAGAAAAGTCTTTTCTCTCTTTAGAACACTCAGACATAGTGGCAAACGTTGTGTGTTGTTGACTAAAACGTGCACTTGCACTTTAGAGAGAGTAAAAAGTTTCCGTTACCTTGTGAAGGAGGGAGTCAGTCGGAGAGCTGCTCTGACGTCACTCCGTGCCGCGCTGGCATTGGTCAAGACAGCGGGTGTGTAGTGGAGCTGAATTTGTAAAGGAGGGGTGAGTGCCGACGCGTGAGACCTTGTCTTGCGAAAAGGCCGCGCACCCATTGGTTAAGGGTGTTTGTATTCTCTGACCTGATTGGGTAGTGTGAAATATAAGTCGCGCTAGCATTGGAAGCACGAAAGTAAACAAAATTAATCAAGCCGAGTTAGAAGCGAGTCTGGAGAGTTGTATGTGGTATCCAGATTTCATACCGAATCCAAAGTACCTAGGATTTCATAAGGAGCAGCTTATACGAGGTAGACCGCACATGATGTATGGAGTAAAGAGGAAACTGTCCTTTTCGGATAAAATAAAGAATTTTTTCAAAACTGACAAGCCCATTAGAACGAGGGAAGGCATGCTTATTCCCCCGCCAAATACCCCTGCCTCCTTCATGCTGTTTGATAAAGGGTACCACACTTGTGTCTGGTTAGAAAATTGGGCAAAGTATACTGTAGATGACGGAGTCCTAGCATTTCCTGTTGAAGGCACATTTAATGGTCGGATTCTGTTTAACCTAAGGACCCGCATGAATGAATTACATCCTAGACCTAGGTTGACACAGTACGAAGCCCTGGAGGAATGGGAGATTGAGGCTGCAGAGCGAGATAAACCCCGGATGGATAAGGGAGTGAGCAAATGGTATCCGAGGGTTCAAGCGCAGACCAAAGAGCAGAAAATGAAACAGTGGAGGCAATCTATGTTGACTGAAGGATTGTTTCCTATGATGGGGGTATTAGAAGAGAGAAAAGGAAAATGTAAAGAAAAGACCCATCACATAATGCCCGTAGGGGACTCAGAAGATGAGCACCTGGAAGATTTGTTAATGAAAAATCCACCTCCCTATGTTGCGGAGTCAGAGCCTGTGCATTCTCCAAATCCCTTTGCAAAATATCCCCGATGTGGGAGGGATAGTGATACAGATGGAACAGGTACAGACAGTAAAACCAGTGAGGGGGATGGGTTTTGCAGACCTAGATCCACGGTCCCAAATTATCAGCCGTTCGGAGAAGGTCCACCCCGATTGGTCACTCCGACTGCCCCAAGTATTTATCCTCCCTTGGTACCTCAGGTATTGCATGACAATTCTGCAGAAAAGGTGTTGCGGGAAAAAGAGAAAGAAGCCCTGGCTAGACAGCGAGAGGATTTAGTTCGAACCATTGCCCAGATACATCTCCATCCTGATTCTCTGACTATTCCAGTAACTATTGGTCCAGCTATTCCACTGTATAGAAACGACCTGGCTAGTCCCCATCCTCCTGTTATCACCCCAATACTGCCTACTCCTAGCGTCCCGTCCCCGAGGAAGGAAGTATTCATAGATGAGGATCAGGAAAGTGAGTGTGAATCTGTGGTTCTGATGGATATGCCCATAAGAGAGCCTAGAACTAGTACATCGGGGGCAAGAAGCCAGACAAGACCAAAGGAAGTGTTGATTGAAGGTGCATCTGGGGTTAGGAGTGCCACCGTAGTTTCCCCAGAAGAATTGGACAGATGGACAAAGGAGCTAGAGAAAGAGACCACTCCCCAACCTAAAGCATTAGAAATATATAAATTAAGGATAGAAATAGAAGAAATGATGGCAGGGAATGTAGGAGTAGAGCGCCTAAGCTCGTACAGTGAAGAAGAGTTACTGTTTATCAGCAAAAACCTTACCCGGAGTGCTAGGTTGCTCCATGAAAGGATAATGGATACAGCCACAGAAATGGGAATTGATGTTAGTCGCTCCAAAATTCTTCAGAAACCCTACAGAGTAGATTTTTCAGATAAGGATTTAGAAAGCCTGAATGTGATGGGAAAACAGATCCAGATAAAGGAATTGTTGAAGCTCTTGCAGAAATGGGGCGAGGTGGGAAAATGGAGAACCCGGTGGGCAAAGAAAAAGGAAGACAGCAGGGCTAAGTCTCAGGCTTCAGAATTCGTGTTAAAGGAAGTAACACCAACAGAAAAATTGTGCCCCATGAGAGAGGTTCCGGGAGGAAAATATGTCCATGTCCCTTGGTCCAGACAGGATATTGTGTCATTTACAAATGACTTCCCGAAATTACGTGAGAAGCCAGTTGACTGGTACAGGCAGGTAGAACGCTTCATAAAAGTTCAGAAATGCCTCTTGAAAGACCTGGATGGGTTTTTCGACATTGTGGTCCCTGTAGATTTGTGGACCGACTGTAAAATTGAAATTGATTGGCCCAGTGAGGAATTCCCCAGAGATGAGAAAACAGGAGCTCCCGCACCTGAAGTAATGAGGAAGTATGAGCAAGTCATACAATACCTCAAGAAAAAGGTGCCAGCAAAGGAGACGGATTGGACCCGAATAGATAGAACCACCCAAGAACGTGATGAAACTGTGCATTCATTTTATGAAAGGTTACTGCAGGTATTCAAGACTTACAGTGGAATCGACAATGTAGACATGAAGGACATGACCCATTTCAGTTACAGATTTGTACTAGGGTTAAGGCCTGAAATTTCACAATGGATTCGAGATAATAAAATCAGTTGGCAGGGAAAGCCCATAGATGATGTCCTAAAATATGCAAAATACTGCGAAGATGAAATCGAAAATAAAAAGAAAGCCCTCAAGGAGAAAGTAATGTGGGCACAGGTGAAATTAGCCGAACAGCAGGAAAAACAGTTAAGTAAATTGACTTCTAGTAATAATGCTCAGAATGCCATTGCTGGGGGAGGAGGAAAGCCCCGAGCTAAAATGAGTCGGGAAGAAGCCATGAAAAAGTTTCCGTGCCATGGGTGCGGCCAGATAGGGCATTGGCGAGACGAGTGTCCACACCTGCAGGCCGGTAATGCCCCTGTAAATGGTTTAAATCCACAGGTGCCGAAAGAGGGGACAAGAAAGAACCAGCAACAGGTAAAATTACCTCCCGTACCTCGCGCTCCTAGACAGAATTTTAAGAGTCAGGGTCAGCAGAATGAGAGGGCGGAAGTATGGGAAGTCGAGAGTGAAAGAAACGCAATCATTCCACAGTACTTGCTAAATGATACTTTCCTCTGTGAAGATCAAGATTGACGGGGCCTGAGAGGGGAGGATGAGGAGTGCGTGCTTGGCGCCTCCTTACCGGTAGACCAGACTGGACCATACATTGAAGGAAAGGTTGAGGGAAAAGACGTCACCTTTCTGTTGGACACTGGTGCTACCAGATCTACTGTAAGAACAGTGGATGTTCCTAACCTACCCCTCTCGGGAGAAGCGATCCAAGTAGTGGGCGTCTCAAATCAAATAATAAGTACTCCAGTAACTGAACCAATGGAAGTTTCTATAGGAAATTTCAAAGAAATGCACAGATTTGTAGTCTGTGATTCTAGTCCCGTGAACCTGCTAGGACGTGATTTGTTGTGCAAGATGCATTGTACCATCTATTGCACACCAAAAGGCGTCGAAATTCAGACACCCGATGAAGATGGTTTGTACAAGCTAATGTTAGTCAGACAAGATTCTGATATCAAGCCTTTAACAGTTGAGGATTTACCTGAAGAGCTCCAGTTAAGAGTAGTTCCAGAGGTGTGGGATTTCTCCGGAAAGGATGTAGGTTTAATGGCAAATGTGGACCCAGTTAAGATAGCAATAAAAACAAATGCTGTATACCCCAAAACCAGACAGTACAAAATGAGTGCAGAAGTAAAAGCTGGAGTAGCGACTGAAATTACCCGGCTACTCGAAGCAGAGATAATAGAGGAAGTAATGAGCAGTCCCTGTAATTCACCAATAATTGGGATCAAAAAGCCTAGTGGGAAGTACCGGGTGGTGCAAGATTTACGCAAGGTAAACCAAATTGTTGTGCCTTGCTGCCCTGTTGTGCCCAACCCTGCCGTGATACTATATCAGATTCCCTGGAATGCAGAATGGTTCACTGTCATCGACCTGTGCCATGCATTCTTCTCCATCCCATTGCATCCAGAAAGCAAGTTCCTTTTCAGTTTTGAATTTGACAGCCATATCTATGTCTGGAATCGTGTCCCACAGGGGTACACCGAAAGTCCATCGATTTTCAACCAGATATTAAAAAAGTGCCTTGAATCCCTAGTACTGCCAAGAGAGTCTGTTTTGGTACAGTACATAGATGACCTGTTAGTGGCATCTAAAACCCAAAATGACTGCGTCACTGACACCATTGCCTTGTTGAATCACCTAGGAAAGGGAGGACATAAAGTGTCACCTGACAAGTTACAATTTTGTAAAAATTCAGTGAAGTATCTGGGGCACCAGATCGAAAAAGGAATCAGGAAAGTTACTACCGAAAGAATCAAAATAATTAAAGCAATGGAGCTGCCCAGAACTCAGAAGGAGGTGAGAATGTTCTTGGGAGTTGTGGGTTACTGCAGACAATGGATTGTAGGATTCGCAGCTCTAGCCAGACCCCTGATAAAAATGACAAAGAAAGGCGTAGAAGACCCCGTCAGTTGGGACAGTGAGAGCATGAACGCTTGGGTGACTTTGAGAAACTATCTATGTTCTGCTCCTGCATTGGGTATGCCTGACTACACCAAGCCCTTTGAGCTATTCTGTGACACAAGAGAGAATTGTGCTCTTTCAGTCCTGACCCAGGAGCACGGACTAATTAGAAGACCAGTGGCCTATTTTTCGGCCACCCTAGATCCGGTGGCTGCTGGATTACCTGGATGCTTGAAAGCAGTTGCTGCTACTTGCGTCAGTCTGGAACAGAGTGAGAACATTGTCATGGGACATCACGTCACTGTATATGTTCCTCATTCTGTTGTCATTCTACTGACTAGAACTAAGACCCAGTACCTCACACCTAGTCGGCTGACTAAGTATGAGAGAATTTTGATTGGTGCCGAAAATGTCACTATTTCCCGGTGCAATGTCCTAAACCCTGCGACATTGTTACCTATCCCTCTGGATGTAGAAATTGAAGAGGAAGGGGAACATAATTGCATCGATCTAACTGAGTTCAGTACCAAGCCCCGTCCTGACATCCGTGAAATAGCGTTACTTGATGGGGATAAAACAATGTTCGTGGATGGCTCGTGTTTAAGACATGAGAGTGGGAGCCTGAGTGCTGCCTATGCTGTGGTTACATTGACCGAAACCATAGAAGCATCTTACCTGAACGAGGTGAAATCTGCACAAGTGGCAGAGCTCATCGCGCTAACCAGAGCATGTAAGAGGGGTAAGAACAAGAGAATAACTGTTTACACAGACAGCCAGTATTGTTTTGGGGTTGTTCATGACTTCGGCCAATTGTGGCTGCAAAGAGAATTCATGACGTCCTCAGGCACCCCTATCAGAAATGGAAAGGTGGTGCATAACTTACTGGAAGCTATCCAATTGCCCAAAGAATTGGCTGTGGTCAAGTGTGCGGCTCACAAATCTGGAAATGATGATGTGACTGCCGGTAATAGGTACGCTGACCAAATTGCACAGTTTTGTGCCCGATACCATATGTCACTCCAAATTGCGTTGTGGGATGGAACCAGCTGCCAACTTATGTTGTTTGAGAATGTGTCAACGTGGGAGGAATTAAAGGATTTGCAACAGGCAGTAGACAGACAAGAGAAAGGAAGGTGGGCAGAAGAGGGATGCAAGCTGAGAGAGGATGGTGTGGTGGTAAACTCGACTGAGGTGCCTGTTTTGCCTGACAGCCTGATAGACCCCATGGTCAGAATGATACATGAGCCAACACATATGGGAAGGGACGCAATGTGTCGGGTGTTTGACAAGGTGTTCTGTAATTCAAGGTTCAGGAACCAGGCGGAAAAACTTTGCCAGAGGTGTCTAGTGTGTCAGCAGTTCAATGCAGGAAAGAGGACTGTGGTAGAACAGAGTAATATCGGAAAGGCAATAGGTCCCTTTGTCAGAATGCAGGCAGACTTCATAACAATGCCTAAATGTAAAGGGTATAGATATATTCTAGTCATAGTTTGCCTATTCTCCAGATGGGTGGAAGCATATCCAGCGAAGAAAAATGATGCTCTCACCACAGCCAAGTTATTGCTCAGGGAATTGATACCTAGGTATGGAATTCCAGAGACAATCGAAACGGACCAAGGTGGGCATTTTGCCAACGATGTCCTAGAAGAACTCTGTAAAGCATTCAAAATGAAGCAAAGACTGCACTGTGCCTACCATCCAGAGGCTTCTGGGGTAGTAGAGCAAATAAATGGCACCCTGAAATCCAGACTGGCCAAAATGTGTGATTCAACAAAGATGAACTGGATAGAGGCTTTACCCCTTGTACTGATGAGTTTGAGAAGTATCCCGAACAGAAAAACTGGCCTAAGTCCCCATGAAGTGTTGATGGGAAGAGTGATGCGACAGGCATGGGTACCCGGACACAAACTGCTAAGCATTTCTGATGATATGGTATTAGAATACTGCAAGCAGCTGGGTGACCAAGTGCGTTCTCTCTCTCAGCAGATTGGAGAGACTGAAGACGAGTGGCCAAAGACTCCGGCACATAAACTGCAACCAGGAGATTGGGTGGCGTTAAAGAAACACACCCGGAGCAGTTGCCTGAAACCAAGGTGGGGAAGGCCACGACAAGTGATCCTCGTCACTACAACTGCTGTAAAGTGCGCTGGTGTACCGAAGTGGATCCACGCCAGCCACACAAAGCGGGTATCTGGAGAAAACGCGACTGGAGCTGAAGGCAGCACAGCTGAAGAAGCTTCCGAGGAAGAGAGTCCGGAGCTAGCTGACATCGAACTGCCGAGCACAAGTCGAGACGTTGAATGGTACCCCGCCGACGACCAGGTTCATGACCCAATACGAACCAGGAAATATTCCTATTTAGACAGTGAGTGGGATAGTCCAGGTGAGTTAGAAATAGAGGAAGAAGGTCAGGTCAACGAAAATCACAAAACACCTGATCAGGACGTAGGCCAAGTAGGGTCAGATCAAGGCACCGAAACTCCTCTTGATACTCCAGAAATCGGAGAGGGACAGTTAGAAATTAGAGCTGACGTTCATGCAGAAGAAAACGAAGAGATCGAAGAGCATGAACAGGAACAGATAGAATTAGATCAAAGTGCTCAGACAACGGAAACAACAATAACCAGAAATAAAAAGCGAGTACGATTTGAATCTGAGCAGGGACAGACTAGGGACCAGGCAGAAGAAATAGACGAAAGACCTGGAACAAGTCAGACAGGCAGGAAAACAGAGGTGCCACATCAAAAGGTAAAAAGAGTACACGAAGAAGGCCAAGTTTCCTCAACAACTGGGAGGCACGGAGGCAGAAGTGCACCCCGATACGTCAAGAGACTGAGGCTCAGACTAAAGACAGTCGAAGAAAAGCTGAAAGACAGAAAAAGGGCTGAAAGTGAAAGAAAGGCAGCCCAAGGCAAATCGCTAAGAAAGAGCGACAGACTAAAGAAACAGAACCGACTGTATCGGAGCCCTGAGTGGACTTACCTTGTGTTGGAGGAAATAGACGAACCACACCACAGTGGCAACAGTGACGACGAGTCCATCGCTGATCGGAGTTCTGACGAAGACCCTCCTTGAGAAAGCCCCGAAGTGAGCCTTTGGTGCAAAGAAACGAAGAGGGGTAGCAAAAGCCACCTGTAAGCTAAAAATGTCTGATCCGAATGTCTCTGGGAGATCCCGGTGTGGGTGTCTTAAAACCTGTTGTAAAATATGCGTGTGTAGTGTAGCAATGTTAATAGTAATGTGGATAGGACTAACAGTTTTTCTACCTTTTATGATAAGCAAAAATCCCAACTTGTCCCCTACTGAACCCGAAGCAGTAGACGTAGGGGTTGTACAGACTGCAGAAACACCACGAAGCCTAGAAAGACGCGACAAACGAGTAGGACTGACACACACACGACCTAATTTAGAAGCATCAGATGAGGATGGACTACACTTTCACAGAATGAGAAACAAGACGCATCTAAATGTTTTTGCTAACTTGTTAGTGCATTATGTAGAAGCTATGGAAATAGAGGACTGTTATGTCTGCATGAAGCTACCAACTTCAGTGGCTGAAGGCGTGACATATCACCATCTACCTTTAACCTATGGAATTTCCTGTAGCATATTAGCTAGCTTGTTTTATAGGAGCACTTTGCAGTATTATTATTCAAATGCTGACGTAGTATTTTCTGAACTTCCTATTAGAGGACACTTGAACCTTGTACATACTAAAAGTGACGTGACCCGTTATATGGGAGAATATTTTCTGACTATAGGCAACATAGATTTAGACGAAGCAAGACAAGCTAATCTGACCTGTTCTCTGCAAAGAGCAGGAAAAGATGTTCATAAAGATGGCAGACAGAAGGAGAGAAAAGTTTCAGAAGAAGGCAAATGACGAGAAGGATAGAGTCCCTAGGTGGGCTGAGCACATGGATGACACCCCGCCAGGCGAAGCTAGTCCTGCCTTGTTGCTGGATTTTGAACGAAAGGGGAAGCTCTGTATCCATAGGGAAAAGACAGAGTACTATAACAATGTATTCATCGGTTCCAGCGAGTGTGAACATAATTACAAGGTAATTGGAGGTTGGGGTTTCAAAAATGGGTCAGAACCTGTGTTTCCCGGAATATATTATATATGTGGGAACAAGGCTTATTTCAAATTGCCGGATCACTGGTATGGAAGCTGCTATTTTGGCATTGTTTTCCCGAAAATATACCATGTGAATAATGCAGCTGGAAGCGATGAAGAGACTAATGGCTTAGTGCGTAGTAAACGTGAAAGTGTAGGTGAAATTATAGGCGATATTTTTAGTGCACTGATACCTGGAATGGGGGTAGTTCTGAACACTCATAGAATCTGCAAATTGTCTACAGTAGTGGATCGGTTATCTACTGACACTGCTGCTGGATTCCTGCTGGTCAATACTGAAATGGTTGCGATCAGATCAATGGTTTTGCAAAATCGTCTTGCCCTTGACACCCTATTAGCAAAAGAGGGCGGAGTCTGTAGAATGCTGAAAGCGCAACATTGTTGCACCTACATTCCTGATAAAAGTATCGAACTAAAACAATATGTGAAAAACATAACTAATTTGGAAAAGGAACTCAAACCATTGGAGGTTGACAGTGCCTGGACGAGACTGACTGGAGGTCTCTCCTCTATAGGTAGTTGGTTTACTAACCTAGGTAGAAGTCTTTTGTGGAAAATACTGATGCCAATAGTTATAATAGGTGTAATTGTATTGATCATTTTTATCTGCTGCAAATGCCAGAGGTGCAAAAAGAAATATACTGTAAATAAGAGGGGGGTGAAAAGAAATATTGATGATTTAGAATTAGAAGAGTTAAAGAATGAAATTTACAAAAAGGTAAAAAATCACCACTCTCATAGAGAAGCTGCAAGAAAACTCAACGATAAATTTGTTGAAATTCAGATGAATGATATGGATGAATGAGAAAAGTTGGCATCTGTTTCCTTCTATGTGGTGATGATAGTAAATATCATCAAAGAGGGGATTGATGGAGCTGGGATTCGCGTGCAAGCGCCCTGCTCTCATACAAAACCCTTGCCTAAATCGTATAATCATATTAACACTATTGTTCGTCATTTATTAAGTGTTTTCCCAAACACGCGGGTGTCCCCAGGATGCTTGCTTGTATGTCTTTTCTCATACTAACGAAGCTTGCACTAAAATCGGCTGCTTTGCTGAAAATTCAGTCTGCGCATGCGTCGGTCATACCCATGTGATGTGACGCACTCGCATTCTGGAGGGAAGTTGTGCTCATGCGCACTGTTGCAAACATGGCCGCTTGTCTCTCACCACGCTCTCCGCTTGCTACCGCTGCTTTAGCCTATCTGTCTTTTCGCACTAAACCAATAATGCTATAGTCATTATAAAGTAAGGGTTGGTTAGTATTTTATCATGGTATACAGTGTAATCATTTTATATGTGATTTTAATTCGTTCTCGCTTACTTTTCATGTACCGCGTCTTTGTGGGCTGGGGCATACATGAGCGACGCCATGCTGAGGCTCCTCTGAACCCTGTCAGGTGACCGGGGAAAGTCCTAACTGCGCAGAAGCTAAAACTAGCCAGCTGGCTCCTGAAGCCCGATGCGCCTGGGAACCCATCCCGAAGATGCAGTATTGCACCTTGAACTGTCATACACTGTTGCTATATGCTGTACACTTGTATTGTATTCTGTATTCCTATGCCTGGGAACGTGAACCCGGGGGGCGGGTGTGCAAAATTGAATAATAATGATGAGAAAGCCGAACTCTAGGAGGTGGTAAAGACCGCACCACCTCTCCTGACCAATCATAATATGGGAAACTGTCACTTGCAACATTAGTGGGTGGTCTAAGGGCCCCCAAAACAGTATAACTGCCCTAGTTTAGCTTAGGAAATTTGTCCGACTTGTCCGAGTAGCAGACCTGTCACTGACCCTACGAACTCTATAGGTGCTCAATCTGAAGTGCTGCGGAGCACTCTGTCCATACTTTCCACAAACTCCTAAGGGGTGGAAATAATCCTAAGTGCTGGCGAAGCACTTTGCTGGGGAATTCAGAAAATCCAATCGGGGTTACTGGCGGATTACTTGCAGAGAGGGGTAACGCTGGCGTTGCTTCTGAAGCTGTGGGTGTTGGTCGTACCTTGGTGAGCCCAGTCCTGATCCCAAATCCTGAGGGGTATCCTGTCCTTACTGTCCGTGAGCTGTACCTGCTCGCATTCTGGCATTCCTTCCTGAGGGTCCTCGTCCCCGTCCTTCCAACTGACCCGTGGCCAGGGTTAGTCTTCGCTCAGACCTAGGTAAATATTAACCTGTGGGTTTGCGTCACTCTCTCTCTCTCGTTCTCTCTCTCTCTATTTTCTTAAATAAAGCACTCTTGCCTGTGATATTGCTCTATCACCTTGAGGACGAGTTATATGCAATTGTTATAGAATTGTTCCCCTTCTCTCCCCTCCCTTAGAAAATTACCAACTGTTATATTTGTATTAGTATGTTCCAATTTTTCCCTTACCTTTAGCATGATTGCAGTGAACTTAGTAAGAATAGTTTAAATCACTTAGGATAAATACATGTTCTAGGCCCAGTCCACATCCTGTGTTCTAGTTTAAAGTTGCAGTGACTAGTTTGTTCTAAAAATTCTTACCTTTTTAGTCTTCCCATATACTCAAATGGTCTTAGCATTAATCTATAGCTATTTTATGGTGTTGATTTTGATGTTAGACGCATTATTCTGCCTATCACTTATTGCCTTGTCATATTCTCTCTAAACTTATATAAAGTTTTAAACATCCTCAGGTGTCTGTGGTCATTTTACAGAATTGTGGAAAGTATTTTACTGATCATAAAGAGTATCTGATGTTAGGCCTGTCTACTATTTCCCTTATAGCTCCAGATCCGTCTTAAGAATTGTGCCTGTGGTAAGTCAGGTACATGGTATGCAGAGTTGAAACCAAACCTTAATTACTCATAGCAGCGTGCAGGAGGAGAAATCAAGTAGTCCTCTCCCGGCTCATCCAAATTATTAGTGTGGTATTTGGAAAATTCGCACGCCAGGGCCCAGTGCGTGTAAAGAATTGGTAACCTCAGTGACCCGGGAGAACTGCGCGCTCTATCAGGTGGACCTAGGCGACGTGTCGCCGATCATTGAGTAGACAAACCTTTTTACCCAACTCTTTGCTAAATTTTCACGATCAGCCCTAAACTCTGCCCAGTCGCATAACCATATCAAGCTCGTTTAGTGAGCCAACAAAAACAGAACTGACGTCATGAAATACCCACTGTCAGCTCCTAGAAAAAAAGGAAATCAGGTCTTTGGGAATCCAAGTAGTACCAGATTTGGATATGATGTTCAGGTGAATTTCAACAAAACTATGTCAGAATCTAGCAAACTTCTGAAATCCTGGGCATATCGCCTCCTATCAATTCTAGGTACAACAAACTTAATAAAATTATATTACTGCTGAAGTTTACTTTTATATTTAATGCAATACCCCTAGAATTTAGCACGGATGGGTTAAAAAAATTACAAGGTTAAATGGGTAGCTTCATATGGCCCCACAAAAGTACAAGGATTGCTTGGAAAAAGCTAGGTAAGAGTAAAACAGAAGATGGGATTGCATTCCCAGATTTCCAACTATATTAATGGGCCTTCCAATTGAAAAAATATAAGAGGACTACTATTACTAAGGGGTGGCTTACAGCATTCTTCCTTGTTACATTGAGCGCTTACCAAAAATCTACCAGAAGATGAGGACTATTTCTTATTAGAACACTGGAATGTTGTAAGCTCCATTCGAACATTGGAATGTTGGGCGCTCCATTGCAGACAATGGGGTACTCCCTGCTTCTACGGGACGGTAAAGGCCCGCAGAGCAACATTCCAATGTTCTACAAAGGCTTCTCGAAGCTCGAGGGGATTTATATCCCCTCGAGCTTCGAGAACCCTTTGTTTAATTTGTTAGAACATTCTGCCCTCTAGTGGCAGAATGTTCTAATAGCCTTATAGCCCTTTGTAGCAGGGCTATACCGGCTATTAAAGTCCCGCTGTCTCGTTAAAGTCCCTCGCCTTCGGTTCGGGCCTGTAACGATTCAGCGGGCCTTTAATAGCCGGTATAGCCCGCTACGGCGGGGTAAAAGGCTATATTGAAAACAATGGAGTGCTCTGGGCTTATAATGGCTGGTATAAGCCCAGAGCTCCAACATTCCAAGGCTTCTTTGTTCACAGCTCCGGCTGTGAGCAAAGGCTTCAGGGCGCCTGAGGGAATTTCAATCCTGTCGCTCTCCCTGAAGGCTTCGTTTAATTTGTTAGAACATTCTGCCCTCTAGTGGCAGAATGTTCTTATAGCCCTTCGTAGCTGGGCTATACCGGCTATTAAAGTCCCTCTTCCTTGTTTAACGCTGGAGAGGGCCTTTAATAGCTGGTATAGCCCGATATGGCAGGCTATAAGACTATATTAAAGTTTGGTCACCCAAAATTGTTTAAGAAGATCAGACTAAAGACGTTGAAGGTTGCATGTAAGGTGCAAATTCTAGTTAGGCGAGTGCTGGGAGTTTAATATTACATTGAGTTTACCCCTATATGGAATTCTCTGGGAACACCAGACTGTCTGCAGAATAGTCTAACTAGGCCCCTAAAAGCAGCAGGAATTACGAAGTGGGGGCAATTGAAAGAAAATGGCACTCTGCTAACACGGGAAACACTGTTGCTGCTCACGTACAACAAACTTTCTATGTTCAAATTCTATCAGCTAGCGAGTTGGGCAAGTGCACAAAGGGAATTCATGGAAGGGAACCCAGAAGAAAAAGAGAAGCTACAGGGCACTATTCATCAGAAAAACGGAAGTGTCAAAATGGTACTGTATGATAGTGTTAAGAGAGGATGGGCCCCTTACTCTGCCAGAAGCACTGTGGAAAATGGACCTGCCCTCAATGGAGCTGGCAAGTTTCAATGTCTACACTTTGGGCCACTGTTAAATCCGCACTTCTGAGAAGAAACCACTTATTTACATTGCACTGGGCATAGTGGTCCCCGAAGAAACTTGCGAAGATGGGAGGACAAAAGAAGAGGTGTTTCCCTAAATCGGCCTGGAGAACGCAGACAATTTCCACATGTTCTGACAGTCTCCGGATGTCCACATTTACTGTCAGGAAGTAGGTACGATTTTAATAACACAATGAATAGAGAAATAAAGGTCCTGGCTCTGGCCATATTAGGCATCCTAGTGAGGGATGGGAGTGATGGTAGACTGAAGAAGTCA
Organism: Lissotriton vulgaris; assembly: GCF_964263255.1. NCBI lineage: Eukaryota > Metazoa > Chordata > Amphibia > Caudata > Salamandridae > Lissotriton > Lissotriton vulgaris. Next base: position 196,940,208 of record NC_141685.1, read on the forward strand.
CAAGCACAATTACTTTTTATACTAATTGTAATTGGGCGAAGGGAAATATGCATGAAGTGGGTACCCCCAGTTCCACCAGACTGCACAACGTATATGTAAGTTAGATTGCACTAATGGGTCACGACAACAGATTATGATATAGGAACTATTTGTTGCATGGTATCAGTGACGAAATAGGTATAAGATATCTCTACAGGATGTATTAATGGCAAATATCAGAGGTCCAAGGATTAGGACAAAAATCTACAAAGGGAGAGGTACAGAGATAACCTTATTAAACACTTAAATGTTGAATGGGCAATATACAGGGATTGGTGCCCGAAACAAGGTATCCAATTGTCTTTGCAAGAATATAACTCCCAGCCTCTTGTCTCTTATGAGGACTAAGAATTAAAAAAAGCAGCCTTATCAAGCCAGTTATCACCTCGACAATGATTCAGCGCCTAAAGAATTTCTGCAAGACCACTATGAGGGGTGTTTGTAAGAATCCCGGGATGAAAGAGCTAATCATAGCTTTTAAGTTGGCACAGAAAAACTACAGGCAAGCAGTTCATGCAGATAAGACACCAGAACCATCCCTGGGTGATCCTCTTATGTGAGAATAAGAAAGCTAACTCCAGGAACTTATAGCCTTGGTGAATAGGCATGTGAACGGACCTAGTAGGCCTGGCGCGTACATCATGAACCAGAATGGTCATCTTTCCTCTCCAGGCACTTCTCGTCAAGTGGGGCTGTAGTCTGCATGTCGGAAGGGCTCCCATAGCTCATACCCAATTACCATCTTAACCTTGTTCCAATATTAATTCCTGTGCTGCGAGCGTGAGTGGGAGTTGACCCTTCAGACTATTCCTGTGTGGAGTACTGCTTCCTGGACGCTGAGCCCACTTCTTGAGGCCCCCGCTCCGCAGGCGCCGCTCGTGTGTTGAGTCATTGGAGGGAAGTGATTCGAGACTTTCCTTGGACCCCGCGGGACTGCGAGGACCAGCGGGCTGTGCGGATTTCAACCTGCCACAGCTGGTCCTCTTCCCGCCCCCACCTCCTCTCCCTATTTAGAGTACCAGGGACCCGCGCTCGCGGGACGTGCGCGGGTCGCAGCCCGGGGCGAAGCCCGGGCAAAGGGCGGGCCCTCTGAGGCCCTCAGAAGCCGGAGGTGCCCGGACCGGGTCCCCCCTTCTTAGTTGTGATATGTCATATGGAGGTATGACTGGCTATTAAGGTTCCCCTTTGTATTTGTATAGCGGGTTTTACTTTGTTGTTTGTTGTTAACTAATGATATTTGGCAATTATTACTGCGATCCCATTATCACTATTTGTGTTTGTGTATCGATTGCTTTAAGTGGCCACAATGACCTCCCCGGTTCATATTAACCCATGCCTGGTGGGTGGCAGTGAAAAACAGGGAACACTGGATAACTATTTTAAAAAGGCTTCCGCAGGAACGGAGAGAAACATTACCCTAGCTGAACGACGGGCTGATAGACGTCGCTCAGTCGAATTAATAAAGAATAAGCGGTCTTCCTTGGGCTCACTACAGCAGGCTTTGTCCCCACTTCCTCCGATCGATTGTGAAAGCGAGGGGAACGAAGTTTCACTCAGTAATAGTAATAGCATCCCATTACTCGTCCAAAACACTACCCCACCAATGGTCACAAACAATGACCTGCTTATAGATCTTTCTTTCTCTCCCGGAATCTTGACACAATCGGCCGGGGGCTTGATAGTGTCACCACTCTCGGAGGTTGACACTGCTAATAGCTGTATAAATGTCCCGATAAACCCACGACCGAAAGGTCCACTCCCCAAAAAAAGGAGGAAAGGGGGCAATAGACCCCGACTTAATAAATTAGATTACACTGACTGCGCCAAATCCAAGAGTCTCACATCCCCTACACCTGTGCCGTTTGTTTCACTCATTGAACCGTTCCTCCCAACACTTGATCAATTAGGTGTTAACCTAATGGGTAGCATTGAAAAATTAATTAGGTCGTTCATACTACCCTTGGTAGAGAGACTGCAAAAAATAGGTCAACAATTGGGGAATCTGGAACAGGTAATAATTGACATTAAAGGAGGAATGAGGGGTTCTGCAATACCTCCTGCAGTACCCATAACGAAGGAGGCGCCTTCTAATGTTGTTGACCCATCAGTTATTAAACCTGTAAAGCTACCTACCCCGGAAGCTCCAAGATTAACGCCCACCAAAGCATCACAGATAAAAGAAAAAAATAGTGCTAGAATAAGTGAGGAAAAAGGAAGGCCAAACTCGCCAGTAAATGTTGATAAAATTACTGGCCATGAGGCTGTAGTGAGGTCAACCGCCCTTAAGAGGCTTAACGTAGACCTGCCTCCAGAAGCAGTTCCGTTAGTGGTGGTCCTCACTGGAGTCCCGCCCTTAGAGGAAGGTATAGATGGTAAAAAGAACATTAACGAAAACCGCAACCAACTAAAGAACAAGGTCATATTTTGGCTAAAGAAAAATCGATCACTTCCTCCATATGTTAATGGCGAAATTTTACATGTGAGGCGTCTTCCTTGGTTAGGTCCTAGTATAAAAAACATTACGGGGGACATTGTTATAATACATTTTAGAGATACTAGGGCAGTTAGTTACATTCTAGACTGGTTTCCTCCCAATGGTAGCAATGAAATTATAGCCCGAGACCTTACGTATTTCTATCCTAGAAACATAGTATTCCCGATTAATCCTAAATCATCGATTAAATAGCAGGCAGATGATATTAGACCTCTATTCGATGAAGTAACTCCTTACAACAGACCACATTTTGATAAATGTGTTGATCATCCCAGATTTTTTTCTCATCAGCAGGTTGCCCCCTTTAGGCCTTCTCATCCACATCAGGCTAATTATTCTCAACCCACCTTTCAATATTATACTGACCCTGCTAGGACCCCCTGGGATCACTATCCCTTATCACGGAATGGCTCACATACATGGGAAGGGAGTTATAACTATCCACCGATAGCAAGACCATTCATGATCCCTACCCAGAACCGCTTTGACATTCTGTCAGGCCTAGACGATAACGAGTGACTAACCATCACCCCAACTCCTTTAAACAATTTTAACCCCCCTCCCCTGGATAGGCCGACCATGGTTCTAAAGGATACTCCACTGGAGGATTATCGTGGTGTTTTTACTGATAATATCGACTCCCCAAATAAGGCCCTGGTTAATCGTGCGACGATCTTTGGGCACTGCAGTAAATTAGAGGACCCCCCCCTGTTATTTCAAGGGCAGATTGCGGAGACGGTCCCTCCTTTTGAAGATCTTTGTGGTATCACCTCACGTATTACTGACCCCCCAAATAAGATCAATGACGCTGGTTTCTCGAATGAAGGGCCCAACGACTTACCACAAATTGTCTTTTCATTCCGTGGATACCGAAATTCAATCCATACAGCGGCAATTTTCCCCTAAGGCTCTACAGTCGGGTAGTCTGATTCTTTCTATCCTATTCTGGAATGTCGCAGGTTTGCGGACAAAAATTGAGCAACCCAATTGGTTAGAAATAATTAGAAATCACACTGTAGTATGTTGCCAGGAAACATGGTCGGAAGCCGAAATACAACTACAGGGTTATAGATTGTATTTTTCTAGTGCATGTCCTTCTCCTTCCGGTAGACCTAAGGGAGGTTTATCAGTTTACGTATCTAATACCCTTCCACTTAAGAAAATCACTGAAATAGCAACTGAAGTGAATTACCAAATAATTAAATTTTCTGTGGATCAAGGGCACACATATTTACTGGTAAATTTTTATAACAATATGTTACCTTTGGAATTTGTGAAAGTTGTTAATAAGATAACCACCATTCTAGAGGAACATCGGAAACGTTGTCTTTCTTTCCTTTTAAGTTAATCTGGGGTGGTGATTACAACATTCCTTTATGTAGCAAATATTCTAATTCTAATTGTGGTATTGTGGATGAGGAGGGGAGTCCTTTAACCCACTTTGCTCACTCAAGTGTTGGGAATATTTTAAATGAAAAACTTTTCATGTTAGGACTGGGATTTGCAAATGAGTAAGTTGTACCCCCAATTGATTTTTCACCTACTTTCCATGGCAGGGGATGTAGTACCACAATTGACTTCATTTTGATCTCGAATCACATGAGGGACGATTTGCAAACATTTTGTACTGGAGATGACACTAGCAGCGATCATTTCCCAAATAGTGTGACTATTACAGTGCCGTTTGGATCTTCTCCAATTGATAATTTGGGCCTGTTGAACCAAAGAGCCCTAAACTTGGATAAATCTAATGGGTACTCGATTAAATGGGCTAAAGTTGACCCAGACATTATCACACAAAATGTCATTGTTAAATCTCTTTCTATGCTAGAAATATGTTTAAACCCTCTTTCCACTGTAGAGGAAATATTGAATAATTTTATCGATATAACCAAAGTGATCAGTAAGGAGCTCCTTCACAAACAAAAGCAGAATGGCCAACATGAAAAAGGATGGTTTAATTCTGATAGTGGTAAAGCCCTATCTGCCTTAAAATCAGCCTTACATAAAACTGAGAGGGATCAACCAGAAATTAGGAGGCTGAGAAAATTCTATAATAAGGCGAAAAAAGACTGTAAAAAAGAAAGGAAAAAAGATCTATGGGAGAAGCTCCATGAGAGTTGTAAAAAGAAGGATAGCTTACTGTTCTGAAAGTGGTTAACTCACCCTTCTTGAACACGGCGAAGACTGGCCCTAGTGTGGAAGTAGCGATCACCGCAGAGGGTTGGGTTTCCCACTTTTCACAGATTTTTCTAGGCGAGGACGCACATTTTAGTGAAAACCCATATTCATCCCCTTATCCCCTCGAACTATCTTTTAGCCACGAGGAAGTAATTAATGCTCTGTCTTCTTCAAAGCCTGGCAAAGCTCCTGGGTCGGACGGCGTTCCACTGGACATCTATACGCATACCCAGGAGCTTTGGTCGCCAGTACTAACCAGAGTAATTGAAGCGGCATTAAGAGGTGGTCTCGTAAAAACTTGGTCTACATCTATCCTGCTCCCCATTTTTAAGAAGGGAAACCGTAACAACCCAGCATGCTACAGGCCCATTTCCCTCCTGGATTCCCTTGGTAAAGTTGCAGGTCATTTGATCCTGGAGAGATTGCGGGTCTGGTCTGAAGATAACAACATCATGACAGACCTGCAATATGGTTTCCGGGAGGGACTGGGTACCGTGTGTGAAAAGTTGGCTTGGTATGTGATGCTCACTAGTTCTAGTGATCACCTTGTACCATGCCAAGCAACCCTTATGATGATTCGTTGTAAGTCAACTTTATAGACCAGCTATCCTAGTAGAGTGGGCAAAGCAGTCTTAGGCTAAACTCTGTAAAGGCATGTGAAGCAAGCTGTTTTACCATACACAATCCCCTTGAATACCAAATGAAAGGACACCACACAGATATATATTGAAAATATATATATATTTTTTACTACAAATATCCCCTATACTCTTTATGAGCACAGAAGCATAAGCGTTAAAACAAAACACAGTTTAAATATACAAAAGTTGCACAATTTGGATGAGCCCTAGGGGCCACCTAAACCATATACTAAAATAGTGGTATAAGAACCACCTAGCTGAAAGGAAGTAGGCCTAGGGCCTGGGGAATCGCTGGAGCTGTTCGGGACTAACAGTGATGAAGTCGGGAAAGGCCCGCGGGACTCGGGTGCAGTGCGGAAAGCGCACGCATATACCAATGTTAAGTCAATGGTGCGTAAAAGTTACAAAGTTAGTTATTAAGGAACCTTCCGAGTGACCTAGAGGGATGAAACTTTAGACACGGACACTAGAGGTGTGTACCAGTGTGGGAACACCGGCGTTGGTGAGTTACCTCACCCACAGGAAGCGGGTGCATAGGGTCGAAGTAGTGTCGGGTTTCGTCACGCAGGTCGATGGTGCTTGGAGCGGAAGATGCTGCAGGCGGCTCGAGGTGAAGAGTTCCGGTGGATCCGAGGGTGGATCTGAAGTGGTGAAGACCTGAAAGCAGAGGGGACAATGTTCAAAGTCACTAGCCAGTGACTACCGTGGAACCAGGATGGAACCAGGCGATGTCGGGTGCAAACAGGCGATGAGGTGAAGATTGTCTCTGCAGCCACGTGGACACGAAGAGGTCGAGGACGTCCAGGAGTTGATCATGAGCTGTGCCACGAAGGCTCTAGCTGATGGCGGTGTCGGCTTCTTGATCGGAGCAAGCAGGCCTTGGCTAATGCAAGCCACGCAGGAATCGATGCAAGCTTCTCACTCGGACCAGCAAGGTCAGAGCGGGTGCTCCTTTTTACAGGAGCGAGGGCAAGTCTGGAGCAATCAGACCCGCAGTGTAAATTGTAGGTTTCGTCGCCAAGATGGCTGCTGACCACGTGGCAAGTGGCCGGGATGGCGCGTCGAGTGGCACAATGCAAAAGGGCCCCACGCAGATCGTGGAGATGCTGGGGGGCTGATCTTCGGTGCAAGGGCTGCTTAATTGTTGGGCTTCTCAAACCCCAAAGCACAGTGTCGAGGGTGCCTCGGGTGCTGCGCAGTCAGCTTCTCGGGGGTCTTTCAAGGTGTCCGGTCCCATGTCTCTCGGTGCCTCCACGTGTCCCTTCTTTGCAGGGACTGTGGATCGGGCTGTGAGAAGTCTGGGAGCCTGGGTCTCGTCAGGCTCTGGGCTCGGGCTCCGGCGGGAGGTGGCAGCAAAGCAGACGTCGAGTTGCTGGATGGTGCCTGTGTTCACAGGGTGGCCACTCCTAGGCCACAAGGGAGATGCTCTCCAGTCTTCTGTGCAGCAGAATGTCGAAGTCCAGTTGTCTTCTTAGTTTCAAGTTGATTCAGGATGATCTGAGGTGCTATGGCACTGCTCCCACTCTTATTCCCAATCTGAGGGGTGGATCACCTGCTAGGTCCCTCCTCTGGGTGGGACCAGGAAGGGGGGCGGTTACACCCCCTTTCCTTTGTCCAGCTCCTCGCCAGGCCTGGGTCTGGAAAGTCCCAGGACCGGTTTGGACTGGCTTATGCACGGGGACACCTTCTGTGCCCCGGGCATGTCTGATTCTATTCAGCCCTGTCCTACCCAATACACAAAATCCTGTCTGGGGTGGTGCTCGCACCTCCCAAGGCAGGAAACCCTTTGTCCAAGCCTCCTTCGCTGGAAGGACTCCCAGCAGCAGGAGGTCAGACTTGTGTCTGTGTGGCAGCATCCATTTTGTGATGCTGAGGCTCTGGTTAACTTGAACCGGGGTTCAGGTTATGTACACGTCGTGTCCCTCTAGGAGGGTGGAATGCTATCCCCGTCAACAGAACTGTCAAGGGGATAGTATTCCAAATCGTATGACACCTTACTTGGAGTACTAAGGGAGTTGTTCCCGACAGCTGCAGACAGGCTCAGCTCATGCTAGAGCACCATCTCACATATTTCCAAGCACTCTGCTTCCAGGATTGATGAGGCCTTCCATAGAAGTGGCTGATAGAAACATATGTGTCCAGTTTAGGTTAGGTATAGATATACTACACCTAAGCAAGAGGTGATTATACCAACTTGCCCCAGCTGAGTGATCAGCCAGTTGTGTCAAATATGGAGGCCAGGCCAGGGGTGGCACAATACATGCTGCAGCCCCTGGTAGGCCTTGGAAACACCTATGCCCTGGGTACCTAGGGTACACTGTTACAGGGGCCAATAAGGTGAACCAGTTCTAATTCGTAATGCACCTAGAGTGCATTGGCAGTAATTTAGAGAGAGAACAGCAGGCTGTGGGTCTGATTAGCAGGCCCACAGCCACATTAAGTCATAAACCAGTGAAGCAAAAAGCAAACATTTTGGGTGACCATAGGATAGCAGACCCTACTCTCCTACACAACCCCCCCCCAAACGCAGGGACATTAGACTAACCTTGACCAGTTGTGTCTTCATGTTCTAAGTGGAAGTACCTGGAGAGACCATCTGCATTACCATGGTCAGTCCCTGGGCGGTGCTCCACTGTAAAGTCCGTCCCCTGTAGGGAAATGGACCACCTGAGCAGTTTGGGGTTTTCACCCTTCATCTGATTAAGCCATAAGAGGGGCTTATGGTCGGTCTGAATCTTGAAGTGAGTGCCAAACAAGTATGGTCTCAACTTCTTCAGGGCCCACACCACAGCAAAGGCCTCCCTCTCAATAGCTGACCAACGTTTCTCTCTGGGGGTCAGCCTTCTGCTAATAAAAGCAAGGGGCTGGTCTTGACCATCTGCATTAAGTTGTGAAAGCACAGCGCCCACTCCCAACTCAGAAGCATCTGTTTGGACAATGAACTCTCTTGAGTAGTCAGGACTCTTCAGGATAGGTGCAGAGCACATGGCCTTCTTCAGGTCATCAAATGCCTTTTGACAGTTTACTGTCCACTGAACCTTTTTGGGCATCTTCTTAGATGTCAGATCATTAAGAGGAGTCACAATGGACCCATAGTTCTTAACAAACTTCCTGTAGTACCCAGTCAGGCCCAAGAAAGCTCTGACCTGAGTCTGGGTGGTTGGAGGGGACCAGTCCTTTATGGTCTGGATCTTACTCTCCAGTGGTTGAACTTGGCCTCCACCTACAAGGTGGCCCAAGTATACAACTTTACTCTGCCCTATCTGGCACTTGGTGGCCTTGATAGTGAGGCCTGCCTTTTGCAGAGCCTCTAGCACTTCCTTCAGGTGGACCAGGTAATCCTCCCAGGTGGAGCTGAAGACAGCAATATCATCCAGATATGCTGCGCAAAAGTCATCCAACCCAGCAAGGACTTGATTCACCAACCTTTGGAAGGTGGCAGGTGCATTTTTCAAACCAAAGGGCATTACCACAAATTGATAATGCCCACCTGGGGTAGAAAATGCTGTCTTGGCTTTGGAGTCCTCAGATAACCTGATTTGCCAATAGCCAGCTGTCAAGTCAAATGTGCTCAAATATTTGGCAGAAGCCAACTTGTCAATGAGCTCATCTGCCCTTGGAATAGGGTGTGCATCTGTCCTGGTGACAGCTTAGAGTCCTCTGTAATCCACACAGAACCTCAACTCTCTCGTGCCATCTTTGGCGTGAGGTTTGGGGACCAGAACCACTGGGCTAGCCCAGGGGCTCTCTGAAGGCTCAATAACACCTAATTCCAGCATCTTTTGCACCTCAGTCTTTATACAGTCTCTGACGTGGTCAGTTTGCCTGTAAATCTTGTTTTTCACAGGGAGACTGTCACCAGTGTCCACCACATGGGTACACCAGTTAGTCTGACTGGGTGTCAATGAGAACATATGTTTGTATGACTGCAAAACTCGTCTATAGTCATATTGCTGATGTTCAGTGAGGCTGCCATCTAAAGCCACACCATCAACTGATCCATCCTCAGGGTTCTGAGTCAGCAGGTCTGGGAGAGGGTCACTCTCTTCCTCCTGCCCCTCATCTTTAGCCATGAGCAAGCCCATGTCTGCCCTGTCAACATATGCCTTTAGTCTGTTAACATGGAGCACCCTGTGGGGGCTCCTGGGAGTTCCTAGGTCCACCAAGTAGGTAACCTCTCCCTTCTTTTCCACAATAGTATGGGGTCCAGACCATTTGTCTTGGAGTGCTGCTGGGGCCACTGACTCCAACACCTATACTTTCTGTCCAGGCCGGTACTCAGTCAAGACAGCCTTTTGGTCATGCCAAGCTTTCTGTAATTCTTGGCTAGCCTCAAGGTTTTTGGATGCCTTCTCCATATACTCAGCCATCCTGGAGCGGAGGCCAAGTACATAGTCCACTATGTCTTGCTTGGGCTTTCTGAGAGGTAACTCCCATCCTTCCCTCACCAAACACGGGGGTCCTCTTACAGGGTGCCCAAACAACAATTCAAAGGGGCTCTCTGTAAGCAAACAGAAGGCAGGGTAGAAGGATATCCCATCTTCGCCTGAGCTTCTCAGGTAATCCTTTAATCTCACCCTTTAGGGTCTTGTTAAATCTTTCAACAAGCCCATTGCACTGTGGATGATAGGGTGTGGTGAACTTGTAGTTGACACCACATTCCTTCCACATAGCTGTTAAGTATCCTGACATGAAGTTTGCATCTCTATCAGATACTGCCTCCTTAGGAAACCCCACTCTGGAGAAAACTCCAAGTAGGACCCTGGCCACAACAGGAGCTGTAGTGGTCCTAATGGGATTTGCCTCTGGGTACCTGGTGGCATGGTCCACCACCACCAGTATGAATCTGTGCCCAGATGCTGTAGGGGGATCCATTGGTCCTACAATATCAATCCCCACTCTTTCAAAGGGCACCCCCACCACAGGTAGTGGTATCAGGGGGGCCTTTGTGGTACCACCTGCTTTGCCACTGGCTTGGCAGGTCACACAGGAGCGACAAAACTCCTAGGTATCTTCAGACATGTGAGGCCAGTGAAAGTGAGGGACAAGCCTGTCCCAAGTCTTATTCTGGCCTAGGTGTCCTGCTAAAGGAATATCATGGGCCAAGGTGAGAAGGAAGCCCCTAAATTGCAGAGGTATGACCAACCTCCTGGTTGTACCAGGCTTGGGGTCTCTAGCCTCTGAATAAAGGAGCCTTCATCCCAATATACTTTATGGGCACCCTGTGCATTCGCAGCAGCCTCAGCAGCAGCCTGCTGTCTGAGGGGTTCAAGAGAAGGACAGGTTAACTGAGCCTGCCCCAAGTCTGCCCTAGAAGGTCCCTGTTAGACCTGACATCATTGGCTTGAGTCTCTCCTCCGTTTTTTCTGTTTGCCTCCTCTGTTTACAATGTTTTTGCTGGTGTAATGCTTTGGGCGCTGTGCCACTGCTGATCAGTCCCACAGTGCAAGTGCTCCCTATATGAAATTACTGTATTGATTGAATTCCATGTTTGGCTTATTTGGTTTACTGTCAGTCCCTAGTCTAGTGCACCAGGAGTGCCAGGGCTTGTAAATCCAAATGCTGCTCGTGGGCTTGCAGCACATGTTGTGCCACCCACAAGAGCGGCCTAGTAAAAGTATGTCTAAGGGTCTGCCATTGCTAGACCTACGTGCAGTCTGGTACTGTCACGCTGACTGCGCAAGTACACCTACTTGCCAGTCCCCAAACCTTCCCTTAACTTCATGTTAGTCACCCCTATGGTAGGCCTGCGGGCAGGGTGCATTGTAAGTACAAGGTAGGGCAAGCCTGACCAAGTTGGCATGTCCTAATAGTGAATTACAGCCATATTCGTTTTTCACTGTTGTAAGGTAACCTGCTCTCCATTAGTTAGAATGGGCTGCCAGGATTATTAATGTTATAATCCTAGCTGGCTCAGGGAGCATGGTGCAATGTCGAGTTTGGTATCCCTGGACTCGGGGTTTAATAACGCATCCGTCTGTGTGGATGGTTTTTGGACTCTGGGTTTGAAAATAGCACTTTTAGAAAGTGGCTATTTTCTTGGCTAACTATTTCTGGTTTCTGCTGGTTTGGTGTGTGTGTGACAGGAGCTGGGTGGCTCCAGAGGTCTGAGTGAGTCAGTGTGGGAGGAGTGGGACATTTGCATTGAGAGTAGGGGGAGAGTAGTTCCTGATAGCCTGCACTGCCTGATACAATGCTGGCTCCACCTCCTGCCAGGCGACTGATGACTCTGTGCCTGCCAGGGATGATCCTGGCCCCACCTCCTACCGGGAGGCCGATAGCTCTGCTCCTGCCAGTGACAATACTGGCTCCACCTCCTGCTGGGCGTCTGAGGACCCAGCCCTGCTCAGTGAATAGGCCAGGTGCCTCTGCCTGGCTACACCCACAACAGACCCAGGATGGGGGGAAATTCCCCTGCATGGACAAAGGGATCAATGCCAAAAAGGGGTATAAGAGAAGGACCCCTGAACCAAGACTTTAGATCACTTCTGACAAGGAACCCTGAAACCAAGGACAAGAAGCCTGCTGATCCAAGGGCTTGCCTACCCCTTCTGCCAGTGTGCTGTTTGCTGGGGGGAATCCTGCAGTGCTTCTTTATTTTTGCCAAGGAACCAGGAGAGAGGAACTGTGTGTGTACTCTCAAACTTTGCTAAGCAAATCTCCAAGGGCTGGAAGAGTGCCAGCCTCCTGTTGAAGTCACAGGGCTAAAGGACTTCATCTGCTTAAAGTGCTGTTTGCTGGAACCTGTGAATCCAGCACCTCTGAAAGAATCCAGCAATCTCGATGCCGACGGACGCCGCCGAATCCAGCCCGACATCGTGAGTAACGCTTCCTCGACGCCGGCCGCCGGGCCCGATCGACACCAGCCGCAACGCCAGTGAGTAGTGAGTTCGGCTCCAGCTCCAAGTGACCTCGTGTCTGCACCGCTGCTGATCGCATCGACTTCGAGCCCTCTCGACGCCGTGAGCGCTGCTCACTCTTGCAACATCATCATCGACATCGACGATGACGCCGTATCCTGCTTCGCCTCGTGAGCGCTGCTCCTGCCGGACATCTGTCGATGCCGCTGCAGGTCGCCCCGACTCCGAGGCCGGATCGACGCCGAAGACGCGACGCCGGACATCTCGACGCCGCTGATCATCGTGTGCTTCACTTTTCCAAGGTACTGTGTTGTTGGGGTCTGCTCGACTCCGGGCTCGACGTAGCGCTCCTCGCGGTCGACGCCAAACCTTTGGATTAACTTTGCCTCGACGTCGTGTGACTCCCGTGTGGGTTACATTGTTGCCAAGAACTGTGTTTTAACCCCTTCCATGCTGCCGCGATTCTGCTCCTGTGCTGAAGATTTCAGCACGGGTGCGGTCATGACGGCCCCCAGCCGTCATCAGCACACGAGCACTGTAGTGCATGACGGCTGGGGGCCGTCATCAGCATGCAAGGGGTTAAAGAAGAAAAGTTGCTTTTGATACTAAAGACTTTTGTGCTAAGAAGAAACTACACTTGAACTATTATTTTCCCTTCCAAGAGTATTTATTAAGACTGTGGTATATTTTTGTCGTTATTTGGTCTTGTGCTAAGCCTTATATAAAAATCCTTATTTTTATAATACTACTGTGTCGTGTCCATTTGTAGTGTATTCACTTTATTACTGTATGTGGTCATAAATGCTTAACACACAGCCTCTGAGATAAGCCTGTCTGCTCTGCCAAGCAACCAAGGGGGTGAGCAGGGGTTATCAAAGGGCGATCCCCTTGCCCTGACTAGAAAAGGTGGGTCCCCATTTGTCTGAAGTACATACCTCTGCCAACTAGAGACCGCCGGTTCTAACATTGGACGCAGCGGTGAGGATTTGAACCTTGCATTTATGACCCATGTGCAGGGATTAGTGTGCGCTACATAGTGAAAGCAGACCATAGCGCAGCCACAATCTAATTTGGAAGGATTCTATTTTTGTTCTCCGCTTTTCTGAAGCTTGATTTTTGGAACACTGCCAGTTTTGACCATGAGTGATGCCGGAGTCACTCCCCTTGTTGTTGTGGAAGGATTTGATAGAGCTAAGATAAGCAAATACAAGTTAGAGGAGCTGAAATCCTTTTGCAAGCAGTTTAAAGTTCCTACCAAAGGCCTGAAGATTAAGGAAAACTATCTCAAAGCTTTGGAGGCCTGGTTGGAGTCCAGAGATCCCTCTGATGCGGTGGTGGTACCGCCAGGGGAAGGGGATGAGGAGGTACCAGTGAATGGTCGTGGGTCCTCTCCCGGTAGCAGTGTTTCCTCCAAAGGTCTTTCCCCTGAAGAAAGAGAAGAAAGGCCGAAAGAGCGAGAATACAACATGGAAATGGCAAGGCTTAAGATAAATGGGCAGTTGGAGTTAGAAAATGCAAAAGGCAGAAGAGAAGCTGATTTGGAGATCAAAAGGTTGGAGTTTGAAAGAGAGAAGTTAGCTTTGGAGCGTGATACAAGGTTGAGGGAGCTAGAGCTCAAAGCTAAAGAGTTAGACTTGAATCCCTCTGGTGGCAGCATCCCATCTGTGCCTGCAGAAAGTAGGTTTTATTTTCCTAAAGATGTGATAAAAGATTATCATAAGAATGAAGATATTGGTCAATGGTTTAAAGCATATGAGTTAGCATTGTTGGCCGACCGGGTCCCTGAGAAGGATTGGGGAGCGGGGTTGTGGGGTCGCTTTGTGAATGAGGGGAGAGATACCCTGCTAGACATGCCTGTTGAGGATAGGATGTCTTATGCTCATATGAAAGATGCTTTAATGCTAAGGTATGGCCTAACCCCAGAAAAGTACAGACAAGCCTTTAGAGAATGTAAGAAGTTGCCTGGTACGAATATGTGTCATTTTTTTGCACAGCCATGGATGGTTGGGTAAAGGGCAGCAAAGTGGAAAGTTATGAAGCTCTTTATGATTTGTTTGCTTGGGAGCATTTGTCTAATAACTGTTTTCCAGAGCTGCGCCAGCACCTTATTGATAGCAAGATATCTAACCCTAGAAAACTTGCTGAAGAGGCGGACCGCTGGGTCAGTACCAGGGTCCACAAGGGTCCAGTGGGAGACTCAGACAAAGGTGCCGCAGGGTCCCCAGCAGAAGAGTGGGGGGGACAAGGGTAAACAGAAGGAGTCTCAGAAAGGGCCGCAAAGTAATCCCCAAGGGAACCAAGGGAAAGGTTCCCAGCCTCCCCCTGTGAAGAAGCCAGGGGCCCCGACAGGTGAACCTGTTCATAGGGGCCCACTGACCTGCTACGTTTGTGGGCAGGTGGGACACCGGTATTATGATCCCCAGTGTCCCATGAAGAATTCTAATGCACCACCACGTGCACCACCCCGTCAGTTGGCGAGTGTAGCCCTGGGAGGGGAGGAGATGGTTGCCCCTGGTGGGAGGGGTCCCGCAGAGATGTCCCTGGTCTCGCTAGGAGACATGCAAATGGTCCCTCCACCCCCTCTGCCTAGTAACACTAATAAATATAGGCAGTGGGTGACCATTAATGGCCATAGAGTGGAAGCTCTCAGAGACACCGGAGCGAGTGTGACAGCTGTCAAGTGTCACTTGGTGTCCAGAGAGCAGGTGGTTCCCCACGCATTCTACCCTGTGATAGCTGCTGACAACTCTCAGAAAGAGTGTGAGGTAGCTCAGGTTCCCTTTGAATGGGGGGGAGTTTCAGGTACTCTTCAAGTTGCTGTAAGGCCCGCCATGCCTGTTGATTGTCTCCTGGGCAATGATTTAGAAGACTCCCCTTGGGCTAAGGTGGAGAGGGAGACGCATTTGAAAATGTTGGGTGTGCCAGAGTGGGTGGGTGCAACCACTCGATCCATGACAGCAAGTAAGGGTGTTGATGGGGTCCCGGAGCCTGAAAGTATGGCCCAGGACCCAGCTGTGAAGAGAAGAGGCAGGAGGCGCGGGAAACCGGCCCCCATAGTTCCCGTGGTCCAGGAGGAGGTAGACCCTGAGGGGGATGCCCTGGAGCCCACAGGGGAACAAGTTGCTGAACTGGGAGACCTACCCGAGCTGACCCACTGGCAGCAGGATGGTGGTCCCTCCAGGGAGGAATTCTGTGCAGAACAGAAAGTGTGCCCTCCTCTTGTGGGTATGAGGCAGCAGGCCTCAGCCCAAACCTCAGGTGATCAGTCAGGGTCACATTTTGTTTACTGGGAGAACGACCTCCTGTATAGCGAGCCTAAGGCTGCTGAGCCTGGGTCAGCCCGTGTGCTGGTGGTACCCCAGCGCTTCAGAGCCTTCCTACTGGGTTTGGCTCATGACGTTCCTTTAGCTGGATATCTGGGACAGGACAAGACCTATGACAGG
Organism: Lissotriton vulgaris; assembly: GCF_964263255.1. Classification (NCBI taxonomy): domain Eukaryota; kingdom Metazoa; phylum Chordata; class Amphibia; order Caudata; family Salamandridae; genus Lissotriton; species Lissotriton vulgaris. The sequence goes on from NC_141685.1 coordinate 196,955,866, forward strand.
CTTGTCACCCATTTTTATTGGCCTCAGATGAGAAGGGATGTAGACATCCATTGTAAGACCTGTCACACTTGCCAGGCAAGTGGGAAAAGCGGAAGGAAGCAGAAGGCTCCCCTCCAACCTTTTCCAGTCGTCAGTACCCCCTTTGACCGGGTGGAGATTGACATTGTTGTGCCCCTGGACCCCAAGACAGCCCTGGGCAACAGGTTCATCCTGGTCTTGGTGGACCATGCCACACGGTACCCGGAAGCCATCCCTCTCCGAACAGTGACGGCCCCCGTGGTGGGACGGGCACTGATGGGTGTTTTCTCCCGCATGGGGTTCCCCAGAGAGGTGGTGTCAGACCGGGGCACCAACTTCATTTCCAACTGTATGAAGTCTCTGTGGAAGGAGTGTGGGGTAACCTACAAGTTCACCACTCCTTACCACCCTCAAGGAAATGGGCTGGTTGAGAGATTCAACCGGACCCTTAAAGGCATGATCATGGGTCTTGAAGAACCAATGAGGCGGAAATGGGACGTCCTCTTGCCATGCCTACTGTTTGCTTACCGTCAGGTGCCACAGAAGTCTCTAGGGTTCAGCCCCTTTGAGCTTTTGTATGGTCACCCGGTAAGAGGACCTTTGAGTCTGGTCAAAGAAGGCTGGGAGCAATCTCCCAGGAAACCTCCTCAGGATGTATACAGTTACATGCTGGCCTTTAGGAACCAGACTAGGCGCTTCAGAGATCTTGCTCAGGCAAATCTGGAGGCCAGCCAGGAAGAGATGAAGCGGTGGTACGACCGGAATGCCACTCTGGTAGAGCTTCAGCCTGGTCAAGAAGTTTGGGTCATGTCCCCTGTGGAACCTTGTGCGCTCAAGGACAGGTGGACTGGACCGTTTAAGGTTGTGGAGAAGAAGAGCGATGACACCTACTTGGTGGACTTGAAATCTCCCAGGAACCCCTTGAGGGTCCTGCATGTCAACCGTTTAAAGCCCCACTTAGAAAGGTCCGAGGTGGGCATGCTCCTAGCTACTGATGCTGGAATGGAGGAGGAGAGTGAGCCTCTTCCTGACCTCCTGTACGCAAAAGAGCAAGATGGATCAGTGGATGGTGTTGTCCTCTCTGACACACTGACCCTTGAACAGCAGCAAGATTGTCGCCAACTGTTGGGACAATTCCCTGATCTGTTTTCCTTGGTTCCTGGTGTAACTCATTGGTGTGTCCATGATGTGGACACCGGGGACAGCACTCCTGTAAAGCACAAGGCTTACAGGGTGACTGACAAGGTCAGAGCATACATCAAGGAGGAGGTCTCCAAGATGTTTGCCTTAGCGGTGGTTGAGTCCTCTAGCAGTCCTTGGGCCAGCCCAGTGGTCTTGGTCCCGAAGGCTGCAGCGCCTGGTGCTTCACCAGAACTTCGGTTCTGTGTGGATTACCAAGGACTCAATTCAGTCACCAAGACTGACGCGCACCCCATCCCCAGAGCTGATGAGCTCATAGATCGGTTGGGGGCTGCCCGGTACCTTAGTACATTTGATCTAACGTCTGGGTACTGGCAGATCGCCTTAACTGATGGGGCAAAGGAGAGGTCAGCATTCTCCACACCAGATTGGCTCTACCAGTTCCGGGTTATGCCCTTTGGGATGAAGAATGCCCTTGCCACCTTCCAGAGGTTGGTCAACCAGGTCTTGGCTGGACTGGAGGATTTCAGTGCCACCTACCTGGACGACATTGCAGTGTTCAGCGCCAGCTGGGAGGAACACTTGCGCCACCTCCAGGAAGTGTTGTTGGCCCTGCGCAGAGCAGGCCTCACAATCAAAGCCAGTAAGTGCCAGATTGGGCAGGGTTCTGTGGTGTACTTGGGGCACCAAGTAGGGAGCGGCAAGGTGGCCCCCCTGCAACCCAAGATAGATACCATCCTGGCCTGGGCACCGCCCAAAACCCAAACTCAGGTGAGAGCCTTCTTAGGACTCACGGGTTACTACAGGAAGTTTGTCAAGGATTACGGTAACATTGTGCACCCCTTGACTTCGCTGACTTCTAGGAAGCAGCCACGAAATGTGAACTGGACTGACGCCTGTCAGACAGCCTTCGACACCCTGAAAACTGCAATGTGCACAGCACCTATACTCCAAGCACCCGACTTTTCTATAGAATTTGTTGTCCAGACGGATTTTTCAGAGCATGGCGTGGGGGCTGTTCTAGCTCAGGTGAATGAAGAGGGCCGAGACTTACCTGTAGCCTTCATCAGTAGGAGGTTACTTCCCAGGGAACAGAGGTGGAGTGCGATAGAGCGAGAAGCATTTGCTGTGGTCTGGGCGCTGAAGAAGCTAAGACCCTACCTGTTTGGGACTCACTTCCGGGTTCAGACAGACCACAGGCCCCTCAGATGGTTGATGCAGATGAGGGGTGAGAATCCAAAGCTGTTGAGGTGGTCCATTTCCCTACAGGGGATGGACTTCACGGTGGAACACCGCCCTGGTACAGATCACGCCAATGCTGATGGTCTGTCCAGATTTTTCTGCCTTAGTGATGAGGACTCCCTAGGTCAAGGGTAGTTCTCCCCACATTTCAGCTGGAGGGGACACGTGTTAGACCTGACATCATTCAATCAATCAATCAATCAAGGACATTTATAGAGCGCGCTACATACCCGTGGGGTCTCAAGGCGCTGGGGGGGGGAAGTGCCGCTACTGCTCGAACAGCCAGGTCTTCAGCTTCTTCCTGAAGGAGAGGTGGTCTTGGGTCAGGCGCAGGTCGGTCGGGAGGGAGTTCCAGGTCTTGGCGGCCAGGTAGGAGAAGGACCTTTCTCCTGTAGTCGCTCTTCGGATGCGGGGGACGTCGGCGAGGGCGTGGTTGGCTGATCGGAGGAGGCGTTTGGGAGCGTAGAAGTTGACTCGGCTGTTGAGGTAGCTCGGGCCTTGGTCGTGTAGGGCTTTGTGTGCGTGGGTGAGGAGGCGGAAGGTGATTCTTTTGTTGACGGGGAGCCAGTGGAGGTCTCTCAGATGTCCGGAGATGTGGCTGGTTCGTGGGATGTCGAGGATGAGTCTGGCTGAGGCGTTCTGGATCCGCTGGAGTCTCTTCTGGAGCTTGGCGGTGGTACCGGCGTAGAGGGCGTTGCCGTAGTCCAGTCGGCTGGTGACGAGGGCCTGGGTGACGGTCTTCCTGGTCTCGGTGGGGATCCACCAGAAGATCTTCCGTAGCATGCGGAGGATGTTGAAGCATGCCGATGAGACGTTGTTGACTTGCCTGGTCATGGAGAGGGAGGAGTCCAGGATGAAGCCCAGGTTGCGTGCATGGTCTGTCGGTTTGGGTGCGGTGCCCAGGGCGGGAGGCCACCAGGAGTCGTCCCAGGCGGAGGGTGAGGAGCCCAGGATGAGGACCTCCGTCTTGTCTGAGTTCAGTTTCAGGCGGCTGGTCGTCATCCACTCGGCCACCTCTTTCATCCCTTCGTGCAGGTTGGCTCTGGCGGCGGCGGGGTCGTTGGTCAGGGAAAGGATCAGCTGGGTGTCGTCGGCGTAGGAGATTATGTTGAGGTTGTGCTGGCGTGCGATGGCCGCGAGGGGGCTCATGTAGACGTTGAAGAGGGTGGGGCTCAGCGAGGATCCTTGAGGGACGCCGCAGATGACTTCGGTGGCCTCTGACTTGTACGGTGATAGACGGACTCTCTGTATTCTTCCGTCGAGGAAGGAGATGATCCATTCCAGCGCCTTGTCCTGGATTCCGACATTGCTGAGGCGCTGTACTAGGGTGCGGTGGCAGACAGTGTCGAAAGCCGCGGAGAGGTCTAGGAGGATGAGGGCCGCTGTTTCTCCGTTGTCCATCAGGGCTCGGATGTCATCGGTGGCGGCGATGAGGGCGGTCTCGGTGCTGTGATTGGCTCGGAAGCCGGACTGTGAGGGGTCAAGGGATCCATTCGTCTCGAGGAAGGCGGCCATCTGCTTGTTGACGGTCTTCTCGATGACTTTGGCTGGAAACGGGAGGAGCGAGATGGGGCGGTAGTTCTTGAGTTCGGTGGGGTCCGCTGTGGGTTTCTTGAGAAGAGCGCTGAGTTCGGCGTGCTTCCAGCTCTCAGGGAAGGTGGCGGTGTTGAAGGATGTGTTGATGATGTCTCGCAGGTGGGGTGCGATGACAGCGTCAGCCTTGTTGAAGATGTGGTGAGGGCAGGGGTCAGTCGGTGATCCGGAGTGGATGGAGTTCATCGTGCGGATGGTGTCTTTGGTGCTGATCGGGGTCCAGGCGTGGAGGGTGGTGGTGGGGGGTGGTTGTTCGGTCTTGGTGTTCGTTGGTTGGTTGTTGAAGCTGTTGTGTATGTCCGCGATCTTGTTGTGGAAGTATGAAGCGAGGGAGTTGCAGAGGTCTTGCGATGGGGTGATGTCGTTGTTTCCTGCGCTGGGGTTGGATAGCTCTTTCACGATGTTGAAGAGTTCCTTGCAGTTGTGTGCGTTGTTGTCCAGCCGGTCCTTTAACGCAGTTTTCTTGGCGGCGCGGATCAGCTGGTGGTGCTTCCGGGTGGCCAGCTTGAAGGTGGTCCTGTTGTCCGGTGTCGGTTCCCTTCTCCAGACTTTCTCGAGGGCTCGGCAGTTCTTCTTGGAGCTCTTGAGTTCGTCGGTGAACCACGGGGCTTTCTTGCTGCCGGATCTGCTGGGCGGGGTTCTCAGCGGGGCGAGTTCGTCTGCGCAGTTGCTGATCCACCTCGTGAGGTTGTCGGCGGCCTGGCTGGGGTTCGCTGAGCTGGCGGGGGGGTGCTGGCTCAGGGAAGCAGTGAGCTGGTCTGCTGTGATCTTGTTCCAGCTTCTGCGGGCGGCCTGATGCTGGTGGTGGTGGGTCGTCGTTCTCTTGAAGGTGAAGTGGACGCAGCTGTGGTCCGTCCATTGAAGCTCTGTGGCATGGCTGAAGTCGATGTCTGTGCTGGAGGAGAAGACTGCGTCGAGTGTGTGTCCGGCGAGGTGGGTGGGGGTGGACACCAGCTGCTTGAGTCCAAGATTGGCGAGGTTGTCGAGCAGGGTGCTGGTGTTGCGGTCGTTGTTGTTCTCCAGGTGGAAGTTGAGGTCCCCCAGGAGGATGTAGTCAGTGGAGGGGAGGGCGTGCGGGCTGACGAAGTCGGCGATGTCCTCGCTGAATTGGGTGCGTGGTCCCGGAGGTCGGTAGATCAGGGTGCCTCTGAGGGTGGTGTTCGGGCTGGTGTGGATCTGAAAATGCAGGTATTCGGCGCTGGTCAGGGTGTTGTCGGTGCTGGTCGTGAGACGGATGGTGTTCCTGTGGATGATGGCGATGCCTCCTCCCATCTGGTTGGCGTTGCGGTCCCTCCGGATGATCTTGTAGCCCTCTGGGATAGCGATGGCGATGTCGGGAGCTGAAGAGGCGTTCATCCAGGTCTCCGTGAGGAAGGCAACGTCAGGGGCTGTGGCGTCTAGGAGGTTCCAGAGTTCGATGGCGTGTCTGTGGACGGAGCGGGTGTTGAGCAGGATGCACTTGAGGTGGGTGCTGCTGGTGTTCGACTTGGCGGGTGCTGGTGCGAGGCAGGTCCGGATGCAGGTGAATTTGCAGGCGTGGCAGCTGAAAGGTCCGTGGGTGCGTTGTGGTGTGGCTTGATGGCATTCTGGGAGTTGGCCGGAGTTGAGAGCGATGAGGGTGGCGGCGGAGCACGTCAGGCGGGTAGGTCGGGGTCTTCGGGGGCCAGGGGTCCTGGCGCTGGTCGCGATCCGGTCGCGGACGGGCGCAGACGGGCTTACCTTTGGCGCGCCTTCGGCGCACAATCGGCGCGCCCGCTGCGCGTGACCGCTGCGCGTTCGCACGGTCGCCATTTAAGGCGAAGTGCGCGGGTGGGCGGGGCAGCTGGGAGGCGGGAGCAGAAGGGAAAAGGGGCGTGGTCAGCGGTGGTGGCGGGAAGCGGGGAGCGGGGAGGGAAGGCGGAGGGCGGCGAGGTAGGCGGGCAGACAGGAAGGAGAACGTGAAAACGGGCAAAAGTGACCAAAACAGCAGGCACAAATGCTTACACAAAACACTAGCACGGGGAGTAAATACAGTGAAAAATAAGCACAAAAGTTTATACAGAAACAGAACAAAACAGACGGCAGCGGCGTCAGCCGGCCACGAGGCAGAAAAACAAGCACAAATGTTATCCTAAAACAAAACAAAACAGACGGCAGCGGCATCAGCCGGCAACGAGGCAGAAAAAAAAAAAAAAAAAACAAGCACAAATGTTATACTAAAACAAAACAAAACAGACGGCAGCGGCGTCAGCCGGCAACGAGGCAGGCAGCGAGGCAGAGGGCAAGGCGGAGTGGCACACGCAGCAGCTGGTGGCCGTGAGGCGCGGGGGTGTCCCACAAGTGGCTTGAGTCTTTCCTCCGTTTTTTCTGTTTGCCTCCTCTGTTTACGATGTTTTTGCTGGTGTAATGCTTTGGGCGCTGTGCCACTGCTGATCAGTCCCACAGTGCAAGTGCTCCCTATATGAAATTACTGTATTGATTGAATTCCATGTTTGGCTTATTTGGTTTACTGTCAGTCCCTAATCTAGTGCACCAGGAGTGCCAGGGCTTGTAAATCCAAATGCTGCTCGTGGGCTTGCAGCACATGTTGTGCCACCCACAAGAGCGGCCTAGTAAAAGTATGTCTAAGGGTCTGCCATTGCTAGACCTACGTGCAGTCTGGTACTGTCACGCTGACTGCGCAAGTACACCTACTTGCCAGTCCCCAAACCTTCCCTTAACTTCATGTTAGTCACCCCTATGGTAGGCCTGCGGCCAGGGTGCATTGTAAGTACAAGGTAGGACAAGCCTGACCAAGTTGGCATGTCCTAATAGTGAATTACAGCCATATTCGTTTTTCACTGTTGTAAGGTAACCTGCTCTCCATTAGTTAGAATGGGCTGCCAGGATTATTAATGCTATAATCCTAGCTGGCTCGGGGAGCATGGTGAAATGTCGAGTTTGGTATCCCTGGAATCGGGGTTTAATAACGCATCCGTCTGTGTGGATGGTTTTTGGACTCTGGGTTTGAAAATAGCACTTTTAGAAAGTGGCTATTTTCTTGTCTAACTATTTCTGGTTTCTGCTGGTTTGGTGTGTGTGTGACAGGAGCTGGGTGGCTCCAGAGGTCTGAGTGAGTCAGTGTGGGATGAGTGGGACATTTGCATTGAGAGTAGGGGGAGAGTAGTTCCTGATAGCCTGCACTGCCTGATACAATGCTGGCTCCACCTCCTGCCAGGCGACTGATGACTCTGTGCCTGCCAGGGATGATCCTGGCCCCACCTCCCACCGGGAGGCCGATAGCTCTGCTCCTGCCAGTGACAATACTGGCTCCACCTCCTGCTGGGCGTCTGAGGACCCAGCCCTGCTCAGTGAATAGGCCAGGTGCCTCTGCCTGGCTACACCCACAACAGACCCAGGATGGGGGGAAATTCCCCTGCATGGACAAAGGGATCAAAGCCAAAAAGGGGTATAAGAGAAGGACCCCTGAACCAAGACTTTAGATCACTTCTGACAAGGAACCCTGAAACCAAGGACAAGAAGCCTGCTGATCCAAGGACTTGCCTACCCCTTCTGCCAGTGTGCTGTTTGCTGGGGGGAATCCTGCAGTGTTTCTTTATTTTTGCCAAGGAACCAGGAGAGAGGAACTGTGTGTGTACTCTCAAACTTTGCTAAGAAAATCTCTAAGGGCTGGAAGAGTGCCAGTCTCCTGTTGAAGTCACAGGGCTAAAGAACTTCATCTGCTTAAAGTGCTGTTTGCTGGAACCTGTGAATCCAGCACCTCTGAAAGAATCCAGCAATCTCGACGCCGACGGACGCCGCCGAATCCAGCCCGACATCGTGAGTAACGACTCCAGTGTCCCGCTTCCTCGACGCCGACCGCCGGGCCCGATGGACACCAGCCGCAACGCCAGTGAGTAGTGAGTTCGACTCCAGCTCCAAGTGACCTCGTGTCTGCACCGCTGCTGATCGCATCGACTTCGAGCCCTCTCGACGCCGTGAGCGCTGCTCACTCTTGCAACATCATCATCGACATCGACGACGACGCCGTATCCTGCTTCGCCTCGTATGCGCTGCTCCTGCCGGACATCTGTCGACGCCGCTGCAGGTCGCCCCGACTCCGAGGCCGGATCGACGCCGAAGACGCGACGCCGGACATCTCGACGCCGCTGATCATCGTGTGCTTCACTTTTCCAAGGTACTGTGTTGTTGGGGTCTGCTCGACTCCGGGCTCGACGTAGCGCTCCTCGCGGTCGACGCCAAACCTTTGGATTAACTTTGCCTCGACGTCGTGTGACTCCCGTGTGGGTTACATTGTTGCCAAGAACTGTGTTTTAAAGAAGAAACGTTGCTTTTGATACTAAAGACTTTTGTGCTAAGAAGAAACTACACTTGAACTATTATTTTCCCTTCCAAGAGTATTTATTAAGACTGTGGTATATTTTTGTTGTAATTTGGTCTTGTGCTAAGCCTTATATAAAAATCCTTATTTTTATAATACTACTGTGTCGTGTCCATTTGTAGTGTATTCACTTTATTACTGTATGTGGTCATAAATGCTTAACACACAGCCTCTGAGATAAGCCTGTCTGCTCTGCCAAGCTACCAAGGGGGTGAGCAGGGGTTATCAAAGGGTGATCCCCTTGCCCTGACTAGAAAAGGTGGGTCCCTATTTGTCAGAAGTACATACCTCTGCCAACTAGAGACCGCCGGTTCTAACAGTCCCCCTGTCCCCAGAAACTCAACCTGATCAGGCTCAAGTTCTTCAGGGATAGTTCCTTCAGGGGTCTCAAGATCATCTTCCTGTGAAGACTGATCCTCACTTGTAGGCAGTTGGGAAGGCACAGCCTTTACCCTCCTGTTCTTCTTCTTGGAAGGTGCTCGGTCCATTGTTCCAGGATCCAAGACCCGAGGTTCAGAGAGGCATTGTTCGGCCTGTGACCTGGTCACAGCAAGGACATGTGATGATATCCCTAACATCTCTGCATGAGTCCTGTACTCAACTTCTGACCATAGAGAGTCCTCCAGGTCATTGCCCAACAAACATTCAACTGGGAGATCAGCACTAACCACAACTCTTTTTAGGCCAGTTACCCCTCCCCAGGAAAAGTTAACAATTGCCACACTATGTGTAGTGGTGACATTGCTGGCATTGGTCACCAGGTAATTATCACCTGGCAGGTATTGTCCAGGGTCCACAAAGCTAGGTGTCACCATGGTGTCACTGGCACATGTGTCCCTGTAAGCTTGAGCCACTTTCTTATTAATCAAAGGCGTCTGCATGTACTTGCCCAGATTACTGGGACTGACAGTAGGGGTCTAATCTAGTTCCCCATCACAAATCAGAGCAGCCTGTGTAAGGGTTCTGACTAAGTCAGAATCTCCCTCAGTTCCCAAGGTGATACCCACTACCCCCTTAGTTTGTGGACCAACACTGCTGTCTGTACTAGTGGGTGCAGGTGCCTTAGGGGCTGCAGTGTTGGGGGCTCCACCCTTTTTACACTCACTTGTCCAGTGAGAGGTGTTTTTACAAGTACTACACCAGGGTTTTCTTTGACCTTCTTTCTTCTTCTTCTTGGAAGTTTGGGACCCACCCTCAGTATTAGTTTGGGGCCCTGTTGAAGACTTCTGGTCTTTAGCTTTCTGCTCCCCACCCTTCTGGTCTGTTATTTTTTGGTCGCCACCCTGGTTCTGGTTCTTTTGCTTAACTCTGGTTCTAACCCATTTGTCTGCCCTCTTTCCCAATTCTGGGGGAGAGGTCAGATCTGAGTCAACCAAATGTTGATGCAACTGCTGGTTCTGACAATTATTTAAAATGTGTTCTCTCATAAGCAAATTGTACAATCCTGTATAATCTGTAACCTTACTTCCCAGCAACCATCCCTCCAGAGCCTTAGTGGCACATTCAACAAATTCAGACCAGTCCTGAGTCTGTGTCTTCTGGGTATCTCTGAACATTAACCTGTACTGTTCAGTGGTTAAGCCTAACCCATCAATCAGAGCACTCTTCAGGACCAGGTAGTTTCTAAAATTCCCATCACTAACTGTGAGGAGTCTGTCTCGGCCTCTACCTTCAAAGAAGAGCCACACGATTGTTGCCCACTGCTCCTGAGGGATCTGCTGTACTTTGCAGGCTCTCTCAAGTGCAGTCATCCATTTGTGGATATCATCCCCAGCTTTGTAGGGGGGCACAATCTTACTCAGGTTTCTATGAAAGACCTGTCTTTATCCCTGGGGATAACGCTGCCACCAGTGGGTACTAACCCACCCTCTCTTGGCTGTCTTGCTCTAGCAAGTTTCTTTTGGGCCAGGGCAACCTCTAACTCTTGCCTCTGGATCCTAAGCTCAGCCTCTCTCATTTTAGCCTCATGTTCCCTTCTCTGAGGCTAGTCATCCCTCTTCTGAAATGACCATGAGAGCCTCTAGAAGCATGGGAGTGGTTAGAGTCACCCGAGTGATTCCTTCTCCTCCTAGGCTCCTGGCTAAGTCCACCTGGGGGTCTGAATGGATTGGTCCCAGATTCGATCCCAAATAGGCTTAAGTTAGCCTGGTTCAGTCTACTGACCAGTACCTGACTATTTCTGCCATCATCAGAATCACTGCTTCCCCCCTTCTGTCTCCTCTTCTTCTTCCTCCTCCTCTTCAGGATGAGTATCTCCAGTGACTTGGTCATCCTCATCTAGCTGGATTACAGGGACAGGGGTATCAGTATTGTCATCAGTGGGAGATCCTCCATCAGCATTCCCTGTGGGGTCTGCCTTGGAGGTCTTTAGAGCCTCAGACTGGTCTAAGAGCTCTCTAAGGTGGTCTGTAGTAGGGGATGGCCCTGTCCTAAGACCTCTTAAGGCACAAAGCTGCCTTAGTTCCTTAAAGGAGAATATAGCAAATTTGGATGGTGCCCTTGGAGGGTCACTCTCACCAGAGACATTCCCAGTGGAACCCTCTGCTCCAGACATTGCTCTAGTGTGGGTGGATATGTTGCAATCTACCTACACTGGTGTTTACCTACTAAACCTATCTAGTAGTTGTAGTCAGGGTGTGCTACTCCCTATCCTTTACAACAACTAAGTTCAGTAGAACTTAAGTATACTAGTCTTGTTTTAATATGTACCTAGCAGGTACCTGTATGATCTTTCAAATGATACTCTCAAAGATTGTAATGGTAAAACAACAGCACGCTCAAATCCCAACCGCTGCTCACCAATGTGAGAAGTTGGTCTGGTATATGATGCTCACTAGTTCTAGTGATCACCTTGTACCATGCCAAGCAACCCTTATGATGATTGGTTGTAAGTCAACCTTATAGACCAGCTATCCTAGTAGCGTGGACAAAGCAGTCTTAGGCTAAACTCTGTAAAGGCATGTGAAGCAAGCTGTTTTACCATACACAATCCCCTTGAATACCAAATGAAAGGACACCACACAGATATATATTGAAAATATATATATATATTTATTTACTACAAATATCCCCTATACTCTTTATGAACACAGAAGCATAAGCGTTAAAACAAAACACAGTTTAAATATACAAAAGTTGCACAATTTGGATGAGCCCTAGGGGCCACCTAAACCATATACTAAAATAGTGGTATAAGAACCACCTAGCTGAAAGGAAGTAGGCCTAGGGCCTGGGGAATCGCTGGAGCTGTTCGGGACTAACAGTGATGAAGTCGGGAAAGGCCCGCGGGACTCGGGTGCAGTGCGGAAAGCGCACGCATATACCAATGTTAAGTCAATGGTGCGTAAAAGTTACAAAGTTAGTTATTAAGGAGCCTTCCGAGTGACCTAGAGGGATGAAACTTTAGACACGGACACTAGAGGTGTGTACCAGTGTGGGAACACCGGCGTTGCTGAGTTACCTCACCCACAGGAAGCGGGTGCATAGGGTCGAAGTAGTGTCGGGTTTCGTCACGCAGGTCGATGGTGCTTGGAGCGGAAGATGCTGCAGGCGGCTCGAGGTCAAGAGTTTCGGTGGATCCAAGGGTGGATCTGAAGTGGTGAAGACCTGAAAGCAGAGGGGACAATGTTCAAAGTCACTAGCCAGTGACTACCGTGGAACCAGGATGGAACCAGGCGATGTCGGGTGCAAACAGGTGATGAGGTGAAGATTGTCTCTGCAGCCACGTAGACACGAAGAGGTCGAGGACATCCAGGCGTTGATCACGAGCTGTTCCACAAAGGCTCTAGCTGATGGCGGTGTCAGCTTCTTGATCGGAGCAAACAGGCCTTGGCTAATGCAAGCCACGCAGGAATCGATGCAAGCTTCTCACTCGGACCAGCAAGGTCAGAGCGGGTGCTCCTTTTTGCAGGAGCGAGGGCAAGTCTGGCGCAACCAGACCCGCAGTGTAAATTGTAGGTTTCGTTGCCAAGATGGCCGCTGACCACGTGGCAAGTGGCCGGGAGGGCGCATCGAGTGGCACAATGCAAAAGGGCCCCACGCAGATCGTGGAGATGCTGGGGGGCTGATCTTCGGTGCAAGGGATGCTAGGTTGTGGGGCTTCTTATACCCCAAAGCACAGCATCGAGGGTGCCTCGGGTGCTGCGCAGTCAGCTTCTCGGGGGTCTTTCGAGGTGTCCGGTCCCACGTCTCTCGGTGCCTCCACGGGTCCCTTCTTTGCAGGGACTGTGGATCGGGCTGTGAGAAGTCTGGAAGTCTGAGTCTCGTCAGGCTCTGGGCTCGGGCTCCGGCGGGAGGCGGCGGCAAAGCAGACGTCGAGTTGCTGAATGGTGCCTGTGTTCACAGGGTGGCCACTCCTAGGCCAAAAGGGAGATGCTCTTCAGTCTTCTGTGCAGCAGAATGTCGAAGTCCAGTCATCTTCTTAGTTTCAAGTTGATTCAGGATGATCTGAGGTGCTATGGCACTGCTCCCACTCTTATTCCCAATCTGAGGGGTGGATCACCTGCTAGGTCCCTCCTCTGGGTGGGACCAGGAAGGGGGGCGGTTACAACTCCTTTCCTTTGTCCAGCTCCTCGCCAGGCCTGGGTCTGGAAAGTCCCAGGACCGGTTTGGACTGGCTTATGCACGGGGACACCTTGTGTGCCCCGGGCATGTCTGATTCTATTCAGCCCGGTCCTACCCAATACACAAAATCCTGTCTGGGGTGGTGCTCGCACCTCCCAAGGCAGGACACCCTTTGTCCAAGCCTCCCTCGCTGGAAGGACTCCCAGCAGCAGGAGGTCAGACTTGTGTCTGTGTGGCAGCATCCATTTTGTGATGCTGAGGCTCTGGTTAACTTTAACTGGGGTTCAGGTTATGTACACGTCGTGTCCCTCTAGGAGGGTGGAATGCTATCCCCGTTGACAGAACTGTCGAGGGGATAGTATTCCAAATCATATGACACCTTACTCGACATGTTTTGATAAAGCCAAACCAAAGTTAGCAAATAACCGCGAGGATTAAAATGCACTTAAGAGTATATGGTATGGCAATATCCCGGAACAGCTAAGGGAGTTGTTCCCGACAGCTGCAGACAGGCTCAGCTCATGCTAGAGCACCATCTCACATATTTCCAAGCACTCTGCCTCCAGGATTGATGAGGCCTTCCATAGGAGTGGCTGATAGGAACATATGTGTCCAGTTTAGGTTAGGTATAGATATACTACACCTAAGCAAGAGGTGATTACACCAACTTGCCCCAGCTGAGTGATCAGCCAGTTGTGTCAAATATGGAGGCCAGGCCAGGGGTGGCACAATACATGCTGCAGCCCCTGGTAGGCCTTGGAAACACTTATGCCCTGGGTACCTAGGGTACACTGTTACAGGGGCCAATAAGATGAACCAGTTCCAATTCGTAATGCACCTGGAGTGCATTGGCAGTAATTTAGAGAGAGAACAGCAGGCTGTGGGTCTGATTAGCAGGCCCACAGCCACATTAAGTCATAAACCAGTGAAGCAAAAAGCAAAAATTTGGGGTGACCATAGGATAGCAGACCCTACTCTCCTACACCGTGGAGCAGGCTTTGAATCTCTCCCTTCTAATTGGGAAATATGTCCAGGCGAAGAAAGGCAATCTTCACCTGGTTTACGTGGATTTGACCGCAGTCTTTGATTGTGTTTCACACTCCAGGCTGTGGTCAATCCTAGTGGAAATGGGAGTGGACCCTCAAATAATATCCTTTTTGCGTGAGCTGTATTCAGGAGCATCGGCAAGGGTGAGATTTGGGGTGAATGGGGAGCTCACCCATTCTTTTGCAGTAACTAAGGGAGTCAGACGAGGGTGTGTCCTGGCTCCTTTTCTATTTAATCTGTATACAAATGGCCTTGTGAAGGCCATGCTAGAAGGGAGTCAGGACCTCCCAACAAGTGCCCGTCGTCCGATTCCCGCGTTACTTTACGCGGATGACGCAGTAATTATGGCTCGAACCCCAGTACAACTCCAGAACCAACTAAACTCATACTGTAAATTCATGGCCTCATTGGATTTCATGGTCAATATTAAGAAAACACTAGTCATGCATTTAGGCAAAAAGAGATCCAAGAAAAAAACGATATGTATAGAAAAAGCTAAGTTGGATTGCACTAGGACATATCCTTATTTAAGGTATATTATTTGACAATACCTCCTCCTTGAAATCGGCCATTGATAGTAGATATCTTTTATTTTTAAGAGCCTCCTCTGCGTTGATTGCTTTTTCTCGTAAAATAGGAAAACCACCCCCAAAAGAACTCTTGCAAATATACTACGCTAAGTGCCATAGCGTAGCTGCATATGGTGCTGGGGTGTGGGGCTATGTATCTGTGGTTACCTTGCAAAGGGCAGAGAACAATTTTATTCGCTACCTTCTGGCTGTTCCACAGTGCTCTCCAACTTTTGCCTGCCACATTGAATTAGGCAGGGATTATATTGCTGACTATATAAAAATCTAGCCTATATTACTGTGGCATCGCATCTGGACGACGGAGCAGTGTAGCTTAACCCGTGCACTAATTGCAGATTGCCTGGTCCTAGACAACTGGCTGGATGTTCCATGGTTGTCCTATGTACATAATTTCTTTAATGATCTGGGCCTTTCCAAATATTTTAAAGAACCTGCAGTCTTAATTACTGTTACTAGAAAGGCCCTGAGATCGCTTTATTTATCTCACTTGGGAGAACTTCGTATGGCTCAAGAAATCCATAAAGTCACCAATGGCCATATTTTAACTATCCAATGTACTCTGGGCATCCAGCCGTATCTTACTTTTTGTTTGTCTACCTATGAAAAATATTTGCTTACTCGGTTAAGGATTAATTTGTTTTTCCGCTTGGTTACATTCCCAGGGAGACAGGATTGGTCAAACTCCATCATCCAGTGCCCTTGTGATGGTACCTCTGAACAGTCCAATATTCACGTATTGCTGTTCTGTAAATACTATGAAGTACCACGCAAACGCTGGATTATTCCAATCCTGCTATCCCTGGGACTGAGAAGATGCCGCCCAGCTTTTATGGCTCTACAATTTTTAGATACAGTATCAAATGCCAAATGCATAGCCCTGTTTCTTAAGACCTGTTTGAAAATCCGAGCCACTCATGGAGACTTACAGTGATTTAAAAATGAACCACTTTGAATTGCTATGCTTGATTTTACATAATTAGCAGACAGAATCCAATCTTTTTATATGATCTATTGTATGGTTGAAAGGCTTTATCATGTGTATATATATATACATATATATTGTTTAATACTATTTTTTCGTGTATTTATGATGCATATGAAATTGTACAAAATGACTGTTGCTTTTATGATTTTATTTTGTTCTAAAATCTAATAAAGTTTTTCTACTACTACTACTATTAAGATCGCTGTCCTCTCCATCACGGACTTGCCATCCCTGACGAGCTGGCTGGAACAAGTAATGTTGAAGGCAAGAACGAATGCCACTGGGCCCCATGGCCTCCCCAGGCCCTGTTCAAACAGGACATTCCCTTCTTGACAGGCAGGCTTTCGTCACTTTTTGATTACTGTGTGGGGAGCTCGACAATACCTGAATCATGGCATTTGACTCCAGTTTACTCCTGAAGGACCTACAGCAGTGGGTAGAGATGAAGCGACTCATCCAAAAAAAAAAAAACGGGTTTCACGGCAAAAAGTGGACCATCATCCAACTTGTTAGTAATATCAATTCTAGTGGATAAAGCAATCTCTGGCACTCCCTGCTGCACTGCTGTTTTTGCTGATTTTAAAGCAGCGTTTAACCATGCACCAAGGGGGCACTTTGATCCAACCGAAAGGAAATGGTGCATTCCCCACAAAGCTTCTGAAGTCCATAATTCAACTGCACTCCAACACCTGGGTCCATATCAAACTCGGTGACAGGGCCTGCATGTCCAAAATATATCCCTACCACGCGGGTTGTAGAACAGGGGTGCGTGTTAGCGCCCCTTCTCTTCAACCTGTTCATTGCCTGTCTGTCTCAATCCCTCGACTCCATCAACAGTCACCCCCAAAGATTGGTGAATGGATCAGTAACCTGTTGTATGCCGATGACCTCGCTCTATTCAGCTTCACAAGAGTAGGATTACAGCATTTGCTAAACCAGTTGCACTCCTAATCAATCGCCAATAACCTGGAGGTTAACTTGAAGAAAACCAAAGTAGTAACAATCGGAAGGAAATCGTACCAGTGGTGGCTGGCTCTACAATGGCAACAAGACAAAAAAAGATAAATCATATAAGTATCTGGGGATCCATATCGATGCAAGAGGTTCCTTTGCAAGACAACAGGAGGAAGTCAAAGAAAACTCCCTGGCCCTCCAGATGGCTTTATCCAACCGATCACACTCCCTGCTGGGGACAAGCTTTTCTCCCCTCCTGGAAGTTATGCGGGCTAACATTACTCCATCCTTGTCCTATGGCAGTGAAATATTACTGGGTAAAGATTGCAGCTCGCTGAACAAACTTGTTATTAGGATATACAAATGTGTCCTTCGCTTGCCATGGTCTTCTTCTTCTGCCCAAATTAGGCTGGAATCCGCCACCCTGCCCAGCGGGCAGTTAGTGCTGGCGCCTATCTCAACCCGTGCCATAAACTCCGGGTGGCCAGGTGTGGCTGCTTCAAGGCTCTACTCCTTGAGGAAGGTCAGTGGTCCCTGGATGTGAGAGAACTCTGGGCTACCAACCTCAGCCAACCCACCTTTAAAAAAGGTATCAAAGAATGTGCACGTCTCTGGTCATGCCATTCTGACAGGGCCATACTAGCCAAGCGTAAGCATGTCTGGGCAGCCATCCACACCAGCATTCCCCTCGCCTTACCTCACCTGCACCTACTCCAACCTTTTGAAGCTAAGATTTATGGCTCGGGGAGTGATCATTCTTGAAACATCTCCAGTTGACGTCGACCCTCGGAAGAAACAAGTTGCAGGGGCTGTGCCAGTGTGAGTAATCACTTGAATAGGTTGCCTGCCTTTACCCAGGTGAGCTGGATGAGTGTAAAACCAGTTTAAGGCAAGAGTGGAACAATTTGGGAGTCCGTTCCTGTCATCAGGCCTTCATTACACCAGACAACACCTCTTTATACACTCTGCTGACCAAATTTATCACTTTCGCTACTAACAGGCTCAACTGCCCAAGGTTATCTCCAAGAGTTGGGGGGGGGGAGGAGGAGAGTTCTACTTCCTCCTTCAGCACCCTCCCACCAGGTTCGATCCAGCCGGTAGGGCCCCTTGGCACATAGAGTAACTGTATGTTCTTCTCTGACTGGAGTTCTTCTGTGTCTGTTACTACGAAATTCGATCCCTTTTTCTACGGATGCTGTAAGATTGCACTCCTCATTTGATGAACAGCAGCTATTTTCTGGACTTTAAAAGGGCTGCCCCGGGCCCACGAAGGGGGCCCTCCTAAGAGGGCAACCCCCCCTTAGTGTCACAAGATGGCACACAAGTCAGCCTCCCAGTGTTTGGGACCCTCAAGGGTCCCCTATGGCCGCGTCACTTCCGGGCAGGAGGGGGCGGGGGAAGAGGTGCATATACCTCTCCCGCCCACTCTTCGCCCTCTTTTTATGCTGCCCCTTAGCTGGGGGGCATGAGTAAGGGGGTGGACTGGTGGTCCACCGGTGGGAGGGGCTTTCCCCTCCCCCAAATCTAACAAACACCGGTTGGCTAGGGCCACGGTGTAATTTGGCTCATCAGGCGGGCAGGCGGCGAGGGGCTGCCTGCCCTGGGATCGCCCATAAGATAACCCACCATGTTGGCATATTTGTTATGCAAATAAACCTGCAGCAATTTTATCCACTAAGAATTTTTCTTGTCTGATTATTTCTCCGAGTTATTGCTGTGGAAGGGATGGGAAGTGTTGCCGATATTGGCACTAAGAGTATTCACTAATATGAGTGTGGGCCATCTTTGCTACGAACTTTGTGAGATTGCATTTCTTTGCCCTGCTGCTATTATCTGGCCCTTCACTTAATCACATGAGGGATTGACTCTTCTGTCCTCGAATGCTGCGAGATAGTATCGCTCATTCGAAGAACGATTGCCATTTACTGAACTCTGTGTGTCCCCCAATATGTGTCAATTATTCCTGTGCTATGTAAATTTGCTAGATTGCACTTTTTATCCAATGAATCGCAGATATTTTCTGTTTTTGCAATAGAACTGTGCCAGAGACCCAGGCGTCTTCCTGTCTTTGTCACCTTTTAATCTGATGATGGTTTTATTCACTTGAGAAGTATTTACATTACCCTGGTTTTCTTATATCACCAGGTTGTCTTGCTACTCCAGCTGAACAACTCAGTTTGATTGTGAAAATGCTGCTTTATCTGGTGGTTGCACTAGCACTTTGATGTATCATGTCAACTTGACATAGTCCTAAAACGGTTTACAAAAGCAGGGCTTCTTATTAGACGTTGCACTTGGTATTCATAGACACAGGCCCATAAGCCACAAGCCAGCAGGTCCCCAAGGCCTTTTCTTTTAACACATGTATGTGTTTTTATACGCTGTTGCTAACTGTGACGCTATAACATGTGTGTGTTTTTCTTTCTGACTTGCAACTTTTTTATCATGTGTGTGTTTTTGTATAAATGTGTAATGGTTTTAATTAACCACACATAGTAAATAAATAAATTAATATCAACCTCCTACTCACAGCTACAAGTCATGCAAAGCAATCCTTAGAATTTAACTTAGGTAGAGTTGCAAAAAAGCCTTCCTTGTTGAATGAGATTAATAAATCACAGAAACTCACTAAAAATGCAACCAAAGCATAAAGTGAAGTTGTTCTTCAAACTTTGGATAAATCATTCATTTCCTCCCATTTTCTGAGGGGAAAATATGCATGGACCGGCAAAATCCTTAGCACCCACACTTCTCCCAAAAAACAGTATTTTGTGTTGCTGAACCTGGGACTTGTGTGTACTACCCTTTGTGGGGGTGGCAGAACGACTTTATTTCCCCTTCTGGGGTGGGAGTGGGGCAGGCCACCCCACCTCACCACTTTTTTCCAACATGCGAACTCCCTGATGTCTAGTGCCCCCCCTTCCTGTGAGACTGGGTAGTTGGGGGTGGGAGGGTTGGCAGAAAGACTGTATTGCTGTGGGTGGGGAAAGGGAGCTCTAGCCCTTGTCTATAGGACAGCTCCCATCCCCTCAAAAAATAAATTCCTGGTGTCTAGTGGGTTTTCTATTTCCCCCTCTCCTGGGAGAAATCCATGGTGTCTAGTGGGCTTTATACCAACCCGAAGGGGGAAACTGGTTGCAAACATTGTTCCCCTTCCAGTGATGCCTCTCCCACAAAGATCGGTGCTCAGCGGCCGCTTTCATGTCAGTGCGCTGTCAGTGCTCATAACTCTGGATGATGTGCTGATTTTGATTTCAGAAAAGGAAATGCTTCTAGTGATTTGTATTTTGTGCTGGGCAGGTCTGCTCCTGTCCCAAGATGGCTGTGTCTACAGCATCTGTGACGTAAGAGTGTAAGCACACATGTTCTTTCCGTGCACACCTGGTCAGTAGTCCATTCACAGGGGCTTGTTTTCTCAGCACACTTGTCACATCACTCAGTGCACACCTCCTTTTACTTAACGCAGTACTCTTCTGTGTACACATTTTTCATTGCTCACTGCTCACGTTCTATCACTTATTGAACATATTTCATTATTCGTGCCCCATTCGTCAGTGCACACACGTTCTTTGCTCAGTACACAGTTTCCATTACTCATTGCACGCATGTTCCAGTATTGAGTCCATAAACCATTTGCTCTATAGAAATGTGCTGTTTCCCAGTGCACACATGTTCTATTGCTGAGTGCACACATGTTCTATTGCTCAACGGACACATTCGTTTACTCAGTGCAAACTTATTGCAACACTGAAACCACAAATGTTATTACTCCGTAAAAACATGCACCATTTCTCAGTGTATGGCTTGAAATGTCCTTTGCCTACATGCGTTGCCACTTAATCCACTAGTATTATTACCTGTGACGTACATGTCCCTTTCTCAATACACTCCTACCCTGTTACACGGTGTACACTTAATAAAATGCATACCGGGCTCAGAAGAATATTATTTCCAGAGTGTTTTAAGGCATGGGCAAAGTGGCCAATTGACCAGGGCCCCCACCTTCCCAAGGCCCCCTGGGAAAGTCACTAGGATAGTAAGAAGAACCTGTCTTTCTCTCTCTGAGTGCTTCTGTATCTGACCTTTTACTCTCTCTACCTATCCCTACCTGACCACTCCATTTTTAGCTCGAGCCTAGCGCGAGCGCTCATGGGTTGCTCGCTCTGCGAGACTGCTGTCGTAGAGTATGGGAGAGAAGCCGCACACACTCGGGCCATATTTTTCATTGGCTTGTGTCATTGTCTTTCGGAAATGCTGCATTCGGATTCGTTAATAGGCTTGTTATCAACCTCCCATGGCGACTGGCCCCTTTACTCCAGTTGTTTCATGGGACCTGTTATTTAGTCTGTAAGCATTATTTACTTTTTGAGTTTCTATCACTGCAGGCCGGACATGCGCTGCTCCAGCCGAAACCTCTTGTGTTTTTTAAGCAGCACACTCACCCCCGTAACACGGGCGACTGCTTCCAATCACTTTAACCCAGCATTATCTCGTGTCTGTTTCAAACCCCTTTTCCCCCCAAGCAAAATGGATTTAGAAATGATTAGCGGATTAAGTCATGTGAATTCCAGGTAGCATATAATCGTGTTCTAATAGGCTGAAGATGACAACAGCACATCTGTGTTACATGTCATCTGCACTAAAGCCACCTGACAGGTTGTTTTCAAAAGCCTGTCCTATTAAAAAGAACACCACCACCACCAATACCACCACCACCAATACCACCAATACCAGCACTGTGAATATCACCACCACCAATACCACAATACTACCACCACCAATAACACCACCACCAATACCACCACCATCAATACCACCACCACCAATACCACCCATACCAGCACTATGAATAGCACCACCACCAAAACCACCAATCCCAACACCTCCACCACCACCACCAAACCTATACCAACACCACCACCAATACCACCACTTCAGCGCCTCTCGCTCACTAGTAATAGCAGGGGCACTGTACGAGGCCGGGGCTGCAGCCGAGACCATCCCTCACTCCATGCCTGCAATAAAGCCCAGCCCGCCCTGCACCAGGAGGTGAAGCCAGGGCCCGACTACAGCAGGAGTGTGTTTTATTAGACCAAAGATAGCAATGATATTACGCAATGCCACAGTGCATAAACAAATCACGGAGAGGGCAGGAAATAGGCCCCCTCCTCCCCCGCTCTTCCTCCTTAGCTGCGACAGTGTAATCACAGAGCGAAAGGTGTTGGAGCACTCGGTTAGTGTTCATAGCTAGAATCATATGTAACTCTCACTTCACACTTTGTGTCTGTGTAATTTACCACACTTACACATCTTCTTCACTACACTATTTATCACTACTTTGAAGACGTCGCAGGCCAGTCTCTTCCTCTGATATTTACAATCTAACAAGCGGCCGAGAAGGCCCTTTATTGCAATGCAATAGGTCTCGCATTTGCAAGAGTTTAAGCTATTAGTATTGTAAATGACAATGCCTTTTATTTATGTTTTAAAACCCAAAACATAAATTCAACAAAACATAGCTCAAACTCACATGAATGTGAGACATATTGCATTGCAAATGCTTGTTCTATCTAAACTTCTATAGGTCACCTATCTGTTGCTCTCTCATCTCTCTCTCTCACCCTACCCTGCTTACTCCTCTTTACCTCGCTCTCTACTTATACCTTCCCCCTAATGTAGTCTTTCCCACCTCTGTCTGTCTTGTCTCTCTTTCTATCTCTTGTGGCCTATCCCAGAGACTAAACCACCACCTTGCATTGTGTCACATCAAGGAGACCAGAGTGCCCTGTTGGAAGCAGACACCTCTGTGCTGAGTGACCTGTGCATTGAATGCTACCTATTTGGTGCTAGGTGATGCAGAGAGGGGTATGCCTGACACAGTGAGTAAAGCAAACTGTAAGGGCTTTGTCACCAAATAGCACACGGGAAAAAGGGCGGTCGCAGGAACATGTCAAATAATTCGACGCTTTAGGACATTTATCTACTGTGTGCTCCTGTTTCTGAAAGGTTAAGGTATAAATCAATATTGTTTGGAATAATTAGTTCTTGAATTAGTTCTGAAAATGGGAAATAATGGGAAATAAATGTAAAGTTGGTCCGAATGAGATCCTAAATTATGTCTTGTCTGGAATCCCAAAAATCCTTAAAATGTCCCTCATTGTGTCCACAAACACAACCCAATGTCTTCAATGTCTACACAAAGACCAGCAGGCCTGACCTATTGACCTCTTGAACTGAGGTTATGACAAGGTACCTGCTGGAGAAACCCATCATAAACAGACAGGCTTGGAATATTTTAAGATACACTTTAATTCCGAAGAAGAGTGAACATGTGACAATGTTGTTATTGAAGACACCTGTGTGCACTGTGTACCCTGAGGTGCAGCAGGGATTATTCCTGGAGACAACAGCTGCCAAGAGCAGGGATTCGTACAAGATACCATAGGGAATGAGTGTCGAGAGGGAACAAGCAATGTGGAGAGCGGGGGAAACTTTCCAGAGACAACAGATTATTCTGTACGTCCTGTACCTCTGATCGCCCTGTTGTTTTTTGTGCCTTTAGACGTACTCTCCAAAGGAAGGCTTCTGTCCTGACTATCACACCCCACCAAGTCACTCCCTCCCTCTCACTCACCCCACATCCCTGACCATCTCTTCACAGTGCTCATCACACCCTCCCTCATTCCTCACAACACACTGTTCATCCCTTCACAGTGCACCATCACACCCTTCCTCACACGCCACAACAACAGACGCTAAACACTGTTGCATCAATGCGTCCACATTGCATGAGCACTATATGAGTTCCAATGTGTCACAGAGGGACCAACTGCAGTGGAAACCTCTACTCCACCCACATACTGCTGGGGGCCAACTGACGAACTCTAAAATATATATGTTGGTTGTTGTCTGAACTGTCTCCAGTGCCAGGCAGAGTGCTTCGGTCTTCGGCCTAATGGCTGATGCAGATTCCGAAGTTCAAGCTCCAGCGACTTGGTGGAAACTTCTTTGTGCGCCGGGCCGGCTTGGCCTGGAATCTGTTGCCTTTAGCCCAGAGGACTACCCAAGACCCAGTGCTTTTTAAAAAGAAACTCAAGACTTTGCTGTTTTAATCTGATACACGGTCATTATTTCTTTCAGGAGCTAGAGCCGGGACACTTTGAGTAGCTGCGCGCTTTATAAGCTCAATATAACATAACATAACATAACATAACATAACATAACATAACATAACATAACATAACATAACATAGAGCTCCGACTCCTGGATCCCCAGGGATTTTGCATAGCTCAGTCAAAGATCGGAGATTCAACAATTCTTAAACCGAAACAAGGACAGGCAAAGAGTTCCCCATAGAAAACATTTACCATATGAATCCACTAAAAGAAATGTAGTTATTGGTTTAGGGGGGTGTAAATCCTGCTTTAGCAACACCACAATTTTTGTCAGGGTGAACCACAAAAGTCACAAAATTAATCTGTGCGTAACACTCGAGGCACTGTGTTAAAAACAGTTGTAAAGTGAAAACACAACACAAGAAAAATCTCAAACCAGCTTAGAAAACTAGGATACATTTTAATACAAAAAATAAGACACAAACAAGAAATACTGAATCAGTAGCACAGGACCTATGCAATTTCCAAGCTTTAGTTAGATAAAGCACATAAAAGCATAAAGCACCACAAGCGGTCATCTGGCTGTGCTGGACTAGGGGTAAGTCACAATTTCAGGCTGACTGCGATGGAGTGTGGGTCAGACACGTGGACCAGATTGGTCCTCCTGAAAAGTTACCTTCTTAAAGTCTGGGGCAAAGGCATGTCTTGGAGTTCAGGGATTCACCCTATCAGAGGCCAGCAGGGCTCAGACATCAGTTGCAGGGAGGTCTCTGGAGTTTGTTTAGTCCGTGTAGCTCAGAATAGGAGTCCCGCCAACTAAACCTTGGAATCCTCAGGTAGCCTACGATAAGGGGAGTAGGTACAGTCTTCCTTCACAGAGAGCATGGCAGGCCTCAAGCAGCATCACAGTCCTCTAGAGAACCAGACAAGTCTCAAGCAGCAGGGCAGTCTCCTGAATAAAAATGCAGTCCTCAAGCAGCAAACCAACAATCCTTTGGGGAACAAGGCACGCCTCAAGCAGCTGGACAGTCATCAGAAAAACAAGGCAGGCCTCAAGCAGCAGGACAGTCATCAGAAAAACAAGGCAGGCCTCAAGCAGCAGGACAGTCATCTGGGGAACAAGGCAAGCCTCAAGCAGAAGATCAGTCCTCTGGGAAACAAGGCATCTGATTGTTGGCTTGAGGATCCAATATTTATACCCAGTGTCAGCCTTTGAAGCGGGGGAAACGTTTGGGCTACCCCCACATCTGATTCTGAAAAGTCCCTTCCTTTCCCTGCCAGGATGATAATAATTTGTACAGTGCATGGCTGCTTCTTCCGAAATGTCCCAGCATTCAGATTCTGACTAACTGAGGATTGTCTAAAAACTGCCGGATAGATGCAAAGATAGAAATTATTTAAAAAGCCAGGCTTTTAGTTGTCTTCTAAAGGCTGCTGAAGAAATTTGCTGGAGCTGTAATAGTATGTTATTCCAGATTTTTAAGGCATGAATTTTGAAAGACCAACCTACTTCTCTAACTTTATCGATCCTGGGCACCAGTACTAGCCGAGCGTAGCAGGACCATGATCCTGAAAAGGGTGTAAGGCTTCATCAAACTTTGAAGAAATTGTGGACCTGTATTCAAAAGTGCCCTAAGGATTAAGCACAAGACTTTAAAATGGGATCCATTTATCGAACAGCAGCCAGTGAAGTTCTCTCTGATCAACCCTGAAGATGCACATCGTGCAGCTGTGCTGCTCAATTTTGAATCCTCTGTAAACTAACTAATCTTGTCTGGGTAAGGACTAAGTAGAGAACATTACTGTAATCCAGTTGAGCTATTACAAAAGCTAGCTTGAATTACAGATTTCTAAGCCAAAAGGGACAGAGAGTACAACACTTTGTTAAAGCATCCCAAAGCAATTATCTGACAGCGAATTGACAACCACCTAAAGTGAATTTTTGATCTAGCCAGACTCCTAACTTTACTCAGGACACAATGTAGGGGACCAGATGTTGATCTAGTTGCCCAATACCAGGATCTCTGATTTCTCCCCCTTGAGCTTTAAACAGTCGCTATTCATCCGATTTGCCACCTCCATGACACAAAGACTCTGCTGAGGGGCCCATACAGTGGAGCCTTGTGAAAGAGTAATAATCAGCTACATTTCATTTGCATACGAAATTAGCAAAAATCTGAATGCGTCTATAATATCCCCTAATTGTGGAATGTAGATATTAATAAGATTAGTACTTCGGGATAAGCTCTGAGAAACACCTTGCTGCAGAAAGACGTCATCATTGGAGCGGAGAGGATTTAGGGTCACTTAAAATGATTTGTCTTGGATAAACCAAGCTATCCATAAATACTCCTCATTGCTGATCCCTCAATCAAAAAGTATCTTTAACAGAATATTATGAGAGACCTTGTCAAAGGATGTGCTTAGGTAGAGCTAAATAACAGCTAATGACCCTCTCCTGATCTACAATTGTTTTCAAATTCTCCATAGCCAAGAAAAGGGTCCATTCATGCTATGAGAAGGACAGAAGTCCAACTGAGACCAATGAAGGGGGTTATTTGTTTCTAAAAATAATAGCTGTTTGCTTGCATGTTTTTCCACAATCTTAGTAAAGAAGGGTAACAAGTAGACTGTTGATAATTCTCTGACTTTACTGGGTCTAACATAGTTTTTTTCAAATGGTGAATCACAACGCAAGTTTCCAAGCCTGTGGCACATACTCGCTGGTGACAGTAGATTCAAAAACGCACACAGCACTGGATAGCTGAATAGAGATCCATGCTCCACAATATATTGAGGAGCTGAAGGTAAGTTACAATTTCAGGCCGACTGCGATGGAGTGTGGGTCACACACGTGGACCAGATTGGTCCTCCGGAAAAGTTACCTTCTTAAACGTAAACCTAACTTAACGATATTACAGAGTCAACATCTCCTCCTTTTGAATGCAATCAGACTGTAAAAAGCGAGGGGATTCATGTGACGTTATTGACCAGGTCTCCAAAACTGGATAGTTTCTGGCCTCTACACTGGAGGTATTATATATCTTGTTACTTTTTGAGAAAAGAAGGCGGCCAAACGATTACATTGTTCAAGTGACAGAGGAGCAGAAGGGGTTATTAATTATTAAGTTGTCAAAGATCTAACTGTAGATAAAAATCTCTCTCGATGAGTTAGCAGCATTCTGAATTTTATCCACAAAATAAACTTTTTGGGTCTGCCTAATCAAGTTGTGGTAAAATGTAAGGGCTGCTGTATATTCCAAGTTACATGCTGGCTCATAGGCTTTCTGACATGATTGTTCTAAATGTTTGCATTT
This sequence comes from Lissotriton vulgaris, assembly GCF_964263255.1. Taxonomy (NCBI): domain Eukaryota; kingdom Metazoa; phylum Chordata; class Amphibia; order Caudata; family Salamandridae; genus Lissotriton; species Lissotriton vulgaris. The sequence goes on from NC_141685.1 coordinate 196,982,791, forward strand.
TTTCTTCGTTGCTGCTTAGCTATCATTACAGCAAGTGGCTGAAGTTTTCAATCAAGGTGAGGACCCCAAACCTAAAGAAACTGTTTGGTCCGAAGCACCTATGATCCACCTATCAATGTCCGATTTGGCCTCTGCCACACTGTTGGACAAACTGGGTTTCGTGGCATCAGGAATTGACAAAAGTGGTCAGGAGCAATTTCTTTTACCATCGTCCAGTCCCTGTAGGTGGTAGAGCTGAATATCCGTCAGCCCCAACATATACTGCTACCGTGGGTATGGCAAAGTGGTCTGACTACATTACTGAAATAGGGTCCCCACTTTTCCACTTTCCAGGTTGAGTAGATTGGAGAAAATTGGGTCCAAAATGAAAGACCAACAGTATGTGTATGATACACTACTCGTGTAAGTTGTATACTTTCCATTTCACCTATCAAAGTTCTGAGTACAGAGCGAATTATGTTGTTAAAATGTAAATTAAGATTTCCTAACACTGTAAAATTTGAATAGTTTAACACAAGTGGAGTTATGCTTTCTTCTAACACGCTATTGATATTTGAAGAAGTCCCTGGATGGCGATATATCAGGACTCCTGAAAAATTAAAATTCTTCACTAATTCAAGTGTGAAAGATACAGCTTCACAGCCTGTATTATTAAATTCTAGAGTATAATTTTTCACACCAGATCTACATATAATAGCAAGTCTGCCTCCCCTTTGATCTGTCCAGGTCCAGTCCTGTCTGACAATCACATAGCCCTGTACAACAGCTTGCACAATATCAAGTGTATAGATTTCTCTTGGCCAGGTCTCCGTTAAATAATAGAATATCTTTGAAAATGAAGTTAAATATATCTAGTTAATGTTTAACATGCGTCTTAATTCTTGATTCATAACTTACTGTCTTTGCACGTCTTCACCGCTTAGATATATAGACCAACTTTACACAAGGCGTGGGCAGAACAGAGTGCCAAGCTATCAATTCTGTTGCCAAGTACCTTCTTGGTTCTAGAGCCAGAGAACCAGGGGTCCTGGCCCCTGGCACGATCCAGGCATAAATGGGAGCTGACAGGTTTGCCTTTGGTGCGTCTTTGAGACCAAACATGACATTTATTCCTGTTCCCAATCAAACGTTTGCACTAATTAAGCATAAAAGTTAGCACTTATTAAGCATAATCACTATTCCTAGGCCTTCCTCTCCCATAGGATAACCCAATGTTATCCTATGGGAGATGTAGACCTTAGAGAAGTGCAATAATGAATGAAGGAGATTTTCACTACTAAGACGTGTAAAACTTTAAAACACATGTGCTACTTTTTACATACAATGCAGCCTACCTTGAGGAATGTTTAGGGCCTAACGTATGGGTGATTATAATCTATTTAAATGGAAGTTTGGCCTGGCAAAAGGCGTAAATTGCCAGGTTGAATTGGAAGTTTTAAACTGTACTAGGGCTGCAATGGCCACCTGTGACATGTTTTAATGACCTCCTTGTGGCCTCTGATACTTCTGTTGCACTTGGCGCACCATGGCCATAAGGTGTCCCTTTCCAAATTTCAATATTGTCAACAGGAGTTCACTTACTTAGGTCCCCTACTGTCGAAGGAGGGTCGCAGACTAACACCTGAACGCACAGCTGCTATCACTAATATGCCTGTTCCTGAGACCCAGCGTGAAATACATGCATTTATTGTTATTACCTCGTACTGTTGACACTGGGTTCCCAAATATTCCCTAGTAACGAAACCCCTCCTTTACCTGACTACCAAAGAAGCGCTTTAGCCCCTGCCTTGGACATCTGCATGCCAGCAAGCTTTTGAGCAATTAAATGATACGCTTTGCTCTGCTCCTCTGCTTGGTACTCCTGATTACCAGAAGCCCTCTGTGCTTTATGTACATTAGGCGGATGGTTATGCGCTCTCTATTTTAACACAGGGTTTTGGTGGTAAGCAAAGACCCTGTGCTTATTTTTCTGCCATTTTGGATAACGTCGCCAGAGCTCTCCTGAGCTGAATAAGAGCTGCCGCGGCGATGGCAGTTTGTATCAGGCAATCGGCAGGGCTCGTTCTTAATACTGATCTCACAGTAATGGTACCTCATGCTGTGGATATGCTTTTGAATAAGACAAATACACAGCACCTTACTAGTGCGCGTCTGACTGGGTATGAACTAACATTGTTTGCTCCGCACATTACCATCAAAAGATGTGCCGCTCTCAATCCAGCCACGTTACTATCCCTCCCTTCAACGAGTAATGACACAGATGCATATGATTGTGTGTATAGAACAGAAGAGGAGACAAATGGGTAGAACTGACTGATGTTCCCCTATCTGACCCCCAAGGGGAACTATCGGTCGATGGCTCTTGTTTCAAATTACCAGATGGCACCATCACTACAGCATATGCACTTATAAAGTTGCGCTCTGTAGTTGAGACATCCTGTGTCCTTTACCAATAAGCCCACCTGCAGAGTTGGTTGCCCTTCTTTGGGCTTGTGAGTTGAGTGAGGGACTGCCTGTCAATATCTACACTGACAGCCAGTACGCCTTTGCGGTTGCCCATAATTTTGGACACTTCTGGGCGGAGAGATGGTTTTTGACCTCACATGGGTTACGAATACAGAATGGCCCACTGATACATAGACTTTTGTCAGCTCTAACACTTCCCGATAGGTTGGTAATAATAAAATGTAGTGCCCACAAAGCAATAACAGATGATGTAGGGAGAGGAAATACGTTTGCAGATCAAATAGCTAAAGAGACAGCTAGGTCAAAGATGTGGCAGGTCCTGCTAGGTGGGACCCAGACAATGGAATGTTTGAGGACACATTAGCAAACGTTAAAGAGATAAAAAGTGAGGCAACCCTAGACAAATTGGCAATATGGCAGGAGAGTACAGGGCGTCTGGATGAGGATGGGTGTTGGACTGATAAGTCAGAGAAACAAGGATGGATGCTACATAATGCCTATGCACCCACCTGTGGTTACCATGGCCATGGCCCAGCCCACATTAGCCCCAAGGGAATATGTAAGGTGTTGGCCCCAGTGTAGCAGAACGACAATATTTCCAAAGTAGCCACTCATTTAGTGAAACACTGCATGATTTGCATGACACATAATCCTGGGAAAGGTACCCCCACAGGTAACTTTGCACCGCCTTCCTTCCCTTTCGAGGCTCTCCAGATGGATTTCATCAAAATGGAACAAGTTAACAATTTGAAATGTGTGCTAGAAGTGCTAGTAGTGATTTGTGCATTCAGTAAATGGACTGAGGCTTACCCCACTAAGGAGAATACGGCTATGGTGACGGCGAAGGCACACTTAAAAGGGTTCTACCCAGGCTTTGGATTGCGGCGTTTGATCTGGGGTGACAACGGAAGTCACTTCAATTCAAAGGTCATCAAATTGGTGTGCAAAGGCTTGCATATTAAGCAGAAGTTTCATGCAGCGAACCACCCTCAGTGAGCAGGCCTAGTTGAGAAATATAATTTAAAAAATTGAACTCTCAAACTGAAGTTAGCAAAGATACAAGAAAGCACAGATTGCGATGGCCAGATGTGTTACTTTTGGCTTTGTTATCTACTAGGGCAACTGCGCACTCTAGAACAGGGTTGCCACTGTATAAAGTGGTTTTTGGACACCCAGCCAATATCTGGGGCATTCCAAGGCCCAAGCACTTCTCTGCGATAGAGTACCCTTTGCTTGTGGATTACTTCTATGAATTAGCTAAAGATCTTCATTCTATTCATCAACAGATTCAGGAGACACTGCCGCCGTTACCAGAGGGACCCGGGCATCAGTTACAGCCCGGAGATTACGTGCTTGTCAAGAACTTCCAGAGGAAGAGCTACATGGAGCCTCGTTGGAAGGGACCGCTGTTAGTCCTCCTCGCTACTAGAACAGCGGTAAAAGTCGACGTCCGGAAGAACTGGGTGCATGGTACTCACTGCAAGAAGGTCCCACTCCCACTTCCCTACAACAAGTGGGTGCTCAACGGCATTGCTGATCAAGAAGGGGAGAGTGTGCCCGCTTTATCCCCTTCTCAGACTCCCAGTTGAGGTGGATGCAAACGGAAGCAGAGAATTATGCAGCCTTGCTTGAGGCGGTCCCTCCGGAGATAAGGGCAGCCCAGCATCTTCCCCATCTGATCTACAGGCACCTGAGTCTCAATAACCTTATGAGCCTGAATTGCCCCCTCTTTTTGCTGACGAAGAAGTGCCTGGGGTTGTCAGGTATAACTGCTGACAGTGCGCCAGAGGGACAGTCCAAGAGATAGGGAGGGACTTGAGATTAGGGTGTAGGTGCTATGTCTAAGGTGCCTGCGTCGTATTAGGGTTAGCTACACTGGTGCACTGCCCTAGACACTGGTCAGGATCACTGAGGGTACTTGCACAGGAGGGAGGGTGTCCTACCCTGACAGAAGGATTTGGCATGAGTAAGGGCTGAGATCGCGCTGTCCCCTCAAGGGAGTGCCTCATAGCACCGTCGTTAATGAACAATAGGAGCCTACCAGCGAGGCTCTAGGCGGACGCTGGGTGACTTATGCCCCTCTGATCGGTTGTATTCTTGTGGCTCTAGTTCATACAGCTTTTCACATGTACCCATTTGGCTGTGCGGCCATGGGGAATCAACAGACCCTAGCAGCACCCCCACCAGGTCAGGGGGGTCTTCTGTGGTCTAGCTGGTCTACTAGGAGTAAGATAGTAGTAGTAGTATTCCTTCTCATAGTAATGATAATACTGTTTGGGGTAGTATGGTATTTAGAAGAACAGCATCCCATACAGACTTTCATAGGGACTATCCCGGCTCCACCTGAGCACCTGTTTGTTACGCTGGCTCCGCATAAAGGGAGGTATATGAAAAAATGCAGGAGATTATGCACACTTCTGTATTCCAATAATCTTGATTTAGATATTTAAACGTTCAGCGTGCTACAATATTAATATGCCTGCCTAGCATATGACAAATATGAATAAAGTGGCAATGTCCCTAAGTCAACTTGGGCGCTAGCGGGCACTGCTATATTTGTTATACCTCCAAATAAACTGCGTAAACCCATTTTTTTCAAATTCTTTCAAAGACATTTTTTACTTTTCCTTTAAACTTTTCATAACAGAACAGTCCTAAATGTTGAACATTATACAAAAACATAAATGTATTTTACATGCATTAGTACAATCAATTGATGTTGTATACAACTTCAGCAGAGCAGCGCCCAATGCATTTCGGGACGACCTGTCCCTTCATCAGGGAAAAACCTGTTAATTAAAAAATCAATTCATCAGATGATGTTCAATTGAATATGAAATAATTTCAATCTGTTTTGTGAAACTTCAATGTAGGAAGAGCATGTCACCTCATAGTGTCCTCATTCTCTCTATGCTAGTAGTACTGTGCCATACTCAAAATTACTGACAGGGATGAGGTGGTCCAAGGACTTTCCAAAGCCTGCAACCAGGTTGCAATCTCGGGAAGCAAATTAGTGACAAATCTGTTAATGAACAAAGGAACACCACCCTACTGTAACAGATCTTAGCCACTAAAACCCGAAACACCCCTTCAAACCTAGTAAAGAAATCAGACACACTTTCATCTTTCTTCTGACGACACGCACATAAGTCCCTTTTAACTTTATTGCTTTGAGAGAGTTTACTTATAGGAAAGTAGCATAGGGTAAATAAGGAACTGAAGACAACTGAAAACAGAAGGTTCTAGGCCATGCTGAGCTTAGCTGGCGCATACAGTATAAGTAACATGGGTGCTGCACCTGGCCCTCTCTGGTGGGTCAGCCCCAAACCGTTTGCCTTCACCCCTCCTGTTTTCTGAATTATGTTTTTCATGGCATTAAGACCGCACACTTTCCACTGCTAACCTGTGCTAATGTGCTTGTGGTCTCCTTTAAACATGCCCAAGTGGCACATTTATTTTCACTTATAAGTCCCTAGTAAAGTGGTACTACATGTAATTGGGGCCTGTAAATTAAATGCTACTAATGGGCCTGCAACTCTCCTTGTGCCATACCTTACTGATAAAGCACATTACCAGGGGGAAGTACCAAAGAATACAATAGTTTTTTCAAAGCTTGACTATAGATACTAGGATTTCTGTATAGCCCTGAGGAGCACAACAGAATCTAAATCTCCTGCTGGCTAGGCCGAATCCAAGAAAATATCTGCTATCTGTATGGATCAGAATACTACAGAAAACATTCTTCGAATCGATCACGGAAAAGAATTTGGCTGATGAGGGAATCATTGTCAATATCAAGGAAATATCTGGGACCACAGGATATTGAGGCACTACTATTTTATTAACCTGTCTGATGTCGATTACAAAGCGATAGACGTCAGGATGAGCGTCAGAAGAGTCCAAGGGTGCCTTCTTGAGAATTGGTAGGATAGGCCTATTACACCATTTGCCATTGTCTCCTCAACCACACCAGACTTAACCAGATCCTATATTATTCATAATAAAGCCTTTTGTCCTGCTTGTGAAATCTTATACTGGGGAACACGTGGCAAAACAGCATTGTCTTTGATCTAAATAGAGACCGGTGGGATCTGGAGCAACACCACATCTGTATCTGCTGCTGCCCAAGAGCTACGGGGTTCCTCTTTGAATTCAGCGGGGAGGGGTGCATCTTTAGCAACGCATTGTTTTGCATGAGCCACTTGTGGCCTAATGGTCATGTAAACACCATCAGGGGAACAAAATATGGTGGCATGTAATCTCTTCATCAAATCCAATCTCATCAAATTCTCTTCATAATTTGTCGTTAACAGAAATGGTGAATCTACTGTAAAGGGACCAATAGTCAAAGCAAGAGGCTTAGAAATGGGGATAACAACCGGCATGCTGAGAAACCTACTGAAGCATTGTTTTTGCCAGACAGAGCTGCCCCCTGGATCAGTGAAAGGAAAACAGAGCTATTCATAGCCCCTGTATCAACAAAAAATTCTTGGCAGTACCTTGCAAATCTGCAGTGACATAGGGTCTGCGCTGATCTACAAGAACTGGTCCCTCACCATGTCCCAGGCCATTCTAGCAGTGGGACAACCCCGTCACTTCGTCCATGTCATAGTCATCATGATAGTACTGCCTTCCCCGAGTTTTGTCCAAGTAGTTCTTTTTATGATGATCATACGATGTATTGAAATATTGCAACTCTCCTCAGCCTCCTCCTCCTCTGCTGCGCCCTCTAAAACCCCTTATTCTCAGGGCCTCAATTTCCTGCAACAACTCCGGACACTCTCTTCACCAATGCCCCACCTTTTTAAAGTACGCACATTATGTCTTACCTGCCCATAATAGTCAAGCACTGCAATGTCTGTTTCTTTTCTTGATGTTTGTTATAAAAATGACAATAAAAAGCAATAAAAAAAAGTACGCACATTGGTTGTACGCAACAGGCACACCCAGAGTACTGTTCCTGTCCGACCGGGACCCCCGCTGGGCCGGAACCAAAACTCTACCTCTTCCATTTTCCCTCGTCACTTGCTGCATCACCACCCTTGTCTTCAACTCCTTTGACTTTTTCTTCACCTTCTATTTGTCCTCATTCTCTCTATGCTAGTAATACTGTGCCATACTCAAAATTACTGACAGGGATGAGGTGGTCCAAGGACTTTCCAAAGCCTGTAACCTGGTTGCAATCTCGGGAAGCAAATTAGTGATAAATCTGTTAATGAACAAAGGAACACCACCCTACTGTGACAGATATTAGCCACTAAAATCCTGAAACACCCCTTCAAACCTAGTAAAGAAATCAGACACACTTTCATCTTTCTTCTGACGACACGCAGTCAACTTGTCCCAGTCCACTGAATGCATGTAAGTGATAATACGTCCCGGCAAAGCTAATAACTCCGCCTTCCGCTTCTCCCCAGGCTTGCGCTCCTTATACAACGCCCTGACCTCATCCCATGTTCCACTCAATTCCACTACGTGGTCCTGCGTATGCATGTGTCTTCATATATCTACTGGTACCAACAGGCCGAAAAACAACTCTATATCAGCTAATGTCATCACTGTGGAGGAGGCCACCTCTGTCAATTCTTTACAATGCTCTGTTGGATTCTTCTGAGGGTCCGGCAACTGACTATATAGGGATATTACCTCGCTCCTCTTCCAGGGAGTGTAGATCCACTGTTTCTGACAATGGGCCGCCACTTTCTGGCGAATAACAGCATCATTCCCATCTTGCAACTCCGGTATTTTGGGGGTGGTAAATGAGATGAACTTCTCTCTTGGGAAACTGTGATGCTGTCGTCGGGACCTTCTGAAGCAGTCTACCCCGATTACCCACCAACGTCGTCACATTACTGAAAACCACATTAGGGGCCATACCTGTAGCATATACCCTATCCTGAATGTCATAGATGATCTGAGGTGCGATACCCTTAAAACATTGCTCCCACAATCCTATCAGCGTAACCGACATATGCTTAAGAGCATGTTGCTGTATAAATGGCTCATAATCTTTAATCTCACTCCACACATTGTCTACACTATATACCAGATTCCGGGCCCATTGTGCAGCCTGGTCAGCCACCATCTTCTTTTCCTCATTACCCACAGCATGGCGCACCAACACTTTCTCCATGCGGTCACGTGCTGCTGACCCATTTGTTGCATGCACTCCTCGCACAGGCGTCTCAGCATATTGCAATGCCTTAGGTAACACACTCAAGGGAGAAAGAGCAGATGAAGAAACAGGCACCATTGTGAACAAAGACTGTGTTGTAGGAGTATGAGAAGGCATAGCCACAGATACGGAGCCAGGAGACAGAATAGGAGAGCTGACGGCACCCACCCCTGTAATTTGTGAAGGTAGAGAAGAGACAGGCGGTGCTGGGGCCGAAGCAGCAGAGCTGGAGACAGAAAGACTGGGAATAGCAGAACCAGAGGCCGGAGACTAAGATGTTGGGAACATGGGCTATATCTGTCAGGGGCATAAGGAGGCAGGGTTCATGAATCTAGTAACTCCTCAACGAAATCATCACCTTCCTCTCTAGCAACATAACATTTATCATTCTGTAATCGAAATTTCCTATCTGCACACTCTATACCTTTCCCAATCTTTTCTCTGTCATAGGCCATTGCTTTCTGTGTTATCGTCTGCGTCTATCCCCTCCGGGCTTGTTCCTCTGCTCGTATCATTAGTTGTTTTGCTTCCTTCTGCCATACCCTAAAAGAATCATACATCGACTGCCCGCTCTTTTTGGCGAATAATTTATCCTGCAAATAATTCAGCTTCTGTTCATCAAATGTACCAGTTAGCAGCTACTGTAAGTCAGCATTGTAATGTATTTTACATGCAATAGTACAATCAATTGATGCTGTATACAACTTCAGCAGAGCTGAGCCCAATGCATTTCGGGACGACCTGTCCCTTCATCAGGGAAAAACCTGTTAATTAAAAAGAAAATTCATCAGATGATGTTCAATTGAATATGAAATAATTTCAATCTGTTTTGTGAAACTTCAATGTAGGAAGAGCGTGTCACCTCATAGTGTAGATAACCTGTTGACACTTGTTAAGCCTCATTAACACCTGAGTGCTACCTTTTTTGAGGCACACAACTAGATAACACTTACATCCGTAAAGAGGAAAAACTGGATATGCTAGACAACCTTCCAGTTGACCTGTGAACATATTAACCTAATGCTATATCTGGTCATGTTTTCACTCGGGAGAAAATCACATATTCGGGTACACAATTCCACTAATGCCACAAATTGCTGAGTGTGTGGGTTACTCTCCTCAGTTGTGCACAAGAATGATTTACTGGTGTCTTTAACCCTGTCATACCTAAGTAGCTGTGAGGCAAGGTTCCAGTTGCTTTCCTAATTGTATATTCATTTTCATGCGGATGCTATGGATATGATGAAGTCTGATTATGAAGCAGTGTTGGACTATATTGTAGTACACCAGGGTTATACACCTGGGACAGGAGGAAAGGAAGGTACCCTAAAGCCATGCCCGTCCCTGTAATTCATACAGCAGCTAGTTTCTAAGTAGAAAATTCTAGGAACAGTTAGTGGGACAGAGCAGTTGCAACTACACATACCGATTAAACACTACTAGTAGCCCACCTTTACTTACACCTCCAAACATATACTTTGTTTGCGGGGAGCAGGCTTATACATGGCTCCCCAAGGGATGCTCTGGCCAGTGTTAAGGCTCTTTCCTTTTACCTCCTGTTTATATTGCACCGTCCAACAATCAAAAAGACCATTGCTGCAGCGGAGATGAGTATATTTGTCCCGGGTGAGGAGAGTCATTGATACAGCAGATATCGATTAAACAGATACTTCCCTACAGCAATTCACTGATGCCATGGAAGGTATTGTGCCTATCTGGGGACCTATGTATAATAGCCTTAGCATTCATTGCCTCACCAGAGTTGTAGAAGAGGTTATCAACACTGCAGCAGGCATACTCACTAAAATTACGGCTGAGCTCCTGGCTACCAGACTCATTGCTCTTCAAAATAGGATGGTTTTAGCTGTCATCCTTGCCGATAAGGTTGGAGCTTGTCGCATCATCAGCATTAGTCCCGCTATCCAGAAGCTACATAGGCTTGCATCTGATATATATCAGGACAATGGTTCATGGTCCTTGACATGGTGGTTCTGGGGTTTGATATCTTCCTGGGGTTGGAAAATATTTCTTTTTCTAGTAATTATCGCAGGTGTCATCTTCACATGCTGCCTATTTGTCGACTGCCTTCCAGCATGCTGCACCTATTGTGTGAGCAAAGTCACCCCTACCCCTAAATTGCCAGGACGAGATAATAAAGTCTCCACTATGATGATGCAAGATATATCAATCAATCAATCAAAGACATTTATATCGCGCACTACTCACCCGGAGGGTCTCAAGGCGCTTGGGGAGGGGGGGTCCGCTACTGCTCGAACAGCTAGGTCTTGAGCAGCTTCCTGAAGGCGAGGTGGTCTTGGGTCAGGCGGAGGGGGGTCGGGAGGGAGTTCCAGGTCTTGGCGGCCAGGTAGGCGAAGGACCTTCCTCCTGTTGTGGCTCTTCGGATGCGGGGGACGGCGGCGAGGGCGTGGCTGGTCGATCGGAGCTGGCGTGTGGGAGTGTAGAAGTTGATGCGGTTGTTGAGGTATCTCGGGCCTTGGTTGTGTAGGGCTTTGTGTGCGTGGGTGAGGAGACGGAAGGTGATTCTCTTGTTGACCGGGAGCCAGTGCAGATCTCTCAGATCCGGAGATGTGGCTGTGTCGGGGGATGTCGAGGATGAGTCTGGCTGAGGCGTTCTGGATTCGCTGGAGTCTCTTCTGGAGCTTGGCGGTGGTTCCGGCGTAGAGGGCGTTGCCGTAGTCCAGTCGGCTGGTGACGAGGGCCTGGGTGACCGTCTTCCTGGTCTCGGTGGGGATCCACCGGAAGATCTTACGTAGCATGCGTAGGATATTGAAGCAGGACGAGGAGACGGCGTTGACTTGTCTGGTCATGGAGAGGGAGGAGTCCAGGATGAAGCCCAGGTTGCGTGCGTGGTCTGTCGGTTTGGGTGCGGTGCCCAGGGCGGGGGGCCACCAGGAGTCGTCCCAGGCGGAGGTCGAGGAGCCCAGGATGAAAACTTCCGTCTTGTCTGAGTTCAGTTTCAGGCGGCTGGTCATCATCCACTCGGCTACGTCTTGCATCCCTTCGTGAAGGTTGGTTCTGGCGGTGGTGGGGTCGTTGGTTATGATGCTGACAGATGAGGGTATTTTTTTAATACTAAAGATATTTGATATACATGTGCTGCTTTGTTTCCTTTGCGATTCGAGTGACTATACATTTATTATCCCCCCTGATTAGAATTGTAAAGACCCTACCGGATAGCGCCAACAAAAGCATTTAGCCTTCACTGCTAAGAGTAGAGACTGTTAGGTTTGAAAACCCCATTCTCTTATACACCTGATCCGTGTTGTATTAGGTTAGCAGTGTGCAGCTAAATTAGACACCATTCGCATCCACGTTATGCAACCCACTGAGTTAACCCTGCAATGTGCGAGCTTCAGTTAGCGAGTGTGACTCCATTTTGTATTTTGCAATCCCTATTAGACTGTGTCTGAACTAGGCCCCGTTATTTATCTTGCTTGCCTCAGCCGAACACTATATTTAGTTATTATTTTCTTATCTGTTCAAGGTTGCATTCTGACTTACTAATGAATAGGCCATTTCGCTGTTTCATACCTATCCATGTGTGTAGCTCTGCTCCCATGTTAGGAGACGTTGAGAACCAGCACAGCAACCTTAAAACTGTGATGGGCTACCATCTAGCAGGTGGTAGCCCATCCTTCTGTGCCTCCTTTGTAACCCAGTAACTTTCCACTGTGGGTTTGGTTGGAGGTTCTTGGGAGGAATGGTTATGTGTTGCAGAATGTAGGGGAACCCAGTCCTTCGGCAGACATCGGCAGAAATCTTAGGGTGCAAGTCATGTGGACCCCTCTGCAGAGTATTGCTAATAATCCACTGTTTGTATTCTCTAGTGTCTGACCGACTCTTCATTTTGGTAGAAGGCGAGTGGGAGGTTGTAGATAACCCGGGTGGCCCCTAAGGGTCACTTCCTTCAACCTTCAGGTTAAGGGTAGAGTTTAGGGGAAGTTGGGGATTAATGTTGGATTCCTCTCGTGATTCTCAGGGAGTCATCCTGCTTCCCATATATGATTCTTCCGGGTTTCCTGGGCGAGGAGACAGCAGTGTGGCTCCAGCGGTCAGTAGGACCGGCCTTCGACAGCGCACGACGTGCATTAATGCGCTGCGCAGACGTACTTGGATGTCTCTCTTTCCAGAACTGACTGAACACTCTGATCTTTGCTCTTCTTCTGGGAATGAATGAGACAATTCTGGATAATAATAGTGTGATATTGGCAAAAGTACAAAAACTTAATACAAATTGTGAATTATGAAAATAGCTCATCTTCAGCTCCCATGGTCCTCAGCATCCGTTTCAACCTTAAATCTCACCCCTCATACACTAGTACCAACATCAGACACTTTGCTGCACAGTGTTGCATTACAAAATGTACAAATATTTGAAAAAAACATAACAACTTTTACATTTGAGTCCATCATAAGTCCCTTTTAACTTTATTGCTTTGAGAGAGTTTACTTATAGGAAAGTAGCATAGGGTAAATAAGGAACTGAAAACAACTGAAAACAGAAGGTTCTAGGGCATGTTGAGATTAGCTGGAGCCTACAGTATAAGTAACATGGGTGCTGCACCTGGCCCTCTCTGGTGGGTCAGCCCCAAACCGTTTGCCTTCACCCCTCCTGTTTTCTGAATTTTGTTTTTGATGGCATTAAGACCGCACACTTTACCACTGCTAACCTGTGCTAAGGTGCTTGTGGTCGCCTTTAAACATGCCCAAGTGGCACATTTTTTTTCACTTATAAGTCCCTAGTAAAGTGGTACTACATGTAATTGGGGCCTGTAAATTAAATGGTACTAATGGGCCTGCAACTCTCCTTGTGCCACACCTTACTGATAAAGCACATTACCAGGGGGAAGGACCAAAGAATCCAATAGTTTTTTCAAAGCTTGACTATAGATACTAGGATTTCTGTATAGCCTTGAGGAGCACAACAGAATCTAAATCTCCTGCCGGCTAGGCCGAATCCCAAAAAATATCTGCTATCTGTATGGATCAGAATACTACAAAAAGCATTCTTCAAATCGATCACGGAAAAGAATTTGGCTGATGAGGGAATCATTGTCAATATCATGGAAATATCTGGGACCACAGGATATTGAGGCACTACTATTTTATTAACCTGTCTGAGGTCAATTACAAAGCGATAGACGTCAGGATGAGCGTCAGAAGAGCAAAAGGGTGCCTTCTTGAGAATCGGTAGGATAGGCCTATTACACACATTTGCCACTGTCTCCTCAACCACACCAGACTTAACCAGATCCTATATTATTCATAATAAAGCCTTTTGTCCTGCTTGTGAAATCTTATACTGGGGAACACGTGGCAAAACAGCATTGTCTTAGATCTAAATAGAGACCGGTGGGATCTGGAGCAACCCCACATCCGCATCTGCTGCTGCCCGCAAGCTATGGGGTTCCTCTTTGAATTCAGCGGGGAGGGGCGCATCTTTAGCAAAGCATTGTTTTGCATGAGCCACTTGTGGCCTAACGGTCATGTAAACACCATCAGGGGAACAAAAGATGGTGGCATGTAATCTCTTCATCAAATCCAATCTCATCAAATTCTCTTCATAATTTGTCATTAACAGAAATGGTGAATCTACCGTAAAGGGACCAATAGTCAGAGCAAGAGGCTTAGAAATGGGGCTAACAACCGGCATTACTGAGAAACCTACTGAAGCATTGTTTTGGCCAGACAGAGCTGCCCCCTGGACCAGTGAAAGGAAAACAGAGCTATTTATAGCCCCTGTATCGCCAAAATATTTCTTGGCAGTACCTTGCAAATCTGCAGTGACATAGGGTCTGCGCTGATCTACAAGAACTGGTCCCTCACCATGTCCCAGGCCATTCTAGCAGTGGGACAACCCCGTCACTTCGTCCATGTCATAGTCATCATGAAAGTACTGCCTTCCCCGAATTTCATCCAAATAGTTCTTTTTATGATGATCATAAAATTGAAAGACTGCAACTCTCCTCAGCCTCCTCCTCCTCTACTGCACCCTCTAAAACGCCTTATTCTCAGGGCCTCAATTTTCTGCAACAACTCTGGACACTCACTTCACCAATGCCCCTCCTTTTTAAAGTAAGCACATTATGTCTTACCTGCCCATAATAGTCAAGCACTGCAATGTCTGTTCTTTTCTTGATGTTTGTTATGAAAAGGACAATAAAAATCAATAAAAAAAAACAAAGTACGCACATTGGTTGTACCCAACAGCCACACCCAGAGTACTGTTCCTGTCCAACCGGGACCCCCGCTGGGCCGGAACCAAAACTCTACCTCTTCCATTTTCCCTCGTCACTTGCTGCATCACCACCCTTGTCTTCAACTCCTTTGACTTTTTCTCCACCTTCTCTTTGTCCTCATTCTCTCTATGCTAGAAGTCCTGTGCCATACTCAAAATTACTGACAGGGATGAGGTGGTCCAAGGACTTTCCAAAGCCTGCAACCTGGTTGCAATCTCGGGAAGCAAATTAGTGACAAATCTGTTAATGGTCACAGGAACATCACCCTACTGTGACAAATCTTTGCCACTAAAATCCCGAAACACCCCTTCAAACCTAGTAAAGAAATCAGACACACTTTCATCTTTCTTCTGACGACACGCAGTCAACTTGTCCCAGTCCACTCGTCTCGGCGGGATAAGGGAATGCATGTAAGTGATAATACGTCCCGGCAAAGCTAATAACTCCACCTTCTGCTTCTCCCCAGGCTTGCGCTCCTTATACAACGCCCTGACCTTAGCCCATGTTCCACTCAATTCCACTAAGTGGTCCTGCGTATGCACATGTCTCCATATATCTACTGGTACCAACAGGCCGAAAAACAACTCTATATCAGCTAATGTCATCACTGTGGAGAAGGCCACCTCTGTCAATTCTTTACAATGTGCAGTTGGATTCTTCTGCGGGTCCGGCAACTGACAATATAGGGATATTACCTCACTCCTCTTCCAGGGAGTGTAGATCCACTGTTCCTGAAAATGGGACGCCACTCTCTTGCGAATAACAGCATCATTCCCATCTTGCAACTCCGGTATTTTGGGGGTGGTAATTGAGATGAACTTCTCTCTTGGGAAACTGTGATGCTGTCGTCGGGACCTGCTGAAGCAGTCTACCCTGATACCCACCAACGTCGTCACATTACTGAAAACCACATTAGGGGCCATACCTGTAGCATATACCCTATCCTGAATGTCATAGATGATCTGAGGTGCGATACCCTTAAAACATTGCTCCCACAATCCTATCAGCGTAACCGACATATGCTTAAGAGCATGTTGCTGTATAAATGGCTCATAATCTTTCATCACACTGCACACATCTTCTACACTATATACCAGATTCTGGGCCCGTTGTGCAGCCTGGTCAGCCACCGTCTTCTTTTCTCATTACCCACAGCAGTGCGTACCAACACT
This sequence comes from Lissotriton vulgaris, assembly GCF_964263255.1. Classification (NCBI taxonomy): domain Eukaryota; kingdom Metazoa; phylum Chordata; class Amphibia; order Caudata; family Salamandridae; genus Lissotriton; species Lissotriton vulgaris. The sequence goes on from NC_141685.1 coordinate 196,998,864, forward strand.
TTCTCCATGCGGTCACGTGCTGCTGACCAATTTGTTGCATGCACTCCTCGCACAGGCATCTCAGCATATTGCAATGCCTGAGGTCACACACTCAAGGGAGAAAGAGCAGATGAAGAAACAGGCACCATTGCGAACAAAGACTGTGTTGTAGGAGTATGAGAAGGCATGGCCACAGATACGGAGCCAGGAGACAGAATAGGAGAGCTGACGGCACCCGCCCCTGTAACTTGTGAAGGTAGAGAAGAGACAGGCTGTACTTAAGATGGTAGTTTAAGCTTAGTTCTGTTCAGTTCTTAAGATGTGACACTTTGCGTCAATGTACCATATGATGCGTTGTGGTTCCACAACAAAAGTGTTACAGCGATGGAAATGCGACAAAGTTCCAGTGCAAAGAAATAAAGACGTGAAGATCCTCCAGATGTGGCACGCTTCTCAAATGTTGTGAGAAGTCTCGGCTCAATGCGTCAGCTGCAGCGGCGACATCCTTGTTCAGAGATGCGACGACAGCAGCTTTGGCGGCGACACTATTCTCCCTCGATGCGAGACGCTTCTGCTCGATGCGACAAATGCAGCGGTGACACCCTTGTTCAGAGATGCGACAACAGTGTCTCCGACGGCGGCACGTTTCTCCGTGGATGCGAGGCGCTTTTCTTGATGCGGTGAAGTGCGTCAGCTACAGCGGCGACATCCTTGTTCAGAAATGCAACGGCAGCGGCTGCGACGGCGACACGCTTCTTCTTCTTCAGTGCGAGACTCTTCTCTCGATGCGGTGCAATGCATCAGCTACAGCGGTGACATCCTTGTACAGAAATGTGTCGGCAGCGGCTGCGATGGCGACGCGCTACTTCGGTGCAAGATGCTTCTCTCGATGCTGTGCACTGCTTCAGCTACAGCGGCGAAACCCTTGTTCAAAGGTGCGACGGCCAATCTCGTCGCAGCTACGTCTCCTGAGTCCTGAGCTAGTACACCAATCGGAAGCCAGCATAGGTGCAGGCCTATGAGGTCATCAGCACTAACAGCACAGCAGCGCGTTCCCCAGGCACCTGCAGGCAAGACGCTTCGATGGCCCAGGTAAACCTTACCTTTTCAGATTCCGCATGTGTTACATGTTCATGTTTTAGCATTCTTATGTGTGCCATTTTGTACATTATGTGTGCCACTTTGAGTGACACTTAACCAGAGCACAGGGTAATTTAACAGAACACACTTTACCTGAAGGGGTCAGTGTCCTTTACAATAGAACCAGTTACATTACATAAGGACTTCAGAGGACATGAATTACATATAAAGATACAGACTAACAGATAAACTCTAATTTCACATAAAAATGGTAGTAAGTACATAAGTCTACTACAGATATCAGTGGTTAGAGTTACATATATACAAGTTGCAAATTCACTAAAGATTACATTTTAAGAAAGGTAGAAGCAATTCAGGTTGAACATATATATATGACATATTTACTCAGCATGATCTTCTCGCCATTGCTGGGACTCTTACTTTAGGCCTAGTCTTCAGGGTGTTGTTACACTCATGGGCTGTGATCTTGGTCCTGGAGGATCCCAAAGGTGGTGATGTCCAGATGTCCAGAGAATACAAACCGGGAGTGGAGGGTCCAAGGGAAGTTTAAAGACCAGCGTGAATAAATTCCCTAAAAGAACTATTACTAAACACACACTGACGGGCTTTGAAAAGCACTGGAAACAAAAAACAGAAGTCACATGCAAAGGCTCACAATCATAAATAGGAGTAGTCCTTTAATAAGGACGGAATCCCATCACCCACCGCAGTGGCATGCTTCATCAACTGGGATTTCTCCTCTTGGCTGAAACACCTAGCGCAGCCACGGGCTACAACCCCCTCACTGGGCTACAACCCCCTCACTGTGAGGGAGGAGCTCTGGCAAATTTTAGGTTCTACTCTTATACAGGATCTGCTGAAATCCATCAGATGTAAATCACTAAAGTACTTGAGTGATGGGCGCAGTGCAGAACATTCAACTAAATGTGATACATGTTTTAAAACTAACTACCAAGAGAAAAAGGAACTTTATTAGTTAGCGCTTGGTGTCAGGGTTAAAAACAGTGCATGTGCAGTTTGAAAATATTAACTGGATCTGTCTAATAAACAGATCTACATCTTTTGGCCAGTATGACCTCAGGGTGTTGTGGCCTTCCTCAGGACCTCGATGTAAAGTGCTACTGCGTACCAAAGTGATGAAGTGAAAAAAGTAATGAAAAACACTTGAAGGCGTAATATAGAACAAATACAACCTACACCACCAGTACTCTCACTTTTGATAAATTACGATATACTGTTGGTAACCTGAGGAAGAAAAAAATTGTATTTCAGCCAAGAGGAGGAATCCCAGGGGATGAAGCATGACACTTCGGTGGGTGATGGGATTCCCTCCTTATTAAAAGACTCCTCTAATTTATGATAGGGAGCCTTTGCTTCCGTCTTCTGTTTTTTGTTTCCAGTGCTTTTCGAAGCCTGTCAGACCTGTGGATAATTGTGTGTTTAGCAGATGTCCAGATGTCCTCCACACTTGTTGGGATAGTGTCTTAATAGCTGGGCCCTAGCACAATGAAATGGTCGTCGGTCCTCCTCAAAGCAGCTGCTTCGGCCTAGGCCTACTGCCGGCAGTGCAAGCAGACAATCCACCCAAAGAAGTACCAAAGAAATAACAAGATCAAGCGGCAACAAACAGAGCAGGAGGCAGTGACCCCCATAGAAAACAAGTGAGTGCAGCGCGAACTGCGATTATTGCAAAGGAGGCAAGCTTGAGAGTGTCACACTGTGTTCAAGTTTCACTCACCTTTCACAGGAATCTTCTCAATGGCTCTTCCGAATGACAAGGCAATATGTTGCCATGAGTTTGTAGGATAACCCACCATTAGAGGTCTCTCCCTCTTGATTTTATAACTCTGCTTTTTTATGTTTGAAGTTCTTGTGTAGAATCTTTCCTGATCACTTTCCCAGAGGCCCTTTTTCTAGAAGGGCGGTCTAAATGCCACTGGGCGGAGATGTGTATCCCCACTCTTTCTGTCCTCCACCATAGGCCTTGATTGCAACGGCAGCGGCTGCGACGGCGACACGCTTCTTCTTCAGTGCGAGACTCTTCTCTCGATGCGGTGCAATGCATCAGCTACAGCGGTGACATCCTTGTACAGAAATGTGACGGCAGCGGCTGCGATGGCGACGCGCTACTTCGGTGCAAGATGCTTCTCTCGATGCTGTGCACTGCGTCAGCTACAGCGGCGAAACCCTTGTTCAAAGGTGCGACGGCAGCTGCTGCGACTGCGACACACTTCTTCCTCTTGAGTCGCATTTCCAGCTCCTTGCGAAATGCAGTCACTCAGAAGGCCCAAAAAAGCAGCAGACACTTCCCAAGGAACTCTGGGGAGCTGGGGGTTGAAGTCTGTTGTCCCTGAGACTTCAGCAGGAGGCAAGCTCTGTTCCAAGCCCTTGGAGATCCTTACAAGTTGATGAAAGTACACAAAGTCCCTTTCTCCTCTCTTTGGCAGTCATGCAACCACTGCAGGCCAATCCCCCAAGCAGCACTTCAGCTTAGGGATAGTCTCTCCTCAGTTTCTTCAGGTTCCTCTCCTCAGCAAAGGTTTCTTCTTGTTGTCCAAAAGTGATCTAATTTCTTGGGATCAGGGTCCCAACATTTACATCCCAAAATCCTTTGTCCTCTGAGGGCAGAGGGGCCTTTGCCTAGTCCAAACCAGTTCTGGAGCACTGTTTACATGACTCCTTCTTTCCTTTCACAGTGCAGGGCAGAAACATCAGACGCCCCACAGGAGGTGGAGCCAGCATTGTTGAGGGAAAGCACAGCCCTGGAGCACTTTGTTGATATGATTCCTTCTCTTCTTTCACTGTGCAGGGCAGAGACATCAGACCCATTACAGGAGGTGGAGCCAGCATTGTGGAAAGCAGGCACAGCCCTATTCAGGACCCAGGTGCAACTCCTCCTTCGCATCTAGATGCAGATCTCTCTATTCACCAATGGGCTGACCCATTCTGTCTCCCGGAATCCCCCAGCCCTGTCACTCAAAACGCCAGACAAGGACTACACAGCCTAGCAGAGGCAGGCTTGGAAGGTTAGACAAGAAGATACCTACTTTCTAAAAGTGGCATTTTCAAACACAGAATGTTAAAACCAGCTTCACTAAAAGATGTATTTTATCATTCTGAGTTCAGGCATACTAAACTCGAATTTATACCTAGTTCCCTGAGTCAGTTAGCATTATAAGATGTAATAATCTAACTGCCCATTCTGGCCTATGGAGAACAGGTAGCCTTGCAATAGTGAAAAACGAAAATGACTGTAATTCACTATTAGGACATGACACACACACCAGGGCATGTCCTACCTTATACTTACAATGCACCCTGCCCTCGGGCCTATCATAACTGTGTCTGATATGAAGAAAAAAAGGAAGGTTTAGGGACTGGCAAGTGGGTGCACTTGACCAGTCAGCATGGCTGTAGCAGACTGCGCACAAGCTCTGCAATGGCAGACCTTAGACACACTTTTACAGGTTGCTTCTGTGGGTGGCACAACCAGTGCTGCAAGCCTACTAACAGCATTTGGTTTAAAAGCCCTGGGCACTCCTGGTGCACTGTACTAGGGTCTGAAAGGTAAACCAAACCAGCCAATCATGGAATCACTAATTAATACATCAATTTACAATAGGGAGAGTATATGCACTTTAGCACTGATCAGCAGTGGTAAGGTGCCCAGAATCATTAAACCAACAAAAACAAGTCAGACAAAATATAGGAGGATGGCAAAAAGTTCAGGGATGACCCTGCACAAAGGGCCAAGTCCAACACATCTCCATTGAATTATATTTGAAAATGGATTGTTAAGTCCCCTGCAGCGGGTCTAAAGATGCTTGTTTGCTAGAGATGGGTGAGCACTGAAAGCGCAGGCCAGGCTTGGACCAGATGCTTGGCTCCGGCTCAGCTCCTTTCGGACCTTCGAGCCCAACACAAGCCGAGATTCCACGTGGATGCACACACTCTGACCGGAGGCTGTAAGAATAAAAGAAAAACATCAACCTTTGATGTAAATCAGGGAGGAAAGAAATCCTCTTCTGGTGGCTGAAGAGAGCAACGTGGCAGGGACCTGAACTCGTTTATGCTCCGGTTTAAAAACTCACTGTAACCATTTCAATGCAGTGATGTCACTTCTGCGTGATAAAGAAATGCTAGTTCTTTCTTTATTTTAAAGAGTCTTTTTCATTGTATATGGTTTTTGTTGCACCGTTTATAAGCCAAACATGTTCAGGGCTCGGCTTGTGCAAGGGATCTTAGACCTCGGCCTTTCCTGGTAATTCCCTGGTTTGCCCACCTCGGTTTACACCTGCACCATAGGAATGGAGACAGCAGGCCTCGAGGGGGCCTTCATGAGATTGGCTGAAGAGCGCTGAGGCGCTTCCCTCACGCTGTGGACCTCGGCTAGCACTAGCCTCGCTCTGGTGCAGCGGGGGTTGTGTTGAATCTTATATCTGCCTGCTGCTCAGCTAGAATGCTTGTGATGTGGAATGTTGGATGAATGGAATGTTAGTGGTTTGTTAGTGGTTTGTGAATCTCAGTTGGGTGAGGGCTGAGCAGCAGGACAGCTGCTCCTGATGGGGTTATCTTGTTCTACCTTTTAACTTAACATCTTAACTTAAATAAAGTAACTTGAATAATCTATCTTGAAGTATTCATCTCCTTTCTGAATACATCATTTGGCGATGTTTTGAAGAAGAATCCATGCGTGCAACCTTAATGAAGCTGATTAGCCAACGTAAAACGGACTGATACTGACTAGAGAAGTCCAAGCGGTGAGACTGGAAGCAGACAAGTATAAAAAAAGAGAAGAAAAGAAGTATGGAGGTAAATGACATTTGAAGATTTACAAGAGTATTTGGTAATGAACGCTGACTGGCATTTAAACCCCATCAGTGACCATATCATTGGTCGCCTTGAAACCCAAATGTGCCAAAACTTCAGCGTAAATTAAGGGCTTAACAACAGCCAATTTAGATTTTGGGTCGCTGTCCGGTGTATAGTGCAGCATAACTGCCAGCTGCTGTGTGGTTAGTTTTTGGTCGGAGGCATAAATGGAGCCTCAGAGAGGGAGTACTTGATTACCAGCAGCTGCGTGGGTTGGTTGTGTTCGGAGGTGAAAAACGAGTCTCAGAGAGGCTGGTACATGAATAACAGCCACTGAGTGGTACCGCTGTAAAATCGAGCCAAAGAGAGGGACCTACGAGATTACCAGCTGCCGCCTGGTTTGGTTAGGATCGGAGGCGAAAATCGAGCCTCGGAGAGGCAGGTACATGAATACCGGCCACAGGGTGGTGCTGATGCGTTATTTTTCTTCTGCGACAAACTATAGTTGAATCTGAGGTGCGAGGATATATGAGCCAAAGGTGGGGTTAGCTGTCGAGACAGTGTTGGAAAGATACCAGAAACGGGAAACCAATAAGAAAATATGGAAAATATTTACTTTTGACTTTCAAGGGTTTTACTGTTGATTTCTGTGGAGAGAGATAAAGGTTGCTGTTTTATTTTAAAATCTGCACGAGACAGGTTCGGCTTACCAGTGAGCATCGGCGTCATCTTCTGTGACGAATTTACACCTGGCAGAATTTGTCCTTGTGCGTGCCGTGAACCACCCGACTTTACGTGGTTGTGCGTGCCTCCATTTTGATTATGGCAAAACAAGGATTACATCGTAATGAAAAGATGTTGTCAAGGGTGCATTCGGAAGGTTGGTTACGAGAACCAGGTACTGTTATCATTTCATTTCTGCATATGTGAAAACTGAAATTTTGAAAGTTAAGCAATGAAAAAAAAATAGAATGGCTTGGTGCATGGAAGAAAACTATTTTGAAGAGTTTGTCGTTATCCAAGCCGTTCTTTGAGCACAGTGGTTATGTAAGTCACAATATTGGAAACTGGTTTCAGAGCCAAGCAGTAACAGTAATTGCTCGAAGATTTCAAGAATAGAAGCGGGTCAGCGTAATCAGAGGAAACTGTTGAAAATCATAGGTCGCAGAAAGAAGACAATGGTTCCTGTATTAGTGGCGGGTGTGAGAGACCATGTTGGGGGGCAATGTCCAGGGACAATAAATGCTATGGAAGCATGAAGACGGGGACAATGAGACAACGTCGGCAACATAGGTCCCAGAACTTGAGCACAACAGGACTTGAGCACAACAGGGTGTAGCATTCCTAAGTGTTGTTTATTTTTAGCGGAGTCAGGTCGTTATTCCACTCTTGTTTGTGTTATGTATGAGGTGACTGCTGTATGGTCAGGTCTCATTATTAGTGAAGTGTTGTAAGTTTGGGTGTAGGTGTTTAATTCAACAAGAGCTGTCCCACAACAGGTGTTGTGTATGAGTGGTGTCAAGTGGTTTGTGGGTCATGAACCCTGTATTCTTTTTTTTTGTTTTTCCCTCGCACGTCAGGGTTGCGAGGGGAATGTCTCTTGCCTCGCACATCAAGGTTGCGTTGGCAGTGTCCCTCGCATGTCAGGGTTGCAATGGGAATGTCTTTTGCCTCGCACGTCAAGGTTGCGTTGGCAGTGTCCCTTGCATGTCAGGGTTGCGATGGGAATGTCTTTTGCCTCGCACGTCAAGGTTGCATTGGCAGTGTCCTTCGCATGTCATGGTTGCGTTGGGAGTGTCCCTCACACGTCAGGGTTGTGTTGGGAATGTGCTTTGCCGAGATAGCTATGTTGTTTGTGGTCGATCATTATTAGGTATTGTGTTGTGTTGAGTGGCGCATGAATGAGTTTTGTGAATGTTTGTTCATTCGTCGGAGGTGTACATGTTTTTTCCAGATATATAGGTGTGTTCCTGTGTGTGTTGCTCGTTGTACCGGTCTGGCCAACTGGTATGATTTGTGGCATATGGGTTTGTTGGTGTAAGATGTAGGATAGTGGTTTATTTCAGGTGGTTATGTGATGCTCTGCTCAGATTATAGTGTGGTGTGTAATCCCTAGCATAGTTGTGTGCGAGAGGAGAAGTTATATATGGCCTCAGGATGTATCTTCTGTAATATATGGTCTCAGGATGTATCTTCTTTGTCAGTTTGATGAGTTGTGGTATGGTGTGTGACAGGATGTATCCTTTATGTCAGTTTGTGACTGGTTGGGATGCTTGGTGTGTGGAATTGTATTGCATATTTATTTGTTTTCAATTTATTGACTGAATGTACTTTCCATATTGTTATTATCTTAATTGCTTCATCTATTGTGTTTCATAATGCAATTGTTCCCCAACGAAGGGCGATATGTTGTATCTTATATCTTCCTGCTGCTCAGCTAGAATGCATGTGATGTGGAATGTTGGATGAATGGAATGTTAGTGGTTTGTGAATGTCAGTTGGGTGAGGGCTGAGCAGCGGGACAGCTGCTCCTGATGGGGTTATCGTTTTCTACCTTTTACCTTAACATCTTAACTTAAATAAAGTAACTTGAATAATCTATCTTGAAGCATTCATCTCCTTTCTGAATACATCAGTTTGCCAATAATGGCACACAGTGCGGTGGGAGAGGAAAGCCTTGGGGGTCCTAATTTAAAGTGCGTCATGTAGGCCCTTCACGAGCCATCTGCGTCATGAGCCGAGCTGCTAAACCAATGAGAAGCCAGCAGAGGAAAGGCAAGGGCGCGCCGAGCGGGTAACAGCCTATGATGCCATCACTCACGTAGCATGATACCCTGATGAATTTCTAGAGTGCGTCATGACGGTCAATCTCGTCGCAGCTACGTCTCCTGAGTCCTGAGCTAGTACACCAATCAGAAGCCAGCATAGATGCAGGCCTATGAGGTCATCAGCACTAACAGCACAGCAGCGCGTTCCCCAGGCACCTGCAGGCAAGACGCTTCGATGGCCCAGGTAAACCTTACCTTTTCAGATTCCGCATGTGTTACATGTTCATGTTTTAGCATTCTTATGTGTGCCATTTTGTACATTATGTGTGCCACTTTGAGTGACACTTAACCAGAGCACAGGGTAATTTAACAGAACACACTTTACCTGAAGGGGTCAGTGTCCTTTACAATAGAACCAGTTACATTACATAAGGACTTCAGAGGACATGAATTACATATAAAGATACAGACTAACAGATAAACTCTAATTTCACATAAAAATGGTAGTAAGTACATAAGTCTACTACAGATATCAGTGGTTAGAGTTACATATATAAAAGTTGCAAATTCACTAAAGATTACATTTTAAGAAAGGTAGAAGCAATTCAGGTTGAACATATATATATGACATATTTACTCAGCATGATCTTCTCGCCATTGCTGGGACTCTTACTATAGGCCTAGTCTTCAGGGTGTTGTTACACTCATGGGCTGTGATCTTGGTCCTGGGGGACCCCCAAGCTGGTGATGTCCAGATGTCCAGAGAATACAAACCGGGAGTGGAGGGTCCAAGGGAAGTTTAAAGACCAGCGTGGATAAATTCCCTAAAAGAACTATTGCTAAACTCACACTGACGGGCTTTGAAAAGCACTGGAAATAAAAAACAGAAGACACATGCAAAGGCTCACAATCATAAATAGGAGTAGTCCTTTAATAAGGACGGAATCCCATCACCCACCGCAGTGGCATGCTTCATCAACTGGGATTTCTCCTCTTGGCTGAAACACCTAGCGCAGCCACGGGCTACAACCCCCTCACTGGGCTACAACCCCCTCACTGTGAGGGAGGAGCTCTGGCAAATTTTAGGTTCTACTCTTATACAGGATCTGCTGAAATCCATCAGATGTAAATCACTAAAGTACTTGAGTGATGGGCGCAGTGCAGAACATTCAACTAAATGTGATACATGTTTTAAAACTAACTACCAAGAGAAAAAGGAACTTTATTAGTTAGCGCTTGGTGTCAGGGTTAAAAACAGTGCATGTGCAGTTTGAAAATATTAACTGGATCTGTCTAATAAACAGATCTACTTGTTTTGGCCAGTATGACCTCAGGCTGTTGTGGCCTTCCTCAGGACCTCCATGTAAAGTGCTACTGCGTACCAAATTGATGAAGTGAAAAAAGTAATGAAAAACACTTGAAAGTGTAATATAGAACAAATACAACCTACACCACCAGTACTCTCACTTTCTGTTAAAGATATTTTTATTTGAGAGAATAGAAAGATAGAAACAACAGAAGAGAAAGGGGATGAAAGCACATGAATTGCAAATCAAAGAAGTGCCCACGCAGGGGCCAATGCAAAAGGCCGAGCAACAGTAACAGTTATGAAGGGCTGAGCAGCGACATCACTCAGGGCAGGACATAAGAGTTCAAAAAAAAGTTCAAAAATCTGCCCGGGACAATGTCAAGCCCCCTGAGAAAATCCGGAGGGGAGAGCCCGCCTTGGTATCGGGCAAGACTATCCAAATCAGAGGCTTAGCGACCAAGTCCATGTACGCCTCCAAGCAGTTCGGCCGTAAGAAAAACGACACGACAAGGAAGATCAGAAAATTCAAATCGTCCACATCCCCCTCCAGAAAAGAAAAACAAACCAAAACCCTCCCCGAGAGGCTCCAACCTCCCCGGTGCACCCATCCCCCCCATGGTGGCAGCCTGACAACAACCATTCACACAAGCACAGTTCACACCTGAAACAGATGTAAGGCACGTATAGTGGGCGGGCAAACCGCTGATGGCAACCCCCGAGAGAGAAAGCGGACCAGTGGGCCCCATCTGAAAGTAAAGTTCTTAAAGTTATTTCTGAAAATATCCGCCATACACTCCACACTCAGCAGCCTCCATAACCTAGCAAACCAAAGGGAAAGAGCTGGGGCCTCCCTCTTTTTCCATGCAGCAGCCAGAGTCAGTTTGGCCGCTCCCAAACAGAGCCAAAGGATGTGCTTGTCAGCCCTGGTTTGGTGCTCCAGAAGCGGGTCCCGAAGGCCCAGGAGCACGAAGCCAATGGAATCTGGAATCGGGTAGCCCAGGATCCCCCTAATATGTGACAGAATTTCCTCCCAATAAGGGCGTATGATGGGGCAGTCCCACCAGATATGGCGAAAGTCCCCCAGGAGACCACAGCCCCGCCAACATCTGTCAGATGCTGAGGGAAAAATCTTTTTCAATCGGGTCGGATACAGGTACCAATCTAGCATGGTCTTCATATGTGCTTCTCTCAGATCAATCGAATGATTGAATGTGTGTAGATCTCGCCAAAGATGGGACCACTCTTCGTCGGAGATGTCCCGCCCCAGGTGCTCCTCCCACAAACCCATGTATCTAGGGCGAGGCGAGATAGCCGTGGTTAACAGTAAATCATAGAGGAAGGAAATCACCCCCTTCATAGATGATGTGCGTGTAATGTAAGATTCGAAATCCGTGGGAGGCCTCGTCGCAGCGTCCTGCACCTCAGGAGACAATGCCCAATGTAGCAGCTGGGCGTGCCAGTAGCGCTCAGTAGGTGGTACACCATAGTCACGCATGCAATTTTGGAAGGTGAGCAGCTCATAGCCATGAAACAAATGTGTAAGTGCGTGGCAGCCCCCCCGCCTTCCACCCATCAAAGGGCCCCTCAACAAGAGCCGGCGGAAACGCTGGATTAAAGTGAATCGGTGTGAAGGGGGGAGGAAAGGAGGTCCATCTTTCATCATTAGAGACCGAGTCCCAGACCTTCAGAGAGATGCTCGTAGGGGTGCTAATGTATGCGTTGCGAGGCCGATCCCCCTTCGCCTTCCAAACCAGGTCCCAAATAGAACGCCCCGCCACACTCCTGTCCATATGCAGCCAATGCTTCTCTGACTCCATTTGGGTCCATTAAGCCAACACCCGGAGTTGTGCCGCCTTGTAGTAAAGAAGCATGTCTGGAAGGCCAGCCCCGCCCTTCCTCAAAGGCCGGCGAAGCGTAAGAAAGGAGAGTCTAGCACGGCCCCCCTGCCAGATGTAACGCAGAACCATAGTCTTCAGACGTCGAAAAAAAAACCCGTCCAAGGGAATGGGGAGGGCTTGGAACAGATATAGAAGCTTGGGGAGCAGCGTCATCTTGACAGCAGGTACGCGTCCAAGCCAAGAGATAAACATAGGCTTCCAGCGATTCAGCTCAGCCTGTATCTGAGTCAGCAGAGGAGGGAAGTTAGCTGCATACAAGGTGGCGATGGAGGAGGTCAGCTTGACCCCGAGATATTGAATGGAGGAGCCAGACCAGGCCAGGGGCGTGAGCGGTCGAATGCGCTCTACCTCAGAGGGCGGAAGCGTGTGATTGAGTATGTATGATTTGCCGGGGTAAACTCGGAATCCCGCCACCGCTTCGAACTGGGACAGCACATCCTGCACCCGCGGAAGGGAAGTCCCGGAGTCAGCTAGCGACAAGAGGACATCATCAGCAAACAAAGATATTTTGTGGTGTTCCCCCGAAAAGGGGAGGCCCACAATATCTGGGTCCTCTCGCACCCTAATGGCAAGAGGCTCAATGCTAAGCGCCTAAAAGTAAGGGAGATAGGGGGCAGCCCTGCCTTGTGCCTCGGGAATGAGCAAAAAATGGTGAGACATGACCATTCACCATAACTCTCGAACGCGGGCCATGATAGTTGGCCCGAAGCATATCTATAAATTTGGGAGAAAAGCCAAAAGCATGAAGTGTACCAAAGAGAAAGTTCCAGTCCACCCGATCAAACGCCTTTTCAGCGTCAAGGCCTAGCAGAACAGCTGGAATCCTAAAGCGCTCGGCTTTCTCAATCAGATGAGTCAGCCGTCTGGTGTTATCATGGGTCTGACGACCCTTTATAAAGCCTGATTGATCCGGATGGATGAGAGCAGGCATAAGGTCCTTGAGCCGGGTGGCTAAGATAGAAGAATACAATTTGGCATCAACATTCAGGAGGGCTATGGGCCGGTACGATTCACATTTGGAGGGATCCTTCCCCGCCTTGGGAATAATCGAAATCATAGCCTCCGCCATAGTGCCCGAAGTGTGGCCCGCCTCCCTCATGTTGTTGAAAAGGAGCACCAAGTGGTCTCCCAACTTGGACGCAAACGCCTGATAAAAGGAGGCCGTATAGCCGTCCGGGCCCGGGGCCTTTTGCGGTTTGAGGGACCGAATGGCTGAAAGCACCTCCTCCCTAGTAAACGGGGCCTCCAAGAGCTCGTTCCATTCCTTGGAGACCTGCGGTAGCGACAGGGCCTCCAAGTATGCTTGTTGAGCGGCCGGCACCAGGCGGTCCGCCGAGTATAGTGCGGCATAGAAGTCGCCGAAGAGCTCTGCCTTAACCGCATCCCTGTGTTCCACTACCCCGGAGGGGGTCCGAATGCCACCCACATATTCCCTCTCACGTTTATCACGGAGCTGCCGTGCTAAGTGCTTCCCCACTTTGTTGCCCTGAGCGTAGGAGAGGCGCCGTAGGCGCAGGAGGGTATATTCAGCTCGATTATTATAGCGCGCCCTGAGCTTCCCTCGCACCGCAGCAAGAGGGCGAAGGGTCTTTCTAGAAGGATTCTGCTTATGCGCTGTTTCCAACGTCGTCAGTTCCGCCTCCAGCGCCTCCCTCTCCTCACGACAAAGCCTGTTCAGGGCGGAGTTCAATGCAATGCATGTGCCCCGTGTCGTCGCCTTGAAGGCGTCCCATTGGGTAAAGATCGAGGTGTCACCAATCTTATTCAGCTCAAAGAACTCACCAATGGCCGCCCTGAGCTTCTTGCAGGATTCCTCATCTCGCGTAAGGGATGCCGGGAAAAACCATTTGCGATGAGGGGACGACTCTGGGGCCCAGATCAAGCACGTCGCCAAAAGGCTATGATCCGAAACTGAAAGTGGAAAAATTTTGCTATCACGCAGGTCGCCCTGTAAAGATTGATGCACAAAAATATGGTCGAGACGGGAATATGTGTGGTGAACATGTGAATAGAACGTGTAGTGCCTAGTGCGGGGGTGGAGGGAGCGCCAGCTATCAATAAGGCCCAGACTTAACAAAGTATCGCGCAGCTCCGGGGAAAAGAGACCCGTCTCCGTCCTCTGTTGATGTGAACAGTCAAGACTTTTATCCCAAACCAAATTGAAATCCCCCATCACAATCAACGCTCCCTCCCCAAAGTCCCCAATCACACTCAGAAGAGTCTCAAGGAACCCATGTTGCCCTGTATTTGGAGCATAAACCACCACCCAGGTGCAAAGCTTACCCATGAGCATTCCCTTCACCATCAACCACCGCCCCTCCTTGTCCCCCCGCACCCCCACAGGCTGAAATTGAAGGGCAGATCGGAACAAAAGCGCAACCCCACAGTGCTTAGTAGTGGCTGAGGATTTATAAATCAGGGGATACTGCCTGTGCTTAAGCCTGGTTTCATCTTTGCGGGCCAAATGAGTCTCCTGCAGGCCCACCACATCTAGCTGATGATCTAAAATATATTTCCAAACTTTCTGGCGCTTTTGAGGAGAATTAAGGCCTTTAACGTTCCAGGAGCCTATCGTAACAGGCAACATCGAGACCAACTTCCCCCCCCCAGCGCTCCAATCAATGCAGCCCACCGCTAAACACATACCAGACACACCACAGCCATACCAGGTCCCCGTCCACCACCACCGGGAGCCATCCCCAACAAGCCTACCTAAACCCACAGGAGCCTCAGAAACAAACCATAAAAAAGGGAAAGCAAAAAGTAGAAAGAGAACAATGAAAGCCGGACATGACCGTAAGGGTCGGGGGTAGAAGACCCTGGTAATGCAACCCCCGAGTCCAGGGTCGGGGTAACCCTCCATTGGAGAACTGTCCCACAGAGTACCTGAGGTGGTAGAGCCCCCCAGCTCACACGGGCCGCAGTTGAGGGGGCCTAAGCCGCCGAGGAGCTGTTCACTCGGCTTGATTCAGTAACCTGGGCCACCGAGGCCAAAGCATCTCCCCTTTCACTCTGGCTCGCCGACGGGGATGGCCCCTCTGCTGCGCCATGTCGGCCCACTCTCTGCCAAGCTGGGGATCGGGAACGGCGACGTCTTCTTGGTGAGGCATTGGCGTCCGCCGACGCAGATGTTTCCTCCATTCCGAGCAATTCCCTGGCGGCTGCTACTGTTCGCACTTGCACCAGTCTATTTTGCCACCGGAAGATAAGTCGAAAGGGGTGACCCCAGGAGTAGGACTCCCCGTGCTCCCTCAGGAAGGCCGTGATCGGGCGAAAGTCCTGTCGCTTCTGCAGGGTGGAGGCCGCCAGGTCTTGGAAAAGTTGAGGGCTGTGCCCACGAAAAAGCAAATTGTTAGCGTCTCTCGTCTTCCGCAGGATCGCCTCCTTCAGCTGAAAGTCGTGGACACAAACCAAGATGTCGGGAGGCGGCGAGCGCGCGCCACGCGGCAGGCCCACCCGATGTACCCTGTCCATCTTGACTTCATTGCGATCGTCCTCCGCCAAAATGTGCAAAAAGAGAGCCTCCACATATTCCCGCAGGCTTCCACCGTCTCCATCCCAGGGCACCGCTCGTATTCGGATGTTATTGCGACGGGACCGGTTTTCCAAGTCCTCGCAGTGGGTCTGGAGGTCCAGATTCTGCTCGCGAAGCTGGAGCAGGTCTTGCTGTAGTTGATGGACATCCCCACTGAGGCCCAAGTCGTGGTCCTCCAAGGTCGCTACACGCTCGCCGATGCCGTCTACATCACGGCGGACCTCACGGAGGTCGGAGGCTAATTGTGCTTTCAGCTCCGTGATATCCTCCTTGATGGAGGAAAAAAGCTCAATCAGGAAGGCCTTCGTGACCGGGCCATCAGCGTCGTCTTTGATCGGCGACTTGCTAGGACCGGGGGGTGATCCAGATGCCCCCTTACCGGGACCATCCTTCCCCGGTTTATTCAGGCGAGTCCTCGTCAACATGATGCGACGCCTCAGCTCAGATGGTGAGAGGCAAGATGGCACCACCTCTCCGCCCGTTCGTCCTCTGCGCTGTCCAGCAAAGCTCCAGACAGGCCGGCGCCTCCTCGTCACCTCCGCTCGGCGACAACCGCCAGCTAGGACACCGGAATCACAGGCAGGCTCGTCACAGGCCCAGTGGGGGGGACTCGCACAGAAGCGCTTCACTCGATCACTTGCCAGAGTCCCGAGTCCCCTCTTGCGAAGAGTCGATGCCGACCAGACAGAGCCCTGTAGGCCGCTCCGATGCTCGTGCGTCACCAAGTAACACCTCGGCTAAGTCCGCCGTCCCGTGTCGTAGCTCGACGGGAGAAGGGACAAACCAATGCAGGACGCCTCAGCGAACCCAGGAGAGACAAAAGCCGGGGCCGAAATCGCCCCAATGCCGCTAAACAAAGCTATGAAGGGCTCGGGGTGCCGGAGGAGCTCGCAGGCACGTCTTACTCCGTCGCCATCTTGGCCACGCCCCCAGTACTCTCACTTTTGATAAATTACGATATACTGTTGGTAACCTGAGGAAGAAATTGTATTTCAGCCAAGAGGAGGAATCCCAGGGGATGAAGGATGACACTTCGGTGGGTGATGGGATTCCCTCCATATTAAAAGACTCCTCCTATTTATGATAGGGAGCCTTTGCTTGCGTCTTCTGTTTTTTGTTTCCAGTGCTTTTCGAAGCCCGTCAGACCTGTGGATAATTGTGTGTTTAGCAGATGTCCAGATGTCCTCCACACTTGTTGGGATAGTGGCTTAATAGCCGGGCCCTAGCACAATGAAATGGTCGCCGGTCCTCCTCAAAGCAGCTGCTTCGGCCTAGGCCTACTGCCGGCAGTGCAAGCAGACAATCCACCCAAAGATGTACCAAAGAAATAACACGATCAAGCGGCAACAAACAGAGCAGGAGGCAGTGACCCCCATAGAAAACAAGTGAGTGCAGTGCGAGCTGTGATTATTGCAAAGGAGGCAAGCTTGAGAGTGTCACACTGTGTTCAATTTTCACTCACCTTTCACAGGAATCTTCTCAATGGCTCATCCGAATGACAAGGCAATATGTTGCCATGAGTTTGTAGGATAACCCACCATTAGAGGTCTCTCCCTCTTGATTTTATAACTCTGCTTTTTTATGTTTGAAGTTCTTGTGTAGAATCTTTCCTGATCACTTTCCCAGAGGCCCTTTTTCTACAAGGGCAGCCTAGATGCCACTGGGCGGAGATGTGTATCCCCACTCTTTCTGTCCTCCACCATAGGCCTTGATATGCCATATCACTGTTTAGCATCTTTATGTTGGGTTGACTCACTGTTATTGCTGATACTCTGGGGTTAGATAGTCCGTGCCCTGTCGAGCATGGTCATTGATCTCAAAACAGAGAGGAGTTCCTTAAAACCAAAAGAGGTAGAGCACCAAATAGACCCAAATCAAAGACCAAATTTCCTCTTTGGCAGAATCAATCAATTCAGTTACATCCACACAATATAGCCATACTGCATCATCAGAACATAAATTCACAAATCTAAAATACTAAAGAATGGTTTTAATTAAATCTTATTAAAACGATTTGTTACAATAATTTAAACATTTTCTTTGAAAAAGGCTTCAGTAAACCATTACATTTCTTCAACACAATCAATTGTTATATATATTAAAAAGGCATAAAAACCTATACTGCATCAAGGGAGGGTCACATAAAAAACACACGTAAAAATTTCACAATTTGTACAGAAAAGAGAAGGAGTAAACAATAGACAAAAAGCTCATATCATTGTACAGAAACACCAGTCAATAATAGATTGTCTGTCACAGTCGGAATTCTTTACATAGTATTTTGCAAACATCCTAGAGATCTAGTGTTGATACATAAAAAAGCTTTGATGCGTTTCTGTGGGTAGAAGTATAAAGCAACCACCTTCTTCAGGAATGTAGATATCTCCCAGCTACGAATTGTATCGTCTTTTAAGATTTTTTAGATGCAAACTCCTGAGTATTTTCTACGCATTGTAGCAGTTCCAAAAAGCGTGAGACCCAATTTGACCTTTCAGCCAAAATAAAGGCGATTTCGGTCCATAATTAATATTCAACTCATCCCTTCCCCTTCCACAAATATTCGCCTTTATTTCGTCTGAAAGGTCGGACGCTGGAGCTCCCGGATTTTATTGAAAGAGAGTTGCTGACCCCTCTATTTTATCGCCATTGGCACAGTAGAATATACAGATCTTTGTGATACAATCTGACCCGAATAATTGGGTCTCATGCTTTTTGCCTCAGACATGACCACGGCTCTACCTAGTGAAATATGGCCACAACTTTTGCAGACACTTCATTCTAGTTGACCTTCTGAACTCGTTAGCTGTCTTCACAGCAGAGATCGACAGCAAGCTCCCCCATCACAGACAGCTTGTTCTCATTTCCAACCTTTCTCAATGATGTTTTGTATGAAATCAAATGGTTCACTGTCAGGACTGGACAATGTCAATTATTGCCAGTGCAACCCCTTTACAAGCCCCTGAACTCCACAACACCCAAACACCAAATGTACATATTGTGTCCATCGGCTCAAGTCCTGAGCTTGCAGGCTCTCGTCAGGTGACTAGTCCTTCAGCGACAACAAATGTAACCAATATCTGGGCTTGTAAAGGCCACGATTATCCCCCAACAAACGGACATGCTCAGTGAATAAGTTTGAGACCCGAGCAGGCAGGTGCACCACACCAGCCCCCCTCAGCAGCGACCTCTAGCGCTCTGCTCCAGCCAGCCACCGGGATCACTGACTTAGAAGGAACTCAGCCATCACATCTTCTCAGCATGAGGGAATGGATGAGACTTCAGAAGCAGCTAAATAAAACCAGTAGCTACTCTTCCTCTGTCACTCGCAGTCTGTTACCGCTGTTCACAAGTAAAGGAAGAAAAAACCCATGCCTAACGGCAAGGAAAATGGCCCACACCAGGCAAACACATGTCTCATTTTCCACCCAAACAGAAGGCCCAGTGCCCGCTGAGGCAATTGCAATGGCAGGGACCACCGGCAACAGGCTATATCAACCATAAAGACAATCCCGCTCATATCCTGAAGACGTAACATCGAAGGCCACCCATGTTGGCTCTTGTGGGCTTGAGCTGACGACAAACCCAGACTATCCTGTTGACCAACCCGGGCTTTCTGTCCCGGTTAACAGTGATCTTGCCCAGGTCATAGACGATTCCCTCCGAGTTACGGGGCCTGGAGCTCCCCAAGTCATCAGTCACAATCAATTCATACTGTTGAGCCCTCCTTGTCCATCTGGCATCCAATCTGCCCCCCCATGACAGAGAATCAGGCCGAATTAGAGGAAGCAATCTCAAACTGGCAAAGGATGGCCAGTAATATACATGCACCATCTCAAACATTTTGTCAATTTGCCGTCATAAGGTGTCCAAATGGTACTCAGAAGAGTTAGAGACAGGCAAAATAAAAACATGTCATGCAGAACGGAAATGGCAAAGAAAGTATCTGATGGAAAATATGGAGCTCTTTGTACAAAGCATGAAAGATTATTTAAAAAACTATCCTACAGGCTAAAATAACATACTTTTCAAACAAAGTCATGAACTCTAATAATAAAACCAAAGACATTTTAGATATAGTGGTCAAAATATCAAACCGATATCGAGTTATATCACCTGGCACCCCAACATAAAAATTATGCAATAATCTGAACTCTTTCTTTGTGGACAAAGTGAAGGACATACAAGACATTATCCCCACCAGTATGTTAGACACAAAGGCTGCACCAGAAAATAGAAATTACATCTCCATCTCAACCTTCCTCACATTAGCCAAGACTACCTAGTGGAACTAATAACAAAAGTAAAAACTGGCTTCCCGAAAGATGCATGCCCCCCACAAATTAAAAAAATCATCTTTACCTCCTCAGAAATTGTCTTATCACTCATGAATCAATCTCTTACGCAAGGCTGTGTCCCTCAATTGTTTAAAGAAGCCGTGGTAATCCAGCTACAAAAAAGCCTGGCGAGGGCCCGCGGCTGCTTAAAAACTATAGGCCAATCTCCCTTCTTCCCTACCCAGCTAAAATCTTAGAGGCTCATGTAGCAAAACACCTATGCTTATTTTTGTAGGAGACAAAATACCTCAATCCACACTAGGCAGGCTTCTGCCCCTCTCACTCAACCAAATCGGTCATCCTCTCGGTGGTGGACGACATGAGAGGTAAAGCAGACGAAGGTAGTACTAAGGCATTGGTTATACTAGATCTATTTCCGGCATTTGACACAGTGGATCATAGGATTTTGACCAAACGATTCGAAGCACCAAGCTTAAAAGGGACTGCCCTAGACTGGATAAAATCCTTCTTTAAAGACTGCACCTAGTAAGTTCGCCTCTTTCCTTACTGTTCAGCTAAAGTTAATTTAAACTGTGGAGTGCCCCAGGGATCCTCTCTATCCCTCCCATCTCTACAATCTTTATATCCATCATCTCCTAAACACTCTCAGCAGAAGAAGGGGAAAATATGCAATTACACTAAAGACACGCAGTGGATCTTTAACATCTATGATACATCAGACCCAATGGAGTTCTTCCAGAATACCATGTTATATATGAGAGACTGGATGAATAGCAATCAGTTAAAACTCATCTCAAATTGAATCTCAGAAGCCACACTAGCAACTTGCTCCTCGCCGACTCTTGCCAAGTTAATTCTATCCAGATCTGAGACATTTAATGCATGGGGCATTAGGATCAGTCCCCTCAAAATAACCGGCTATCTAGTGGTCCTGATAAAACCCCAGACTCCTTCAGCGCCACCCAGGAAGGAGCCTTATTCAATTCTAAAAAACTACCTGGGTCGTACTATCACAACCACCAGCGAGCAAAGAGTGGCAACCAACGACCTCTCAAGAAACGACCGGAACGGGCTGCCATCAGATCTGTCCTGCAGACGTTCTGACTGAATCAATTCCATGGCCCGTCTGCGCTCTAAGCCATTATCGCTATCTTTGTGCTCCTGGAACATCAACGGCCTCTGGCATAAATTCCAGTCTCTTTATCAAATAGCCTTCTTGAATGGCTTTGATATCCTCTCCTTGCAGGAAACATTGGCTGAGTAAAGCGGTCCGATAATGGGCTTAATTGAGCAGAGGAAGCTGGTTTCCAGCGAGCACAAGTATGGCAGATCAAAGGGAGGGCTATCCTTTTGAATCTCAGTAAAAGTTAAAGGGATTATCGACACAATAACATTCAAAGAGAGCTGTTTGCAAGGAGTTCAAAAAGCAACTGGAGATCGCAGCGTTCGCTCTGGTTGATTAACATCTATGTCAAACTAAGTGCAAGGGAGAAGAGGTCAAAACGTAACCATCTAATACTGGTCCTGTGCGATCTGACCAGGGAGCATCCCCTAGCCGATTGCATGATAACAGGAGACTTCAACAAAAACCTCTTCCAAAATCATTATGAGGATTCTGATTAGACTCCCCCCTAGGAGCTCCCAGAATGTTGTTAAACAAACAAAGCCAAAGAGCTGCCTAAGAGCCCCGTCAGGAGAATTTCTGGTCCTCCAACGCAACAGTGTGGGCTGTAAGGTACTAAATGGTCGGCTCCTACAGGGCATGCCACCAAACTGGTCAAGACCTGATGGACCATGGCGGCCAGCTAGGTTGCCGGTCGTGAGTCGAGCTCCATTGACCTGACCTGGAAAGCTGATCTCCTGCTCGTGCGATGCATTTAGTTAGCTGCAACTAGGTGGAACTTCCTCAGACTGCTGGATTGCCGGATTATCAGGACTGTTGGGACCTTTGGACTCTGGACCTTGGACTTGGGACTGTCCATGAGCAGTTATAGGGAAGCTTTTGTAAGAGTTTTAAGGTGCCTTTCCCCCATGTCTGTAGGGAGGAAATAAGTTTACTATTACGACAAGAGGGGTGGTGTTTCATATGGTTGTGTTACCCTGTGTTACCCTGTTCTTTTATTCTTTTGGCCCCCAGTACCGGATGTGTGGTGGACCAGCTTTTTTTTTTTGTCTTAGGGCTGCCGGAGTGCTTGGTGAGCCACGCCGAGCCCAGTCCCGCCATTCCGAGCTGACCAAGTTGACCCCCTGTTATCGGATCACCCCAGGAAGGGCCTGCACACACTATACATGTTGTCTATCAGTAAGTGTGCAGAGGGCAAACTGGTCCCTCACAGAGGAATGCTCTGGCCCCCTGGTTATTTAGAAACTTTGTTGCTCAGACGTATATCACCACCCCATTGAGGTTAAGGAGGATGAGCTTAGGTATGACCCAGTCTCCAGGAGTAGATCTAGGTCCATGGAGTTAGTCCCTCAGCAGAGTGGGGAGAAGAATCAGCCATATAAAGGGGACCCCCATGCGCAACAGAATTTCTCCTCAGTCTCCCTGCTAGTTTAACCCTTAACAGTGAGATCAAGCACTTTTTTAGGGACAGAGCTCCCCCCACGCCAAACTACATTCCCTAGTCAAGTCTTAGAAGTCACACCTAATAAGCACAGACTTAGGATTCGAGTCGACAAGGCCAGGAAACGGACTCCCATTAAGGAGAGGTAGAAGAAATCCACCTTGCCGCCAGCAAGGGTGACTCCTTCCTTTGAGGTCTTACTTTAAATTAAAAATGCAGAGTAATAGGGAAACTGTGAAGCAGGGTACAGCCTTGGCTCAGAACATCACGCCACCAGATGCTGCCATCATTTCGCTAAGTAGATACGCTGTTCTCTCGGAGGCAAGCACTTCAGCCGAGGGAAATTCTCATCAGAGTGGTCCTGATATGAGGAATTCAACCACAGATAGGGGACAGGGGATAACAATACAGGGCTCGAACTCCATACAGGAGATGCTGTCCCAGTTGTCCCTAGACATTAAGGATTGTTTTTCTATCTCTGAAGTAAACCAGAATTTTTTTTAGGATACATGTACTAACCCAGAGGAAAGCAACGTATTGTTTGAAGGAGCTTGAGAATAAAGTGGGAGAGCTTAGTTTAGATGTGAAGGAGAACGCTCAAGAACTGAGTAGGGTAAAGGAAAAGGAGAGAGACCTCTCGGAAAGACTGGAGAAATTTGAAAATAATTCCAGAAGGAATAATATCAGGAGTCTGGATTTAGCAGAAGGAATGGAGGGGGATAACATCAAGACCTTTGATATTGAAACTCCCCCAGGTTGCCTCAGCGTCTGTCTGGGAAGCAGAGATTCAAAGGGTCCACAGGGACCCATTTAAGCTAAACCCGGGACGGAAAAATCCTAGGAAAATCTTGGTGTATATCCAATCATATTCTCTTAAGAAACAACTACTTGGGGCTGCTCTGAAGCTCCAAACTATCCAGCTACAAGGTTCGACTTGCAGAATAAGAGCTGATATTTCTCGCATTACAGAGGATAGAAGGTGGGAACTATGCAAGCAGATAGATTCCTTAAAAGAGCTAGGTGCGCAAGTTCAGTTAACGTTCCCAGCACTCCTAAAGGTCATGCTGGAAAACAAGATGCATAACTTTAGATCACAAGAAGAGCTGGACAATTTTTTGATACATAAGAAATCAGCAGCTAGCTGAAATTGAAGTATTTAGTTAGTGAAGGGAGTTCAGCTGTTATATTTTTCCTTACTTTTTTTTTTAGATCAGTGGGCTTGGGCCCAAAATAGCAAAATGTACTTGTCAAGGAACGGTCAGGGAGGGTTCCCAAGGGTGGGGTGGGAGGTTAGAGGGGTGTTTCACGTGTGCGGGTGGGGAGCATTGGGAAAGAATAAAAAAACAAAAATCCTAAATATGACCTCATGTGACTTAATATTTATCTGTAGCTATAGTTTGGGAAAGAACAAGGAATATGAACCCACTGATTGATTTCCAACCCACTTTTGTGGGGCGGAGGTCTCGGTCCATTATTGATTACACACTGGCTTCTACAAGTTAAATTTTGCGAATCTGGCGTTCGCGAATTTTGCGAATTTGCGAACTCGCAATCCGCAAAATCCGCGAATTCTCGCGAATTTGCGGATTTTTTTTTTGTGTGTTCGCAAGGGTTTTTGCCAGTTCCCGAGGATTTGGTACCAGTTCGCAATTGCGAACTTACTTGTCAGCTCGCAACGGTCGCAAGTATGTTGTTTTACGTCTGGTTCATCATCACAGGTTCCCAGCACCCTCTGTTTCACCCATGCCACCCTCTGTTACATCAATGCCACCCTCTGGTTCATCATCACTGTAGATTATGGGGGGAAAAAGCAAGCACACCTGCCCTGCTTCAACTGACATAAATTAATTTGGGGTTAGTTTAGTAATGTGTCACTGTTTTAAAATTCCAGGTCTGGCACCTGCTTCCTTATCAGTAATTTGCTTTCTGTTGCAGTGCAATTATTTTTCCATGACCTTTGTGGCTTACTTGTAGCTATTCTATGAGCCTGCTGTGAGGGTCAGGGCAGGGTCATACAATTGTTGCAACTAGCAACTGAACTCTGGAGGGACCCCAGTCAGGAAGCACTACAGGGAATGGTTACTAATGATGAGTTTGAACTCTTGCACCTGCCGAGTGCTTTCAGTTTTGCAAAACTCGTTTTTCTGCAATTTCGCGGAATTCGTGGGGCGCGAATACGCGCCAGATCGGATTCGGAAGCCGCGAATTCATGCGAATATGAGATTTCCTTTTTTGCGGCGTGTTAGTTCGCAAGGTTTTGTGCCTTTTCGCGAGCCGCTTGTAGCGCAAGGCGCGAAGTTACCCTCGCGGTCGTTCAAGGGCACGGCCATCTTGTTTGCATGACGTATTTCCGTTTCCGGGCGCGAAGTATAATCTCGCAAAGTGTGCGGCTCGCCAGTACAATTTTGCGAGTGTTCGCGAGGAACATCTCGCGCGAACTTACCCGCGCGGTCGTGAACGGGCGCTGCCATCTTTTGTGTTCATTTCATTGGCCTGTGAAATTATGTATGAGTGTAGTTTAAAGAACTGCGTAATGCTACACACCTAGGTTCAGATGTTTAATTACCTGCGCATCCCTGCAAAGTAGCAGGGATGCGCCAGTAATTGTGCGCCACGCCACTATCACCCATGGTGCGCCGTATTTACAATGCGGCGCACCATGGGCCCAAAACGTCACCAAAGCGTTACGCATCTGTGCCGTAAGGGCGGCGCATTGCTGGAGTTGCGTCGCAACGATGGCGCAGCTCCATCAATGCTCTGGGGTGCCCTATCTCCCCAATGCTGCGTCAAGCCGTACGTCTGCTTCAAGCAGGCGCATGGTTTGAGTCACGCATCATTGTCGTTAAAGTGAGTGATTGAAATCTTGTAGATTTCCCTCAGCCACTTTTAGGATGCGTTCCTGCGCAGGAACGCCCTCCCTTGCGCCGGAACACCCCCTGATGGCGCAGGGCTTTACAACGTGATGCATCTCCCATATGCGTCACGTTGTTAATATACGCCGCACCATTGCGCCTCCTTTGTGCTGCCGCTGCGTCACAAAAGTCACGCAACAATGGAGCAAAAGAGCCGCAAGGGGCTTCTAAATCAGCCCCTACAGACTCAAGTCCAGTCCTTCCTTTGTACACATGGCGATAAGAAGAAATAGTGGTGGTGGATTGATAGTTTGAGTATTTTAATGATTGGTTAATGTAGTAGGAAAGTTTAGTGTTGTCGCTGATCTGCAATCACGATGGACTTTGGCTGTCACTTCGCGTGCTGCGGACTGCTGCCTGGCAATCCTAGGCAAACCTTTTTAGTACTTTGTGTAGTGAGTTACATAAGAAGTTTCCAAAACGACGGTCCGCAAAACAAGCAATACTAATAACGTAGTAGACCACATGAGATTGGTCAATACTATATCCCGTGGAATAGTTGTCTATTTGCTATTTCGCCAAAATATTTTGTTAGTTCTTTTGAAATGTTTGATTTGGTTGACAAATATCATCCATGTTTTCTGTTTTTCTTTCTTTCATGTTGTACATCAGCTTCCCCCAGGGGCAAGAGGAGGACACAGGAGGAGGAGGTGGAGGAGGGTGCTGTTGAGGATGCAGGCCAGGATCGGGCAGGCGAGGGCTCCTTTGCTGGCCCCAGTAAGTTTTAATTTTAATATAGATTACTTATTTTTTCCCAGCGTTCCTCATTCGATTTTTTCTAAATCGTCTTTGATATTCTTGTAGACTGGATCTAAATTCTTATCCTGCCTCGACTATGACTCCGTGTGGTATTACTAGATTATTCTTATTAGTCTGTCTGTGTAGCTAACTAAGATTGCACATTTGGTAATTCCATTGGACTCCCATTCTAGTCAGCAATAGCTCTATGCACAGAGTGCAGTCCTCTGGGATTGTCCATAATGTCTTTTCAAGTCTTCTAAATGTTTATGCTTTGACAATTGCCAACAATAAAACGGTGAATGACCACCAAGAAAGAATAAGATACTACTTTACTTTTGGTTTGGATAGGAGGACAATCCATTCTACTACTGTTGCAGGGACAAATCTGCACAAACAGAACTATGGACACTAAATAATGCATTGCTTAGCTTATCAATTATAATAGGTGCTGTTAGAC
Organism: Lissotriton vulgaris; assembly: GCF_964263255.1. Taxonomy (NCBI): domain Eukaryota; kingdom Metazoa; phylum Chordata; class Amphibia; order Caudata; family Salamandridae; genus Lissotriton; species Lissotriton vulgaris. Next base: position 197,025,235 of record NC_141685.1, read on the forward strand.
TTTCCACATACCTCAGTGATAACAGACTTTGTAGTTGAACCCCCAATCTCCTTACTGACTAGATAGTGTGGCAGAGTCATTTAGATCCCAAAGTCACCGATGATTATGATTATTCCCCAATGATGTCAGAGGCACGGACTCATGCTTGCAAAAATTGCAAAACCTTTAGCTCATCCACTCTAGTCTGGAGGACCAAAAACCACAGAGTCTATTTAAGTTTAAAAGCTTTATTAAAAGTAAACACATTTATTAAAATCAAGTTTGTCATAAAAGTAAACGTTTAACTGAAAATGGAAAAGTGCTTAGTGCTGACGATTAATTGGACACATTTCTTGTGGTCGAGCCAAGCTCTCACCTGGTTTGAACTTGATCCTGCTCGTCTGTTAGGAGAAAAAGTGGTGCGTGTTAAAAATAAAAAGGAAGCATTCATCAGTTGTGCCAAAAAGGTGCAGCAAGACAACAGCCTTCCCTGGAAAAAGGGACATTTTTACTTTAGAGTAGACAGTCACAAATTATTACATTGTATTCTGTTTTTTTCACATTTCTTTCTTCCTCCTAGACCAAATATTATATAGTACTGAGTGGTGTATTCTAACATTATTAAATGTACTTTGTAGGTGGAACATCTGGAGGCGGGACCAGCGCGGAGGTGGTGGCGGCATTGGACGAGGACAACTCTGGGGAGGAGGCGGTGGAAGTGCCGGACAATTCTGTGGGGGATAACACGGTGGTGGCGGGCAGAGGTAAGCTATATATTCCTTACTTATTGAGATTGAAGACTACAGAGTGTGCTTTCTGCACGGGTGTATTATAAATAAACCAGGTAGTAGCCTCCTCTAAATGTACTTCGACTTAGCTGTGAAGTTTTTGGCGAGAAGAATCCCAATCAGATCTGAGATGAACTTGATGGATGGGATGAACGAAAAGCGAAAGAAGGGTGTAAGTAAGTGTGGAAGGACGAGAAATGTAATGATGACTGGCAAAGAAGAATGATATGTGTTTGCTTGGTCCCCGAGGTGGCTGGGAAGGAAAGAATATGGTATGCTGCATGGCTGGGTGAATGATGAAGCAAGGATGGGTGGAAGGAGAACAGCCTGGGTGGGTGAAACAGAAACTGTATGTGTGCATATACTTTGAATGGATAGATGCCTGGATCATTCATGGTACTAGCTGACTCTTAGATAGCATATGTGTATCTAGAGAGAGTAGACGGTCACTGGATGAACTAAGTGTTACTTTGAAGAGCATGTAACACCGCACCCGCACGTCCGTTCCAGTGTAGGAAAGGCAAGGAAAAGAAGTTGTAATTTTGTCCAAATACTACCATGAATAGTAGCAGTAGTTTGTATTGCAACTGCAAGCACAGCATATATCCGGTTATTACGGTGGACACTCCCTACCTCTCTTAATAACTTTAGTTTAGTAGTAGTACGTCATTCATGTGTGGGTGTATCACTGTCCACTCAATAATAAGCAAAGCACCTAAAGTCATCCCATATGTCATCAAATACATCCCATGTGAAGTGATAATCAGATTATTTAGCTTCTTCATTTTCCTTTTCTAATACTCATTTGCACTGTAGGGTGAAAGCTAAATTAATTAAGCAGTAGCCCTTTTAACAGAGTATTCTCAGTGCCACACGTAATAGAAAAGTAAGAGCTTCACCACCTGCATGTACTGGACCGGTACAGTAACGCAAGCCTGTCTCACTCACCATGGTGTGCGTCTGTTTTTTCTCGGGTGCAAGTTCACTGCGCTGGCATTATGCCGGCTTGCATAAGATAACGTACCAATTTTCCTAAACAAGAGAGAAGAAGAAGAATAAGACTGGTGTACTGTCATAGTTGACTGTAATGGAAGTCCATAGTGCTCGTAGAATTTGTTCCTTAAACTCCCACTAATGTTAGAGCAAGGATGAAGAAGTCGGAGGTTACATAGATACTGTCCTCAATAGTTATGTACTGTGCTTTCAATTTGCTACTTGTACTGTGATAACTTTCTGCTCAATCATTTTGTGTTAATCTTAAGGAGCATTGGTTACAGACTATGTCTTTCTTTCTTCATATAGTTGCTCCTTCCAAATCCAAGACACCATCAAGGAGGAAGGAGCTGGCTCGAATGGCCCGGCAACGGAGGCTGGATGCCACTGTCGCTGAATATCGGCGGCTGGTGGCCCTGGAGGAGGAGGAGACGCAGTCTGGTACTACAACAATGTCCACTGGGACAGCTGCATCCTCCTCCGTGCGGGCTGCCAGCCAGCGCAGTGCTCCAGCGGTACGGAGCCGGGCTACCAAAGCCAAACGCCACCGCCGAGCAGCAAAGACAGCAGCTGCCCCCCACAGGATTTGCAAGGCACGCCGGCGCCGCTTATCCCTCAGACTGTCCTACCTGGAGTAGGAGGTCCTGAACTATAAGAACTTGGTGGAGGGCCTCCGCTTCGAACATGCCACCCTCCGCAAGGAGCATGATGCCCTGGCTGCTAAAGTCAACAGCACCCTGCCATAGTGTCCCTTGCCCTTTTTTAGAGACTTTTGGGGGGTGGGAATTGGGAGTTGGGTTTTTTGGGGACTTTTGAAGGACAATCGTTGGTGTTAGGGAGGGTCTTGCGGGAGATTATTTTGTTAGGGCTATAAAAATATACTTTTTGAAACTTTATCTGACCATACCTGTTTTTTACTGCTTTTGAGTCTGGTGGGTGGGGGTTTAACAGTAAGTTTGTTTTCCTGAATAGTCCTAGGACTTTAGTAGTACTACCGTCAATCTCTCGTCTCTCCTAATACTCCATTATACTACCTCCAACCAAACGCTTATCTTACCTGTAATTTCTGTTTGAAAGTAGGGCTAGGCCGAGGGCTGGCTCCACAGGAAATGGCGATTAAGGTGGCAATCCAGGGCGGCTGAAATTTCCTCCTCATTGCGGTGGTACTAGTGGTGTGACACAGTGGCAGTTGCATGGCTATGGAAAAAAAGAAAATGAAACCTGGTTTGTCCTTACTGTAGCATTACAACGGTACGATAGAGAATATAGCAGGTGACAGTACACTAGACTACAACAGTGCCACAATGTAGCCTAACATATGGTAAAGTATCTTTGACATTGGCTACTACTACAAGAAATAGTACTGAAGCTGAGTAAGTCTAGAATATATCCTCGGATTCCTTCACCAGCCTGTTGCTATGACCTTATCCTCCCCAGCAAGTGTGTGGAATTATTGATGTCATTTAGTCACACATCAAGCAAAACCACACAACCCGGGGGAAGAGGGTTAGGGTTTGTAAAATGGATAGGAATGGGGGTTTCTCTTTGGGTAGGTTTTGTTGAGAGAAAAAAAAGCATAGCATGGACAAACAATAATTGAACATAAAGAAATTTTTGGGTACAAAGCTAACCATAAATCTTTTACGTGACATAAAGGAAGTGCATGCACTACTGAATGCATTGTTACAGAAAAGTAAGTAGTACTTTCGACAACTGTGAATGACAGAATGCGACAGTACAGGGCTACATTAAATTAGGTTTAAAAAATAGCCGAAGTAAAACCTATAGAATGGCTGTAGGGATCAATTTAGAAGCAGAGAGAGATCCAAGAAATGCAGTCACACACACTCATTGAATAAAAGAATGGATACTGTATCTGTATTGTTGTAGTTGTCCTGTTGAATTTGGTAAGTAAGTTGCATGCAGCAAACAATTCCTCTTATTAGCGGCACTCCTCCATTCCAGCTGACGCTTCGTCCATCAATGTTGGTGACCAGAAGACACCCTGTCCACTGCCTGCCAGGCGGATGCTGAATTGCGGCTCGCTAATGTGAAGCCTGACTCCATCCTTTTTTCCCCATTGCAGACTGAAACCCGGCCTGTAATTATTGAACAAAAAACAGCACTGATAAATAAATATAAGGTATGTACGCTGTGTAGTGCAAAAAGTCACACTTTGATTTTCCTAATAGACAGTACAACATTTTTTAAAGTGCGTACTCTGTCTGAGTCACCTTTTCAAGGATAAATAAGTATGGGCAAATTAATTTCGCGGATCTTTCCCCTCAAGCTAGGTGTACTGTAAACTGTGCTTTAGAACAAAATTAGACCTTCCCAGCAGTGCTTCCACCCAGACCCTTACTAAAGCCAGTTGCAAAAATGTAGAAGACCCCCAATCAGATCTCAAAAAACGAGGCCTAGCAGAAAACTGGTGACAAAACGTACTTCGAAAGTAAAAGTAGGCCCAAATACCCCCTTACCCACCGTGGATTGTATTCAAACCACTTGCAAGCAAGCAAAAGTATCCATAGCCAGCATCGCTCCAAGACTCGAAAACCCCCCCACCCAAACACATGCAATAGAAATACTGCTAACCCTAACGAGCCCTAAGTTAAGAATAGTGGCAGAGGCTTTCTTTAACTATGCCAAATCCCCCCTTTCCCACCATGGATTTTCTTCAAATGACTTGCAACCAAAATTACAAATTCTCACAAGTGCTCTAAGACCCCAGAACTCAGTTGCAAAAATCTAGAACACCCCAAAACACATGCAATCCTGCTGTTAGGGCTAACCCTAACGAACCCTAAGTTACAAAAAGTGCCAAAAGGCTTTTCCTTATGGATTTTGTCCCAACCACTTCTATCCGGTATTAGACCTTCCCAGGAATGCCCCAAGACCCGCCAACCCACCCGCCAAAAGGCACAACACCCCCAAACAGCCCAAAAGGAAAATCTCATACTTACAATATTTCTCTGCTTTCGGTCCAAACGCGCTGTGCAGCTAGGCCATAACTCCAGTTTTCCACCACGGATTTCCTGAAAAGCAAATGCAATCAAGATTAGAGTGTCCCAGCAGTGCTCCCAGACCCCGAAACTAACCCACAAACAGCCGGAACCCCCCCAAAGAGAACCTCAAAGGCAAGCAAGTCAGCAAAAACACAAAAAAAATTCCGCCTCCGATTTGGTCCAAACCACTTTTATCCGGTATTAGAGCTTCCCAGCAATGGCCCCAGAGCCGTCAACCCAAGAGAAAACTAGTAGAAAACCCCCAAACAGCCAAAAAGCAAAAGTACAAAAATGGGGACTTAGTCATTTTTTTGCCAATTTCCCAAATCACTCCGCGCGCGCTCTGCAGCTAGGCCCTAACTCCCCTCTGCCACCATGGATTTGCTTCAAACCTCTTGCAAACTAAATTATCCATAGCCAGCAGTGCTCCCAGACCCCGAAACCCACCCACAAACCCCAGGAAGAACCCCAAACAGGCCCCCGAAAACGCTACATTGAGCAAAATGTCCGAAGTAGCAAAAAATAAAATCAGCGTGGATTTTGTCCCAAACAATTCTATATGGTATTAGACCTTCCCAGGAATGCCCCAAGACCTGCCAACCCACCCGCAAAAAGGCACAACACCCCCAAACAGCCCAAAAGGAAAATCTCATACTTACAATATTTCTCGGCCTTCGGTCCAAACGCGCTGTGCAGCTAGGCCATAACTCCAGTTTTCCACCACGGATTTCCTGAAAAGCAAACGCAATCAAGATTAGAGTGCCCCAGCAGTGCTCCCAGACCCCGAAACCCACCCACAAACACCAGGAAGCCCCCCAAACAGGCCCCCGAAAACGCTACATTGAGCAAAATGTCAGAAATAGCAACAAAAAAATCGGCGTGGATTTTGTCCCAACCACTTCTATCCGGTATTAGACCTTCCCAGGAATGCCCCAAGACCCGCCAACCCACCCGCCAAAAGGCACAACACCCCCAAACAGCCCAAAAGGAAAATCTCATACTTACAATATTTCTCGGCCTTCGGTCCAAACGCGCTGTACAGCTAGGCCATAACTCCAGTTTTCCACCACGGATTTCCTGAAAAGCAAATGCAATCAAGATTAGAGTATCCCAGCAGTGCTCCCAGACCCCAAAACTAACCCACAAACAGCCGGAACCCCCCCAAAGAGCACCTCAAAGGCAAGCAAGTCAGCAAAAACACAAAAAAAATTCCGCCTCCGATTTGGTCCAAACCACTTTTATCCGGTATTAGAGCTTCCCAGCAATGGCCCCAGAGCCGTCAACTCACCCGCAAAGAAGTAGAACACCCCCACAAGTGCTGAGTCTTTCTTCATTGGTAATAATCCAGCCCTCTGCTTTGATGGAAATAGGAGTCTGGAGGAGGAGGATAGAGGAGCATGTTCTTCTGAACTTGTGAACCTGAGGAATGCAGACTGCGGCAACTTCAAATCAATAAGCAAACAAGTGAAGACATTTCAGCTGATGGGCTTGTTTTTGTGATTAGGTGATTAAAGTTTGAATTATATTAACTGTGCACAACAAAGAAAGACAGACACACAGGAATAAAAGTGAAGAAGGACGAAAAAGAATGTATTGATTCATTGTCTCATTTTCAGGGCTCAGTGTCAGGGTCCAGGAATAAGAATAAGGCTTCATCATCATACTCTGTAAATTCAGGCAGGGTGAGCTCAGTGTCACCGAACAGAGAAGAAATTCCCTCATCTACGTTGCTGTCCACCTCGTCTTCATCCGGCGTGCTTTCTCGTACTTTGTAATCTGGTGGTAGGAGGTGCTGATTCATCTTGATCATTGTTAACCTCTCCACATTTTTTGGCGAGAGGCGGCTCCGTTTGGGAGTTACAATGCCACCAGCAGCACTAAAAACACGTTCAGAAGACACGCTTGTGAGTGGGCAAGACAAGTAGTTGAAAGCCAGGTTGGAGAGCTGTGGTCACAATTGTTTTTTTCCCATGCCAGTACGCCAATGGGTCAGCATTAACATAGACCTCTGTTGAGTCATTCAGATAGTCCTGCACCATCGACTCAAGGTCCTCCTCCAAGGTTCCTCCACTTTGCTTAGCTGTTGCTGTGACCTTTTGAGAACCAAACCCAAGCAGAGCTAGCCAATCCTCTTCAGCCTCCAATGTTACTGTTGTGTCTGGTGCACATGATCCGGTTGCCGGTGTCTTTAACGGCTGAGAGGTCACTTGTGCCACAGCCACAGGTGCAGAAGTGGATTGTTTTGACTGGGGATGGCCTGCTGATGCTGATGTACTGCCTTTTCCTTCAATGAGCTGCCGTTCTCTTTCAAACCTCTTGGCTGACAAGACTAGCCAACGTTTGTACTGTGTAACATGTTCGTCATCAAAAGGAAAGAATGCTTGGCCTGCCAGCGCCTTTTTGTAGCGTGGATCCAGAATCGTAGCACAAATGTAATGCTGTTCTGAGTGGATCATTTTAAGACGTTCATCACCTTGTAGGCGCTGTAATAATTTGTCCGCCAAAAAAAAAGGGTCTTGGTTTTTTTCATTTTTTTGAAACACAGAAGACACCTTCTTCAGTTGGTGCTCCAGCATGTACAACAATGGGATAGCCTTTCCCAAATTACAGTCCTCCTTGCTGACTGCACGCGTGAAGAACTCAAAAGGACGAAGCATGTCTGTCAGGCTTTTAACTATTTCCCATTGCGCCGCATCCATCCTCAGGTCCTTGTGAGCTGTGCCCTGTTTTAAGAAATAGTGATCGAGTACCGTATACTGCTCATACAGACGCTCAAGCATGTAGAAGGTTGAGTTCCAACGTGTTACCACCTCCTGGATGAGAGCTTTCACTGGCATTCAACGTTCATGTAGCAGGCTCCTCAGATGCTTCTGGGCCTTAAAAGAATGGCTGAAATGGTTGCACATTTTTCGGCAGGTGTCCACTACCTCCTACGCTGGACTGTCTTTATCACTCAAGAATTTTTTGACAACAAGGTTTATACAGTGCGCCAAACACGGCACTCAGAAATACTCACCCAGCTCCATGGCCTTAACTATATTGGCGCCATTATCCGTGGACACATAACCAATCTGGCATTTTTTTGGGAACAGCCAGTCAAGGAACTTTGTGTTAAACTCATCCAAAATGTTTTGTGCTGTGTGACGTTTCTCCAAACCAAACATGGCTAGTGTTGCATGTTTCCGAGCAGCTTTAAAAACTTGGTCCGGGTTAATACCTGCGTTTAGCTTTGCTTTAACCCCTGAAAAAGAGAGCCAGTGTGCAGTGATGCACATGTAATCAGCGCCTGCGCCACTGGTCCACATGTCTGTTGTCAGATGTATAGTGTGAACAGCACTCTTCTGCAAAGCTGCCCCAATCACCTCCAGCACATCTTCATGTAGTGCTGGAACCGCAACTCTGGCAAAATAGAACCGGCTAGGAACCTTCCATTTAGGGCAGAGGGCTGCCACTAATTCTAGAAAACCAACCCCTTCTACAAAAGAAAAAGGGAGAAGGTCCAGAGCTAGCATTTTAGCCAGCTTAGTGTTATACAGACGCGTCAGTGGGTGGTTGCGTTCATATTGCGCTTCTGTAAACAACATCTTTTTAATGTTGCTCTGGACCAAGCATTTACGGGATGATGATGATATCTTCGACCCAGTTTCGCTCGCTGATGAACTTTTGCGCATTGGTGTCTCACTCTCTCCCACACTCTTAGTGTGGCTCAGAGGGGGTGTGCTGCTGACAGGGGTACTGGGTGAAAGTGAAGTGTTTGACACGTCTTCTTCCTCCTCGTCATCATCAGATGAAACATCATTACGTGCAATTCGGCCTTCCTTGATCGCCTGTAGGTGCGCAAACCATTGGACAGCGTGCTTTCTTTCAAGATGACCTCTCTGGCCTCCGGTACCATAGTTAGAACCAAACTTACCACGACTAACTGCCAACTTACAAATGCTACAAATGGCGAGGTTTTCCTTTTTTGTGGAAACACTAAAGAAGTCCCAAACTGCGGACTTGAAATGTCTTTGGGGGCCGGAGGAGGCGGCGATACTGGTGGTGGTGGTCCTGCTGCTAATGCCAGATGAAGTGGAGGATGTGGATTGCCGAACTTCAGTATGTTTTGCACTTTCACCACCACTAATTGAGGTCGAGGTGGATGGAGGTCCTTCTGGCGAGTAAGAAATATGGAAGCGGTAGGAATGGGTGTACAAGTTAACTGCAATGATTATGGTGTTTCTTCCATTGCCTCCTCGTCGACAACATCATCACGCTCAGCAGCTTCTCGGGCTAGGGTCAAAATGTCTTTTTGCTGCATGCCCGCTGGGGCTGCAGTGACCTTTATGATGACTGCGTCATCGTCATGAAAGTCTTCATCAGCAGGAGTATCCGTCACTTCTTGTTGAGCCTCATCACACTCCATAACTATGAGTTTTTCGACGACCTTCCTTTAACGCTTAAGTACCTTTGTCAGATCATGGTGTGCCTCACTCTCAGACGGCCGTGATGGTTCCCAATCTTCATCCAGATCATCAGAAGGAGGTGGGCTTGAAGAAGATGTAGACACCCCCCTTGATCTTTTCCATGCTAGGGATGTGGAAGACATTGAATGATCATCAGGAGGAGTGGCTTCCTCAAATGATACCTCGGTTTGATTGTCGATTTCCTGATGTGCCCCTACTTCGGGAGGAACAACTATTGTGGGCACTTGTGACCCTCCATGCACCTCTGCTTGCGCATCTCCTTGCGCTGCCTCTCCTTCCACATGTACTTGGGCTTGTACTTGCACATGTGGTTGTTGTTGCGGCTGTGGTTGTTCAACACTTGTCAGATGAGGTACAACAACCTGTGTTGATTCAGGGACATTGCTGCTACTTTCTTGCGATGAGCCAACATCACTGGTCGATGGTGATTGAAGAAGTACACTGACTGCCTCTGCAGCACTCAAGGTCTTGGACTTAAGTTGGCGTGGTGGTGGTGGTGGCGGCACTGAGCCCAATGGAGCGGGGGTGCTGCTCCCAGCTTGGTCCACAGCAGATCCCGCTGGTGCTGCAGGCGTACTTTTTTTTTTACTCCCAAAAAACGTGGCGGCCGGCACACCAGCCTCCTTGGTAACTTGCTTCTTCTGCTCCTTACTGGCAACTGTCTTGCTAGAGGAGCTACGGGGAACTCTTTTTGGGTCCATCTTCTTCAGAGCAGGCCAGAACAGCCGGCCGCAGTTGCACGAGTTGCAGAGTTGTCTGTGGCCAGACGTGACGTCGCGTGACGTTATGCTGCACACACACACACCGCTGCTGGACTTCTTCCTGGCACTGGTGGTTCTCTTGAGTCTTGTGCACCCAAAAGCAATGGAAGACAGAGGAACATCAGTTCAGTTATACACCCCAAAAAAATCAGAAAACACAGAAAAATCAGCACAATCCCATGCCCTCCATGATGTTTAAATTCAAGACACCCCACAGAAAGACTAGGCACATGCAACACTCACTACCCCTGGGCATAAAGGTTGAAAAGTAGGCAAAATGGTTGCAGGCCTAACAACACTGACTGCATTCAAAATGGCCACTTGCCTCCCAGCACATGGCCTGCCTGTACCAGCACTCAAAATGGCCCCCACCCACATGGCCTGTCCCCATGAACACCCCAAAAAACTCGAAAAACACAGAAAAAGCAGCGCAATCCCAAGCCATCTAGGCCCTCCATGATGTTTAAATTCAAGACACCCCACACAAAGTCTAGGCCCATGCAACACTCACTACCCCTGGTGAAAAGGCCACAACAACAGGCCAAAAAAACGAAAATCACAGAAAAATCAGCACAATCCCAAACCATACAGGCCCTCCATGATGTTTAAATTCAAGACACCCCACAGAAAGACTAGGCCCATGCAACACTCACTACCCCTGGTGAAAAGGCCACAACAACAGGCTAAAAAAAACGAAAACCACAGAAAAAATCAGCACAATCACAAACCATCCAGGCCCTCCATGATGTTTACATTCAAGACACCCCACAGAAAGACTAGGCACATGCAACACTCACTACCCCTGGGCATAAAGGTTAAAAAGTAGGCAAAATGGTTGCAGGCCTAACAACACTGACTGCATTCAAAATTGCCACTTGCCTCCCAGCACATGGCCTGCCTGTACCAGCACTCAAAATGGCCCCCACCCACATGGCCTGTCCCCATGAACACCCCAAAAAATCGAAAAACACAGAAAAATCAGCACAATCACAAACCATCCAGGCCCTCCATGATGTTTACATTCAAGACACCCCACAGAAAGACTAGGCACATGCAACACTCACTACCCCTGGTGAAAAGGCCACAACAACAGGCCCAAAAAACGAAAATCACAGAAAAATCAGCACAATCCCAAACCATCCAGGCCCTCCATGATGTTTAAATTCAAGACACCCCACAGAAAGACTAGGCCCATGCAACACTCACTACCCCTGGGCATAAAGGTGGAAAACTAGGCAAAATGGTTGCAGGCCTAACAACACTGCCTGCATTCAAAATGGACCCCTCCCTCCCAGCACATGGCCAGGGCCCGTAGCAGCACTCAAAATGGCCCCCACCCACATGGCCTGCCCCCATGAACACCCCAAAAAAACGAAAATCACAGAAAAATCTGCACAATCCCAAGCCATCCAGCCCCTCCATAATGTTTAAATTCAAGACAACCCACAGAAAGACTAGGCCCATGCAACACTCACTACCCATGGTGAAAAGGCCACAACAACAGGCCCAAAAAACGAAAATCACAGAAAAATCAGCACAATCCCAAACCATCCAGGCCCTCCATGATGTTTAAATTCAAGACACCCCACAGAAAGACTAGGCCCATGCAACACTCACTACCCCTGGGCATAAAGGTTGAAAAGTAGGCAAAATGGTTGCAGGCCTAACAACACTGACTGCATTCAAAATGGCCACTTGCCTCCCAGCACATGGCCTGCCTGTACCAGCACTCAAAATGGCCCCCACCCACATGGCCTGTCCCCATGAACACCCCAAAATAATCGAAAAATACAGAAAAATCAGCGCAATCCTAAGCCATCTAGGCCCTCCATGATGTTTAAATTCAAGACACCCCACAGAAAGACTAGGCCCATGCAACACTCACTACCCCTGGTGAAAAGGCCACAACAACAGGCCAAAAAAACGAAAATCACAGAAAAATCAGCACAATCACAAACCATCCAGGCCCTCCATGATGTTTAAATTCAAGACACCCCACAGAAAGACTAGGCCCATGCAACACTCACTACCCCTGGGCATAAACGTGGAAAACTAGGCAAAATGGGTGCAGGCCTAACAACACTGCCTGCATTCAAAATGGACCCCTCCCCCCCAGCACATGACCAGGGCCTGTAGCAGCACTCAAAATGGCCCTCACCCACATGGCCTGTCCCCATGAACACCCCAAAAAAACGAAAATCACAGAAAAATCTGCACAATCCCAAGCCATCCAGCCCCTCCATGATGTTTAAATTCAAGACAACCCACAGAAAGACTAGGCCCATGCAACACTCACTACCCCTGGTGAAAAGGCCAAAACAACAGGCCCAAAAAACGAAAATCACAGAAAAATCAGCACAATCCCAAACCATCCAGGCCCTCCATGATGTTTAAATTCAAGACACCCCACAGAAAGACTAGGCCCATGCAACACTCACTACCCCTGGTGAAAAGGCCACAACAACAGGCCAAAAAAATGAAAATCACAGAAAAATCAGCACAATCCCAAACCATCCAGGCCCTCCATGATGTTTAAATTCAAGACACCCCACAGAAAGACTAGGCCCATGCAACACTCACTACCCCTGGGCATAAAGGTTGAAAAGTAGGCAAAATGGTTGCAGGCCTAACAACACTGACTGCATTCAAAATGGCCACTTGCCTCCCAGCACATGGCCAGCCTGTACCAGCACTCAAAATGGCCCCCACCCACATGGCCTGTCCCCATGAACACCCCAAAAAATCGAAAAATACAGAAAAATCAGCGCAATCCCAGGCCATCTAGGCCCTCCATGATGTTTAAATTCAAGACACCCCACAGAAAGACTAGGCCCATGCAACACTCACTACCCCTGGTGAAAAGGCCACAACAACAGGCCAAAAAAACGAAAATCACAGAAAAATCAGCACAATCCCAAACCATACAGGCCCTCCATGATGTTTAAATTCAAGACACCCCACAGAAAGACTAGGCCCATGCAACACTCACTACCCCTGGTGAAAAGGCCACAACAACAGGCCAAAAAAACGAAAACCACAGAAAAATCAGCACAATCACAAACCATCCAGGCCCTCCATGATGTTTACATTCAAGACACCCCACAGAAAGACTAGGCCCATGCAACACTCACTACCCCTGGGCATGAAGGTTAAAAAGTAGGCAAAATGGTTGCAGGCCTAACAACACTGACTGCATTCAAAATGGCCACTTGCCTCCCAGCACATGGCCTGCCTGTACCAGCACTCAAAATGGCCCCCACCCACATGGCCTGTCCCCATGAACACCCCAAAAAATCGAAAAACACAGAAAAATCAGCACAATCCCAAGCCATCTAGGCCCTCCATGATGTTTAAATTCAAGTCACCCCACAGAAAGACTAGGCCCATGCAACACTCACTACCCCTGGTGAAAAGGCCACAACAACAGGCCAAAAAAACGAAAATCACAGAAAAATCAGCACAATCCCAAACCATCCAGGCCCTCCATGATGTTTAAATTCAAGACACCCCACAAAAAGACTAGGCCCATGCAACACTCACTACCCCTGGGCATAAACGTGGAAAACTAGGCAAAATGGGTGCAGGCCTAACAACACTGCCTGCATTCAAAATGGACCCCTCCCTCCCAGCACATGGCCAGGGCCTGTAGCAGCACTCAAAATGGCCCCCACCCACATGGCCTGTCCCCATGAACACCCCAAAAAAACGAAAATCACAGAAAAATCTGCACAATCCCAAGCCATCCAGCCCCTCCATGATGTTTAAATTCAAGACAACCCACAGAAAGACTAGGCCCATGCCACACTCACTACCCCTGGTGAAAAGGCCACAACAACAGGCCCAAAAAACGAAAATCACAGAAAAATCAGCACAATCCCAAACCATCCAGGCCCTCCATGATGTTTACATTCAAGACACCCCACAGAAAGACTAGGCACATGCAACACTCACTACCCCTGGGCATAAAGGTTAAAAAGTAGGCAAAATGGTTGCAGGCCTAACAACACTGACTGCATTCAAAATTGCCACTTGCCTCCCAGCACATGGCCTGCCTGTACCAGCACTCAAAATGGCCCCCACCCACATGGCCTGTCCCCATGAACACCCCAAAAAATCGAAAAACACAGAAAAATCAGCACAATCACAAACCATCCAGGCCCTCCATGATGTTTACATTCAAGACACCCCACAGAAAGACTAGGCACATGCAACACTCACTACCCCTGGTGAAAAGGCCACAACAACAGGCCCAAAAAACGAAAATCACAGAAAAATCAGCACAATCCCAAACCATCCAGGCCCTCCATGATGTTTAAATTCAAGACACCCCACAGAAAGACTAGGCCCATGCAACACTCACTACCCCTGGGCATAAAGGTGGAAAACTAGGCAAAATGGTTGCAGGCCTAACAACACTGCCTGCATTCAAAATGGACCCCTCCCTCCCAGCACATGGCCAGGGCCCGTAGCAGCACTCAAAATGGCCCCCACCCACATGGCCTGCCCCCATGAACACCCCAAAAAAACGAAAATCACAGAAAAATCTGCACAATCCCAAGCCATCCAGCCCCTCCATAATGTTTAAATTCAAGACAACCCACAGAAAGACTAGGCCCATGCAACACTCACTACCCATGGTGAAAAGGCCACAACAACAGGCCCAAAAAACGAAAATCACAGAAAAATCAGCACAATCCCAAACCATCCAGGCCCTCCATGATGTTTAAATTCAAGACACCCCACAGAAAGACTAGGCCCATGCAACACTCACTACCCCTGGGAATAAAGGTTGAAAAGTAGGCAAAATGGTTGCAGGCCTAACAACACTGACTGCATTCAAAATGGCCACTTGCCTCCCAGCACATGGCCTGCCTGTACCAGCACTCAAAATGGCCCCCACCCACATGGCCTGTCCCCATGAACACCCCAAAAAAATCGAAAAATACAGAAAAATCAGCGCAATCCTAAGCCATCTAGGCCCTCCATGATGTTTAAATTCAAGACACCCCACAGAAAGACTAGGCCCATGCAACACTCACTACCCCTGGTGAAAAGGCCACAACAACAGGCCAAAAAAACGAAAACCACAGAAAAATCAGCACAATCACAAACCATCCAGGCCCTCCATGATGTTTACATTCAAGACACCCCACAGAAAGACTAGGCACATGCAACACTCACTACCCCTGGGCATAAAGGTTAAAAAGTAGGCAAAATGGTTGCAGGCCTAACAACACTGACTGCATTCAAAATGGCCACTTGCCTCCCAGCACATGGCCTGCCTGTACCAGCACTCAAAATGGCCCCCACCCACATGGCCTGTCCCCATGAACACCCCAAAAAATCGAAAAACACAGAAAAATCAGCACAATCCCAAGCCATCTAGGCCCTCCATGATGTTTAAATTCAAGTCACCCCACAGAAAGACTAGGCCCATGCAACACTCACTACCCCTGGTGAAAAGGCCACAACAACAGGCCAAAAAAACGAAAATCACAGAAAAATCAGCACAATCACAAACCATCCAGGCCCTCCATGATGTTTAAATTCAAGACACCCCACAGAAAGACTAGGCCCATGCAACACTCACTACCCCTGGGCATAAACGTGGAAAACTAGGCAAAATGGGTGCAGGCCTAACAACACTGCCTGCATTCAAAATGGACCCCTCCCCCCCAGCACATGACCAGGGCCTGTAGCAGCACTCAAAATGGCCCTCACCCACATGGCCTGTCCCCATGAACACCCCAAAAAAACGAAAATCACAGAAAAATCTGCACAATCCCAAGCCATCCAGCCCCTCCATGATGTTTAAATTCAAGACAACCCACAGAAAGACTAGGCCCATGCAACACTCACTACCCCTGGTGAAAAGGCCAAAACAACAGGCCCAAAAAACGAAAATCACAGAAAAATCAGCACAATCCCAAACCATCCAGGCCCTCCATGATGTTTAAATTCAAGACACCCCACAGAAAGACTAGGCCCATGCAACACTCACTACCCCTGGTGAAAAGGCCACAACAACAGGCCAAAAAAATGAAAATCACAGAAAAATCAGCACAATCCCAAACCATCCAGGCCCTCCATGATGTTTAAATTCAAGACACCCCACAGAAAGACTAGGCCCATGCAACACTCACTACCCCTGGGCATAAAGGTTGAAAAGTAGGCAAAATGGTTGCAGGCCTAACAACACTGACTGCATTCAAAATGGCCACTTGCCTCCCAGCACATGGCCAGCCTGTACCAGCACTCAAAATGGCCCCCACCCACATGGCCTGTCCCCATGAACACCCCAAAAAATCGAAAAATACAGAAAAATCAGCGCAATCCCAGGCCATCTAGGCCCTCCATGATGTTTAAATTCAAGACACCCCACAGAAAGACTAGGCCCATGCAACACTCACTACCCCTGGTGAAAAGGCCACAACAACAGGCCAAAAAAACGAAAATCACAGAAAAATCAGCACAATCCCAAACCATACAGGCCCTCCATGATGTTTAAATTCAAGACACCCCACAGAAAGACTAGGCCCATGCAACACTCACTACCCCTGGTGAAAAGGCCACAACAACAGGCCAAAAAAACGAAAACCACAGAAAAATCAGCACAATCACAAACCATCCAGGCCCTCCATGATGTTTACATTCAAGACACCCCACAGAAAGACTAGGCCCATGCAACACTCACTACCCCTGGGCATGAAGGTTAAAAAGTAGGCAAAATGGTTGCAGGCCTAACAACACTGACTGCATTCAAAATGGCCACTTGCCTCCCAGCACATGGCCTGCCTGTACCAGCACTCAAAATGGCCCCCACCCACATGGCCTGTCCCCATGAACACCCCAAAAAATCGAAAAACACAGAAAAATCAGCACAATCCCAAGCCATCTAGGCCCTCCATGATGTTTAAATTCAAGTCACCCCACAGAAAGACTAGGCCCATGCAACACTCACTACCCCTGGTGAAAAGGCCACAACAACAGGCCAAAAAAACGAAAATCACAGAAAAATCAGCACAATCCCAAACCATCCAGGCCCTCCATGATGTTTAAATTCAAGACACCCCACAAAAAGACTAGGCCCATGCAACACTCACTACCCCTGGGCATAAACGTGGAAAACTAGGCAAAATGGGTGCAGGCCTAACAACACTGCCTGCATTCAAAATGGACCCCTACCTCCCAGCACATGGCCAGGGCCTGTAGCAGCACTCAAAATGGCCCCCACCCACATGGCCTGTCCCCATGAACACCCCAAAAAAACGAAAATCACAGAAAAATCTGCACAATCCCAAGCCATCCAGCCCCTCCATGATGTTTAAATTCAAGACAACCCACAGAAAGACTAGGCCCATGCAACACTCACTACCCCTGGTGAAAAGGCCACAACAACAGGCCAAAAAAACGAAAACCACAGAAAAATCAGCACAATCACAAACCATCCAGGCCCTCCATGATGTTTACATTCAAGACACCCCACAGAAAGACTAGGCACATGCAACACTCACTACCCCTGGGCATAAAGGTTAAAAAGTAGGCAAAATGGTTGCAGGCCTAACAACACTGACTGCATTCAAAATGGCCACTTGCCTCCCAGCACATGGCCTGCCTGTACCAGCACTCAAAATGGCCCCCACCCACATGGCCTGTCCCCATGAACACCCCAAAAAATCGAAAAACACAGAAAAATCAGCACAATCCCAAGCCATCTAGGCCCTCCATGATGTTTAAATTCAAGTCACCCCACAGAAAGACTAGGCCCATGCAACACTCACTACCCCTGGTGAAAAGGCCACAACAACAGGCCAAAAAAACGAAAATCACAGAAAAATCAGCACAATCACAAACCATCCAGGCCCTCCATGATGTTTAAATTCAAGACACCCCACAGAAAGACTAGGCCCATGCAACACTCACTACCCCTGGGCATAAACGTGGAAAACTAGGCAAAATGGGTGCAGGCCTAACAACACTGCCTGCATTCAAAATGGACCCCTCCCCCCCAGCACATGACCAGGGCCTGTAGCAGCACTCAAAATGGCCCTCACCCACATGGCCTGTCCCCATGAACACCCCAAAAAAACGAAAATCACAGAAAAATCTGCACAATCCCAAGCCATCCAGCCCCTCCATGATGTTTAAATTCAAGACAACCCACAGAAAGACTAGGCCCATGCAACACTCACTACCCCTGGTGAAAAGGCCAAAACAACAGGCCCAAAAAACGAAAATCACAGAAAAATCAGCACAATCCCAAACCATCCAGGCCCTCCATGATGTTTAAATTCAAGACACCCCACAGAAAGACTAGGCCCATGCAACACTCACTACCCCTGGTGAAAAGGCCACAACAACAGGCCAAAAAAATGAAAATCACAGAAAAATCAGCACAATCCCAAACCATCCAGGCCCTCCATGATGTTTAAATTCAAGACACCCCACAGAAAGACTAGGCCCATGCAACACTCACTACCCCTGGGCATAAAGGTTGAAAAGTAGGCAAAATGGTTGCAGGCCTAACAACACTGACTGCATTCAAAATGGCCACTTGCCTCCCAGCACATGGCCAGCCTGTACCAGCACTCAAAATGGCCCCCACCCACATGGCCTGTCCCCATGAACACCCCAAAAAATCGAAAAATACAGAAAAATCAGCGCAATCCCAGGCCATCTAGGCCCTCCATGATGTTTAAATTCAAGACACCCCACAGAAAGACTAGGCCCATGCAACACTCACTACCCCTGGTGAAAAGGCCACAACAACAGGCCAAAAAAACGAAAATCACAGAAAAATCAGCACAATCCCAAACCATACAGGCCCTCCATGATGTTTAAATTCAACACACCCCACAGAAAGACTAGGCCCATGCAACACTCACTACCCCTGGTGAAAAGGCCACAACAACAGGCCAAAAAAACGAAAACCACAGAAAAATCAGCACAATCACAAACCATCCAGGCCCTCCATGATGTTTACATTCAAGACACCCCACAGAAAGACTAGGCCCATGCAACACTCACTACCCCTGGGCATGAAGGTTAAAAAGTAGGCAAAATGGTTGCAGGCCTAACAACACTGACTGCATTCAAAATGGCCACTTGCCTCCCAGCACATGGCCTGCCTGTACCAGCACTCAAAATGGCCCCCACCCACATGGCCTGTCCCCATGAACACCCCAAAAAATCGAAAAACACAGAAAAATCAGCACAATCCCAAGCCATCTAGGCCCTCCATGATGTTTAAATTCAAGTCACCCCACAGAAAGACTAGGCCCATGCAACACTCACTACCCCTGGTGAAAAGGCCACAACAACAGGCCAAAAAAACGAAAATCACAGAAAAATCAGCACAATCCCAAACCATCCAGGCCCTCCATGATGTTTAAATTCAAGACACCCCACAAAAAGACTAGGCCCATGCAACACTCACTACCCCTGGGCATAAACGTGGAAAACTAGGCAAAATGGGTGCAGGCCTAACAACACTGCCTGCATTCAAAATGGACCCCTCCCTCCCAGCACATGGCCAGGGCCTGTAGCAGCACTCAAAATGGCCCCCACCCACATGGCCTGTCCCCATGAACACCCCAAAAAAACGAAAATCACAGAAAAATCTGCACAATCCCAAGCCATCCAGCCCCTCCATGATGTTTAAATTCAAGACAACCCACAGAAAGACTAGGCCCATGCAACACTCACTACCCCTGGTGAAAAGGCCACAACAACAGGCCCAAAAAACGAAAATCACAGAAAAATCAGCACAATCCCAAACCATCCAGGCCCTCCATGATGTTTAAATTCAAGACACCCCACAGAAAGACTAGGCCCATGCAACACTCACTACCCCTGGGCATAAAGGTGGAAAACTAGGCAAAATGGTTGCAGGCCTAACAACACTGCCTGCATTCAAAATGGACCCCTCCCTCCCAGCACATGGCCAGGGCCCGTAGCAGCACTCAAAATGGCCCCCACCCACATGGCCTGCCCCCATGAACACCCCAAAAAAACGAAAATCACAGAAAAATCTGCACAATCCCAAGCCATCCAGCCCCTCCATGATGTTTAAATTCAAGACAACCCACAGAAAGACTAGGCCCATGCAACACTCACTACCCCTGGTGAAAAGGCCACAACAACAGGCCCAAAAAACGAAAATCACAGAAAAATCAGCACAATCCAAACCATCCAGGCCCTCCATGATGTTTAAATTCAAGACACCCCACAGAAAGACTAGGCCCATGCAACACTCACTACCCCTGGGCATAAACGTGGAAAACTAGGCAAAATGGTTGCAGGCCTAACAACACTGCCTGCATTAAAAATGGACTCCTCCCTCCCAGCACATGGCTAGGGCCTGTAGCAGCACTCAAAATGGCCCCCACCCACATGGCCTGTCCCCATGAACACCCCAAAAAAACGGAAATCACAGAAAAATCTGCACAATCCCAAGCCATCCAGCCCCTCCATGATGTTTAAATTCAAGACAACCCACAGAAAGACTAGGCCCATGCAACACTCACTACCCCTGGTGAAAAGGCCACAACAACAGGCCCAAAAAATGAAAATCACAGAAAAATCAGCACAATCCCAAACCATCCAGGCCCTCCATGATGTTTAAATTCAAGACACCCCACAGAAAGACTAGGCCCATGCAACACTCACTACCCCTGGGCATAAAGGTGGAAAACTAGGCAAAATGGTTGCAGGCCTAACAACACTGCCTGCATTCAAAATGGCCCCCTCCCTCCCAGCACATGGCCAGGGCCTGTAGCAGCACTCAAAATGGCCCCCACCCACATGGCCTGTCCCCATGAACACCCCAAAAAAACGAAAATCACAGAAAAATCTGCACAATCACAAGCCATCCAGCCCCTCCATGATGTTTAAATTCAAGACAACCCAAGAAAGACTAGGCCCATGCAAGACTCACTACCCCTGGTGAAAAGGCCACACCAACAGGCCCAAAAAACGAAAATCACAGAAAAATCAGCACAATCCCAAACCATCCAGGCCCTCCATGATGTTTAAATTCAAGACACCCCACAGAAAGACTAGGCCCATGCAACACTCACTACCCCTGGGCATAAAGGTGGAAAACTAGGCAAAATGGTTGCAGGCCTAACAACACTGACTGCATTCAAAATGGCCCCCTCCCTCCCAGCACATGGCCAGGGCCTGTAGCAGCACTCAAAATGGCCCCCACCCACATGGCCTGTCCCCATGAACACCCCAGAGAAACGAAAATCACAGAAAAATCTGCACAATCACAAGCCATCCAGCCCCTTCATGATGTTTAAATTCAAGACAACACACAGAAAGACTAGGCCCATGCAACACTCACTACTCCTGGTGAAAAGGCCACACCAACAGGCCGAAAAAAAAAAAAATCAAAGAAAAATCAGCACAATCCCAAACCATCGAGGCCCTCCATGATGTTCAAATTCAAGACACCCCACAGAAAGACTAGGCCCATGCAACACTCACTACCCCTGGGCATAAAGGTGGAAAACTAGGCAAAATGGTTGCAGGCCTAACAACACTGCCTGCATTCAAAATGGACCCCTCTATCCCAGCACATGGCCAGGGCCTGTAGCAGCACTCAAAATGGCCCCCACCCACATGGCCTGTCCCCATGAACACCCCAAAAAAACGAAAATCACAGAAAAATCTGCACAATCCCAAGCCATCCAGCCCCTCCATGATGTTTAAATTCAAGACAACCCACAAAAAGACTAGGCCCATGCAACACTCACTACCCCTGGTGAAAAGGCCACAACAAAAGGCCCAAAAAACGAAAATCACAGAAAAATCAGCACAATCCCAAACCAGCCAGGCCCTCCATGATGTTTAAATTCAAGACAACCCACAGAAAGACTAGGCCCATGCAACACTCACTACCCCTGGGCATAAAGGTGGAAAACTAGGCAAAATGGTTGCAGGCCTAACAACACTGCCTGCATTCAAAATGGCCCCCTCCCTCCTAGCACATGGCCAGGGCCTGTAGCAGCACTCAAAATGGCCCCCACCCACATGGCCTGTCCCCATGAACACCCCAAAAAACAAAAATCACAGAAAAATCTGCACAATCACAAGCCATCCAGCCCCTCCATGATGTTTAAATTCAAGACAACCCACAGAAAGACTAGGCCCATGCAACACTCACTACCCCTGGTGAAAAGGCCACACCAACAGGCCCAAAAAACGAAAATCACAGAAAAATCAGCACAATCCCAAACCATCCAGGCCCTCCATGATGTTTAAATTCAAGACACCCCACAGAAAGACTAGGCCCATGCAACACTCACTACCCCTGGGCATAAAGGTGGAAAACTAGGCAAAATGGTTGCAGGCCTAACAACACTGCCTGCATTCAAAATGGCCCCCTCCCTCCCAGCACATGGCCAGGGCCTGCCGCAGCACTCAAAATGGCCCCCACCCACATGGCCTGTCCCCATAAACACCCCAAAAAATCGAAAAACACAGAAAAATCAGCACAATCCCAAGCCATCCAGCCCCTCCATGATGTTTAAATTCAAGACAACCCACAGAAAGACTAGGCCCATGCAACACTCACTACCCCTGGTGAAAATGCCACACCAACAGGCCCAAAAAACGAAAATCACAGAAAAATCAGCACAATCCCAAGCCATCCAGCCCCTCCATGATGTTTAAATTCAAAACACCCCACAGAAAGACTCAGTGCACCCACCACTGAGTACCCCTGGGCAAAAGGCCCCAAAACAGCCCAAAAATTGAAAATTCCAAAATTGTAGTTGCAGCAACTGTAATGCCCCAAACAAACTTACTTGTGAAATTTCTAATCCAAAAGTGATCCAAAGAAAGTCAAAAAGGCCTCAAATCCAAATATCCAGCAGCATCCACAAAAAGTAATCCTTCCAGCTCCAGATCCAAATGAAAAGTGACCAGGAGATGGACAAAGCACTGGGAGGAGCCCGCTGGACAGGAACAGGAAGTTGAAGACTGTGGGGCACTTCCTTCCTCCCACCCCCCCCTCCCCAAAATGATCTCCTCGCAAAAAAAGTGCAGGCAAATGTCAACCTGAGGAGTTATTCAGATAAAAGTCATCATTTCCAGAAGGTTTATGCTGCTTGCTGGTGGATTTCCTGTGCAGAATTGCAAATTTTGTATTTTCGCGAGTGCGAGATTGTTGCTGCTCGCCGCATCTACAATCTCGCAATTGCGAAGTCCCGCGATACGTGATCACTTTGTACTCGCGTTGACAAACTCTCGCTGTGCAAGTTGGCAAGCCGCGATGACGTAATCGCGCTCGCCAAATTCCCGCGGGATCCCGCAGCAAGATCCAAAATGGTGCAGCACTCGCAAAATATCGAGAAAAACAACTCGGCAAACGCTGAATGACGTCAAGTAAACGCCGCGCGACGCAAAATTGTATCACCAAGAAAAAAAAATCCGCTGCGTGCGAATTTGCGGATTTTCGGTAAATTCGCGAGCGTTCGCGGATTGCGAATTTACCGAATATCCACAAAATCCGCGAGCGTAACGGATTTTCCGCCCATGCTTAACCGTAGTGTATTCTCATTTAATACAGAGCACGTTGCGCTTAGTGATCACTTTCCTATTAGCTCAATTTTTGACATAGGGCTGTGTGGTAGGAAAGTTTCCAATGTAGCTGAAAATATATATTCTCATGGGATTTCACTGGCCAGAACTAATGGTTATGTAATTAAATGGAAGAAGGTAAATCCTATTCATTTTTTGCAGAATCTAGAAGGGGTTATATATAGGATTTTAAGATTTGTCTTGAGGAGAGTCCTAACCCTACCAAGGTTATTGCAGCTTTTTATAAGATCTCTGCTCATATTAGCAGAAAAATTGACTGGTTCATAACGGAACGGGGGAAAGAGTAAAGCCGAGGGTTGGTTCAACCATGAGTGCACTAAAGCACATTCCTATCTAATCCAAACCTTAAAAAAGGCAACTAGAAACGTGCTAGATATTAGATCAGCAAGGGCATCCTACAAGGGTACCTTATGAAAATGGAGGGAAGGATCTGAAGGAGGCAGCCTGGGGAGCCTTAATTAAGGCGAGTGCTATGAAAGATAACACCACATTTTGGAATGCAGTAAATGCCCTGTTCTTTGTTGAAAGGAATTTCGATCAGGTAGAGATCGCTATAGAGGAGAATGTCTGGGTTAAACATTTTACCGAGTTATATAAGCAAGATGCTCGGCCCGGACCAAGGAGCTCAGGCCTTGGACAGTCAAGTACCATAGAACCCGATGTTTTAGACTTATTTCCCCTCAATGTAGTCTTTACTCTAGCAGAGGTGGAATTAGCAATAGCAGAAAGCACCAAAAGCAAAGCCCCGGGACCAGACAGTATTCCAATCAATATCTATATGGATAACGTCACCCTTTGGGCACCGCTCCTGACCAACGTGTTAAACAGCTGTAACATCAAGGGTTTTCCAACCACATGGCAGGAAGCTATTGTAGTGCCAATATTTAAAAGGGGGGATCGTAATGATCCTAAATGCTATAGGCCGATTTCCCTCCTTGATTCTTTGATGAAGGTCGTAGGCAGAATTCTTTTAAACTGCTTGCAGACATGGGCTGAGGACGAAGCTGTCCTTTCCAAATTTCAGTACGGCTTTAGGTCAGGACTGGGTACTGTCGAACAAGGCCTAAATCTGGCATTGTTAATAGGTAAATACACGGCAGCAAAGAAGGGAAATTTATTCATGACATTCGTAGATCTCAGCTCAGCATTTGACTGCCTGAATCACGACATCATGTGGGATACTTTAGCAGACCTTGGCATTGATTTTGATATTCTCAACTTTCTTAAAGAGCTTTATAGAGGAGCAGGGGCCAAAGTCCGCTACGGAAAAAAAAGGCGAGTGCAGTTCTAAATTCCCAATTGCGAAAGGTGTTCACCAGGGATGTATCCTGGCTCCATTCCTCTTCAATTTGTATATCAATGGGGTGGCAGACCATTTATTAAAACTAGAGGTGGACTACCCCCAAATTGATGGTGAACAAGTGCCTATCTTACTGTATGCCGATGATGCGGTCATTATGGTCAGAACTCAAATAGGCCTCCAGGGGGCTTTAACTGGCTTCTCTGCATACATGGGAGATAGGGGTCTCAAGATTAACATTGGGAAAACCTTTACCATGTGCTCCTCGACCCAGACAAAAATTTCTTGTAACACACACCTAGAAAAGTCAAAGATAGGCTTAACCAATACCTTTTCATATCTAGGGATTATTTTTAATAAAAGGGGTACCTGGAAAGCAGCTATTATGTGTAGGAATTTAGCCTTTTCTCGGGCCATTGGTGTATTAATACAGTTTGCCAATAAGTTAGGGGACATGCCAGTACGCATCTTGCTTGATATTTACAGGGCCAAATGTGTATCTGCAGCTGTGTATGGAGCTGGTATTTGGGGGGTTGCAGACTGTCATGAAATTCAAACAAAGGAAAATGGTTTCTTGTGCTATCTACTTGCTGTCCCCCGGTCCACCTCCACTTATGTTTGTTACAGGGAGCTGGCACTCCCCTATATTTCCGATCTGATTAAGATTAGCACTGTGCTGTTATGGCACAAGATCTGGAATTCCACAGAAACTGTCTTTAACTGGGCGATTATTGCGGACTGTATCAAACTTGCGGGGTCTAAACAGATCCAGTGGCTTTCCTATGTACAGGAATTTTTCATAAACATAGGGCGCCCTGAATTTTATAACTCACCCTCATCATTGTCTCTAATATCCAGAAAAGCACTGAAGGAATCTTGTCTCATCTTTCTGGAAGATCGACGCTGGTCCTTGGAGGGAAAGAAAGCTTGTTATTTATCATCAACTTTTACTGCAGAGTCCTGGCCTGCAGCTTTACCTATCACCTGATCAGACAAGCTATAGTAGAATGCTTTTAGCTCGTCTAAGAACCAGAAGCTTTTTCAGAATGTTAACTTTTCCAAATCCAAATGATTGGTCGTCACAATTAACCATTTGCCCATGTGACGATTCCTCTACTCAATCTACTATTCATTGTGTTCTGTTTTGTAGGTTTTATGAGTGGGGGGAAGAGCTATCTATTACCTCTTCTTAAGCTCTGGAACTTGAGACAATGTAGACCTGCACTACTTAAATTACTCACTTTACCTGATGAAATGACTATTACTGCTGTGTCTATGTACCTACAATTTGTAATTAGATGTAGAGCCACCATGGTTCAATTCTAACCCTATTTGAAAGTCAATGACTCTGTGATTTTTTTAAATGTGCTTTTAATGGGAATCCCAGTATGAACTATGTTTATCTGTATGTACTCTTTTTGATATATTTAACTTTTTATGTGCTTTCATGATTTTATTGTTAAATCGAATAAAGCTATCTTTGACTTGACTTGACTTGAAAGGGGGTAGACCTGGGTTAGGGGGAGATGAATTCCTTGAGATTTTATGCTGGAATGTGAACGGTCTGAGGGTTAAGAGAAGGCTGTGATTGGTCTTGCAACATCTTACGGATAATGCGGCTAAGATTCTTATGCTTCAAGAGACACATTTGCTGCAGTCAGAGTGTAAGGCTTTGTTTGGGAAGCTAAAATGCGTTGAGAAGGTTGTAGCTTCTGACCAACAATGTTGTTCAAAGGGAGTGGTCATAATAATTAAATCAAAGGCAGGAGTGGAGCTTATTAAGTCACAGATAGATGATAAAGGAAGGTGGGTAATAGCTGAGGTGAGATGCCATGGCACCAGCTATACTTTAGCCATTATTACGGCCCTATTGAGGATGATACCGATCCTCTGAACAATCTATGTTTAGCCTTGGTGGATTTTGAAGCCCCCCTGATTCTAGGTGGTGATTTTAGTGTTCTGCTCAATAATAAATTAGACAGATCCTCCCCCAGAACTCAGATTGTGGTACCACGTGTTAAAGTTTATTTAGTTACAATGTAAAAAAAAATCAATCTCTGTGACGTTTGGCGGAAAAAAATGGGTGAGGTGAGCGAATATTCTTTCTATAGTAAAAATAACCGCCATTTTTCCAGAATTGATTATGTATTTATTGATCTCTCAGAGTTAGAATCAGTAAGGTTGATTGAATATCTACTGATTGTTGGACTTGGCCCTTCTGGCAGAACACCCCTAAACTTTTTGCTTTTATTATGTGATTTGGTGGTAGTGATTTTTGGTTTCTGCGCACTTTCACTGTGTCCCAGTGGAAAGTGCTTGCGCACTCTGAGTGCGTGGAGTAAGGTTGGCCTGCCCTCCCATAGGAATGCATGGGGAATGCCTGTGTCCCTGGTAGTTTCTGATGCATGAGGTGTTCAGGCTCGAGTTTGGTATGTGCGGACTCGTGTGATTGAATGCTGCGCAATGATATGTGCGGCGTGTATGTGTCTAGTGTGGAAGTGAGGAACAAGAAAAGGTCCCGAAAAAACCAAATCGGTTTGTGAAAACCCAAGTGTAGATCACATATTCCATAAAATGCCAAGGTTACTCTGAAAGATGTACCATATTACCATAGACAAATGTTAAGCAAATCATGAACCATGAAAAATGTGTGTTTAAAAAAAGTATACAATTTATTACAATATCAAGATAAAAGTCAAACAATTTACACAATAAATGTGCCCAAAGGCATAATGGCTTGTTAAAAACAATAAAAATCACAATATATTAAAAACAATTTCCGTAGATATCACAGTTGTTGTTGTAGTCGACGCAGCGTTTCGGTGAATCAGAGATAACACCTTCTTCAGGACAAACAATTCTACAAGAAAACATTACAATTAAAAGCATGCCAGTGGGGATATGCATCTTCAATCTCTTTACAGCTAGAAGGTTTTTTCATATTTTTTGGGCACAATTTATACACACTAGGGACTGGTTGTTTTTAATAAAACAGACAATTATTCACAATTGGACTGTTATGTGGTACATTTAGAAAGGCATTTTGTATATATGACTATACACTTGGGTCTTACAGCATGAAGACATGTAGTCCTCGTGACGGTAGCTGCAAAGGATAGAAATCCTGTGGCCTACCTGTGTGTTACTTTATCTATATCCTCTTTTTATTCTCAGTTTCGAGGAATATTTTTGTCGTACTCAATTCGACTTGGGCGGACATCTGGTAATAGTGAGTTCCAGATTGAAATCCTTTAGTGAAAAGATATATATAATTACTTCTCCAATTTACTACCAACATGGGTTACAAAAAGGTCCATATTCTAGCATCTAACTCTGACTGGCCATGCTCATGTTACCTTAATTTGTCAGGAGCTCTGTAGTGATGAGGAAACCGGAGGGGGGCCACCGTATTGTTTATAGATAAAACTGTTAGGACAAAGAACAAGAAGTAATCTTATTTTCCGGGAGTTCACTATATAATTGTTTTCACGATACATTTGTTCAGTACTGAGTCCTTTATACTATTTACTTTAGGGGGTGACTAGTTATAAATTGGTTTGAGTGAAGGAGATAGAGATGCCTTCTGGGACGTAAGTAATCCTGTTGTTTAGTGCCAGGACTCTATATTTAACCTCTCTATTAAGGCCTCAATGATGTAGGCCCGATGAAGTTACTTGAAATTCACTCACCTATATATAAGAAATTATCTGATTCTTATATGCGCCACTGGATGCCTTCAATTCTGCCCGCAGCATCAGTATTTATCAATCCTGGTTGTTCTTTAATTCAACCTGTAAGTGATATGATAGTCACAGTCTGTACTTTTGTACCACATTCTATGTAAAGTCTTAATAATTAGCTCTATTTGGGAACTTCGCCTAAGGTTTAAAGTAGATTTATGTATATCATTATCATATTTGCCTTACAAGATTCTGCTGAGTTTTAGGTATATAATATGCTCCATGGACCAGATCTGAATGGGCTATGGGGTTTCCATGACTATGGGGTTTCCATGACTTGCTCGTATTTTAGTTAAAAATAGTAGCAATAGTAGCAAAGTAAATATAACCAAGTTTCAAAGTGGCTACAGTGGTTTGTTCTATAGAGGGCCACATCGTAATGTTACTATGATCAGGGTTTTCTTTATTTAATTGTAGCGAGGAGTATATGACGAGTGCGTTATATTGGCTGCAGTCATTTGTTCCATAGAGGGCCATATCATAATATTGCTGAGGTCGGGGTTTTCTAAGTTAGAAAATAGTTTTTAGGTTTAGGGAAATTAAACAGAAAGCCAGGCAGTGGCCACGTTCTCGATCGCTCTTACCTGTATTATGGTAGACGGCCTCCCTGCTCCCCTCTCAGTCCTCCCAGCATCTGATTCTGAAAACCCTGATCATAGTAACATTACGATGTGGCCCTCTATAGAACAAACCACTGTAGCCACTTTGAAACTTGGTTATATTTACTTTGCTACTATTGCTACTATTTTTAACTAAAATACGAGCAAGTCATGGAAACCCCATAGTCATGGAAACCCCATAGCCCATTCAGATCTGGTCCATGGAGCATATTATATACCTAAAACTCAGCAGAATCTTGTAAGGCAAATATGATAATGATATACATAAATCTACTTTAAACCTTAGGCGAAGTTCCCAAATAGAGCTAATTATTAAGACTTTACATAGAATGTGGTACAAAAGTACAGACTGTGACTATCATATCACTTACAGGTTGAATTAAAGAACAACCAGGATTGATAAATACTGACGCTGCGGGCAGAATTGAAGGCATCCAGTGGCGCATATAAGAATCAGATAATTTCTTATATATAGGTGAGTGAATTTCAAGTAACTTCATCGGGCCTACATCATTGAGGCCTTAATAGAGAGGTTAAATATAGAGTCCTGGCACTAAACAACAGGATTACTTACGTCCCAGAAGGCATCTCTATCTCCTTCACTCAAACCAATTTATAACTAGTCACCCCCTAAAGTAAATAGTATAAAGGACTCAGTACTGAACAAATGTATCGTGAAAACAATTATATAGTGAACTCCCGGAAAATAAGATTACTTCTTGTTCTTTGTCCTAACAGTTTTATCTATAAACAATACGGTGGCCCCCCTCCGGTTTCCTCATCACTACAGAGCTCCTGACAAATTAAGGTAACACGAGCATGGCCAGTCAGAGTTAGATGCTAGAATATGGACCTTTTTGTAACCCATGTTGGTAGTAAATTGGAGAAGTAATTATATATATCTTTTCACTAAAGGATTTCAATCTGGAACTCACTATTACCAGATGTCCGCCCAAGTCGAATTGAGTACGACAAAAATATTCCTCGAAACTGAGAATAAAAAGAGGATATAGATAAAGTAACACACAGGTAGGCCACAGGATTTCTATCCTTTGCAGCTACCGTCACGAGGACTACATGTCTTCATGCTGTAAGACCCAAGTGTATAGTCATATATACAAAATGCCTTTCTAAATGTACCACATAACAGTCCAACTGTGAATAATTGTCTGTTTTATTAAAAACAAGCAGTCCCTAGTGTGTATAAATTGTGCCCAAAAAATATGAAAAAACCTTCTAGCTGTAAAGAGATTGAAGATACATATCCCCACTGGCATGCTTTTAATTGTAATGTTTTCTTGTAGAATTGTTTGTCCTGAAGAAGGTGTTATCTCTGATTCACCGAAACGCTGCGTCGACTACAACAACAACTGTGATATCTACGGAAATTGTTTTTAATATATTGTGATTTTTATTGTTTTTAACAAGCCATTATGCCTTTGGGCACATTTATTGTGTAAATTGTTTGACTTTTATCTTGATATTGTAATAAATTGTATACTTTTTTTAAACACACATTTTTCATGGTTCATGATTTGCTTAACATTTGTCTATGGTAATATGGTACATCTTTCAGAGTAACCTTGGCATTTTATGGAATATGTGATCTACACTTGGGTTTTCACAAACCGATTTGGTTTTTTCGGGACCTTTTCTTGTTCCTCACACTCAGACTCCTTGTCCCCTATTTCATAATAGAGGAGGCCTCCCTTCTTCTTTCTACTCTAGTGTGGAAGTGCCACTTCTAGACATGGCTGTGCGTGTGCTGTAAAGATGCTGGCGTGTGATTGGCTGAAGCTGGCTGGGGTGCCAGGCTCCATGAGTCACGATGGGTCTGCCCAGTGATGAGTGTTGAGATTAGCATGTGTGATGTGAGGGAGTGGTGCACCTGGGTCCTGAATAGGGCTGGGCTTTCCCCACACAATGCTTGCTCCGCCCCCTGTGGTGCGTCTAACGACCCTAGCCCTGCCAGTGAATAGAGTGAGGGGCTGAGCACATCAAGAGTGCTCACAAACCAGCTGCGACTGGTTTTGCCCCCTCACCCTGAAGCCAGACAAAGGATTTAGTAATATAAGAAGGGGCTGTGTCCCCTTACAATTTGCTCTCTTCCTGGATCCTTTTTCCTGAGGGGGTTGCTGTTGGGCACGAGGAGGACCGCCACTGGTGAATGCCTCCCTGCCTGGAGGCCCAGTGAGCTGGCTCTGGGCCCAGCCTTGCCCCCCCCCACCTCCTAAAAGACTTGTTGCTGGACTTTGCTTGGGTTTGTGGCTGATTTTGATAGAAGCGCCTGGAAAGCGCTGTTTCTGCCTTTCAGCACTGGGCCCTGTATCTGCAGCCCGGAGCTGCAGTCCGCCTTCTGGAGGGATTTCCCGGCGTGGGGATCCCGCTTCTGCTTATTTTCGGCGCGGGAGCCCACTCCGCTTATTTTGCCGATTTTTGATATCCCTGGCGAGTGCCCACCTCGCCAGGGACCTGGTGCTGTTTTTATGCCCCCCCAAGCGAGTGCCCACCTCGCATTTGTGCCGCTTGTGGCACTTCACTCTTTATTTAATTCCCGAGGGAGCCCACCCCTCGAGAATCACCGACGCAGCCCAGGAGTATTGAAACCGTTGACGGGCCGCTGCCTAGAGCGACCCGGAAGTGCCGCCTCCACACCCCAGGGCCGCGCTACTATTGGCTGCCCTCAGCAGCGTGACCCGGAAGTGCCCGCGGCCTGCCTGGTTGTAGGCGGGGCCTCGTAGACAGAAGGAGAAGAGCCGGCGAGACCAGGAAGAGGTGCTGCCACGAGGACAGGAGCGGCGCCGGCACCCGGGGCCTCCACGAGCTAGGGAGAGCCCCGGGGTGCGACCAAGAAGGACGTCTGAGCAGCCGGAGCATCAGAGAAGAGCCCCGCCACAGACCCGGTGAGTGGAGGGCCCTGTGCTGCCTTGGGAAGAGGGGGAGGTGTCGGGGCACATTGCCAGTGCCCGCCCCCCCTATTGGAGCGTTGCTTTGTTTTGGAGCCCCGAGGCTCCTGGGGGCAAATTTGTTGAGCCCAGCGAGGCTCCCCACCCATATTTGTTTTCCGAGCCCCGAGAGGCTCAAGGGCATTTTCAGTGCTTCCGAGTCCCCCGAGCGGGACTCCCACGAGCAGAGGCAGTTGTGGTTATCACAGAGCAGCCCCGGTTGGCAGCGAGCCGCTCCCGCGATAAAGGGGCCAATGTTGGCAGAGCCAGAGAGGCTTCAGGCATTCCTTTAAGTTGCGAGCCCAGAGAGGCTCGGGTGGGCATTTCTTTGATTAGAGCCCAGAAGGGCTCAGGGGACAGTCATTGGTCGTCAGAGCCTGCGAGGCTCCAACGTGTTGGCCCCATCATTGTTGCCCCAGCTGCCCAGCACTTAGTGGGCAGCTGCTACGTGTAGGCCCTTGACATTGGGACACAGGGCGTCCTATCCTCAACAAGGCCAGAGGGCCTAGGGACAGTCACAGGTAGTGACTATTGTCATTTCCGCGCAATTGTGTTCTCCTGCACCTCTGAATGTGTTTTGATGCATCATGTGCCTTGTTCTTACACCGCTGAATGTATGTTTATGCATCTTGTGTTTTCCTTCCCTACACCTCTGAATGTGTTGTGATGCATCATGTGTAATGTGCCTATACCCCTACATGTATTGTGATACTTAGGTGGTTGTTCTTGCTAGTACAGGTGGTGCTAGTGAGGTCCTGGTGACCTGTTCCTAGGGTGGTTAGGGTTGCATAGGTGGTACTTAACCTTTACCAGTAGTTACTGGTTGTGTGCTCTATTGTTATATTTTGTGCTACCGTAATTTTATATTCTATGTTCTAAGGGCTAATTCTACCCAGTGCTAAGTTCTAAAAGTGCCTATTCCTGACAGTGGTCCATGTGGCCCTGTCTTGTACATATCCCCTGTAAATTCTGCCCGTGCCTGTTGGCACATTGTAAAGTGTGTGTTCTTATCCAATGTGTTTTGGTATAATACAAAGGCTATTTTTATATATAACCTTGTGTGGAGTTTCCTTTGTGGTGGGCCTTGGGTATGGTTGCTGGGTGCGAGCGCAAACACTTAACCTACATAGCCTCCAAGATTGGCCTTGCTGCTCGCGTCACGTAACCTAGAGGGTGAGCAGGGGTTATCTTGGCGTGTAACTCCCTTGCCCTGACTTGGGAATGGTGGTCTCTGACTGACTTTGGCGCAAGCCGTGGCCAGCCAGGGATCTCATTTCTAACACTGATTCACATTTTGGATCATGGTGCTATTGTTTTAAAATTAGAACTCCCCTCTGAGCCAATCTTGAGCTGGTGGACCCTGAATAGGAGATTTATTTTGTAATCTTCGACCCCTGATCTACTAAAGGGAGCACAGCTACCTTTTTTCAATACAACCTAGACTCGCCCCCTTTGCATACAGTGTGGGATACATTTAAGGCTTGGCTTGGAGGGACCTTAAAGGGTGCAGTTGCTGGTTGGGCCAGATCAGAAAAAAGCGAGATTGTAGATTTAGAAAAGTAACTAGCACTTGAAGAAACAGCCCTAAAAAGGGGGTAGGTGGCTGATGAAGAGAAAGAAACTCTACTAGCCAGGGTTGAGGATTTAAAGATGAAGTTTAGGCTTAAAACTGAAGAAATTATGCTTCAAAAGTGGGAGGCAAGTAAGATGAGTGATTTTGACCAGGGGGATAATTGAGGCAAACTACTCACATGAAAAGCAGAGTTGATAGATCCAATAATTTAATCAATAAGATTGTGGTAGGCTCCCAAATGGTGGAGGAAAAAAGGGACATTGAGAAAGTATTTGTGCAATTCTTTCAAGGCTTGTATGGCGAGGAGTTAACAGTCGAGGATGAGGTTATAGATCAGTGGCTGTCTAAGAAACAATTACCAAAACTGGATTTGGCTAGTCAAACAAGTATCACCCAAGATATAGAGGAGAGTGAAATACATGCAATTTTAAATAAAGCTAAGAAAGGGAAAGCAGAGGGACCCGATGCAATTCCAATAGAGGTCTATACGCTAATATCTGAGGAAATCATTCTGATCTGGCTGAGATTATCTAATGAGATCCTTAGAGGGAGTTCATCTCTGCTGGATTCATGTAGTGAGGCTGTTATCACCCTTATTTTGAAACCCGGGAAGGACCCAACTCAGTGTCAATCCTATCGCCCCATAACAATACTAAATTGTGATTATAAGATCTTTGCAGGTATATTAACCCCTTGCGTGCGGGGCGTATTTTCCGCCTGTGCTGACTCCGCCTTGCGTGGGCGGAGTCATGACGGAGCGGTTCCGTCATCAGCACAGCTCAACCGATGCTGATGACGGAACCGTTCTATCATCAGCACGCAAGGGGTTAAATGCTTGGCTTAGTAAGATAGTGGGGTCAATAATTAATCAATATCAAAAGGGTTTTTATACCGGTCAGGCAAATGCTGGACTTGGTTTATTCCTTAATAAGTTCGGTCGATCTGGCAACAACGCAAGGGGTTCACCTCTCCATCATTATCCCCCATTCTTTTCGATTTGTACATCGAGCTTTTGGCCCAAAGTTTAAGGCAGAATGACAACATTTCCCCTTTTAAAGTTAATGGGTTTACTAGGAGGGTAGCATTGTATGCGGACAATATCATTGTATTTTCCTCTAATGTCAACCCCACGTTATCTGAGTTATTGGTTGAAGTACAGGTTTTTGGTAAAGTGTTGGGGTATCAAGTAAATAGTGATAAGAACGAGATTATGGTTTGGAACACCCCAGCACAGGGGGTGAGGCTGGCTAAAGAGCTAAGATACTTGAGAGTAATAATAACCCAGAACATATGAAAGATCCCCAAAACAAACTTAGAGAAAGTTTCGAGGGAGGTGGAGATTTTATTGAAGAGATGGCAGAGCTTACCGTTATCTCATTACGAGAGAGTCAATGTGACTAATATGTGTGTCCTTCCCAGGTACGCCTACCTTTTTAATATTATTCCCTTGGAATTTGATAAAACTGACCTTCTTAAAATACAGGATAAGATATCCTCATTTATCTGGGCAGCTAAATGGATCAGGTTGCCCTGGAAGAAATTAAGGTGGAAACTGGCTAAGGGAGGATTGGGTTTGCCGGACCTTCAGTTGCACTGCTGGGCATATCAATTAAAAAACTGCAGGATGTTACTTTTGAAACCAGATAGCTCCCTGATTGGCAGTATGTTTAAAGCTATGCTTTTAGATATAGATGAGGTAGGTTTTATGTATAAATTTGGAGCCCCTAAATATTTTAAAAAGATTAAGCTGAAGGCTCTATCTATGGCGGCTAAGCTACAGACGAGGTGTCAGGCATGTTTGGGACTGTCCTATTACAGTGAATGGGCTCCAGTGTGGGACTCCCCAGGAACACCAGAATGCCTCTTAGACACTCTAGCTCAGCCATTAAAGGAGGCTGGAGTCTCACACTGGAAGGATATAATGGGTGGCAATAACTGTTACCCCTGGGAAATTTAGTGGAACCTCACTAGTGGAGCCCTCTCCAGATTTAAATTTGACCAAATTTCTTCATGGTGTAAGAGCCAACGTTGGTTAATCTATGAGGATACCTCCATGGAGGATGAGTTGCAAGACCGAACTGTTAAGAAAAAGGAAGATAGGAGGACAAAAAAAGAGGTGTTTCCCTACACACAGACAATTTCCACATGTTCTGACAGTGTCCGGATGTTCACATTTATTGTCAGGAAGTAGGTACGATTTTAGTGAACACAATGAATAGAAAAATAAAGGTATGCCTGGCTCTGGCCATATTTGGCATCCTAGAGAGGGATGGGAGTGATGGTAGACTGAAGAAGTCACAAGCTCAATTACTTTTTATACTAATTGTAATTGCGGGAAGGGATATATGCATGAACTGGGTACCCCAGTTCCACCAGACTGCACTGATTGGTATAGAACTGCACAACGTATATGTAAGTTAGATTGCACTAATGGGTCACAACAACAGATTATTATATGGGAACCATTTGTTGCACTGTATCAGTGACCACATAGGTGTAAGATATCTCTACAGGATGTATTAATGGCAAATATCAGAGGTCCAAGGATTAGGACAAAAATCAACAAAGGGAGAAGTACAGAGATAACCTCGATAAACTCTTAAATGTTGAATGGGCAATATACAGAGATTGGTGCCCGAAACAAGGTATCCAATTGTCTTTGCAAGAATATAACTCCCAGCCTCTTGTCTCTTAGAATACAAAAAAGCAGCCTTATCAAGCCAGTT